>NC_139354.1:133566344-134766344 GCF_055883805.1 Amblyomma maculatum
TGCACAAGTTACGGCCCGCCCACCGCTGCCACAGTCCTTGACGTACGTGCCGACTATGGCGCCACCATCTGTCGCCCCACGGTTGCGGTCTACGACGCCCCCCTACGATCCTTGGCGCACGAATGACAACCGGCCTATTGGCTATGCCTGCGGTGTTCCAGGCCACGGCGCCCGCCTGTGCCGTCGCACTCTGTGCTCTGCCCCTGTACGCACTATGTATGACTGCAATTATCACTACGACACCTTCCGCCTACCTCCGGTTACATCTCCAGGGCAGCCGCACAACTCGTGGGGCCGCCAGCACATTCCACTGAACCGCCCGCCGTCCCCTCGCCGTTGGTCCGTGTCTCCAATGCGGCGTCGCAGCGCGACACAAGACTCCAAAAACTAGCCGCCGCAGTTCCTGGAGCACGAACTGCGCACATTTCACCTACCACAAAACCTCGTCAGTATCCGCCGAACGTTCTCGAAGTTTTTTTTTGATGGTGTTCGTATCCTTGCACTCGTCGATACAGGGGCCACTCTCTCCGTCATTAGCAAACGTTTTTGTCGCCCGCTTTATAAAGTCACCACCCCTCCTTCTGGACTCTCTTCGCACCGCCAGCGCCGATTCGTCCTTCTGGTGCTTGCACAGCGCGTGTCGTCATCGCAGACGTCTTATACCTCGTCGAGTTTTTAGTGCTTGCGTCATGCTCGCATGACCTAATTCTTGGCTGGGATTTCCTGCCCCGCCACAATGCTGTTTTTGACTGCGCCCGCGCCCACGTCGCCTTCTCTGCGCTCTGTAATGCGATTCTTGACGATGCGCGTCTTTTTCTGGCGTCAAACGTGTTGTCGCCGACGGCACCGAGATTCCGCCGAACTGTGCTGCGATTGTTTCCGTGTGTGTACCCTCTTCCTTAGACGCGATTGTTCTTTTTGCGCCTTCTCCCTTGTTCGCTCCTCGCTGTAAACTCCTTCTTTGCTATCATCGGTATTAACCGCGGCGCCGCTGACGTTGTTGCGAATGCCTCAACCGCTGTGGTCCCACTACTTCGTGACGAATGCCTTGGCCATATTGAAGTTGCTGACCTGATCTCGCCATTTGATGTTGACGGGTATTTACCATAGAGTGCCCACGTAGCTTCCCTAACGACGATTGCTGCGTCTTCCAATATACCGAGTTGGGACCTTTTTCAGTCATCTGTGGCCAGTGACCTCGACCCGACTCACCGTGAGCAACAGTTTGTTCTCAACCAGTTCCGTTCTTCGTTTGACGGGCAGACGACTTCCTTGAGCCGTGCGACCGAGGTTGTTCACCACATCGACACCGGCAGCTCTTCGCCAGCGTCCTTGCAGTGTTTCGCCTACGGAGCGCCATGTTATTGCTGGGTAGGTCGACGACATGCTACAACGTGGTGTAATTTCGCCTTCATCTAGTCCGTGGTCATCTCCCGTGGTACATGTGAAAAAGAAGGATGGCTCCATAAGATTTTGCGTTGACTACCACCGTCTTAACAAAATTACATGTAAAGACGTATACCCACTACACCGCATTAGGACGCCATCGATTGTTCACAAGGAACCGAGTTCTTTTCGTCCCTGGGCCTGCGCTCTGGTTATTGGCAAGTCCCTATGGCTGAGTCTGACCGCCCCAAGACAGCCTTTGCTACCCCTGATGGTCTATATGAGTTCACTGTGATGCCTATTGGCCTTTGCAACGCTCCTGCTACGTTTGAGCGAATGATGGGCAACATCTTACGCGGGCTCAAGTGGAACGTTTGCCGTTGTTATTTGGATTTTATCGCCGTTTTTTCTCCCGATTTTCCTACGCACCTCGTGCGCTTGCACCAAATCCTTAGCTGTCTCACTGGCGCGGGTCTTCAACTTAACCTGAAGAAGTGTCGTTTTGGCGCCCGCAAGTTGACAATACTGGGTCATGTCGTGTCCAACGATGGTGTCCTGCCCGATCCGGACAAACTACGTGCGGTCACTGAATTCCCGAAACCAACTTCAGTTAAAGAGTTGCGCTGCTTTGCCGGCCTATGCTCATATTTTCGCCGTTTTGTCCGCAATTTCGCTACCATCATTGCACCACTTACGAAATTGCTAAATGGTCCCGCCGACTTGTGTACATGGACCCCACTCTGCGATGATGCTTTCACTCCGTTTAGATGTCTACTAACTTCACCTCCCATTCTCCGCCAATCGACCCTTATGGTCCTACAGTAGTGCACACTGACGCCAGTGGCATAGGTCTCGGTGCTGTCCTCGCTCAACGCAATTCCAGCTTTTCTGAATTTGTAGTTGCTTACTATAGACGAGCGCTAACGAAAGCTGAATCTAACTACACCGTCACGGAAAAGGAATGTCTTGCAATCGTGTGGGCCTTAACAAAGTTTCGCCCCTACTTATATGGCCACCGCTTCAACGTTATCACCGCCCATCATGCCGTCTGCTGGTTGGCTTCCCTGAAAGACCCTTCAGGACGCCTCAGCCGCTGGGCTTTTCACCGTCAAAATTTTAACTTCGACGTGATATATCAATCGGGACGCAAACACTCTGACCCTTACGCCTTGTCGCGCTCGCCGCTGCCTTGTCCTGCACCCTCGGACTCGATATCCGAACCCTCCGTTGCAGCCCGTACTTCCTACGATCTTCCTTTTGAACAACGCCGTAATCCCTGGGTATTTTCACTCCTAGACGTCCTCACCGCGCCCTCAACATCTTCATTCCCGCGAGCCCTTCGTCGCCAAGCTTCCCATTTTATGATCCGGGGTGGTCTGCTGTATCGCAAAAGTTATCGCACGAATGGTCGCAAATGGCTGTTGGTCATTCCTCGCCATCTTCGCAGAGAAATTTGTGCCCATCACCATGCCGACCTGCAAAACGCACATGCTAGCTTGTTCAAGACATACGAGTGTCTCTGCCAGTGGTACTACTGACGGGGGATGTACAACTTCGTCCGCCGCTATATTCGCTCCTGTACTGCTTGTCAGCAGCGGAAGTCTACTCCGCGTCCCTCCGCCGGCCCATTACAGCCATTGCCTTGCTCAGCGCGACCCTTCGATCGTGTCGGAATCGACCTCTATGGCCTTCTTCCATCTTCGACATCAGGCAACCGCTGGATAATAGTCGCCGTGGAAAACCTCACTAGCTACGCGGAGATTGCAGCCCTGTCTATGGCTAGTGCTCGTGCCGTCGCCTCCTTTATCCTATGTCACTTCGTTCTACGTCACGGGGCTCCTCGTGAACTTCTCAGTGACCGCGGCCGCGTCTTCCTATCACAAGTGGTCCACGAGCTGTTGGAAGCTTGCAAAATAATATATCGAACCACCACAGCTTACCATCCTGAAACCAACGGCCTCACAGAAGGGTTTAACCGAGCTCTTGGTGACATGCTCTCCAAGTACGCTTCTTCTGACGCGTCTAATTGGGATCAGGTGCTTCCGTAAGTCACCTATGCCTATAACACAGCGTCTCAGGAAAGACTGGATTTTTCCCATTCTTTGTCCTCTATGGTCGTGAGCCTTCCTGTCTACTGGACGCTATACTTCCTTACTACCCCGACAGTTCAGAGTACACTTCTCTTTCTGCTGTTGCCCGTAATGCTGAGCAGGGCCGTCAGCTGGCTTGCTCATTCACGTCGGAGATTCAAGATCTTCGCCGACATGAGAGCGATCACGGCAAGCCCACTGCTGACGTTCCTACCAACACCCTCGTTTGGCTCTGTTTTCCTGCTGATTCCAAATTCTCTGCAAAGTATAATTACCCTTATCGTGTATAAGAGCGTACATCTCCAATTAACTATGTCGTGGAGCCGGCAACACCTTCTTCGGACCACCGTCGCCACGGCCGAGAAGTTGTTCACGTAAGTCGACTAAAGCCAAACTACGATCCCCTTACAAATACCCTCGCCTTAAGTTGCCAGGATGGCTCCCTCTTTCCGCCGGGGCAATTGTAAGGAAGAAGATGATACAGCGCCGACACTAACGACGATGAAGACGCCGATCAGCTAGCGCGCGCTCTGAGAGCTCGGACTGTCTTGTTCGGACGAGATTGTGCTTTGCTATACGATCGTCTTGTGTCACCGGTTGCCGTCTCTAGTTCTTACAATAACCCCCAATAAACCCCTTTTCACATCATATACAGCACCGCTGCAAACTGCCGAAAATATTCTTTTCATCAAGGATGGATCAAAGAAAGGGCTTTGTCGATATTGTTTCTAGACACCAACTCTATCAAAAAAAAAAATCTTAAAAAGGCCTTCACAAGCAACCAAAAATAAGAAGCTGCTCACATTACGTTCCAATGCCTCTACCAATGAACACCTGTGCCTTATCGAAAAGATTCCACTCTGCATGGCATAATATTCGACATGGCCTTAAAACGTATCGAAAGGTGTTTTGCAGGACCTTTCCAGAATGTAGTTGTCAAACATTACAGTGCGTGCACGCCCGGGTGCCAAAAACGCATCTCTGATTATTACTGGTTCAAAAATTTAAGGAAAAACCTATCTTGAAGAGAGTACGCCTTCAACCAGAGCTGCAGTGTCTTGACTAATGTTAACATGAAAAACTGCTAAAATTATCTTTAACCCTTTTGGGATGAGAGCGAAGTTCCAAGTTAAAAGCTGTGTTGCAGCTGCCGCAAAGGCAACTAGTTGAACGCTTCTGAGCTTCAACCAGTACAGCAACTGATGACAATACGTATGTGTATATATTATTTACTATATCGGCCAAGGTTCTCTGGCAACGTCGTCGTAGGACTGCTGAACTTTCTGGATGCTCTCTTGAAGCAGCTGGTACTTCTTTTGAGACTGTGTATGGCGCCTGGTGGCAGAACGGCGGCTAGTACAGGGAGCTGCAAGATGCATTAGAAACACGTGAAAAAAAAATGCGTGCCAGAGTGCATAACATCTCAAGTGAAAACTAAACCGATTAGACATATTGACCGATAACTTCAGAAGTTGGGCGAGTTGTTAGGTATTCATGCTAAACGAGCTCGAAAACACAAACATGGAAGAGAAGACTGCCCAACACAAGCACTTGTGTGCTGCTGTCTTTTCTTCCGTGTTTTATGTTTCGCGCTCGTTTAGCATGAATACATTGACCGAGCTTTGCCGCTACGAGTACATCACATGTATAGTATGCATTTTTCAAGCCTGTAATAGTCACCTCTGTAAGCTCATCAATAAGTGCAGTAAAAGAAAAGTGAACATTTGAAGAAACAGTAATGAACACTTCTATTACTGTTCGATGTTGACAATTCACTTAAAACTCATGCGCTTTATTTAAGGTTCTATTTGAACACAATAATAAAACGTGCCATAAAGCGCCAGAGGAGGAATGCTATTCTATCAATGCAATATAAAACATACCAAAAATTAGAACTGAGTAATGCGAACTAGGAAGTCACAACATGCTGCTGGGCTCACGGAAGCGCGAGATGTCACCGCCGTCTCGGCATCGTCATTTATCCAGGTTTTTTTAGATATTATTTAAATGCAGTCACGTAAATCAAGTACAACTATGGTCCACGCGCCTACCCATCAGTAATAACGCCTAGAGTGAATTCATGCAGTTAAGGCTTGTTAATGCGACGCAGTAACCGAAATGAACAGAAAAGCTAATAGGAGAAAGGTTGTTCAGAATGCCACGCGCGCCAAAGAAGGGAATTTAAACGCTTACTTGCTTACCTTTCGAGTTCCACTTCCAAAGCGATGCAGTCAGACGCCGTTCGACCAGTGTATGCCGCCACTTGCTGCGACGGAACATCTCTCCGGAGAGCGCTGATGCCACACCGTCGGAGAAGCTTTGCACGATACTAGATTTACCGCTGCCAACGCAACGACGTGCGCCTACGTCTGACACATTACAAACTACGTTCATGTTGTGAGCAGCTTGCAAATGGCAAGACGAAGACATGACAATACGTTTCCTTCCTAGGTGTGACAAATACAACGAAGACACCGCTGAACCGCCATCTTCCCGCACGTGAGCCCACCGTGGTCTGGAAGGTTCCGCCTGGTTTAGAAGAGCAAGAAAGGCAGCGAAAATTAAAATGCACTATAATTACTGCACATTAACTATACCGCATTCTTTAATAAAAATCTAAAAGCCTACGTTCATCAGCATAAGAACATAAAATAGTTATTTTGTTTTTATTTTTTACTCAGTATTTCCAATATTTACAATCCCATTTGAACACACCCTTCCAATCGATTGGTGTCACTGGCAATAGGTTTCTGTCCCCGTTTGGTTCTAAGTAACGCGACCATGCGATGGGTCTTGGCAGTTGTACTCACAAAAATCCGCCACTATGCCGTCTTTTAGGCGAAGACAAGACATACATTGACGATTGGCTGGATAAGTACCAGCACTGCAGCACGAACAACTGCTAGGATGCGACCATTACGCTTGCTAACGTCATTTTCTAGGTGGCGGGAACAGCTTGCACGTGACGTCTAAAGTTGGTGAAGTGAGAAATCTGTACAGGCTCTCGCAGAAAAAACAGAACTTTCCTTTCATCCCACAACCATACGGAGTCCTACCTTGCCTACACTCAAGACATATTTGCGTTGTGTCGCAAGGCGAAAAGCTCCATGCCTGAAAATGACAAGGTAGGGCATATTCTCAAGGTTGCTGCGGATGATGGGTTCAACATTCTCTTCCGCATGGTTGCTCTTCCGACGATTCAGTGCTTCAATTCTGCCGAAAATTCGAGAAGGCTAAAAAAAGACGTCTCGTGCATCGCTTTGAGTGCCTTCCGAACACGGCGGCTTCATCATCCTGCGTAGACTTCGTCCCTTTGCAACTACCTTATCATGCAACGAATATGACTCAAATCTTCAAGAGAAAATTCGAAGCCGTAGCTTCGGCGCCACTCACGTCTCAGTTGCCCGACACCGTGAATATTGCCGCGATCTATTAAAATTTTGATTTGTTCTTTCTTTCGACAACCGCCGACACGCCGCCTTACTACTCCGCATCTGGCGCGGCAATCAATTCTGTATTCTTTGTTCATGCTTGTTGTCGCCAGGCGCAGCGTTATCAGTTCCTTTGTCGGGCAAGATGCTCCGGGATGTGTCTCGAATATTCCTGCCACTCGCGTATGCTTCTGCAATGTTCTACTTTGATCAGGTCATCGTTTCCTCGCCGCTTTTAAATGGAGCGTTTGTCGGTGTGACGACATTCTTACTTCGACTACCGACGAGCACGATTGTTGTTATCGTCGCGGCCGATTCACTTAGTTTTGTTGCGGGCATAAGTCAGCCCAATAAATAGTTTTAGTCAGGTGCAACGCTAGTGTCTTGATTTGTGGCCGCGGAGCTTTTCACCACTACGTGAAAAATTTGATATACAGGTCGTTTTTCGGTAGGAACTTGCCAACGTCGGCCTCTTCTCCAGCCCAGTACGCCCCTGTCACCACCGCACCATGTTCTACTAGTGTCTGCTGCTATCGCCAGCCATGCTTCCCCACGTGTCTACCTTAGTCGCAATCTTGCAGAGGGGCCCACTTCAAACGACAGGCCAATTAGCATCATTTCTGTAGATGCAACCACACCTCGCTTTACTCTGCAGCCATACATTCCTCACACCTCGCTCCTATTACAATGATGATTGCCGATACTATATAGACTTTGACGCCTCCCTGGCCAACCACAGCAGCCCCGCCCCACCTATGATAAACCTGGACCCTTTCTTCATTACCCAAATAAGGTCGCAATGAAAGCATCCTAACTGCCCGTCTCTTCAGCCAACCTCCTTTCCTACAGGCTCGTCACTCCTGTTCACCGGTAACTCGTCGCAACTTCTCCCCATCATACACCTGTACCTAATCGAGAAACGTTCGAGTGCTCGCCTGGGCGTAACGCTGCATTACCGACCCGGACTGCCAACTAGGTACTGACCTACACAATCAGACATAACCTCATTGATATTTATGTGGACGAAGTCCCACTTACTGCCATTACTGACACTGGTGCCCATATGTCTGTTTCCAGTTCTTCGTTCCGCCGACGTCTCAAGAAAGTCCTCAAACCCGCTACCTCATCGATCGTTCGTGTTGCTGCTGGCAACAAAGCTACGTGATTGGTACGTGTACTGCGAGAATTACCATTGCAGACCGCCACGTCCCTGTGTTTTTTATAGTCCTGGCCAGTTGCACGCAATAATGTTTTATTAAGCCTCGAATTTTGAAGTGCATACTCCGCACTCATTGGCTATTCTTTTGATCTGCCTTATCTGGACCTGGCGCTCTGTCCTGACAGCCGGTTCGCGCACCTTCTTCCTGTGAGCATATCTATCGCTGAACTGAAACCATTGTCTATCTTTAATGTGGCTGCTCTTTTACATGAACCTATTGTTGAAGTGCAGACACGACATGCACTGTCTCCACTTCCAGATGCCCGCATATCAGAAATGGTTGCTCCTGACTTAGTGATATTTTTTATTTTGGTAACCGACGATGTGGTGAAACATCGCTCGCTACATCGCATCGACACCGGAGATGACAGTCTAATTCACAGACGACCTTACTGAGTCGCCGTTTCTGAACATCGCGTCATACAAGGCGAAGTATACAAGATGTTGGCAAGAAATATAATAGAGCCTTCGAGTAGCCCCTGGGTCTTATCTGTCGTGCTTGTTAAAAAGGACAATACCCGAAGGTTCCTAGTTAATTTCCGACACCAAGAAAATTACGAAGAAGGACGTTTATCCACTCCCCAGGATAAATGATGCACTCGACTACTTGCACGTTACCAGCTCTTTCCCTTTGAGTGATCTTCGTTCCGGTTAGTTGCAGAGAAGACCGCCTTTATCACTCCAGATGGCCTGTATCAACTCAAGATGATGCCTTTTGGCGTGTGTAATCAGCTCTTAACATTCGAACGCATGATGGACTCTATTCTACGTGGCTTCAAACGAACGACGTGCTTATGCTATCTAGATGACGTCATTCTATTTTCTTTCCATTTGAGAGTTATCTCCATTGCCTTGATGCCATTCTTGGTTTCTTCCGAAGAGCTGGTCATCATCTGAACTCGAAGACGTGTTTCTTGCGCTGACGTGAACACAATGTGCTCGAACACTTCGTCGACCCCCGTAGCGTTCCAGCCGACACAGACAAAATTTGTGCTGTAATTTAATTTCCTACATTCCGTTATACCAGTCACGTGCGTAGCTTTCTTGACCTAGGCAGAATTCTGCCTATTTTCGGGGGTTTGCCTCCAAAATCGTGGAGTCAGCTTGCCACTCACCATTCTTCTGCACAACGACATTCCATTTGGTTGGGACCAATAATAATATCAAGCCTTTTCGGCAGTTATAGGAGCCCTCACCAATCCGCCCGTCTTGGCACCCTTCTGCCCCTCAGCACTAACGGAGCTACGCATCGACGCCAGGGGTCACACTATTGGCGCCATTCTCGCCCAAAAGCTGACGAGTGGCACTCGCGTCATTTCTTATGCCAGTCGCCTCCTTTCTGGGGCAGAGCGGAATTATTGGATCAAAGAACGTAGTGTTTAGCCCTTGTCTGGGCCATTACAAAGTTTCGCCCTTACTTTGTTGTCCGCCCGTACTCCGTCATCACCGACCACCACTCTTTCTGTTGGATATCTATGTTGAAGGCACCCAGCTGTCGCCTGGGGAGCTAGGCCTTACGTCTTCAGGAATACACTTTTTCTGTCTTCCACAAGTCCGGCCGGCTGCGAAATAATCCCGAGTGCCTGTCTTGCAACCCGGTTATTCCGGCCCCTAAATGCAATTTTGACGATTGCACATGTGTGTTTTCCGCCTGTCACCTTTTAAACATTCGCCATCAGCAGCGCTTAGATCCCAAGCTTTGCGGCATTAACAACCGCCTCAGCACTGATCACCCTGAAGATACCCTTGCTTCGTTTGTGCTCCAAAACGGAATCTTATACCGGCGGAATATGGGGCCGCATGGCGCCGAACGTCTGCTCGAGGTCCGCGAAAAACTTTGAGCCACTGCTCTTCAGCAGCTGCTCGACGCGCCGACTGCGGGCATCTTGGCGTATCTCGTATTTATGACAGCGTCCGCCGCCGCTTCTTTTGGCCAGGTCTCTACCGCTATCGTTGTCGTTATGTTGCTTCCTGTGACCGGTGTTAGAGAGAGAATAAGCAATAGGTTGTGCGTGCTGGATCCGTGCAGCCGACAGACACCCCAATAAAATCGCTTTTCCGAGTTGGCCTTGCCTTGATATACTCAGGTCTTTTCCACTGTCTCCTTTGGAAAATAAATGGATTGCGGTGCTATGTAGTCTACACGAGCGATACCTACAAAGTGGCAACAACGTGGCTCCGTTTCGTCGCCACGAAGTCATCCTGCTCTATGGTGTTTTATACTAGCTGCTCGCTGACCCTCGCCGTTGCTTTATTGCTGGAGTAGTCAACAAAAATCTCTCTTAGTGCTATACGGATAACTATTTCATGATAACCTCTCATGATAAGCTCCACAAAGCTCCGGCCCTCAGTCACCAGCGGCTGCAGAACAACTGACAATGGCGGCGGTCAGGCCAGTGACGCAGCAGGGGGTGCTAAGAATCTCTGGCTCCGCTGGTTAGGCCGCCATTGGAAATTGACCCTGGCAACGTTTAATGCTAGAACCCTAGCTAGTGAAGCTAGTTTATCAGTGGCTGTTAGAGGAACTAGAGGGTATGAAATAGGATGTCATAGGGCTTAGTGAGGTTAGGAGGCCAAATGAGGCATATACTGTACTGAAGGACGGGCATGTACTGTGTTACAGAGGTTTACCAGAGAGGCGATATCTAGGAGTAGGTTTCCTTGTCAATAAGTACATAGCGGGTAATATAGATGAATTCTATCGTATTAAAGAGAGGGTGGCAAGCATCGTAATTAGGCCTAATCAGCGGTATAAACGGAAGGTTGTACAGGCCTATGCACCTACATGTAGTTATGATGACCAGGCGGTTGAAAGCTTCTACGAAGATGTAGAATAGGCAATGCGAAAAGTAAAGACGCAGTATACTTTATTAACGGGCGACTTCAATGCCAAGGTAGGGAACAAGCAGGCAGGAGGTGACTATGGCATTGGTTCTAGGAATAGCAGCGGGGAGATACTAGTTGAGTTTGCAGAGCGCAATAACTTACGAATCATAAATACCTTCTTCAGCAAACGGAATAACTAGAAAAGGACATGGGAAAGTTCTAACGGGGTGACTAAAAATGAAATCGACTTCATAATGTGTTCAACCCCCGCCATTATGCAAGATGTAGAGGTAATCGGGAAAGTGCGATGCAGTGACCACAGGATGGTGAGGTCCCGAATTAGCCTAAATCTGAAGAATAAACGCAACAGATCAGTAAGAAAGAAACCCATCTACGAATTAGCGGGGAAGGGTAGGGCAGAAGAGTTCAGGATCTCGTTACAGAATAGGTATTCAGCTCTAACCGAGGATGGCGACATTACCCTAGAAGCAAGGAACAATAATTTCAGAGATATCATTACTGAGTGCGCGGTAGAAGTAGGAGGCAGGATAGGTAGAGAGGATATCGGTAAGCTGTCGAAGGAGACGAAAGATTTGATAAAGAAACACCAGAGTATGAAAGCTTCCAATCCAACAGACCAGATAGAATTAGCCGTGATATCAAAGCTAATCAATAAGAGCAAGGTGGCCGATATAAGGAAGTATAACATGGAAAAAACTGAGCATGCTGTAAGAACGGGGAAAGCCTTAAAGCGGTAAAAAGAAATTGGGAATAGGCAAAAACCAGATGTATGCGATAAGGGACAAGGCGGGCAACGTCATCACGAATATGGACACGATAGTCAAAGTGGCCGACTAGTTCTATACAGATCTCTACAGTAGCCAAAGTAGTCAGGACCGTAATGAGATTGACGGTAGGGAAAAACCGTCAGACGTTCCATCAGTGACGAAGGACGAGGTCAAGAAAGCACTGGAAACTATGCAAAGGGGGAAATCAGCTGGAGAGCATCCGATAACTACAGATGTGCTGAAGGACGGGGAGAGGAATATCGTGCTAGAAAAACTGGCCACCCTCTATAAGCAGTGCCTGGTGTCATCGACGGTACCGGAACCATGGAAGAATGCAAACATTATCATCATTCATAAGAAAGGGGACTCTAAGGACCTTAAAAATTACAGACCAATCAGCTTACTGTCTGTTACGTATAATATATTTACTAAGGTAATCGCTAATAGAATCATGCAACCTTAGACTGCAATCAAGCAAAGGATCAAGCAGGGTTTCGGAAATGGTACTCTACTATCGATCATATCCATACCATCAATCAGGTGATAGAAAATGCTCGGAATATAACCAGCCCTTATACATAGCATTGATTGATTACGAAAAAGCATTTGACTCAGTTCAAACCTCGGCGGTGATGCAGGCATTGCGAAATCAGGGGGTAGACGAGCCGTACGTGAAAGTGCTGGAAGATATATATCCCTTCGCCTTTTTGCCGCACTTCACCGCTTCGCCTTGCCTCGAAACCCCTCGAACCTACAGCAGAACACTAACCGAAGCAGTTTATGAGGGAAAGCAGCTTTTAGTTCGAACTCTACAATTCCTCCCGGGCGACCTTCGAATATATTAACATTTATTGTTGAACTGTACTTTGAGTCCCTCATCGACACCAGCGCCGCTTAATGCATCATGCATTTCTCTTTCTGATGTCACCTGCGCAAGGTTCTAACGCCATACATCGGGTCGCCACTTCTAGGGGCTGATGACACTTGTATCAAACCTACCGGCTAATGCACAGCACTTGTCCTCATTGATAACCAGCGGCATCATATCGAATTTATTGTGCTCCGCACGTGCGTTCATCTCATAGTATTTTGCAGGGATTTCTTGTCTCATTCCGCCTCATTCATTTTGCTGACCCCGATATATTACCGACTTCTGATTGTTCACCCCCAGACGTGTTCGCAGCAGCTGATTTCTTTCTGCCCCCAGGACGCGAGCAGCTGAGTTATGTCCGCTCCTCGGTGGACATCCGACGGCCTAGCTCTTGTCTCGTGCCTGACCTCTGTCCCCCGCGGTTCTTACTGCCCATTCTTACTGCCCAGAGGCGCCACTGTCGGGTTTATTTTGACTACGATCCTGTTCCCCTCAACACACTTTCCTGTGCACCCCCGCCTGCTGGTAAGCCTCCATATCTGGTATCATCTGCGCTCGCAGCTACCATCAGCCCTGACCTCACATCCGAGCAGTCCATAGCTCTGCTAGACGTCCTCTTGCGGTACTGAAAATCTTTTGATGTGTGCACCTTAGCATTAGCGAAGACCTCCGTCACCTCTCATCGCATGGAGCCGGATGGCTCTGCTATTGTTCGACGACGGCCGTATCGCGCTTCGGCAGCAGAACGCGGTCATTGCGGAGCAAGTTGCCAACATGCTTGCTCGAAATGTTATCCGGCCATCTACGAGTTCTTGGTCCTCGCCTGTGGTTCTCTTTCGAAAAAAAAAATGGCTCAGTCCGTTTCTGCTTGGATTACCGGGCAATCAGCAAGATCACGCACAAGAATATTTACCCTTTGCCTCGTATTGATGACGCATTAGACTGTCTCCAAGGCACAGAGTATTTTTCCAGTCTTGACCTTCGCTCGGGATACTGGCAAATTCCTGTGCGTGATGCAGACAAGGACAATACTGCTTTTTCGACCCCCGATGATCTCTACGAATTTGACGTGATGCATTTCGGACTCTCTATTGCGTCGGCCACCTTTGAACGTATTGCCGAGAAACCTTCAAAACCGTATTTGTTGTTTTTTAACAGCCGCCGGCATACAGGCTTAATCACTCTGATTCTGGACCGCGTATCAGTTCTGTAATCTTTGTTTGTTAATGCTCGATGTCGCGAGTCACACCTTTATCAGTTTTGTTGTAGCGCAATATGCACCGAGATCTGTCTCGAAGGTTCCGGCCACTCGAGTGTCTTTCCACAATGTTCCAGCCCGTGCTGGTAGCTGTTTGCGACGTTATATAGATTGTTCTGTGCAGCCTTTAAATTGAGCGTTGACGAGTGTGACGAGCATTCTTTGTTTGACGATCGACGAGCACGTTTGTTTCTATCGCCGCCGCCGAGTAGCTTAGTTCTTTTTCGGGCGCAAGTCAGCCCAAATAAAGAGTTACTTTAGTGCAATCATCGACCCTTCATTTGTGTCGTCGACCTCGTCACCACTACGTGACATCTGGTGGAGGTGCTGCCTTTGATCCTTCAAGCGAAGACCCAAGCCGTGTTCCTGTCGCCCTGGAAGACCAGCCTACAGGTCACTGAGCCAGCCGCCGACTTCAAGGCCTACAACCCGAACACGGTCTGCTGCCTGACCCCATTCGATCTCGGAAGGCATCGACGTTGACAATGGCCCAGCCTACAGCGCCGGTTGTTTTCGTGCAACACCCCTGCTTCCATGGACGACCGGATGAAGATGCTGGAGACTGGATGGACCTTTTTAACCGTGTGGCAGAATTCAACGGCTGGAACGACGCTGAGAAACTCAGGCAAGTCTACTTTGTTCTTCAAGGACATGCCCGAGTTTGGTTCGAAAATCATGAGGAAGTTATGAAGGATTGGGACATTTTCAAGGAAGCGTGTTTGACTGCCTTTTCAAGCTTCGTCCGAAAGGAAAGAGCCCAGGCCCTCCTTCAGTCAAGACTTCAACTTCCTAACGAGCCTGTCCTGGCGTACGTTGAAGAGATGAAGCGCCTTTTTCGCCGCGCCGACACTAACATGACTTAAGGTGAGAGAGTCAAATTTTTAATGCGAGGCGTCACAGAATCGCTTTTTGCAAATCTTGTCCGAAATCCGCCAAAAAACGTGGCGGAATTTGAAACGGAAGCGTCTGCCATCAAAGAAGATATTGTACACCCGGATGCGCCACTACGAGCGACCACTTCAGCCAGACTACTCAAGCCACTACCCCAGCGCATCTGCAAGTGAAGACAACCTTCGGGACCTCATCCGGGAGATCGTGCGAGAGGAGCTCCGCCGATTGATGTTATCATCGCAACAACCCCAGGTGGCGACGCTCGCGGACGTCGTCCGTGAAGAAGTCCAGCAGGCGCTGGGCGTTCCTCAAGTGACGACTGCGACTGTTCCAGCACAAGAGGCAACCGCAATAAACTACGCTGGTGCATTACGTCTCCCTGCGCCCCGACGTGATGACTTTCCAAGCCCTCCCCGCTACCATTCTGTTCCTTAAAACCGCCCCTTGGCCCCCGCCCGCCAAGCCTACCAACGACCCCCAAACCCCAGGAAGTGTGACGCCTGGAGGATTGCAAACAACCGGCCATTATGCTTCCACTGCGGTGAGGCCGGCCACATTCTGCGCCACTGCCCGTACCGACGAATCGGTCTCCGCGGATTTGCAGTCGACGCTCCACAATCACGCCAAGGTGAACGACCACAAGAAATTGACAACTATCTGCGTAGCGGTGAGATTGCGCCACCAAGCCGTCGGTTCAGATCTCCATCACCGTACAGGGCCCGCTTTGCGTCGCCAGGCCGTAACTACGATGAGAGTTTGCGCGGAAGGTCTCCAAGCCCGCGCAGGGGAAACTAAAGGTAGCAACCTTTGGAGGTGAGGTTGCTCAACGGCGAAAAGACGAACATCCTCCGCCGGAGACGACCACTAACAACGACGCAGACAATTCATTGCCGCTCCACACGACGACATCGACGACAACAAGACCAGAGTGCAAGCAGACACTGCCGCCCAGCGAAGTAACAACGGTATGCCCCGGCCATGACCTGAAGAAACGACGGAGCCGAGATCGGACACTAAGGCCCACGCGCAATGCG
Source organism: Amblyomma maculatum (assembly GCF_055883805.1). Lineage (NCBI taxonomy): Eukaryota > Metazoa > Arthropoda > Arachnida > Ixodida > Ixodidae > Amblyomma > Amblyomma maculatum. The sequence continues at coordinate 133,582,139 of NC_139354.1, forward strand.
AGGACGTGAACAAGTAACCTTGAGGTTGATATCGACGGTCGCAGAGTCACTGCCCTTGTAGACACCGGAGCTGACTATTCAGTCATCAGTGGACCGTTAGCCTCCCATCTCAGGCAAGTTACAACCGCTTGGGATGGCCCGCTGATTCGCACCGCAGGTGGCAACCTGATTACTCCATCTGGACGATGTACTGCAAGAATAACCGTAAATGGGCGTACTTACCCCACCAGCTTTGTGGTCTTGCAACCGTGTTCCCGCGACGTTATTTTAGGCATGGACTTCCAAAATGAAAATGGGGCTATCATCGACCTCCGATCCAAGCTCATCAAGCTCTCTGCAGACAAAGCCATACCTGCTACGACGACTTCGACGCAACACGTCGCTCTAAACGTCCTCGACGGAGAATTGACCGTGCCGCCCCAATGAAGCATCGCCGTCAGTGTAGGTAGCACGCACATCGAAACCGCTGAAGGCATCGTCGTAGAAAATATCCAATTGCTCTTGGAACGAGGTGTCGGCATCGCAAGGGGCATCGCGGAATTCCGGAGAGGACAAGCTCAGGTGCTGGTAACAAACTTCACCGAAGAATACCGGCATCTCAATAAGGGCACGACCATCGTTTTCTCGATGAATTAGCGGACCTCAAGGACGTATTCGCCATCCACGACCAACCACTGGAAGACGCGCCGGACCAATTCCGTCAGCCCACATTTGACATCAACTCAGTATTGACCCAAAACCGGAAAAGCTAGATTCGGAGTCTTCTTCGAAACTACAGGGAGTGCTTCTCGTCATCATCGAACGTACGACAAACACCACTGGCCAAGCACCGCTTTATAACGGACGAACACGACCGACCTTTGCGCCAAAGCCCTTACCGTGTGTCGCCGCGAGAACGGCTGGCGATCAAGATTCGCGATCAAGTTGAGCAAATGCTGCGTGATGACGTAATCCAGCCATCGAACAGCCCCTGGGCGGCACCAGTCGTTTTGGTCAAGAAGAAAGACAGCACACTTCGCTTCTGCGTTGATTACCGCCGCTTGAATAGCATAACGAAGAAGGATGTCTACCCGCTTCCCCGCATCGACGACAGTCTCGACCGGCTCTGCAATGCAGGGTACTTCTCATCGACGGACCTGAAAAGCGGATATTGGCAAATTGAGGTCGACGAAAGAGACCGCGAAAAACCGCATTCATCACACCGGACGGCCTTTATGAGTTCAAGGTGATGCCATTTGGCCTCTGCTCCGCACCAGCCACGTTTCAACGAGTAATGGACACAGTCCTGGCAGGCTTGAAGTGGCAAATTTGTTTGGTATATTTGGGCGACGTTGTTGTCTTCTCGTCAAACTTAACTTTGAAGACCACCTAAAACGAGTACAGACAGTGCTGGAAGCCATCAAGTCATCGGGACTAACGCTAAAAGCAGAGGAGTGTCACTTCGCCTGCGAAGAACTCCGGTTCCTAGGTCACATCGTTAGCAAGGACGGTATTCACCCAGACCCGGAGAAAACAGCTGCAATCGCACAATTCCCACCGCCTGCCGAAAAGAAAGCTGTGCGACGATTCCTTGGGCTGTGTGCTTATTATAGACGATTTGTCAGAAACTTTTCGCGGATCGCCGGACAGTTGACGCAGCTTACAAAGGCTGACGTACTTTTTAAATGAGAAGCGCCGCAAGGAGAAGCCTTCGAAGAACTTAAGCGCCGCCTGCAATGCCCTCCTGTACTTGGCCACAGTAAACTTCTTTTTGCTGTTTCTTGAAGTTCCTTTTTTTTCTTCTTGTTGTTGTTGGAGGTCCCGTCTCCTTGCTTCGCGGAAAGAAACCGCAATGGGCCGAATGAAATTAACAAACTGATTTAATTAAAATAACAGGTCAGATTGATGAACAAACACAGCACGGTCGAAAGAAAGAATAAACAATTTGGAGGACGCTTAAGCTTCGCCTTCAAGACTGGAACGCGATAGCGTTGTTGCACCTCGTCGAGAAAACTTGTTAAACGCAAGGGTATTGGGGCATCCTCGCACCGGTACCCGCGCGGCCCGAAGGGGAGAAGCGGGTGAGCGAAGATAGTGATCTAAAGAAAGGAAAGACGCCTGATTTTACAACCCGTGAGGGTGCACGGCGAAACGTCAGGGGCGAGTGGCGCGCCACGTGCCGGGGCAGCACCGCACATTGCGAGGAGGGGTTCTTCTGTGTTTATTTATGAAGTGCATGCCGGGATTTATCGCTCACTGCCAACGACGCCGACGACACCGGCTTTTCTGCGACACGAGCTCCTTAACGCTAACGCGTTAAAACACTGAGTTTGGTCGCCCTCCGGCTTAGGACAGTCCGTCGTCCCAAGCGAGCGTACAGGAGAACGTCCGTCTTTTCCCTCGCTCGGGCCGCAACTCCCCCTGGCTCCCCTCGCACCTCGTCGTTTTCGCGCGGTCCCACGTTTTCATGAAAACGTCCTTGGCGTCCCCCCCCCCCCCCCCCCGTTCACACAGATTCGTGGAAAATCGTAGTCGAGGTCCAGTTCGCCGAAGCGTCCCAACCACGGCCTTTCCACCACTGGCATTCCACTCTCGAGGACACGCACGAGATTTACGACCGCTTCTTACACATACAAAATTAAAAAAAAGCAGCGTACAAACACCTAGATGGCGCTCGACGGGGTCGCCGGTGGCGTTCAGAGCCTCGAGCGCTAACCAACAGGCCAAACACAGAACGGCCGAACGCCTTTCAATGCGCGAGATCCCCCGCCCCTCAAGAAAGACATAAAACAGAGAACGCACACACGCAGGGACACTTCCCACTGTAAACAAAAACAAGAAAAAGGCTCCCCCTCTCTGGGTACGGGCGCCGCTCCACCCGCGCGCCTCGCGGGCCGGCTCTCCGAAACAGGAGGAAACACACAAACACACACAAAAGGAAAACCCGAGTAAACATGCACTATTGACGACCTTACACGGCCCTCCTAAGATCGTTGCAACAACCTCGCTGGTTGTTGCACACGATAAATAACTCAAAGGTCGTCACAACTGCACAACAACGCACAACAACGCACTTTCAAGAATTAGATACTGAGACGCAAGGCAACCGCCTCATGCGAGGCATCTAGCATGGCACCATGCGAACGCATCCCTCACGAAAACATTTTTCAGAGTGGTCCTTATGCCAGCCCTCGGAAACCACAGTGGGTGGCGACAGCTCTGGTGGCCTGCTGCGCCATGATAGAGGTGCCGATGATTGGCATGCGCATGCCTCATTTTGCCGCAGCCTACCCCTAGTTCCCATGAAGCTCTCAGTTTTTCGCCACATCTTTCTTCTGCGTCTCCAATAACCTCCTGCGCTCTCCGGTCCCTCTCGGCGTTTTCGAAAGAAGCGAGGTTCTACCTCCTTCGCCGCTACCTGCCTCCAAGGTGACGGCCGCCTGTCCTCTCATATCGGGCACCTCGCAACCGCTGTTGCGTGCTTGTTGTTCAAGCGTGTGCCAAGCGTCTGCAGAAAGCAGACAGTCTACCTCCCTGGAAGCCAGTTTCCCTGTTACGGCGCAGAGCAGTGACGCACTTTTCCCGACATGCTGACTCTGGCCTGCCTCTAAGCTGAGTGAAATTCGAGCTAGTTTTGCTGGCACTCTATTACCAAACGCACCCACAAGTGTGGTGTCGCCCATCTTCCCGTCACACTGTTAGGTAGCGCGCCCTCTTTTACGACAGGTAATTCGGTGCCACTGTCAACTAGCGCTCGCAGAACCGCGTCACCGCATCTCAGGCTGACGCAGTCCCGTGAGTCTTCTTTCCTTAATAATGATACTGTGCAAGTTTGGTCATCAACGGTATCTCTCCGTCCTGCCGCTCCGCTGTCATAGTTGTCGACAGTGTTAAGTCTTTCTTGCGCTACTCTGTTCACGCTTTTCTTATGCGCGTCACCAGTTGCTGGTTTTTTAGGGCAAGAGCGAGCGAAATGTCGTCCGTCGCAAATGAAGCATGCGGAGGATCTTGAGGAGCCTGGCTTTTCCGGCGCAGCTAGACCGGACTTCTGCAAAGTTGCTTGTTGTTTGCCAGGGGGGATTCTGCCTGCAACTATTTGCTTCTTTCCCGACCCCTTACCTTCGCTATCCTCGAAAGCCTCCACCAACCTCGCTATCTCATGTGGCCTCACCCAACCGTCCCCCTCCTCTCGTTTCACGTACTTACACGCCTCAGCGCTCAGTTCCTGCTTCATCTGGTCAGCCACGTGCAGAGCAATCAGATCTTCTAGTGTTTTGATCCCCCGCGCCGCCATGTAGAAAGCATAGTAGCTCTCAGTTCGCGACGCGAAGTGCTGCCAAGTCTCGTCACAAGCCGGAAGCGCATTGCGGAACTGCCTGAGGTAGTCACCTGGCGACAGACGCAACTCGGACAGAATCGTCTTCTTTACCAGATCATAACTGTCGAGCTCCTCAGTTGAAAGTTTTGAAAAAAGGTGTGGGATTCTGCCGGTCACCAGAGGCAAAAATAAATGACTTCTAACCTCTTCAGGCACCTTATAGGAACGAAAAATGCCCTCCATTCCCTCGAGCCACACTGGTCCCTCTGGATCTGTTGGAATTGCGGTCAGTAAACTGTTAAGCCATTTTGCGAAATGCGCTAGTGATTCCTCGCGCGTCAGCTTACCATCTGTTACCGAGCCCTGTGGTCCACCACTTCGCAGCTCTAACTGACGTGTTTTTTCCCGCTCAGTGAGCAGCGTGGTCTTCCTAAGCTCTAGCTCCATTTCCAGCCGTCGCATAGCTAAATCGGGAGTTTCGCCACCGCTTTAATCTGCTCATGCTGATCCGTTTGTTCCAATCAGTTTGGCTTGTCCCCGTCGCCTTCTCTGCTCTTGAAACTCCGCTATCACTTCCGCTCTCCTCCGCACTCATTTGCGTGACCACTGCACCGCTACGCAGTATCATGTACGATTTCTGTTGCTCGCCAAAAAAACGCAAGGCACCAGTGGGTTCCGAGGACCAGCATAAGGGCACTCACCTTTCCGTTGGCGTAGCCACCCTGCTTTCCCCGACTACCGCGTCGTCTGCTGTTCCTGCGCCCGGGCTTTGCTCCTCTCCACTGCCAATGTGCGATGTAGCACTTGGAAAACACACGAAAAGTCCACCGCTAGTCCATCAGCGGCTCATGTCACTTTCGTGGCCTGATCTTGGCTGGCGCGCTGGAAGTTTGTTCTTGATGCGCTGAGCACAGCTGGCTCGGTCCGTTGGCCGTGATGCGCGGCGTCATTCGCTGGTGCGCGGCTCGCACCTTACGCGCACTGGTGGCTCAGTCCGTTGGCCACCATGCTGGGCGTCTTTCGATGCTTCGCCGCTAGCTCCTTAGCTTCAGTGTCGGTCCGTCGATCTGAAGTGATGGCTTGGTCCGTCGGCCACAATGTTATAGTCTTCTCGTGCTGCCTTCTTTCTACGGAGACCTCCTCCTCAGGCGCTGTCCATCGGCCCGGAAGTCTTCCTGCTGAACAAATTGTTTTATGATCGCCGAAGGCTGACGGGAGACGGTGATCCTGTCTTCGGCTGCGCCAGTAAACTTCTTTTTGCTGTTTCTTGAAGTTCCTTTTTTTTCTTCTTCTTGTTGTTGTTGGTGGTCCCGTCTCCTTGCTTCGCCGAAAGAAACCACAATGGGCCGAAATAAATTAACAAACTGATTTAATTAAAATAATAGGTCGGATTGATGAACAAACACAGCACAGTCGAAAGAAAGAATAAAACACTCAGTTGGGTCGCCCTCCGGCTTAGGACAGTCCGTCGTCCCAAGCTAGCGCACAGGAGAACGTCCGTCTTTTCCCTCGCTCGGGCCGCAACTCCCCCTGGCTCCCCTCGCACCTCGTCGTTTTCGCGCGGTCCCACGTTTCCATGAAAACGTCCTTGGCGTCCCCCCCGTTCACACAGATTCGTGGAAAATCGCAGCCGAGGTCCAGTTCGCCGAAGCGTCCCAACCGCGGCCTTTCCACCACTGGCATTCCACTCTCGAGGACACGCACGAGATTTACGACCGCTTCCTACACATACAAAATTAAAAAAAAACAGCGTACAAACACCCAGATGGCGCTCGACGGGGTCGCCGGCGGCGTTCAGAGCCTCGAGCGCTAACCAACAGGCCAAACACAGAACGGCCGAACGCCTTTCAATGCGCGAGATCCCCCGCCCCTCAAGAAAGACATAAAACAGACAACGCACACACGCAAGGACACTTCCCACTCTAAACAAAAACAAGAAGAAGGCTCCCCCTCCCTGGGTACGGGCGCCGCTCCACCCGCGCGCCTCGCGGGCCGGCTCTCCTAAACAGGAGGAAACACATAAACACACACAAAAGGAAAACCCGAGTAAACATGCACTATTGACGACCTTACAGCCACTTTGATGAAAACGCCGAGACCGAAGTTCACACAGACGCGAGCAGCGTGGGCCTAGGAGCCGTCCTCGTCGAGAGGAGTGCCGGACAGGAGAAAGTAATCGCCTACGCTAGCAGGTCCCCCACAAAAGCCGAAGTCAATTACTCGACGACCGAGAAGGAGTGCCTTGCAATCATCTGGGCCACTTCTAAGTTTCGTCCATACCTATACGGCCGACCATTCAAGGTGGTAAGCGACCATCACGCGCTCTGCTGGCTGGCTAATTTGAAAGATCCTTCCGGCCGCCTTGCCAGATGGAGCCAACGACTTCAAGAATTTGATATGACTGTAGTCTATAAGTCGGGCCGGAAGCATTCCGATGCAGACTGCTTATCCCGCGCTCCCGTCGATGCTCCCCCGAAGGATGATGACGACGACGCCTTTTTGGGAACGGTAAGCGCCAGCAGTTTCGCAGAACAACAGCGATCAGACCCTGAGCTGAAAGCGCTAGCCGATTACTTGGAAGGAAATACCGCTTCCTCTCCTGGTGTGTTTGGCGACATTTATCATCCTTCACGTTAAGCAATGGCCTCTTCGTGAAGAAGAACTTCGCACTCAACAAGACCGCGCAGCTTCTCGTAGTACCTAAAACCCTTCGGCAAGAAATTCTGCAGGCGTTGCACGATGAGCCCATAGCAGGCCACATCGGATTTGCGCGCACGTTGCGTCGAATCCAGGAGAAGTATTACTGGCCGCGACTGCCTGCCTAAGTTGCCCACTACGTGAAGACGTGTCGTGAGTGCCAACGACGCAAGACGCCGCCGATCAGACTAGCAGGACTACTAAACCCGATTCCGCCCCCAATCCTGCCCTTTAAAAAAATTGGGACGGATCTCCTCGGCCCCTTCCCAACTTCGTCTGTCTGCAACAAGTGGATCATCGTGGCCACTGACTACCTTACACGTTACGCCGAAGCAAGAGCACTACCGAATGGTACCGCGGCAGAAGTCGCCAAATTTTTTGTCGAACAAATTCTCTTGCGGCACGGCGCCCCAGAAGTGCTCATCACGGACAGGGAACGGCGTTTACGGCAGAGTTGACGGAAGCCATCCTTGAATACAGTCACACAAGCCATCGACGAACAACTGCGTACCATCCCCAGACCAATGGCCTTACGGAGCGCCTGAACAAAACGATCGCGGACATGATCGCTATGTACGTCGACGCTGAACACAAGACCTGGGACGCCATCTTGCCGTACGTGATCGCGTATAACACGCCAGTCCAGGAGACGACCAGAGCGACCCCGCTTAAGCTTGTGTACGGCAGGGAGCCCACGACGACGCTCGACGCAATGCTGCCTCACATAACCAGCGAAGACAGCCTTGACGTCGACGCCTACCTGCAGAGTGCAGAGGAAGCCCGACGACTGGCACGGCTGCGTATTAAAGACCAACAGCGCACCGACAGTCGACGATACAATTTACGACGACGCCACGCAGAGTACGATCCAGGAGACCGTTTGTGGGTTTGGACACCAATTCGCCGTCGCGGATTAAGTGAAAAGTTGTTGCGTCGATACTTTGGGCCATACAAAATCCTTCGGCGCGTCGGACCACTGGACTATGAAGTCATTCCCGACGGAGCGTCAGCATCACAACTTTAAACTTTGCAGTGTTTGTTTAAGTTTCTTTGTTTTGGAACATCGAGGCGATGTTTTTTTAAGAGGGGAGTAATGCCGCGAAACCTTCAAAACAGTATTTGTTGTTTTTTAACAGCCGCCGGCATACAGGCTTAATCACTCTGGTTCTGGACCGCGTATCAGTTCCGTAATCTTTGTTTTTTAATGCTCCATGTCGCGAGTCACAGCTTTATCAGTTTTGTTGTAGCGCAATATGCACCGAGATCTGTCTCGAAGGTTCCGGCCACTCGAGTGTCTTTCCACGATGTTCCAGCCCGTGCTGGTAGCTGTTTGCGACGTTATCTTGATTGTTCTGTGCAGATTTTGAATTGAGCGTTGACGAGTGTGACGAGCATTCTTTGTTCGACGATCTCCGAGCACGTTTGTTTCTATCGCCGCCGCCGAGTAGCTTAGTTCTTTTTCGGGCGCAAGTCAGCCCAAATAAAGAGTTACTTTAGTGCAATCATCGACCCTTCATTTGTGTCGTCGACCTCGTCACCACTACGTGACACCGTGCCACCACTGATTGATACCGAGCTACGCGGCATGAAATGAAAAACATACCTATGTTAGCTCGACGACATCATTATCTTCTCGTCGAACTTTGCTCAGCACTTACAGCATCTCACTGAAGTCCTCACGTCCCTTGCGGGGCTTCAGCTGAATACCAAGAAATGCCACTTTGCCAGTACGACCATCAAAGTACTAGACCATGTCGTCAGTAAGGCAGTAATCCAACCTGATCTCGAAAAAATTGCGGCTGTCGTTAATTTTCCTCCGCCGCAACGTCAGAAAAATCTTGGTAGCTTCCTTGGCTTAGCCTCCTACTTCCGTCGTTTTAATCTGAACTTTGCCACCATTGCGGCCCCGTTACACAAGCTCGTGTCCTCCCAACTGCTTTACACCTGGCCCACTGAATGTGAAGACGCTTTCAAAGCTCTCAAACAAGCACTAACTTCCACTCCTGTGCTTCGCAATTTTGACGCGGGCGCACCCACTATACTTCACATAAACGCCAGTGGCCACGGTATTAGAGCGGTTCTCTTGCAGCGCAACGTAGTTTCTGAAGAGCAAGTCGTCGCGAATGCCAGTAGTACGCTTACTGCATCTGAGTGTAACTATACTACTACGGAGCAAGAGTGCATCGCCGTTGTTTGCTTAATTCAAAAATTTCGACCTCATTTGTATGGCCGCCAATTCACCATTGTTACAGACCATCAGGCACCATGTTGGCTGTCATCGCTGGAGAACGTATCGGGTCGACTGGGTCGCTGGGTGCTACGCCTTCAAGAGTACACCTTAGCCATCACCTCTAAATCAAAGCGAGAACACCACGACGCTGACGCCCTCTCTCACTGGCCTTTGCTTCCTACTGCCGCGGCTCCACCTATGGCTTCCTCTCCCTCCTGCCATCCAAGTCAGCCTTCTGCTGGTCATCTGCTTGTGGCACCCATCGCTATAGCTCCACTCGAGTTCAACGCTGCTTTCTCGTCCCTGCAGCTCACTGACCCTTACTGCCGCACAATCATCGCTGACCTCCGTGGACAATCAGTTGTCCTAAACAGTCGCTTGCACCGTCAGATCTTCGGTTCTGATTTCATCATGGAACACTTTACCGCGACATTTATCACCCTACGGGTCAACGTTGGGTACCCGTTTTACTTCACTCCATTCGTTTTAAAATTAAGGAGGCTTACCCCGACGACCTCACTACTGGACATTTAGGCCCTTTCAAAACTTAGGACCGTATCAAGAGCCGCTACTTCTGGCCTGGGCTTTCTGCCAGCGTCGCGAAATACATTTCATCATATCCGTCTTGCCAGCATCGCAAGTTTTCAACATCTCTTTCTGCTGGCTTTCTGCAACCTCTACAGTGACCATCTGTGCCTTTGGACACGGTCGCCATTGACTCGTTTGGTCCTCTTCCTTTGACGTCAGAGGGCAACCGCTGGGTTGTCGCTACCATCGATCATATGACGCGGTTCACAGAGCCCGCCCCTCTTCGCTCCGGTGCCGCCTCTGAAGTCGCCGATTTTTTCCTGCGTTCGAAGGTTTTGCGTCATGGAGCTCCCCGAATTCGCATTAACGACCGTGGAAAGAACGTTCTTTGGCAAGTCCTTGAGGAAGAACTGCGCGCAGCCAGCATCGTCCATAAGACTTCTAGCTACCACCCTCAGACCAATGGACTCATCGAGAAGTTTTACCGCACTTTGTCCGAAATGATATCCATGTACATCGCTCGTAATCACCGGAACTGTGACAACGTGCTACCTTTCGTCACCTACACCTACAATTCCGCTGTGCAGCACACTATTGGTTATAGCCCTTTTTTCAGTTTGTGGACCTCAACCATCGACAGTATTCGACACTTTGTTCTTCTCTGCTCCCTCCTCTACTTGTGAATCTCCGGGCGAAGAGTTTGCCACTCGTATGACCCAGTGTCTCCAACTTGCCCATTGGAACACTGAAGACGCCCAACAATAACCAAAGCCTTGTATGATCAACGCCATCGAACTCCCTTCTTTGTTGAATTTCTCGCGTTGAATTTCTCCTGTGGATACCAGTCCGCCTTCCTGGCCTGTGTGAGAATTTCCTCAATCGTTACATTGTCTCTTGCAAAGTAATCCAGCAAACCTCTCCGGTGAACTATCGCGTTATCCCCTCGAATACCGTCGCAGATCGACGTCGCCGCTCCGAAGAGATCGTCCACGTCTCGCGCATGAAGCTTTATGCCCGTCGTCGCTCATCCCTGTAATTAGCGACCAGGGTGGCCGGTTCATCACCGGGGGGTTTTTGTGAGCGCAGTGCGCACACTTTCACTTCCTTCATCTGTATAAATCCATCATCATCGCTCACCGCTGCTTGGAGCGTCGCGCGCTGTGTGCCAGCTGGTTCTAAAAAAAGAACAGATGTGCGTTCAAGTTCTACCTTACAACATATTTTTTTGTTGTAATACTGAAGTCACTATGAGACACTTTTTTTAAAACGCCACATTTCTCTCGCTATTGGTACCCAAAATAATGCGAAAAGGATTTGTATTGTTCGAACAAAACAGCCACATGAGAAAACGCATGTAAAAATACTAAATAATAGTATACGTCACAGCATCTTATTTCGCGCATAATTTAAAATGTTTGTCCCATAGGAAAATTAGACCTTCTTCACGGGAACTGCAAACAGCTCACCAGCAAAAAAGTTTCTTTAAATACTTCAAGGAAAGGGTTGTCGCACAATTGCCAAGAAGCCCTATCTTGGGGGTCAGGGACGTTTTGCATAAAATGAGCCCACACTAAAGGTATGACACTGGTAATTGTGTGACTTATGTAGGGTATGCAGCTGGGCTAGTTGGTGGTGGTTATCAAACATTATGGTGTCGCAGCGCTGGCAGACAAGGACAAAGAACTAGGAACACACACAACTGCGCTGAACTTACAACTAACAAGTTGTAAGTTCAGCGCAGTTGTGTGTGTACCTGGTCCTTTGTCCTTGTCTGCCATTGCTGCGACACCATATTGGTGTGACGCCTTGTTATGTTAGGACCATGCCTGACCAGCCGCTGTCGCAGGCGATACCACATAGCAATCGGGAATGCGAATTAGGGCAATTAAGAGGGAAGCATTCCCCCCTTCCCTTTCCATCGATATTCGTAATACAGTACACGGTACTGGAGAAACGGAAATATTTTATCGTGCAGAATAAAAAGCAAAATGACTGGCCACTGAAAGAAAAGAAAATTTAGAATATAAAATTAAAAGATCAGAAAAAGATATTGGTGAGTTGATGCACCTTCGAGTTTTGAGGCAGCCGAGATCCCATCCAATTTGTCTCACTGTCCAAGTCGACTGTATGGAGTGGGCCATCGTTAGCTAAGCTCCACACGCGTGACCAAGTGAGTATCACAACCCCTCAATTCTTTCTCCAGGCTAATGCACAGGACAGAGAAAGCAATTGGGTTAGGTTGTACAAAAAAAAGGGGCACACATAGGAGAAACTCAGTTAGAGACCGCCGGATGAGAGATGTGGGCGAAAACCGTCGTGCTAGCGGCTTTGCGGATAATAATGTTTTGAACAAAAGTGCAGAGGAACAAAATCCTCGGGCTACCCTCAGCAATTATTTCTTAGTTAATGTGAAGGCCTTCTTCAGAAGTTAAAACACACTGAAAGGAAAGTAGGATGCAAAGGTAAGATTCCTACAGTTGTCATGCCGTATTACCACTATCTCTCTCATAATATTGTTACTGAGCACAGTATCGAGACGACGACGACGTGCTGATGGGAAGTAGAGAAGAAGACGACGCTCAGGCCTAGCTGACTTCGTTCTGTGGTGTGCGGTGTGTGGTATGCTTCTAGTAGTGAACTAGCGTTTACCACTGCGTGCTTTTCCTTAACATTTGTTGGAGGACTGCTGGAAATATGTAAGTCGCCAAACCTGGATCTCCGTAGTGGCCGCCAGATTGGTACTATCACTATGCCATCCGACGCGACACCTTCAGCGGCACCATCAGCTCCCACCGTCGTCATGACGCAGCCTCGCGCTCCAGTCACCTTTTGCGGCACCGACCAGGTCGACTTAGAAGATTGGCTCGCCATGTACGAGCGGATCAGCAAGCACAACTGTTGGGACGCGACCCTCATGCTCGCCAACGTAATCTAATCTTCTATCTGGCAGGTACGGCGCGCGTCTGGTTCTAGACGCATGAAGACGATATCAAATCGTGGGAGATGTGCAAGGAGAAGCTTCGACACCTATTTAGCAAGCCGATCTGACGCAAGCTTGGCGCACAAAAAGACCTCGCATCCCGTGCCCAGTCTTCGACCGAATCGTACTTGTCTTATATTCAAGACATTCTAGCCCTATGCCGAAAGGTGGACAGTGCCATGTCCGAATTAGACAAGGCGGGCCACATATTAAAAGGAATTGCAGACAATGTTTACAATCTGCGGCTTTGCAAAAATTGTCCGACGGTGGACTCAGTTATCCAAGTTTGCCGCCAGCTTGAGCAAGCAAAACACCGCCGTATCACTCACCGCTCCGAACGCTTGCCAAACACAGCTGCTACATCCTCGTGCGAAGATAGTCCAACCTTACAGCAGCCATCCCATCCCTCCAACTTGACCAGGATTGTTCGTCGAGAGATAGAAGCTATGACACCCGTTGCGTTCGCTCCTCAGCCAGCGGATGCTACTATAGACTTAATCCAATCTGTCGTTCGCCAGGAGTTCGCAAATGTGGGCCTCAACGCGAACGTGGGCTTCACCTCCGGCCAACCGCTAGCCCCAATCTCGCCGTTCCTCATCTCCCCACGTCTCCGGCTCTCATCCGGAAAACTAACCAATGCAGCTCCTGGAGGTGACGCTGCATTGACGACCCGGCCCGAAAATTATTGCTCACCCTCGCTCATTGCCGCAACCTTCTAGACATCTATGTGGATGGTGCCCCTTTTACTGCCCTTATTGACACTGGTGCCCATATTTCAGTCCTCAGCTCATCCTTTCCCCGCCATCTCAAAAAGGTTGTCACACCCGCCGCTTCATCCGCCGTTCGTGTTGCCGATGTAAGCGTCGCTGCCGCCGTGGGACTGTGCACTGCGCGCGTATTTCCGGTCGCACTACCACTGTCCTCTTCACTGTTATCGACCGCTGCCCTCACGACATGATAATCGCCATTGACTTTTTAACAGCCCATTCTGCCCAGATTGATTGCTCAACTGGTCTTCTTCGCTTAGACCTACCCTACTGCTCCGAAAACACCGATGTCAAGCCCCGCTTCCGATCCACCGAATTTGTTCGTCTACAATCCGAAGCTGCTATTTATGCCCGGTGGCCCGGATCTCCACTGTTCCTGACGGCACATACGTCACTTGCCCAATTACCGATGTTCTCCGTCACAACGTCATACCCCCCTAATACCGTCGTGACTGTCACTGCTAACCGCTCCTATCTTCCTGTACAGAACTTCAGCCGTTCGACTCAAGTTTTACCCCATGGTATTACACTCGCTGATCTGTTTCCTTTGGAGGACTGCGAAGTTGCTGCTCTAACCCCTCAGCATCTGTCGGAGCAGCATATGTCGGCTTCTTCTCATTCGAACCTCTTTTCAGGCATGATAGCCGCGGATCTGCAAGGTGACCAAGCCAGAGCTCTCTCCGAACTTTTGCTGTCGTAGAGTGATATATTTGATTTCGGGGACCGACCATTCGGCCAAACAGCCGTTGTGACCCATCGAATCAATACGGGTGACGCCAGCCCCATCCACAGACGGCCTTATCGTGTTGCCCTTACTGAGCGGCATGTTATACAGAAAGAAGTTGACAAGATGCTGGCGCAAAATATTATTGAGCCTTCCTGCATTCCCTGGGCGTCTCCTGTCGTATTGGTAAAAAAGAAAAAACAAAGTTGGATATTTTGTGTCGACTATCGCCACCTTAATCAAATAACAAAGAAGGATGTTTACCCTCCTCCGCGAATTGATGACGTTCTTGACTGCTTGCATGGTGCCAGCTATTTTTCGTCCATCGAAATGCATTCAGGCTACTGGCAAATTGCTGTCGACGAACGGCGCCGCGAGAAAACCGCATTTGTCACCCCCGACGGACTCTATCAACTCAAGGTGATGCCATTTGAACTCTGTAATGCTCCTGCGAGATTTGAGCGCATGATGGACTCACTCCTCCATGGCTTCAAATGGACAACATGTTTATGCTGCTTGGATGACGTCGTCGTTTTTTCTTCCACGTTCTCAACCCACCTTGATCGACTTTCTACGGTCCTGGACTTTTTCCGCCGCTCCTGTCTTCAACTGAACGCAAAAAAAATGCGGCTTCGGCAGGCGCCAGATCAAAGTCCTGGGTCATTAAGTTCACGCAAATGGTGTGCAGCCCGACCCTGACAAAGTTCGAGCCGTGCGCGACTTCCCTACCCCAAGTAGCTCAAGTGACGTGAGGAGCTTCCTTGGCCTTTGTTCCTACTTCCGCCGCTTCATTCGGAACTTCGCAGACATCGCTCGTCCGCTTACCTCTCTTCTGCAAAAAAACGTACCTTTCACATGGGGTTGTGACCAAGCCTATGCCTTCACGACGCTTATTTCCGCCCTCATCACCCCACCTGTTCTGCCGCACTTCGGTCCTTCTTCACCTACCGAACTGCGCACAGACGCTAGCGGAGATGATATTGGTGCTATCCTTGCCCAGTCCCAGCATGGTTCCTCCCGCGTCATTGCTTATGCTAGCCGCCTGCTTTCGTCCTCTGAGCGCAATTATTCAATTGCAGAGCGGCAATGCCTTGCACTTGTTTGGGCGCTGACCAAATTCCGCCCTTATTTGTTTGGGCGGTCCTTCTGTGTAGTGGCTGATCATCATGCTTTGTGTTGGCTGTCCTCACTTAAAGACCCCACTGGCCTCTTAGGTCGCTGGGCCTTACGAATACAAGAGTATGAATTTGCTGTGGTGTACAAGTCCAGCCACTTACACCAAGACGCTGACTGCTTGTCCCGCCATCCCGTAGATCCTCCCGATTTGTCCGACCATACTGCTGACGATTACGTTTTGTCCATCTCGGACTTTATCAATATCGGCTCCGAACAGCGTCGTGATCCTGCCCTGCAACCAATTATTGACCTGCTGCGCAACATCCCCGATCCTTCCGCCAGCATGTTTGTACTCCATAACGAGACATTATACAGACGCACTATGCGTCCAGATGGTGCGGACCTTTTACCGGTCGTTCAGGCGCATCTGCGCTCTAGTGTACTCGCCCAACTTCTCGATGTTCCTACCGCAGGACACTTGGGAGTATCACGCACCTACGACAGTGTGCGACGTAATTTTTCTAGCCTGGTCTCTACCGCTTTGTCCGTCGCTACGTCGCCGCTTGTGAGCCGTGTCCGCGCCGTAAGACACCCTCGCTTCAACCTAGTGAGCCCCTGCAACCAATTCCACTGCCGACTGAGCAGTTTTCTCGTGTGGGCCTCGATCTTCTTGGGCCTTTTGCGACATCGACTTTTGGAAACAAATGGATTGCTGTGGCGACTGATTATACCACCCGAGATGTTGTAACCAGGGCTATCCCTACCAGCTGCGCCTCCGACATTGCCGACTTTCTTCTGCATGATGTCATCTTGATTCATGGCACTGCACGTCACCTGCTCACAGATCGTGGCCGCTGTTTCCTCTATCAAGTGGTTCATCACCTTCTCCGCTCATGCGCTACTCGTCACCAGTTCACCACGGCCTACCATCCGCAAACGAACGGTCTTACTGAGCGCCTCAATCGCACACTGACTGACATGATGTCTATGAATGTGTCCGATCACCATCGTGACTGGGACGTCTCCTTACATTTCGTCACGTTCGCCTATAACTCCTCACGCCATGATATCGCCGGATAGTCTCCCTTTTATCTACTCTTCGGCTGTGACCCTTTACTCCCATTCGACACTGTGCTGCCTCTTCACGACTCTTCCTGCAGCTACGCTTCGGATGCCATCGCCCGTGCTGATGCCGCCCGCCGCATTGCTCGAGAGCGTCTTGGAGCGTCTCAGCGCTCTGAAAAACGTCGCTATGACTTTCATCACCGAGACGTCAACTACCCTCCTGGTTCCCTCGTACTTCTTTGGTACCCGGCTCGCCGTGTAGGTATGTGTGAGAAACTTCTGCCTCGTTACGTGGGCCCTTACTCCGTCTTGCGACAAGTCACCGATGTGACCTATGAGATCGCCCCTTTACAGCCCAAGAATCCTTCCACAACCCCTCATCCAGAACTCGTGCATGTGACCCGTCTAAACCATATCATTCGATTTCTCCTGTGTAGGACGCATCGGGACGGTGCATCTTCGGCGCGGGGAATACTGTTACGGAGCACAGTATCGAGACGGCGATGACGTGCTGATGGGAAGTAGGGAAGAAGACAACGCTCAGGCTTAGCTGACTTCGCTATGTGGTGTGCGGTGTGTGGTGTGCGTCTAACAGTGAACTACCGTTTACCACTGTGTACTTTTCCTTAACAATATCAAAAAGGTGGTAGGCATATATGGGACCCGTGTTCTATTTTCGGCACCTGTAAAGCTGAGAAAAGCTTGTCCATTGCTTTCGAGAGAAAAGGAACGAAGATACACGGAACCCAGCATGTGCAGAATAAACCATTAGACCAAGTTCAGCAGGTGTGCTTTAGGGGTTATCGACCAGATACGTCTATCTTACGGCCGGGTAAACATCGGCCAAACAGGCCGGTGCTTCAATGAGCGGGCCTTGAACACAATAGGTCTATGCGCACCGGCACAGGTAGCAATTTACCTTTGCATTGCGAAAGCTGCGGACGCGACCCCTGTCTGGATAAAACCACTTTCGTCGGTAATCAAAAGACATGATTAACAGGGAGATCATTGAGGCCTTCCTGACTGCCAAAAAAGGTGACGACTGCGTCAGTTCGCCGTCAGTATCACTATCGAGGCAGGAGATAGATCATATATAACGGCATGTTCAGTTTCCACAGTCTCTTTGATTTTGCCATAACATTTCTGTTGTAACTGTCGAGCGTTACTCGAGTAGTGTATTTATTCTTCTGCTCAGAGGCTATATAAGCAAGCTGTTTCATGAATAAATCTAGTTGGAAGTCTGAGCCTTATTTTAGCCGGCGTGGTACTATCGTCCCGTGTTTATCTCGCCGTTTTAATCGATCACTAAATGGCTGTCAGCGAGGAAGTCGGGCGGGCCCCTTCATCCATGGGCCGGCCGATATTGGCTTAATGCACAGCGGTCACGAGTTGCCAACTAAACGAGGAGCCTGAAGCCGCTGCCGCTCAACGATAGCAATGTCACTCAATCAGACATGGATTGCATTGGCAACTTTTGCTGTAGAAAAAAAATGCGCGGGAACAGGACTGGAGCCGCAGCTGAATGTTATGCTATACCGTGCAAAGAACGCGTGCCTAGCCGCGTCTTTCGCTCTCTCTCTTTTGAGTGTTCTTTCTTTCTAACACACTGCTCTATACTATCGGATACCATCTGCATTCCTGTTTCGAGCAATGTCCGCGTACGCACGCTTCCTCTACGCTTTCACCCCTTCTGCTTCACCACGTAGGGATATGCCGTTCCTCCATCAGTCTATTGTCTGCAGTTGCCCAACGGCCACATTTATTATACAGCTGGCGTTGCTCATTGTCACCTTTGTGTTTACGGACGTTTCTGTATTCGCAATAAAACATATAGACGAGAAAATATAAAACCTATATAAGGAATCTATGCCACTGTTCGTCCCGCTCATCATAACGTACTTGTCCTGGGATGTTCTAGAATTGGTTTGTGTGCGCGATGCTGCCCGGTGCCAAATTTTTGCTTTTTCGAGAATTCCATCATCGTTGTAACATTAAAGATAACTGTTTGTGTTATATCTTTAGGCGCGTTTGGTCTCTCATCATAACCTACTTGTCCCGGGATGTTCTAGAATTGGTTTGAGTGCGCGATGCTGCCCGGTTCCCAAGTTTCGTCTTTTCGAGAATTTCATCAGCGTTGTAACATTAAAGATAACTGTTAGTGTGTTATATTTCTAGGCGCGTTTTGTCTCTCATTCGTCCCGCTCATCATAACCTACTTGACCCGGGATGTTCTAGAATTAGTTTGTGTGCGCGATGCTGTCCGCTGCCAAAGTTTCGTCTTTTCGAGAACTCCATCAGCATTGTAACATTAAAAATAACTGTTTGTGTGTTATATTTTTAGGCGCGTTTTGTCTCTCATATACACCTCAACAGTTTCATTTATAGATGTCAAAATGTTAAGCAGCACGTGCGCAACATAAAATCAGGCGGTCTCCGGCAACCTTCGGAAAAAAATGACTTCAGATTCATAAAACGATGCGCCAAATTAATTAATGGTACAGTTAGCTTTTGTTGTTTTTATTTGTTTTCTGCAATACAAAATTTTATGTTTTTGCCTTCTTTTTATTTTATATTGTTTTAAGTGCATTGAGCCTTTGGCGTCGCGGGCTGGGCAGCAATATTTATGTCTTTTCCTGCTGATCATGCTAACCGCAGTTAGTAAAGCAGGTTTCTGTAATGCCTGCACATAATCCTATATAGTAATATAATGGAATTTCTGGTGCTTGCGGATTCTGAGCTTGAATTTCATTCATTTTTGAAAGCTCCCGTCAACTATCTGGCTATGTCACGCTTACCGTTTCCCTGCGCTGTCTGTCACCCGTTAATATTTAGAAGAATTAACAACGATGTGCCCATAACGGCGCGCACACTCCCAGACACCCTTAGAGTGAGTGGGGTAGCTGTTCCCGTCGCAAAGGAGATGCCCTCGACCTGCGTGGCAAGCTCAGCCGGAATTCAACTACCTTTTAGTGACAGAAGGGGGTGGCCGTTTGGTGCCCAGCTGTTGCCGGTTCAAGCCAGAGTTAGGGTCGGAGTCAGAATTAACAAACAAAACAAACTTTATTAACAGCAAGAGAATATACAGAAGAACACACAAACACCAAATTGCACAGACGAGAAGTTCACAGAAAAAACAAACGCTAAGCATGCAACTACAGAGATATTCAATAACGCAGAGGTTTAAAATACAAAACAATACAGGAGAGAATCACATAAACAAAGACCAAATTTTTCACCGGGCACTGTTGCAGACCGACGCCTCGAGAATCACGATGTGGCCGCCATGCAAGACAAGCGCCGCTCCCTCGCTGGTCCATGGGCTTGCCAGCAGCGGGTGATCCCCAGGAGTCCAGTTGTTGCACTTGCGAACACGCCGCAACCGCTGAATGACTGACTCAACAAGGGGCGCGGCCTCCATAAATAGGGCGCGCCGCGTCTGTCTGTTAAGCGCGCCAAGGCTAGCTGGTTAGAGCGCTCCCTTTTCCTCCTGTCGATCCGCGCCGCGTCGTCATTGACTCGGTCCCGTAGAATGTTCTGGAGACGTCTCGTATTTTCCGGACTGATGAATCACCGTCATCGCCGGGTGACGAGAAAGAGGGTGACGGTAACACGTACACGCTACGCGCTACGCGCTCTCTCGCGCGGGTAAGGAGGTTTTTCTAGAACTTTGAGGAAGCTTCGATGCGGCGACGCGCGGGCTTCGGGGCGCGCCGATTTAGTAAAAATGTGCGCCGATTTCGTGACACTGCCCCTCCCTTGAAGAATATTCTCCTACAATATTCTGAATACACACGAACATCGGGCGCACATGCATGCGCTCACAAATTATATGGGGCAAATGTCCACATCACGCACATACATTGCAGAAATTTCACAAACTGCAATAACACATTACAAAATTCAGACATCAATGCCATGATGTTCACAAACATAGCTCGCTGTTGTCAAGATACAGACAGGAATCAACAACACAGAAACGCACAGCTTTTCAAATGCGAAGCGCACAAACCTATGGCATGCTTTCGCCTATATTTTGGCACTCGGGATGCACTTCCTCCTTTGGAACTTATCAGTTCCTCTCCACCTTTCAATTAAGCAAGCTCTTTTTAACGAGGCTCTATTGTTTTTTTCTCTCGCGAGTTGGGCTCCTTTTTCTTTTAGTAGAGAGCCTTTTCAATCGCGATTAGTTCCCGCTTCTGTGTCTACTCCTACTACAATCTGCTTTCAGATCGGAAATTCGGCCCTTGTCATTCGTGCGACCAGTCTGACGCTTGCGGAGAATGCTAGCGCTAGCATGCATAATACTGTTTCCTGTCAACCGTCTTCCTTGTGGGCCTGGGCTGCTTTCCTTACGCTCGCGCTTCCAGTCCTTAACGAACTTCTTCCTTGCTTTTCTTCGCAAGCTTTTCTGCTCGACTTCACTTGCCTTGGCAGAATTGGCTTCTTTTCTCTTCATTTTGGTTTGCTTCTAACCTTTTGTCGGGACCCGTTTGCTCCAATCCCGCATTAATCAGCAGATAATTCCTCTCTAGCTGAATCACACTGCGAACTGGTTCGATCTTCTTCGATTCCCTCAATTTTCTTCCTTCTTTTTGCGACCTTTGGTCGCACTTCTTTGGAACAGTGCTCATTTTCCACTGGAGACTCATTCTCCTAAATTTTAATTGCATCCTGTTCCTTTAAATTTTCCTTAAAATCTTTCATCTTAATGCAGTCCTCACTTTCTTTCATTTCTGAATCCTCCAATTTAGGATCTGCACTGCCGCTCTCCTCTGAGAAAAAGATTTCCTCATCTTGCTCAGTAGAAAGGGGTTCCTTATCTTCATCAGCAGAAAGAACCCCCTCGGTAGTGGAGCCATCGCTCGATACCGGTCCTTGAATTTCGGGAGGCGCTCTGTCCTGAGCTTCAGCGCCATCAGAGTGTTCGTGCACACTGTTATTTCACTGTGTCTCCTCTAATTCAGTCATGCACTCAGACTTAGTGAAATCTAACGTGCAGCTAGAATCGGGTCCTTCATCTTCAGGAGAAGAGCACATGATTATCGTTGAGCCTTCTGGCTCAACGATAATCTCCGCAGCCTCTGCGCAGTCTGTCACCTCTGAGAGCACATTCTTTCCTGAGATATCTTAGCTCCAGTTAAGTCTTCTCCTGAAATTTCTGTTGTAGGAACATGCTGTTCCACAACCTCATTCTGATTTGTGGAGCTAGTTTCCAAAGCACAGGTGGCTGTCAACGAATCAGTTGTTTCGCTGTACCTCCTAATAGAAGGAAAGATAACCTCCAGAGGCTCGGTGGTGCCTTTCAACAACCGCTGAACTTCAGCGAGCTTCTTCGGGAGGATATCTCTCTTATTTAAGTATTCTCTTTCATTTTCTGTCTGTTTCCTGAGCCATATTCTCTATTTCTGCTCTAACCTCTTTTTCTTTTAGGACCCCTCATCCTCGCAGTTCAGCTCCTTTTAGACCTTTCTCTAGGCCCAACGCAATAATCTCCTTAAGATTCATCTTCAATCTGAGCTGCCTAATGCTAACACATAGCACTACTCAATGGACCTTCACAACCGCTTTCACGCGGCACCTCTCGCTATCGCTCTGCTGGTACACAGTTTACGACATCTTTGTAAACTCTTCTAACTTGTTCTCCGTCCTCTGAGCTTTAATGCACCAAACGGCCTGTAGCGGATGCCAGAATAATTGTCAACCGCTAATAATTAGAAGGATTATTAACGATGCGCCCTTAACGGCGCGCACACTCCCAGACACCCTTAGAGTGAGTGGAGGTAGCTGTTCCGGTCGCAAAGGAGATGTCCACGACTTGCGTGGCAAGCTCAGCCGGAATTCAACTACCTTTTAGTGACAGAAGGGGGTGGCCGTTTGGTGCCCAGCTGTCGCCATCTCAAGCCAGAGTAAGGGTCGGAGTCAGAAGTAACAAACAAAAAGAACTTTATATACAGCAAGAGGCAATACAGAGGAACACGCAAACACTAAATTGCACAGACGAGAGGTTCACAGAAAGAACAAATGCCAAGCATGCAACTACAGAGGTATTCAATAACACAGAGGCTTAGAATACAAAACAATATATGAGAGAGTCACATCAACAAACACCAAATTGTTCACCGAGCACTGTTGCAGTCCGACGCCTCGAGAGTCACGATGGGGCCGCCATGCAAGACGAGCGCCGCTCCCTTGCAGGTCCGTCGGTTTGCCAGCAGCGGGTGATCCCCGGGAGTCCAGTTGTAGCACTTGAGAACACACCGAAACCACTGCCTGACTGACTGACTGACCTAAGCGGCGCGGCCTTCATCAATAGGGCGCCCCGCGTCTGTCTGTTAAGGCGCGCTAAGGCTAGCGCGCACACACACTTAGCTCACTGGTTGGAGCGCTCCCTTTTCCTACCGTCGAGCCGCGCGTCGTCATTCGCTAGGTCCCATAGAATGTTCTGGAGACGTCTGGTATTTTGTGGACTGATAAATCACCGTCATCGCCGGGTGATGAGAAAGAGCGTGACGTTGACGCGTACAAGCTGCGCGCTCTCTCGCGCGGCGAAGGAGGGTTTTTTCCTAGAACGTTGTGGAAGCTTCGATGCAGCGACGCGCCGGCCTCGCGCCGCGCCGACTTATTAAAAATGTGCGCCGATTTTGCGACAGCCTTATGGATGTATTTGTCACTCAGTACACGCATGTTTGGGTTGTAGGGTTCTGGCCGGCTGCTGTCCAACCGTGGGCCACCAAATCCCAGAGCAACCGCTGCCAAACAGGTCAGCGTTTAGTCGGTATTACGAGCTCGTGCCACGGGAGTTGGCCGACGTCTGCCTTATCTAGCAGGTGGCCGACCGTGGTCCGCTAAATGACCGAACCGTAGCCAAACTGGTCGGCGTTTATGTCGGGTGCGCGAACTTGGGACTTTGGCAATGGCCAGCCTAAGCTCAACCTGGTAGGTGGCCAAGGATAGGCCGTCATTCGGCTAAGCATTTATGGTCGGCCAGGTCGGCTGTCGACCAGCAGCCGATGGTGAGCCATAGGTCGGCAGTTGGTCATTGCCGCCTGGGATGGCTTCTCTTTAAGCTTAGGTCGGAGCAGTTGTTCACGCGGTACCTGGCACTGCCATGCAGCCCGCTGCTATATGCTTTCTACAAAATTCTACGATGCCTACCGGCAGCATACCCAGGCGGGGTAGAAACGAAAGGCTGTAAGGCTGGCCCTGGTGATCCTGGTGTCTTCTGGGTAATATCGACTACGTCGGGTCATCTACCTAGAAACAATCGTCGTGGTTTTGAATCAATCATAAATTATTCGATTCGTCGACACAGTTTATTGACAGCAAAAATTTAAGAAGCGTGTGGCACATATAATCGGCGCTGTCCGAGCCATGTTCACTGACTCCAATGACGTCATATTAACAGAATACGGTGCTTTACACTCCCACGACTACTACTGGGGCCAGGTCTGTAGATATATAACGGGGAATACCATCCATGTCCCCAGAACTCCATTTTACTGATGGGATTTTCGAAACGAAAGTATTTTTGTTTTATATAGCTTGTCAATGACAAGGAGTGGCTTTGGCAACTCAGACGCTTTTACTGTTCTATCCCTTGTTACGAAAAAGTAGGTTTTAGAGGTCGTCTCATAAATACCAATTTTTAGTGTGCGTAATCTCATGAGTGTTTACTTATTGCGAGACCGTGCTGACTTGCGCGGACTCCGAGAATTTTAGAAAATATGGCCGGTATCCTAACAAGGAGTTTGTTGCGACCCCTTCAAGACCATTCTTGTTTTTCCAAGGGTGCAACTGCGTGCCATCATAAACGCTTAGACTGCTGCTACTATTGAGACAACATTTAGGCAGATCACATATATGGAAGCACGGGGTTAAGTTAAATGCGGTAAATATGCGCTGACCACGGATTTATCTGAGCTGTATGACTAGAAAGTAGTCCTTTATTTTTAAGGACGACACTATTCAGAAACACTTACTTTCGTCCAGTAGAAGAGAGACATGTGGAAAAACATTACGAATGCATCACCCTCGCTAACCGTTGATGTAAGAAGAATTCCATCCTTCAAACGTTTAGTATCAAAATCTTACGCTATTGCGACTCGGCTATATTGATAAAATGGTTGATGAGAAAGTGTGTTCTCTCTGCTATGATGACTGCCAACTAGGTGGCTGAAAACAAGGCGGTAATAATGTTATTGATTATATACACATTTAGGCATACAAATTTGGCACCAAATAATACTGCCCTAACTTATCCTTAGTCTCTGATACTGTGGTGCGTATCATGGTATAAACAATCTATTTTTGGCAAATCAGGATTTCGTTCGTTTATTTATGTATATTTATTCAAAGAGCTGCACGAATGCACTTCGAGTTTTGTAAATAATGCGCCATATGCTTGTGACTAGCAAATAACATTTTGGCTCTGTTGAATTATGCATATCTGGCTCAACACGACTAAAAAATTTGGAAGTCAATTTTAATGGTGACGTTTTCAAAAATAGAAAAATGATGATGAACTTCTGGAGCAAAAAGAAATAACTAATATACTTTTAGGTCAAAAACATCACCATACATGTCTCGAATTATTTTGCGTATATAAAAAACGTATTGAGGTGCTGTGATGCACAATTGTGTTCCCAATCGGAGGAAACATACGGTTTCTCTTCCAGTAAGAGGAGAACACGAAAACATGATGTGTGAGCGATTTCTCGTATTTCTTGGACTGTGCGCAAGCAGAACGTACGGAGGTAAGTTACTTTTAAACTAGTCTTCACCTTTACCTATGCTAAATGTATGATAAGTGTGGCGCTAAGCAGTACAACGTTTGTCAAAATTTTAAAGTGGGATGGGTTTTGCTTCTAATTTATACACGATAGCTCGTAGCATCTAGGAATGTTCGAAAATCGGCCGATGGTTAAACGAGGGTTCTTGTCACCTTCAAAATGTTTTGAAAGCTAGGAATGTGTAATATAGCCAAAGCCATAACCAATCACGAAATCTAATATAAGGTAGGGAGCATTCAAAAAGATATGTACAACCAAATGCTGAAACGTTTGTACTACTGCAGCAGTTTTACAGCAGAATGCCAAGATATTGCTGAAATAACATCAAAGGGCGGAGAAACTAACAAACGCGTCGCTTCAGATTAAGACTTCGAAATGAATACCTCACCAATTGCATGCGATAAAATGCGTTTTGAAATGATTTCATACCGTATATAAGCTTCAATTCATTATATGATAGCGCTTTAAAAGAATGTGTCAACGGCAAGTAATTTGTAATAGGTGAATATTGTAGGTTTCCTAGCTCAGTCATGGTCTTATGATTAACCGTAATCCGCCTGAAACGCCTTTCCTGTCATTAGGGTACGGATTATATATATCCTTATAATAGTACGGGTCCCGCACCGCTAGAATTTGTAGGCGATATTTTCTCTTAAGACAAGAAAGCAAGAATAACACCTTCACCAAGCGAAATGTTTTGTCCACAAAACTTAGATGTCAAAGCCAGCAAATATATCCTGGTATTGTTACGGACAATCACGGGAAAAGAAGCGGCCAGTGGCGAGGACAGGAGCGCTCTCGCTAGGCCCGGCAACAAGTCATTAAATGTCATCTCACTGCCATCGTCCATCTCTCGGTCCTCTTTTCTGTTTTCATCTGCTTGCTGCTTCGGAACATTTGGTTGGAGATGCGAGGTACTTCATCATCACCCCCTCATCCTAGTCCGGAGCTTCGGTGCCCTGCGACTTCTTGCGCCTTAGGCTGAAGGTCAGGAGGCATCGCATCGAATTTCCTCAGCCTGCCGGACCCAGCAAGACATTTCCGTTCCTCCGCCCCGTCCCCCCACCCCGAGAACAAGACACGACGAAGGAGAGACTGACCCGAGACGTCACACATGACCACAAGACACAAGAAGAGACCCGAACGGCCATATGTGACCCTAATGACCAGATGTGCCGACCAAAGACACCGCTACACTTCAAGACATCATCCCCTGCCTATGCCATGTGATGCACGCCTTGGTCTCTGCCATCGCGTCGTGGAAACGTGTGGCCCAAGAGTGTCCTGGGCCAAAGGTCACCAATCATCATGCCGGCAAGCCTTTCTGTTCTTCCTTCTTCCTATTCTTCCTCAAGCATCCAGCCACGCCCATCATCATACCATGAAATCATCAACACCGGTAAACTTCCTCGTCTACGATCGGGACGATCACTCGGTGGCCGCGGGTCGTGTTACGGACGATCAAGGGAAAAGAAGCGGGTAGTGGCGCTGACAGGAGCGCTCGCGCTAGGCCCGGCAGCAATTCATTAAACGTCTTCTCACTGTCATCGACCATCTCTCTTTACTCTGGTCTCCTGTTTTCATCGGCTTGCCGCTTCGTAACATTATGATCATCATCATCATCAGCCGGACTCTAGGTACTACTGGACGAATGCCTCTCCCATATTTTTGCCCCTAACACCGTCCTATGGATGCTGCGTCCACTTGAACCCTGCGGACTTCTTAAACGCATGCACCAACTCTCTGCCGTCCGCTTGCTACGCCGTTCTTCCTTTAGAATACTATTTGCTACCTTTAGCGACCGTCAATTATCCTTTCTTCGTCCTACATGTTCTGCCGATGAACATGCTTTTTGATTCCCACTAGAACTTTATTACCTAAAGATATTTATTTGACTCAGTCTTTTGTCAGTCAGCCAGTCAGGCTTTTTATCTCATAACATTACCCTAAACATTTTACATTCCATAGCTCTGTGCTTTGTTCGCAACCTACGTAGAACTATATTCGCCAGCTTTTACTTTTCAGGACCAGGGATGAGTACAGGCAATGGGCCGCTGGTACATACTTTATTCTCTCTAGCGATACCGGTAAGCTGCTACTTGTAATCCTTGCGTACTGTCTCTCCATCTCAATATTGTTACGACGTTTATTTACACAGATGGTAGGATACGCTGGATATTAGCACACCACAGCGGACAGACCCAGCTTCCTCGTCCTCTTCTCCTTATTCCGCCAAACCTCATCTTCCTTGAATAAGAACCGCGGGAAGTGCGTGACACTGCCCCCTTCGCAGACGATGCCGCCGGGCGAGTCAAGGTTCGTCACGTTGATAGAAGGGCTTCATGCGGGCCACGTGGACTACTTGAGTCTTCCGAGAACGACATCCTTGGGTGGTCACGCGAGAGACTACAAAGTTTACTGCGCTGAGGCGTTCCAATACAACGAAAGGGCCAGTATAGTGGTGCAACAGTTTCTGGCACAAGCCGCGCTTACGCAACGGCGTCCAAAGCCACACCAAGTCACCAGGGACATAATTAACACCTTGATGACGCTTGTCGTAGCGTTGCTTGTAGCGTTCCTGGGAGGGTAGAGTGCGAAGTCTAGCGAGTCGACGAGCTTCTTCAGCCAAAGAGAGAGTATGCGCTAGTGAAGCCTCAGCAGGGAGTGAGAAAGGCAGAAACGTGTCCAAAGTGCTTCGTGGAGGTCGTGCATAGAGAAGAAAAAACGGACCGTAGCCTGTCGTTTCGTGCTTAGCAGTGTTAAATGCATATGTTATAAACGGAAGGACTTCGTCCCAGTTTTTGTGGCGGGAGTCGACATACATTGCGAGCATGTTGCTAAGCGTCCGATTGGTGCGTTCGGTAAGACCGTTTGTGTGTGGGTGGTAAGGAGTTGAATGGCGAAAATGGGATGAGCAGAGGCGAAGTTCTTCTACAACTTCTGCCGTAAACTGTCGGCCACGATCGCTTATTAACACACGAGGAGGCCCATGTCGAAGAATGATGGACCGTAGGAGGAACGCCGAGACATCAGAAGCAGTGGCTGACGGTATAGCAGCAGTTTCACAGTACCGCGTAAGATAGTCTACGCACACTATGACCCAGCGGTTTCCGTTGGAGGAACGCGGAAACGGTCCTAGAAGATCAATTCCCGCCTGTTCGAATGGGGTTCGTGGTGGCGTTATAGGCTGAAGATGACCCGGCGGTGAGCAGGTTGGGTGCTTGAAACGCTGGCACTGGAGGCAGCTGGCCACATAACGTTGAGTATTTTGACGCATCTTCGGCCAATAAAAACGTTCCTTAGTCCTGTGCAATGTTCTTGCGAAACCCAAGTGTCCAGCTGTGGCATTGTCGTGCATTACCCGAAGAACCTGACACCTAAGACTTGTAGGAACTACCAGAAGAAGCCGCGCACCTACTGACGAGTAGTTCTTCCTGTATAGTACACCGTCACGAATGCAGAATGAGGTCGTAGGGTTCCGGGAGCTTGCTGCCTCAAAAAGCGGCGCCAACTCGTTGTCGTGCCGCTGCGCAATCTTGAATTCACCAACATCAGGGAAACTTGTAGAGATAGCAGCTATATATTCATCCAAGACCTCATTGTTGCAATCAGTAGTTTCAAGTGGCAACTGTGACAAGCAGTAAGCATCACCGTGCTTACGACCACTCTTAAAAGACACGGTAAAATTGAATTCTTGAAGGCGCAAAACCCACCGCGCAAGGCGTCCACAGGGGTCACGAAGGTTTACAAGCCAACATAAGGAATGATGGTCCGTCACAGTTTTAAATGCACATCCATAAAGATATGGATGTGCATGATAGTTGCTCCGATGTGGCAGTGATCCGTTCCGCCATCGGACAACAATAAGCCCGCCTCGCGCGGCAAAAGCCCATTATGTGGCCCTTTTTCCCAAGCATTTCACCCCAGAAGAGCCGAGCACCAGGCCGGGAGAAAGCTTGTACCCATTGAAAAACCGGTGGGTAACCGGCGGCACCAGGGATCGAACCCGGTACCTCCCGAATGCGAGGCGGATGCTCTACCACCGCTGCACCGAAGCGGTGGCCTTGTGGTAGAGCATCCGCCTCGCATTCGGGAGGTACCGGGTTCGATCCCTGGTGCCGCCGGGTACCCACCGGTTTTTAAATGGGTACAAGCTTTCCCCCGGCCTGGTGCTCGGCTCTTCTGGGGTGAAATGCTTGGGAAAAGGGGTCACGGCCCAAATAGTTGCGCCGATGTGGCAGTGATTCGTTCCGCCATCGGACAACAATAAGTCCGCCTTGCGCGGCAACAGCCCATTATGTGGCCCTTTTTTTACAGCTGGCTACATTTGTTTATTGACAAGTTTTTCGAGGATGTCGATGAGCCGGCCTTCACGAATGGCAGCACGTTCTTCCAGAGCTAACTGGCGCTCCTTGAGCGCTCTATCCTTGCTTCTCTCTGTTTCTGCTGTGTTGCACACCGAATACAACATCTAAGCATTCCTGTTCAGTTACACTGTAATTACGCTCAGCCTTGCTCAAAGAACGGCTTGCATACGCAACGACATGTTCATTGCCATTGTGGCGCTGTATGAGCACAGCACCAATTACAACTGCGCTGGCGTCAGTGTGAAGTTCTGTTGGAGCTGATGGACAGAAGTGGCGTAGTACTGGTCCTGATGTCAAAATAGACTTTAACTGACGAAAGGCGAAGTCACAATCGGCAGTCCACTTGAAAGGCACATCTTTTTGCAGAAGACAAGTAAGGGGATATGCTAGATCAGCAAACTTCGGAACAAAACGCCAAAAATAGGAGCAAAGCCCCAAAAAACTCCTGAGCTGTTTTAACGATTTCGGCGGTTTAAAACAAGTGACAGCTTCGATCTTTTTCGGATCAGGCCTGATTCCATCCTTGTCTATAAGATGTCCAAGTACCACAGTCTGGCGTTCTCCAAAACGACATTTCTTGGAATTGAGTACCAGACCAGCTTTCTCGATACACTCCAAGACAATCTCTAATCGACTGTTGTGCTCATGAAAAGTTGTCCCGAATATCACTACATCGTCCAAATAACACATACAAATGTGCCACTTCAGCCCGCGCAAAACTGTATTCATGAATCTTTCGAACGTGGCTGGAGCGTTACATAATCCAAACGGCATCACATTAAATTCATACAGCCCGTCTGGGGTGATGAATGCCGTTTTTTCTTTTTCTTCCGGGTGCATGGGGATCTGCCAATAGCCTGATCGCAGGTCAACTGAGGAAAAATAGGAGGCGGAATGTAAGCAATCAATGGCGTCATCAATACGTGGCAGGGGATACACGTCCTTCTTGGTAACAGTATTCAAACGTCGATAATCAACACAAAATCGCCATGTGCCATCTTTCTTTTTGACTAGAATCACAGGGGCAGCCCACGGACTAGACGATTCCTGAATGATGCCCTTATGCAGCATGTCACGAACTTGTTCTACGATTGTTTGGCGCTCTGATGGGGATACACGATAAGGCTTCTGGCGGATTGAATTAGCAGTTCCTGTATTGATTCGGTGCTGAGTACGGGACATGGGAATCCGTGGTGGCGAGTCCCGAGAGAAATCGAAAGCCGCAGTATGTTTCGCCAGAACTTCCACTAAACTGTGACGGTCACTTGTTGGCAGGGATTTGTTAATCATGGCAAGAAATTTTGTCTCATCTTCTTCTGAGCATGCGGTAGGCTGGGAGTTGTCTGTGCTGAGCACGGCCACTGATTTAAAAGTGTCTTCGTCAAAGTTGGCAAGTTTTTGACCACGTGGTAATACAACAGGTTCGTTAGAGCAGTTAGTCGTCCACAAAGAAGAATGACCATTCATGACTGAGATGATGCAGCGGGGAATCAGAATACTTTTCTTCGCGAAGTTGAGGGTGAGTGGTTCAACCACAGCGTCGAACGCATCACTGGCACAGCTGGAACTAACAACTCGTATAAACTCTGCTGACATTGCAGGAATGACTATGTCTTCCGAAACCGAAAGCGTGCTAGGATGGGTCCGCGAATTTTCACGCAAAGCAGATTCAATTCGAGTGCTCACAGAAATGTCTCCATTGCGAAAGTCGAGAGTGGCCCCACATTGCTCCAGAAAATCGAGCCCAAGAATTACGTCATGCGTTGATCGAGTAAGTACTGCGAATTCAGTTCGGAATGTGTGGCCGGCGATAACAAGATTCACGGAACAGACTCCAAGTGGGTTAAGCGGTTCGCCACCAACACCACATAATGTTGTCGTACTATCCCAAGCAAACATAATTTTACGACCAAGGTAGTTTTTAAAAGGGAGACTTATAATAGAAATAGTTGCACCTGTGTCCAACAACGCCATAGCACGTACACCGTCCACAAACACTTCAATTCGGTTCTTTAACATCGAAACGGGCAGAGGTATGGGTAAGCTAGAATAATTTGCGACCTCACCTCCATCGGCCGCACTCACTAGTTTCCCGGAGGTGGCGAACGTCGTCGGGGAGAAGGGGATTGTCGTAGGCGCCGAGATGGTGGTGTCAGGCTCCGGTCAGAGGCCGGTGATTCGTTTCGGTTCAGCACCATTCTGCGTTCTTGTCGGCTAGCTGTTGATCTGTACTCATTCCGGCCAGGTGTTCTTCGATATGAATCATCATTTTCAGCAGGAAGCCTTGTACGGGAGTTCACCCACTGTCGGCGATACTGCTGGTACGGATGACGGTTGCGGCAAAAGCGGGAAATGTGGCCGATCATCCCACAGGCATAACACACTGGCGGCTCACGTTCATTCGATGAATAAGGTTCGTCGTCGCTTGTATTAAACATTTCATGCTCTGGATGTGGTCGACGAGGAGGACGAGAGTGCTCGCTGTTGTAGGCGTTGATGTTGAGAGGCTGGGTGTTCGGGCGATGAGCAGCAGAGCATCGGGTGTCCGAAGGAGACGTAGCAGAGGGATCATAACAGGTAGAAGATGGGCTGTCAGACGAAGAGGTGCTCCTGTAGACGGGTGGGACGTGGCCCCCAATACCTTGATGCCTCCGAAGCTCTTCGCGGAGGATCTGCGAATTGTATCTGCCAGGCTTGTCGTTTCATTCACATCCACACTAGCGACAGTTGTCACATTAGGCAGCCGACCAAACTTCGGAATGATACGGCGTCGCTTCAAAGATTCAAACGTGCAGCAGTGTCTTCTTATATCAGCGGTGGTATTCAAATCGTCCTTGCAGATAAGAAAGTTGTACACGTCTTGCGCTATTCCTTTCAGGAGATGACCCACTCTGTCTTCCTCAGTCATCCGAACATCAACTATTCTGCACAGCTTGAGGACTTCTTCTATGTAAGTTGTGCAGGTCTCCCCCGGTACTTGTGCTCATTGAGCCAGAGTCTGTTCGGCGCTTTTTCTTCGAGCATCGGCATCACCAAATCCCGCTCTCATTTCTTCCATGAAGCAATCCCAGGTGGTAAGAGATGCTTCATGATTGTCAAACCATGTTAGCGCAGTTTCTTCAAGAAAAAATACCGCATTCGCCAACTTGGTAGTCGCATCCCAGCGGTTGTATTTGCTCACCCGATTGTAGTGGGTGAGCCAGTCATCCACGTCTTCCCCGGGCTTGCCATAGAAGTGCCGGGGTTCCCGATAAGGCTGTGCGGTGGTCGGATGAGCTGCTGGCGTGTGCTGCGTTGAACCATCTGCTTGCGCCATCTCCGTCCGAAGGGGGGGTAGCCCAGCAATTCTTCTGCTCCGGCGAAGTAGGAGAGGTTCCGTGGTGATCTGTAGCCCGCAAACTCCACCACACTTGTTACGACGTTTATTTACACAGGTGGTAGGATACGCTGGAGATTAGCACACCACAGCGGACAGACCCAGCTTCCTCGTCCTCTTCTCCTTATTTCGCCAAACCTCATCTTCCTTGAATAAGGACCGCGGGAAGTGCGTGACAATATTATTCTCCTACTTATTTGTCTTTCATTATCCAGATCAGCGCCTGCTACCTGTCCTAAGCAGACGATTCCCATTCCACTTTCACTGCTTAACTAACTGTAGTGAACCCCTTTATGTTCCGACGTTGTCGAATATTAACGTTGTCTTCTGTTTAATAATTTAGGCGAGTTTTCCTGTCTGTGTCATCAATAAATATTTGCACATCATTCCCTGATTTACATAGCACGGCAATGTCATCAGCAAATCGCTTAATACTGCCGCACTCGTCGTGAACAATTATCTCTCACTATACATATTCCAAGTCTTCTCTAAGCGAGCCCTGAAAGTACTAGGACGATCGTGTGTCTCTGCCCAACAACTTCCTTTATGGAGATGTTTAAATACGGAGCTGCGGTTGCTGTGCTGTAAAATACACATATATTCCAGTACTTCCCCGGACGCTCGTGTACACCTTGATTTTGCAATGCCTGCATGACTGCTGCGGCTTCGACTGAGTCAACTGCATTTTCGTCAGAAATAATCGCTATGCGCAGAGGCTAATAACATTGCAGGCATTTTCTTTCACGTAGTTGATGGTTTGTTCATGATGGAAAACTACAGTGCCATGTTAGTAAACCCGCTTGGTCCTTTTTATTATTGAAGACTAAGACTACCCTGTTTCTGGTTAATTAGCTTAGTAAAAGTCGTGTATGTAACGGATATTAATCTTTTCGTCTTTAATTGGCGCAACTCTTTAGCCTCCTGTTTATTACGGATTAAAATCATGTTAGCGTTCTTCCAAGATTCCGGCAGCTTCGATTTCATCAGTCATTCGGTACACATTAACACTTCTTTCTGGGCGAGTTGGTTCATTTTTGGAAAACTTTGATAGAGCGCAAACACACACGACCACTAAGGACAAGAGACGAGACACAAGCGCCGACTGTCAACTGATTTTTATTGGAGCAAGGCAACACCTATATACACAGCAGCTTACATAAGATAAGAAGCTTCAGTACCGCACGTGCGAGCAAGAGATACTGGGGGTCCTGCGTGGCTCCCACCCTGTGTGACATTTTTTTATCTAAGGTCGACAAAGTTTTAGATAAGCATTTTAATGGGGGAAGGATTTTAAAGATTTTTAGATATGTTGACGACTTTTTAGTGCTTTTAAGAAAACAGACTACCTTCACCTACCCCTCTACAGTAGGTGAAGTTTTAATAGCTTTCAAAAAGCATGGACTTGGGCTAAATTTTACCCATGAACTACCTGACTCATCTGTTTTACAGTTTTTAGATCTCGAACTAACATTCTGCGAAACACACGTTTGTTGCTCTTACTGCCCTCGAGCGAAAAAAGATCTGCTGCCATATGACTCGGCGCATTCCAAGACTGTGAAGAGAGGGATAGCATTGCAATGCATGGAATCTGCTCTCAAAAAATCGTGCCCGCATCGTATGCAAAATAGCTTCCTTAATCAGATAAGCCGACTTTTAGCGGCGGGGTTCCCCTCTTCGATCTTGATTGCTGTATGTGAGACCCTCCTCCAGAAGTTGAAACATGGAACAGGAAAGAGCGGCTGTAATCGGGAAAAGGCCGAAAAACCTTTGGTTGTGCCGTACCTTCACAAGACCACTCACAACCTAAAAAAAGTGGCCAACAGGCACCGTGTGCCGGTTGTGTTTTCGGCACCCAGTAAGCTGGGAGGGCTATGCCCCCGCATCTGTGGCCAGAAAAAGAGTGGGTGCCAAATTAACCATAAACGTCGGTTTGTGACCTGTTCCACGGGAGTGGTCTACGCTATTCCCTTGACGTGCGGGAAGGTGTATGTCGGCCAAACTGGCCGTTGCATCAATGATCGATTAGGGGACCATTCAAGAAATGTTAAGAATTTTAAAGACAAGTACGCACATTTAGTTGCGCATATCAGTAATTGCAGTGGTTGCGTGGCCCGATTTAATGAGACGAAGATTCTCGGCAAGAGCATTGATAAGACAGCACGTCTCAGCTTGGAAGCCTTTCATATCACGAAATATGGCAACAGATGCATTAGCAAGCCTTCGATATCTCTCTTAAACGCTGAGGTCTGTTTTTTAGATGCGACTAATATGTTCACCCCTTAAGCATCTTGCCTTTTTGGTTTTTTGTTTTTTCCCCAGTATCTCTTGCTCGCACGTGCGGTACTGAAGCTTCTTATCTTATGTAAGCTGCTGTGCATATAGGTGTTGCCTTGCTCCAATAAAAATCAGTTGACAGTCGGCGCTTGTGTCTCGTCTCTTGTCCTTAGTGGTCGTGTGGTCGTGTGTGTTTGCGCTCTATCAAAGTTTTCCAAAAATTCGGTACACGGAGTGGCCAGTTTTTCTATTACAATATCCCCCCGCCCTTCACCAAATTCCAATCCTTCGCAGCTGCCTTTCTTGTTTTCAGAGTTTCTCATGCTTTCTTAACATCTCCCTTTGGTATGGCAGAACGTACGATTGCTCTTCAATGCTGCCAGTCTCATTATTGTCCTCGTTACTACGGCCATTGTATAGCTCAGCTTATAACTTCCTACCTACTTTGACAATTTTGCCCACGTTAGTGATGACATTACCCATCTTATCTCTTAGTGCATACAATAATTATTTGCAATTGTTTATTTCTTCTCTCTCGCTTTAAGGTTCGACTGTGGTTTAGAGCATGCTCGATTTTCTCCATGTTTTACTTTTTCATATCGGACACTTTGAACCTATCGGTTACCTTTGATACCTCTACCATTTCTATACTGTCTGTTGCATTGAACGCCTTCGTACGTTGGCATATTATAATCATATTTTTCGTCTGCGTAGATAATTTACTGGTATCTTCTCTAACTCCCTAGCGGATATTTCTGCCCCGCATTTAGTAATAATATTGTTGCGGGGCGGCAAGCCGATGATGAAAGGAGACAGAACATGACCGATGGCGATGATAAATGACGTTTAATGAATGATGGTAGACCTAGCGTGAGCGCGCCAGACCACGCCATTGTCCGCTTCTTCTCCGCCCGTAACAATATTTCTCTAAGTATCGCTGATTCCTTGTGTCCTAAGGTTGTCCTCCCCTGGTAACGTTAAACAACATTTCTGTAGCAAGATCCAGAATTCTCTCGCGTTCCTTCTGGCAGCATATTATTGATGGACGTCTTTGTTACTCATGTCTTTTGTTCCATCTTCAAGTTTAGAATAATCCGCAATCTTACCATTTAGTGGTCTCTTCCACCGTTCCAACCACCTCTGCAACCCACAAAATAGCAGGATTAGTGCACTGTATGAAATCAACTCAAGATCAAAGGATTTTCCCGAAACCGCTAATCGCATTCAAGTAGTTAAAAAAAAAACAGCGCTACCCGTCCTCTATCACCACGATGTCATTAAAAGGGCGAACCAGGTAATCATAATCACGACTTTAGAAATCCCAACCAACATCACATCGCTGCAGTCTCAGAATATTCCTCCCAAACAACCGCCCGAATATTAAAAAAAACTCTAAAAACACATCAATATCTTTTAACAACGTTAATCGCTCACGAACATTTTCTCAGCGCTTCTCAAAGTAACATACAGAACACGCAAAAAATGCAAAGTAACGTTGTCTACTGAATAAAACGAAGCCTGTAGGTTGCGTATGTTGTGGAATAACCGATGCAAGGATTGGAAACGTGCAACCCGGAGCACTTGCCATAAAAGCATTCATTCACATTTCATGCATATTACCTGGTAAGATTTGAATTGCGGCTTAAGCAACGTTGCTTGCATGCTCGAATGTGGTGACTCATAATGGTTTGTGCAACAATAGTAGCACAAACCATTCATTTAGGCCGACTTAATGACCACCGTTCACATGTCCAATCCCTCCCAAACCTCACTTTTTCAAAACGCCCATGTGAAAGGGACCATGAATTTTATTATCTTAGGGTAAAAATAATGCAGATTGCATAAAAGCACCCTTCAGCGCGAACAACGAGAATTATACTTTAAATTTCATACCGTCCAAAGAAAGCCTAAACTCAGCACCGGCATTTTATCCTGTCTTCCGAGACCGGGTACCTGCGAAAATTTCAAGTCGAAGGCATAAAGCATCATTGACTCTATCGTCTCAGATCGTACCTGCTTTTGCATACCAAGTTCCAACAATTTTCACTACTCTCTTTTAACTCATCTTCCTAGTTCTCAGTGCATACAAACTCCCTCCCGCCGTCATTGTCTTCTTTGTTTTAGCCATGTCTTCTTTACGATTGCTCCATTATCTGAGGTTCCTTAACTATAACCCCGCTTCAGGGCTTCAATCCCCCATTTCTTTATTTGAGGTTATCTGAAGCTTCTTTCCCCTCTGCTCTCAGGGACCGGGCGGAAGTCCGGGCGTCCTGAATTATTCGGTTAAGCAAGCTGCGTGGCCGAACATGCTTGATCAACGAAGCTCAGCCCGATATATCTGTCAATCACCAAGCGCTTAGTAGCAACGAAAGAGGGGTGACTTCTAGATATTGTACTGCTCCGCAGTCTGCATTTCCTGTACACCTCCGGCTCTCTTTCTTCTGCAGTGCGTATATCTTTCTGTCCATTTTCCTTTTTTCGCTTCCCCTGTTTTTTTTTTGTCTTCGGTCACCCAATCCCTATACAATTTGATCGGCAACCAAAAAAACCTCTCTTGAAAAATATTGGTCCTTCAATCAAAATGTAGGGTTAAATAAAAGCTTTTAATAAAGCATACACCTAGCTTTGTGATCGATAAAGAATGACCTACGGCTGGTTCCCTATATATATATATATATATATATATATATATATATATATATATATATATATTACGTAGAAAGGATTACGGTGAAAATATTTAAATAGTGTTACCGTTGTCATGCTGTTACCTCGTGGCTCTGTTCACGGCTGGTAATGTAGCTGTTAAGGATTAAACATATCACATGATGCAAGCTAAAGGCTAAAGGGGCACCCTCCAAGGAAAGATATTGGTAGCTTATTTTAATGTTGCAATTTAAAAAATAAAACAAGAAAAATGTTGCACATACAAGATTCAAACATATGCTTTAATCGCTAAGTGCGCAGGTAAGAAGTAATCATCTATTGCGCCACAGAGGCAACAAGAAAGGCATGCTTTAAATACACTCTGAATAATTTTTACAATACATCTGCTATCCATCCCCAGGTGACGCTGCTCAGAGGACCCTACCGTTGAGAGAACGGAATAACGCTGCACGCAGACTGACCTGAGTTCTGAGGTCCTTTTGACTAGCTTTCATTCTAATAGATTTAACCTGTACTCACAAACTTTCATCCCCTACATTTGCTGATAGACGCTGGATAAAAAGGTCGTAGATTCGTTTATACCGCGTTGCAGCCACCGTGTAACAGGTTTGCCAGATTATCGCCTCAATATTTCCTTCCAGTGACTACCTCCCAAGAGACTCAGACGTTGGAACAGCGAGCTAAAGAAGAGCCGCGTACATTCCGCGATCAGTCCGATATTTACGTTGAAGTATGACTACGCCATTACTAAAGGTGTATCACGTACAACCGTCGGAAGTCTAGTGCCCTCTTCTATAAAAATGGTTTCTTCATTACTTGCATGGCTCTGACTTGGTTTGACAACCATAAGGAAACCTTCACGACCTGAAACTGGTTTGTGGAAAAACTCACTAAGTCCTTTAAAGATATTCTTGCGATGAGGATACCCGCTGAGCATTATTTTCCGAGAGAGCCCAGCTGCCCGGTGAGACGTGCACACAATACATCGAGGATGTATTGCATCTTTGTCGCAATGTCAAACAGCAGATGTTACGAGGACACCAGGTAGTGCACCTTCGCAAGGAAATTGCTGGGGACATGTATAATTGCCTTAATTCGGGAGACAATTTTGCTACCCTTGCAGACATCATCAATCAGTGCCGTGAATTTGGCGCTCTCGAAGTACGTCGGTAGCGCCTACATTGGGCCATCTTTCCAATGTGACAACCACTACCAGCATCGACATTCTGGAGGCTGAAGAGATCGCTTTATGGCCCGGAGGATTGGAAGAAAGGAGTTGGATACTCATTGGCAACATACAAATTCCAATTTACCTTACTACCAGATTTCATGTTACATCCCATCATGGGACAAGCAGATCAATTAAGGGGAAATGAGGGTGCTCGTTGTAATACATGACGGAAAGAAGCCAACAGTCGGCGAGGCCAAGGAAAGCGTTGGGGATGGTACTTTCTGTATTTTTTTAATGTTTACTTGGATAATCACAGAAATTAGTAATGTAATCTTTTTAGGGGAAAGATAATTAAACACAGAGTAGAATAAAAAACAACGTGCAGATGGTGTTCCCTCAGGCTGTGGAAGAGCACCGGACGCGATATTCGAAGGTCGTGGGTTCGGTTCCCACCATCGGCAAGCTTTTTCTTCTACTTTGTGTTTAATTACCCTAAACAGATTACATTACTAATTTCTGTGATTATCCAAGTAAACATTAAAAAAAAACAAAACAAAGTACCATCCCCAACGCTTTCCTTGGCCTCGCCGACTGTTGGCTTCTTTCCTTCATGTATTATAACGAGCACCCTCATTTCCCCTCAATTGATCTGCTTGTAGCTTACGGAGGTCTCGGTTCTGGCAGTCTTGAGGCCTTAGGTAGCGTAAGAGGGTTCTAGCACAGCTTTCGCCCTCGCTATTGATCACGTTCTACGTGACGATGGCGGTATCAAAGGACGTTCCACGTCCGCCGTTATGGTTGAGGGTGGCGCTGGTGAACACTCTCAAGGTTCGTATACAGACAACATAAATACCCAAGCAAGTAGCAGGGGGGACAGCGGCCGATGTAGCTCAGTTGGAAGAGCACCGGAAGCGATATTCGGAGGTCGTGGGTTCGGTTCCCACCATCGGCACGTAGTTTTTTCTTCTACTTTGTGTTTTTATCTTTCCCCTAAACAGATTACATTACTAATTTCTGTGATTATCCAAGTAAACATTAAAAAAATACATAAAGTACCATACCCAACGCTTTCCTTGGCCTCGCCGACTATTGGCTTCTTTCCTTCGTCTCATCATGGGAGTAACGTACGACATGAACTACAGCAAATAACGAAACATTTTACTACTCCAGTATTGACCGGACCCAGCAATTGAAGTCGTATCGTTATTTCCAGCACACGAAAACAGATTACGCAGGGGATGGACAATAACACACGAGGCCACACGAATCTGGAATGTCCGATTAAACTCCAACTCTAAGTACGGGCAGGCCGTTTGAGGCTAACAGTGTCCGCAAGTTATGACAACGACCGCCCATCCCTGTGCGAGATGGCCGCGCGAGAGTGCTTTAATTCCACCTTCATGCAGTGCCCACATCAGCGCTGATGAGCAGGTAGCGCATGTTGTCGAACGCCTGGTCGAAGGTAGAGGGGTTGAGCCTGAATACGTTCAGCTGATTGCTGACATCAATGTTCGCAATTTCCACTTCGGTCAGCATGAAAGTCATGTTTGGATCAAACTTTGGCTCCTTTGTATTGCCCTTATCCTTCTTGTCGTCTTCCGTGCTTAACAAGGAGTCATTAGCCTTTGTTTCCACCTTCTCGGGCTCATCTCTCTGCTCACCCTCGACGCTGCTGGGCTCCGGAGCCTTGGTTTCCCTCTTGGCTGCTCAATCGACATATTCCTATTTCTGGGCTCTTGTAGCTCAGTTGCAAGCGTCAACATATGTACGTTCAGAGGTGATTCGGTATGCCAGCATCTTCATTGAGCGCCAGGTCTATGTCATTACATGAAGCTTTCCCTCCAACCATAAAGGCGAAAACCAAAGCCGTAACCACATCCTACACATTGAGCACCTGAATGCGTTCGACACAACGCTCAGTAGACACCTCTATGTCCAGCCGAGAGCTGGTCTCAGTGCGCAGCTGCTCTTTGAGCAATTCTCGCAGCTCCTGCTCAAAGCACGCCAGCCACTCCGAGCGGGCAGTTCTCCATGAACATTAAGTGCTTGTAACAAACGCTCCAGCTGCTCCGGTTCCTTGCGCTCACAATCGGTCAACAACGTCTCTTTTAGGCTCTGAATTTTCTTTGCATACCTAATCTTGGGGGTCTCTGCTCCGTGCTCAACTTCTTGACCTGGGCTTCCTCTTTTCGTTCATATGGCTGCATGGCATTTTCCACCCCTCTGTGCTTGACATGTCGGTCTTTGTTCTTCGCCCGTTAGTCGCCCAGCTCACTACTCAGCTCAGCTACAGCAGCTGCATGTGCCTATTAGCCGCTTCTTGCCCCTCGGTCTCCACCTAATTGCGTGATCACTCACTTACCTCACTGCTGTGGTTCTCAACAGCCTCGGACAGGCGGGCACACAACTCCCCAGCACGATGTTCCTTCTCACAACGCGGCTCCAGAGCATCCAGACTACGCCAGTGATCCACCCCCATGACTTAAGCTCCACTTCATGTGCCTTGCTCAGTTCCTTCACCTTGACGGCATGCTAGAGGGTGCGATGGCTATAAGCCTCCAGGTCGCGCAACCGCTCGGCCAGCTGCCTCCATATGTTGGCATCTTGGTCGCAGCCCCACTTGCGCCAGTTGCCGGTCGAATTTCAAGGAAACGAATCGGGGCGCCAGAGACGTACTTGACGCTGGACTTCGGAATTCCGATGGCATCGAGAAAAGCCTCGATGCTAGTTAGGGCCACGGCGTCCTGAGGCACCCCCGACGGCGACTGTGACGCAAACTGCTGGATATCTGCGGCGAGGTCCTAGAGGCTTTCTCTGGATCCCTTGCGCCGAGCACACAGGGGATGGTATTCGAGCCGGAGTTGCCGAGACCGACAGTCAGTCTCGTATGGCGCTCGGCGCAGGGCGCGCGTGAGCGCCATCCCACAGCAACCACCAAAATGTTCGGTGCAGGATGATACGTAAGGAGAGACAGAGGCACAAGCGCCGACAAGCTGCCAACCAAATATTCTCTTCTTTCTCATCTCACGCACTTCCTGTTCTTCCGCGCCGTAGCAATATTTTGATCGAGATATCGTGCGAAAGATTCAAACTTTATTTGGTTGTCAATCTTTAGACCTCACTGTGGCAAAAACAGAAACACCGCTTTGATGGGCTCATCTCAAAAGCGCGAGTGATCGCGAACGTAGGATCCCTCTTAATAGCAGAAGACGTTACCGCGAGTCACCCTTCATGACGGTATTCATACAATGTCGGACGCGAGCGATGGAACGTCATTCAGCAGAATGGCTCTGTACTTCCGACAGAACGCCTGAGAAAGACCAGCCAGGGCAACAGCGCTTCGTCAAACATTTCCCCGGACTTAAGTCTGAACCGATGCAGCATATCAACACGTGCTTCAAGACGGGTGAACATTTAGGCAGCTGAAATAAGAGTATAGCAATTGTGGAATACAACAGCCTGCCAGCAGTCCGCACAACGAATGTAGCATGGATGAAATGGAAGGCTTTCCGAATTGGCATCACAGGTCAGAGGCAAGGCATAAGTAACGTTGGCAATTAAAATAAGAGGCCAATCAAAGGTTCGCGAAGCAAAGGAGATGATGCAAGATGATGAAGACGTCAAAGGCGCAGATCAACACATGGTCACTCTCTGGCGTAAGAAGCATTAAGTAACGCGACCCACGCAGAAAGGAGGGAACAGGAAATTGGTCGTGCTAGACAAAGAAATCGCTGAGTATGATCTCGTTTCAACGAGGTGAAGCTTCAGTACATTTGAGGGAAACTGGAGGAAACATCGCGAGTGCAACTGACGTCTTCGTCAGTATAACCAAGCAGAACGGCGGCCTGTGGTGCAGGCGCGTTGCTTACCCTTTGTGACCGCTGCTCCCCGACAGCGAGTGTAAAGAAGGTGGCGCAATGCTTCTCCCTCACTATCTCACTTTGAGACCGGGCTATGATAAGCGGGACCGATGAGAATTCTGTCGAAGAATAACTCACATTTTACGAGAGGTGAGCCTGTAAATAAATGAGACGAGAGGCGAACCTGAAAAACGCTGTTTTTTTATCACACCAGCGGGGCTAACCTATGGTACTGCAAACATGATGGTGACAGCCGTACTTGGGCTGCCTTTCAAATATTCGCAGAAGTCTGGTCGCCTGGTTGTAAGAAATCGGTTGCCGAACAGCGCTTGCGTAAGCTATCACAGCAGGTCAGCAAAATCTTTGCAATCTATACAGAAGTCGACATGTACCAACTTGTGAACATCAACATACCTAGGCTATGATCAAATACATGTTGAAGGGCACTAACGATACCTTCCTGACGTGAGCGTGCAGCTTGAGTACCATCACTGAAGTCTTCAAGCTCTTACAGAAGATGAAGGAGCTGCGCAAGCCGAGGATGTTGATGCATCAGCCTCAAGCGCAGGTTGAATCGCTTGCCAGAGTAACTCTTGCCTGCCACCGACAGCCCCTAGTTGCTGCAAAAATTAAAGCCTTCATTCGTGAAGAGGTGGCGTGTAGGCTTTCTCTGCTTCTTAGCCCTCAAAATAAGTAATCTTTTTTGGCCCCGGCTTTGAGGCAGGATTTTAGCAGCAGGCTGCTGTGTCACTTCTATCTGTCCATCCGCCATGAGCTGTCGCTGCTGCTTCTCTGGCTCGTGCTGATCTCGTTCCATGTCCTGTTCCCATCTCTATAACCAATGAAGATGACATCCCGATTTCTGTAATTAGTCTCTTGACTTTTTCCGGCATGGTTGCACTACCTCGGCCACGCATTTAGGCCCTAGCGTCAGCGCTTGTGCAAGCGCTTTATTTTTGACCGGCTATTATACCCACAAAATTCTGAGTGCACAAGAGCTATCGGCCCATTTGCTACTCTTGTGGGCTGGCTGGACATATCCTGCTATTGCCAAAATAGTCTTCAAGGGGGAGCACCACCTGCCTACGTTTCAGGGTACTTGTGTTCGAAGCGTCAGTATTCCGTGCCCACTAACCCTGCAGCATGATATCCTTTCTCAACAGATTACCAGCCGTCTCTGAGCGCTCTTTCAACATCGGTATTCCGTGCCCACTAACCCTGCAGCATGACATCCTTTCTCAACAGATTACCAGCCGTCTCTGAGCGCTCTTTCAACATCGACGCGACGCCGCTCTATGTTTGCGAGGCGACGTGATGAAAACTAGATTGCACTGTTCCTGAGAAACGAAGTGCGCCCCCGTCAAATTTTCCACGTCCTCATCTATCTCCTACCAGTCTTACTGAAGTTTCTGTTAAGTGCGGTTCTGCCATGGCTACATGAACTATGTTATTTCGGTTATAAGCGCAATACTTGGCAGCTGTTTGAAGAATGCCAAGACGCCAATCGCAGAGATTTTGTTGCGCACGGAAGGTGCTCAGCAAATCAAGCTTTCATCAGGGCGTCCTGCTCAATCTGTAATCCGAAATTTTTATTGTACAAATTGAGTTCATTGTGCTGCGAAGTGGATCGCTTGCTTTTATTTTAGGAAGGAATTCCCTGTGGTCGCGCAGCTGCAATCGATTGTGCCGGCGCCTAATTCGGGAATCGACCCCTACCGGAGCCTTTGCTAGACAGCGCCCCATCTATCCTGTGAGCTAAAACCCTCACCTCCGAAGACATTGACATT
This sequence comes from Amblyomma maculatum, assembly GCF_055883805.1. Lineage (NCBI taxonomy): Eukaryota > Metazoa > Arthropoda > Arachnida > Ixodida > Ixodidae > Amblyomma > Amblyomma maculatum. The sequence continues at coordinate 133,626,834 of NC_139354.1, forward strand.
GACATATATCACTTATGACTCTTTATAAGATTAAACTCTCCGCTTCACGCTAGCGCATTTATTTCTGCGACGGCAATACCTTCCGTCACCTCACGTTGTAGTCACTATCTCTAGTGGCTTCTGTGTGCTGCTTTCTCAAAACCGTTTCTTTTCCCCGCTGCTTTGCTCCATAATGAGTGTCTTGTGAGCCTTCAGACGATCATATCTCTTGTCCTTGAAGAGACTGACGATGCAAAGCAACTAGCCATTGCTGTGCTAAACGAGCCGTCCACGTTCTACATCCGGTCTCCCTTACAGAGACCTGTCCCACCACTACATCGATGTCGGTCTTCCTACGCCCCAGCCAACACAACTTCTTCCCCTACATCAACAGTTCAGCCCCTCCTCTGACTCCCATAAATGTTCCCTTGGCCTAAGTTCAACTGTCATCCATCGCATCGACACCAGAACTCATGCACCACGACAACAGGGCCAAAATTGTGTGTGCGCAACTGAGCACTAGATTATCGAAGAGCTTGTAGACCAGATACTGCAAAACGCTGTCATTCAGCCCTCAGGCAGCCCTTGGGCATCCCTTGTTAGGCCTGTCAAAACAAAAAGGACGGCTCCATCCGCTTCTGTGTAGACTAACGCCTTCTTAAAAGGATTACGCGTAAAGACGTGTACTCTCTTCGGCGCATCGACAAAGCTCTTGACGCTTGTCAACTGTCCGAGCTTTTTTCTTCCGCAGAATTACGTTCTGTGTATAGACAGATCTCCCGGAAAGCAGTTGATCGCCCCGAACCCGCCTTGGTAACTCCAAATGCCTTGCAAAATTTAAAGTTATGCCATCTGGCCTATGCAATACTCGCGACATTTGTGAGAATGACGTAAACCATTTTGTATCACTGAAATAGAAGATATATATCAGATATATTGATGAAACTATCGTTCTTTTTTCCTTGACTTTGACATGGACCTCTACCGCCTGAAGCACGACTTGACCTGCCTTTCGGAAGCCGACTTGCAGCGCAATTTGAAAAAGTTGAAAAGCAATTTGAAAAGCAACGGAGGAAGCTTCTTTTGCCTGCTACAATATTACCCTGTCAGGCCCGACCAGTGTCAGGTGCCACATATTGTTAACATTTAAGCTCAGGATTTAAGCGTTCGACGCGAGATCGTAAGCTACTAGCCCACATATAGTCACGCTTCTACCAATCGTATGGATGTGCCTGCGTGTCGTGGGGGTACCGAGAATGCAAAGGGTTCTGGCAGGCTGATTCTAATATCACCCTCCCATATGAAAGTAGCAACCCAGTTGACAATCCTACCCGTTATATAGGGGTAACGGAAATCTAATCCCTCTAATCCAGTTTAATTCAATCTAGTCCAGTCTTACATAATCCAACCCAGACCAATCCAGTGTAATCCTATCCAGTCCCAGCACCTACAGTTCACTCCAGTCAAATTCAATCCAATCGAATTTTTTACAACCTCTTAGCATGCGAAAATAAATACAGCTGCTCTTCTTCTCCCTCGCAAGGTTAAGTACAACAATAATGGGACCTTAAAGATTGCTAGCAGCAGAGTTAACGTTCCAAATTCATCACCTAAGCTTTAGTTTCATTGAGTGCCTGTTGGCTCTCGTCTTGCTGCGTCCTAATAAAGCCATTCGTTTTTCTTGCATTTATTTGCTGATCAGCTAACGAGGACATTGAATCTGGTGCCATTATCTCGGAGGCAGCGTGAAGCAGTTATCAGACAGCTCCCACCTTCTCCGCTAAATTCCGTTCTACGTTAACGTTGCGGTAAAATCGGAACTTCCACTTCTACAACTATGAATGATAATGGCGATGACAAAAACTGTGAAGGATGCGTTATCTACAACGTAAGTAATCAGGAAAGCGGAAGATTAAACAGCCGCCGAGATAACTGAGTCGCCGAACAATGTACGCAAAGCTCGGAGAGTGTGGGCTCTGATCCCACCAAAGCCCAGTGGTTGTTTTTGTTTTAGTCTATTACGTTAAGTTTATTCAATACTTCACTATAATGAAACACATACCCTTTGCTTTCATTTGTGTCAGTACCTGTTGGCTCCCTTTTTATGAATGTCACAGCAACGCATCTCAATTTTCCTGGATTTGTTCACAATGAACGACACGCACGAATGCTAGTCTCAACATGATTGTTGGTTTCACACGGCAAACCGAGATTGTCAAGAACTGTGATGATAAGGTTTGCTCCTGCGCCTTCTTTGTGTTGATCCAGCAGAAGTGAGAAGTTTGATAAACAAGAAGAAATAAAGCGACTTTCTGGGAAGGCTCAAGGCGCACATGCTTTATAATATGGACTATCACAGGGGTTGCAGGCACAAAAATTCATGCTTTGTGATCCTTGGCCCAGCGCTGATTTTATTTGCTTTGGTTATCGGACCAGCTCCTCAAGTGCGAACTGAGTTCACCTTTACTTGAAGTTTAGTTTAAGGAAATTCCTAGTCTAAGGCGTTCTGACCATCTCGCTCGAGCAGGTAAAAGGAGGTTCCCCGTTAGCTTCAGTGCAGGATTAAAAAAAAAAAGCTCATATGGTATAATATTAAGTTTATGACTAGTTTTATTACTGTAGCACAACTCAAACCATTGAAAAAAGTAAATGCGTTAATATCCAAATATGCACGCAAGAATTTTGCTTGCACATTGTGGCCAGCAGATCGGACAAACACGCTATGTTAGTAAAAGTAACAGCGCATTCATTTTGACATGAATAAAGGATACATTTCATTTCAAATTCGATTCAAGCTGTTGAAAAGAAAGCAGCTAAAAGTTATTTTACATGGTTTGCACTTGATTATTTTATATGCATACACAAAAAGAAACAGCACCTAATGGGGCCCTGAAGGCGTCTCTGAGAAGCCCGTTCTTAGCTCTGTGACACGGCGACAACTGAATTGGGGCTGAACTCCTTTCGTGGTACTTTATCGAAACGAAGTTGGAGGGAGTTGGCACTTGCCCGTGTGACAAAATTATTAGAGCTGGGCACTATTGCTTTTCAACATTGCCGCCTCTCTTCTATTCCTTCGTAGATTTTCTTGTGTACCCTAGAATTTTGGAAAGCAGAAATGAAGACGGCAGTTTGGTGTTGCACATTCACCAAGGCCTAACACTTAACCTTGAAAAAACGTCTGTACTGGCTGAGGACTTTGTCATTTCGTCATCTACAGAGGGAACTTCTCAGCTAGTTGTAAGTTCTTTCATTTTTTCAGAAATATTCATTTTCATTCAATTCAATTCAATAAATATTCAATCCATTTTTTTTGAAATACTGAAGGCTTTAATTTGTAAATGTTGGAGATGAGTGAAATCTTTCACCGTAAGTTTTACAATTTTATAATAAAGCGTATGTTTGCCCAATATATAATGAAATGAATAATATTATTGTGTTGCGGGACTGTCCAGCACTGAAGCCGACCCGAATCCGGCACCTGACGATAACTGGCTTTTCAGCAGCCAATCCTGCCTCATATATCGCTTGGACGCGAGGACCTCATCTTCGCTAGCTTCTGGACTTCGTAAAATCAGCCAACCTTTCCCCAATCATTTATTCATCCTTCATCTCATACCCTACTGACGCCCTGAAGGAATAAATATTGCTAAAAATGTGTTTTGCACTTTAAAAAAATCTCAGAGGTCCTTTTCTATATCTTTCGTAGAGGGAAACATGTATCAATTTTATTGTTTTGTGGGAAAAATTTTCAAAGCTAAGGGGAACTATTTTTGTTTTCTTTGCGACCTCTCGGGCGCACTATGTGAGCAGGAATGTTTTTTTTTTCTTTTTACTTTTTTGAACAAAATAACAGAAGTTTGGCACAACAGTGATTGATGATTGATAAAATAACGCATAAAATCTTTTTTCTTTCTGAATGGCTAGTTCGACGGGCGGAAACTGCAAGAGAGCTTGTATCACGACACTCAACATCGGTGTGCGGTCGCCATCAAGAGACTGAAGAATGGCGTTGAGGTGGTACGTATTTTGTCTGCCATTTATTCTCAAAAAATTAAAGGGCGCCCATTCTTTATGATTAGACCTTTCTGAAATATTCACATCAGCCTACAGTCGATACTGGCTCAAGCACATAAGCTTTACAAAGGTGAAGAGGTCGCTCTGGCGACATCAAAGACGAAGGGAAAGGAAGATTTCACCTTCCGACATCTGACTGCGCCAGCTGAGTGAGTATCAGGTTAGGCAAGGCTGCCTCGCATACAAACGCCGCTACTAGAAGGGGTAATTGAAATCAACATTCTGTGGCTTAGTTATCCAGTTTACATCCAGCAGTCAGGCAAAAGCGCAAGAAAATAATTATTAATCTAAATTTTATAAAATGCGTCACAAATTAGGAGGGGTTTTAAATGCGACAAAAAGGCTCTTTATATACAAAGCGAGAAAGAATAAAACATCTGACATTTAACTACATTTTTATTAACAGTCCTATTTCCCAACTTTTAACTTTCGAATACTTTCGTGTTATAATCAATTCTCCTTTTAGTCGGACTGACAAGATATATTACATCACACCACCTGAAATACTCTATGTAATCTACTTGAGAGATAAGCTCAAAAAACACCAAGCAACGTTAAAGGGACTATGAAATGACTAAAAATGTCACTGGCTTCCGAGTGTTTCCCCAAAGCAAAATTCTTTGGAGCAAAGGCAGCGATTGATTATTATTTTTCTTACTTTTTTTTTAAATCTGTGGGCTGCTCAATTCTCGCATGGCGATGAGATCTGGAATTATTTTGCCCTACGTCACAACTACTGAGAATGACAGCCCACGACAGGCTGTCATTTGCTGCAGGTGCGATGGCGACTACGTCACGGATGCACTTCCGGTAGCTGGGAAAATCGTCTCTTCGGGTGCTGCATGCAGTGCATGCGTGAACACCTGAGCTTGGCAGTCCGGTTTGCAATATTAACCAACAAGGTGGTGAAGTCTGACTTAATGTATGCGTCGGCGCCGCAGTGCAAAAAGAGCATGAACTGGTCCGCTTCAACACTGTATCGACTGTACACATCTGCATCAGATCCCATTACAGGAGCAGCTTATAAAATAGGCAGTGTCAACCTTAGTGTACCGACCGACGGCTCAGCAGCAGGTTCTTACTCTAGTCCAGTCTCGTCTTTGCAGCAGCGGCCATTTGTACGGCGTGTTGATAAAATAATGGAACGTATGTCAAAAAGAGATCTGCTTTCAGCTGCATCGCGAAATTACACAAATTCGCACCGGATGCTGGCAGGTTACCGCAGAGATGCATTCCGCGAGCGCTGCGGCCGACGGCACTCCGGTCATGCGCTGCTCCCGGGTCGTCGCTAGGCCTTGATTTGTTAGGCATCGAAGCCACGGCGGACGGCGTTAAAGATGATGATGATGGCCTCAGGCAAAATGAAACATACCCACGGCGGGCGATACGCCAGGGTGCATTGTAGATTGTAAATATATATGTTCAAGGACTGTAGTATTCAGATAAATATGGATGTTTAACTAGAATTTGGAAAAAATAAAAAGGAAAAGAAAAAGTATGAATTCAGCATAGGAATCTACCTGTTGAAATCATAATCATGAACAGATTCGCACATTGGTTTTAAGGCATATCCTTTGACGCTTCCCCGAAGGAGAGGAGAACAATGGTTACTGGAAGGCCGAATCTCGAAAGGGGAGTCGCTAAATAAATTTTGCGGAGAGATGAGAACCTCCGGCAGAAGAGAAAAAAATGACCTATGGATTCAATTTCTTTGCAAGACTCACAAAGGTTAGTAGCGGATAGCCCCGAACGACATGAATACAGGTTTAGTTTCGGTAATCTGCAGCGCAATAGAGTCATAGACATTTCACGTAGCCTTGAAACACACATTTGGAACCGGCCGTTTCGCTGACTCTAGCGTAGCCCCTCGCGTGCTCTTATACACGATTCCTTCGTGCAGCTGCTAAAATCGGTGACTACCTGCGCTCCCAAACTGCATTCGCCGAGCTGCTTTTCTGATGTTTTACGCAATCGATTCTGGCTCGGACGATACACACACATGAGACAAAACAAGCCATCACGTTACGCATTGCCGCTTCCTAAACAATGTGCGAAAGGACTACTCTTTTTGTTAATTTGAATTCTTTAAGCTGTAAATCCAAACTTTGTAGCAATGATCACTCCGTGTTGTCGCTGGTAATACATGTACATTCTATTCGTTATGCACCAAAAGAGATGCCTCTAGCCGACCATCATGAAAGCGCTCCGAGCTAAAAACGGTGACGACATGTTTGCACGCGTGCAAATCGCAAGCTTGGCTGCCAGCATCCATGCAGAGTCGTTGCTATCTCGTTAACTCCAGATGTGACCGGCCGCTGTTGGTCAAACACAGAGACGGTACCAAAGCTACTGATACCGAAAGCTTACCGGCAGGGCGACAGAAGAAAGGGGTCTTGTAGAAAGCCGTATTTGGCGGGCGTGCACGTTAATTTGCGCTGAAGGGATGGGACAATAATACTAGGTTCCGGAAGTGCTCCTCCGTGGCGGCCACCGGTTCGTGTAGACAGCAGACTGGTCACCTGCAGGCATCAGATCGCGAGTTACCCGGGTCGGTCGGGCTGCTGTCGCGCACAATTCCGAAAGGTCAAGAAACTCAAGAAACCGGCGGCCGTAGAATGCTTGAAACAAGGTTGAAAGCTATACAAACGAAGACGGGAAGGAAAGGCAGAGACCGATGAATGCACGGGCAACGCTCGGGAAAACAGGCGCGACCACCGGAAGCCTGCGAACCGAGCGCCACGAAAGCCTCCTGATTCGAGGGTGCTTCGGTGCCACCCGATGACGTTTTATGGGCAGGGCGGAGTTCCCGAGCTCTTTTCTTCGTTTTTTTTTTGTTTCTCGGAGTGTTGAGTGTTTCTCGGTAAGGAGCAGCGACATTTTTAATGGCCGATAACCCCGATGTTAAAAAAGCTAGATGAAAACTTCTTGCGATGAATTGACTCATAATAAAGTACCTGTCTCTCGACCGATTTGATTTAACTCATTTTAGGCACTTTATTGTCCCTTTATTAAGTTGTCTTGTACATCAATCATTAGGCCGAAACTAATATACGCCGATATTGTCTTGAATCCACACAGCAAGAAAGATATTCTACAACTCCAAAATCTGAAGAGACAATTTATATACAACAAATATTAAAAATCTGACTCTCCATCTGCTCTAAGGATATCAAATCAAAAACAGTCCCTCTAATTTAACATAAATGTTATAGAATTGCCCTTTCGTCATATTCTTCTCCCCATAAAAATTGGGAATCTCCCTAATGAAGTCAAGGAGTCAACAACTAGAAAAACCCTGAATTAGCAAAGTTACTACTTGCACTGTCTACTCTGCTAGAATAGACCAATACCAATGTTCATATTTCCGAAAACTATCAGACTAGAAATTGCCGCCTCAAATAATGTTTGAAAAGACAAATCTATAAATGCCGTTTCTAACACTGTATAAGTCTTTCTAGATATTCTGGCAACCTCTTGTTGGTGACCTTTTATTGTATATATTGAATTACACTCTAGCTCTACGTGTTTTGAATATATATTTTCTTGTTCAATTTTTGCATATCCTATTTCGCCCGTACAAGGACTGCGTATAGAGTACTTAACTTAATACTCGACACTACTCACACGACGAGGTGCAATTCAGCTCCTAATGGAAGATGCCTAGCGTATGGGACGCAAGAAATTTATTCGTACCGGGACTGAAGGATACATAATTACTAACGCTGCCGACGTGATCGGGGAGAGCCGGGTGACTAAGCAGTGACGATTACCTGCTTGTACACAACTTTTCAAATGTAACCTGGTGTCAACCTGGGAAGCTTCACTTCCGTTGTCCTGCAGCATGTCGTCCGCGCGGGCATGCGCTGATGCAAGCAGCTACCTGGAATTTCGTACCGTGATTTACGAACTATTTTGATTTATTGAACCTTGCGCACTACGATGCATTTCGTTACAATAAGCGATGATTAAGATGGCTATACACGAGCTGTGATGCACAACAGGTAGCAAAAGGTCATTGCTCTGTCAGCACGCAAAGCTTCAGAATACACTCGACAAAATTAATAATGAAAAATGGTAGGTGTTTAAACGCATTTTGAAATATTTGTTTTTGGGGTGGTATATAATGCAGCAATGTGAAATGTGAGCTCAGCGTGATTTTCCTTTAATTCTCTCAATCCGATGTTTTCTTCTTATGACAGTGTATTTTTGTTTCGTATGACAGTAGATTTGTGACGCCCCTTTTTTATTAAGATAATGAGATTTTTCCACATTGCCTCCGCTGCTGTCATCAGTTGGGGCAGTCGCCTCGTTAGCTCCTGGTAGTAGTAGCATCTAGCGACTTCTCCATGCTTTTTATTTGTACAAAGGGAAATAAAATTTGATTTGATATGATTTGAAACGGAAACACATTAAAATTGAGAGCCAAGTACAGCGTTACAAAAATAAGAATTCTTTTATTTTGCTTTCAGGAAAAGCATTAGTACAAATCATCATCATCATCATCAACATCATCAGCCTGACTATACCCACTGCAGGACGAAGGCCTCTACCATATTTCTCCAATTGACCCAGTTCTGCGCTAGCTGCATCCACTTGACCTCTGCGAACTTCTTAATTTCAACCGCCCACCTTACTTTCTGCCGCCCCCTGCTACGCTTTCGTTCTCTTGGAATCCAGATTGTTACCCTAAGCGACCATCCGTTATCCTCTCTTCGCACTACATGTCCTCCCCATTCTTATTTTTTCTTGATTTTCACTTCAGTTCAGGCGTTCAGTCGTGTCCGACTCTTCGTGACCCTATGGACCATGCCACGCCACGCTTTCCGGTCTCTCACTATCTTCTTAACATCACATATCTTCATCTGCAATGCCTCGAGAATGCCATCTAACCATCGCGTTCGCTGCCTACCCCTTCTCCGGCGACCCTCAACCTTTCGCAACATCAAATCTTTCTCCAGCGACTCCTCTCTTCTCATCAGATGACCAAAGTAGCTGAGCTTTAACTTTAGAATTTGACCCTCCAATGAGCAGTCAGGGTTTATGGTCGACAATATCGACTGATTTGATCTTCTGGCAGTCCAAGGAACTCTTAAGAGTCTTCGCCAGCACCACAATTCAAACGCGTCAATTCTTCGGCGGTCAGCCTTTTTCACAGTCCAACTCTCGCATCCATACATCACAACTGGAAAGACCATAGCACGGGTTATACGGATCTTGGTTGGCAGACTAATGTCTCTGCTCTTTACTAGGTGGTCAAGGCTAACCATTGCTCTCTTTCCCAGAAGCAGGCGTCTCCTAATTTCATGGCTGCAGTCTCCTTCCGAGGTAATCTTGGCGCCCAAGAACAGAAAATCTGTCACAGCTTCCACTTCTTGTCCATTGATGCTCCAGGACTTGATAGGGCAAGACGCCATGATCTTCGTCTTTTTAATGTTCAGTTTAAGCCCAAACTTCTCACTCTCTTCTTGTACGCGCATCAGAAGTCTCTTGAGTTCCACTTCACTTTCTGCCATTAAAGTGGTATCATCCGCATATCTAAGGTTGTTGATACGTTTTCCAGCAATCTTCACTCTAGCTGAAGACTCGTCCAGACCGGCCTTCCTCACGATGCACTCTGCATATAGGTTAAATAGGCAGGGCGACAGTATGCAGCCTTGCCTCACCCCTTTCTCAATCGGAAACCAATCAGTAAGACCATGCCCAGTTCTGACTGTGGCCTCTTGCCCTTCATAAAGGTTCCTGAGGAGACAGATGAGGTGAATTGGAACTCCCATCTCTTGGAGAGCTTGCCACAATCTGCCGTGATCTACGCAGTCAAACGCTTTCGCATAATCAATAAAGCAGAGGTAAATGGGTTTCTGGAACTCTCTTGCTTTTTCCATGATCCAGCGAAGGTTGGCAATTTGGTCTCTAGTTCCTCTGCCCTTGCGAAACACAGCTTGCACGTCCGGAAGCTCCCGATCCACATACTGCTGCAGCCTACCTTGCAGGATTTTTAACATCACCTTGCTAGCATGCGAAATAAGCGCGATCGTGCGGTAGTTGGAACAATCTTTGGCACTGCGTTTCTTTGGAATGGGGATGTAAACTGACCTCCTCCGATCCTGTGGCCACTGCAGGGTTGTCCAAATCTTTTGACATAATGTATGCAGTGTGTTAACAGCGTCGTGGTTGAGGTTTTGAAGCAACTCAGCGGGAATACCATCAATTCCGCTAGCTTTGTTCTTAGCAAGGCTGGCTAAGGCCCATTCAACTTCACTCTTCAGGATGCCCGGCTCGAGATCAGTAATCACAACCGTCCTATGTTGGGTTTGCACATCCGGGTCCTTCTTGTACAGTTCTTCTGTGTATTCCTGCCACCTCTTCTTTATCTCTGAGGCTTCAGTGAGGTCCTTGCCTCGTTTGTCCTTTATGACGCCCAGCTTAGCACAGAAGCTTCCTTTGATATCTTTGATTGTCTTATACAGAGCTCTTGGATTCCTTAATTGGCTGTTGTCCTCAACTGCTTGACACTGTATGTTCAGGAAGGCATTCTTATCTCTCCTTGCTATTTTCTGAAAATCCGCATTGAGAACCTTGTATCTTTCTCTTTCCCCCAGACCTTTTGCCATCCTCCTTTCCTCAGCTATTTGCAAAGCCTCTTCAGATAACCAGTTTGCTTTTTTGCATTTCTTTTGCTTTGGAACTACCTTAGTAGCAACTTCTTGTATTATATCACGAACATCAGTCCACGTCTCTTCGGGCTCTTTTGTCTTCGAGATCTAATTCTTGAAATCGATTCCTGACTTCCACAGCATATTCTAATGGAATCTGATCCAGATCATACCTGAAATGCCTTCTAGTTTTCTGCGTTTTCCTCAATCGAAGCTTAATTTTGGCAACAAGAACCTGATGATCGGTGCCACAATCGGCCCCAGGCCTTGTTTTTACTGCTTGTATAGCGCTTCTCCATCTCTGCCGGCAAAGAATATAATCGATCTGATTCCTGTACAGACCGTCCGGTGAAGTCCATGTGTACAGGCGCCTCTTGTGCTGTTGAAAATGAGTATTCGCTATGGTCAGGTTGTTTTCTTGACAGAACTCTACTAGCCTCTGCCCAGCTTCATTTGGCTCACCAAGACCGAACTTGCCTGTAATTCCGGATATTTCTTCACTCCTGACCTTAGCATTCCAGTCTCCTATGAGAAAAACGACGTCTGGTGATGGGGTGCGGTCTAAAAGGCATTGTAGGTCCGCATAAAATCTCTCAACGTCAGCTTCTTCAGCAGCAGTGGTCGGTGCATAGACTTGGATAACTGTTATGTTGAAAGGGTGACCTTGGATCCGAAGTGAAATCATTTGGTCGTTTTTGGGGTTGTACCCTAGCACTGCTTTGCCCATTCTTCTGTTTACTATGAGAGCTACCCCATTCCTTCTCTTGGATTCGTGCCCACAATAAAAGACATAATGGTCGCCGGAGTTAAATTCTCCCATTCCGGTCCACTTGAGCTCGCTGATACCCAAGATATCAATGTTCAATCTGTCCATTTCTCGCTTGACGATATCCAGTTTACCTTGCGTCATAGATCTTACATTCTATGTTGCTATGTGATATATCTCCTTGCAACATCGGACTTTCCGGTCGCTTCCCGACACATCCACAACTGAGCGTCCTTTTGGCTTTAGCCCAGCCGCTTCATTCGTCCTGGAGCTACTAGGAATCGCCCTTTGTTCATCCCCAGTAACATGCGGGACGCCTTCCAACCTGGGGGGCTCATCTTCCGGCGCCATATCGATAATGGTATTGTGACTGGCCATAGGGTTTTCTTGGCAGGAAATACTGGAGTGGGTTGCCATTACCTTCTCCAGTGAATCACATTTTGTCATAACTCTCTGCCGTGACCTGTCTATCTTGGGTGGCCCTACACAGCAGAGCTCACGACTTCATCGAGTTTCGCAAGCCCCTCCGCCACGACAAGGCAGTGATCCATGAAGGGGTGATTTTCACTAGAATGTCGGTAACGAGTTATTTCTCTGACCCACTCTGCCCGCTTCCTATCTCTTAATGTTACCCCTACCACTTTTCGTTCCATAGCCATCTGGGTTGTCCTCAACTTAAGTAGAACTCTCTTGGTTAGCCTCCAAGCCTCCACATTTCAGGGCCATAGGTGAGTACAGGTAAGATGCAACTGTTATATACTTTCTTCTTTAGCGATACCGGTAAGCTGCTAGTTATAATCTGTGAGTGCGAGCCAAATGCGCTCCATCCCAATCTTATTCTTCTTGTTATTTCCTTTTCATGGTCCGGATTTACGGTTACTACCTGTCCTCAGTAGATATATTCGCCTACTACTTCCAGTGCATCGCTACCTAATGTAAACTGCTGCTCCTTCCCGAGGCTGTTGAACATTACCTTAGTCTTCTGCAAATTGATTTTCAAGCCTACCTTTATACTTTTCCTGTCTAAGTCATCAATCATTATTTGCAGTTCACCCCCGAGTTTCTTAGCAAGGCAACGTCATCAGCAAATTGCAGATTACTGAGGTACTCTACATCTACCCTTATCCCTAACTGCTCCCATTCCAAGTCTCTGAATACTTCCTCTAAGCAAGCTGTGAATAGTACTGGGGAGATTGTGTCTCCTTGCCTAACACCTTTCTTTATGGGCACTTCGTTACTTTCTTTATGCAGAAGTCTGGTTGCTGTGCAGCCACTATATATATCTTCCAGCATTTTCACGTACGGCTTGTCTACCCCCTCATTTCACAATGCCTCGCAGATTTCGCAGATGCTCGAATCATTTTTCAGGCTCAAAAATATTTAGGTATAAATGAAGCGTTAATGGGCGCATCCCACTTGCAACGGAGAGTGAGCAGTTGCATGAACCGAACGACTTCATTGAATATTATGGTTCATCTTCCTGAAGCGATTTAAGCAACGCGGGACTCGGTAGTTACGATCTCTGAATAATGTTTATTTCATTGTGTTTATTACACGTTTATATTAGTAACACCTATTGTTCTTGACTTAAAGGGTATCTAGGTATGACTGAAGGTGAAATATCAATCCAGCATGGTATTCTTTACAGCGAGGACTGCTCAATGACCATTTGAGGATTGCTCCAGTTAAGGATGTCCAGCAGTTAGCTGGCGGTGTTAAATTGCACGAGGTTGTTGAGCTGACCGAAAGAAGCAAGCCGTCTTCAGAAGAACGTAAGTTAGATCGCCATATAGGGAGTATATGTCTTCTTCCTTCCCAGCAAGATTTGTACAAAAGCCACAAAAATTATTTTTCTGAAAGCCGCCTCTTTTCCAGACATAGTTAAAAAAAAAGCATGTACATTCTATTGAGTGCTTATTTCAATATTCAACATCTTCAAATATCATCTTCGAAAGCCCAGGGACAACTTATTTTCTTTAGTACACCGACTCCAAGGGACGAAGTGACGCTAAAATCAATTGGCTTCAAAGTGTAATTTGTCACCAAAAAGGAAAGTGTTAAGTTTTACATTGAACAGTGCAACTAAACAACAGGTGCAATAGTTATTTCCTCTTGAAAATGTTCCGTTCTTTCATTTAGGTCGTAAATTATTGCGAGTTAGTAAGACGGGATACAAATCGGCCCGTAACAAATGATAATGTGAAATCCACAATGAAACTCACGGCTAGTGTAGTGATGTGGTAATGAATAATCTAGCATGGTCATCGAGTACGACGGCATTAAGGCAAAACACGTGCGATGAGGCCACGACTCATTGCAATGTATGTACCTATAGACGTGTTGGAGGTCATTATATGGGGAAATCTGTCCATGCATTCAGAGGAATATAATCAATCTCGGTCTAATTTTCTTACGAGCAGGGGCGCCGATTACCATGTTATGCATGCAAATGGCTGAAAACATGACTGGGTTTCTCCATCGGCATCCATAGATATGTCAGTCAGGCTTGCACGCCTAAGGGGTGGCCGCGCAAGCATATTTTTACCTCAAGGCTTGGCACGCCGCTGCGAGTTGCCGTCGACCGAAAAAATAAAAAATAAAATGCGCTGATATTAGTTGATCTCCGACGTGTTGTTCCTGCCTCGTGGCGTGGATACGATAACCGAAAATCAGATGTCTGTGTCAGCGTTGTTCACATCATGTTAATCCCAATGTGTAAAAGAAAACGGCATACCAATGCTCAGTAGCATAGGCACGTATGGATATCAGCACTTTCATCATGTGCACATATATATATATATATATATATATATATATATATATATATATATATATATATATATATATATATAGACTTAAAGTAGGTGACACACGGTAGAAAAAACAACACTTTATTCCGACCTACTTTAAGTCTATGCCCTACCGGACCCATTCGAGCTTCAACCCCCTCCCTATATATATATATATATATATATATATATATATATATATATTGTGAGCCTTCCGTGGATGGTCTTTAATTTGTATATGCCGTGATCTTCCTCTTTCATTTGTACATACCATCATCATCGTTCCGCGGCGCCGGCTCCGGCACGCGCCTGGGTTTTGTCACCGGATTAAAACGCTAGACAAGGCATCGCTGTCCTTGCCGTCACGACCTTGCCGTCTCAACCTAGCCTTCTTTCACAAGTGGTGGAGGTCGAATTCGATCCCCTTGCTGCCTCTCGCTGGAGCTACGTTCCGGTCGCCGTTTGGCAACTACCACCATAACCATGTCCACCGAGAGCAATCCCGACCCGGCCGGACCCTCTACCTCAGCTGCACCGATGCCTCCGACTCTGCCCACATGTCAACGCGACCCACCGCTGTTCGCTGGTCGTCGTGACGAAGACGTGGATGACTGGCTTGACACATATGAACGCTGCAGTGCCTATAACCGGTGGGACGATGCTTTAAAATTCCTCAACGTTTCGTTCTATCTAATTGAGGTCGCCAGAAACTGGTTCATTAATCGCGAACCCCACACTACTAACTGGACCACTTTCAAACAGCAATTCCGCCAATACTTCGCCGACCCGGCAGTTCAGACTGAGATCGCGAGAAACAAGCTCGCTTCCCGCCTTCAAGGTCCCGATGAATCATATGCGTCTTACATAGAGGCTGTTCTTGCACTTTGTCGGCGCAATAGCCCCACCATGACGGAACCTGAACGTGTGCACCACGTCTTAAAAGGGAACAATGCTATGGCATATCACACCTTAGTTGCCCAGAATCCTTCAAGTGTTGATTCAATTATTGCGACCTGCCAACGCCTCGACCAGCTGCAGTCCTCTCGATTACAGCCCGGCTTCGCAACTGGTCCGATCTCTGCTGACCTTGATCTGCGGGCAATGATTCGAGCAATCATCCGCGAGGAGCTTCAAGCCCTCAATCCTTTCTGTCCACATGGCTGCGATCATTCTTCCGCACCTCCTAATGACGCCGTTCTCCGTAACATGATTAAAGAAGAGTTAGCTACCATCAGCCGCCCTATGACAACCGAACCTTCTGCAAACCGCCCAGCGCCGACCTACGCGCACGTCGCTGCATCCTCCCCTTCTTTGGTTCCCCCGCCCCAACCAGCACCAACATACAATCACGTCAATGCAATGGCGATGGCTCAACCTACACAACCCAAATACGCACCTTGGCGTCCCCCCCGACCAGTCTGCTATTACTGTGGTATTAGAGGACATATATCCCGCTTCTGTCGTCGCCGCCTTCAGAACGAGCGCCGTGGTTACGACACCTTCGAATGCGACATGCCTTCAACCTCATATCATCAACGCCGGTCTATTCCAAGCCCACCTCGACGATCCTCCCCACCTCCAGTATCTTCCTCTGAGCCTCGTGGGAACCATGTATCCCGACGCCGGTCCACATCCCCATACCGCCGCTCAGTTTCCCCTCTCCGCCCCGCAACCGTTCTCCCTGTCCGCCATCCGGAAAACTAAGTGTTGCAGTTTCCGGAGGTCGAACTGCACTCTGCGAACTTACTAAAAGTCCTCCTGATCGCCCGTATAACGTGATTGCTGTTATCGCTGAAGGTTTACCGGTTGAAGCTTTGATTGATACAGGGGCTGCAATTTCTGTCATTCACGCTGATTTGTGCTACCGTTTGCGAAAAGTGACAACCCCATATGATGGGCCTGAACTCCGTGGAGCCAATGACGTCCCTTTGCGCCCTTCAGCGAAGTGCACCGTACGAGTTGTTATCGACGGCATCCGCCATCATGTGCAGTTTGCTGTGCTCTCACCTTGTTCGCATCTCATGATTTTCGGATGGGATTTTTTGTCAACCGCTTCAGCGTTAATTTCTTGTGGTGTCCGTGTTATCCATATGACAGACAGCGAATTTTCATCTGACTTTTCTGAACCACATCATCCCCTCGTTGCCGCCGCTGATACTGTTTTGCCTCCTCAGTGCGAAAAACTGCTTACTGTTGTTTCTGACCACATCACTGACGCGGACGTACTCATTGCACCATCATATAGTCATCTTCCACGCGGCATCGCCTTCCCGTCAAGTCTTGTCCGGTTCCACAACGGCTCAGCGACAGTATTGACCACTAACACTTCACGTGAATCCCTCGTGCTCCCAAAAGGAACTTCTCTGAATTGTATGGTGGATGCTCAACTTTTTTCCCTGATGGTGCTCACCGCCCCTCCGCCTCAGAAACGTGTTTCGACAGACGTCTCTCTTTCTGTTCTCGCAAAGACTATTAATCCTAAACTCCCGCTGAACCAACGCCAAGAACTGCTGACATTGCATCGACACCACCAAGCCATTTTTGATGCCACTTCCACACCTCTGGGACGGACTAGTGTTGCGCACCATCGCATCATTACTGAAGATAACTCTATTATTCGCCGACGGCCTTATCGGGTTTCCCTCTCTGAACGAATAATTGAAGAAATTGTAAATGATATGCTCCATCGCAATATAATTCGTCCTTCAACAAGCCTATGGTCCTCCCCAGTAGTGCTAGTTAAAAAAAAGGACGGCTCGCTACGCTTTTGTGTTGATTACCGCGCACTTAACAAAATTATCCGCAAAGATGTATATCCGATGCCGCGAAGTGATGACGCCCTTGACTCTCTCCAAGGCTCCGAATATTTCTCGACCTTGGACCTCCGCTCAGGGTAATGGCAAATACCTATGCACGAGCACGACGCTATACACGAGGACGACAAAGAAAAAACCGCTTTCGCAACACCCGATGGCCTTTACGAATTTAACGTTATGCCTTTCGGACTTTGTAACGCACCAGCGACATTTGAAAGAATGATCGACACTATACTTCGTGGCCTAAAACGGAGAACCTGTTTGTGTTACTTGGACGACATTGTTATCTTTTCGGCAACCATTAATGACCATCTCACGCGCCTGAATGAAGTCCTCACCTGTCTCGCTTCGGCAGGCCTTCAGCTCAACAACAAGAAGTGCCACTTTGCACAGAAGGAAATTATAATATTGGGACATCTGGTCAGCCATGACGGCATTCGCCCTGATCCTGAAAAAATAATCGCGGTCTTGAACTTTGCTCGTCCACAACGGACTACAGATTTGCGCAGTTTCCTAGGCCTCGCGTCCTATTTCCGGCGTTTTATAAGGCATTTTGCAACTATTGCTGCACCACTTCATGAGCTACTAAAAGCACGCAGCCCTTTCGTGTGGACTGAGCAGTGCGAAACTGCTTTTAATGACCTCAAGCACGCCCTCACATCAGATCCTGTTCTTGGCCACTTGAGTGACAGCGCTCCAACTATCCTGCACACTGATGCCAGTGGTCACGGTCTTGGCGCTGTACGTCTGCAGCGTGATGCAACATCGCGTGAGAAAGTGATTGCCTTTGCCAGTCGGACTCTCACTCCAGCTGAGAAAAACTACACAATTACCGAGCAGGAGTGTCTTGCTGTCGTCTGGGCTGTCCAAAAATTTCGCCCTTACCTATACGGTCGGCACTTCACAGTTGTGACCGACCACCATGCTCTTTGCTTGTTGTCTTCACTCAAAAATTTGACAGGCCGACTTGGCCGCTCGATTCTACGCCTGCAAGAATACCATTTCGACGTCACTTATAAATCTGGTCGCCAACACCAAGACGCCGACGCTCTCTCTCGCTGTCCCCTTTCGGAATCCACTTGATGCTTTTCTTCCCAATTCATTTCCACCTCTGACCAGAGCCGACCATCTCTTTGCCCGACTTATATCACAACCGTTTGTTTTGACGACTCTGAGAACAAGCACGCTCTCCGCTCACAGCAATTAGCCGATGCCTACTGCCGTCCTATCATCGACCGCCTTATCGGCACTTCGGACCCTCCCAATGCTAGGCTTCGCCGACAGCTTCGCAATTTCAAGCTCGAAGATGGCATCTTACTCCGCTACGTATATTGCCCTGATGGAACTCGCTGGATCCCAGTCGCGCCGCGTGTGCTTCGCCCACGTATACTGGCGGCTCTCCACGATGACGCTACTGCAGGTCACCTTGGTTTTGACAAAACCTACGACCGCGTGAGAAAACGATTCTTTTGGCCTGGCTTATCTTCCACCGTTGCCAAATACGTCGCATCCTGCCCTCTGTGCCAACGTCGCAAACGGCTGACTTCTTCGCCCGCTGGCCTTCTACAACCTCTTCCTTGTCCAACCACGCCATTCGACGTAGTCGGCATCGACTTATATGGTCCCCTACCTCTCTCCTATGGGGGTAACCATTGGATTATAAGAGCTGTCGACCACCTCACACGCTACGCTGAGACAGCACCTGTACCGACTGGTTCCGCTGAAGAAGTAGCAAATTTCTTTTTGCGATCAATTGTATTGCGTCATGGCGCTCCTCGGGTGCTCCTAAGTGACCCCGGTACAGCCTTCTTATCGAAAGTCGTTGCCGAAGTTCTTCACGCGTCATCCACCCTTCATAAGACAACCTCAAGCTACCATCCCCAGACTAACGGTCTGACTGAGCGATTTCATCGCACCTTGTCGGACATGATATCAATGTACATCACACCAGATCATCGAAATTGGGACACTATTCTACCATTCGTCACATTCGCCTATAATACAGCAGTACAGCGAACTACCGGTTACTCTCCATTTTTCCTTGTTTACGGCCGTCCTCCCACTACAACTCTCGACGCTTCCTTCTCTGCGCCCGACTACTCCACATCAGTACCTACCCAATTTTTATCTCGTGTGGCCAGATGCCGTCATCTTGCCCGCCTCAACACGGCAGCGTGCCAGGAAGTCCGCAAAACTCGCTATGATTCTACACATCGAGTGGTCTCTTTTCGTCCTGGTGACGAAGTACTGCTTTACACACCATTGCGCAGCCCTGGCCTTAGTGACAAATTCCACCACCGCTACGTAGGTCCCTATGAGGTCATAAGCCAAACTTCTCCAGTGAACTACAAAGTGACGCCTGTTGATCCCCCAGCTGATCGACGCCACCGTGGAACTGAAATTGTTCATGTGTCTCGCCTGAAACCGTTTGCGCGCCGCGATGCACCGGTTAGGTAGGAGCGGCCAGGCTGGCCGCTTCCGACCCCCCGGGAAGATTGTGTGAGCCTTCCGTGGATGTTCTTTAATTTGTATATGCCATGATCTTCCTCTTTCATTTGTACATACCATCATCATCGTCCCGCGGCGCCGGCTCCGGCACGCGCCTGGGTTTTGTCACCGGATTAAAACGCTATACAAGGCATCGCTGGCCTTGCCGTCACGACCTTGCCGTCTCAACCTAGCCTTCTTTCACAATATATATATATATATATATATATATATATATATATATATATATATATATATATATATATATACACACACCATCGTTGTGTTGTTTTTCCTTCCGCTTTACATTTTAAATTTTCTTTATCCCGATAATCACCTTAAGACTAATTCCTGTCAATGCCAACAGTGGTAAACATAAAAAAGCAAGCAACTCAACATTTGTCTCACACTCATAGACAATTCGCTCGTTTAAATTTATATATTGTGACATTATGCCCTGCATCGCTGGACGTAAACAAATACAACGATCAGAAGCAGTGACACAGAAGACAACAAAGTGGCAGCAACGTTTAGTGCTAGAAGAAGGTTAACGCTGCTGTGATTCCGTTGCTTTCTTGCTCAAGTAGTCGACGAAAGTCTTCGGTACTGCTCCATTAGGCACTATTTTACCACCGCTTACCATCCACAAACGAACGGCCTCAACGAACGCCTCAAACGCACGCTCACGGACATGCTGTCTATGTATGTCTCGGATGATCACCGTGACTGGGATATTAAGTTTGCCGTTTGTAACGTTCGCGTACAATTCTTCTCGTCACGACACAATGGGCTACTCACCGTTTTATCTTCTATACGGCCGCGACCTCCCCTTCCTTTTGACAGCGTATTGCCTCCCACCGCTAACACCAGTTGCTAGGTTCGTGACGCCATCTCCCGAGCTGACGCAGCCCGTGTTATTGCTCGCCGACGACTGGCCTCCTCCCAAAATTCTCAAAAACGGCGCCATGATTCCCGCCACCGGGATGTCCACTACTCTCCGGTCTCTCTCGTCTTGCTCTGGACTCCCGCTCGTAAAGTTGGGTTGTGTGAGAAGCTCTTGCCACGCTACGCAGGACCCTACCGTGTTTTACGGCCAGTCACTCCTGTGACATACGAAGTCGCCCCTGTACATCCGTCGCCACAGTCCTCTATGCCAAGCACCGAGATTGTTCATGTCGCCAGAATGAAGCCGTACTACCCCTCCAGTAGTTCGTCCTAGTGCGCACCGGGACTGTGCTTTTCTTGGGGGGGTAATATGACATATATGCCCTTCATCGCTGGACATAAAAGAAGACAACGATCAGAAGCAGTGACACAGAAGACGACGAAGTGGCAGCAACGTTTAGTGCTAGAAGAAGGTTAACGCTGCTGTGATTCTGTGCTTTGTGTGCTGCGTCATCCTGGACTAACCTTCGTGCACTAACCTTACCACGTATCAATATATTGTGAGAGCCTTCTGTAGACGTTCTTTAATTTTTACATGCCATGATCTTCCTCTTTCATTTGTACATACCATCATCATCGTCCCGCGGCGCCGGCTCCGGCACGCGCCTGGGTTTTTGTCATCGGAGTAAAACGCCAGACACGGCATCCCTTGCCTTGCCGTCTCGACCTTGCCGTCTCGACCTGGCCTTCTTCCACAAGTAGTGGAGGTGAGACTTGATCCCCTTGCTGTTTTGTTCCCTGCCTCTCGCTGGAGCTACGTTCCGATCGCTGTTTACCGCCTGCCACCATCGTTATGTCTACCGAGAGTACCCACGAATCGGCAGGACCCTCTACTTCGGCTGCACCACCCCCTCCGACTGTTCCCATACGACAACGCGATCGGCCGCTGTTCGCTGGTCGTCGCGATGAAGACGTCGATGACTGGCTGGACAACTATGAACTCTGCAGTAACTACAACCGGTGGGATGATGCTCTAAAATTTTTGAATGTTTCTTTCTACCTCATTGAGGTCACCAGAACCTGGTTTATTAACCGCGAACCTCACAGCACTAACTGGACCCCGTTCAAGCAGCAGTTTCGCCAATATTTTGCGCACCCAGCAGCTCGGAATGAGGCCGCGAAGAATAAGCTCGCCTCTCGCCTCCAAGGTCCCAATGAGTCGTACGCGTCTTACATAGAGGCCATACGTGCACCTTGCCGGCGTATAAGTCCCACCATGCCGGAACCTGAACGCGTACACCACATCTTGAAAGGAATTAATTTAGTGGCATATAATACCCTGATTGCCCAGAATCCTTCTACTGTTGACGCCATTATTGCGACCTGCCAACGTATCGAGCAGCTGCAGTCTTCCCGATTGCAGCCCGGCATTGCTACTGGCCCGACCTCTGCTGACCTGGATCTGCGGGCACTGATTCCAGCCATCATCCGGGAGGAGCTCCAAGCCCTCAAGCCTGTCTGTCGACACGGGTGCGATCATTTTTTGGTATCTTCTAATGACGCCGGTCTCCGCAACGTCATTAAAGATGAGCTGGCAACAATCACCCGACCTATGGCGTCTGACCCTCCTGCACCCCGCCCAGCATCGACTTACGCACATGTCGCAGCATCACCTCCTTCTTTTGTTCCGCCGCCCCAACTGGCACCGCCCTACAACCACACCAACGCCGTGACGACGGCGCAGCCTACGCCACCCTATTACGCACCTTGGCGCCCCTCTCGCCAAGTGTGCTACTACTGTGGAATCCGAGGGCATATATCCCGCTTCTGTTGTCGACGCATTCAGAACAAGCGGCGTGGTTACGACGCCTTCGAAAGTGACGTACCCTCGTATTATCAGCGACGACCTATTCCCAGCCCACCTCGTCGATCCTCTCCACCGCCGGTATCCTCGTCTGAACCAAGTGGCGCCCATGTATCTCGACGCCGGTCCCTTTCCCCATACCGCCGTTCAGTTTACCCTCTCCGCCCCGCAACTGCTCTCCCTGTCTGCCATCCGGAAAACTAAGTGTTGCTGTTTCCGGAGGTCAAACTGCACTCTGCGAACTTACTAAAAGTCCTCCTGATCGCCCGTATAACGTGATTGCTGTTATCGCTGAAGGTTTACCGGTCGAAGCTTTGATTCATACAGGGGCTGCAATTTCTGTCATTCACGCTGATTTGTGCTGCCGTTTGCGAAAAGTGACAACCCCATATGATGGGCCTGAACTCCGTGGAGCCAATTACGTCCCTTCGCGCCCTTTAGCGAAGTGCACCGTACGAGTTGTTATCGACGGCATCCGCCATCATGTGCAGTTTGCTGTGCTCTCACTTTGTGCGCATGTGATGATTTTTGGATGGGATTTTTTGTCAACCGCTTCAGCGTTAATTTCTTGTGGTGACCGTGTTATCCATATGACAGACAGCGAATTTTCATCTGACTTTTCTGAACCACATCATCCCCTCGTTTCCGCCGCTGATACTGTTTTGCCTCCTCAGTGCGAAAAACTGCTTACTGTTGTTTCTGACCACATAACTGACGGGGACGTACTCATAGCACCATCATATAGTCATCTTCCACGCGGCATCGCCTTCCCGTCAAGTCTTGTCCGGTTCCACAACGGCTCAGCGACAGTAGTGGCCCCTAACTATTCACGTGAATCCCTCGTGCTCCCAAAAGGATCTTCTCAGCATTGCATGGTGGATGTTAAACCTTTTTCCTTGATGGTGCTTACCGCCCCTCCGCCTCAGCAACGTGTTTCGTCAGACGTCTCTCTTTCTGTTCTCGCAAAGACTATTAATCCTAAACTCACTCCGAACCAACGCCAAGAACTGCCGACATTGCTTCGACACCACCAAGCCACTTTTGATGCCACTTCCACACCACTGGGACAGACTAGTGTTGCGCACCATCGCATCATTACTGAAGGTTACTCTATTTTTCGCCGACGGACTTATCGGGTTTCCCTCTCTGAACGAAAAGTAATTGAAGAAAATGTAGATGACATGCTCCATCGCAATATAATTCATCCCTCAACAAGCCCATGGTCCTCCCCAGTAGTGCTAGTTAAAAAAAAGGACGCCTCGGTACGCTTTTGTGTTGATTACCGCGCACCTAAATTATCCGCAAAAATGTATATCCGATGCCGCGAATTGATGACGCCCTTGACTCTCTCCAAGGCTCCGAATATTTCTCGACCTTGGACCTCCGCTCAGGGTAATGGCAAATACCTATGCACGAGCACGACACTATGCACGAGGACGACAAAGAAAAAACCGCTTTCGCAACACCCGATGGCCTTTACGAATTTAATGTTAGGCCTTTCGGACTTTGTAACGCACCAGCGACATTTGAAATAATGATCGATACTGTGCTTCATGGCCTAAAATGGAGAACCTGTTTGTTTTACTTGAACGATATTGTTATCTTTTCGGCATCCTTTAATGACCATCTCACGCGCCTGAATGAAGTCCTCACCTGTCTCGCTTCGGCAGGCCTTCAGCTCAACACCAAGAAGTGCTACTTTGCACAGAAGGAAATTAGAATATTGGGACATCTGGTCAGCCATGACGGCATTCGCCCAGATCCTGAAAAAATCATCGTGGTCTTGAACTTTGATCGTCCACAACGGCCTACAGATTTGCGCAGTTTCCTCGGCCTCGCGTCTTATGTCCGGCGTTTTATAAGGCATTTTGCAACTATTGCTGAACCACTTCATGAGCTACTTAAAGCAAGCAGCCCTTTCGTGTGGACTGAACTCTGCGAAACTGCTTTTAATGACCTAAGGCACGCCTTAACATCAGATCCTGTTCTTGGCCACTTCAGTGACAGCACTCCAACTATTCTGCACACCGATGCCAGTGGTCACGGTCTTTGCGCTGTATTTCTGCAGCGTGATGCAACATCGAGTAAGAAAGTGATTGCCTTTGCCAGTAGGACCTTGACTCCAGCTGAGAAAAACTACACCATTACCGAGCAGGAGTGTCTTGCCGTTGTCTGGGCTGTCCAAAAATTTCACCCTTACCTATACGGTCGGCACTTCACAGTTGTGGCCGACTACCATGCTCTTTGCTGGTTGTCTTCACTCAAAAATTTGACAGGCCTACTTGGCCGCGGGATTCTACGCCTGCAAGAATACCATTTCGACGTCATTTATAAATCTGGTCGCCAACACCAAGACGCGGACGCTCTCTCTCGCTGTCCCCTTTCGGAATCAACTTGCTGTTTTTCTTCCCAATGCCTTTCCACCTCTGACCAGAGCCGACCGTCTCTTTGCCCGACGTATATCACAAACGTTTGTTTTGACGACTCTGAAAACAAGCACGCTATCCGCTCACAGCAATTAGCCGATGCCTACTGCCATCCTATCATCGACCGCCTTATCAGCGCTTCGGACGCGCCCAATGCTAGGCTTCGCCGACAGCTTCGCAATTTCAAGCTCGAAGATGGTATCCTACTCCGCTATGTGTATTGCCCTGATGGAACTCGCTGGATCCCAGTCGTGCCGCGTGTGCTTCGCCCACGTATACTGGCGGCTCTCCACAATGACGCTACTGCAGGTCACCTTGGTTTTGACAAAACCTACGACCGCGTGAGAAAACGATTCTTTTGGCCTGGCTTATCTTCCACCGTTGCCAAATACGTCGCATCCTGCCCTCTGTGCCAACGTCGCAAACGGCTGGCTTCTTCGCCCGCTGGCCTTCTACAACCTCTTCCTTGTCCCCCCACGCCATTCGACGTAGTCGGCATCGACTTATATGGTCCCCTACCTCTCTCCGATGGGGGTAACCATTGGATTATAACAGCTGTTGACCACCTCACACGCTACGCTGAGACAGCACCTGTACCGACTGGTTCCGCTGAAGAAGTAGCAAATTTCTTTTTGCGATCAATTGTATTGCGTCTTGGCGCTCCTCGGGTGCCCCTAAGTGACCGCGGTACAGCCTTCTTATCGAAAGTAGTTGCCGAATTTCTTCACGCGTCATCCACCCTTCATAAGACAAACTCAAGCTACCATCCCCAGACTAACGGTCTCACTGAACGATTTCATCGCACGTTGTCGGACATGATCGTTGTCGGTGATCTGGTGTACATCACACCAGATCACCGAAATTGGGATACTGTTCTACCATTCGTCACATTCGCCTATAATACAGCAGTACAGCGAACTACGTTTGTTCTCCATTTTTCCTTGTTTATGGCCGTCCTCCCACTACAATTTTCGTCGCTTCCTTCTTCTCTACGCCCGACTACTCCACATCAGTACCTGCCCATTTTTTATCTCGTGTGGCCAGATACCGTCATCTTGCCCGCCTCAACACGGCAGCGTGCCAGGAAGACCGCAAGACTCGCTATGATTCTGCACATCGAGTAGTCTCTTTTCCTCCTGGGGACGAAGTACTGCTTTGTACACCATTGCGCACCCCTGGTCTTAGTGACAAATTCCACCACCGCTACGTAGGGCCCTATGAGGTCATAAGCCAAACTTCCCCAGTCAACTACAAAGTGACGCCTGTTAATCCCCCAGCTGAGCGACCCCACCGTGGAACTGAAATTGTTCATGTGTCTCGCTTGAAACCATTTATGCGCCGCGATGCATCTGTTAGTTAGGAGCGGCCAGGCTGGCCGCTTCCGGCCCCCGGGCAGATCGTGAGAGCCTTCTGTGGACTTTCTTTAATTTTTACATGCCATGATCTTCCGCTTACATTTGTACATACCATGCATCATCATCGTCCCGCGGCGCCGGCTCCAGCACGCGCCTGGTTTTTTGTCATCGGAGTAAAACGCCAGCCACGGCATCCCTTGCCTTGCCGTCTCGACCTGGCCTTCTTCCCCAATATATATATATATATATATATATATATATATATATATATATATATATATATAGAGAGAGAGAGAGAGAGACACAGATAGCCGAAAGCAGGAGCCAACAGTTGGGAGAGGGAAAGAGAATGCCCATGTGGTTATCGCTGGAGATTCTAACATGAGCAGGTGCAAGCGTGATATCTTGGACAGTGTAAAGGGTGATAAGCGAGTGTCGGAACCTTCCCATGGATTACAATGAGGGCAGTGCTGAAAGAGAGTAAAAATAGGCTGTTGAAAAATTCCGCAGAGCATAATCTGGTGATAGTAGCCGCGGGGCTAGACGATGTCTTCCATGGTGACGCTGAAGGAGTGGTGGAAAGTATAGCTAAGGGAGTTGACGATATCAGGGATATAACAGAGCAAGCGCAGATAGTTGTATGCACAGTACCGAAGTTGCTAGGATCGAACGGAAAGCTAGAAAAGGACGTGGTGATATTTAATCAGAACATTGGAACGTTAAGCCTTGACACTCTTGAATCTTGGCGTAGACTGATTTGTCAGTCATTTTTTGCATACTGCGTTAATGCCTATCTCACATTGTTACTGCTTGGGCTGTCCGGGGACATTGAGCTGAATCCAGGTCCGGACCCTGACTCACGCGCATCGCTTGAATCCATTTCATCGGCAATTGCACGCATCGAGCTCACCCAGAACAATATACTGTCTGAAGTTTCGCTGATACGAGACGTTCAAAAAAGCATAGAAAACATGGTTTGTAGTCTTTCGAATCCCGTTGATGCGCTTAAAAAATTGTGGATAGTTGTGGATCCGAGGAAAACAGCTCTAGATCGGCCACTAACCCTACCATTGAGAAGTTATCTTTAGATATCAAGACACTTACGAGGAAATATGACGACTCTGAAAATCGTCTTCGTCGCATAAACCTGCTCTTTCTTTGCATCAGGGTTGTAAAGGTCGAAACTTGGGTGGATACGGAGTCAAATGTTGTCACGTTTTGCTCTGAGATACTTGGTTTAAATATCGATAGCTCTGAAATTGAGCGAGCCCATAGACTTGGTCGCTTCCGAGAATCAAAGAATCGGCCCATTATAGTTAAGCTAGCCAATTACAAAACAAAGTGTAATGTCCTCTCTGCTGGGCCCAAGTTGAAAGATCTGCCGTATTCAGTACATGAAGATTACTCGGCGCGTGTTCGATTTGCCCGTGGAAAACTATTTGCATATGGGCAGCAGAGAGCTTCTAATTTCAAGATGCGCTTTGACCAGCTTATCATTGGCAATATAAAGTGTACATGTATGACGATGACTCCGACTCCGTGCATGAACTAAAAACATAGAAGACACCGCGAAAACACCGGCACCCGGTCTCGCCGCCATATTAGCCTGTTCAAGCTCCCACCAGTGCGCCTGCGTGTCGAACTATGTCTGTCGTGCTCGCAAACGTTCGTAGTTTCATACCGAAGAAGGAAACTGTGGAAACTATCCTAAATAACAATCAAAGCAATATTGTGGTATTCACTGAAACATGGTTGACTCCGGACATCAATAATGATGAACTGCTTGACGATATGTCATCTTTCACCGTTCATAGGCTCGACAGGGCCGGTCGTAGGGGCGGTGGCGTTCTTGTACTGATAAAATCGGTTATACATTCCTTCACTATTGATGTTACATGTCACCATGAAATTCTCTGCGTAAACTTTTCGCCTCCCGGAAGCACAAATATAATGATTGCCTGTTATCGCCCACCGGATTGTGATACCTCTTTTACTAACGATCTGCACTTGGTCCTTCTTGATTCAAATTTTCGCTTTCTTAACGCGAATTATATTCTTTGTGGCAATTTTAACTTTCCAGATATTGATTGCATGAGCTTATCTGCACCTCCCGCTGTTCCAAAGATTTTATTCACTTCGCTCTTATGTTTAATCTTGCCCAAACTGTAAGCATGCCAACTCGCAATAATAACACACTGGATCTAGTTCTTTCCACCAATCCCGATTTGATACAGTCAATGCAATGTGTCAATGGTGTGAGCGATCACAAAATGCTGCTATTTGACTTATCCTTCCCAGCCCCTGTTCGACAAAAATCCATAAAACACATACGTGACTACAGGCGGGCAGACGTGTCTGGTATTAACGAAGAGTTAGAAATATTTTACCATTCCTTCCGTGAAACTGCCTCTCTAAAATCTGTGAACGAAAACTGGCTGTTATTTAAGCTCAAACTTTTATCACTCATTCATAAGTACGTTCCTCTCGTTTCTATTCGCGGTAGTACAGAAAACCCGTGGTATTCGAACGCTTTGAGAAAGCTATCCCGAAAGAAAAAAACGCCTTTTTCGTGCAGCGAAGACATCACATTCTGAACTTAAATGGGAAAAATATTTTACTTGCCTGAAGGAATACATACAGCTTTTGAGACAATCAAAGAAAAAGTTTCATCACCAGGACCTACTCTGCATTCTTCGTACCAACCCCCCAAAATTCTGGAATATTCTTGCACCTACGCGTAGTAAAAGCCATAACATTTCCTTACTTAATCACGACAACTCCCCAGTGCCGATTGATCAGCGTTCCGATGTCATGAATTCATACTTCTCTTCTATTTTCCCTCGAGAACCTACCCTGAACACACCCAACCTACCTCCTTTAAACTTTGCTCAGATGCCCCCCATTCACATCAATTCTGAAGGAATTGAAAAATTGATCGACAGCCTAAAGCTGTCAAGTAGCCCTGGTCCTGACAATATACCTGCGAAGGTGCTTAAGTCCACCAAAGTTATTTCCAGCCTTATCTTTCAGATCATATTCACCCAGTCCTTAGTTAGCAGTTCGATTCCGGATGACTGGAAACTAAGTAGAGTATCCCCAGTGTTCAAATCAGGAAACCGCTCCGATCCATCCAATTATCGCCCT
This sequence comes from Amblyomma maculatum, assembly GCF_055883805.1. Lineage (NCBI taxonomy): Eukaryota > Metazoa > Arthropoda > Arachnida > Ixodida > Ixodidae > Amblyomma > Amblyomma maculatum. The sequence continues at coordinate 133,656,072 of NC_139354.1, forward strand.
ATTTCGTTAACTTGCATAGCCTGTAAAATAATGGAACACATCATCTACTCCCAAGTTGCAAGCCACCTCGATAATAACTCATTTTTCTTTAAGAACCAGCATGGCTTCCGCCCCGGTCTTTCCTGCGAGACTCAGCTCTTTGAATTCACTACTGACCTTCACTTTAACCTTGACTCATCTTTCCAAACCGATGTCATATTCCTGGACTTTTCCAAAGCCTTCGATCGCGTCCCTCACAAAAGACTGATGTTTAAACTTTCACGCCTTTGTATTGATCCATTAACTTTATCCTGGATTAACTGCTTCCTCACGAACCGCTTTCAATACACCGTCATCGGAGGGCATCATTCCGCCACACACGAAGTAATCTCGGGCGTGCCGCAAGGGTCCGTGCTTGGGCCATTGCTGTTCCTCATCTTTATAAATGACCTCCCCTCTGGCATAGCATCATCCATTCGCCTGTTCGGCGACGACTGCGTCTTATACCGTCGCATTTCTTCTCACGATGACCAAGTAACCATTCAAAACGACTTACGTAAAATTTATACCTGGTGCTCAGACTGGATGATGGAACTAAACGTAACCAAACGCAAATTCATGCAGGTGTCACGTAAACGTTCTAATATTTCCCATACATATTCACTAAAGGCAACTATCATATCACAGGTTGAAACATACAGGTATCTCGGCGTCCTAATCAGCAGTAAACTAACATGGAATGAGCACATCACCAAACTAGCTGCTGACACTTCGAGAACTCTGGGCTTTATTAGAAGGTCACTTTCACTATCACCTCCATCCATCCGCAAACTAGCGTACGAAACTTTCATTCGCCCGAAGCTCGAATACGCATCTGCAATTTGGCCCCCTCATCAAATGTACTTAATTAACGAAATTGAATCCATCCAGAATCGCGCTGCCCGTTTTATATCTTCAAATTATGACTTTCGTTTCAGCATCAGCAGTATTAAGAGATCTCTCGGTATCAGCCCTTTAGCACTAAGACGCAACATTTCTAGCCTATGCCTGTTTCATAACCTGTACCACAACTTCCACCATCTCCGTGATTCTCTGTTAGTCCCACCATTGCGCACATCATCTCGTCTGTTCAACTTCATGAGCATCCAGCGCTTACATGGATCTACTAACGCCTTCAATAAGTCTTTTCTATCAGCCGCAATTCAAGAATGGAACCAGCTTCTCGAACACATTGTAACCGAACGTGACCCTACTAGATTTAAAGAACGCTTGACATGTCATTTCGCTTCATAAGCGATTGTTTCCTCTTCCTTTTTATTTGCAGTGCCTCCTTCATTTGAATTGTTGTATTTGAGTATTTTGACTTTTTGTACCTATGTTTAGACCATGAACGATTGTTATCTTTATGTGTTATCTCCCCCCCCCCCCTTATGTAATACCCCACCCGGGGCCTTTAAGGGTATAATAAATTATGATGATGATGAGAAGCGTTTAGAAGTGGTTGAGGTAATAGGGAGATGCATAAAGCAGGTTTAGGTAGGGCTTTTCAGCGAGATGGCAATCATTTTAACAGCAGAATGGGAGAGGAGATCGGCTGGCGCCTGGCAGGCAGGGCTGTAGCTTTTTTATAGGTTCCACGATGGCTCCGTGCACAGAGATAGAAGTGCAGCAGACGAAAGCGTAATAAAGGAGTCTGAGCCCCAAAAAATGAAGAGGACGAAGTAGAGAAAGAATAGTAGAAAAAGAGATTTAACACTAGGATCAGCAACATAAACATGCAAGGAAGGTGAAAAAGAGCGAAATGGCTGTAGATAGAACAGTATTTGAAGGATGACAAAATATGTGTGTACGCTCTATTCGATACTCATCTCAGGGATCTAGAAGATCTGCCGCTTATAAAGGCTACGTCTGGGAAGGATGCAACACAACGAGAACGAAAAAAAAAGGTGCAGGCGTAGTTAGGTTGATACACCAGGGAACGAATTGGCAAATAATAAATTCATCTTGTAAAGAACGTATCTGGGTATCAGGAACGATTGCCGGCATAAGGACATGGGTAGGGGTAGTTTATTGTCACGTGGTGGTGACCAGGGTCGATGAGACAAATGAAACGTCGGTGATTGCACTGAGGAAACTTTTTATTGGCCTGATTTGCGCCCGCAAAAGAACTAAGCAACTCGGCGGAGGCGATAGCAACAAACGTGCTCGTTGATCGTCGAACAAGGAATGCCCGTCGCACTCGTCACCGCTCAATTGAAAGGCTGCTCAGAACAACCTAGATACCTTCGCAACTGCTACAAGCACAAGCTGGAACATTGTATGAAGACACACGAGTGGCCGGAATCTTCGGGACATGTCTCGGTGCATCTTGCGCTGCAACGACACTGATAAAGGTGCGTCTCGCGACATCCAACATTAACAAGTGATAAGACCGCATGCCGGCGGCGGTTAAAAAACAACAAATACAGTTTTGAAGGTTTTGCGGCATTACTCCCCCCTTAAAAAAACATCGCCTCGTTCCAAAATAAACAAAGCAACTTAAATAGAAACATTACAAAGTTAAACACCACGGATTCAATAACGCGCGTAATAAGGCTTCAGACGAACAACATATACGATATCTGGGCGTGCGCGTCGCCGGCATGGTAGAAGAACAAATGGTAGCGTAACTCCCATAGAAGCCTGCGTGTCGACTCTGAGCGAGGCTTTAGTTTCCCAGTGCCCCCTGCAAACTGTAAGGCACAACAAACACGTGACGTTGCTTGTGACGTCACAGTAACGTACGTTTGGCGGGGAATTTGATTGTCTTTTTACTTATGAACGAAAAACAAGGCCAACAACGACGGAGGCAGAACGATGGTCGGATAAGGCAGAAAAATGGACACCGTAACTGTTCAGCCAACTTTACTTGACATGGATTTTTACTGTCAAGTTTTACGTTAACTGAAATGTTACGGCATCTTTAACCACCTTATCAAAGCATCGTTCTGCCTCCGTCGTCGTTAGCCTAGTCTTTCGTCGCGCGTCATGTAAACGAATTCTGGGGCTTATTTCTTCGGGCACGTTTGTGAACAAGGGCCTTCAAGTGAATTCGGCAAGCACATGGATAGAATCACATGGCTTGAGGCATTTCACTAAGGGCATAAATGAGTGAAGCTCTGCTGCATAGAAAGCCAGGCTTTATTAATTCACGATTACTTACATAGACGCTTCACGACAATGAAATTTTTAAGTGTAGGAAAGCGACCACCGCTCATTCGTCACGGTCTTCATGAAATCCTCGCGATAACAAAATGACCTGAGCGTAGGTCTTCAAACGAGACGCGGTGAGATTATAAAAGGGTAAAAGATCTTGCTAACAAAGTACATATCAGCGTCAAAGAACAACAAAAACAAACGGAATAACTAACGATAGCGCTAGAACGCCAACCTGTAAGAGCTTAGGTAAGCAATTCAAATTGGGATTGCTAGTATTTAGAAGTTAATACGTCTGAAAAGTGAAAATATCTACGATATAGGTTCGCTCCAATAAATCTCGCCCTGTTCATGATTCCCATATTTTACTCGCACTTCATTTGCCACTGAAATGAGTCAATGTGAGGTTACAAATTTACAACTTATGCATTTAACATGTTCATGAGAAAGATCCCATTGGCAATAGGAACATCACTGTAATAACAGCTAAAGCACGTTCAGCACACGTTGGTGCGGTAATACGACGCAGTAAGCAAAACATGCAACAAAGGGAGCGGAACGGAAGGCTTTGAGCAATGCGACACGCGTCTTGGGGGCAATAAAATCTCACCTTCACCGCTCAATTAAAACATGCAGCGATACGCCGCTCATGCAGACGTGTATCCGTAAAACAAGCCACCACTTTTGCGACGTGCCTGGGAGGCCGAGCCGAGCCGCCGAGCTGTGACGCAGCATTGTCCCATCGTCCGGAAATACGCACAAGCAGCGGCACTCAGTTTCTCATCGAGCACAGACAGTCTTCGTCTTGCTGTAAAGCTCTACAACAACCAGCAGAATGAAATACTGACTGTTTGTTACAGATAACACACTCTGTACTCAACACGCAACGATGAACGTTGAATCGGGACCGATGAAGCACCCATTCCGCGGATGAAAAAAGCTTTGGTCTGAGCCATATCTGAGCGTTGGGCAAATACGCAGCGGATAATAAGTGGCCGAAAGAGGCCGTTAGAAACAAGTTAAAAATTATTAAAAATGTGACACGTTTTTTCTTACGCAAGAAACAAAAACTGCATTCATTCCTGAGCGCGAATATTATGTTTACTTTCTAATTCTTTGGAGTTCTGGCAGATCTTATTTTCTGTGCGCTAGTAATTTGCCTCACAGTTCGCAGGAGCCCTCATCATCGAGTTGATGCCGCTGGCAGTAGGCAGCTGCACGCGTTTTCTTACAAGTTGCGCGACCAGTTGTACATTGACCTTGTCGCCGGTGCGATGCTGACGTTCCGTCGGAAATGACTTCATAGTACAGTTGTCCGATGCGACGAATGATCTTACACGGCCCAAAGTATTGACGCAGCAGCTTTTTACTTAGTCCACGACGGCGAATTGGTGTCTAAACCCACACTTGGCCTCCTGAATTGTATTCTGCGTGGCGTCGTCGTAAGTTGTATAGTAGGGCTTCCCTGCACGCTGCAGGTATGCGGCGACGTCAAGGTTCTCCTCGTTGGTTACGTGCGGCAGCATTGCGTTGAGAGTCGTCGTGGGCTCACTGCCATACACAAGCTTGAAAGGGGTCGCTCTGCTCGTCTCCTGGACTGCCGTGTTATACACGAAGATCACGTACGGCAAGATGGAGTCCCCGGTCTTGTGTTCTGCGTCGACGTACATAGCGATCTTGTCCGTGATCGTTTTGTTCAGGAGACCCGTAATGCCATTGGTCTGGGGATGGTACACAGTTGTTCGGCGATGGCTTGTATAACTATATTCCATGATGACTTGCGTCAGCTCTGCCGTAAACGCCGTTCCCCTGTCCGTAATGCGCACTTCTGGGGCGCCGTGCGGTAAGAGAATTTGTTCGACAAAAAATACGGCAACTTCTGCCGCGGTACAATTGGGCAGTGCTTATGGTTCGGCGTAACGGGTAAGGTCGTTAGCGGCCACGATAATCTACTTGTTACCCATAGACAAAGATGGAAAGGGGCCGAGGAGATCCATCCCAGTTAATTCAGAGGGCAGGATTGGGGGCGGAATCGGGTTTAGTAGTCCTACTGGTCTGATCGGCAGCTATTGCGTCGGTTGCACTCACGACAACTCTTCATGTAGTGGGCAACTTCGGCAGGCAGTCGCGGTCAGTAGTACTTATCCTGGATTCGACACAACGTGCGAGCTAATCCGAAATGACCTGCTGTGGGCTCATCGTGCAACGCCTGCAGATATTCCTGCCGGAGGTTTTTAGGCACTACAAGAAGCTGCGCGATCTTGTTTGGTGCGAAGTTCTTCATCACGAAGAGGACATTGTTTAACGCGAGCGATGATAAATGTCGCCTGAACGAACTAGGTGGGGAAGCGGCCCTTCTTTCTAAGTAATCGGCTAGCGTATTCAGCTCATGGTCTGATCTCTGTGGTTCTGCGAAACTGCTGGCGCTTACCGCTCCCAAAAACGCGTCGTCGTCATCATCCTTCGGGGCAGCGTCGACGAGAGCGAGGGATAAGCAGTCTGCGTCGGAATGCTTCCGGCCCGACTAACAGACTACAGCCAAGTCAAATTCTTGAAGACGTAGGCTCCATCTGGTAAGGCGGCCGGAGGAATCTTTCAAATTAGCCAGCCATCAGAGCGTGTGATGGTTTTTTTTTTTTTTTTTTCGAAGAGTGCCACAAGGCATAAGTTGAGAAAGGGGGAATGGGATGCAGGAGATAGAAAGTTAAAAGAAGGAGTGCAGTCCAGTTGTGCTTATGAATTCGAGAAGATTGGCAGTATAGCGATTGTCCATTGTCCATTTGTCATAATCACTATCGCGATTCCACCGCAGGCCCACCTTCATGATTATCCGTTGCCTGATGTGCGTTGTTGATGGACACGTCCACAACAAGTGGCGCACATCGCAGACGTCAGGTGGAGTGTCACAGTGAGGGCACCTGTCAGTCACTGGTAGGTCTTTTTCCCGCCATCGATGTCGAACAGATGGGGTCAGAGCCGCCCCTGCCCGGATCCGGCGCACTGTCACCTCCTCCTGCCGAGTAAGACTACGGGGGAGAGGGTGCGAACACGGAGGAATGAGAGCGCGTGTTCGGTGGCGCAGAACTTGCGAATCGGAAACGTGGGACAGGAACGGATCTGGGGGAAGAGGGGAAGAGGTGGTGGATTGTCTGATGTGTTTATATGCGTCATAGCATCTGTTTGTATGTTATGTGGATCGCGAGCATGGCCGCGAATCCAGTGTATGCGAATTGGACATGGGTACTTTGAACATAGCAAATGTATGGACTGTGTTATTTGGAATGTGCGTCGAACGGCCTTAAGCTGTTTAAGGGCAGTGAGAGAGTCTGTGTAAAGATGAACTGCATTGAATGTAGGAACTGGTGGGAGGGAATGTATAGCATTGTAAATTGCTTGGAGTTCCAGTGCCAGAGGGGTGCACGTATCTGCGGTATATGTCACGTGAGTGTTGAGATGCGGATGAGAGGGACTATACACGGCAGTAACTCCTCGCTCTGCAGTATGTGATGCATCGGTATATAATATGCACCCTTCAGGCAGATGTGCGGATGATACCGACGGGGAAGCAGTGGGGCGATTGTCCGTGAGCTGGCAGTACGACCATGGAGGTGGTGTCTTTTGTTGCTGTGATGGTTGCTTACCCCCTTGAATGGTCGGCCATATAGAGATGGACGAAACTTAGAAGTAGCCCAGTTGATCGCAAGGCACTCCTTCTCGGTTGTCAAGTAATTGACTTCGGCTTTTGTGAGGGATCTGCTAGCGTAGGCGATTACTTTCTCCTGTCCGGCACTCCTCTGTACAAGAACGGCTCCTAGACCCACGCTGCTCGCTTCGATGTGAATTTCGGTCTCGGTGTTTTCATCAAAGTGGTCAAGTACAGGAGGACACTGCAGGCGGCGCTTAGGTTCGCCGAAGGCTTCTCCCTGCGGCGCTTCCTACTTAAAAGGTACGTCAGTCTTTGTAAGCTGCGTCAACGGTTCGGCGATGCGCAAAAAGTTTCTGACAATTCGTCGATGATAAGCACACAACCCAAGGAATCGGCCCACAGCTTTCTTGTCGACAGGCGGTGGGAATTGTGTGATTGCAACTGTTTTCTCCGGGTGTGGGCGAACACCATCCTTACAAACGATGTGACCTACGAACCGCACTTCTTCGTTGGCGAAGTGGCACTTCTCTGCTTCTAGCGTTAGTCCCGACGACTTGATGGCATCCAGCATTGTCTGCAGTCGTGTTAGAGGGTCTTCAAAGTTTGACGAGAAGACAACAACGTCGTCCATAAATACCAAACAAATTTGCCACTTCGATCCTGCCAGGTGTGTGTCCATTACTCGTTGAAACGTGGCTGGTGCGGAGCAGAGGCCAAATGGCGTCACCTTGAACTCAAAAAGGCCGTCCGGTGTGATGAATGCGGTCTTCTCGCGATCTCTTTCGTCGACCTCAACTTGCCAATATCCGCTCTGCAGATCCATCGATGGGAAGTACCTTGCATTGCAGAGCCGGTCGAGAGCGTCGTCGATACGGGGAAGCGGGTAGACATCCTTCTTAGTTTTGCTATTCAAGCGGCGATAACCAACGCAGAAGCGCAGTGTGTCGTCTTTCTTCTTCACCAAAACGACTGGTGCCGCCCAGGGGCTCTTCGATGGCTGGATTGCGTCATCAGGCAGCATTTCCTCAACTTGATCGCGTATGGCCTGGCGTTCTTGCGGCGATACACAATAGGTGCTTTGGCGCAGAGGTCGGGCGTGTTCGTCCGTTATAAAGCGGTGCTCGGCCAGTGTTGTTTGTCGTACCTTCGATGATGACGAGAAGCACTCCCTGTAGTTTTGAAGAAGACTGCGAATCTGTTCTTTCCTGCTGTGGGTCAATGCCGGGTTGATGTCAAATGTGGGCTGACGGAATTGGTTCGGGGCGTCTTCCAGTGGTTGGTCGTGGAGGGCGAATACGTCTTTGAGGTCCACTAATTCTTCCAGAAAAGCGATCGTCGTGCCCTTGTTCAGATGCCGGTGAAGTTTGCTTTTCGGTGAAGTTTGTTACCAGCACCTGAGCTTGTGCTCACCGGAATATCGCGATGCCTCTTGCTATGCCCACACCTCGCTCCAAGAGCAATTGGATATTTCATTCGATGATGCCTTCAGCGGTTTCGATGTCTGCGCAACCTACGCTGACTGCGACGCTTGACCGGGGCTGCATGGTCAATTCTCCGTCGCTGACGTTTAGATCGACGTGTTGCGTTGAAGTCGTCATAGCAGGTATGTCTTGGTCTGCATAGATCTTGATGAGTTTGGATCGGAGGTCGACGATAGCCCTATGTTCATTTAGGAAGTCCATGCCCATCTCGGGAGCACTGCTGCAAGACCACAAAGCTGGTGGGGTCATCATCATCATCAGCCTGATTATACCCACTGCAGGGCGAAGGCCTCTCCCATATTTCTCCACTTAACCCGGTTCTGTGCTAGCTGCATCCACTTGACCCCTGCGAACTTCTTAATCTCATCCGCCCACCTAACTTTCTGCCTCCCCCTGCTACGCTTTCCTTCCCTTGGAATCCAGTTTGTTACCCTCAGCGACCATCGGTTATCCTCTCTTCGCACTACATGTCCTGCCCATGTCCATTTCTTCTTCTTAATTTCCACTAGAATGTCATTAACTTGAGTTATTTCTCTGACCCACTCTGCACGCTTTCTATTTCTTAATGTTACCCCTACCATTTTTCGTTCCATAGCCCTCTGGGTTGTCCTCAACTTAAGTAGAACTCTCTTGGTTAGCCTCCACGTTTCAGCCCCATAGGTGAGTACAGGCAAGATGCAACTGTTGTACACTTTCCTCTTGAGCGATACCGGTAAGCTGCTAGTCATAATCTGCGAGTGCTTGCCAAATGCGCTCCATCCCAATCTTATTCTTCTTGATATTTCCTTTTCATGGAAATATCATGGTGGGGTAAGTACGCCCATTTACGGTTGTTCTTGCTGTGCATCGTCCCGATGGAATAATCAGGTTGCCACCTGCGGGGCGATTCAGCGGGCCATCCCCAGCGGTGGTAACATTCCTGAGCTGAGAGGCCAACGGTCCACTGATGACAGAATAGTCAGCTCGGGTGTCTACTAGGGCAGTGACTCTGCGACCGTCGACATCAACTTCAAGGTCGCTTATTAGCGTCCTCGAATTGCATGTGGGCCTTGGTGTCCAATCTCTGCTCCGTCTTCTACAGATCATGGCCGGAGCATACCATTGTTATTTCGCTGGGCGGCGGTGACGGCTTGCACTCTGGTCGTGTTGTCGTCGATGTCGTCGTGTGGATCGGCAATGAAATGTCTGCATCGTCGTTAGTGGTCGTCGGCGGCGGAGGATCTTGGTCTTTTTGCGCTTGAGCAACCTCACCTCCAAAGGTTGCTGGCTTTAGTTTCCCCTACGGGGGCTAGGAGATCGTCCTTGCAAGTAACCGCTGCCGGGGCGACGCAAATCGGGCATTTTACGGCGATGGGGAGCGTGACAGACGCCTTGGCGACGAGTGCTCTCCGCTGCGCAGCAAGTCGTTTAATTCCTGTAGTCGCTCGCCAGGACGGGGTCGTGGGGCGTCGACACCGAAACTTCGGAGGCCGATCCGCCTGTACGGGCAGTGACGGAGGATGTGTCCTGCCTCACCACAATGGAAGCAGAACGGTCGGTTGTTATGTCTTCCAGGCGTCGCATTTCCTGGGGCTTGGAAATCGTTGGTAGACTTGGCGGGCGGGGGCCAAGGGCGGCTTTCGGTTGAAGGATGGTAGCGACGAGGGCTTAGGAGGGCGCGTCGGGGTGCAGGGCGACGTATTGCAGCATCATATGTCAACGCTGCTGATTCATGCAATGGAGCCGTCGAAGTCGTCGCTTGAGGAACGCCCAGAGCCTGCTGGACTTTTGACGTACGAAGTCCGCGCGCGTTGCCACTTGGGGTTGTTGTGATGATGGCAGCAATCGGCGGAGCTCCTCTCGCACGATCTCCCGGATGAGGTCCCGAAGATTCTCTCCGTTTGCAGATGCACTTTGGCAATTGCTTGAGTAGTCCGATGAAGTGGTCGCTCGTAGTGGCGCATGCGGGTGTCCAACGTCTTTTCGATGGTAGACGCTTCCGTTTCAAATTCCGCTATGGTTTTCGGCGGATTTCGGAAAAGACCTGCAAAAAGCGATTCTTTAACGCCCCGCAATAAAAATTTGACTTTATCACCTTCGGTCATGCTAGGTTCGGTGCGGCGAAAGAGGCGCTTCATCTCCTCAACGTACGCCAGGACTGGCTGGTTAGGGAGTTGAAGGAGGGCCTGGGCTCTTTCCTCTCGGACGGCGCTTGAAAAGGCGTTCAAAAACGCTTCCTTAAAAATCTCTCAATCCTTCATATCTGCCTCATGATTTTTGAACCAAACTCGGGCATGTCCTTGAAGAACAAAGTAGACTTGCCTGAGTATCGCGGCGTCGTTCCAGCCGTTGAAGTCTGCCACACTGTCAAAAAGTCCATCGAGTAGTCCGCATCTTCACTGGCCAATCCGTCGAAGATGGGAGGCTCCCTGGGCTGCACGAAGACGACTGGTGCTGTTGACTGGGCTATTTCCAAAGTTGATGCCTTCCGGAGTCGAACGGGGTCAGGTAGCAGACAGTGCTCGGGTTGTAGGCCTTGGAGTCTCCGGCTGGCGCGGTACCTGTAGGCTGGTCTTCCAGGGTGACAGGTACAAGGCTGAGGGTCTCACTTGAAGGATTAAGGGCAGCACCTCCACCAGATGTCATGTGTTGGGGATGAGGGTCGATGAAACAAATGAAAAGTCGGTGATTGCACTGAAGGAACTCTTTATAGGGCTGACTCGCGCCCGCAAAAGAACTAAGCAACTCGGCGGCGGCAATAGCAACTAACGTGCTGGTCGATCGTCGAACAAAGAATGCCCGTCGCACTCGTCAACGCTCAATTTAAAGGTTGCTCAGAACGATCTAGATATCGTCGCAATTGCTACAAGCACAGGCTGGAACATTGTGGAAAGAAACACGAGTGGCCGGAATCTTCGAGAAAGATCTCGGTGCATCTTGCGCTACAACGAAACTGATAAAGGTGCGTCGCGCGACATCGAACATTAACAAGGAATGAATACAGAACTGGTTTGCGATCCAGAATCAGAGTGATAAGGCCGCATGCCGGCGGCTGTTAAAAAACTACAATTTTGAAGGTTTCGTGGCATTATTTAGCAACAGGACAGCAATGCAGGTAAGAAGACCATGATCTTGTTGAATGTCTCAGCGACGATATAAGTCAGTTTGGAGACGGGGCCGATATAATTCTGCTGGGGGACATGAACGGCCACATCGACGATCTGGATGGATACAGGGATTGTAACAGGAAGCTAATGCTAGATTTCGGTTAGCGACATGACCTAGTTACAGTGAATAGAGAAACAAAATGCAAACGACAAATCACGTTGGAATTCCGTAACAGGCAGACGACCATCGACTACTACTGTCTGATGTTGCAGTAAAGATATAGCAAGTTCACAAAAATGGAAATAGACGAAGAAGGGCAGTGTAGTCTGGGTAGGGATCATAAACGTATTAGTCTGCAGATGGGGCGTTTGATGAAAACAAAAATGGAACTTAGACAAAACGTAAACGCAAAATTAAACGACGATCAAGTAGCGCTGATAACAGCAGACATAGCGGAAGCATATAGAAAAGCCCCATGGATGACTGGAATTATGAACAGGTATAACTACTCATAAGGAGGAAAATTAAGGAGGTTAAAGTAGCAATTCGCTGGAATGGAAAGAGGAAGCCACGGAGCTGGTGGAATAATGAATTCAGGGAAGCCATTGAACTACGGCGGGCTGCTTCAAGGGAACACCGAGAGGCAAAGAAAGCACAGGTATCTCCGGAAGAAAACAAACAAAAATGAGAATCATATCGACAAACGAAACGATGTACAGGCCCTCGTCCAAAGTAAAATAAACCAGTCCACCGATCGCTGAATGGCTCACATACACGAGGCCACTAGAGGCGGAGCAAGAAAAATCTGGAACCATATAAGCCAGCTAGGTAGAAAGAATCAACGAAAGCAGGACCGGATTCAAGATAACGGGAGACAACGCAGCGAACATAACATCAGTTATAGCTGAGTTGTTTAAGAGCGACAGTAGGGTAATCTCAGCAAATCAGGAAGCAACACAAGATAGCAGAATACAAAGCAGCATAGGACTGACCAATCTAAACCGGAAAAAGACAGAAAACAATATTCCTAAAAACGCATCTACGGGTATATATGGAATTCCGATCAATCTGATTCATGAACTTGGTTCAGGAAGAAAACGTTGTTAAGAGCTTTGGAAACAATCATAACGAATAAGCAAATTCTGGACTGCTGACGGCAGAGTAAAATGAATTTAATTTATAAAGGAAAAGAAGAAAATACGCACATGAAATCCTACAGGCCGATTACCATGGCATCTCTTATATACAGGTTGGCCATGCAGGCGGTGAACTTAAAGGTGCAAGCATGGGTAGAAAATAACAAGATACTCGGAGAAGTTCAGAACGGGTTTAGAAATGGTAGGCGCTTAGATGACAGCCTGTTCGTGCTTACCCATTGCATAGAAATATCTAGAGGGGAAAACAGACCATTGTAGTTGGCCTTCCTGAACATAACGATAACGATAACAGGGAACTCCTGTGGAGCATAATAAAAGAAGTTATCAGTTATGAGATAACAGAGTTCCAAAAGAAAATATACCGGGATAACAAAGTAGAAAGTACATGGGAAGGGATAAAAAGTACGGAAGCTGTCAAGGCATACAACGAATTAAGACAAGGTGTTCCTCTATCACCACTGCTGTTGATGCTTTATATGATAAACCTGGAACGGAAGATACAAGAAAGTAACCTAGGTTTTAACCTGTCATATAGATTAGGTGGAAAGGCGGTAGAGCAGCGCCGCCCCGGTTTGATGTATAAAGACTATATTTGCTGCTAGCTGAGAGTCTGGAAGAATTGCAAATGCGGAGATGAAGGGGACACTATAGGCTTCCGTTTTAGCGCAGTTAAGTCGGGTCTGATGATTTTCAACGGCTAAACTAATCAGGGTCTTAAAATACAAGACCATGAAATACCTAGAGTAGCACAATATAAATATCTGTGGGTATGGGTAAACGAAGGATTGACATACATTGGAAAGCATGAGCAATAACATAAGGCCAAAGGGCGAAGAAATTCCGGGATATTTAAACATAGGGCATTGTGGGGATACAACAGGTATGAGGTTTTGAGGGGTATTTGGAAAGGAATTATGGTGCCCGGGCTTACTTTCAGAAATGCCGTTTTGTGCCGAAAATCAGAGGTACAGTCGACTATACAAATAAATAAGAGAGCAGTCGGATGATTAGCACTTGGTGCCCACGGCAAAACCACAAATGAGGCTGTAGAGGGAGATATGGGCTGGGCATCTTTCGAAGTACGGGAAGCTGAGTAAAATATTATATGAGAAACGCCTGAGGTAATAGGACAGTAACAGATGGGCAGCTAAAGTATTTAAATACCTATATCTAAAAAGTGTTGACTCACAATAGAGGAAAAGAAATAGGAAACTAACCCATAAGTATGCTGGTCACAAGGACGAAGAAATAAAGAGCGTTAAGCAACAGGTGAAAAACACAGAAGGTAAAAATTGGATGAATTCGATGGAAAAGAAACAGAAAGTGAACTTTTAACGAAAGTGGAAAAGGCCGATCAGGAAGGAAGCTTTCTTTGATAACTCAAGAGGCAGTGCCCTCCTTTTTGAAGCTAGATCAGGGTGCCTTAGAACACGCAGTTACAAAAAAAAATTAACAATGAAGATGACGCATATGTGCTGTATGTGGTAACTCAAGTGAAACAATTTACTATAGTATACTTGAATGTAGTGGTATCCATCCGGAAGTCGATGCAGGCGCAGTCACTGTTTCTGAAGCTGTGGGGTTTAGAGATAGCTGCGTCCGGATGAATAAGCCGGCGGTGGAAGCTAGCAGAAAACGACTGGAAGATTGGTTGCTTAAATGCAGAAAAGTGACATAATTTTTGTAATGTAGAAATAAAAATTCAATAAATAGAATGGTGTTAGAGCTAACCAATCTAAAACAACAATTAAGATATAGTGAGAAAAATGAGCATGATAGCAACTACTACCATCCCGTTTCAAAGAAGAGCCTCCTATATTCCATCCATTCATCCATTGGGAAAGGAAAATAGGAGCGTGTTATCCAGAGAGCAAAACCCCCAAAGCTGCAGGCACCAATAACTCAAGGAGGCATAGGCTGTATTATGCTGAACAGAAATATAAAAAAGAATTGAAAATGAGAAAGTGAGGCCGGAGGTCCCGGTTTTCAGCCCGACCGCCGGCGGCTGCGTTTCGACGGAGGCTAAAATGAGAGAGTCCATGTGTTTTGCGATGTCAGCGCTCGTTATAAACTCCCCAATCATCAAATCTACTCCTCAGACCTCACTTTGGCTCCTCTTTCTGTTTCCACTTTCACTCTCCCCCTCCTCCTCTCCCATATGGCGCAGGCAGATGTCCACATAACTAGTGTGAGGCGTAGGCGCCTTGCCTTTCTTGCGAAGTAATTATTATTATTTTATATTATTATTATATTACAGGGGCGTTCGGAATCCGCCTTTTGCGCGAGTTCTATGCGCATGCGCGAAGCCCCAGCGGCGACTGATGAAAACACACTGAGAGGCGTCGACGGCGCTTCTCGTCGCCGCACTCATAGCCAACGCACGGGGGCTGGAGGCGCGGTACGTTCACAGCCTCGGTAAAACGATGCCAACCACCTGTGCCGCTTACGGCTGCCACTATCGAGGCGTGCCGGGATGCAAGACGCGTTTTGTTAGGTTTCCTTCGGCGAGCCGCGACCTGCAACGGCGTGAAGCTTGGATTAGGGCAACCAAGCGTCAAGACGTGAATGGGCGACCTTGGCAGCCGACTGCGCGAAAAACACTTCGTTACAGGTATGTATGCATCTAAAGGAAATGTGCATGATGAAAAGTATCTACCGGAGTTTGCACCAAGCCTGTAACCCACCAGTGATAGCCGCAATGAGCATTTGTTCGGGGCGTCTGATGGCGATGTATTTTGTCGTTTGTTTTTCTTTATGTGCGAAGGGGCCGGACGTAGCGCAGATATCACAGGTGGCTGTGTGCGCTAGACCGTAATATTTAGCATGTTTTATCGCGACTGCCGCCTGACTAAAAAGAAGAAAAAAAAGGGTGTTTGTTGTGATGCACCGCCGTTAGCGAGCCGAGTGGTTGGGCTGGTCATGAGGCGCTCGCGAACGGCAGTGCATTAAAACGCCGTATTTTTTTTTCTTGTTAGTGAGGTGGCAGTCACGATAAAACATGCTAAATATTACGGCCTAGCGCACACAGCCGCCTGTGATATCTAAGCTACCTAGCCGTTTATCCATAAAGATAAGAAGGGACAAAATACATCGCCTTCAGGCCCCGGTGCAACTGAAGCAATCACGCACCGAAGAAATCCTCATTGCAGCTATCACTGGTGCGCTACAGCCTGGGTGAAAATTCCAGTAGGTACTTTTCATCATGCCTATTTCGCTTAGATGCATGCATACCTGTAGTATCTGTGTTTTTGCCGCTCGGAGCATATGACGCACTTGACACTTGCACGACGCACAGTATTTTTTTTTTAATTAAAGGCTCGCCTTCGTGCACGCCAAAGCATCTGGACTTTGTTCCTTTAATGTACGTAATCAGATGCACTTCGTTAGGGAGCTTGATAATTGTAGTCTTCGTCCAACCGTTTGCAACGGCAAGAAAACCGCCCGGCACAATAAATGAGTCTCCTGGAGGGTTCATGCTCGTTCACTTGCAGAGTGTATCTGTAGTATCTGTGTGCTCTGGACGTAGAACAGAGTTGGTTCCTGACCGAGATGCGCATCCGATATGTAGGAGATTCACATGTGTCACCAAGTTGTTGATTCCGCAGAAATCGCGGCGGAGGCAGAAATGAACGTTGGAGATCCTTTCACAACAGAATGACCATTCTCTGTGCACCGAGAACCTTTTCACTACTGCGACCACATCCGTTCTGACTCCTGAGGCCCGAAACCGGCTACAGCTCTGAATCATCCATTGCCAGAAAAATGCAGCGCGTTTCCTGCAGGTGTGCATTCCGGCCGGGACAATGCCCTTTTCACGGGGTGTGTATATGTGACTCTCTGCCGATCTTCGTGGATGAAATCCTATAGCTGCACGGTTGTAGATGACGCGAGGAGGAAGCGACGCCCATTGCACCATGCCGGCACCGCGGTGACCGCATTGTGCTCGGTAACTCAAGACACCCCGCGCATATGCGCCGCTCAAAGTCACAGGAGACGATTCCACCTAGCTCTGCAGCATCAACAAACCCCTGGCTGCTTTGCCCTTTGAGATCCCTCTCTCTCTCTCTCTCTGGCCCCATTCTCTCCTGTCTGCCGAAAACCTGCACGCTGAGAGCGTCTCATTCTGTCACGTCGAACACGGCCCGCGCTACACGCTCTTACAATACGAAGATAGTATATGCGTACGTGCGTTATGAGTGGCTTGTGAAAACGCTCTACCTTCCGCCATACTGCGTGAACATGATATGCTGCAATCACTGTCACTACTTTCCGCTCCGAGGCCAAAAAAAGGGGGGAAGCTTTCGCTTTCTACCAGCGTTGGCGTGGCCATTTCGTATGGTGCGCTTTCGCGTCGTCTGCTACACTGCCGCTCAATGTGTTTCCCGCCCGCTCCCGCATGATGGCGCCACATCCTCGCGCAAAAGGCGGATTGCCGCTCTTCAGCTGACTTAAGCACTAACGTGTAGATTTTATTCAACAGCACACCCGCTGGCTGTGCTAAAGGCTTTCTGGACCAGGTATACATTCCGAGAAATGGCGTCAATCTCGTGCGAATAAAGCAGATTCCACGAAGAGCATATCTGAACGGTCGCACATAGTCCAAACGCGTCTCTGTCCGCTGAAGCTATAGGTTCGATGGAAACACAATCGGTCACTGGTCCTAAGGATTTCGGCCTTGCTAGAAATGGCTGTACACACCGCAGCAATGCGCTTGCGTTGCAAATTCGACGGTAAATCGAGTATTCCACGCGTCCGTCGCCTTGAAAACGCGACGTACTATATGCCGGAGTACCGTGCAGTAGACCTAGCCCGTTAAAACTACAAAGACTGACGATGCAATCCGCTCCCGAGGGTTCACCTTGGTCGATATATTGTAGAATTCTGCGCACGATAGCATGCGGCGGCGATGTGGATAGTAAAATTGCAGCGGCAGATTCTCACATAGCCAAAAGCATTTGTTTCCTGTATGTGCACGTGCAAACCTATAGTGAAGGAACCAATATCACATTTTACTGCTTTGACTGCATTTTGGTTTGTCACTAGCTGACCGCACCTGCTCGATTTCGGATTCACTAAATATGATTATCACTACCTGGTATGCACTTTGGGTTCTGCAAGCGGTCGTTTTTCTCTTCCCGGTAAGGGAAGCGGCAAATGAAACCGCGTTGGGTCATTGCAGCGGGATGAGGGAACTGAATTTGGAATGGCCCTCTTTTATCAAATTTATGAAAGCAGCTGCACGGAGGCCTCAGCCTGACATTGTGACGCTTAGTGAGCGATGCTCCCGCTAGCGTGCAACTTCATCTGCATGACGCAGTGAAAACGTAGACAATCAAACAAGAAGCGCACTGCCTGCATGGTCTCGGTTTGGCCACGTACGCAAATGTTAAATTCAATGCCATGTAAAAAACTAGAACTTTAGGCAAATTTCTAATACCTGTGCACGCCCAAACGACCCTTATGGCTGAAGAAACAGCCTAGCTGAAGCCATATTTTTTTTTTACATTTCTTTCATCTTTGCTGAAATAGTCGGTTCACCATTTACGCAGTAAAGTTGTATTGCCATGAAATAGAAAAAAAAAAGATTGACGTTTGGAACCTCTGATTTCACGTTACAGCGAATAGAAGGGCTTTCGAATGAACGACTATGGATAGTGTGTTCGATGAGCGGCTAATAATAATTGTATGTGTATCTTTAATTGATATTGTGAAAGAAGGCCAGGTCGAGACGGCAAAGTCGTGACGGCAAGGCAGGCTATGCTGTATCAGCGTTTAATCCGATCGTGAACCCAGGTGCGTGCCGTAGCCAGCGTCGCGGAGCGATGTCGATGGTATGTACAAAAAAAAAGCATTATGGTATGTACAAATGAAAGAAGATCCGTGGAGCGCTCACACAATCTGCCCAGGGGATCGGGGTCGGTCAGCGTGGTCGCTCCTAACCAATCGATTCACCGCGGCGCACAAACGGCTTCAAGCGAGAGACATGAATAATTTCAAGAATCAACAGGTGTGACTTGGTAGTTCACTGTAGTTGTTTGGTTAATGACCTTGTAGGGACCGAGATAGTGGCGCTGAAATTTATTACTAAGGCCAGGGGTGCGCAGTGGTGTATAAAGCAGTACTTCGTCACCAGGATGAAAAGAGACCACACGATTCGTAGAATCATCGTGACTCTTGCGGTCTTCCACGCACGCTTTCGTGGTGAGGCGGGCAAGATGACGGCATCTGGCCACACGGGATAAGTACTGGGCTGGTACTGATGAGGAGTAGTCGGGCGTAGTCGGAGAACGGCCACAAACTAGGAAAAATGGAGAATAACCGGAAGCCCGCTGTACTGCTGTATTATAGGCGAATGGGACGAATAGTAGAATAGTGTCGCAATTCCGATGATCCGGTGTGCTGTACAAGGATATCATAACCGATGGGGTGCAATGGAACCGCTCAGTCAGACCGTTAGCCTGGGGATGGTTGCTTGAGCTTGTCTAATGTAGAGTGGATGACGCATGAAGAGCTTCGGCAACGACTCTCGATAATGAGGCCATCCTGTGGTCCCTTAAGAGCACCCGAGGAGCACTATGACGCAATACAATTAATCGAAAAAATACGTTAGCTACCTCCTGAGCGGAACCAGTTGATACAGGGGCTGTCTCAGAGTAACGTTTAAGGTGGTCAACAGCTATTAAAATCTAATGGTTACCCCCATCGGAGAGTGGTAGAGGACTTTATAAGTCAGTGCTGGCAGATTGTGAAGAACATGTGTGTGAGTGGGGAGAAGCTGAGAGTCTGCTGTCTGCTGAGAGTGTGTCATTCGTACACAAAAAAAAACACTTTGTACTAATACAAGTAATTAACGTTAACACTTGTCATAAAGGAAATAAGCTCCTAGGAACGTCCTAAGAAAAGCGCGACGAAGCCTCCAGGTGCTTCGTCTGAGATGTGCTCTGTGACGTTAAATCTCCCACGGCGTTGGAGGACAGCACAGAAATTAACATCGTCTCCCGTATCGTTCTCGATTCACCAGTTCAATCTTCTTTATCGAGTCTCGGTTTCCCAATTCACTCCGGGACCAAGGATCTTCACTGAACGTTGGCAACGGAGTTTTCGACTCGACTTTATCAACAACTACGAAAGATGAAGCTTGTAGGGCATTCACTGGCTGGCACTCTTCGTAGCGTTTTGTGTTAATAGGCATGCGTCCTAATGGAACGTTCCTCAGCTTTCCTTTCAGGAAAGTCCTCTGACATGCATCGCCCGACCTCACAAACCGCTTAATCTCAGCTTGCACCCCTGGACAGTAAAAGTCATCAAGTACTGTTGCGGTATTTTTTCTCACACTCTAGTGGCCAGCAAGTGCACTCTCCTGTGCCTGCACGAAGATCTGACGGCGCAAAACATTCGGAACGACCGCTTGTTCGATTGTTTTTCCTGGACAAAGTTCCTAAGTCCGGTACAAAATGCCGTCAACTAGATGGAAGGTGTAGGCCGTCTGCCCTTTTCTGTGATCGGTTTTCTTCAGCTTGCGACGACACACGTCTCAGCTGGCGTCATCTTCTTGTTTCTTGCGAAAAACAGGGCGAGATAATTGGAATACGGTTTGAGTGGCATCCAAACCAGTCTCTGAAACTTTCGCCGCCAGAATCTGGAAAGAAGCACTGGACCCATCATCACTGGCAGGTATGCTTCTCTGGCCCGTCAAGACTGTAGGAACGTCGGCGAATGGGGCGCTTGCACCCGGAACGTTGCCGATAATTACATCATATAATGGCGTCGGCAGGCACCTAGCAATAGCTTTGCCTGTGAAGTATGGCGACTTGATAATAACCTCCGCCTCAGGCACTTCGATGTCAGAACCATTAGATAAACGTAAAGATGCTCGTTCACCAGTATATGCAGCCTCGGGCACCAAAGCCTGACGCACCACGATGCTATTAGAACCAGTATCGCGCAGCACCGACACTGCTTGTCCGAACACTTCTCCATGCTCCACCGGCATGTTGGTAATAACCTGAGATGGATTAAGAGCCGAATCGTCCCCTCGAACATCTAGGCATGTTCTTCCCAGCTGACGACCAGGGCGGGAATCTCGAGGGGACGGGCAGCAAGCAGACGTCTCCCGGTCATTTCAATTTCCGTATCGACACAACTGGGTTTCATGCCCAGATTTACGACATAATGTGCAATATGGGGGCTTCGGTTTTGTACGGCAGTCCGCCGACCTATGTGCGATCTTTTCACAGATGAAGCATCAAATTCTAGTCTTTGGGTTTGGGGCTGCATCCTGCGGTTTCGCAGAATTCTGCTCAGCTCTATCTTTAAAAACCGCGAGGTTATGCTGTCGCTGAGCCTCAAGAAAGTGATCGGCGGCCTCAGCAATCTCGTCCACAGTTTTTCTATCACGTTCTCGCCAGAAGAGAACTAAACGATTGTGACAGCTGTTTAAAAACTGCTCAGCCACTATCATGTCCCGAACCACTTCAAACGTGCGAACTTGTCCTCGCATCTCAACCCAGCGGTCAAAAAAACTTAACAGCCTTGTGGTGTACTGGGAAGCTGTCTCATCATCTTGCGGCTTGCTTCCACGAAAGCTTTCTCTGTAGCCCTCAGTCGTGAACCGGAACCTCCAAAGTAAGGCAAGTTTCGCTACATCGTAATTGACTGAGTCCTCAGGAGAGAGTTGTCCAAAGACTCTGAGAGCTTCTCCGCTGGGGCACCGACTCAAAGCCGTGGCCCACTTCTCTTTCGGCCAGCCCTGGCCAATGGCGACATGTTAAAAACGCTTACAATACGCGTCCAAATCGTCCCTTTCTTCAATAAACAGTGGAATCAATCCATGAGGACTAATTGGGAAAGCCGAAGCTTGTACGGTACCGTGCTCAGCGCTTCCAAAACTAGGGGCGTTTTCTCCCAATTCCGCAAGTCGTACTCGTAACTGTAAATCCTGGTTTTCTTCCTTCAAGCGCTGCTTCGCTCCTTCACGTTCTGCAGCTCTCTCTTCGCGTTCCGCAGCTCTGTCTTCCCTTGCCTTTTGCGATTATTTCTCAACCCACTCGCGCAACTCGACTCCCTGCAAACCTATACGTTCTCCTACCGCGAGCAACTCTGGTGCACTCATTTTTCTCCAATCTCTAGCCGCGGGAAAATGCTGCTTGGCCGGCCTGGTCCTGCAGTGGACGCCAAAATTGTGAGGTTCTTTTCTTTAAATAGTCTGGCCACCTTGTTCTGTGGCTTATTCAGAGACAGCATTCTAAACAGATCACCAGATCGACCTATTTAACGACGAATAATTTTATGTACACACATGTACTGGACGAGAGTAGGACAAGCAAGTAGGACGAAGACTAAACACAGAATTGTCTACAGTCACCAGTTTGTTGGGTAGGCAGGAACGTGAAGTCGGTGTAGACGCTCGCTCTGGTTGTTCAAGCTTTATATGGTGGCTCACATAGGGCCTCGGCAGGTCTTGCGGAAGGCTAGGCCACCGAATGGGGCCCAGTGGAAGCACGAGGCCTCGGGTTGTCGTACCACGGCCAATGAGTCCGGTCTCCCCGATGTGCATAGGCTCAGCACGGCGCCGAACGTTTGTGCCAGTGAAGAGCTGCCGTTACAGCAGCGGTGAAGGGCTGGCGCTGTGGCACTCCCGGGCCCGACCACCGTTCCGAGCTTCGTGGACAACAGGAGGAACCGGACAGGATACGGCCGGCAGGCCCCAGGTCTTGATTCCCGGGTCAGTCCTGGCAGAAGACGCACCGCTCCGAGCACCTTGGACAGCCGATCGGCTCCACTGCTCGCCTGTTCTCCCCTGCTCGTGCCTCGCGCTCCTCGAGCCAACCTCCACGTTTTCCTCTTCTTCTTTCTCCAGACGTGGTTTTCCTTCTTCGTCTTTTATTATATTCTCCCCACTCACACACATGTTCTTCACACAGATAGGACTGAGGGCTTGGAGCTCCTCGCAGATTATCGCTAGAATCAGGGCTTGTAGATTGTGGTCGGTAGAGGCCGGGCCAGTAGCGAAGCCGGCCTGCAATCATGAGGACTGCAGCTGGCCGATGCGTTGACACGTCGTAATAATGGAATCAACAGTTGAAGTATTTTGGGCAACTAGGGTCTTATAAGCAACAAAGTTGATTCCTTTCAAGACGTGGTGTACGCGTTCAGGTTCCGGCATGGTGGGGCTGATATGCCGGCAGAGTGCAAGTACGGCCTCTATGTAAGATGCATATGACTCATCGGGATCTTGAAGGCGGGAAGCAAGCTTGTTCTTGGCGATCTCAGTCCGAACATCCGAACAGTACTGTTGGAACTGCTGTTTGAAGGTGGGACAGTTAGTTGTTGGGACTCACGGTTGATAAACCAATTCCTGGCGACCTCAATAACGTAAAAAGAAACGTTATTGAATTTTAAAGCATCACCCACCGGTTGTAGGCACTGCAGCGTTCAAAAGTGTCGAGCCAGTCATCCACGACTTCTTCGTGACGACCAGCGAACAGTGGCGGGACGCGTTGTTATGTGAGCACAGTCGGAGGCGGCGGTGTTGCCGAGGTAGAGGGTCCGGCCGGGTCGGGACAGCTCTTGATTGACATGACGATGGTGGCTGCTGCTAAACGGCGACCGCAACGTTGCTCCAGAGAGAAGCAGGGCACAAGACAGTAGGAGGATCGAATTTCACTTCCGTCACTTGTAAAAGAAGGCCAGGTTGAGACGGTGAAGTCGTGACGGCAAGGCAAGGTATGCCGTGTCAGAGTTTAATCCGATTGTGAACCCAGGCGCGTGACAGAGCCAGCGCTGCAGGACGATGTCGATGGTAAGTAAAAAAGAAAGAAGACGATGATGGTATGTACAAATGAAAGAATATCCGTGGAGGGTGCACTGTATATAATTTTGAATATATATTGTCAACACCAATGTTCAGCGTAATACTCAACAACGATAATAATTCGACTTTTAGTCTGCCACGTTACTGAACGATGATGACCCACAGATTCTTGTCATGGAATGGGCGCACATTTCTATTGAGTCAGTGTTGCGAGAAAGATGAGCGCACATGGCGTAGTGTAGAGTTCGAGAACCCTGTAGAAACGTCCCATTTTTCGCTAGTGAAAACTTGTAGATTTGCGCACATCGGCGTCACCCCCATCATATCACCCTGCGGCTCAGGTGACTCGCCTGTTTGTTACTTTCTTGTTATTTTGTTACTTTCTTTATGTAGAAGTATGGTTACTGTGCAGCCACTATATATATCTTCCAGTACTTTCACGTATGGCTCGTCTACAATTTCGCAATGCCTGCATCACCGCCGAGGTTTCCACTGAGTCAAATGCTTTTCCGCAATCAATGAATGTTATATATAAGGGCTGGTTATATTCCGAGCATTTTTCTATCATCCTATTGATGGTACGGATATGATCGATAGTAGAGTACCGTTTCCGAAAACCTGCTTGATCCTTTGCTTGATTGCAGTTGTCCTGATTTTATTAGCGATTACCTTAGTAAATACCTTATACGCAACAAACAGTAAGCTGATTGGTCTGTAATTTTTAAGGTCCTTAGAGTCCCCTTTCTTATGAATTAGGCTAATGTTTGCGTTCTTCTATGGTTCCGGTACTGTCGATGACACCAGGCACTGCGTATACAGGGTGGCCAGTTGTTCCAGCATGATATCCCCCCCTCCCCGTCGTTCAGCAAATCTGTAGTTATGTGATCCTCTCCAGCTGATTTCCCCCTTTTCATAGTTTCCAGTGCTTTCTTGACCTCGTCCTTCGTCACTGGTGGAACGTCTGACTGTTTTTCCCTACCGCCAATCTCATTACGGCCCTGACTAATTTGGCTACTGTAGAGATCTGATAGAACTCCTCGGCTACTTTGACTATCTTGTCCATATTCGTGATGACGTTGCCCGCCTTGTCCCTTATCGCATAGATCTGGTTTTTGTCTATGCCCAATTTCTTCTTTACCGCTTTAAGGCTTTCCCCGTTCTTTAGAGCGTGCTCAATTTTCTTTATGTTATAATTACTTATATCGGCCACCTTGCGCTTATTGATTGGCTATGATATCTTGGCCAATTCGATCTGGTCTGTTGAATTGGAAACTGTCATACTCTGACGTTTTTTAATCAAATCTTTCGTCTCCTTCGACAGCTTGCCAGTATCCTCTCTAACTATCCTACGGCCCACTTCTACCGCGCACTCAATAATGATATTGTTACGTGGAAGATCTACAGTTCGAAAGCTCTACGCACAGCTATCGTTGATGAGGGCACTGATTTCACAACACTCAGCGTCGTCGTCTTCTCGGAGTCTGTTGCACTCCTTCATCCTCATTACGAACAGCGAATACAGGTAAGTAACACTACGCCCCCTCCCCCCCCCCCCCCGCGGGAAAAGCACAGTCCCGGTGCGGTATATGTCAGCGAAATATAACGTTAATTATAGGGCTTTAGACGGGACACATGCACTATTTCGGAGGTTGGAGCTGTGGACGGGGACATCGGAACCACAGATTCAACTTCGTAGGTGACGTCGGTCACGGGGCGCAAAACACGGTAAGGGCCAGTGTAACAGGGCAAATGTTTTTCACACAAGACCACTCGACGGCACGGGAGCCACAGCAAAGCGAGATATCCAGGACTTTAGTGGACATCACGGTGGCGGCTGTCGTGCCGGATCTTTTGGAAGTTTTTGGATGCAGAGAGCCTGGCATGAGCTATCGGCGGGCATCATGAGCGCGCGTGACGGCGTCACTGGTGTAAGTACTGGTGGCGTTTGCTGCGGGTAGGGAGGTGTCGAAGGATAGTAACCGGTGTCGGCCAAATAATAAATAAAATGTGGAGTATCCAGCGGTAGAATGGACAGATGAATTATAGGCAAATGTGACAAAGGGGAGATGAACGTCCCAATCTCGATGGTCGTCAGACACATACATGGCCAGCATGTCTGTAAGGGTACGGCTTAAATGTTCCGTGAGGCCGTTGGTCTGGGGGTGATATGCGGTGGTGAACTTGCGGCGGATGGAGCATGAATGGAGAATTTGGTCAACCACTCACGACAGGAAACACCGGCCACGGTCAGTTAGTATTTCACGAGGAGCACCATGATGAAGAATTAACTTTTCTAGAAGGAAGACAGCGATATCTGTGGCGCAGCTGGTCGGTATGGCTCGGGTAATAGCGTACCGAGTAGCGTAATCGGTGGCGTCGGCGATCCATTTGTTCCCCGAGGCGGAAACTGGAAGGGGCTGGAAGGGGGCCAAGGGGGTCAACGCCTATACGGGAAAACGGGTCACTTGGTATGGGTATCGGCTGCGTACGACCTGGAGGCAAAATTGTGGGCTTCGTCCGACGCTGACACAGTTCACATGCGGCAACGTACTGCTGGACAGAGCGGTAGAGCCCCGGCCAGTAGAAACATCGGCGCAGGCTGTCGTATGTGCGAGAGAAACCGAAGTGGCCAGCCGTGGGAGCATCATGGAACTGTTGAAGGATGGTGGAACGCAGGTGTTGGGGGATGACGAGCAAAAGGTCTGTGCCATCTGGTCGCATATTACGTCGGTATAGGGTGCTCTCGTGGAGCACAAATAAGGCGAGAGATGGGTCAGGGCGGTCGGAGGTAAGACGGATGATAATGGAATGCAGAGAAGGATCTAAGTGCTGTTCCTTGGCAATGTTAGCAAAGGCGGAGACAGACAAGACACATGCATCATCGTCAGAGTCTGTAGGACTAGGGGAGTCGACTGGATGACGTGACAAACAGTCTGCATCTTAGTGAAGCCGCCCGTACTTGTTCACGACGGAAAAGGTGTATTCTTGTAATCGTAGCGCCAAGCGCTCCAAACAGCCAGTAGGATCTTTGAGAGAGGAAAGCCAGCACAAGGCATAATGGTCTGTTATCACTATAAAATGGCGGTCAAACAAATAAGGGCGGAATTTCGTAATAGCCCAGAGAAGCGCCAGGCACTCTCGCTCTGTAATAGAATAATTTTGTTCGGGTGTTGAGAGGAGGCGGCTGGCATACGCATTGTACGGCCGTGTTGTCGCTGAGCGAGTATAGCTCCTATTCCACAGCCACTTGCGTCGGTACGGAGTTCAGTATTGGCGGAAGGGTTGAAGTGGGCCACGACTGCTGGAGTAGTTAGAGAAGCAATAAGCTCTGAGAAAGCTGCAACTTGTTCAGGCCCCCAATGGAATCAAACGTCTTTCTTGAGGAGTTGGGTGAGCGGACGAACAAGGACTGCGGAGTCTGGGACGAATCGTCGGAAATAGGAACATAGGCCAATAAAGCTTCGGACATCGCTGGATGAAAGCGGAGTGGGAAAATTTTGACGGCACGTATCTTGTCAGGGTCAGGCTGAACACCGAAAGCAATAACCAAGTGATCCAAGCACTTTGATTTCCCGATGTCCGAAACTACATTTCTTTGAGTTTAGTTTAAGGCCGGCGCGGCGGAATAGCTCGAGAATGATAGAAAGGTGAGAGAGGTGGCTGTCATAAGTGGACGCGAAAACAATGACGTCGTCTAAGTAACAAAGACAAGTCGTCCCCTTGAAGCCGCGCAGCAATGAGTCCATCATTCGTTCGAAAGTTGCAGGGGCGGTACATAGGCCGAAAGGCATGACTTTAAATTGGTGGAGGCCGTCAGGGGTGATGAACGCTGTTTTTTCACGGTCTCTCTCGTCGACAGAAATCTGCCAGTAGCCGGAACGAAGGTCGATGGATGAAAAGTAGCTGGCTCCGTGCAAACTATCAAGCGCGTCGTCGATGCGCCGAAGAGGATATACATCTTTTTTGGTTATCTTATTCAAATGACGGTAGACAACGCAGAATCCCCAACTGTTATCCTCCTTCTTGACCAATACGACAGGGGATGCCCAGGGGCTACTGGAAGGCTCGATTATGTCGTTCGTTTACATCTTTTCGACCTCCGTTTGAATGACGCGTCGCTCGGCAAGCGAAACACGATAGGGCGGCCTGTGAATAGGACTGGCGTCCCCGGTGTCAGTGCGGTGGGTGACAACTGTCGTTTGACCCAATGAACGGGTGCCGAAGTCAAAAAGGTCACTGTAGGTAAAAAAAAGCTTGTGTAACTGAGCTGCGAATTCAGGTTGCAGATCAGCTGATATCATGCTGTTAAGCGGATGAGGGCGCGATGTGGACGACGAGGGGGTGTTGGCAGGGACGGCAGTTGTATGATCTGTAGACACAGCTGAAATGGCACAATCGGACATCGGGGACAGCGCAGCTAATGAAATTCCCTCGGGCAGAACTTGAGTGGAAAAAATGAAGTTAAGGACAGGGTGTCGGGTGCGGTTCTGGGCGATGTGCACAATTAGATGATGAAGGGTGACGTGCCGCTGCAGCATGACATCTGTAATGGGACAAGCGAGATAGTCGCCATCTGGAACGGGTGGAAATGGCGACATAGGGATGTAAACGGCAGTTTCACGAGGAAGGCGGCTAAACTGTGCTGATCGAAGTCGGGGTGAGCAGGAGGGGTCTTCAGAGCAGAGCGGAAGGTCCAAGCGAAGTAGGCCGCTAAAGCAGTCAATAAGGGCAGAGTGGGCTTTTAAGAAGTCAATTCCCAGGATAACGTCGTGGGGGCATTCATGTAGGACGGTGAACAACACTGGGGCATGACTGCCAGCAATTGTAACTCGCTCCGTACGCATGCCAACCACGGTAGCAGGGCTGCCATTATCGACCCGAACTGTGGACGAGACGGCTGGCGTAAGGACTTTCTTGAGCCGACGGCGAAATAAGGAGCAGAGAGCGAACATTTGGGCGCCTGTATCAATTAGAGCAGAAACGGGAACTCCATCCACACGGACGTCGATACGGTTATTTTCTAGGGCAGGGGTCAACAGAGGTTTTTCGGTCCTGGTCATAAATGCAGCGTCACCTCCGAGAGCTGCATTGGCTAGTTTTCCGGTAAGTGGCCAGAATAGGATGATGGCGAACTGCGGCGAGGAAGAGGAGAACGCGAACGTCATGCTTGCGGGGATGCTGACCGGTTGGCAGGACGGACAGTGCAACAAGGGTCAGGACGGGCCTGGTCGGGGCGAGGTGAGGAATAGCGAGGGGCATAGTTTCCGCGGCGGTCGACGTAGGTAGTAAAACAGATGGGGCGATTGTCATGGGTATGCCATTCGTTTGGGTTGCGGTACCGATGTCGGGCAAGAAACCGGCGCTGGATGAAGCAGCAGCAATCACTGGAGGGGCAGGTCCTGAATCCACGGTGTAGGTGGCGCTGGCAGAAGGGAGGCCCATATTCGCAACTTTTTGGCGAACAATAGCCTTAATAAGTGATATAGTAGCCAGGGTGTTGTCGGGTGTATGCTACAGCGAGGCCGCAGGAGTCATTGCTTCAAGCTTTTGGCGGACAATGCGTGTCAAAGTGTTGTCGTTAGCAGGCGGTCGAGGGGTCGGGAGATCGATACAGGATGAGCTCGCAACCGTGTTCGGCAGCAGGTCTAAACGGTGAGATACGCGCCTCTTCCGCCTGCTCGAAACGACGGCACACCTGCAGCACAGAGTCCACGGTAGAGCAATTCCTGCACAATAGGAGGTAGAAGGTATCGTCGGCAGTGCCTTTTACTATATGACCGACTTTATCCTCCTCAGTCATGCCTTGGCCGACTTTGCAGCATAGAGACAGGACCTCTTGAATGTAGGTGAGGTAAGACTATGTAGACGTTCGGGCGCGTGAGGCGAGCGCTTTCTTGGCGACGATGTGGCGGCCAATAGGCTTTCCGAACAGGTCGTGTAGCTTCTGTTTGCAGATATCTGAAGATGTTAGGTAGTCTTCGTGGGTTTCAGACCCCACCCGTGCGGTCCCAGCCAAGTAGGAGATTACATTCGCGAGCATGAGTGTGCAATCCCACCGGTTGTGCTTGCTCACGCGCTCGTATAGGGCTATCCAGTCGTCTACGCCGACGTCGTTGGTCCCGCTGAAGGTTCCGGGATCACGGGGGTGGGCCATGATAACAGCAGGTGCGGCGTCTGTAGAGGTAGAGGCGTCTGTAGTCATTGTAGTGGTTCCGACGTGGCGGCCGTTGCAGAGATCCAGCTTGTGACAGGGGATCGAATAGATTCACCTCCACTAAGAGATGTTTCGTGGAAGGTCTACAGTCCGAAAGCTCTCCGCACAGCTAACGTTGATGAGGGCACTGATTTCACAACACTCAGTGTCGTCGTCTTCTCGGAGTCTGTTGCACTTCTTCATCCTCATCACGAACAGCGAATACAGCTGAGTAACAATATCTCTGAAATAATTGTTCATTGCTTCTAGGGTAATGTCCCCATCTTTGGTTAGAGCTGAATACCTATTCTGTAGCGAGATCCTGAACTCTTCTGCCCTCCCCCTCACCACTAATTCATTGATAGGCTTCTTTCTTACTAATATGTTGCGTTCCCTCTTCAGATGTAGGCTAATTCGGGACCTCACCATCTTGTGGTCACTGTATCGCACTTTCGCGACTACCTCTACATCTTGCGAAATTACGGGAGTTGAACAGAGTATGAAGTAGATTTCATTTTTAGTCTCCCCGTTAGAACTTTTCCATGTCCATTTCCGGTTCTTCCGTTTGCTGAAGAAGGTATTCATGATTCGTAAGTTACTGCGCTCTGCAAACTCAACTAATAACTCCCCCTGCTGTTCCTAGAACCAATGCCATAGTCACCTACTGCCTGGTCTCCTGCCTGCTTTTTCCCTGGCATTGAAGTCCCCCATTAATACAGGATACTGCGTCTTTACTTTTCGCATTGCCGATTCTACATCTTCATAGAAGCTTTCAACTCCCTGGTCATCATAAATACATGTAGGTGCAAGCCTGTACAACATTAAGCCTAATTACGATGCTTGCCACCCTCTCGTTAATACGATAGAATTCATCTATATTACCCGCTATATTCTTATTGACAAGGAAACGTACTCGGAGTTGTTGCCTCTCTGGTACACCTCGATAACACAGTACATCCCCATCCTTCAGTGCAGAATATGCCTCATTCGGCCTTCTAACCTCACTAAGCCCCATGACATCCCATTTCATACCCTCTAGTTCCTCTAACAGAACTGCTAAACTAGCTTCATTAGCTAGGGTTCTAGCGTTCAACGTTGCCAGGGTCAGTTTCTAATGGCAGCCTGTCCAGCGGAGCTAAGAATTCATAGCACCCCCTGCTGCGTCAGCTGGGCTGAGGCTAGTAGAGTTTTGTCAAGAAAACAACCTGAACATAGCGAATACTCATTTTCAACAGCACAAGAGGCGCCTGTACACATGGACTTCACCGGACGGTCTGTACAGGAATCAGATCGATTATATTCTTTGCCGGCAGAGATGGAGAAGCGCTATACAAGCAGTAAAAACAAGGCCTGGGGCCGATTGTGGCACCGATCATCAGGTTCTTGTTGCCAAAATTAAGCTTCGATTGAGCAAAACGCAGAAAACTAGAAGGCCTTTAAGGTATGATCTGGATCAAATCCCATTAGAATATGCTGTGGAAGTGAGGAATCGATTACAAGAATTAGATCTAGAAGACAGAGAGCCCGAAGAGATGTGGACTGATGTTCGTCATATAATACAAGAAGTTGCTACTAAGGTAGTTCCAAAGCAAAAGAAATGAAAGAAAGCAAACTGGTTATCTGAAGAGGCTTTAAAAATAGCTGAGGAAAGGAGGATGGCAAAAGGTAGGGGGGAAAGAGAAAGATACAAGGCTCTCAATGTGGATTTTCACAAAATAGCAACGAGAGATAAGAATGCCTTCCTGAACATACAGTGCCAAGCAGTTGAGGACAACAGCCAATTAAGGAACACAGGAGCTCTGTATAAAACAATCAAATATATCAAAGGAAGCTTCAGTGCTAAGCTGGGCGTAATAAAGGATAAACGAGGCAACGACCTCACTGAAGCCTCACAGATAAAGAAGAGGTGGCAGGAATACACAGAAGAACTGTACAAGAAGGACCCGAATCTGCAAACCCAACATAAGACGGTTGTGATTACTGATCTCGAGCCGGGCATCCTGAAGAGTGAAGTTGAATGAGCCTTAGCCAGCCTTGGTAAGAATAAAGCTAGCGGAATTGACGACATTCCAGCTGAGTTGCTTCAAAACCTCAACCATGACGCTGTTAATATTCTGCATACATTATGTCAGAAGATTTGGGCAACCCTGCAGTGGCCACAGGATTGGAGGAGGTCAGTTTACATCCCCATTCCAAAGAAAGGCAGTGCCCAAAGATTGTTCCAACTACCGCACGATCGCTCTTATTTCGCATGCTAGCAAGGTGATGTTGAAACTCCTCCAAGGAAGACTGCAGCAGTATGTGGATCGGGAGCTTCTGGACGTGCAAGCTGGGTTTCGCAAGAGCAGAGGAACTAGAGACCAAATTGCCAACCTTCGCTGGATCATGGAAAAAGCAAGAGAGTTCCAGAAACCCATCTACTTCTGCTTTATTGATTATGCGAAAGCGTTTGAGTGCGTAGATCACAGCAGATTGTGGCAAGCTCTCCAAGAGTTGGGAGTTCCAATTCACCTCATCTGTCTCCGCAGGAACCTGTATGAAGGACAAGAGGCCACAGTCAGAACTGGGCATGGTCTTACTGATTGGTTTCCGATTGAGAAAGGAGTGAGGCAAGGCTCCATACTGTCGCCCTGTCTATTTAACCTATATGCAGAATGCATCATGAGGAAGGCCGGTCTGGACGAGTCTTCAGCTGGAGTGAAGATTGCTGGAAAACGTATCAACAACCTTAGATATGCGGATGATACCACTTTAATGGCAGAAAGTGAAGTGGAACTCAAGAGACTTCTGATGCGCGTACAAGAAGAGAGTGAGAAGTTTGGGCTTAAACTGAACATTAAAAAGACAAAGATCATGGCGTCTTGCCCTATCAAGTCCTGGAGCATCAATGGACAAGAAGTAGAAGCTGTGACAGATTTTCTCTTCTTGGGCTCCAAGATTACCTCGGAAGGAGACTGCAGCCATGAAATGAGGAGACGCCTGCTTCTGGGAAAGAGAGCAATGGTTAGCCTTGACCGCCTAGTAAAGAGCAGAGACATTAGTCTGCCAACCAAGATCCGTATAACTCGTGCTATGGTCTTTCCAGTTTTGATGTATGGATGCGAGGGTTGGACTGTGAAAAAGGCTGACCGCCGAAGAATTGACGCGTTAGAATTGGGGTGTTGGCGAAGACTCTTGAGAGTTCCCTGGACTGCCAGAAGATCAAATCAGTCGATATTGTGGACCATAAACCCTGACTGATCATTGGAGGGTCAAATTCTAAAGTTAACGTTGAGCTACTTTGGTCATCTGATGAGAAGAGAGGAGTCGCTGGAGAAAGATTTGATGTTGGGAAAGGTTGAGGGTCGCCGGAGAAGGGGTAGGCAGCGAACGCGATGGTTAGATGGCATCCTCGAGGCACTGTAGATGAAGTTATGCGATGCTAGGAAGACAGTGAGAGACCGGAAAGCGTGGCGTGACATGGTCCATAGGGTCACGAAGAGTCGGACACGACTGAACTGAACTGCTGCGTCACAGGTCTGACCGCCGCCATGGTCAGTTATTCCGCAGCCGCTGGTGACTGAGGGCCGTTGTTTTGTGGAGCTTAACATGACAGGTTGCGGCTAATTACTGCACCTGGGTGGCCAACTCCTTTTCTGGAGAGGGAGTGCGTTGCCGGAGGTGTTCACGGGCATCAGGTGGCACCCCAAACCTGTTTATGCAATTACATCGACACGCGGATTTCCTTTTTTTTTATCCGGTGGAGAATTGCCGGGCACCGGGATTTCAACCCCGGTCCTCTTGCCTGCGAGGCGGATGTCCTACCGCTACGCCACCGCTGCACCTATAGCATCCGCGTAATTATGTGTATCGCGAGCATGGCCGCTATCCAGTGTATGCGCAGAGGATATAAGTACTTTGCACGGAGCAGATGACTGGACAGAGTTATCTGGAATGTGCTTTGAACTGCCTTAAGCTGTTTAAGGGTAGTGAGATAATGACTGCTTTTGGGCGAGTTGGTTAGACATGTCAAACCTGAAAAGCGCATAAAAACACACGGACAACAGGAAAAGACGAACAGACAAGCGCTCGTGTGTCGGTGTAAAGATGAACTGCATTAAATGTAGGAACTGGAGGAAGGGAATAAATTGCATTGGGAATGGCGTGATGTTCCAGTGCCAGAGGGGAGCATGTGTCCGCGGTATACGTCAAGTGTGAGTTCAGATGCGGATGAGAGGGACTATACACAGAAGTAACTCCTCGCTCTGCAGTATATGATGAATCAGTATACAATACGCACCCTTAGGCGGATTTGCGGATGATACCGGCGGGGAAGCAGTGGGGTGAATTTCCGTGAGGTGGTAGTACGACTACGGAGGTAGTGGCTTTAAACTACGAAGTTGTAAAGACTGCTTCCGATCCCTGCCATCCGCTTACCAATGCGTTCACTGAGCGTATATTCAGTTGGGCGTACTCCTGAAGCCCGGTATGGGTGTTAGACGGAGGAGACATGTTATGGCACGGATAGTCTCACGATTGATAGCCTCGAGCGAGTCCCAATGTCTGCGGGTGAGACGTCGAAATCGTGGCTGTTAGATTATCGGTGGCTGGAGGACACAACAAACAATCTGGCGGGCCGTGTGAGCACGCGCGCCGCCAGACCTGCGGTAGCGTGAGCGGACTTCCGGGTGGCTATCAGCCACGGGGTGCTAGTCCCAGAGAAATGAAGGAGAAGTCCGAGAATGCATACAGTTCGTACCTGAGGATTCGGTGAGTAATCCGAATGAACCATGGTTTGGTATGCTAGGAAGTGAGACACAAAGGAGGGAAGCGAGATGTCAAAAGATCGAACGCATGCTGGAGGGCCTACTGATGAACAGACGTAAATGGGTGACAGCAAAATAAGGTTATATCATCGGCGTACGCAAGAACACTGATATAAGAGATAGTGGTTAGGGCTCGAGCAAGTGGAATGAAGGCCACAATAAATAATGTGGGGGCAAGAATGGAGCCTCTGAGGCAATCTTATTTTGGAGTGGAAGTGAACGAAGGGCTTTCCATGGACACACACATCGAACGTTCGATTTGTTAGAAAGGCCTGGAGAGGAGAAACTGGTTATGAAGACCATGAGGTTAAAGGAAGACCAGAATGGCAAAGTTTAGGAAGTTATCATATGCAATTGTTATGTCTGTTGAGAACACGGTTCTAACAAGGTGACCGTGCGGAAAGTGCACGTCAGCAGCCAATGTAGCAAGGCTGTCCTTCGTTCCTATTTGCGGGCGGAAGCCGATTTGGGATTCTGGATAACAGTCATGGGATTCCAATCACCTCGATAAGCGAGTGGCGAGAATATTTTCGTAAAACTTGTAGATTGTAGGTGTGAAGAAAATTGGACGAAGCGTCCAGAGAGATACTGGAGAATGGCCTGACTTCAGTATTGGAACAACAATGGAATGCTTCCACTCAGCCGGCATGACACCAGAATTCCACACGTCGTTAAATGTGTCAAGTAGGGTCCGCAAAGCAGTACCCTCCAATTTTCGGAATAAGGAGTTAGGCATGCCGTCGGGCCCAGGAGGAGAGTTAGATTTGAGGCGTTCAATGGAGATCAGTAGCTCTGCCGTGGGTAAGTCAGAAGTAATCTTATCGGGGGGTTCCGTAACCGGTAAGCAAGAAGGAAGAGTCGAGGCGGAATCAGGATGTGGAAAAAACCGTCTGACCGCATGTTTTGCTACTGTGTCCTCATCCATATTCATCGCAAGGCGAATGCTCTCTGCGTAATCATAAACTTGATTAGAGCGCTCCATAGCGTGAAACACTCGCCAAAGATGTCGATTAACCTGCTAGAATGACAGGCGGTCACACCATGCAGCCCAACGTTTTCTAGCCAGAAGCTTTGCATAGCGCCGGGAACGTGCGATAGCCCGGTGAAGAGCGGGGATAGCTGATGGGTCATCTGGGTGACGAGCAGGATAATGAGCCGTCTGGGGACGCAGAGCCCAAAGATACAGGAGGTGGATGTCAGGATTTGGCTCGTCTTCATTTGCAGTGATAGTAATCGCATGGTATGAAAAAGAACTGAAAAAGGGTAAATGGGGTACGCCTCAGGTCGTAAATGAGCCAACGTTTCGACAAATGGACTTATCTTCGTCTTTTTCATACCGTGCAAACCATCTTCTTCCTTTCGTTCAACCAGTAATCGTATGGAACGCAGGAAGAGTACAGAGAGTAGACAATGCTGATTATGGGTTGAATGCAGATAAACGGTTGTCTGCACGTACGGAGTCCCATGAAGTTATGCACACGCAACGGTATTTTACGCATACGTGAAGGAGTTAGAAATATAAATATAGAACTGTGATTCCTACCTCAAGTATCTCTTTCAACAGCCCAACGAGTGCTACCGGGGCCTAACCACCAAGTCAAATTAGGTGAATACGGCCCACCTCGTTACGGGTAAATGTATGCGGGAGGTTTAACAGATGGAAAAAAATAATCTGTAATGCTGCACTGGTTGTGTGCACCCATGGGCGAATCCGATTGGTAACACCACGAAGTGTGCGCCGTTGAAGTCTCCACTGTAGCTGCACAATAGGTGCAAACTGTATGAACAAAGCTGTCAAATATTTGCCTCTTTCAGAGGATGACGGACGAATTGTGTCCCTTGGGGCGTACAATAGGCACATAATGAACCAATCACGTCTCCACTGCCCGACACCTTGGCCATGTTAAGGCCGTTGTTTCCAGGAACTTGCCGACGTCAGCCTCTCCTCCAGCCCCGTGCCGCCGCCTCACCATCGCACCCTGTTCATTACAGTGGCTGCAATCTGCCAGCCAGGCTTCCCCACGTCGATAACTTAGTTGCAATGCTGCAGATTGGTGCACCTAAGACGACATACCAATTTGCTTCATTTGCTGTCGTGTCGACTACACTTCGAGGTATTACCGTAGCCCTACCTTCCTCACCATTCACTCCTGTTACAACGCCGACCGTCAGTACTACATGTGAACCTCGAGCTTCTCTGCCAAACCCCGAGGAGTCCTGCCCCGCCTGGGATGGACCTGGACACTTTCGTCTTCATCCAGATAAGATTTGCAACGAAACCGGCCCAACTGCCCGTCGCTCCAGCCGATCTCCATCCTCAATGGGCCGTTGAACCCGTTCACCGGCATCTCGTCACAGGTCCTCCCCATCATAGGCCGGCACCTACTGGGAAAATTGAGCGCGCAACCCACTGGGGTCTATTCGGCCGCTACCTTCCACTTGCGTTTGGCAGCGATTGCCTCTCACCGTTAATACCAGTTCCCATGTTTATGACGCCTTTACCCCGAGTTGACGCCGCCCGTTTTATTGCTCGCCGCCGACTTGCTTCTTCCCAAAACTCTAACAATGCCTCATAATCCTCGTCATCGGGATATTATCTACTATCTGGGCTGTCGCGTCTTGCTCGAAACTCCCGGTCATCTAACTGGGCTGAGTGAGAAGCTCTTGCCTAGCTACGCAGGCGCCTACCGTCTTTTAAGGCCAGTCACTCTCAAGACACACGAGATCACCCCTGTGGATCTGCCACGACAGTCCGCTATGCCACGTACCGAGATCCTTCATAGCACCTGAATGGAGCCGTACTACTCCTGCTGTGATTCACCGACCTAGTGCGCATCGGGACTCTGCTTTTAAAAGGGGGGGGGGGAGGGGTACTCTTACATACGTTCCTGAACATTGAAGAAGATAGCAGTGAAGACAGAAGGAAGTGGAAGCTGTAGCAACGGTGGTTGGTGCTAGAAAAATGCTGGATTTCCCGGATCATTCACGCAAGTCAACAGCTGTTGTCTTTCTATGAGTAGCCTTCGTCCCACGTGTAACCTTCATCCACGTATCAATATAATACGTAAGCTTTGTTTTTGATACAATTATCATATTTGCTAAGACATGATGCCAAGTTATCAGTCTATGAGATTCAAGTTCATTTTAATATTGATCTTTTCTTGACAAAGATTGCGATGTTTCTTTTAGTAGCAACATCTCTGACCTCGAGGCTTCAGCTTCATATTTTATGCGCTCTTTGTAGGAAGCGACAAAGACAAAAGCTGGGAATCATCAGAACACGAGGAAAATTCCTTAAATGGTAAGCATCAAGAGTGTTTTATTCTCTCTCCTAATGAAAGATAGTGTATATGCGCAACAATCTTTTTCGTATAATAATGACTTTTTAGGCTTTAGACCATGGATATCATTATGCTACCCCAAGGTTAACAGTCTGTCTGCTTCTAGGTGATTGTGAAAAACACTTTCATGAAATAGTTTCTTTGGGAGAGACGTTGCGATATGGCAGTGCAATGGAGATAACAACGCAATTAGGAATAACTAGCGTCCATTTTTTTTTTAAAGAAAAGTGCTCCAAATCGTTAGTTCGCACTTTCACCCTCTAAGGAATTAGAGATGCCACAAAATTTCCTTCGTCTTCGTTGTTGTTGTGCCGAGATTGGCATTAAATATTGGTGGAATACATACCAGAGCCTAACAATAATTTACGCTTCATACATTTGTCCTGTATTGAAAAGCTGGAATCTTTAGATTCCATGCAGAAGAGAATAATCGTAAGCATTTGTATAGGCCCTGAAAAAAGCAAGCGAGGACGAAAGAGCATACGCTTTTTACCTGCATCTATAAATTTTCCTTTTTTATGAACAGGTGATATTTTTATTTAAATCTATGTTCATCGTTCGTGCTCCACACTCCGGCTACAAATTTATAGCGACGTACTGCAGAATAATTTAATTTATGTGGCTTTCTCAAGAGAAACAACTCGTTTTTTGGCAGGCATTATTTTGAGGTAGCTTCCGATAACTTTATAAACACATGTGCACACGTTGATGATAAGGCTCCAAACTACAACGCGTGGTAGGAATATGCGTTTAAATGTTTTTCTGCGATGCGACCAAAAAGTAAAATTTCCATTGTATATAAATGTCAGTATTTCATAAGAATGTTTAAAAACTACTGTGGAATATTGAGGGGTACTTTTCGGCAGATAATGATCTACATGATAAAGGCAATCAAAGCGCATAGAACTCTTGCTTTTAAACATTATTTGGCTCTCACGAGTTGGAATACTGTATAGAGAAAATTGGATGCAGTTTAGAAATCTTGCAAGATCTAGAATCTGCCGATTGAAAATTTGTGTATATATTGCATATTACGAAGGTGTTATCGGATGCGTTTTAAAAATCCTTGTAAGTTTATTCAACATTTCTGAGCATACTGGCCGTGGTGTTCATGGGTTTCAAGAAGCAAGAAGCAGTATGAAGGCTGCCAAGTACTTTATTAGATGGCAGCCAGGCTGCTTTCCGGCTGCACTCATAGGGACACTCACGTTTTGTAGAGCGCCTGCTGACTTCACTTGGTGTGCCTGTTATCACGCTGATAAAAGACTTCCTCCACAGCAATTTCGAGAGTCACCATGGCTGGTATCGGTTAAGCAGTTTCCTAACTCATTGTGGGTACCGTTTCGTAGGGTTGTTTATGCTGGCCACGGGTGCAGCTCTAGTTTCGGACACAGCAGGTGATGCTGGCAGATGGTCTGCAATGGCTGGATAACAGACGTTCGACTCATCTTCCAATCCCAATGGACAAGCCGTTATCGGAGCAGAGGCTTCTAGCAAATGATCCTTGTGTCGCCTCCACGTGCTTGGTCCGTTGGGTGTCTGCACCATGACCTCGTACGATAAGTGCTGAAGGACAGCTGTCTGTCAGCTGAAGGGCAGCAGTGTTGAGTCATCTTTGTCCGCTCCTGAAATTACGCATTACAACACGTTCATTACCTTGAAACACTCTCTAGTCATTAGTTCTCCGTCTAGTTGGAACTGACTTGCGTGGACAGTATGCGACAGAGCGGGCTTCAGTGCGTCCAAACGAGTGAGCTGCTGATGACCAAGAAAAAGGTAAGAGGGTGTCTCAAGTGTGGTTGTATGCGGTGTGTTTCGATATGCCGTCAAGGATTTTGACAAAATTCCTTCAAAACATTCCTTTGCAGGGCCTTTGCGTAGGGTGTTCTTTAACGTTTGAACAAACCTTAAAGCCAGTTCGTGGCTGCTCGTGTGATAAGCAGAACTGGAAACTTGTCGAGTGGCGTGCTCTTTCAGAAACGCCTTGAGCTCAGGACGATGTGAACTATACGATGTTACAACTGTTTCCAGCGAGCCGTATTGAACCAACAAATCACTAAAATGTGCTACGGTTGCTTCTGTAGGCGGACGTCATGCTGTACACCTCTGACCATTTCGAATGTACGTCTACAACTAGCAGCATACGATTACGAAATGGGCCCGCCAAGTCAAGATGTATACGTGACCATGGTTGCGTAGGCTACGACCACTTGTGGAATGTTGCTTTTTGTGGTATTTTGCGTTCCATTAGGCATGATATGAAAATCCTTACTTGATCTTCGAGATCTTTTTCCATGGATGGCCACCAAACGCAGCTTCGGGCGAGCTCCTTGCTCCGTACGATACCGAGGTGTCCCTGGTGTAATTCCTCCAAGACCGGACGTTGAAGCTTTGGTGGCACGACCACTCGCCTCCCATGCATCAGACACCTTTCATGGATAGTCAGTTCACTGCATCTGTGATATTAGGGCTTAAAAACTTTGTCATCTACGGGAGATGGCCATCGTTTCTTGGCGATGTCCAAGACAAAGCCTAGAAAGGGATCACGAACTTTGTGTCGCGCGATTTCTTTGCTTGTGAGAGGCAGAT
This sequence comes from Amblyomma maculatum, assembly GCF_055883805.1. Taxonomy (NCBI): domain Eukaryota; kingdom Metazoa; phylum Arthropoda; class Arachnida; order Ixodida; family Ixodidae; genus Amblyomma; species Amblyomma maculatum. The sequence continues at coordinate 133,696,358 of NC_139354.1, forward strand.
ATTCTAAACGAAGTCTATAAAATGTCTCACTTGTGCTCTCCTCTTCGTCAGTCCGCGTCCACGTTGTCAGCTGACATTCGGTAGACAAGGTCTGACTTCTAAATTGTTAGTGTTACAGGCTTACAGCCCACTTTTGTAGTTTTACAGCAGCGATAGCGGGGATGCCGCTCTTCGGCCCAAGAATTGTTTGTAGCGGCTTACGGTCTGTGAATAATGTAAATTGTCGACCATAAGTACAGAAATTAAATTTCTTTATGTTTAATGATTAGAGAAATGGCCTCTTTTCAATCCGTTGATAGTGTTCTGGAAGCGTTAGCAATTGGGTTTAGCCTGCCGTCTTCCGTAACGTGCGATAACGGCGCCGAGGCCGTACACAGATGCTTTGCAGGATGTCTGCACACTTAGTGTCGGGTCGTAGTGCGCAAGCACTTCGGCTGATGAGAGCAGCATTTTGATGGCTTGCAATGCACATTCACGTGTTCGGTTTCAGGTTCAGGAGCCAGCCTTGTGCCATAATCTGTAAAATTCTTTACCAAGTGTTGCCAGTTGTGGCGTAAAGTTGCCATAATAGTTAATGAGACCAAGTAGAGAACGCAGTTGCGCTACATTTAGTAGGCGGTCGGGTTTTCAGAAGAGCTTGACCTTTTTGGTTGGTTGGTTTCATCATCATCATCATCATCATCATCGTCGTCGTCGTCGTCGTCATCATCATCATCATCATCAGCCTGATTATACCCACTGCAGGGCGAAGGCCTGTCCCATATTTCTCCACTTAACCCGGTTCTGTGCTAGCTGCATCCACTTGACCCCTGCGAACTTCTTAATCTCATCCGCCCACCTAACTTTCTGCCGCCCCCTGCTACGCTTTCCTTCCCTTGGAATCCAGTTTATTACCCTCAGCGACCATCGGTTATCCTCTCTTCGCACTACATGCCCTGCTCATGTCCATTTCTTCTTCTTAATTTCCACTAGAATGTCGTTAACGTGAGTTATTTCTCTGACCCACTCTGCACGCTTTCTATCTCTTAATGTTACCCCTACCATTTTTCGTTCCATAGCCCTCTGGGTTGTCCTCAATTTAAGTAGAACTCTCTTGGTTAGCCTCCACGTTTCAGCCCCATAGGTTGGTTGGTTTCACACCTGATTTAATAACATGTCCATGGTATTGAAGGCTGTCCTTGGTTGGTTGGTTCATAGGAAGGGAAAGGCGCAGTATCTGTCACACTTGCTCTGTGGACACCTGAACTGCGCCGTAAGGGAAGGGATGAAGGTGGGAGTGAAAGTGGATAGAGAGAAAGGGGGCCGTAGTGGAGGGCTACGGAGTAATTTCGACCACCTGGGGATCTTTAACGTGCGCTGACATCGCACAGCACACGGACGCCACTTCGTTTCGCCTCCATCGAAACGCAGCCGCCGAGGCCGGGATTCGATCCCGGGAACTCCGGCACAGTAGTCGGGCGTCTTACCACTGCACCACCCCGGCTTGAAAAACTAAAATTTTTGGACCTTAACTCCGACGCCTTTTCTCGCCAGCAAAATCCTTGAGACGAACATGCACTCGTATCGAGCTGCGCACATTTCTGATGTGTATTCTGCTGATGCGCGGGATTGCGTCAAGGCGTGCTAAACAACACAAATGGTGGTATTCTTTAAATTTTCACTTTTATTATGCAATTCGCTTTCGAACAAACTAAATTACAAAAGGCTCTGTTGAGGCCATAACCGTTTCTCTCGCCTCTATAAAGCACAAATAAAAGTAAACGCATTCGAAATTGCTTGCTGTTCTGTAATTCAGCTGGCAATGGGCCAGGATGAATTCAGCGCTCTTTTTTGCGTTAAAAATTTCCTTCCGCCGTCTGTTCATCGTATTTTAAGTATATCCTGCATTCTACCTATGCGTCTACTGTACTATCGTCCTATATGGGCGATAGTTGTCCTCCTATAGAGGAAAATAGGACTTCATGAGAGGTTCCTATTACACCAGTTATGTTGCTTGCAGCGACCTGTTATGGCGGCAAGGTATGTCCTTTCCAAATAATTTATATGATACGAAAGGTTTGTTTTGATACAATTACCACATTTTCTCTAACACATGAGGCCAAGTTATCAGTCTAAGAGATTCAAGTTTTTCTAACGTTCATCTTTTGTTGAAAAGCACTGTAATGTTTGCTTCAGTAGCAATATATTCAATCTCGAAGTTTCATCTTAACAGTTCGTGCGATCTTTGTAGGTAGCGAGACAAACTCAAGCTTGGAGTCGTCTGAATATGAAGAGCATTCTCTAAAGGGTAAGCATCAAGATGGTTTAGTTCTCTCTCTCCTAGTGAAAGAAAGCGTGTGTGAGCAATAATCTTTGTCAGATATTAATGGGTGTTTAGGCTTTAGAACATGGAGATTATTTGGCTACATCAAGGCAAACGGCATGTCTGCTTATAGACAATTGTGAGAAACCCTAACATTATTAAACTAGATTCCTTGGATATATGTTGCGATATTGCTGTGCAATGGAGATACCGATCTAAGTAGGTATAACTACCGTCCTCATTTTTAAAAAGAAAAGTGGTTAAAAAATGATAGTTGGTATTGTCACTGTTTATGGCATTAGTGCTGACTAAACATTGTCTTTGTGTTTGCTGTTGTTGCTTCGAGATTGACTTTGGTGCATTACAAACCAGACTTTAAGAATTATTTTACACTATATGCATTGTCTTCTATTGAAAAGCTGGAAAGGAAGATTCCATGCAGACGAGAACAAGCGTAAGCATTTGTAGGCAACTCAGGAAATCTAATGAGGGCGGAAAAACATAAGCTTTTCACCTGCATGTGTATATTTTAGTTTTTCGTAAGCAGGTGATATTTTTATTGAACTTCATGTTCATCGTTCGTGTTTCACTATCCGGCTAAAAGTTTCTATTGACGGGCTGCAGAATGTTTTGATTAATTTGAGCTTGTGAACAGAAATAGCCCAGTTTTTCGGCAGGCATATAATTTGAGGTAGCTCTCGATATTTTATTTAATATATGCGCACACGTTAATAAGACTCCAAGCTCCAACGTCTAATAATAATATGCGGTTAAATGTTTTCCAGAATGTGACAAAGGAAATAACATTTCAATTGCAAATTACAGGTCGGCGTTTCTGAAGAACTTTGAAAACCCACTGTTTAATATTGAGGGCTACGTTTGGGACGATTATGATCTTAATGATACAGGCTTCTAAAGAGCAGACGCTGTTGGTTTTGAAGATTATCCTGAGCTCGCTAGTTAATTACTGTAAGAAACCGATTGGATGCAGTTTAAAAAACTAGCAATATCTACCACCTGCCGATTGCAAATGTGTGTATATGTTTCATTTTAAGAAGCTGTTATCGAATACGTGTTAAAGCTATCGGTCTATATCAACGTTTCTGGGTGTAATTGCTTTCATATTTTCAGTCAATGATTAGGTGTTCGTATTCTGGCTAAAAAGGAAGAAATTATTTGTTTCCATATTTTAAGTTAGGGATTATATCTTGTATTATTCAGTGCGCAATAATCCTATGCGTTTCTGGGGAGAGTCCTGTTATTATATTGTGTTTTTTTTTATTGCACAGAATACGCTGTATGATTGAATGCTCGTTACATGCATGGGACGCCTAATGATGCGCATAAGAACGGTTTCATTGAGACAGGAAAAGCACAGCCGAGAATTCAATGTTTACCGCTTGGACGTAATAATTGTAAATGGAGATAAATTACTTGAAAGCATACGAAAAACAACCACATACCATTGGTGGGAATTGAACTGACGCCCTCTCAATATCGCATCCAGTGCTCTACCACTGCGCTGCATATACGACTGTTCAATATCCTATTATTTTTGCTAATTACTTTGCGTCCAACCAATCCTTGTTAGTGTTTGCCAACAGCATCCTTCGCCATAGTGGTTGCCGTAGAGCGTCTCCTGAAATTTCGCGAATGTCAGATTGAATGCGATCTAAAGGCACTATGTGTTAATATTATCATGCTCGAAATGACTTCAAGGCTTTCTTGTTTCGGAGCACTTGTTAAGTTAATCAGCAAGCAAATGTACACAGAATACAAGGTGAAGTTCTCATTGCCAGTTCCAGCCTAAAATGTGCCACTCTCGACATCATAATAATAGAAGGGTTTTCACATATGTGCTACCCCTCCCGATACATGATGTTTCATGCGACACTCGCGTTATATAACTAGGCAATCTACGTCCGTGGCTAACGTGGAGGGTGGCGCTTGCGACCAATCTCACAGGTAGGCTAGGTGCCACAGAAATTTCTAAAAATCATAACATTGAACAGGTGTGGCCCGTTGGTGCCCGACGAGATGTGCAATTCGATGATCATGGCTTTCGTATACCACCAAACGCATGTGGTTGTTTTTCGTTCCTTTCTTATCGATTACCTTTTCGAATAGTTACTACCGCATATTGTAAAACTCAAAAAGGTCCCTTATGTTATCACTTGCGTCAGTGGCTGGCTGCCACCTTCTTATCCTGTAAAAAAGCGTCATTTTCTATTAAATTTTAGGGTGATTAAATAGGTTATGGTAATTAAGTAGTAAGAAAGCAGTCCATCAACGAATTAGCGATGAGGGGGAGGGCAGACGGGCTCTGGATCTCGCTACAGAATAGATATTCAGCTCTAACAGAGGATGGCGAGTGTGCTGTAGAAGTAGGCGGAAGGATAGTTAGAGAGCATACCGGTAAGCTGTCTAAGGAAATGAAAGATGTGATTAAGAAACGCCAGAGTATAAAAGCTCCCAATCCGACAGGCCAGATGGAATTGGCCGAGATATCAAACCTAATCAATACGCGCGAGGTGGCCGATATAAGGAAGTATAACATGGAGAAAATTGAGCATGCTGTAAATAACGGATTAAGCATAAAAGCGGTGAAGAAGAAATTGTGCGTAGGCAAAAACCAGATGTATGCGCTAAGGGAGAAGGCGGGCAACGTCATCACAAATACGGACAAGATAGTCAAAGAAGCCGAGGAATTCTATACAGATCTCTACAGTAGCCAAAGTAGTCAGGGCCGTAAGGAGATTGGCGGTAGGGATAAACAGTCAGACGTTCCACCAGTGACGAAGGACCAGGTCAAGAAAGCACTAGAAACTATGAAAAGGGGAAAATCAGCTAGAGAGGATCACATAACTACAGATTTGCTGAACGACGGGGAGGGGGGGGGGGGGGGATATCATGCTAGAACAACTGGCCACCCTGTATACGCAGTGCTAGTGTCATCGACGGTACCGGAGCCATGGGTGTACCCAAAAATTATACTCATTCATAAGAAAGGGAACGCGAAGGACCTTGAACATTCCAGACCAATCAGCTTACTGTCTGTTACGTATAAGGTATTTATTAAGGTAATCGCTAATAGAATGAGGACAACCTTAGACTCTAATCAAACAAATGATCAAGCAGGTTTCCCGAAACGATACTCTACTATCGATGATATCCATACCATAAACCAGGTGATAGAAAAATGCTCGGAATATAACCAGCCCTTATTTATAGCATTCATCGATTACGAAAAAACAATTTGACTCAGTAGAAACCTCGGCGGTGATGCAGGCATTGCGAAATGAGGGGGAGATGCTGGAAGATTTATATAGTGGCTGTAGAGCAAACATAGTTCTGAATAAAGAAAGCAACAAAATTCCCATAAAGTAAGGAGTTAGGCAAGGAGACACGATCTCCCAAGTAATATTAACAGCCTGCTCAGAGGAAGTATTCAGAGACTTGGAATGGGAGCAGATAGGTATATGGGTAAATTGAGAACACCTCAGTAATCTGCGATTTGCTGAAGACATTGCCTTGCGAAGTAACTGAGGAGATGAAATGCAAATAATGATTGATGACCTAGACAGGAAGTAGAAAGGTAGGATTGAAAATGAATATGCAGAACACTAAGGTAATGTTCGACAGCCTCGGGAAGGAACGGCAGTTTACGTTAGGTAGCGAAGCACTGGAAGTAGTAGGCGAATATGTCTACTTAGGAGAGGTAGTAACCTCAGATCTGGACCATGAAAAGGGAATTATAAGAAGAATGAGATTGGGATGGAGCGCATTTGACAAGCACTCGCAGATTATAACTGGCCGCTTACCAGTATCGCTCAAGAGAAAAGTATACAACTGTTGCATCTTACCTGTACTCACCTATGGGGCTTAAACGTGGAGGCTAACCAAGAGGGTTCTACTTAAGTTGAGGACTACGCAGAGGGCTGTGGAAAGAAAAATGGTAGGGGTAAGATTAGGAGATCGGAAGCGTGCAGAGTGGGTTAGAGAAATAACTCAAGTTACTGACATTCAAGTGGAAATCAAGAAGAAGAAATGGGCATGGGCAGGACATATAGTTCGAAGAGAGGATAACCGATTCCAAGGGAAGGAAAGCGCAGCGGGGGGCGGCCGAAAGTTAGGTGGGCGGCTGAGGTTATGAAGTTTTCAGGGGTCAAGTGGGTGCATCTAGCACAGAACCGGCTTAATTGGAGAAATATGGGAGAGGCCTTCGCGCCGCAGTGGGTATATAGTCAGGCTGATGATGATAATTATGATGAAGTAGATTGGGTACACAACCGGACATTTTTGATATACTCAGCACGGGGATAGTGTAAATATCATGGGCCTCCGGGACAATTTGTCTATAGCAAAAATATTAGGCGGCGACATAGAAAAGGAAACTAAGAAAAAGCGTTCAGTCCGTAGTCCTTGCTCCACAGAAGGCGTTCCTTCTAAGTGGAGGAGCGGAATGTTTGACCAGGTACACTTTAACAACCAGAGCTGCTTAATTCAGTGAGAGTGATAAATTGTAGGGTACACAGATACGACAGCGGCGCACGTGGCTCTCTTTTCAGCAGTAAATGGCCTGGACATTTAACTGGAAATTTTATTTTTAATCTATTTCAATTAAACACTTTGCACAAAATGGGACACTCCAATAGTAAATAAGACGCGTGCCTGAATGCACTCACCGTGGAAATTCTTGTAATGGTAGAAGAAACTGTAGAGTATTTACGGGGTCACAGCGGTGCACCCAAAGAAAACAACCGGCGTGGCAGGCCTCTCATTCTGAACAGCGCGTGCTGTGCCTGCGCTCTGATCACGTGCTGTATATCTTTATTTTCCTGTAACACTGATCTCAGCACCTCCGCTTTAAAGCGTCGGCGGACTCTATAGGGCCCCCCGCCTAGACAGAACGGGGAAATGTACGCGCCGACGGGGTAGAGATGGGGGTGCAACGGCGGCAAGCTGGTCTGCAGATAAGCTGGGAACATCTGAGGAGAGCTCCTGGGGAGGTGTCTCGAGGTACGCTGGTTTGAGGCGATCTAGAGAGATAACCTCTTCACGACCGTTTAGCAGGACTGTCGCTGACTTTGTCGTTTTGTTGAGGACGCGGTACGGACCGTCGTATGAGGGAGTAAGAGGCGCATTTACAGCGTCTCGCCTGAGAAACACGTGTCGAGGAAGTAAGGTCTGGGTGCACAAAGACCTGATGGGCAGATGAGCGAGGCGGCACTGGGCGCAGATGCTGAAGAAAGTCCTGTAGGCCATGAAGGTATTCTAGGGGCTGGGACGAGGGAGCCGAAGGTACGAACAAGTCTCTGGGAAGCCGCAGGGATGTACCGAAGACGAGTTCGGCCGCCGAACAGCCAAGGTCTGGACGCAGGACGGCACATAGGCCTGGGAGTACAATAAAGAGGTAGTCGACCCAGTGCTCGCGATCCAGGCGCGCAGTGAGGACAGCCTGTGATCCTGGGGACAACGACTCGCGATGAGGATGTCATCGATGTAGGCAAATACCGCCGGGAGTCCACGTGTCACTTCTGCAATGAATCTTTGGAAAGTTTGAGCTGTGTTGCTTAGCCCAAATGGCATGCGCACGTACTCAAACAGTCCGAAGGGTGCAGTGATGGCCGTCTTCGAAATATTGGCCGGCTCAACAGGGATTGAGTGGTACGCCTTGACAAGGTCCACTTTATTAAAGATCTTGCAGCCTTCCAGATGTCCAGTGAAGTCTTAGATGTGCGGAAGGGGATAGCTGTCGTGGACCGTGTGTTGTTTATTGCACTTTGTAGCAAAAATACAATTTTTGCCGTGGGACCGAGGCTAAAGGTGACGTACAAGTCACCTGACTGGGCCTTCGGCACCACAAATGACATGTGTAACACAACGCAGCAGGCACAGAGCAGCGCAAAATAGTCAGTAATATGTGAGAATGTAATACAAACACAAACCAGGGGCAAAACACATAAGATTCAATCATTAACATACATCAAGGTAGCAGTGTCAACAGTAATTGGTATTACACAACGGAAATAAGAAACAAATAATCACGTATGTTCCAAAATGTACATCTTAATTTTTTTTTGAATGTTAACAAGGAGGATGATTCTTCAAGTAGATAAAATATGTCAGGATAGCAGTTCAAGAGGTTAGGGATTTGCCAGTGAATTAACTGCATACCATACCCGGTCCTTATGCGAGCTTTTATAAAGTTCACATTTATAAGGACGTAATGTGGATCAGTGTTGATAAACGTAGTTAAAAACGCATTACTGTCAGTTTTGTATTGTTGGTATATAAATTCGGATAGTCGTTGTTTATAGAGGGCTGTAATACTTAATATATTACTTAGTTTAAATTATGCAGACGCAGAATCATATCTAGACAGGTTGTGAATAAACTGAAGGCATTTCTTTTGCAAAATATAAATCTTTTCCATGTTGGTTTTTGTACCCACTCCCCATACCAACAGGCAGTACTGAACACGAGACTGGACAGTGGAAAAATATAGTTGCTTCCTCAAGTGCATTGGCAGAAGCGGGCGAAATTTATTCAGTATGCCTATGTATCGGGCTGTTTTGCTGGATACAAAGTCTACATGATAAGACCAGCGGAGGTTTTCGTGAAATAGAACACCTAAATACTTATGCACTGAAACACGTTCTAAGGAGACAGATTTGAACGAAAGTGTGATATTTTTATTTATTGGTTTAGTGACAGCGGAAAAAATTATATATTTTGTTTTATTAACATTTAACATCAGCTGGTTTGCACAAAGCCAACTCGACAGATCTTCAAGCCATTTGTTAGCTGCAGACACTAGAGAGGGTAAGCTTGGCGAGGAAAAAAAGAGGGTGAGCGTTGAGAGCCCGGAAGTCGCCGCATGGACTCCAGTCACCCGGTTCTTTCTTGGGCAAGCCCAAGCGCTGGATGGAGGGCGAATAATACCCAGCTGGAGCATGTGGTCGAATTCCCGTTTTGCAATAGTTAGACGCTCACCGAAGAGGCGGTGCGGACAAGCTTGGACGGGTGGACCACGCGTGACAATGTGGTGGGTTATACCGTGCTTGAGTGGCTGATGGTGATTACAAGATCCCGTGACCTCGGGAAAGTCTGCGAGGATTTGGGCGTACGCGCATGACGGAATCAGTGTTCTGTTGCCAGAGGAAGCGACAACCGATATGTCGGCAGTAATGGAAAGGCGCGTTTTACTGTCGATGAGACGCTGGCGACGCATTCTGACGTCCAGATCAAAATGCGCCAGGAAGTCGGATCCGAGGATGGGTTGATGTACATCAGCGACGATGAAGACCCATCGAAATGTGCGCCGCAGGCCAATGTCCAGAGTGAGGGATCGGAGACCATACGTTGCGATGTAGGTTGAGTTAGCCGCACGGGGAATAGGTCCATTTGACTTGGAAGCGCGGTCGGCCTTGGAGGACGGCAGTACGCCGACTTCGGCACCTGTGTTGACGAGGAAGCGCAGGCTAGAAATGCGGTCCATGACGACGAAAAGGCAGCCAGGTTGTAGAGCGAGGTCATATGCCGCCGTCAGTGACCTCGTTCAGCGTTTCCTGACCTGTCGCATGGCGGAGTGTGCTGGCGGGCGCGGTGCTGGAAATTTCGGTGATACCAGCAGAGACGCGGACTGCGAGTATTGGACGAGGGCTGACCGCTCGGGGAAGATGAACGGCGACGAAGTGTTGAGGAGAAACCATGCTGGGCATGAGAGGACGTCCGAAGGGCATCGATAGAAGCGGCCAGCTGATCGATCAGGGCCTCTAATCGTGAAATGACGGAGGTCTGCGGTGGAGAAGAGAGGGCAGCGACGGAAGCAGAAGTCGCGTCGTGGACTCGATCAACGAGCTGGGTGAGGCGGTCAAGGGTCAAGTACCCCGCAGCAGCCAAGATGAGGCGGGTGGACTGCGGCAAGCGTTGAAGGAAGAGCTGCCTCAACAGTGCGCCATTCGTGTCGGCGTTGCTTTCGCCCAGGAGTTGCCGCTTGCTAGTGAGAATCTGGGAAGAGCGGCGGTCTCCAAGCTCTTCGTAGGCGGGCAACTGCTGGAGGCGCGCACTCTCGGACACCTTGGTGCGGTCCAGAATGCCATGCTTTAGTCGCTGGTATGGGGCATCGCCCAAGGGTCCAACGATAATGTCCGCCACCTCTTGAGCCACTTCGGGAGGCAAGTTGGAAAGTAAATGACGAAACCGAGATGCCTCCGAGTTGATGTGGTGCAGATGGAAGATGGCTTCCACTTGGGCGAACCAGATCTGCGGACACTAGGGCCAGAATGCTGGTAGGCGGAGCTGGAGAGCTGGGACGTCTCGTTGGCGCGAAGTAGCGTCAGGCGGAAGGTCGCCTGAGTGTGGTAGGTTGCTGGGGTCTCTCATTTATTAGGACGGAGTCACCACTGCAGAGAATGTACGGGGTCACAGCGGAGCAGCCAAAGAAAACCGTCAGCGTGGCCGGCCTCTCATTCTGAACAGCCCGTGCTGTGCCTGTGCTCCGAGCACGCGCTGTACATCTTTATTTTCCTCTAACACTGATCTCAGCGCCTGCGCTTTATAGCGTCGGCGGGCGCTATAAAACAGTCTTATCTATATCTTCAACTGATGCGCAAACATTTGGCACAAGAATGCTGTCTGCTCGTGTCTCATCTTGCGGAGTATTATGGAGAAGCCTATCATGGTATGTCAAGATATACCATTGTTATTTTTATGGAAGACATCGGCATACTTTCACTAATAATGCGCGAACTATGATGAACATTGTATTGTATAAGTGTTCACTAAATCCTTATTCTGCGTATCGATATCACTGCTGCCATATGCTTTCACAAAAATAAGAAAATATTGATTAAGAACACCCTTAATTCGCTGAAGGAATTGCCAGTAGTGTTGATTTGCAGCAGAATTCAACCACAAAAATGTTCGAAGACTGGTATATACAGCTCTTGGCAGTAATTATGTTATGTTACTAAAGATGTGGCAGTGCGTCACATACTGAAATAAATTAGGTATTTACTTCATTACCAACCTATCTTAGGGTCCATGAGAAACAAATCGGTAGTCATGCTTTGAACGCGACAAGTATTTGGCAGCTTTGTTCATATTGTTTGTGCCTGTTGTGTATCTCCATCATAGCAATCGATCTAACTATGCAACCCCCTTGATTCGATTGCAGATCTTGCTGTTAAATAAAAACGATTTAACTCAGACTTTCCATAGGCGTCTTGGTTACTCATTGTCCATTCCATACTGCATTCAAAAACTACATTTTCTAGGCACGGCGAGGTAGCAAACCTTTGTGAAATTAACATGGTATATCTAATTATCTCAGAGTCGACACGCAGTTATAGGTAAAAACTAGGGCTATTGGTTTATTTTGTAACTTTTGCAATTGGCCGAGTGCAAGATAAACTTAACAGCGTGTTTCACGCATCGCTAGATTAGATTATTCCTTTCATCATATATATGATTGTGGCCTCCATAATTCCTCACTCGTCTCAGACTCCGCTATAAACCACCGCAGTGTTTTTGAACAAATGGGGTGCTAATGACGGCGCAGCAGACTGGGGGTGAAATTAGGCTTAGCGCCCATAGGACTACATGGAAATGAAAGATTAAAAGCAGTTTTCTAATGTTCAACGCACCAATTTGTCTGTGTTTCAGTTTTGTTTTCAGTGTTTCAAAATTGTAAAGTAAATTGTGAAGTAATGAAAGGCCATTTCACAGGCGCATACCTTTAAATGCCACGAAACGTATGGAGTTCTGGTTTAGGAGTGCGAGCCTGGCAACAATTGTGAACATAACTTAGCTTAACGTTTTTCTCGTTTCGTAGAGAACCAGAATAGGTCGTCGGTGGTTACTTATTGGCGAGGCTTTTCAAGAAATGCGTAATAAATTACGATACGTCAATATTGAGGTAAAATGGTTTTAAAAGGCCAATAGAACACTTGCTTTAAAACCGCATAGGCCCCGGACAGGGTGGTTATCCACTGGGTATTTGTCTGAATTGCTCAAGCTTCTCCTGTAGCTTGATATGTTGCCATATGCATTAAATTTGCTTACAAATAACGCTTCTTCAATGTATGAAGCATAGAGAAAATAGCATTTCCAAAGTTTTTCTCAAACTTCGCGACGAAGGAACGAAAGAGATCGCCCCGCCCACTGTAACAGATGGTGGCACAGACGATGGTCTAGTCGAGAGCTGACGACGCCCGCGTTCAGGAACGCTACTAGTGGGTGCACACGAGGCATGCGGCCGCCTGGTGCTACGCGCGGTTCGTTTATCGCGATGTGTGAAGACTTCCTTAAGCTTAAAGGTGCGTATAATTTGTACGGCAGTAGTTAAAAAAAATGCAGCCTTCAAGGCAGCATGTCGGATAACACGAGAAGCTGTCGCGTTTGCAAACAGCACCCAGTAGATAAGTGCTTTTTCAGGATTGTGTTCGTCTGTACAATACACATTTATTGAGGCACTTTAGATATTAATTCGCTTCAAAACTACGAGGGGGAGGGGGGAAAGGTGGCAGTTCCTGGCCCTGCGGGGCTGGGACGGTAGGTCAACGCCGCTTGCGGTGGGGGCTAGCCAGCCACCGAATTTTATCTGTTGTAAGCCGTCATTGTACCTGCCACTGCAGAGTAGCAGGCCAGATTTGAATTATTCGGGCTAACCTCTCTGCCTTTTCCTTTCAATAAATCCATCTATCTATCTACTGCTTAGGTGGTGGACAACGGCTATTGTAGCGGCTCGCGTCTTTCTCTTCCTCTTCGTTTTCTTTTCTTCTCTAATTCCTCTTCTGCCTGCACGAGGCAGTGGAGGTGGTTCAGCTACATAGCCAGTAGCAGGCCCGTGAATTTTCTTTTCCTTCTTCCTACAGCCACAACAACAACAGCAGCTTCAAAACTACGTACCGTATTTTGTCACACTTTTTATTTTCAAACCTGCTGCAAACTTTTAACCATCTTAAGAGTTTATTGATGCTCTATGTAAGCAAATCCACAATTTAGCAAGCTGCCCTTGCATAAGTTTATATGAGCCATGCGCCCGGTTTGTATCCCCATACATTTCCCGGTGTTTAATTACTCGGCCCCGTTAATGAGGCTTCCTAATTCCACGACGTATTCTACGATGTTCATAGTTAGTAAGCATTGATTAAAATCATATACACACTGTAAAATCAAAAAACTGCTTTAGAATCTTTTGCTATCTTGTATTCCTATGGGCGCTAATCCTTCATTTTACGCCCAGTTGGCCCGTCCTGGTGGCACTAGCGCCACCGCATCTTCCTTCTATCTGAGATCGATTTCGGTCTATGTATGAAACGGAACATATGTCTATACCGTTACATGTTGTTCGAAAGAAGCATTCATGGTTAAAACTATGCCTGGAAGAAATTGCTTTGCAAATCGTAATGCTCTTCGCCCGATTCTTTCGCGTTCGGTAATAACATTACAACTAAATAGACCTTCCAAACAAGCTGAATTTTTATCAGACCATCACGCAGAGAATGGCTTTAAGTGTTAGAATATATTTACATTCGGCATCAACTAAAGCACTCTCCATTACAGGACAAATATGCTTTGAAGTTTTTGTATAGCTTAAACGGTAAAATAATGCTCGAAGCTGGCAGCAGTGGGTGTAGATTGCTTAGGAAAAGGTAGGAAGGAGAGGCTGCCGAGCAATGATGAGAAAGACGGGGAGTGTAGCACCGCTCTGCCTTTTTCTTTTTGCCTGTAATATCTACGCAAGTATTCAATAATGAGACCATTTTTCCTATTTGGTAAATTCCGTCCAGTTCACTTGATCAACATTTTATGACAACAATATTCATTTTTACCTTATTTATATTGTTATCTGTTGCCCAAATCTTTTGACATAAATTTTATTTCTGTGGAAACCGCGTTTCGTAAAAACCAGACACATTCACAGAATGATCGCAAACCACATTATTTTCGTACTATTCAGGTTACAGTTCGTACCTGAGAGCCATGTCAAGTGACGGTGATGAGCTATCTCCTTCAGGTAAGACGTCATCAATATATATTTGTCTGATTTCGGGTCCTTTTTGCGAATCAGTACGTCTCATAAAAATTTAAAAAACGGAAACTTTCTGTTTACCTCAAGTTATCTTCATTTTCTTTACAGTATTTGTACACTAACATATCTTTTCAGCAATATTTTGTATTTTAAGGAACATGACGGGTTCCTTTACAACGTGTTTGCATATTGTTGCCCTAGTATTTTATGCCGACTAGCGCAGCGCTTGAGGAAGACAAGGACAACGTGAAAACCCCTGTACTGAGGAATTTTTGTGTCGAATGGCATATTTATTTGCATTATGGTCTTTTGTTTACTCTAAATCGCATATCTAACAACGTAACTCCCTTGGATTCATGTGTGGTCAATCCCCTTCGCGGGTATGTGTCATTATCTGAGTGCACAACAACCACGATTAGGACAAGCCTGATGCTCAGTGTACATTGCATTTATGCATTTCCCGCCTACATTAGAAATAATAACCCCACCCCTGCAACAATATTTTTATTTGATAAATTATCCAGCGTTCGGGATAATATATTTTAATCAGATTACGGTACTTTATTTGTTTTCGAATAAAGATCAATTTTTTAGACTCGAAATTTTAAATTGTCGTTGTTATTATGAACAAAGGTTCCCGACAAATTTGCTATTTATTATTCCAAGTTAGATTCAATTATTAGCACTCATACATATAAAGCCACATTGCTCTTTCCACTACATCCATGAATATTAGCAAGTACCAATAGCTAATAGTTTTTGAGCGCCAGACTACATTTCTTGCATAATTTGTAAACGTGTGATTTTGGTTTTTAAGAAACGCGTGCATGGCAGTTAAGCTCGGTAGGAGTTTCAAAAACAAAGTGTTCGTATTTTTATGCTATTCGTAAACCTCCATTTATCTTAGTGTATATCATTTAGAAGTATCTAATATTTTCATAAATTTTTCTATAAATTCTAACTTGGAAACAGTGTTTGCGCATTCGCAATTGTTCTCATAATATTCCACCATTCTGCTGTGTTTTTCTATTGTATATTTCACTAGTAACTGAATCTAGATCTATTACACTGAACACCTAATTACTAAAGGAAACAATACATGACTCTGTTTTAAGCGATAACCTGTTTCTAGCTACGGTTAGAAAGCTGTGGAAACCAGAAATTTACAGGGATAACCCACTGGAACATCCTTGGCAAAAAACAAAACATGGAATGCTGAAGTGACCCTTCTTCAAGCGAGAAAACTGAATCAAACTTTTAACGACTCGTTATCATCTGTTCTTTTAAATATTTTTCTGGGTAGGCCAGCTGGTGGGCACGGCAGTCTCAAGTGATGCGGTCCTCCAGCAATAGCCACAAGCTCCAGGAGCGCTGTTGCTTAAATTCTAGATTCACCAATGGCTCACACCTGTGCGCCAAGTTGATAACCTGGTCGATCACCTGGTCGAATCTGGGCGTTTTGACTTTGAAGACATTGAAGAGAAGGGAGGGGGGCTATGATCCCCATGTCGGCAATTTCGACTTCGGTCAGCGTAGCCACCATGTTTGGCTCGACGTTTAGCTCCTTCATCTGGTCCACATCCTCCTTTTCACTCTCCTTGCGTGACGAGGTATCATCAGCCTTGGTCTCCACCTTCACGAAACTCATCACTCTGCTCATCCTTGTTGCTACTGCATTCCACAGCCTTGGTCTCATTCTTGGTCTCCTTTACGACGCCTCTAGTGTTCGTTGTCGCCTTTAGCTCAGACGCAAGCGTGGACGTGCGTAAGTTCAGTGTTGGGTCTGTATGCTCGGCATCTTCACATAGCGCCAGGTCTATGTCATCACATGAAACTTCCCCTGCAAGCACTAGGGCTAAAGCCAAAACCACAATCCTAGCCTCCAACTTCAGCACCTCAATGCATTCGAAGGTTCGCTCAGAAGGCGCCTCTCCATCCAGTCGAACATTGGTCACGAGGAGTTGTCACAGGCGCTTCAGATTAGCAGCGGAATAACCGTTCTGTGCGAGGTGGTTGCCGTAACATGCTGGAGCTGCTTCTAGAGCCATCATCGCGGCTCCCTCTCAAAGCTCGCCAGCCACACCGTGTGGGCCAGATCACCATACTCCTTGACTGCAGGTAACAAATGCTCCAGCAGCTCCCGTTCCTCGCGCTCACACTCAACCAACAGCCTTTCTTCCAGGCTCGAAATGTCGTTTCTAGCAAACGAATTTATATCAAATGGATAGTGGATATCTACCACTAGATATCTGATGTCCAAATAATGTTTAAAAAAGTTGTTATAATGATGTAATATCCATACAATGGCCATTTCGATAAGTGTGAACACAAATGTAATGCCTACCGCAGATCCACACATAATATTAACGAGACTTTAAGTGATATTGTGTGGATATTGTTACTTACCTGTATTCGCTGTTCGTTATGAGGATGAAGAAGTGCAACAGACTCGGAGAAGGCGACGACGCTGAGTGTTGTGAAATCGGTGCCCTCATCAATGTTAGTTGTGCGGACAGCTTTGGGACTGTAAATATTCCACGCAACATCTCTTGGAGCAGGTGAATCTACTCGATCCCCTGTCCCAAGCTGGATCTCCGCAGCGGCTGGCCTATCGGAACCACCACGATGACTACCGACGCCTCTACCTCTACAGCCGCCGCACCTGCTGTTGTAATGGCCCACCCCCATGACCCCGGAACGTTCTGCGGGATCGATGACGTCGACGTAGACGACTGGCTAGCCCTATACGAGCGCGTGAGCAAGCACAACAGATGGGATGCCACACTCATGCTCGCGAATGTAATATTTTACTTGGCTGGGACCGCGCGGGTGCGGTTTGAAACCCACGAAGACGAGCTAACAATTTGGGATATTTGCAAACAGAAGCTGCACGACCTATTCGGAAAGCCTATTGGCCGCCACATTCTCGCCAAAAAACCGCTCGCCTCTCGCGACCAAACGTGTACGGAGCCTTATCTCACTTACATCCAAGACGTCCTGTCTCTATGCCGCAAAGTCGACCAAGGCATGCCTGAGGAGGATAAAGTCGGCCATATAGTAAAAGGCATTGCCGACGATGCCTTCAAACTCCTGTTGTGCAGGGATTGCTCCACCGTGGACTCTGTGCTACAGGTGAGCCGACGTTTCGAGCAGGTGAAACAGAGGCGCACATCTCACCGTTTCGACCGGCTGCCGAACACGGCTGCTAGCTCCTCCTGTATCGATATCCCGACTCCTCGACCGCATGCTAACGACAGCACTTTAACATGAATTGTCCGCCAAGAACTTGAGGCAATGACCCCCGCGGCCTCGCTGTCGCATACACCCGACAACACCCTGGCTACAATATCACTTATTAAGGCTGTTGTTCGCCAAGAGGTTGCGAATATGGGCTTCCCTTCTACCAGCACCACCGACACCGCGGATTCAGGACCTGCCCCTCCCGTAATTGCTGCCACCTCAACCAACGCCTGTTTCTCGCCCCGATATCGTTACCGCAACCCAAATGAATGGCGTACCCACGACAATCGCCCCAACTGTTTTACTTGTTCTCGCGTTGGCCACATTTCTCGCCACTGCCGTAGTCGCTGGTACACTCCATCTCGTCAGTACACCTACGTCGACCGCCGTGGAGACTATGCCCCTCGCTATTCCCCACCTCGCCCCGACCAGGCCCTTGCTGACCCCGGTTCCACTGTCCGTGCTGCCAACCGTTCACCATCCCCGCAAGCACGACGTTCGCGTTCTCTTCTTCCTCTCCGCAGTTCGCCACCGTCATATTCTGGTCAAGTACCGGAAAACTAGCCAATGCAGCTCCCGGAGGTGCCGCTGCATTTATGAACCGGATCGAAAAAACTTCTGTTTACCGCTGCCCTAGAAAATAACCGTATCGACGTCCTTGTTGATGGAGTTCCCGTTTCTGCTCTAATTGATACAGGTTCCCAAATCCCCTGTCGTGTTGGTCAAGAAGAAGGATGACAGTTGGAGATTCTGCGTTGACTACCGTCATTTGAATAAGATAACCGAAAAAGATGTGTATCCTCGTCCGCGCATCGACGACGCGCTTGATAGTTTGCACGGAGCCAGCTACTTTTCATCCATCGACCTTCGTTCCGGTTACTGGCAGATTTCTGTCGACGAGAGAGACCGGTAAAAAACAGCGTTCATCACCCCTGACGGCCTTTATCAATTCAATGTCATGCCTTTTGGCCTATATAACACCCCTGCAACTTTCGAACGAATGATGGACTCATTGCTGCGCGGCTTCAAGTGGACGACTTGTCTTTGTTACTTAGACGACGTCATTGTTTTCGCGTCCACTTATCACAGCCAGCTCTCTCACCTTTCTATCATTCTCGAGCTATTCCGCCGCGTCGGCCTTCAACTCCACTCAAAGAAATGTAGTTTCGTCCATTGGGAAATCAAAGTGCTTGGTCACTTGGTTAATGCTTCCAGTGTTCAGCCTGACCCTGACAAGATACGTGCCGTCGGAGATTTTCCCACTCCGCGTTCATCCAGCGATGTACGAAGCTTTATTGGCCTATGTTCTTATTTTCGACGATTCGTCCCGAACTTCGCAGTCCTTGCTCGTCCACTCACCCAACTCCTAAAGAAAGATGTTTCATTCTATTGTGGGCCTGAACAATTTGCAGCTTTCTCAGAGCTTATTGCTGCTCTAACTACGCCACCAGTCTTAGCCCACTTCAGCCCTTCCGCCAATACTGAACTCCGTACCGACGCAAGTGGCCATGGAATAGGAGCTATACTCGCTCAGCGACAACACAGCCGTACAAGGGTGATTGCGTATGCCAGCCGCCTCCTCTCAACACCCGAACAAAATTATTCTATTACAGAGCGAGAGTGCCTGGCGCTTGTCTGGGTTATTACGAAATTCCGCCCTTATTTGTTTGACCGCCATTTTACTGTGATAACAGACCATCATGCCTAGTGCTGGCTTTCCTCTCTCAAAGATCCTACTGGCCGTTTGGGGCGCTGGGCTATACGATTACAAGAATACACTTTTTCCGTCGTCTACAAGTCCGGCCGGCTTCAAGATGCAGACTGTCACGTCATCCCGTCGACTCCCCTAGTCCTACAGACTCTTGTCTGTCTCCGCCTTTGCCAACATTGCCAAGGAACAGCACTTAGATCCTTCTCTGCATTCCATTATCCTCTGTCTTACCTCTGACCGCCCTGACCCATCTCTCGCCTTATTTGTGCTCCACGAGAACACCCTATACCGACGTAATATGCGACCAGATGGCACAGACCTTTGCTCGTCGTTCTCCAACACCTGCGTTCCAACACCCTTGAACAGTTCCATGATGCTCCCACGGCTGGCCACTTGGGTGTCTCTCGCACATACGACAGCCTGCGCCGACGTTTCTACTGACCGGGGCTCTACCGCTCTGTCCAGCAGAACATTGCCGCATGTGAACTGTGTCAGCGTCGGAAGAAGCCCACAATTTCGCCTTCAGGTCATATGCGGCCGATACCCATACCAACTGACCAGTTTTCCCGTATAGGCGTTGATGTCCTTGGCCCTTTCCAGTTTCCACCTCGGGAAACAAATGGATCGCCGTGGCCACGGATTACGCTACTCGGTACGCTATTACCCCAGCCATCCCGACCAGCTGCGTCACAGACGTCGCTGACTTCCTTCTAGAAAACGTAATTCTTCATCATGGTGCTCCTCGCGAACTACTAACTGACTGTGGCCGCTGTTTCTTGTCGCGAGTGGTTGACGAAATTCTCCGTTCGTGCTCCGTCTTCCACAAATTCACCACCGCATATCACCCCAGACCAACGGCCTCACGGAACGTCTAAACCGTACCCTCACAGATATGCTGGCCATGCATGTGTCTGACGACCATCGAGATTGGGAAGTTCATCTCCCCTTTGTCACATTCGCCTACAATTCATCTGTCCATTCTACCGCTGGATACTCCCCATTTTATTTATTATTTGGCCGACATCCGTTACTACCCTTCGACACCTCTCTACCCGCGGCAGACGCCACCAGTGATGCCGTCATCCGCGCTCATGATGCCCACCGGATAGCGCATGCAAGGCTCTCTGCATCCCAAGACTCTCAAAAGATCCGGTACGACAGCCGCCACCGTGATGTCCACTACAATCCTGGATCTCTCGTATTGCTATGGCTCCCGTGCCGTCGAGTGGGCTTGTGTGAAAAACTTTTGCCCCGTTACACTGGCCCTTACCGTGTTTTGCGCCCCGTGACCGACGTCACCTACGAAGTATAATCTGTGGTTCCGAAGTCCCTGTCCACAGCTCCAACCTCCGAAATAGTGCATGTGTCCCTTCTAAAGCCCTATAATTAACGTTATATTTCTCTAACATAGACCGCACCGGGACTGTGCTTTTCCCGCGGGGGTTAGTGTTACTTAGCTGTATTCGCTGTTCGTGATGAGGATGAAGATGTGCAACAGACTCGGAGAAGACGGCGACGCTGAGTGTTGTGAAATCGGTGCCCTCATCAACGTTAGTTGTGCGGACAGATTTGGGACTGTAAATCTTCCCCGTAACAATAATAACCAATATATTTTCTGGCACTGAGTTGTGTATGAGGTGTACATTACTTTATTAAAAGAGGGTAACTGCTCAATAATATCCGCCCAAGCACAGCCAAGAGATTCTGCTTGCGTTATATATGCACCTACTACCATCCCGAAAATATATTTCACCTTAGGGGATATCCACTAAATACCTTTGGCTTTCACTATCTTAGCTTGAATGGATTTGATACTTTGCAGCACTTCACAAAATCATCAGGAAAAATCATTGTTGTTGTACACTCATCTTATTTAGTCATTTATGTTTTATTTTGCCTCTGTAATATCAGATTGTCTGTGGCTATGATTACCTGTAAAACACCAAAGCACATGTATAATGTATAGGATCAATAGTAACGGCAGCACATTTACCACAAACATGAAAAAAGTATACAGGAGGGTATGCTGCGAATGAAGCATTTTCAATGCTGGAACCTGAGCTTGGAAAAATGAACTCATCAGAAATCGGAATGAACAGGCAGTATCTCCTAAGCAAGCACACATTTGTAGACAGCACTGCATCGTTCACAACATATTTTAAAGAGCCATGACAAAATTCACATTGTGAACACACTGCAAGAAGGGTTAACGAAAGCACTTTTAACACATACATGAAAAAAAAAGTGAAACGGTGGGCAAGAAAATATGTTCATTGGTATAATTATACCTACAATATACAAGCATCTGCTTGGCCTCGTAACCAGTGGCAAAGATTTTGATGCAATCTTCCAGTGTTCAGAGGGCAACATTCAGCTTAAATTACAAAGCGTTATGTGTAAGAAATACATAGAAGACCACCAGGATCTCAATACGTCTGACTCAAGTTACTGAAAGGAAATTTCAAGGAATTTACATCCAAAAAAGTAGGTAGTTTTAAAAAGTGAATAAATTCAGAAAACTGTTGCTGACTCCCGAATAGGAGCAAAATCATATCAAATGTAAACATAACAACTTAAACAGCTATAAAAACGCAAGCCCTTGTGTACTTTTTACATAAATTCAATCTTTCCTGAACGCTTGCTATCATGCTGTGCGTGAATAGCACTGAATTAGTGGTTCTTGGCAGCTTCTTTTACCACAACAAGCCAATGCGAGAACTGCCTTCCAGAGCTGCGATAAGCAGCTGTCGACATTACTATAGGAGGCAATGTATATGTAAGGTGGCGGGACTCCTCTGCGAAGTGTTCAAGCTATTATACACACCCAAATCAGCGTCGAATTGCATCCAGTTTTGCTGTCCTTCCTATTGAACCAGTCCCACCGTCGCAGCATGCAAAGAAACGGCACTGAGTATTTCTTACCCACATGAATGGTTCGATCATCGTGGCTCGAATTACAGTGAATAAACGTCGTATATTTGTAGCGATGTATACCCCTTAACGAACTGCTAAACCGACTAGTAAGATCACAGCCACTAAAACTACAAAATACCACAAACGAACCCTACCACTTTGTATGCCAAGCAACAACGTAAAATAACCGATGGTCGCTTAGGGTAACAAACTAGATTCCAAGGGAAGGAAAGCGTAGCAGGGGGCGGCAGAAAGTTAGGTGGACGGATGAGATTAAGAAGTTCGCAGGGGTCAAGTGGATGCAGCTAGCACAGAACCGGGTTAAGTGGAGAAATATGAGAGAGGCCTTCGCCCTGCAGTGGGTATAGTCAGGCTGTTGATGACGATGAAGATGATGGTGATGATGATGATGATGATGATGAACGAAAAAACTCACCATTTTAGCTGTTGTCTGCATAGTCCTCTGGTACTTATCCGAATTATAGTGCTGGACTGCGTAAAGCACACTACAAAACGGCCTCCCTTTCGAGGACAGCATAAGCACACGAAAGCAAAAACAAAAGCAAACGAGCCATTAAAACAACGTTGCTGCGGCGGCCGCCACGAGAGCACTGGCAGTGGCGCATGCGGCGCGGCCGGTGGCGATGACCATGGCTGCTAGGCTGCCAGCTGATAGAGTTCTGTTGTTGCTTCTGGATTTGGAACTCAGGCATCAGCGACTGCCAGCAAAACTTAAGGACGATCTTCAAAGTTTAGTCTTGCGCTCGTATTGGCATGTATGAAAAAAAAGGAGTAGTGTGCCAGTCGATAGCCTAGATAATTCTTCTTCATAAAACAAAAAGAGGGCCAAAAACTAAGTATGAGACAATACATGCGCAATGTGTTTGCGTTTATGATTTCTCAGTCTGTATTGTTTGTGGGGTTTAACGTCCCAAAGCGACTCAGGCTATGAGAGTCGTCCTAGTGCAGGGCTCAGAATTTTCGACCACCTGGGATTCTTTAACGTGCGCTGACATCTCACAACAGACGGGCGCCTTGTTTTCGCCTCCATCGAAAAGCGGCTGCCGAGAACGGAATTTGATCCCGTGTCCTCGGGAATAGTAGTCGATCGTAATCACTGCACCACGTACCCCGGCGGAGTATATAATTACAAGTTAGATATACATCAGCTCTTAAAGCTTTTAACTATTTTAACATGATTTCAACGCACTGAAAGAACATCCATGAAATAATATTTTCAGAATATCCTATAAATGATTATCTTCATCGCATAATCCACTACTTCCCCTCCAGGAAATGTGCCGGTGTATGTTGAGACACGTTTTCTTCACGTGTGCCTCTCTCTAGAAAGCTGGTTCAACTTATAGCAGGAGGCTGTTGTAGTTACTGTTAAATTGACAAAGGCTACTGTTGTGGTAATGTCGTTTTGCGTCAGCCCAGGAGGTCGCTCTGTCATGTATTATTCTGGGCATAGCTGTTGACTTTGAGTAGGAAATACCCCAGTTGCTCAATTCTAGCCAGAGGCAATTTATATGCCTTATACCAAGATTGGGGCATCCTGTTTCAAGCCCTCTTGGTAGGCGTATCAGGACGCCTTAGCGGAACGTCATTTACACTTCTGAACAATCTCGGCTGAGCGAAGCGAGCTGTTTGCAACGGCTGCACTGCCACATATGCTCCGGATCTGACGTAGTGGTCTAGCCCTTGCACTGCCTCGTGGCGCATTGAGCCTGACAGCTGGGGGAGGGACCATCACACAATCATCATCGGTATTCATCCGTCATGAGCCCGCCGATTACGCCGTAAATGCACGGTGGCCAATTGTGATAGTTTCCGCACTATTCTGTAAGATCTACCTGTGGAGTCATCACCATGCACTGCATGTTCACCGCATAAAATGTGCTTTAGACAGGGCTGCAACTAGTACCTGGACAGATGTCGATCGACTGGTTCCTTACATAGGGCTGCTCAACTTGTGGGCTCGCTGACAAGCCGAGCTTGCAGCATCACCGGCCCATACATCAGCTCAGGCACGTAGAATGGTGAACCATACTACAGCTAAGGCTAGCAAGTATGAACGGGATCTAGAACAATGGCAGTGGCATACGTGCTGTGAGCAGTTTATTACTAATTCGCCAAATGCACCTCTCTGGCGAACTATCCGGGCAATGGAAAAAGGTCACCGTCGCCCCGATGCCACGACTACAACTTGCTTCGCAGTTAACTTGTCTCCAGCCGATTTTTCCAGAAAAGCGGCATGGACGTTTTTCAAAGTATGATGTGTTTGTTGCCTCTCTCAACTACCATTTCTAATATTGTAGAGATTTCAGCACATATAGACAGACTGCCAACCGCAGAGAACACCGATGGTATTGCCAGTTCTTTCTCCCTTGTGTTACTCGCGGCAATAGATGATGCCAAACGGAAGACATCACCCGATCCGGATGCCATTCCATACGAAGTGTTCAAGAACCTGAGTAACGGTGTACTCCCTGAACTTGTGGACGCAATTAACAAGGTATGGCTAACGGCTCTGAACCCGAGGCCTGCAAATCAGCCACTTTGATGCCAATTCCAAAACAAGGAAAGACACCGACTGACCTCGGCAACTTTCGGCTTATTTCTCTAACGTCAACACTGCGCAAGCTGACCGAAAAAATGTTAGCCACACGATTGTCCTAGTGGCTGGAGCACCTCAGTTTCTACCAACCTGCACAAACTGGCTTCCGTCCATCCATAGGCACAAATAATCGGGTGGCTGTTCTGAACTCGTAAGTTCTGTCGTCAACCCGCAGCTGCAAAGTACGTACTATTCTCGCGATGGATGCCGAAAAGGCGTATTATAACATTAGCCACATTGCCATTTTGAATTGTATTGACACACTGCATTTTCCTTTTAGGCTACTAGTATCGCAACATCCTTCCTTGAAAACCGAAGATTTGCAATGCGGCCTAATGGCGATAACATCGAATCATTTGTCCCTGTTCGCGGTGTACCTCGCGGCTCAGTACTGTCGCCAACGCTGTTTAACATTGTCATTTCCTTTGCATGGCGTTAACATAATGTCCCTGAAGTCAACGTTTTGCTCTATGCTGATAATATTACGGTTTGAAGTACACACCATCACCTTTGATTCAAGCGGCGGTCTTGCAGTCAGCCTTGGGTATTACTGCCAATTATGTTGAATCTGTCAGGCTAGAGCTTTCAATGAGCAAAACTATGCTCGCGCCGGGCGCCAACCGCTGGCGTCGCCGTATGCTCGCGGCGACGCCGATCCGTCTCCAACATCTGGAATCCCCCTTCTCGAAAGTCCGACATTGAAAATTCCGGAATCATCGATTCACCAGTCGGTAAATGAAGCGCCTGGCTTTCCCAGGCTAAAAAGCAGCCGAGGCAGACCTTGGGACTAGTCAGACATATTGCTCCGATTACAGTTGACACTTGCTGCCACGTCACACGGAATGTGGTGACAGCGGTTCTGCAGCAACGCCTCATTTATCACGCGCAGCCTCATCACTTGACAAGACCTCAACCGGATCGTCTCGAAGCAGTAAATAGAGAGGATATGGGAACCATCACTTGTCTCCCCGCATCACACCGGTAGCGGCACTAGAAGATAACGCTCTGCTAAACACATTAGATGAACTGGTACAGCAACGCCGCGATGCTCGTAGCCTAAGGCGACCGTTTTGCACTTACCGCAGGTGCTCCAGGCCTATGCTACACCGCACACCTTATTGCCGCTGCCATGGCCAGTTCTTCCTTCATGGAAGCTTGTTCAGCTGATCGAAAGCAAACCTACCAACCTTCGTAGACCAAGCACATCTTACGCGGCATGATCTCTTCGTGAAAGGATGATACCAATCTGCCAAAAGGGGCAATAATTTTATATGTAGAGGCCAGTATTGACGGGTGCGAAATGACAACTGCAATTCATTGTCCTTGTAAGCCGGTGCTTAATCGAACATTCAGATATAAATTTCACAGAACTTCCTTTTTTCTCTGTGCTGAGCTGGTTGCCGTCCAAGACCCGCTTCACTCTCTATCCGTCACAACCTTACTACCTACAGCCGAAATCGTCCCCCGCACAGACGCCCTTAAAGCAATACGTCTGCTCCGACGCGTCGGTCGCAGCCCAGGAATCTGCCAGAATATACATCGTCTCATCATCATCAGCCTGATTATACCCACTGCAGGGCGAAGGCCTCTCCCATATTTCTCCACTTAACCCGGTTTGATACATCGTCTGACGGCTCGCATCTCGCCAAACGTTTGAATTGAGTGGGTCACACGTGACCTACTCAGTTCGCAAACCTCTGCTCACTCTGCAACCAAACAGTCGACTGTACCTTCATCAATAACCCGCTTCCTCACTATGTATAATTCCTACCTTCATCAATGACCCGCTTCCTCACTATGTATAATTCCACTCTGCTTCTCACAAGAAAAGAGCACCTCCGGCGCCACACGCGTGCTCTTGTACCACCGTGCACGGTATCCCTTCCCAGCACTCTTACCTGCGCAGAGGAAATTGCGCTACGGAGGATCCGGGTTGGTGTTGACCTTACACCTGCTGGAACACAAACAGGGCCTCAATACCGATATCTATATCAACATCCAGGATGTCCTTTCTGAAAATCACAAAATAATGAGGCAGATAGTCACCACTTCTTGGGAGGTTGCCCGGCTCTCAAGCCGCCGAGAATTCGGGACCTGATTGGAGGGGCCTCTCACCGTACAACTCATATTCGTACATTGCTTAGACACAAGGGCATCATTATCGCTCTCTCATAAACTTTATTAGGCATCAGAACAGCCAACCTTTTCCTTTCATTTAACGCCCTTTTAAATATTTTACATAATTCATTATGCAATGAGACAATAAACAATGGTATTTAAAAATTCTCTCAATATCCACACAATATTGGCAAGTGACATGGGAGGTTAGCACCATTTGTGGAGAGTATCTGAATATTCGCTGCTTTTATGTCTTTAACGTCTCGTACTCCGTACTCAACTCCTTGGCCTGGGCTTCGGCTTTTTGTTTGTATGCCGGCAAAACTTTTTCCACATATCTGTTCTTGACGTGTAGGTCTGTTTGTGGCCCGTTTGCCGTGCAGGTCGTGATGCAGATCCTCCACAGGGGCCACATTTGCCTGTTCAAGCCGGTGCCTGCCCCCTTAGGCCTCCGCCTTCTTTTGCGGTAGCTGACGCTTGGTGCCGCTGCCACTGAAAGGTTACAGAGTAGGATTACACGCCGGAGACAGAAGCAGTCACAGATACAGACACAGTCACTCGCACATCGTCGATCGCCCTCTCTCCTGCACGCTCTCTCTTCCACGCGCTTGCCCCGAGCGCTACCACCGCGCTTCCTTCTCTCCCCCCCCCCGTGTATGTATATAAATATATATATATATATATATATATATATATATATATATATATATATATATATATATATATATATATATATTGTCACGCGCCTTCGTAGAAAGTCAACGGAAGATGAAAAAGAGCGGTCGGGTAGATCGGTGAAGAAGAAGAAAGAGCAAGGGCAGAGGAACGCTTGTACGCTGCGCCGCAGTCCTCTTTGTACAGATCCCTGTAAATAAACCCCCCGTGCTTACAAAGTACGTAACATCTTGGTGAGAGGTGCTTGGGTAGCGACCACGGAGCGTTTCATCTACCGAAGAAGCCGTAGACTTGCTGGCCTACCACCAATGCCATCAGACATGGCTGAAGACAGCAGTACCGAGCAGCCAGGACCATCCACGGCGAACAACTGGCCCCATTATCGAGAGCCGCGTACTTTTTCCGGAAAACCTGAGGAGGACGTTGATGAGTGGTTGAAGCACTACGAAAGAGTGAGTAAATACAATCACTTGACCGCCGCTACTAAGCTGGCTAATGTGCTGTTCTTCCTTGCCGCCACTGCCTTCGACTGGTTCGATAATCACGAGGATTCATTAAGTACATGGGCTATCTTTACCAGCGAAATCAAGAAAAATTTTGGAGATGAACCTGCAAAGAAGAAGCGCGCTGAACAAACTTTGTTTCAGCAGGCACAAGTACCCGGAGAAACTTGTACTGCATATATCGAAGCTATCTTAAAGCTATGCAGACTCGTCAACCCCGCTATGCTTGCAGAAGACAAAGTCGGTCACCTCCTGAAAGGAATAGCGGAAGACGTTTATAATTTTCTTATTAGCAAAGAGAACCTGAGCACCACCGCTGATGTTATAAAGCATTGTAGAACATTTGAGGCTCTCAAGCTGCGACGAATTACACCTAAATTCGGAAGACTGGCCAATGTCACCTCTGTAGCCAGTGTTGAAGCCTGTCCTTCAGTTTCCATGGCTGATATGATACGAGAGATTGTACGCGAGGAATTGTCAAGATCTAGGGACGCCATCTGTAGTGAAGAATATGTGCGGCAGAGTTGTGCACCGCCGGCAAATGTTGCCGCCCTGTCCACTCCGTGGGTTCAACCTAGCGGCGCTTCGCATATGGACGATCAGCGCAGCTATACTCAACGTTATGACCCCCAGCCGATGGAGAAGAGGCCCGCCTACTCTGAAAATGTGGTTCGTCAGCATCGAGAGCCTCGCTACAACCAACGTCGCGACTTTGTTAGTGAGGACTCTTATGCTGATCGCTGGCGCCCTCAACCTGTGTGCTACAGGTGTGGCATTGCGGGGCATATCGCTAGATAATGCCGCCGTCGTTTTCCAACTGTACAAGATTACCGACCCCACGCGAACATTCACGGACGGCTGCACACCGAACAACAACGATCCCCGACTATGCCTACCGGGGACTCACACCATTCGACACATTTGCGGAATTCATCTCCTGCATCTGATCGTAGTGTGACGCTGCCACCCCAGCGCCCGCGCAGGTCACCTTCCCCTCGACGTCGTTCTACCCCTCCGCCTCCGGGAAACTAGGGGGCGCGGCCGATGGAGGTGAGGCCGCCGGCGAGTCGATGACGTCCATACCTCTGCCCGTGTTTATGTTAAAGAACAAATTGGAAATGTTTGTTGATGGTGTGAAAGCAATGGCTCTTGTGGACACTGGTGCTACAGTATCTGTTATGAGTTTGAGTTTTAAGAACCGTTTAGGTAGAAAAGTAATGTTCAGTGGTGACCGTGCAGTGTTATTCCGTGGTGTCGGTGGTGAACCTTTAGTTCCTCTTGGTGTGTGTGCTTCGGATCTTGTTATTGGCGGCCTCAAGTTTAGAGTAGAATTTGCAGTACTGCCTCGGTCTACGCATGACGTGATTCTTGGGATTGATTTTCTGCAAGAGTGTGGTGCAACTTTAG
The DNA here is from genome assembly GCF_055883805.1 of Amblyomma maculatum. Classification (NCBI taxonomy): domain Eukaryota; kingdom Metazoa; phylum Arthropoda; class Arachnida; order Ixodida; family Ixodidae; genus Amblyomma; species Amblyomma maculatum. The sequence continues at coordinate 133,725,887 of NC_139354.1, forward strand.
ACTGTGGTACGGGAGAGATTGCTTTGAATCCTTCACTACTTTCGGTTTTTGTGGATGACTCGACACCTGAATTTGGAGCATTTGCTGTGGAAGAAGACACAATTGTGCCAGCGTTATCTGCAGCATTCGTGCGGGTTTTCTCTATACGGAACCAGTGCGAATCTTTTGAGGCTATAGTAGAACCTACGAGATTCACCTGATCTAAGAAGAGTATCCTTGTGCCTCGTTGCGTCATTTCCGTGACTAAAGGCCGCACTCAGCTATGGACAGTGAACCACTCCGAAGAGCCAACTCTGTTGCCTCGGGGCCTGAAACTCGCCCGTTTCGAGGAAGGCATATCCGGTTTCGTCGCGGCGTTAAACAGCTCTGTCACTGAGCAGCAAGTGCGACCAGGCATGGAGACCCAAGTTACGGCTATGATTAGTAAGTCTCTTTCTACAACTGAGCGTCGTATTCTAGTGGAACTACTACTGAAACACGTGACAGTGTTCGACTTTGCCACGGATGACTCAATGCCACTGCCTACCAGTCGTATTCATCACACGATCAACACAGGGTCCGCCCCTCCAATACGTCAGAAGCCCTACCGAGTCTCAGCAACTGAACGTAAGGTAATAGAACAGCAAGTTCAAGACATGCTAAAGCGCGGCATTATTCGAGAGTCCTGTAGTCCTTGGGCAGCTCCAGTTATCCTTGTTAAAAAGAAAGATGGCACATGGAGGTTTTGTGTTGACTACTGCCGTTTATGTTCAGTCACAAAGAAAGATGTCTACCCGCTTCCACGTATAGATGACGCAATTGACTGTCTGCACTCAGCTTCATACTTTTCCTCTATTGACTTGAGATCCGGTTACTGGCAAATCCCCATGCACATTGCAGACAAAGAAAAAACGGCATTCGTAACACCAGACGGACTTTACGAATTTAACGTTATGCCTTTTGGATTATGTAATGCACCTGCCACATTCGAGCGGTTCATGGATACAATTCTACGTGGACTAAAGTGGCAAATTTGTTTATGTTATTTGGACGACGTAGTAATATTTGGCAAACATTTAGTGAGCACAACAGCCATCTGGATATCGTACTTAATTGCATGGAACGAGCTGGTCTTGTACTGAATGCAAAGAAATGTCATTTTGGCGATCGTGAAACAATTGTCCTCGGTCACTTAGTTGACAAAGAAGGTGTTCGACCAGATCCCAAGAAAATTGAAGCCGTCAAAAGTTTTACCGTGCCCAAGTCAGTAAAAGAGCTGCAGAGTTCTTTGGGGCTATGCTCGTACTTTCGACGCTTTATGCCAAGGTTTGCAGACATCGCTTACCCACTTACGAGTCTACTGCATAAAGATACACCATTCAATTGGACCAGCGAATGTGACTCAGCTTTCCGTCATCTGAAGTTTCTTTTGACCTCGGGCCCAATCCTCCGCCACTTCTGCCCATCAGCTCCAATTGAAGTACACACTGACGCGAGTGGTATCGGTATCGGCGCTGTACTTATACAACGCGATGGACGCGATCAGCACGTGATAGCGTATGCCAGCCGCTTGTTGAGTAAATGTGAAAGAAATTACACGGTTACGGAGCAAGAATGTCTAGCCGTTGTTTTCGCTGTACAGCGCTTTCGTTCCTATCTGTACGGGAATGCTTTCACGATTGTGACCGACCACCATTCCCTTTGCTGGCTCGTGAGTCTTCGTGACCCCTGTGGGCGGCTCGCTCGATGGGCTTTACGCCTACAAGAGTTTAATTTTACTGTGGTGCATAAAAGCGGCCGTAAACACTCAGATGCTGACTGTCTTTCGCGTTTGCCGCTTCAAAGAACTGATAATTACTCAGACAATTTTGATGAATATTTGGCTCCAATTGCACAAGCTTTCCCCGATCTCAAAGTTTTCCGAACCGAGCAACGCAAAGACAAAACATTAACTTCACTGTTTGATTCCGCCAACGATCCTATGAAGAACACATTTAGCATTCGCGAAGGAGTGCTTTACACGAAACATTTCGCCTCTGGGGGAGCACGTATGCTTCTTGTCGTTCCGGAAAGCCTACGTATCACAGTTCTAGAAATGACGCATGATGATGCCACGTCTGGTCACCTGGGAGTGGCCCGAACACTCCACCGCACACAGCAGCGATTTTACTGGCCGAAGATGCGTTCAACGATCAAGCGATATATAGCCAACTGTGTGCAATGTCAGCGCTTTAAGCTGTCGGCTTCAAGCCCACATGAAAAACTGCAGCCAGTCAAACCTCCAACAGCCCCGTTTGAGCAAGTTGGCATTGACCTTCTTGGACCTTTTCCACGGTGCTCTAAAGGAAACCGATGGATTCTTGTGTGCGTTGATTATTTAACCCGCTACTGTGAGACAGCCGCGATACCATGGTTGTGGACACCATGGTTGTGGATGTATGGTTGTGGACACCTCTCCGTAAGCGTGGTCTTTGTAAAAAACTGCTTTCACTATACACCGGACCATTTGTTGTGTTAGAACGCATCAATGACCTGAATTACGTCATAGCACGCATAACGGCGAATGGTCGACGGTCACGGCAGTCGCAGGTGGTGCATGTAGCCCGCCTCAAGCGATTTCATTCCAGAGGATCTCTGTAACTCGCTCGACGGGCTTCGTCTGCGAGGAGGGAAATGTAACGCGCCTTCGTAGAACGTCGACGGAAGATGAAAAAGAGCGGTCGGGTGGATCGGTGAAGAAGAAGAAAGAGCAAGGGCAGAGGAACGCTTGTACGCTTCGCCGCAGTCCTCTTTGTACAGATCCCTGTAAATAAACCCCCCGTGCGTACAAAGTACGTAACAATATATATATATATATATATATATATATATATATATATATATATATATATATATATATATATATATATATATATATATATATATATATATATATATATATATATATATATATATATATATATAATACGCCAAAATAAACTCTTGGCAACGGTCAACAGTAGTGAAAAATGAAGACCAACGTGTGAAACAATATATTTACGTTTTGGCTGCTGAACAACCTTCGTCAGAAGGCTGTTCAACCGCCGAAACGTTAATAAATTGTTTCACACGTTAGTCTTCATTTCTCACTATATATATATATATATATATATATATATATATATATATATATATATATATATATATATATATATATATATATTGTATAATAGACATTTGCTATTTTTTGATCGAGCGATCATTGGCTAGTTTGTGTACCTAATTGCTTGACTCATGTGCTGGTAGTTGTACTAAATGCGTATAAGGGAGGCTTCATTCACTTTAATTTTAAGCATTTTTTGCATCTTTCCGAGTAGAACGAACCGAGTGAAGTCAACAATTCTTTAAAAACTGAGCACGTAATAAACCAACGCTACTAACTGGTGAAAATCTAATGCCATTATTCGTTTGCAGTTTCAATAAAAAATTACTTGAAAGATTTGAAGGGCCACAATAAAAATGGAAGCCAGGAATTTTGCACAAAGAATTCTGGCGGGGTTTATTATACATGTTGTTTTAAGCTCATATTAAAATCTTATAAAGCCTCCTGTTGCAGCGACACCACACAGTAATGTGACCAGAAATGCAACTACCACCGACGCTTCTTGCATTCTTAGTGAGAAGCTGCTGAAGGGAACGACGTAGTCATAATAGCAGCACAGCAATATCCAGATTGCTTTGGATTGACTGGATTTGTCATAGCGCGATTGTATATCAGCTAGCAGGATTTCTAGTACTACAAATGGGCCGCCAAGTTCGTCGCAAACAACTACAGAGATCGAAAATTAGCCAACACAGAGTATACGTAAATATATAATCTCGATATATTGCTGCTTTGTTTGCGCGTGTGTGCGTGCACTAGACGCAAGGCTAAATTAAGGAATCTGCCCAAAGTATCATAGATAGCTTGACGCCACCTTTAGGTCTTTCAATGAGACTTCAGCATTATACGATTAGTTACGAAACAGTTTCCACCTGAAGCTTGTAATGCATGTTTAAAGTTTTCTCCTTCCAGAAAATGATACAAAGCGACGCAAAAAACGCCTTGGAAAATTCATTGTTGAAATGTGCTTCGCTATGGACGACGCTTATACAAAGTCATTTAAGACAATGTTCGACCTTATCGAATACATCGGCACCATGTTGAATGCGGTAGGCATTTTGATTCTATCCTAAACATATTGTATAGGTCTTGTGTATTTTCTATCTACGATTTGTTGCCAAGTACACAGAGACCTTACTCAACGTAAATTATTTGTCTGGTCTCGAAGTCGTTATTCTACTATCAATCAATCAGGGAAGGTTCAGACGATGTAAAATAATAACAGAAAAATATGCATATGGACTTTATGTTTATAAAATCTGAGAGGGTTCGCTAATATACGCAATAAATATCTTCATCGCAGATTCTTTTACTTCATTACCGGCAGAATCGAAAAGCTCGAGGACTTATCCATGATATAATAAAAGTACGAAAGGAATTGGTAAATGCTTTTTGTATAACATTTAGCAAAAACTGAGTAAATTGCTTGGCGAACGCATTATACAAATAGGCATGTGTGAACACTTTTATTTAATGCTGAGAGCACATTAAAAAATGAAGAGTGAGACTAGAACTTACATGTTAATTGGTTTATGCGTATTTTTGTTGCTTTGTATCCGCCTCGAGGGCGTCCTGAAATGGCGTTATTCAGATTTCACGCTGTAATATACCGTAAACCAACACCAAGTTATAAGGAAAAGAAGAAGCAGCGTAACAAAACACTGACAGAAGTATGAAGCAGCACTGAACAAGGGTAAATGGGGTACGCCTCAGTTCGCACGTCGAGCCAACGTTTGGACAAGTGGAATTGTCTTCGTCTGGGCTAAGCAATCATCACTGGCAAGGGTTTAAATACGCTTTTGCTTCCGAAGAAGAAAAGCTGGGAAGGGAAAGTGGGTGAGAAGAAAGTATGTGTGAAGGAGTGGGGAGGGGAGGATGGGTGAGAACAAAGTAGATCATTGAGTGAACAAAAAAAAATCTTCAGTTTGTATTTCTCAGCCTCGAACCAGGGTTCATGTGGCCTGCAAAAGAAGCAAACGCGGCAGTACCAGAAAAAACTACAATACCGGATAGATGATTAGTCACCACTTAAGACGGTTTGGTGCAGATACACCTTACAAAGGGACACGCGAATACAAACGGCACACCTAGTAAATCTGGTGCCGACACAAGATATTTGGATGAATTAAGTATAATATGTGGAGAATTGAGAGCGCTCCGTAGGCACGATATGTGGTGAAACAAGTCAGGACGCAACTAGACATCGGCAGAAATGAAAGATTTGTTACAAAATAAATAAAACAATACATCCCAAATGCGGTGAATATTGTAAAAGTAGCCGAGGCGTTCCACGCACATTCGTCGGATATAGTTCCAGTAACCCAGAAGATGCAGATCGGTGAATTAGACTTTGCGTTTGTAATGAAAGAGAAATATAAGTCTTGAATCCAATGGTAAATCGCAATGTGAGAATCAGGCAACTGGTGATGTACACAAATATAAACGGGAGGCTGTGATAGAGATACTTCACACCGTTTATCTCTCATTGCCTGGTAATATAGTGTCTAACAGAATCTTTCCAGAACTCTAAAGTTCTCTATGTCCTTGAGAAACGTAATGTCACACAGGAATTTTTCATAGTGGTCAGGTATTTGTAAAGGTAAAAAACATAAAATAGGGAAAACCCTACACTTCGAAGAGTTAAAGGGTTGCAGGCACGCATTCGTGTACGTGAACCAAAATTGTGCCATTCTCATTTCATAAATGAGGTAATAGAGATATCGCAAAGCATGAACATTTCCTACGTACACCCTGCATACACTTAAGGTGAACATCTGACACTGTCCGAACACAAACAGGCGGATATTTTGGAAGTACTTGATATTGTATATACCATCTGCACAGCAACTGTAGCTCGCACAAAGTTAGCAATATAATTCATATGAGAAAGTTTTCAAAGAGGAATGCGCAGTCTCTCCTGAACTGTTAACCGCGCAAGCGCATTTATTAGGTGTTCATGGTCCTGAAATGGCTACACGCACTAGAAAATTAGTTTGACGAAGGTATCTGTTTGTTTATCGGGTTAATATTGCAGAGCAACCGTGGTTTTGGGAGACACCAGTTTAGAGGGCTTTCAAGAATTTGGATAATATACAATTTTATTTCATAGAAATTCCTTTTTTGTGGTCACTGCAAGTTTTCTTTACATGAAAATTCAGCCGGCCGGGCCTTAATGAGACCCGAGTCCCGCTAATAAGCCGTCAACTCTTTCCAAACTGTGTAATCAACGCACAGTGCTGATTATATTGCCTTGGTGTGCCATAAAGGAGACGAATTGAAAATGGTGATGAAATGCCCGAACAAGCAAAACACAACGTGATCCCAAAATTGGCATTGTATGGAAGACAGAACATATAGCAACGCGGCATCGCTATCGTCGTTGCTTTTCTCGGCATCCATTTATCGCACTGAAGCCACTGAAGCTGTTTCCTGCGGCTGGTAATTTTACCCTTCAGTGTCCAATGTACTGGCATCGTTAGACGTCGGGCCAAGTTATTAAATTCGGTTTTCAGTTGATGGAGTTACGTCCCAGCTTCTCAATACCTTTCTCGCCCTGTAACTCGCAGTCAAACGCAGACCGCCCCAATGACGGAGCCACTGAACTCAGCGCCCCCCGTCACCAGCACTGCTGCCCTACTTCATCCGGACCACAGTACCTTCAGCGGTGGCAGCGATGACGACGTCGATGATTGTCTGATGACGAGCTGGTAATGAAGAACGACGATGATGAATGTCTGAGCCGTCACAATACCCTGGACGACAATTGCAAGATCAATAACATCATCTTTTACTTCAACGACGTAACCATGAGTCGGACAATACCACCTGGATTAACGTCAATGCCACATTTGTGAGGTCTTCGGCCGCCCCGCCGTTCGCAAGCTGCGCGTGTGACAGCGTTTTCAATTTGCGAGCGCAGCTGACCGTTGGAACATTCATGAGTTACACTGAGCACATTGTTGACTTGTGTAGTAGCGTTAACACGACCATCTCATGTCCTTACAAGTGTCGATGACGGTGCCTTGCTCATTGCCTACAGTCCTACTGGTCCTACTGTGCTCGGTGACGACCTACGACCTCTGCCAGTTCTATACCGAGCTTTCCAAGAAGCTAGTTTAAATTCCCCGCACGCCTGTCGCTTCGCTCGCTGGACTGGCTGCGGAGCGGGAGCCATCCGGCTTCTCTGCAAAAATGAAGGATTTTTTTACGTGCGCAGCTCCCGCCACAACTTTCTGTGCTGCCGTCTGTTACGGAATCACCTTCTGGCCTTACTTCGGAACTTAGCCGTGTAATCCAGCGACATGCCTCAGAAGCCGTCCCTAATTTGGTAGTCGACCAGCCCCGGTCTCAACGTCACTGCTGTTCAGTGCGCCTAGAATTTCATCTGGCGTTGTGTCGCTGAGTTGCGCTCCAGCATTCATGCCAACTATTGTTTAGGTACAGCGTCGCAAATATGTTGAAATCGCTTTAGGTCCGCCCCTGCCAGAGCCTATGCTTACACCCTTTAAATTTGGCACCTATTGCTTTTTCAGCTTTTTTTGCCCATACCTCATGTGCAAGGCGCGCTTCAGACAACAGGCCTATTTGCTATTTGCTGCTGCACCCCTTAGCACAGTGCACGCTATTTCCGGTACCACGCATCTATGTTAATTACTAATTAATGCCACGCACCCTGTAAAACGAACCACACAACAATAAACGTAGAAAAAATGCCAATATGCAAAGAGCGCGATCTCGCCTCTGCCACGCAGAATTCACCGAATAAACGCACTCGCAGAATGAGAAAGAGTAGTCGCTCGCTTTACTTGCAGCATTCACCGTAATATTTGCAACAGTGTATGACCTTTGCTGCCCGGCGTGTGCCAACGTTTGTCTCCCAGTTCCCGCTCCCATCGGGTCCGCTAACAGCGCCTATTGATTACCCGGACTTCCTCGCTCGCCGTCCGCTCATACTCTTACGCTAGTCGACACCGGTGCTGCTGTTTCTGTCATCAGCCAAAAACTCTGCCGCTCATCTCAAAGGTGACTACGCCTCTCGCGGGACTATGTTTTGTACAGCATTCGCTCACAGTACACAGCGGACAGCTGTCTGCACTGCTTCCGTCGTCATTGCTGGTGTCTTGTACCTCATCAATATTTCGTCTACGCACGTGCTCTCATGGCGTCATACTGGGGTGAAACTTTCTGTCCCAGTATCATGCTGTAGTTAAGCGGGGATCCAGGCACTGGTAGCGTGAAGAAGCATGGAGATGGTGACTCAGCTTCTTGACAGCTAGTCCGCAAAAGCGTACTTCCTCTTTCTCAGCGATCTGTCCTCTTAATTAAAACTTCTTTGGAATCTGGCACCCGCAGAAGAGAGGAGCTATCCTGGTTACTTAAGGAGACAAAATAATTGCGGGATCTTAATAAGGCTTCAAACAGTCGAAATGAACCATCTCATTACCATGGCGCCGAAGATCGGCGGAAGCGGCTAACGTTTCAACTTGGTAATTGACAGGAGAAGTCTATTGGAGCACTGGTTACTGTTTGTGGTACTTGGCAGTAAATTTACTGGTTAGACCTGGTGGTGTTGATGTTACCCAGGGTTATTCTTGAGCACCGGAAGAGAACTGCACAGAGGGACTGCTCTCGCTGTGCGTTTTCTTCTGTGCTTGGTCATCCGAAGTAAGCGAGCGAAAAAGCTTACGACATTCTTCAGCGTGCCTGGCAGCTGCTGAAAGCGGTGTATGCTCTGAGATATCATATCAGGACGGTAAGGGGAGATGATGTCTAGTGGAGACGAAGGTTCACGCCTGTACCGCAAAAACAAGGTGAGAATTCGGTAGTTACTTGAGCAGCATTGTTTTACGCATAGGGTATAAATAGGAGAATCTTGTCTAAATGGGAGTGATCGGAGGCTATGTACATGGACGTTATGTCACACAGTGTGCGATTGCAGCGCTCTGTGAGACTGTTGGTTTGAGGGTTGTAAGAGCTGGCTGTCCGGTTATGTTTTAACATTCGCGTTGGAGCGTTTCGACAACACCTTTAGATAAGAAAGATTTGCCTAGATTGCTTAGAAGTTCACGGGGGGCGCCATGCCACACATTGAAATGATGAAGAAAGGGCGCAATATTCGGTGTCGGGGCATCCTGAAGTGCTGCTCTCTTCGCGTAGTGAGTAAGGTGCTCAATGGCCATGAGGATCCAACGATTTTCTGCTGGTTTGTACGGCAGAGGTCCATACGAATCGATGCCAACACGATCAAATATTTGGTATGGGCATGGAAGAGGCTGTAGTGGGGCCAGCGGATGGACAGGAGGAGGCTTGCGAATCGATGAATGAACGAACATATTTCTGCCGAAAGTATACATACCGCGCCACTAAAATTCTTGTCGCAATCGTTGATAAGTTTAAATACACCCACATGGCCACACAAGGAATCTTTATGGCAAGATGCGCAGTTATCACCACGGAGGTGGCGACGTACGACGATCAGCTTCTACGGCCATCTGGCCGTAGAGAAAACGGTCGCGAAGGGTGAAGTGCTACGCTTGACGACTACGCGCACAAGGAGCCGACGAAAGAGACGAGTTCGTGAGAAGATTGATTACTGATGATAGCTAAGGATCCTTGCGCTGATCGGATGGCATGTCGTCGATGGACAGGGAAGACAAGGCGAAGCTGGAGGCAGGGCATAAGGTAGCGTCAGGCGGCACCGGCGAGATAGATAAAGCATTTGCGTCGTCGTGCTTGCGCCCTCTATGATGAATGACTCGTATATAATACTATTTTGTCTAAGCGACAAGCGAGCGAGACCGTTGGTGCGGTCTTTCAGTGAAGACAACCAACACAAAACGTGGTGGTCCGTAATAACATGATGAAATGGGCGCCCATACAAGTATGGCCGAAATTTCTGAAGCGCCCCAAAAAGTGGCAAACATTCCTTTTCTGTCACTGAGTAGTTGGTCTCGACCTTGGTCAACATTCGACTTGCGTACGCCACAACGTATTAATCAACACCGGGTTTTCGTTTGGCAAGAACAGCGCCGATGCCGGCGTCACTGGCAAAAGTGTGCACTTCAGTAGGTGCAGCAGGGTCAAAGTGGCGCAACAAGGGATGTGAGGTAAGTACTGTGCGCAAGTTTGCAAAAGCAGTATCACATGCCGGCGACCAGGCAGAAATATTTTTGTGATCACCAAAGAGTCGCATAAGAGGGGAAATGAAGGTTCCATAGCTCCGTACGAAGCGCCTAAAACAGGAACAAAGCCTATAAAGTTCCGTAATTGCTTGATAGATGTTGGCTCAGGAAGGAGTCGAAAAAGCACTTCCTTCTTCTCAGCGATATGTCCGCATAATTAGAGCTTCTTTACACTATCATTTTTCGTTACACTTCTTTTCAAGAGCCATCTCCTCCTTCTGCGCCCAAAGACCTTGTCGCTCATGACACAGCCATCCCACCCGTTAGCTCTGTCCTTGGTCGCCTCACTGCCTCTTCTTCTACCGCCAGCACGGAGCTCTTTGTTCCCTCTTATGTTGTCTGCCGCCGCCGCCACTTACCGTTGCCGTTTTGCGTCCTTGACTTCGTACAACGGCGTTTGCCTACTTCTGGTGGCCAATCCTCTCGTGTCTCCCGCTATGTTGGTCCAAGGGGAGTGCCTTTGCCGCATCGAGCCCGTAGATGTTCTGTTCGCTTTGAGTGATGTCGTATTGCGTGTTTCCCAAATTGAAGCTTTTGCTTCAACTCGTGTGGCTTCCGATCCACTGCAGCGGGAACTTCTTGGCCATTCTGTGGAAAGCGTTCTAGCCGGGCCGTATCGAGCACCTTCTTGACCTTTCCCATCAGATTCGCTGCTTGTTCGGAGCCACACAATCTTTCTCGGGCCGCACGACGTCTCAAACCTCATCGACACTGACGCTCTAACATCTTCATCTGCTGCCGTATCGTGTGTCCCCGACTAAGCGCCGTAGTATTGGCAAACAAGTTGACGACATGCTGCAACGCGGAGCAATTAAAGTATCCTGTAGGCTTTAGTCATCTTATGTGGTCCTAGCTAAGAATAATAATTACTCAATGCGCTTTTTTTCTTGACTATCGCCGCCTCAAAAAATTGCTCGTCGAGATATGTATCGCCTCCCACGAATTGACGATTCCCTAGATTGATTCCTAGCCAAGATTCTTTTCCTCCCTAGTTTGCGCTCCGAGTATCGGCAGTGGCCCAAGGCGATGCCAGATCGTACAAAGACCGCCTTTGTTGCCCCAGACAGACTATACGAATTTGATGCTATGCCATATGAACTCTGCGAACTCGAGCCATATACGAAAGAACGATGGACACTATACTCTGCGGCCTGAAATGGGACATCTGCTTGTGCTACCTGGATGATACCTTACTATTTTCAACCGACTTCCGCACCCTCACGACCCAACTTCACCAGGTCTTTATCTGCATCACCCGCGAGATCTTCAACTGAACCTCAAAATAGCCGCTCCGTTGCCGCCAGCCGGACAAGACGTGCGCAAAACGGAGTGCTTTCTTATCCTGACAACAGCGCGCCTTTGCTGAGCTCCTGAAACCGGCCTCTTTGAAACAACAGCGAAACTTCATGGGGCTCTATTTTTGTACTTTCATCGTTTCTTTCAGAATGTTGCATGTATCATAGCCCGCTTACACAGCTCATGAAAGGCTCCCCTAACCTCTCCTTTCTGAAGCTAGCCTGTGATGAAACATTCGCGACGCTGTGCCATATTCTGACGTCACAGCCATTTCGTTGCTATTACAGTCCTACTGCTCTTACAGAACTCCACACAAACGTCAGTGGTGTCGGCATCAGAGCCGTCTTTGCCCAGAGCAAGCACGGCTACTCCGAATACTTTGCTGCCTTCGCAAGCCGTTCTTTCCAAAGAGGAGTGCAATTATTCCGTTACCAAAAAGGTGTGCTTAGATAATGTGGTGCTGTCCTAAACTTCTTCCCTTATTTATATGGCCACTACTTCGAGGTAGTTATGAATCATAACGCTCTCTCCTGGCTTGCGTCTCTCAAGGATCCGTCTAGCCTTATCGGCCACTGGGCGCTCATACTTCAGCAATACGACATCCGTGCAATGTACCGCTCTGGACGCAAGCGCTCTGATGCCGAGGATCTTTCTCTGTAGCCGGTATACTCGCCTACATTATCGTCCCAAAAAGGCCTCCTGACAGCCCTTACCATTGAGGATATGCCTTCTCAGCAACGACGAGATCCTAGGGTTCCTTTCCAGCTAGATATCCTTGGCGCCGCGGCCATGTGTCTTCGAGCACGCCTTCAACAAGCCTCCCATGTCACTATTCCGGACGGACTCTCTACAGAAGGAACTACAACTCAGGTGGCAAAAAGTTGCTCCTTGTTATTCCGCACCCCCTCCGCTCCGACGGTTGTGCCTACTATCATACTCACTCGCAAAGCGCTCATCCGGTCGTTCTGCAAACCTGTGATCGCATTCGTCACAGGTATTACAGGCTAGGAATGTAAAACGTCGTACGTTGCTACATTCGCTCTTCTACCGCCTGTCAACAATGGGAGGCTTATTTCCACCCCGCTGGCCCTCACCAGCGTTTACCCCGTCCAGCTCGCTTGTTTGATGGCGTGGGAATAGACGTTTATTATCCGTTACCATGCAGTGCCACTGGTAGTTGATAGTCCATTGTCGCCGTCGTCCGGCTGACCCGTCACGCGGTTACCGCTGCACTTCCAGCTGCGACAGTCTGAGAAGTAGCCCATTTTCGTTTGAACCACTTCGTTTTTCGACACGTTGTCCTCGCGAGGTGCTGTGTGACAGAGATCACGTTTTTCTGTCCGATGTAGGGCAAGCGCTCCTGTCATAGTGCTGCAACTGAGTACCAGCCGCAAACGAATGGTATTACGCAGTGGATCAACTATACGCTTGGGGCGATATTCACATTGTTTGTTACATCAGCCTCTGGGACCAGTTACTGCCATTTGTAACGTTCGAGTACACCACTGCCACCCAAAAAACAACTGGTTCTTGACGGTCTTCGTTTTACATCTTCTAGCCTCGGCAAGATTTCGCCATACCATCCTGTGCTTGTGCTTGTCAGATATCGCACAGAAGACCGAGAAATGCCGTCAACTTGTTCGTAAGTTTACCTCCAACACTCGACGCCATCGTAAAGAGTAGCATTACAGGGACGAGTTGGCTCCGACGTTCCTCGCCAACAGATTCGTTTTGCTACGCATTTCTGCCACCAGAAAATTTAAAACCAAGTACCATGGTCCTCATCGCGTCTTAGAACTCACATCAACTGTTAGCTACGTAGTCGAGCCAGTAAACTACGTAGTTGTGCCAGTAACCCTTTCTTCCGAATACCACCGTGACTTCCGCGGGGTTATCCATGTTAGCCGTCTCAAGATTAATGAGAAACCTCTTGTCGTCAATTCCCCGTGAATCGCCAGGAAAGCGACTTGTTCATAGGGGGCTGGGACGAAGACAAAGAACGCACAGCGGTGCGGCATCGCTATTGCTATCGCTTGTCTCCGGTGTCCATCGCTCACGCTGAAACCACTTCACCTGTGCCCGGCGGCTAGTAATTCTGCCTTGCTGTAACCGAAGTAGTGGCAAAGCTAGACGTCTGACCAAATCATTGCATCCTCTTTTCAAAATACGTAAAACAGAAAGTACCATTCAGCATTCTCAGAGGAAACAGCCCTTACGATATGTATCAAGTCTCTTGGAGGTGTAAATTCAGTTCAGTTCAGTCGTTCAGGCGTGTCCGACTCTTCGTGACCATATGGACCATATCACGTCATGCTTTCCGGTCTTTGACTATCTTCCTAACATAGGTGTAAATTACGCAATTGTTTTTCTATAGGCCGTGAGCCCAAAACAGGATTAAAAATGACAGGAAACTTTGAAAGTGCAGAACCGTATATGCAGGTAATCAGTGATTACGAATACCAACTTGCCAGTGTATTGTGAAAAATGTGTGCGACAGCATAATGTCTTGGTTACTTACTAGTGATGTAGAAACGTTGAGGCTATCAAGGAGCACTCAGCTTAGAGAGTGGGCCCTCCGAAAGCTATGAAGGAAAAAACTATCAGTAGAACGGTAAAGGCCTTCTGGAAGTGTACTTCAGGGAATATTTTACTGTTTCCGATCCATAGAGGCCGTTTTTGTGAGTGAGCAAGACTAGATTCAAAGCACTGCACGAATCTTCTGTCTTGCTGATGTGTACATTTTAAAGAGGAACCTGTACGTTCGAAGATGAAGAGGAAGCTTCCGCGCGCTCTCTATTCTATCTTCTTTACGGCCGTCATCCTTCTTCCACTAGATGCTATTCTCCTGTACCAACCCGATTCATCTAAGTACACCGCTGCTTCTGAAGCTGCCCGACATTCAGAGGAGTGCCGCCAAATTGCCCGGGCTCTCTCAAGTCCCACCAGAAGTCCCGTGGCAGTGATGCGCGGCTCTGGATGCACACACACACACACACACACACACACACACACACACACACACACACACACACACACACACACACACACACACACACACACACACACACACACACACACACACACACACACACACACACACACACACACACACACACACACACACACACACATATATATATATATATATATATATATATATATATATACTACACTACAATATTATATATATATATACTACACTACAATAATATATATATATATATATATATATATATATATATATCATCATCATCATCAGCCTGATTATACCCACTGCAGGGCGAAGGCCTCTCCCATATTTCTCCACTTAACCCGGTTCTGTGCTAGCTGCATCCACTTGACCCCTGCGAACTTCTTAATCTCATCCGCCCACCTAACTTTCTGCCGCCCCCTGCTACGCTTTCCTTCCCTTGGAATCCAGTTTGTTACCCTCAGCGACCTTCGGTTATCCTCTCTTCGCCCTACATGTCCTGCCCATGTCCATTTCTTCTTCTTAATTTCCACTAGAATGTCGGTAACTTGAGTTATTTCTCTGACCCACTCTGCACGCTTTCTATCTCTTAATGTTACCCCTACCATTTTTCGTTCCATAGCCCTCTGGGTTGTCCTCAACTTAAGTAGAACTCTCTTGGTTAGCCTCCACGTTTCAGCCCCATAGGTGAGTACAGGCAAGATGCAACTGTTGTATACTTTCCTCTTGAGCGATACCGGTAAGCTGCTAGTCATAATCTGCGAGTGCTTGCCAAATGCGCACCATCCCAATCTTATTCTTCTTGTTATTTCCTTTTCATGGTCCGGATCTGCGGTTACTACCTGTCCTAAGTAGACATATTCGCCTACTACTTCCAGTATTTCGCTACCTAATGTAAACTGCTGTTCCTTCCCGAGGCTGTTGAACATTACCTTAGTCTTCTGCATATTGATTTTCAAGCCTACCTTTCTACTTTTTCTATCTAGGTCATCAATCATTATTTGCAGTTCATCCCCCGAGTTGCTTAGCAAGGCAATGTCATCAGCAAATCGCAGATTACTGAGGTATTCTCCATCTACCCTTATCCCTAACTGCTCCCATTCCAAGTCTCTGAATACTTCCTCTAAACAAGCTGTGAATAGTACTGGGGAGATTGTGTCTCCTTGCCTAACACCTTTCTTTATGGGAATTTTGTTACTTTCTTTATGCAGAACTATGGTTGCTGTGCAGCCACTATATATATCTTCCAGCACTTTCACGTACGGCTCGTCTACCCCCTGATTTCGCAATGCCTGCATCACCGCCGAGGTTTCAACTGAGTCAAATGCTTTTTCGTAATCAATGAATGCTATGTATAAGGGCTGGTTATATTCCGAGCATTTTTCTATCACCTGGTTGATGGTATGGATATGATCGATAGTAGAGTACCGTTTCCGAAACCCTGCTTGATCCTTTGATTGATTGTAGTCTAAGGTTGTCCTGATTCTATTAGCGATTACCTTAGTAAATACCTTATACGTAACAGACAGTAAGCTGATTGGTCTGTAATTTTTAAGGTCCTTAGTGTCCCCTTTCTTGTGAATGAGGATAATGTTTGCATTCTTCCATGGTTCCGGTACCGTCGATGACAACAGGCACTGCGTATACAGGGTGGCCAGTTTTTCTAGCACGATATCCCCCCCGTCCTTCAGCAAATCTGTAGTTATCTGATCCTCTCCAACTGATTTCCCCCTTTTCATAGTTTCTAATGCTTTCTTGACCTCGTCTTTCGTCACTGGTGGAACGTCTGACTGTTTTTCCCTACCGTCAAACTCATTACGGTCCTGACTACTTTGGCTGCTGTAGAGATCTGTATAGAACTCCTCGGCTACTTTGACTATCTTGTCCATATTAGTGATGACGTTGCCCGCCTTGTCCCTTATCGCATACATCTGGTTTTTGCCTATGCCCAATTTCTTCTTTACCGCTTTAAGGCTTCCCCCGTTCTTTACAGCATGCTCAATTTTCTCCATGTTATACTTCCTTATATCGGCCACCTTGCGCTTATTGATTAGCTTTGATATCTCGGCCAATTCGATCTGGTCTGTTGGATTGGAAGCTTTCATACTCTGGCGTTTCTTAATCAAATCTTTCGTCTCCTTAGACAGCTTACCGGTATCCTCTCTAACTATCCTACCGCCTACTTCTACCGCGCACTCAGTAATGATATCTCTGAAATTATTGTTCCTTGCCTCTAGGGTAATGTCGCCATCCTCAGTTAGAGCTGAGTACCTATTCTGTAGCGAGATCCTGAACTCTTCTGCCCTCCCCCTCACCGCTAATTCGTTGATGGGTTTCTTTCTTACTAATCTGTTGCGTTCCTTCTTCAGATTTAGGCTAATTCGGGACCTCACCATCCTGTGGTCACTGCATCGCACTTTCCCGATTACCTCTACATCCTGCACAATGGCGGGGGTTGAACACATTATGAAGTCAATTTCATTTTTAGTCTCTCCGTTAGGACTTTTCCATGTCCATTTCCGGTTCTTCCGTTTGCTGAAGAAGGTATTCATGATTCGTAAGTTACTGCGCTCTGCAAACTCAACTAGTAACTCCCCCCTGCTATTCCTAGATCCAACGCCATAGTCACCTACTGCCTTGTCTCCTGCCTGTTTTTTCCCTACCTTGGCATTGAAGTCGCCCATTAGTACAGTATACTGCGTCTTTACTTTTCGCATTGCCGATTCTACATCTTCATAGAAGCTTTCAACTGCCTGGTCATCATAACTACTTGTAGGTGCATAGACCTGTACAACCTTCAGTTTATACCGCTTATTAAGCCTAATTACGATGCCTGCAACCCTCTCATTAATACTATAGAATTCATCTATATTACCCGCTATATACTTATTGACAAGGAAACCTACTCCTAGTTGTCGCCTCTCTGGTAAACCTCGATAACACAGGACATGCCCATCCTTCAGTACAGTATATGCCTCATTCGGCCTCCTAACCTCACTAAGCCCTATGACATCCCATTTCATGCCCTCTAGTTCCTCTAACAGCACTGCTAAACTAGCTTCACTAGCTAGGGTTCTAGCATTAAACGTTGCCAGGGTCAGTTTCCAATGGCGGCCTGTCCAGCGGAGCCAGGCTTTCTTAGCACCCCCTGCTGCGTCACAGGTCTGACCGCCGCCGTGGTCAGTTGTTCCGCAGCCGCTGGTGACTGAGGGCCGGGGTTTTATGGAGCTTATCATAGGAGGTTGTGGCCAATTACTGCACCAGGGTGGCCAACTCCTGTTCTGGTGAGGGAGTGCGTTGCCGGAGGTATTCACCGGCATCAGGTCGCACTTCAAACCTGTTTTTATGCAATTCCATCGACACTCCGATTTTTTTTTTTTTTCATCCGGTGGAGAATTGCGCGGCACCGGGATTTGAACCCCGGTCCTCTTGCATGCGAGGCGGATGTTCTACCGCTACGCCACCGCTGCACATATATATATATGAAGGGGAAATGAGTGTGCAGGAAGAAGCCAACAGTCGGCGAGGACAAGGAAAGCATTGGGCATTGTACTTTATGTCTTTTTTTTTTTGCTTCGGTAATCACATAAATTAGTAATGTAATCTGTTTAGGGGAAAGATAAACACAAAGTAGGAGAAAAACAACGTGCCGATGGTGAGAACCAAATTCAAGATCTCCGAATATAGCGTCCGGTGCCCTTCCAATTGAGCTAAATCGGCCGCTGTCCCCTCTGCCACTTTCTTGGGTATTAATTTTCTGTATACGAACCTTGAGAGTGTTCACCTGCGCTACCCTCAACCATAGCGATGGACGTGAAACGCCTTGTGTTACCGCCATCGTCACCTAGAACGTGATAAAGAGCGAGGGCGAAAGCTGTGCTAGATCCCTCTTATGCTACCTATGGCTTTAAGAGTGCCAGAACTGAGAACCTCGTAAGCTACAAGCAGAGAAATCAAAAGGAAATGAGTGTGCTCGTTATATTACATGAAGGAAAAAAGCCAACAGTCGCCGAGGCTTGAAGCCACAGGTAGCGTAAGAGAGTTCTATCACAGCTTTCGCCCTCGCTCTTGATCACGTTCTACGTGACGCTAGCGGTAACACAGGAAGTTCCACGTCCACCGCTGTGGTTGAGGGTGGCGCTGGTGAACACTCTCAAGGTTCGTATACAGACAACATTAATGCCCAAGAAAGTAGCAGGGGGGACAGCGGCCGATGTAGCTCAGTTGGAAGAGCACCGGATGCGATATTCGGAGGTCGTGGGTTCGGTTCCCACCATCGGCTCGTTGTTTTTCCTTCTACTTTGTGTTTATCTTTCCCCTGAACAGATTACATTACTAATTTTTGTGATTACCGAAGTTAAAATTAAAAAACAAGACATAAAGTACAATCCCCAATGATATTCCTTGGCCTCGCCGACTGTTGACTTCTTTCCTTCATTAACGTCACAGAAAGATATGTAATTGCTCCTTAAGGTAACTCAGTCACTCAGTTAATTTCAGACAAAGCAGCGTTGCAGGCAGGGAAAGATATTGGAGCGGAAGAAACTAGGAACTCTTTGTGGCTAAACGTGCCGCACCTTGCACGGAACAGGATTAAATTGAGGGCCATTGGAGTGGGCTCGTTCCTGCTGTGGACATAACTAGATTGACGATAATGGCGTTGTGAAATGGATTACTGACTGGCATATTTTCCAGTTGGTTCAACTTACTCTTGTTTTTCCTCGGCCGTAATCGCACTAAACGTTTAAAAAAAGTATTCAGTATTACACGTCGTTTCTTCAACTGTCACTATAGCAGCTATGAACGTGCTGTCACAAGATGAAATCTTGTTGGATGATGCTAATTTGAAATTTCCCTGGTGGGTATAGGTATCGCTCAGGTTCCTTGACATCACACAGCCGAAAATACGCTTCCAACTTAACCACATCTTAACCAATATGGTAAGTATTCTTCCTAACATCAAAATTATTCAGCTTCAGCTGCTATCAACACACGAATTTAGAGTTCATTTATAGAAGCAGGTACGTAGCTGTGTTTGGGACCGAAGGAAACCTACTTGAATTTCTTAAATACGACGTTCTTGAGTACGGTTATGTAAGCATATTTGCTAATCCAAAAGCTTTTTTAAACTTCAGGCTACTTTTTTGTTACGATATTATTATGAAGCCATGTTTTAAAAAGCGTTCCTATAGCAGTGTATAGAAAACCTCGGCTCCCATTACCACCACAGTGTGAGCCGTTTCAGAGGGACGGATGCAACCTGCCGTCGGCTCTTAGAGAGGGCACAGAAAAAGAAAGGATGTCACTGTAGGAAATGGATAATAGGATAATGCGTTGTTGTGGTGTAAAAGTCTAAAACAAATTCCCTTAGCAAAACCAAACGCTTGCTCGAGGCTCTGGCGCGCATAAAGTGTTGGCTATGTTTTGAATAAGGGTACACCTTCATGTGTTACAATGGCAATGTTGATGCGCTCGCAAAAAAAACTAGCTTTCTGCCTCTTTCAGCTTTTAGTGCATTGGCATAGTAGAAAATAGTAAAGAAAAACACAAGCAAAAAAATGCCTGTAAAATATATCGATGTTATAAACATCGCTGCATGATCGCACGCCTGGCTGAATATTCTATTTCTCTGGGCACCAACGGGGTTTGCTTTGGTTGGTTTGTAGGTTTCAACATCTAAAAGCATATCAGGCAAATAAACACGGCGCAGTGCAGGAGTCCAGAAATTTCGACCACCAGGGGTTTTTTAGTGTGCGTCGATATCGCACAGAAGCAGTGGCGGAGTAGGAATAACTATTCTGCAATTCCACTAAAATGTACCCTTGTCCATCATATTGTGAGCATTGAGAGTTATGTTGTGGGGGTGTGTGTGAAGACTGTCGAACAATTAAGTGGGCGAAAATTTACGGTCAAATGAGACGATAACATTGTAGCCTTTGCGACAAGAGCATACCAGGGGATTTGTAGTTGCATCCAGAGAAGTGAGGAGGCTCCAGCCGAAAGCCTATTGAGAACGGGGCATTGCCATAATTTTAACACTTTACCGCGTGTCCGGCCAAAACCTCGAGAGAAGGTCAGTACTTCACTGCTTTCAAAGGCGTCGACAACACTTACCACTGCGTCAATTGCGGACATGCCTTTTATTACATGATCGTGTTTACAGCTAGTTCGGTTTAAAACCTTGTTGCGTACTCTAGGTTTGAGAGGCGTGTGTAAAACACATGTCAAAAAATACAGACGTGATTTTGTGTCAAACCTGCGAAGCCACCATAGTTTTTTCATCGTTTGATTGTGTCATAAGATTTCCCTTTCAATTTAGCACCCGTCAGGTGGTCCCATTCCAGGCTAGTCTGAGACAGGGCTCCGAACTGATTACATATGTATCTCTGATTGCATGCAGATTGTTCCTTCCTATCCACAAAAACGAAACCAACAAATGAAGACACCAACTATACATCTGGGCAAACCATAAAATTGATAAATTCACCTAATGAAAAGCCTGCGCTGAAGACTTATCGCAGTCTACTCTTCAAGCGAAGCTTATGCGTCCTCCTCATTTCAGTAATTGTGAAACTCTGGCACAGGCGAATAAGAATGCTGCCATGGTCTGTGGATCTGAATTGCTAAAAAAGCTTTATAATTCCTCCATTTTAACTCATAAACCTCTATTGTTAGGATTCGCTTCTCATTGCGCGATTAGATTTTCGTTCGCTATTCAGTTTATTGAAGCAAGAAAGGAAGAATTGGTAATAGCGGTTCACAATGCCAGCGTCCTTTTTCGACTTCTAAGCACCATTTGTGATTGGCGCGCAGATTTAAATCATTATTCGGTCAACTCCAAATACCTCATTCATCGTTTCGGTGACCTCGTGACTATACTGAATTGTCCACACAAGGAATACTGTGAATCGTCCATGTTTTTGTACGAATCTTTGTGCGTGCATAGACGCAGCTGTTTTGCCTCAGCCTCTTCCTTCCCATGTCACACACCAACGCAAGGTTACACAACTAGCATGCGTTCAGTACCGCCAGTTCCAATATAATGAATTGACTCCAGCGCTTTCATTTTAAAGTACGTATTTGTTCCAACTTCTGATGCCCTATGCTTTCTCTAATGTGTGAGCGCTGTCGAAATAAAGTGGAACGTAATGCGTTGCGTCGTCTAATCTGCATCGTGTCGACGGTGTTCCGGCACACCAAGCGGTCAGCGGCATTGAAGACTAGTACAAACTGACTTGCTCTCTAAATACTTTGAAGTCAATGAACGTGTTGTAAACATATTGTATGTTCTAAAATGTTGTATGTGTCAGCGGGAAATGTGCTCTATCCACCAGCCCATCAGCGAGACTGCCGCGGTAAAGAAGGATACAAGCATGAGTTTCGAATGCTAGGAAGTTTGTTGTGCCGCTTAATGTTCAAAACTATATCTGTCACACGAATGGACCCAAATGCTAAAACTGTGTGCGAAATGAAATCATCCTTGCCTCTGCACAGTTTAGTTCAATCTGACGTGAATGCAATAACTGCAAAGTGACGCGAAACTATAAAGGAGATTAGGCGCACTTATAAAGTCGAAGGTTTTGCGCAAATGAATTGTGTCGGCTTATAAACAGTAGAGTCTGAAATTAAGTTACTTAGCATTTGAACACCGCCTACACACCCGTGCTAGCTCTCCTAGGCTATGCCCATCAGCTTTTACCCACCAGCTTTTACCCATAAATGAGAACGATGAATAAAGTTATCCTGAACACTCCCCAGTCAGAATAGTATGCCAGTGTCTGGTTATCCCGAACATGGCGATTTCTTCCATGCAGATATTTTGGCGATAATACATCCATCGATAAGAGGCGCGTATACAAAGGGGGTGCACTACGTTATTTGTGTCGTAGTAAAACGCTCACCGCCAGTGGAAACCATGCATCGACTGATTTGCATGAGAAATCATTTATTGACGTTTTCTCTGGAAGACGTCCTACTCCACCGTGAAAACCGACGAGAAACACGTTTCCAGCCTACGTCTCTATACACGGCCTTGCTCCCCGAAAAAATTCGCAGTTGCATATACTCCTTGGCTTTCACAAACGTACAACAGTTATTCCTGCTCTTCGGTCAACCTCAGTGGATATGTATGCCGAAGTGGGACAGCATTATGTCTGAGGGCTGAATGGTATTGACAGCGGTAGAGGTACCTACGCCTTCACTTCCTGTTAACAACCAGCCCTAGGTTGCAGGCATAGATGACGAAGCCGCAATCAACAAGGGTGTGCTCGTTATAAATAAACTGCATCTGATCCCAGCATCCAAGCATCTGAAATAGAATAACGTACTCAATCGTATTTGCTCCATCACGCTCTAAACTCCTTTACCCGAAACATGCCTGAAATACACTTCGTCTACCCCAAAACACGTCTACGAGGAACTATTGCATTTGTGGAACATAATGCTGCAGTTCCTACGGTTCCTTCAAAAGAAAGCGATGCCCTTCGGTGGTAAGCGATTTTCATAGCCTATACTTCATTTTGATAACTGATCATTTGTTTCACTGAACCCACCGTCAAGCACAGACAAAAAACAAGTACATGCGCAACTACACTCAAGACCCTGGTTTCGCACAAGGGTGGGAATTTGAGCAAGTCGGTGTTCTATAGCGTAAGGGTAGTGCAGCACGAACAAAGGGCATATACTTACCACTGATTGCATAGCTATCTAGTGCAAATAAACGATAGAACGAATTGGTTCTCCGGCGATGAAAATATACTTTAAAATCTTGGCCACCCACTCAAAGAATTGCTTAGCGTGGCCATCGGAACATCAAGGCGAAGCTTAGTGTGTGTGAGCGCTAGCCTTGGCGCGTTTTAACAGACAGACGCGGCGCGCCCTATAGAAAGAGACCGCGCCGCTTGTCAGTCAGTCAGGTAGTTTTTGCGTGCGACGTGTTCGCCTGTGCTTCGGCTGGACTCCCGGGAATCACCCGCTTCTGGCAAGCCCATTGACCTGCAAGGGAGCGGCGCTCGTCTCGTATGGCGGCCACATCGTGACTCTTGAGGCGTCGGACTGCTACAGTGCCCGGTGAACAATTTGGTGTTTGTTTATGTAACTCTCTCGTGTTTGATCTGTTGTAAAGCCTCTGTGTTATTGAATCATTCTATAGTTGCATGCTTAGCGTTTGTGTTCTGTGAACCTCTCGTCTGTGCATTTCATGTCATCTTGTGTATTCCTTTGTATCGTCTCTTGCTGTACATAAATTGTGTTTTGTTTGTTACTTCTGACTCCGATCCTTACTCTGGTTTGAACCGGCGACAGCTGGGCACCAAACGGCCACCCCCTTCTGTCACTACAAGATAGTTGAATTCAGGCTGAGCTTGCCACGCAGGTCGAGGGCATCTCCTTTGCGACCGCAACAGCTACCCCCACTCACTCTAAGGGTGTCTGGGAGTGTGCGCACCATTAAGGGCGCATCGTTTATAATAATCCCTCATAATTATTAACGGGTGACAATTATTCTGGCGTCCGCGACAGGACGTTTGGTGCACTCAAGCTCAAAGGACGGAGAACGAGTTCGAAGAGTTTACGAAGAGGTCGTAAACAGTGTAGCAGCAGAGCGATAGC
This sequence comes from Amblyomma maculatum, assembly GCF_055883805.1. Classification (NCBI taxonomy): domain Eukaryota; kingdom Metazoa; phylum Arthropoda; class Arachnida; order Ixodida; family Ixodidae; genus Amblyomma; species Amblyomma maculatum. Next base: position 133,750,065 of record NC_139354.1, read on the forward strand.
GAGAGGTTGTGCCGCGCGGAAGCGTTTAGGCAAGGTTCACTAAGCAGTGTTTAGGCTACACCCAGACGGTTCGCGCTTCAGATATGAATCTGAAAGAGCTGATTGAGGCTGGCACCCAGCTGGGGTTGTCCCGTGCCGAACTGCTCAAATGGGTTAGCCAGAGAGAAAAGGAGGAAGTAGAGAAAATGAAGAACGAGAGAGGGCTCTAAAGGAGCGGGAAGAGGAACTTCAGCGGGAAAAGGAATTACTTACTATGAAACTTCAGCTCCAAAACTCAGGGAACAACAACTGTTTAGCTGAAGTACATAGTTCCAGTGAAATACATAGCAGCTTGCGGATAGACGCAAGTAAATTGATCCCGAAGTACGACGAGAGAAGAGACGATCTCGATGCATTCCTCTTGCGCTTCGAAAGGATCGCCATTAATGCCAATTGGACTGACAGTGAATGTGCTACCATCTTGAGCACTTGCTTTAGTGGCGAAGCATTAAGCGTATTTGGAAGACTTCGTCCTGAGGATGCCGGTAGCTATAACAAGGTGAAAGCTGCATTACTTAAAAGGTTTAGATTTTCGACGGATGGGTTTCGTGAGAAGTTCAGGAGTGGAAAACCTATGGACGGTGAAACGGCAACAGTCATGTATGTGAAATATGCCACATAGCATCGTAAAAACGAACTGGCACCCATAGCTGCCAGCCAACCCGTATAGCCACTGCACTCAGCGCGGGCGGAACAGGTCACTTCTGCTGCCGCGGTTCATCGGCAGCGAGTCACCGAGTCGCCGACACGACGGATTTCTTTCGCCACCTTCAGAAAAGCGCGCTCTGTTGATCTTAAATATTACGCGCTTAATTTGATGAAAGAATCTAAAAAAAACTATCTTTACTGAGGATCGCTGTTATGTAACGAGATTTTGGAAGAAGTGATATCTGCAATAAAAGCAAATTTCTGCTCACATTAGCAGCTGCCGCTGGTGTGATGCAGCTCAACCGATTTCGTTCTCTAGCTCCGCTGCTAATACGTCGCCGAAGTTATACCTTCCGTTTACTGTAAGACAATTTGTGAGACAGTTGAGCTGATACTAAGGCAGTTTTATGAATATGAAATTTACTATTTCCAAAGCGCTTCAAGCTACGGCAGTGATGCGACACCGTTTAGGCGTTTAGGCCTGGCGACGACTAGGGCCCAGCGCACGACCAGAGTGCCGTTGTCGGCCGCTTTCGCGGGCCGCGTCATTGCGGTAAGCTCGCGGTATCTGATGTGGCAAGCGTTACTAATTTGCCGTATGCTTTCTTGATGAGGCCAAGCTCGGGCATTTTTCAACGGGCCTTAACACGCCGAGCGAGCGGTCAGGCGAAAACGTACCGGAGTCAACGGGGCTGTAGTATGATTTGGCGTAGGGCCATACTCGAAGGTTCTATAAATATAAGCGCCGTCGGACAGTACACTAGATACTGCCTATTTTACGTATTGCTCTTGACACCTGCTTTAGTGCGTAAAGTGGAGGTTATTGAAACTCGTACGCGTTTCGCAGTCAAGTGCAGACGTGCGCACCTTCCGTGCCCTTTCGTAAACAAACGCCGCCGACACTGCCGCTAACTTCGTAATTGGTATCCCTAATCAACAGGTTGTTTACAAGGGAAGCAGGACATGAATGTCAATTGAAAGGCGGCTTTCGCTTGCAGCGCAGTCATCTTAGCAACATATATTGAAGGCGCACCAACATTTGCATATCAATCGCAGTTACCATAATTTCGAAATGTCATTAGCTTTGGTCGTGTAACAGCGGGTCGAAAAATTGACGTTAACCTGAACAAATGTCACTCGGTGAGTTTGCTTGCTTTCTGCGTCGAACGCCGCGATTCACGGCCGCCGTCGTTCTCGTTAAGCATATAACTGGATACTTATACAAACGTATTACTGGCAAGGTTTTATGTGTGTTGGAAAATCCAACTACGCAGCAATTCTGCCCGAATATTGCTAAATGTTGACAGCGGCGTTATATGCGTTAAATCGCGGCCAAAGACGAAAACACGACGCGCGCGCATAGGCGCTGGCATTAACAGCGCCCGACCGAGCCCGCCTACGCTTTGCGGCTTTGGCGACAGGCGGCGTTGTCGGCGTTTTGCGCATCGCGTATAGAGATTATTAAATAAAAGGTAGAATGCAATCTCGTCTTCATAATCTGACAAGAAGTTTCCTACACGTATGCGCTCTTGCTTATGCATTGTGTATAAATGTGGCATGCGGCTGCTTCGATAAAATTGGTTGTATTTTGGGCCCGTCCTGTGCATTTCTTCCTGTGCCATGTGCATTATGTAGCGCTGAATAACTTGTTTTATACCTGAGGTGCTCACGGTAAACTCCCGCGATGATGAGGTATTAGAACACAAGATTACGCGCGAACGGTGCAATGTACGCAATTTCTCTTAAGGTAGCAATAGGCGCGTATTCCCCGATGAAGGTGAATGCTACGAGTGCATTACCACCATTGTACGAAAAGAAGCGAGGCAGTCCGTCTTGTGGAACCTGTCTACACTAGATGCTGGGCCGTGTACCAGTGTATGGTTTTGCAGATTGGTGCAAGAATCTGCAAGCGGAATGATGGGGAACAAGAACAGGTTTTGAAAATGGGTGCACGGAAGACACTGAGCGCCATGTTGTGGTAATAAAAACTAGGGTACAGCCGTGGATTAAACGCAGTGTAGAGGCGAACTGGTGCAAGGAGGTTATAAAAAATCTCCTGGAGTGGAAGTCGCCTATACCATCTAATTGTTTGGAGTGAAGCCTGCGGCGGCCATCTTGAGGGGGCAAGAAGCGCTTGGGAGCGCTGTTCACCGGCGTCGCCAGTGTGTTTGAAATGTTCAAAAAATTTAGGTTCTGATTGCAATGGGTGTGGGTTATCAGGTGAGCCATACTCGACGTTTTTTAATCAATTTGACTCACCAGGATATTTAAACATATCGACGATATCCGAGTAAAATGCGTTTTTAGCAATACTTAGTGCAAAACTCGAATCTCAAACTCAATGTGAAACCTTTGAGTCACGCAGTATCAGCGCTGCTATTGCATTGTTGCGTAGCTTATATGAAGTATAATAGCGCTGGATTAAATGCGTCCTAATTAAATATAGGTAAATAATTACCTGCTGTAAACATAGGACTTTGTGTGGCTTGATCTAGTGTAAGGTCGTTAGATACCTTATGTCGAATATAATTGCACTGTGCTAATTCTAGGTCATAATTATTTACTCCTAAGCTAATTGTGAATAAAAAGAAAATCATGCTATAGCTACAAGTCGTATATTGTTGAAAGCTTATGCAGGCTATACTTGCACTGTTCTAACCGCACGTCATATTTAGTTAGCACTAAGTAGTTGATTGTGATTAAATATTGAAATTTAATCTATACTTTCGTGTCATGTATCGTAGCGAAGCTTACAACGAGCACGGTTGCACAACATGCATAGCCCAAAGTAATCACTTTTAATGAACTTAATCTGCATAATTCAACAGGATCACCCTTTATACAATGCAATCCTTCCTAACCCATCGTATTCACATTATAAAAATATATTACTCCATAATCAAGGTTATCTGAGTAAACACAATTAATTCCAAGCAAACTAATATAATCCAGCCTAAACTATCATAACCAAAATAATCCGCTCCAATCTAAGAACGTAATACGCCCTAATCGCCCTTATACTTACTAACTCACCATTATTATAAATTAAAGAAACCTTAATTCAACTTTATTCACCTAATCCTCTTTAATCAACCCATAATCCAATTTCATCCATACTATATTCGACCTAACACATCATTCCGGTGCACTACATGCGACGCCCCTGCCTCGCACGCCCCACAGAAGGTTTGCATAATTTTTCTTGCGAGTTTTTCAGAGTGTTGAGGTAAGGTATCGTATTTTCGACCAAACGACCTGTACGTGCTTCCCGTAATAACCGCGTGCAGGTTCATCACCCATCGCTTTATTGCAGAGAGAAACTGCACTATGTCGGTATAACGATTAAAAGCGCCCAGCAGCCGCTCCAGGAATAACAGAACCGGCAGAGATTGTGTACAACTGTGCCATTTGTCCAGTCCTTTCTGGAGTAAAAAGGAGTAAACGTCTGGAGTAAAATGAACAGAATACAAGCGCTTTCCGCTGTTTTTATTGGCAGCCCTCACGACGAATAGCTCGTTCCGAAATTGTTCGTGCCTCAGGATCCGTTGGAAACCTTGCAGAGAAGAAACAGCCGCTATATGGCCGCACGTACGCGCCGCAATGCAAGAAGTTTGTAAAACGAGACTCCTGTAAAATGAGACGAACACAGTTTGTATAATGAGACGCCTGGTCTTGTTTTCACACGGTTCGTACAATCGCATGCCACGCATGAAGCAAAACTTTTGTCTGATCGTGCTACATGGCGCGCACTTGAAAAACCTACACTTCTCCGTGAACTCAGCGGGCGCGTTCTTCGACAACCAGCTCGTTTTTCTGCCCCTCCTCACGATGGCGTCGCGAAGGCGTCCCAAGACGGATGTTCCTTCCACTCCAGTAGTTTTTTTATAACCTTGTTGGCCCACCCTTACAAAAAAGCTTAATGAGTTTCTGATTAAATGGTAATTACATTCCTCATCATGCACATTAACATTTCTATACATTTTCTTGATGCATTTTTGATGAGTTTCACAAGAAAGTTGGCCACCGTGTTTCTGGTTGGTACCTAATGTGTGCATTTCTTGTGTGTTGTTCATGAGTGTTGACCAATGAGCACTTTTGGATAAAAAGTAAAAGCTAAAACGTAGCGAAGCACCTCAACTACATTAAAAAAAGCTAAAAAATAAAAAAAAATTAAAACTAAGCGAAAAAAAACTGCACCTCTGGCGCGATTCGAACTCGGTACCTCTTACTCCGTAGCTTTCTACGCTAACCACTCGGCCACTCGGGGAGCTCGTAATGTCGGTAACGTATTTGCTTCTTATGTCTGGACTGCATTCATAAGATTGGGACATAATGTTTCGAAGCATGTTTCGAAGTGTACAGGCCATTGCGGCTGCCCTAACAATTACAACTTCTTGACCTTTAGAACTTGCATCTAATGTTCTAGATACCTATGCGCACTATTTTGTCCACTGCAGTCATTTTAACATGTCGAGTTTGGCATCGCTGGCAAATTTATCAGCGCTGGCTCTTCGGTGGTTGCTACCTTGGGCGTAATTTTCGCTGAACGCGGAGCTGTAGCACGAACCTTTAAGGAAAAAAGTGCGACCAAGCTTCAATGCCGGCAAGCGCAGCAGCGCCAACACTATTTTACTGGTAACTAAATCTTATTTCTATCTAAACATTTCGGGAAGCGTTGCGATGACTAAGGGCTCGGCTAATCTATACGCAGAGCAAGGAGCTCGAAAGCTTAAGAAACACGCAAAATATCATGCATTATAAAGAAGGCATTGCTTCTCGTGCCCTGGTCGCGCACATGCTCCCAGGACGGCCCAGTTCCGAGTCAACGCACGGCTCGGGTTACGTCCGCGCGTCGTCGTCGGCGCAGGTCGGGGTACCCCTGCTGGTCTCTCCAAAACGGCCTGCTCGCAGGTGCAAGGAGGCATTGGAAATGGAGCGGCCTTGCGTCCGTTAGCTTGGAGGCGGTGTGGCAGTGCGTCGGTTCGCGTACACAACAATATCCTTGCCCGTAACGCCCTCAAGCATATTGTCCAACCACAGCACCCATTCGCTTGGCAAGAAGTGATTTGCAATGGCACAAACACCCAAGACGCAGGAAATGTCCAAAAAGTTGTTTTTGTTTTTACAGTGCATGCTAAACAGAAATGAAAACATAGTAAAGAATATACATTCGCTTAGTGATGTATAATTTCCCTCATTTGAGAAAGTCAATGTATTTCCACATTAGCTCCTATACAAAAATACTGTTTTGTTTTCCAAGTACAAAACTTCTTGCGTAATCTCAAATGAAAGTCTGTTGCGGACCTCATGTTAAAACACATAAAAATTGTTTCTTAGGCAACATCCTACATATGCTAATCAGAAATGAAAACATAGGGCTCTGAAAGTGTGCAGTTAACAAAGAAATAATATATATTCACTTAGTGATGTATACATTTCCTCATTTGAGAAAGTCAATGTATTTCCACATTAGATCCTAACCAAAAATACTGTTGCGTTTTCCAAGCACAAAACTTCATGTGTGATCTCAAAGGAAAGTCTGCTGCGGATATGATGTTAAAACACATCTAATCTTGAATCTCCTTTGAGTGGTTGATGACTCATCAAAAACACATTACGTGGGTAACAGAAATTCAATATCCATTTTTGTAAGGGCAGTGGCTGCCCCCCTTAATCTATATGGGGCACGCGTATGAATCGTATGCTGGAAGTGCAGTTGGGGCGGTTACGTCTGCTCTGCTCTTACACGGCGATGGGATCGCCATCTTGAGATTTAAAGGGAGCCGAGAAAATAGAGACGAAGGCTAGGCATGCAAAGTTTATGAAGCTTACATGGGCAAAAATGCCGACATGCGCGAAAGAGAGGCTGACATTTTGAGGGAGTTGCGGAACGATGACTCGTGGTATGATGTGAGGCGGGCGAAGGCAATGCGCCGTAAGACTGCCGAAGACGCTGAGCACCTGGCCAGGTAGGCGGCAACAATGTGGTAAAAGCGGGCGGGCCTCCCTAGAGGACTCGGGATATGGTGCGAGGTGGCCGAAGGCAACACATTATGAGACTGCTGAGGATACTGAAGACCGCGCCAGGGAGTTGGGAGCAATATGGTTATAGAGGACCAAATATCTTGAGTGTCTTGCATTAGAAATGGCAGTTATCTTAAAGGCCCCGACTTAAACGATGACACCGAACTGCTTGTCCGATAAGGCCAAAGCATTCAACTGTTAAAGGTCAAGTTCATTCTTCCTTACAATATATTTAATTTGAATGTGAGATATAATGTTGTCTTTCCTTCATTTGCACAGCAACAAAGCCTTAAAATAGGGTGTCTTTATGTAAAGAGTGGTCACGTTCGTTCCCAGCGAATGCGCAATTAGGGACCGCTCAACTAGGGAGAAGTATTGTCACTGCCGGCAGGTTGGTGTGTTTGGGGAAAACTAACCGAACTTGCTACTGAGAATACATTATTCAAAACGTTGTAGCTTATACTGAATTCTTTTAGATAAGCAATCACACTTCTCTACTAAAATTGATCATTACCTGTGACACATAACACAAGAAACCTATGTTTTTGCAAAGAAACTATCATAGATACAAAAGATTTTTTTGTATACCGTCGCGTTGTTGATTGCTCTCAGAGGCACCTACCATATATTCAGCTATGCTTCTGCTAGGTACTAGTACAACTGTTGAGGTCGTCATGCTATATCGGTTATTTTTAGCGAAATATGACCAGGTTGTTTTTTTACAGCGCGGAACTCTGCTTGCTATGCTAACTAATCTGGGTGTCATAATGACTTGGTTTGGTTTGGTTTGTGGGGTTTAATGTCCCAAAAAGACTCGGGCTATGAGAGACGCCGTAGTAGAGGACTGGATGGATGGATGGATGGATGGATGGATGGATGGATGGATGGATGGATGGATGGATGGATGGATGGATGGATGGATGGATGGATGGATAGATGGATGGATGGATGGATGGATGGATGGATGGATGGATGGATGGATGGATGGATGGATGGATGGATGGATGGATGGATGGACGGACGGACGGACGGACGGACGGACGGACGGACGGACGGACGGACGGACGGACGGATGAATGGATGGATGGATGGATGGATGGATGGATGGATGGATGGATGGATGGATGGATGGATGGATGGATGGATGGATGGATGGAAGGATGGATGGATGGATGGATGGATGGATGGATGGATGCACGGATGGATGGATGGATGGATGGATGGATGGATGGATGGATGGATGGATGGATGGATGGAATATAGGAGCGTCCCCTTTGAAACGAGGTGGTAGCAGTAACTATCATGCTCATTTTTCTTCCTATATCTTAATTAATGATTTAGATTGGTTAACTAAACCATCATTCTATTTATTAAATTTTTGTACTAACAGTATTTCACTTCTCTGCTTTTAAGCCACCAATCTTCCAGTCGTTTTTTGCTAGTTTCCACCGCCTGTAATTCACCCGGCCACTGGTATCTCTAAACCCCAGAGCTTCACGAACAGTTACTGCGACTGCATCAACTTCCGGGTGGATACCATTACATTCGGGTAATGGTCAATTGTTTCACTGGAGTTACCACATACAGCACTTGCGTCATTTTCATTGTTAAATTTCTTTTTGTAGCTGCGTGTTCTAAGGCACCCTGATCTAGCTTCCAAAAGTAGGCCACTGCCTCTTAAGTTATCAAAAAAGCTTCCTTCCTGATTTGCATTTTCCACTTTCGGTAAAATTCCACACTCTGTTTCTTCTGCATCGTATTTAACCAATTTTTACCTTCTGTGTTTTTCACCTGTTGCTCAATGCTCTTTATTTCTCCGTCCTTGTGACTAGAATACTTACTAGTTAGTTTCCTAGTTCTTTTCCTCCATTGTGAGTCAGCGCTTTTTAAGTACAGGTATATAAATACTTTAGCTGTCCGTCTATTACTGTCCAATTTCCTCAGGCGGTCCTCATATAATATTTCACTCTGAGCTTCCCGTACTTCGAAAGATGTCTAGCCCATATCTCCCTGTACCACCTCATTTGTGGTTTTGCCGTGGGCACCTAGTGCTAATCGTCCAACGGCTCTCTGATTTATTTCTAATGTCGACTGTACCTCTGATTTTAGGCACAAAACCGCATTTCAGAAAGTAAGTCCGTGCTCAATAATTCCCTTCCAAATATTCCTCAAAACGTCATACCTGTTGTATCCCCACAATGCCCTATGCTTCATTATTCCAGCATTCCTTCGTCCATTGGCCTTAAGTGATTGCTCATGCTTTCCAATATATGCCAATCCTTCGTTTACCCATACCCCCAGATATTTATATTGTGCTACTCTAGGTATTTCATGGTCGTATATATTAAGACCCTGATCATTTGAGCCACTCAAAACCATCAGACCCGACTTAACTGCGCTAAAACTGAAGCATAGAGCGTCCCCTTCGTCTCCGCAATACTTAACCTCAGTTTGCAATTCTTCCAGACTCTCAGCTAGCAGCACAATACCGTCTGCATACATCAAACCGGGGAGGCGCTGCTCTACCGCCTTTCCACCTAAACTATATGACAGGTTAAAACCTAGGTCCCTGTCTCGTATCCTCCTTTCCAGGTTTATCATATAAAGCATGAACAGAAGCGGTGATAGAGGACAGCCTTGTCTTAATCGTTAGCACACTTTGACATCTTCCGTACTTCTTATCCCTTCCCACGTAATTTCTACTTTGTTATCCCGGTATATTTCCTGTAGGAACTCTATTATCTAATAAACGATGCCTTATTCTTTTAATATGTTCCACAGGAGTTCCCTGTGTACGTTGTCGTACGCCCCGTTTATGTCCAGGAAGGCCAAATTTAAAGGTCTCTTTTTCACTCTAGATATTTCGATGCATTGGGTGAGCACGAACAGGCTATGACCTAAGCGCCTACCATTTCTAAAGCCGTTCTGAAGTTCTCCGAGTATCTTGTTACTTTCTACCCATGACTGCACCTTTAATTTCACCGCCTGCATGGCCAACCTGTACATAACAGATGTTATGGTGTTTGGCCTGTAGGATTTTTTGTGCATCCTTCCTCCTTTCCCTTTATAAATGAAATTCATTTTACTCTGCCACCAGCTGTCCGGAATTTGCTTATTCGTTATGACTGTTTCCAGAGCTTTTAACAACGTTTCCTTACATTTTTGACAAGTTGATTAATCAGCTTGATCGGAATTCTATCTATTCCTGTAGATGGGTTTTTAGGAATATTTTTTTCTGCCCTTTTCCAGTTTAGATTGGTCAGTTCTAAGCTGCTTTGTATTCTGCTACCTTGTGTTGCTTCCAGATTTGCGGAGATTGCCCTATCGTCGCTTTTAAATGACTCGGCTATAACTGATGTAATGTAGTTCACTGCGTTGTCTTAAACACTTTCCCTCGATATCTTGAATCCGATCTTGCTTTCTTTGATTCCTTTTCCCTAGCCAGCTTATATGGTTCCAGAATTTTCTTGCTCCGCCTCTAGAGGCATCCTGTATGTCAGCCATCCAGCGTTCAGTGGACTGTTTTATTTTACGTTGGACAAGGGCCTGGTACCTCAAGTTTCTTTTGCCGATATGATTCCCATTTTTGGTCGATTTCCTCCTGAGATACCTGTGCTTTCATTGCCACTCGATGTTCTCTTGATGCAGCCCGTCGTTGTTCAATAGCTTCCCTGATTACCTTATTCCACCAGCTCGTTTAATTTCGTCGTTTACTTTTTGTCTAAGTTCTATTTCTCTTTTCATCAAGGGTCCCATCTGAAGACTAATACGGTTATCATCACTTCCAAGACTACGCTCCCCTTCTTCGTCTATTTCCATTTTTTTTATCTTACTTTAAATTTCCTGCGACATTAGACAGTAGTCAATGGTCAACTGCCTGTTGCGGAATTCCCACGTGATTTGGCCTTCACATTTTGCTTCTCTATTTACTATAACTATATCGTGTCGCTCACAGAAGTCTAGCATTAGCTTCCCCTTACAATCCGTGCCTCCATCCAGGTCGTCGATGTGTCCGTTCATGTCCCCCAGCAGAATAATACTGGCCCCGTTTCCAAACTGGCTTATATCGTCACTGAGACATTCAACAAGATCTCTGTTTTCTTGCCTGCATTGATGTCCTGTTCCTAAATAAACTACTCCTAGCCATGTCCTTATGCCGGCAATTGTTTCTGAAACCCAGATATGTTCTTTAGAAGATGATTTAATTCTTTGCCAATTTGTTCCCTGGTGTATCAACATACCCACCCCTCCACTCTTTTTTTCTGTTCTCGTTCTGTTGCACTCTTCCCAGACGTAGCCTTCTATAAACGGTGGATCTTCTAGATCCCTGAGATGAGTCTCGCAAAGAGCGTACACACCTATTTTGTCATCCTTCAACTGCTGTTCTATCTCTAGCCCTTTCACTCTTTTTCTACCTCCTTGCATGTTTATGTAGCTAATCCTAGTGCTAAATGTGCTAAATATCTTTACTGTACTTTTCTTTCTCGACCACCTCCTTGCCATTTTTGGGGGCTCAGCCTCCACAGCCATTTTTGGGCACAGTAGCCGAGCGCCCTTCGCTGGTGGTGGTGGTATAAACATTTACTGCCAATATGACCACTGCGCCACCCCGGCGGGGCTCATTATGACTTCCACCCTAAACTTCCCAACGTTTTTGCACTGTCTAGAGCATCACTAAAGACTGATTACCCATCATTGCAAAATTTTGGCTACGAGAAAAATTAATTTTAAAATAGAAGTGTTACACAACAGGAATGTATCGGAATGAAATTTGGAAGCGCGGTGCACCTCAGAAAATGGCTCTGCAATCGTAACAATTTGGGCGGACGCTTAAAACTTTGTAATTATGGCAACGCGAATAATATAGTTGGGCATTGTTTAAAATTTTCAGTCTTTATTGGTTTCTTGAGTCATGGCGCACTTCCGCGATCTTCCCCTCTCGAAACTTTTGCCTGATACGCTGTCACTCGTAGCAATATGAAACGAAGCTCTGTGCCCCCGTAGCCATGTAAAAAAGGATGGTGGAGCGCGCAATAAGCGTGATGACACAGTTTCCAGAGCATAATATTTTTGCCGTCGTTACATTCTACAGCTGTGTTCCCTACCGCGCTGCCGCTTACTGTTTCTCTCTCATCTATAGACACGCTCTACAGCACCGCCCCTGACATCCTTCCATCTCTTCGACCGCGCGCCATCGCCCGTTCTTCATACCCTGTCCTGCACAGCTTTTTTTTTTTTGCCAGTGCTCTGGTTTTCTGAGCCTCACAACGAGAGCTTTAAACCTATAGGTCTAAAACTTTTAACTAAAGAATTGATGGAAATTCGCAAAACTTCAGGTCAGAGGAGAACTGGTTCAGACAATAAAGGCGTGCTATCTAAAAGTAATTGCACACATGCAACCGCTCTCCAGTTGACAAAAATTTAGAGGATCTATTAGACGCCTCTTGAAAAGATAATGGCGACAGCCGACCCTTCCTTACCTCTAATTTGCCTACCATTGTTAGCGTCTTGTCGACATTCGTTGCAGTGCCACATATATTTTATTTGGTTTACAGGAAAGGAAAGGCGCCGTATCTATCACACTTTTTTCTGCAAGTGTGTTTGGACGGTACAACATCGCTCCTGTCGCGTGGCATTCCTTGCCGCGCGTTCAAGTGTGGCGTTACAGATGGCAGAGGCGTCACATCCCGCCTCGGCCAATCTGAACGCCGGAAAAGCGGGACACGCTTTGTTGACGACAGCATGAGCCATTAAAGGCATTCGCCATAATATGATTTCCCAATTGCCACAATAGTCCTGAAAATTGGATTTGTTACGGTATGAGAGAAGGAAAAGTAACTTGTCTAAGGAAACTCAATAAGCTTTCAATATGCCCTCACTGAATGTGCTTTTTCTTCAAATCATTCTACAACATCCGAGTTAGCGCTATTTTCTATTCTCGTAATAAAAACAATGTAGATAAAAAATTGCACTTAACTCTGAAGTGTTATGTAGGATATACGACTGATACAGACGTACCTCAAAAACTCTGAATCGGCCTCACTGTTACGGCACACAGAATTTATTTGTAAATTGTTCTGTTTATATGGAACACCAGGTGAAAAACGCTGTCAATCGGATTACCAAGCTTCTGGTGGTATATTGGCGCTAACTGTAATTAGACGCGGCGTAAATGCAAGAGAGTTCTGCAGCTTCTCAGGAATACGGTAAACTGTGGGAACACATTATATGCTGAAACTGGAGATGTTCCAGCGGTAAGTAGGCCAGATAAAATATACTTTCTAGGTAGAATGACACTATCAAGCAAAGTCAATTTCATCGCACAACTAATCCAGGATATTTGTTGAGCAATAGTTCAAAAGTAATATTAGTATACAATTGGTAACATATTAAATTATTAAATTGGTTCACAGGAAGGGAAAGGCGCAGTAACTGTCACACTTGCTCTGTGGACACCCGAACCGCGCCGTAAGGGAAGGGAGGAAGGTGGGAGTGAAAGTGGAAAGAGAGAAAGAGGAGCCGTAGTGGAGGGCTACGGAGTAATTTCGACCACCTGGGGATCTTTAACGTGCGCTGACATCGCACAGCACACGACGCCTCTTCGTTTCGCCTCCATCGAAACGCAGCCGCCGTGGTCGGGTTCGAACCCGGGAACTCCGGAACAGTAGTCGGGCGTCTTACCACTGCACCACCCCGGCGGGGCTTTGGTAACATACTAATACTGTTTTTGTTTCATTTGGTTTGGGTTTGGGGTTTAGCGTCCGAAAGCGACTCAGGCTATAAAAGATGCCGTAGTGGAGGACTCCGTAAATTTGGATCACCTTGGGTTCTTTAACGTGCACTGACATCGCACAGCACACGGGCGCCTTTCATTTCGTCTCCAGCGAAAAGCGGCCGCCAAGGCCGGGATTCGATCCCGCGTCCTTGGACACAGTAGTCTAGCGCCCTAACCACTGCGCCACGTGTTCTTTTTTTTCTTTAATTGCCTGACTTCGGCACAATACACAAAACCACTTACAGTGCACAATGAGCATTCATTAATACAACAATCAGCCAGGTGGGTTGTGGCGTCGTTATGCTGAAATTCTCTTAAGGTCACTCATGGCTCCAATCTTCCGAGTCACTCGGAAGCTTCCGGAGCGAGTTTCTGAATTTCAATATATCTATTCATGCCTTCCCGAAAATAGATCCGTGCGTGCCGTGCGTCAGGATCGCAATGGTATCCTGCCATTCTCGAGCGCCAAATACAGTGGAGGGCCATTAGCATAATAAGGGCAAATGGCACCCCATCCTCATTCTCTACTGGCAAGTACCTAATACCATGCGAGTCTAATGGAAATTCCTTTTTAAAGTCCGTTGTAAAATATCCCAAAAGTATACCCCTTCCCAACAATGTAGGAAAACGTGGTCTATAGTTTCTGGCTGTTTACAAATTAAGCAATGCGAACCCCAAGGTAAAAATAAATTCTTCCCTACCAAGAACTTCTTTACTGGCAGTGTTTTCGTGTGTAACTTAAAGAAAAAAGTTTTTGCATTTGACGGCGCTTGCATCGCCTTCACCCGCTTAAGTACGTCGCGTCCTGGTCCTCCATTGTATAAGGCCCTGTACATTGGTATGGTAAGAACTACGTCACACAAATCCTTGTACAGCTTCTTCCTGCTAACACAAGATAAATATTCATAAGGAAATCGAACAGACAGGAATCGCACACTAGCGACAACTTCTTTAAAATAACCAAAAATGCGTCCCGATACGCTTTCGATCGAGACAACAAAGTCCGGCAGTGCATTTCCGAGCGTTAATTGGCACACAATACGCAAAAATGGATCTTTTACATCGCGAACAAAAAGAAATCTGCTGACAATCTGTCGTAGAAATAAATGCTCCAAACCCAGTCCACCGTCCTTCACCCGCCTAAACAAACTTGTCCGGCTACATCGTTCCCATTCTGCTGCCCACACAAAAATGGCAAATATCCGGTGCAGTCTCTGTACATTCATCCTTGCACAATGCAACACTGGCATCACGTACCACAGCTTCGACATTAAAAACATATTGCCCACCGTGGCCCTTGCGAAAACTGGCAATTGTTGCCCTTTCCACCCCTCCACCTTTTCCCACATAGCTTGAGTCTGTGCCCTCCAGTACGATTCACTATCGCGATAACTATCTAGTGGGACTTCCAAGTACTTTACTGGTGTTGTCACACAGGACATGTTTGCGAACTTCTCGGGCGTCGTTGGCCATTCTCCGTGCCAAAGCTCTAGGGACTTTGACCAATTAACTTTACTGCCGGAAACCTTTGTGAATTCTTATACAGACGACACGGCCACGATTACCCCTTCGCGATTCACTGCGAATACAGCCACATCGTCCGCATATGCCAGCAGCTTAACCTCTGCAGCTTGCAATTGGAAGCCACGAAATTTGTCGTTTTCTATGATATTTAAACACAGTGTCTCGATGTAAACGCAGAATAGCAGAGGGCTGTGGGGACAACCCTGGCGCACCGATCGCTGCACGTTTATGGGGGCCCCAAACTCTTATTTACAATGAATCTTGAGTATGCAGAACAGGATTTCATATGAGACACAATCAAATGCTTTCTCCAGATCCAACTGAAGGATGGCTACACAACTGTTTGTGTGATCACAGCACTCAAAAACACTCCTCCCTTTATCCACATTGGAAACAATGGATCGACCCTTGATCCCACACGTCTGGTGTGGTCCAACTAACTGTTGGATTACTGACTGTAGTCTACGGGCTAGAATTTCATAAACACTTTGCAGTCTACATTCGTGAGTGCGATAGGGCGATATGCTGTAACCTGTTGTAACTTATCTGCTTCATTGTATTTAGGAATCAACACTGTGTGGGATTTGCCATAAGACGGGGGCAATACACTTACTTTGTAGGACTCGTTGTACACGGCTGTCAGTACCGGCACTATTTCATGTTCGTATGCTTTGTAGAACACCATGCTTAAACCGTCAGGGCCGGGAGATTTCCCCGGGTTCAATTTTTCTATGGCAAGCTCGACCTCCGACGCGGTTATTGACAGCTCCAGCCTTTCTTTCTGCTCATCATCTAATCGCGGTAAAGCGCCCAGAAACTTTCCTTTGAATGCGTTTACTTCCACGACTTCTTTGTAAACAGCGTTCGATAATATTCAAGAAACGCCTGCTGGGTATGACCGCTTTCTCCAGATAACGTCCCGCCCCATTCGATCAGTTCAATGTGGTTTCTCTGAGCACGCGTCTTCTCGATTCCTAGTGCTCGTTTCGACGGTGTCTCCCCAGCAGCTATATCTTGCGCCTTCGCCCCCACAAGCGCACCACGATAGCGCTCTTCTTCGAACAGTTCAATGCTGTTTTTTATTTTCCTAATATCGTTCATCCATTTACCAGGCTCTTCGCTTTGTTTTTCTAGTAGTCTAGCCAGCAAGGATCCTAAATTGTCCTCCTCACGCTTCTCTTCTTGTCGTATACAGCTTGACCGTTCGATTGCTGCTCTCTTTATTTGCTCTTTGCAAAGTTCCCACTGCTGCCATATTTTCATCTCCCCCCTAGACTCTATTTTGTCAATTTCTTCGCTTACTTTCCTACTAAAGATATCATCTGTAATGAGCTTATTATTTAATTTCCACATCTCCCATAAAAACTGATTGCCTGGATTTTTTGTCCCTATCCCGCACTCCACTAAACAATGATCAGAAAATGAAATCGGTACTGCATTGTAACTACTGCATTTTGATATGACGTCCGTAGACACATAAATGCGATGCAGCCGCGCGTGGCTTGACGGCTGGAAATGTGTAAACTTCACACAACGTGATCCTTCTAAACATTCTGCCACGTCGTCAAGGTTGCTAGTGTCTATAATTTCTGAGAGAGCCTCAGTACTTCTGTCCCTAAACGCTCTTGTACTGGATTTATCGCAGCCTCTCAAGATGCAATTAAAGTCGCCCATGAAATTCAGGATTTCTGGCAACTGATGTACTTTTGTACGTTTTGAAAAAAGGCTACCCTCTCATCCACAACATTTGCAGCGTAAACACTAATAATGGGCCAATACGTTTTGTTGTACAGAAAATCAACAGAAACACATCTTCCCGCAGGAGATGCCATATGCGCCTGAACATCGAGTCCGGGTAATTTCTTAACAAAAATGACACAGCCCGCAGACGTGCCAATTGCGTGGCTCACTACTGCAAAATGCCTAGACGTGAAACGTCGCACCATGTTACCGGTCTCTTCTTCACCATCAACTTTCGTTTCCTGCGCGGCCAGGACGTCGATGTCATGCTCAGTTAAAAGGCGGTACACCTGGCCCTGCTTCTTCTTGCTTGCCAGTTCCCTGACATTAAGTGTACCTGCTTTTATCGGAGCCGCAGAAGCCATTTTCATACAGAGGAAAGAGGCCGGTAAAATGGTGCTTACCTCTCGCGTCTAGCGCGTGGCTAGACGACGTCTTTGACCCCGGAGCCATCCGTTTTTCCAATTTTCCACGTTTTTCCACGTATTCACTTTCTGTTTCGTCATTAGTCCTGAAAGGCAACTAACATATAGTAATCCAAGTCGGATGGTGTAGAAACTGTTTCATTCACATTGCAGAGTGAAGAACTTATAAAAGACACAGAAAAATCTTTCCTCGACATAAATGCGACATTGCACAACATGCAAAGCCTTGCGAAACGAGGTGTCTTCAAAGGCTGTGATGCTGCACTTTTCCTGACAAGGTAAAGATGGTTTCTGGAAACGGCACAAAAAATTCATATTGTCTTATTTTTCGCTAGAAGAAGGTGCTTTTAAATTGTTCTTGAACCTATTCTTTATCACAGACATTGTGGAAAATCGAGAACTGATGCGTAATCTCCTTTCTTGGTGCTTTTCTTAGATTACGACGGGAATACAACACTGAGCTTTGGAGGGTGCGGCTGTGTAAGAGAGATGTGTGCAGGAAGCAAGAAAAAATGAGGAGCGCCTTCCTGCCAGTGCACTGAATATTTTCATCAGGGAGTTTCTCTTTGGTGTTTGTGGTAAAACTGTTAACTGCCTATGAAAAACGGAGTTACATAGAACTTGCTATGAGTCCCTTCCTTTCACAAATACTAGGTAGAGTCCCTAGTACGGAACCCCAGTGGCTTCCGCTGCGGACATTACTCGCTTCGTTTCGGCAGAATAATTGCCACACAGGCCGAAGGCAGTCTTGGGACTTAGCATATAATCATAAACTCCAAGCGATTCCAACGATATAGCTGTGCTTTTGTTTATATCGATCCAGCATTTTACAGTCGTTACTGATCCTACTCTCTCGATCGCTGCCTCTCTAAGGGCTATCTAGTACTCTTGGAGAACATATACGTTCCATATTTTGGTAAGATGTTGATTTTTGTGTCCATAGGAGTGATGTTTGAAATTCGTGTAGTTTACTACGGTTAGGGCACAAAATGAATGATCTGCCATAAATTGATATTGTTTGGTATCATATATTGTAGGTGCTCTTTTATTGTGTTTCATAGGCTGTCCACCTAGCGCATTTCAGGTGAGAAAAATGGTTGAAGGGGCTCTTAAGAATTTGCATATATAATAATTGCCGACATTATGCAAATTATAACACTAAATTTCTGTTAAACATTAAATTACATGAACAACCCTAGTTTAAAATCAAGCTTTACACACCTAGACAGTTGAATGTGATATCGTCAGCAAAACCCAGCGTGTTAAATATCAAAATATGAACCCTCACTTGACATCAAGTATAGGAGATCTTGCATCCCGGAAACAATGAAACGTCGGAATTTTAAACGGGAATAAAATTGCACTAGATCCATTTGTAAATAAAACACCACGTAGAAAGTTATTTGACATGGGGTGTTTCAAACAATACAGCGTGCTTCTCTACTGCATATTTGACGTAAGAAATATAGCTGCTTTTAAATTATTCACAACCGCTAAGCGCCCCCTTTATGAGGTTAGCTTACGCCAAGAGCGGTAACCATATCCCAAATTCATCGCTACGGTGACACTCTGCTCGGTAAACAGTTATATATTATCCCGATAAGCAGTTTTATATTGTAACGTGACTACCCAAGGCGTTTATCTACAAAATGTTCTCTACAGAAAGAATTTTTGTGGATAGATATAAGAACAATGCAATCAGCCAGTATACAATTGTGGCTTCCCAACAGCTGGCTTCAAAAGTTAGTATTGCACCTATCATTATTAAGCGCGTTACGGGCTGGACTGCTTGTATCCTACAGCAAATAATCATATGTAATTTGAAATTTTAGGAATGCCATTCCCGCCTAGGCATCAGCGTACAAAATTAGGTCACATTCATCGCAAAAGCGGAGCAGGCAAGTGAAGGTGACTCCGGGTGGCCAGTAACATCCCTAGCGACATCTGCGAGTAGGCGCCACACCGCGGTACGCCTTTATTTTACGCTTTGCTGACTCGGTGCTCCTAGTAGGGTGCTAAGAATGGAGCACATTACCGCACTCAGCAAATGAAAGACTTAATAGAAGAATTTTTAATTTTATTTCTTATAGTAGATTATATAAACCCTCTTGCTTTCTGAATCAATACGCATTTAGTAGTTCTACGCTGAAAGGTGGCCTACAAAGAAATTGGCTTATTTCAAGCAATTACTGGCCAACTTAGGTGGAACAAACGGAATACTCAAAAAACCATTAAAAACTTTATATTCTTCTTTCGACAGCCGACGGCATGCGGCCTAATCACTGTTATTGTAGCACGCGCATCTTTTAGTATTCTTTGTTCGAACATGTTCGAGACGCAGCCTTGTCCCGCAAGATGCGCCGAGATGTTTCTCGGAAATTCTGGCCACTCGCATATATTTCTGCAATGTTCTAGGCTGTACTGGTCACCGTTTCCGGCTTTATATGTATATTTCCTCGCCGCCTATAAGTTCAGCATTTGTCGCAATGACGGAGGAGTAGATATGCGACAGCTGAGCACGATTGTTGTTATTGCCGCCACAAAGTTGTTAAGTTCTTTTGCGGGCGTAAGTCAGCCAAATAATTAGACTATTCCTCTGAACTTCAAGTCCACTTATCCATTACCAACGACATTGCCACCACTACGTGACATCTGGTAGAGGTGCTGCCCTTCGTGTCCCGGTTTAACCCTTCAAGCCAAGACTGCAGCCCTATTCCTGTCACCCTGGGAGATCAGCCAAGACGCCATCGAACCTGCCGTCGACTTCAAGGGCTCTAACGCGAACACGGTCTCTTCTGCCGGAACCCGTTCGACCCCGGAAGGCGTCAACTTTGGCAATGGCCCAATCAATGGTACCGGTTGTCTTCCTGAAGTCCGTCGGGAGCCCCCCATCTTCCAGGGACTGCCCACTGGAAATGCAGAAGACTGGATGGATCTTTTCAACAGTGTGGCAGAATTCAGTGGCCGTAACGGCGCTGCGAATCTCTGGAAAGTCTACTTTGCTCTTCAAAGACCTACCTGAGTTTGGTTTGAAAATCACTAGGCTTCTTTGAAAATTGATGACATTCAAAGCGGAGTTCTTGACGACGGTCTTTGTAAGTTACATCCAAACAGAAAACGCTCACGCCCTCCTCCAATCACGAATTCAGTGCCCAAATGAACCGATCCTGGCTTATGTTGTAAATATGAAGCTTCTTTTCCGCCGCGACAATCCCTGCATGACAGAGGAGACCAAGGTGAACCCGTTGATGTGCAGCGTGAAAGATCAACTATTTGCAGGTCTTCTTCGTCAGCCGCCAAAGACAGCTGCGGAGTCCTACCAAGAAGCAGGAAAAGACACTTGAAGCAAAAACGTGACCTTACAACCGGCCTCTCGAAGCGCTTTTGACAAGTGTCACGAAATCAGCGCATATTTTTATCAAGCCGGCACGGCTCGAGGCCCGCGCGGCGTCGCTCGGAGAGCTGTAGAAAAGCCTCCTTCCCCGCGCGAGAGAGCGTGTAGCTTAGTACACGTCGCCGCCGCCCTCTTTCCTATCACCCGGCGATCACGCGGACGCATCAAGCTGGAATATGCCAGAAAAATCGAGAATCTTCTATGGGACCTAGCCAATGACGAGGCGCGGCTCGACGGGAGGAAAAGGGAGTGCTGTAACCAGCGAAGCTAACTATGTGTGCGCGCTAGCTTTGGCGCGCGTTAACATACAGACACGGCGCGCCCTATTTAAAGAGACCGTACCGCTTGTTGAGTCAGTCAGTCAGCGGATGCAACTTCTTCGCCAGTTCTTCGACTGGACTCCCGGGGAGCACCCGCTGCTGGAAAGCCAAGGACCTGCAATGGAGCGGCGCTCGACCACATCGTGACTCTTGAGGCGTCGGACTGCAACAGTGCCCGGTGAACAACTTGGTGTTTGTTTATGTAACTCGTGTTTGATCTGTTGTAAAGCCTCTGTGTTATTGAATCATTGTGTAGTTGCATGCTTAGCGTTTGTATTCTGTGAACCTCTCGTCTGTGCATTTCAAGTGATCTTGTGTATTCTTTTGTATCGTCTCTTGCTGTGCATAAATTGTGTTTTGTTTGTTACGTCTGACTCCGATCCTTACTCTGGTTTGAACCGGCGACAGCTGGGCACCAAACGGCCACCCCCTTCTGTCACTACAAGGTAGTTGAATTACGGCTGAGCTTGCCACGCAGGTCGAGGGCATCTCCTATGCGACCGGAACAGCTACCCCCACTCACTCTAAGGGAGTCTGGGAGTGTGCGCACCGTTAAGGGCGCATCGTTCATAATACCCCTCTAATTATTAACGGGTGACAGCAAGCCACTACTAAAGCGCACCGCAAGTGGAGATAACTTTCTTGAAATTATCCGTCATGTCATCTGTGAAGAACTACGTACGTTGACTCCTGTTATCGCAAGCGCAGCTGCAGGTTGAGTCACTCATACGTCATTCGTGAGCAAGTTAAGCAAGCATTGGGCCTTCCTCAGGGGACGGCTCCAACAGCTCAAACGCAAGAAGCAGCAGAAATGAATTAGGCAGTTGCAGTTCATCGTGTTGTGCCACGACGGGATTTTCCAAGTCCTCACTGCGGTCGTCCTGTTCCGGTATGCCGCCCATCGTGTTTCGACCGACTGTCATGTCCCGGGAAATCCTATGCCTGGATGACTTCTAACAAACGACCAATATGTTTCCTTTGTGGCGAGCTGGACACATCCTTCATTACCGTCTGTACAGGCGTATCGGCCTGCGTGGTTTTGAAATCGTGGCACTACGACCCCGTCCTGGCGACCAACCACAGGAAATCAGCGACTTCTGGCGATTAGGAGAGCACGCTTCGCCAAGTTGTCTGTCACGTTCCCCATCACCGTTCAAGTCCAGCTTTGCGTCGCCAGGAGAAAGCTATGTGCAAGGCAGGTCTGCTAGTCCACGCAGGAGAAACTACAGAGAGTAATATTTGAAGGTAAGTTTGCTTCACGGCGAAAACACGAATATTCTCGGCAGCGATTTAATACAGCCGTCAAATCGCCGCTCCACACGACGACAATGACGTGAACACGACCGGATTCCAAGTAGCCCACAAAGGGGCTGTCAACGGTCGCATGGTTACCATCTTAGTGGACACCAGAGCCGACTATTCTGTCGTCAGTGGAGAATTTGCAGCCCAGCTCGAGAACGCTAATTCATAACGCTGTTGGTAACCTCATTACGACGTCGGGATGATGCACCGCAAGGGTTAGAGTAAATGCACGTGCTTACCCTGTCAGCTTCGTCGTCCTACACGAATGCTCATGCCAGGTGATTATGAGTATGAAATTTTTGAGTGGACATCGGGCGATCATTGGCCTTCGCTTAAACTTATCAAGCTCTCGACGGAGAAAGCCACAATTCACATGCGTCCTTCAACGCATCACGCCGCTCTCAGCGCCTCGAGGAAGAATTCACCGTACCACCCAAATTAAGCGTCATCGTCCCTGTGGGTACATAAGATGTCGAAATCGCTGAAGGGGTTGTCGAAGAAAACACAGTTGTTATGTGATAGAGGTCTCGGCATCGCAAGATGCATCGCCCACTTCCAGAATTGGACAGGGTATCATGATACTAACCAACTTCACCCAAGGATATCGGCATCTCAATAAAGGAACAACAATTGCCTTCCTCGACGAATTAGCAGACATTAGCGATGTCTTCGCCCTCCCCGATGAGCGTGCTAACGACCAAACTGACCAAAGCCACCACCCCATTCGATAATTATCCAGCACTCACCCAAAGCGGGCAACACAGTAAATGCTTTTCTTCACCCTTAAAAGTGCGACAAACTCCTTTAGCCAAGCACCACAACGTTAGAGAAGAACCTGCTAGGCCTCTGCTCCAAAGCCCCTACCATGTATCCTCTCGAGAAGGACAGGCAATCCGCAATCAAGTAGAAGAAAAGTTTCGGGCGACGTTATCCAAACATCAAGGAGCTCCTGGCGGCGCTTGTCGTTTTGGTAAAGACGGTACACATCGCTTCTGCGCTGATTACCAGCGCTTAAATAGCATAAAGAAAAAAGACGTCTACACCCTCCCCGGCATTGCCGCCCACTGGACCGGTTTTGCTGTGCTAAATTAACATCGATGGACCTGAAGAGCGGCTATTGGCAAATTGACTTCGACAACTAGGATGGCGGGAAGACCGCATTCATCACACCAGACGACCTATTTGAGTTCAAGGTGATGCCATTCGGCGTCTGCTCCGCAACAGCGATGTTTCAACGGGTAATTGACACTGTGCTGGCGGCTTGAAGTGGTAGATTTTTCTGGTACACTTGGGTGATATTGTTGCATTCACCTCAAGCCTGGAAGACTAACTGCAAAGGCTTGGGACAGTTCTCGAAGCAATCAAGATATCAGGGCTAAAGTTGAAATCAGACAAATGCAAATTCGTTTACGAGGAACTACGATAACTATGTCACATCTTTAGAAGGGATGGCGCTGGCCCTGACCAGGGGAAAAAAGCTGAGATCGCATAGTTTCCACAGCCATCCTGCAAAAAGCAGTACGTAGGTTCCTTGGGCTTCGCGCTTGCTATAGGCGATTTGTCAGGAATATTTCGCTCATCGCCGAACCGTTGACGCAGCTTACAAAGGCTGACATACCATTTGAATGAGAAGCGCAGCAATATGATTCTTTTAAGAAACTTGAGCGCTGCTTAGAATCCCCTCTAGAACTCCGGCACTTTGATGAAAATGCCGACAGAAATTCATACCGATGCAATTAGTGGTCAAGTCGGCGCCGTTCATGTTCAGAAAATTAACGGATAGGAAAAAACATTTGTTTTGGTTAACGCGAGTTAACTTCAGCTGAATTGCCGTAGCAACGGCGGAAGCTTCTTTTGCCTACTACATTATTGCCCTATCAAGCCCCATCAGTGTAAGGTGCTGCATTATTGGGGACCTTTAAACTCATCATTTAGGAGTATGAGGCGAGAACGTAAGTTACCAACCTGGTTCTTCTTCTTTTTTTATTCTTCCTCCTCTTCTTTTTCTCCTGAATTGCCTTGTGACGTCATTACCTTTTGTGACGGTACATCGCGCGTAGCTTGTCGGATACAACCCGCATTTCATTGAACGCATTGAAGTTCAGCGGCGTTCTATAATTTTTCTACAGTAAAAGAAAAGCGCAGAATCTGTCACCCGAGGAATCTCGCTATCATTCGCACTGTAGAAGGGGGAAATTATGAAGAACGTTTAATTATCCGAGGCATGACTCAGTGGTAAAGCGCTGGAGTGGAGATCCAAGGGATGGAGGTTTGATTCTGCGGTGGGAGACAAGGTTTATTCACTTATATTTTAGGTATATATATCATCGCTGCAAAAGCTCCTTCTCCGCCGCTTTGTCTGTTAAGGTAAAGCGTGGCGTCTGCCGGGGATACGCGAAGGCTCGAAACTTGGGGCAGTATTGCTATCGCAATAAAAGTAATCTCAATTTCGCCCGTGTTTGTACGGACGACCATTCAGAGTTGTGAGCGACCACCAAGCTCTGTGCTGGATCGCCAACCTAAAATGTCCCTTCGGTCGCCTTGCGCGATGGAGCCTCCGTCTTCAAGGATCCTACATCACAGTCGTCTGCACGTCTGACGGCAAACATTCGGATGCAGGCTGCTTGTCACGAGCACTGTCGACGCGCCTCCGAAAGACTACAAAAACGCCATCGTGGGACCGGTAAGCGCAAGCAGGTTTGCACAGCAACAGCGCTTGGGCCCCGAGTTGAACGTCCTAGCTGGTTACCTCGAAGGAAAGATAGCTTCTCCTCATGCTGTGTTCAGGCGTCAGTTATCGTAATTCATCTTAAAAATCATGTCGTTCTGAAGAAGAACCTCGCAGCCAACAAAAACGCGCAGCTCCATTTTGTGCCCAAAAACCTCAGACAGACGATTCTGCAGGCGCTGCATGATGAACCAACAGCATTGCATCTCGGGTTTGTGCGCACGTTGCACAGGATACAAGAGAAATATTGCTTGCTACGGTTACCTGCCGACGTTGCTTGTTATGTGAAAACGACACAAGGCGCCCCCAATCAGACCAGCTGGTCTACTGCACCTACTACCGCTCCCCAGTAAGCCCTTCCAACAAATTTATGGACCTCCTCGACCCCTTCCCAAATTAACCAGCGTGGAATAAATGGATCAAACCCTAAGATTTGCTGAGTTGTTAAAATTTGCTAAGTTGTTAAGGTTTTGGTCGACTGAATTCTGATCCGACACGGCGGTCCTGAAGGGCTCATCACGAACTGAGGAACTGCATTTACGGCGAAGCTCACGCACGCCATCTTGCCCTTCAGCCAAACCAGCCCACGGAGGACAACTGCCTACCATACGCAGACCAACTGACTTACGCAGCGTCTGAACAAACCGATTGCAAAAATGATCGCAATGTAGTACGTCCAGGCCGAACAAAAGACCGGCGACACCATCCTGCCATACGCCATCTTCGCGTATAACAAAGCCGTCCAAGAGACAAGACAAGCGACCCCGTTCAAGCTTGCGTATGGCAGGGAGAACACGACTGCGCTCGACGCTGTCGTGACGCTGGGACTAAGTCGACCCGGCCTTCACTTGGTAGCGTCCAGAGACTCCGGGTTGATGAAGGATTGAATCTTCGAAGTTGGTAAAATATATACAAGCAGGTTTAATGGCATTTTGACAAAACGTATTTACATGAAAAAAGGGTATATCAGCAAAAAGGCAAGCGTTAAGAGTTCATAGCGAGAAGCGTCTCGATGAGCCGTTTACCCAGGGCTCAGAGCCTCATTTCGTGCTCTGAAACGTCCTTAAATCCCCCTATGTCCAGCCCCTCTCTGAAGATGCTGACCAACCAGTTCCAGGGCACGCCCCTCAGATATCGGCATCCAATCGAACACATCCCTGCACTGATGCTCTGATGCACTGACTGGTCCAGTATTCTTCGTCGGGCGTGGTCACTTGTTGGCGGGTAGAGCTTGGGAACCGCGAGGAGGTAAATTTCGATTCTTCTGCAAAGATTCGCTATGTTGGTTCCGGCAAGTGAATTTCCTTCTCAGACGCCCAAGTGTACGTGCGCACCACGAATACTGCTCCCAAGATTGTCCCTTTCCGGAAATTGCATCTCTTTCCTTTATTCACGGGAAATCCTCTAATGGCCATGCTCCATGCTCCTTTCTTCTCCTGCACGTCAGCGGACGTGTCACTCCTATCGTCTCCTTTGGACAATAGGCATTCCTCACTTGACAATAGCGCCTCTCGACGGGAAGGCTGAACAGTTGAAAAAAAGCACTTCCGGCTATTTCTGACAGGGCGACGTTACTTCGTATTTTTCTTGACGCTCCCTTGACAGGGCCAACTTGGCAGTTGTAGGGTCAGGACAAAGCAAAGCATGCTCACACAAAAAGATTCATTTGAACACGCTCACTTATAGCCCTTGCAAAAACAGCACATATCAATACCACACCCACAGTCGCACAATAGTGCGCGAAAGCGCGGACCATGCATGGTCGCAACAACGCAATGCTGCCGCACGAAACCGACGAGGAGAACCTGGGCGTCGTCGCGGCCTAACTTCACCGTGCAGAGGAAGCCCGGCGGCTTGCCCGGTCGACACAACTTATGGCGAGGCGACGTAGAGTACAGGCGGGGAGACCAAATGTGGGCTTGGACGCCGATACGCCGCCATGGTCTAAGTGTAAAGCTCTTAGGACGGCATTTCGGACCATACAGTCCTTGGACGCATCGAACAGCTAGACTGCAAGTCATTTCTACGCCCTGACCACATCCCAAAGGCGTCGGGTCGCCCAGACGTCGTCCATGTTGTGCGCCTCAATTCATATTATTAAGCGCGCTAAAGTTACATTAATATCTAGTGTTTTGTTTACCTTGATGTGTTTATTTTGTAAGCATCGGGTCGATGCCTTTTTAAGGGGTGAGTAATGCCGCCAGCCATTGAAATCATTATTTGTTCTTATTTTGTCAGCCGCTGGCATGCGGCCTTATCACTCTGATTCTGGCGCGCGTATCTATTCTGTGTTCTTTTATGATCATGCTTGTTGTCCCAAGATGTAGTTTTGTCAGTTTCTTTGTCGCGCAATATACGCAGAGGTGTTTTTTGAAGATTCCGGCCACTCGCGTATGTTTCTGCAATATTTTAGGTTATACTTGTCAACTGTTCGTGCCTTTATCAAATGATTCCTCGCCCCTTGTATATTGAGCGTTTGTCGGTATGACGGAGGAGTAGACCGACGACCGCTAAGCACAGTGTTCCCATCGCCACCGTCGAGTTGTTCAGTTCTTTTGCGGGGGCAAGTAAGCCCAATGAGGAATTGATTTCTGTGAAAATCAAGTCTCTTCATTTGTTGGCAACGGCATTCTCACCCCTACGCGAAATAAAATGACATTCAAAAAATGCGTAAAAGGGCCTCCGTAGGAAGCTTCTGAATACCAAGTTTGCTAGAATAGCAGCTTGGGTATGTTGGTTATGCATCTTGGAGATAACAGCGCGGAACACAGGACGGGAGCACAAGATTAGAGGACGACACAACGAGCGCTGACTTTCAACAATGTTCCAAAATATACATTGTTGAAAGTCAGCGCCCGTTGTGTCGTCCTCTAATCTTGTGCTCCCGTCCTGTGTTCCGCGCTGTTATCCTCAAGACCAAGATTGCGTTTGATTAACGTAACTACCAAGTACCTGGTACGAGGCTTTTATCAAGGAAATTATTCATGCACGAGATAGCAATGGGCCAGTGGCTACACGCATCGACAACGGAATATCACTTATGGCATATACTTTGGTATTAGTAAACGTCACGTTCTTTTGTTTCTTCAAATCTTCCGCAACTCTCTAAGGTGCTCCTCGATTCGGCAGGCGACGTGCAGTTCATACAAAAACACACAACGAGACGTACGACGACGAACTTACAGTAACAAAACAAAAGTGAACTTTATACGACACAAACACAAGATACAGAAAACATATTCACACGAGGCAGTGAGACATCGCACTTTACAAACGAGATTAGGCGAAAGACTGACTGCAAACTGAGCGCATCGCTCTTTTTACTACTTCTCAGACGGCGCCTCCCTGCTACGCTATCTTCTCCGAGCGAGAATCAAACCAAAATCAGAACCAGAACCGTCGATGGCTGCGCGGCGCGCTCTTAAATGGCCAACGCAGAAGCTTCTAGGCGCGGAGGAGTAGTGGAAAACAGCTTAGCGCTGCCAAAGCTATGCCTCCCCCCCCCCCCCCCCCTGGGCCTCTGGAGAGTTCTCGAATTTACTCGAACATGGTCAGCACGCGCGGCGCTCCCGCGCGAAGCGAGGAGGAGGGCAGGGACCATGCCGGGAATGCACGCGTGACTGCGCCCATGACAACGAGGGCGAGGAGGCGCAGCGCTGTGGCGGAGATTACGTAATCGGTCGCGTCGCGTTCTCGAAGCTTGTAAAAGATTCCATCGCCGTTCTCTGCGGCGCGCGCGCAGAAGCATTAAAGGGCCGCCGCGGTCTTACACGGCCCACCATAAGAGGATTGCTGGGCTTTTTTGCCCAGCCAAACTCAACAAATACAAAAGGCCGCGACTTTCCGTTCACAAGAACTCGATCTGCATGAACAGTTCCTTTTCACCGTCCCAGGGTGGCACGAATGACATTCGCGACAGGTCGCAGTTCTTGATACACAAAGTTCACAAGCACGTTTCTTGTGTACAGTCACTGCACGGCATGCAAAACGTTCACAGCTAGTCCCAGATCCTAGATTTCAGCACACATCACGTGTGGTCAAGTCCGGCAAGTGTTCTTTGCACGCTTCGTTTGTCACTCCATGCTCGCGAACGCACACATTTTACTGGCGCAGTTGACAGTACGATTCGGCAACTGCAGCACTCCGCAAGCCCAGCCCGTTACACGAGCCGTCGCCACGTTATCGGCGCTCACCGAAGTGTGCCGGCCGTTCAAGGTGGAAGAGCGACGCCGCGTGCAAGGAAGGACCTAGGGACCCCAAGAGGAGACGGTCACAGGCAGCGGCGAGTGGGAGTGCCCACCAGCGAGGAGCGACGCGGCAAAGAAGGAACAACCGTTGCTGAGGAGATGAGATCTCCGGGGCGTTCGGGGTAGGAACTTCATCGACGCGCGCAAGGACCCAGGGACCCCCAGCGGAGACGGTCAGTGGCAGCGACGATCGGAAGTGCCCCACAACGAGGAGCGACGTGGCGAGGAAGGCGCAACCGTTTCTCAGGGGAGCGGAATACCTTGGTGATGGCTCGTGTGACGGGCTGGGCTGGCGGAGTGCTGCAGTTGCCGAATCATCATGTCGACTACGCCAGTAAACGTCGCGTTCTTCTTGTTTCTTCAAATCTTCTGCACCTCTCCTAGGTGGTCCTCGATTCGGCAGGCGACGTGCAGTTCACACACAAACAGAGAATGAGAGGTAGGACGACGAACATACAATAACAAAACGAAAATTATCTTTATACGACAGAAACAGAAGATACAGGAATCTTATTCACACGAGGCAGTGAGACATCACACTTTACAAACGAGACTGGGCGAAAGACTAACTGCAAACTGAGCGCATCGCTCTTTGTACGACTTTTCAGTCGGGGCCTGCCTGCTACACTATCTTCTCCGAGCGAGAATCAAACCAAAATCAGAACCAGAACCGTCGATGGCTGCGCGGGCCGCTCTTAAATAGCCAACTCAGAAGGTTCTAGGCGCTGAGGAGGAGTGGAAAACAGCTTAGCGCTGCCAAAGCTATGCCTCTCCCCCCTCGGCCCTCTGGAGAGGTCTTGAATTTACTCGAACATGGTCAGCACGCGCGGCCCTCCCGCGCGAAGTGAGGAGGAGGGCCGGGAGCATGCGGGGGAATGCGCGCGTGACTCCGCCCATGAAAACGAGGGCGAGGAGGCGCAGCGTGGTGGCGGAGATTACGTAATCGGTCGCGTCGCGTTCTCTAAGCTTGTAAAACCTTCCATCGCCGTTTTCTGCGGCGCGCGCGCCGAAACATTAAAGAAAGGGCCACCGCGGCCTTACTGTAATTCTCCTAAAATATCGAGTCAAATAAAAACCAAGATATCGTGAAAAAAGCAAGAAAAATATTCTGTATTCATGTTACAAACAAGAGGCGTTTCCATAGTTAGGTGCTACTTTTCTGTAGTTCCGCTGTTTTTTTCAAGTGGTTGCCTGCTGCAAGAGGTATATTTGTCTCTTAACTGCAGCAACTTATGTTATGTTTTGAAAACAGGCTTTTTGTCAAACACTGCGCCGAAGTTAATTTTTTGGTATCAGAAAATTTTCTGCATCTTTTTTAAATACGTATTTTCAGCCTTTCTGCTTCAAACACAGTTCCATGGAGTAACATTGAAACATTTGCGTTAACAAAAGCAATTGAGGTTGGCGGAAATGACAACAATGTCGGTAGAGATGACGCGGAAATTTTGTTACTATGCCGTTTCTACAACGTTCTTCCATAGAGAAAGCCATTTTGCTTTTAGTTTCTTCTTCGCTTGCTGCTCCTCACACGACAATAAAATGATTTCGCACCACTTCTCTCCTACTCTATGCTCATCATTCCTAATATTGTTGACAAAACTTTGAATACATTATAAAGCTCCCTTTAAATGAACGAATAATGACGACGAATGGAAATGACACTATTTTACGCTGGTGGTCCTGCAATGTCCTAGTCATTTAGGCTTTTTTTTAGAGTCCGTGTAATACTGTATATAAATCTGCTCATTTTGGTTCTGAATTTACGAGGAGCAATCATTATTCAAAATTTCCTCTTACTCAAAGCTCTGCGTGGAGTTACAGCTCAAAACTGCCAGATTTCCATGGTTGAACATTCCCCGCTTTTACATGTATAACATAAATAAAACCAACAATCGAAACCAATTAAATTTTGGCTGATTAAATTTATGCACAATGCACGAAGGCAGCATAAACGAAGAAGTAGGAAGGCACCGCTTGTTTGAAACAAACTCCTCATCGCTTGGTGCTGCGAAATGAATTAACCTGTTTGAAGGCAACACACTCTGTTCTGAAAATAAAAGCTACGGTTTTGAACAGTTTTGTGATATAAAGATTGAACCAGAAATGATTTAGAAACAACTGAAAACGTAAAGTTCAATATAATTCTACTCTATGTCGAAAACTGAAACAATGACACCAGAATATTATGTCAGAATGGTTGAACTGTATTCTGCGAAAAAGTTTCCCTATGTATTTAAAAGCAATATTCTTTTTTTTGCTGTTTTAGCCAGAATCTAGAATTTAGAGGGGAATCCAAATTTCCAACAGATGTGAAAGGTAAGACAATATTTTGATAGTCATCTATTGGGGCAAGAATAATGTTATTCCACTTAACTATGTGATACTTCCTCCAGGCCAGCAAAAGTCCCCGTTAGAGAGGTTGGTTGCTATCTGAACATAGCAGAAATTGGATACAGGAAAAAAAATCGCACGTGTTATTTCTTCGCCACCTGTGGAGTGATACATCTTACAAAGCGCGAGAATAACGCTGAAGTTTTCAACTAAAAGCACAGCTGTAGAAAAGCCTGTTTCATGCGCTTTTCACGGAAACTATTTTTATCCAATTGACCAGTTTTTCTTTAAACTGTTAAACATGTGATGAAATCCCTGCTTTTTGGTTTTAAGACAAAAACACCCCACAGAGGTCCGACCAAAAATCGTCGAACTACGTACGTTTTACGAGAAGTGTAACTATACACTCCAAACGTGGAAATAGGCCGAAAAACGGCATTATCGCTTACTCCAGACTACACAGCCTCTACATGCCTTACAAAATTTTACTTACAAATGCACACGACCGCATAAGTATGAAGTAAAATAACAAAAGCTTCGAGTAAATAGGTATGCGAATTGAGAGACGAATTGACAAATAGATCAACTACCCAACGTACATAAAACAGAAACTTCAGTAGTGTAGAATGTTTTCCGGCATTTAAGGAGTACAATTGGGGCTACTTTACATTAGTTTTGGGGTATAATTATAAACAGTTGATGTCGGTGAGCTTGGCGTTTCCTAGCAAATTTCTTCCTCTCAGCTTACGAGCTATAACCTGTTATGGTATAGTATTTTGTGTACACAAAATGTACTGAATACTTTTCAAGCACTAATGAGACTCCTAGAAGATTTATGGGCTGTTCGGAACAACAATGTTTTTGTTTCAGGTATGGCCTTTATTGGCGCTGTCTGTGGGGAAGCGAAAGTCGCTGTAGCAGAAGACACACCCCACGCTTTCACTGGTGTCTCCACCGTAGCTCATGAAATTGCTCATATGTAAGTTGCTATGAATTTTACATAAAGGAATCTCGTGTAAACTCTTACATCGAGATATCCCGGTTGTCCACGTCAATAGTCACTTCCTCAGGAAAAGATATTCATCAGACAGTTTGTTAAACTGACGACGCCCTATCCCTTTCCGCGATATATTCTGACAGTAAGACTGTCGGCAAACGAGCCGAGGGTGAGATAACCTAGTTCGTACTCCTCTTCTAGCATACATTAAGTGAGGGAATGTAAGCGACAGAATCTGGAAGCGGATTTTGAGGCTTTGTCGCCTTCCACCAGAGATTCTTTACGAAAATGCAAGACAAAACTGTAAATACTTCAAAGCTTGCGAACTGAACCGAGATCTTGTGAAGCGCTGCTCTCGTACGACAAAGCATCAATGTTGTCATTCATTTATTGCGGCGTCATTAGTGACCGCGCAATATGTTATACCTTAAACAAGCAGAAACAAATTGCGCCGCGACACGATGTTTAGGATTTGCCTTTAATGGTTTGGCTTGGTTTAGTTTGTGGGGTTTAGCGTCCCAAAGCGACTTAGGCTATGAGAGACGCCTTAGTGGAGGACTCCGCAAATTTCGACCACCTGGGGTTCTTAAACCTGCACTGACATCGCAATGGTATAACGCTTCAGACAGAGTTATTTCTTCTGTATGGCTGCTGGTCTTGCACATCCGCGTTAACATGGATGCCTTTGTTACTGATGTCACGAATATTTTACATTTTCCTTCTTAACTCCACACACACTAGTTAGCATATGCACTAAACGGTAGCAGAATTTTCCAACGACCACAGCACGTAGATATAAAAAATTTTAGAACGCACTGGCCTAGCGGCCTCCTGTTTCTCTCGGTATTCAATGGTCCTGAAAAACTGCTTTCCGGTATCATCTTCTCATCTAAGAAGCAAAAACAGTGTTTTCAACGTCTATGAAAACCATTTCATATGGCTGTCGCCAATCAAATATTGTCTGCCATAAGAAAGCCTGCGCTATTTCGGTCACAACACCAACCCTGACAACGCTGATGCCGTATTTTCCTAGGAGAGGGGTCTTTAAACTGTAGCTTGTTTAAAAATCATATAGTAACAAATATTTCATAAGCGAAGATATTCGCGAATTTATATGACAAGAAGGTACAGGACGTCATTGCCAAGGTGGTGATGTGTTACTTCAAGCGACTGGGAGAAAAGCAATATAGCGTAATAAGGAGGTGACATTAAACAATGAATTGGGTGCTAAGATTGTTATAATAGACAAAAAATGCAGTGCGAGTGACGCGTTAGGGACAAAATTGATTCAGCAGTAGTTAAGTGTGAATAAAAGCGGGCGTATGCAATCACCAACTAAACGCCTTTGGCGCTGTTTAAGAAACAGTCGTCCAGTAGTTAGTATGCAAGACCGCTTGCTAGGTATTCAATCGTTGCTCCTCCATAGCTCTAACTGTCCAGTTTTTTTGTAGTCAACAGGTTTGCGTGGAATTGAAGTGCGTAGTCCTAGGCCTTTATTGCATTATTATTATTTACAATATTAACCCTATCTACAGAAGCTGTTTTTAATTTTACACCATGTCAGCGTCCATTCACAAAGCAATAGTTTTGGCTCGAATATGACACGTTAGCATTTTAATACAACTGACGTTGTTTTTTTAGGAATCACCAATTTAAACAAAATTACAACCTCAAGTTAATCCCTCAACGCACGCAGTAGTCAAATAATAGGCAATGAGGAAGGCTACAAGTGCGCTTAAATTGATTGGCACAGCAAGGTGACGTGAGCAAATATACTGATGAGCCAGACCACCATAGCCAATGAACCAGAACTACGCAAACGATGAATGCAGTTCACACGGATGAGGAGGAAGAAGACACTTTATTTTGCTCTATGTTATTTTACGGCAGGTTTGTGCTTTCAGTGGGGTCTCCTTGTTGCATACCCAAGAGTGTTCCCCATCGACATCGCCCACATCAAACAAATGGTGGGTAGCCCTCAGACCATGGCTCTGCCAATCACTACCGCGCCGTTGCTCTCGGTGTACTAGACCTTCCTGGTCCTCAGAACGGTAGTTGGACAGTAGTCTACCTTTGCTCCGCAACCGGGCTTTCTGTTTCGGGTACCACATCTATTCTTTGACAGGCCCATGTGATGTAATATAGCGTACATGGATTTTTCTTCACACCAGGGACATGTGTCTGTGTACTATTAGTGAGAGTGAATTTTGTTTATGTTTTGTAGATTATAGTATGCACCGCTCTAGTTATTTCCAAATGGCAGCTTCCTTTCTGTTGGGAGGTCTGTGTGTCAAGCAGTGTAGCGCTCTTCTGCCTCTGTAATTTTGTATTATGACCGAGTATTGCTTGAATTCTGGTGCATGTACCTTGACTTGGTCTTCTCTGATCAGAAAATAGCATATCCTCGAGTTATCCTGCCGGACTCTTGGTTCCCTGCCACCTCCATTCTCACTGGTACTCACATAATTGTTTGTGTGGTGTTGTCGTTTTATTCTTTGTTATTTTTTCTTATGTCGATCACTCGAGAAGTATACTGATTGCATGAAACGTACCCTGAATTTTATGCAATTTTGGCACGCTGCTTCAGAATCCGTGAGTATCGTTAGCGACCGTCCGGTTCTAACCCCTCCGCCACCTCTAGAGTAACGGCTGCTTCCTCAGCCCCTGTTATCCTGAAGTTTAGCATATACGAGCTGGTCATTTCGTGTAGAGACGAATCGACCACCGCAGCGACTGAATTTTTGGTCTTTCCTCCCCCTCGGGACGCGTCTGCTACACGGTCGTGTCTTGGGGAGCTTCTTTTATCAATGAATTCAGCCCTTCTCTTCTGCCTCGGTAGAGGTTGGGGTTAATGTTCCTCGGGATTAGCGCTACCTTGAGGGACTTTAGAAGCTAGTCGGGGATCGTTTCTGTCCTCGTCAGTTCTCGCATCAGCTCGCGGTATCCGAGTCTGCAAGAGCGCTCGTCGAGTCGTTGTCTGCAGCAACCTAAGTTTTTGCCATTCGAGCTGCGCCTCGCGTAGCACTTCAAAGGAGTTTTGCAATCCAAGGGCTGGCTAAGAGTTTTCCTGTAGACGTGCTGTGCGGTAATCGGAGCGCTGTGTTACACGGTTTGCGTAGGAGGGTATCCACTTGGTTGTCTGAGGAACTGGTCGGGTAGGATGTACATAATTCGGCTAAACAGCAGGTCCTTCACAAGTTTTAGTGCGTCAAATTCGCGCGTGCCATGTCGCCTGTTGGGAATGCGGGGTATGAAGTTCGCGACTTGTAGCTTTGTTTTTTGGGAAGGGTTATGTGTGAGCGCTGCTTTGGTTTGATTGAACCCACATGCCCAAGGTTCTTATTGTCTTTTGTGGTATGGGTATTCCTTCCAGTTAGATCTTTAATTTCAGGTTTTTACTCATTTAGACTTTGTCTGCCTCTCTAGCATTAGACAATATCGGTTTCTCGCTCAAGCATGCGATTTCTCTTTCTCCGAGATAATGCTCGACACAGAAGGCCGCTTCCTGTACTTTTGCTTTCTTCCCGCCGAGGGAGCCCGTATTCGTCCAGACTCTTATGTCGTCGGCATATATGGCGTGCCTGAAGCCTTCGATCTTCCCGTTTTCGTGCTATAGGCCTATCGTAGCTATATTGAAGAATATGGCTGAGATGACGGACTATAAGGTTGTTCATTTTTTTTTTGTGGGTAAATTCTGTCCCATCGAAGGTTTCCTATGTTGATGATAGCAGTTCTGTCAGACAAGAATGCTTTGACATATCCACGGATTCTGCATCCGCAGCCAAGGCCATCAAGGCCTGTAAGGATAGCTTAGTGGCTAAGGTTATCGAATGCTGCTCGACTTCCAGGGCAATTATGTTATTTTAATCCACTTGAGGTACATTGGCGCACACACCTTTTTGTATTTGGAGGAGTATGGCCTGCCTCAAGAGTTTTGCTATGAAGGTGAACGTGGTATGAAGGTGGTATGAAGGTGAACGTGGTATCTTCCACGTAATTTTTCAATTTTGCACATGGAAGAAATAGGTTATGAGAAGCCACAATATTATTTCCATATTTAATATGTTAAAATAAAAGGTATCTATTCTCACCAATTCCTCACCTCCGAAAGTTGTGCGGCTCTCCTACCTCTCCCCTTTTCTAAAGACTGAGACAGGGATTTCTCCGATTTCATTTCGCCACTAGTCACATCTGGATGTCCACACTCTTTCGCCATCCACTCGTTCCCACTTTATTTCTGTACAACTTGTCAGTTTCATTGCACTTCTTCACAAATGGAGTAGATATCTTCCTGTTAGTTTTCGGTCTGTGAAACGAACTGCTAGACAGACGGATACAGAAATTGGATGAACTTGTGGCTTGTAGTGCCCATATTTTAAAAGGACGAAGGAAGCAAACTAAAGTTCAGCTGCTTCTCGGAGTCGGCTGTGCGCCACATTCACTCAGCTCCTTCCGATTATAAGGGCGCGCAGTACAGTACAATACTATTAGGGCAAATCTATATAGTTTTCATCACTGTGAGAACATTTCTGTAAAAACACAGACATGTGATAAATGTAGTCTGTAAAGCTGAAAAAACAGAGGAAAGGAACTGTCGTTGTGTATATTGAATTGCTGTACAGAACGTGATCCTCCTAAAGCTGAATAAATTTAAAGGGGTCATACCAACCAAACTTTGAGCACAAACTGATTGTTATATCTCACTGCACACACGTTACATTATAAATCTACGAAAAATGAACTCATTGGGTGCAGTACATAGTTTTAAAACAAATTTTTTTTGTGAATATTGAAGACAGCTTTGGGTTGTGGCTACCATTAGCCGCTGACGTCACAAAGAGATCTCGTCCCCATGTCGCCTGCTATCCGTGGTATCGGCTGCGCTCTTGTAAGCACGTCGCGGACAATGGTAACTGAGAGTTTTTTTTTATCAGCAAAAATATTTTATTCGCATATTCCTTTTTTATTTTACTAGCCTTTACAATAATATGCGACCTTAGTGATCCTCCAAATTCTTCTGTGCTTCATATAAAGATTATCGAGGAGGCCGCAATCGATGTGCTCATAATGCATTATTTAGGTGTTCAAGCAGAAGCATTTTATTTTTAAATATTGAGAGATAGCGGGTTTAGCAACAAGCGCTCCCGCGTATAACAAGGAGCATATCCAACGTTTCCTTCCGCCGTTTGCGCGGTGAAAGGGGGGAGGGGTAATGTTGTGTTGCCGATTGCCGAGCTATTGCCCGTCGCTCGTTCGGTCAAAAAAAAATAACAGGAAATATTAAGCGAGCATACATTGACGCCAGAGCACACCTTCCAAAGTTAGAGGAGCAGACAAAACGTTTTAACGAAGCGGCACCTCTTGACCTGCTAGTATATGAATGCGCATGTTATTCGAACATAATTATATTCGGCTGGGAAAGCAGTTTTGCAAAAGGACCACGGCAAGTGCATGAAAGCATGCGCTGCCGCCGCCGCTTCAGTCTGCCATCGCAAAAGCCAACGCGATTCGAATTTGCTTCACCGCTCGCACAGAACAAGAGCATCCCATCCGCCGCCATCCCCATCTCGCCTTCCCCGCAGCCGCGCGCGCGACTGCGACCGATAACTTCCCAGCCAAATGACTCATGAGTACTTCAATCTAAACACAGTAAACATACATTACTTAATATTTGGTGTGTGAGCGATAAACTTCCACAGAAATGCACAGATTCATGCATTATGACTGCGCCCCCAGCGTTTTTGTTTACACAGTTTTGGCGATGACTGCAAATACGCTGCTCGTTCGCACGAAAATATGTAAGCTGAGCTAACAATACCAAACGTCTCCAATTATTTTCGCCCCGGCTGTACCTTCATCTTTTCAGAAACCACAGTTGCACTGTAAGTTAAGTGCGGTGGATGATATACGTCGCTTGCCTGCGCCGGATATACCCACGATAGCGGCGACTACAGCTGCCGGCTGCGCTCGTCAGACATGGTCACATCGACGCTTCCCGCTCAATGTGCACGCGCTTTGTGACGTAAGCAGTTGTTGATTTGGGGTCACTGCTGCCAGAACTACACTCGAATGCCACATGCAACCGCTAAAGCGTGTGAATGTGCGCTCCGTAATCGCCGAAACTATAGACCCGAACCCCGCCCACTCGTGGTAGACCTCCTCGTTGCGGAGCGGGCCTTCAGCGCCAACTAAGATTTCTGGCCAAGGGCATTGTTTGTGAGATAGGGAAACGTGTAAAACGGAGCGGCTTGCTTACCCTTTTCTAACATGGTTAAGCAACAGACAAGCGCGGCTGTTCAAGCCGTTAACTCTTCGGATGTCAAGTTCTCGCTCGGCCTCCGATCCGACCAAAACACATCGGGCGATTGTCTGCTGATCAGTTACATCGGCGTCGCAGGGTCGATAACCTCACAATACGGTGATAGGCCATCACTGAGCGTGCAGGCTATGTCGCTGGTGTAATGCGACAAATCAGTGTTTCGATAACCTAAGGAACCTAACCGTGCTGCCCACTGACTGCGACTGTGCGTTATGCCGAATAAAACTTGCCTTTGTCTGCATCACCTTAGTGCGTAGTATCTTCATCAAGCAGTTGAGCACAAGGGTACACAACGTTGTCAATCGTCCACAAAAGAACGAGAGACGTGTCCGTTGATACTACAGCCTGCACGCGGCGCTCCACCGCGTATCCACTGTGACGTCACATGAGCATTTCAAAAGGGCGGTCGCTCCCAGTGGGAAGAGTTTGTCGATTCCAATTTCTATTTGCGCCGCAGGCTGGGCACTACAACTTTGCAAGTAGAATCATAGATCTGTATCATTCTCAGAAGTATAAAACGTTATTAGGTCGAAAGACCCTGTCATCACTCCTTTAATGCTTGTTAGCCAATTTCTCTAAAATCAAGAGAAACTAGCAAAGCTTTACTTGAAAGAGTACTATACAGAGCTTGGTAACGGCATTTAAATACCACCAAAGCTTTTGTGTTTATCCATATGATATTTTAATTATAGTATATTGTAACATGTATTGCGCCGAAAATCCAGGAAACGCGCTGAGCCTGGAAGACTGCCGAAGTCCGAGAGCGGTCCGAGGAGCGGTCTGGGCGCGATTTTAGTCAACCAACTTCGTCTGCTAGGCCAACCAGTAACCCCTTCGCCGTCTACACCAATTAGCCACTTATTGTCTCCGCTTCGTCGTCGACTGCTTATCGTTTACCGTTTCTGTTCTTGTTTTTACTGCAGAAGGAACTCCCATTCCCGTCTTAATACGTGAATAGCAATGACCACTTATGCTTGAATGTAGACAAGCAATGACTGTCAAGGTGTCGCCCACATTTGAAGTGCGGCATCTCTGTTTTCTTCTTTCTTCGTGCATTTCGCACTGGTAGCCTAATAACAGCGCAGGTCAAGGCACAGTTATCTGAAATCTTTGAAAACTATCTGCCATGTGCTGGGCTGAAAGGTTTCCATCAATAAAAACAATCACTGACTCAGCGTTTCTAATTTTACTGATACACTCACACTTTAACACAAAGCTTTCAAGTTTCGCCAATGTGAAAGGGCTGCATTTAAACTGAGCTTCCTAATGTAATGAACTATACACCTTTGGCATCCAGAATCACACATTGCGGAAATAAATATTGCTTCTAAAATTTCCCGTTTGAACCACTTCAAACAAAACGTGCTGAAACATTGCTCAGAGGAGTATTTATCTGTGGTATTAGATACCATGGTAACATAAATTACATGGTATTTATTCCAAAGAGAACTCCTGTACCGAGAGAAGCGAAATTTTCGCTTCATTGAACAACTCAAATATCGCTTCCTACGCGAGATGTGAACAGATTCTCCTTTTGTGATGAGTAAATAACCACGTTTTCTATATCCTGCTAGTCCGCGGGCCATTCACGCCTTTTCGGGTTGTTTATAGCTTTCAATGTAACTGTTCTTGTACGCGACTGTGCAGGAGCCTAATCAGAATAAAAAAAGGATGAACGAAAAAATATGGATAAATAAAATTTGAGTTTATAGGAAACGACATCTACTTGGGCTGCGGGCATAAGAACATGGGCAGCCTTAGTAACATTGATCGAATAATAACTGTGTCCTATGCATTTCAGATTAGGAGCGTTTCGCGATAACACAACCGATAAGCTTCAAGGGTACAAAGACTACCCCGGAGCGGAGAGCTGTCCTGTGCAAGACGGATACTTAATGTCCCCATATCACATTAATCGAAACCAATACAGACTATCCAACTGCTCCAAAGAACAAATACGGGTTGTGTATAGGTAAGCACTACACTTTACATGTAAATAAGCAAATATTTAATCTTTTTTGCAGGCTCGCCTTACTCAAAAAAATGAATGAGGCAATAAACTTACATGTCATCGATTTGCTGATGACATTGCCTTGCTAAGCAACTAGGGGTATTAACTGCAAATAATGATTGATGACCTAGACAGGAAAAGTAGCAAGGTAGGCTTGAAAATCAATATGCAGAAGACTAAGGTAATGTTTATTAGCCTAGGGAAGGTACAACAGTTTACGTCAGCTAGCGAAGCACTGGAAGTAGTAGGAGAATATACCTATTTAGGACAAGTAGTAACCGCAGATCCGGACCATGAAAGGGAAATAACAAGGAGAATAAGACTGCAATGGAGCGCATTTGGCAAGGACTCCCAGGTTATGACTGTAGCAGCTTACCAGTATCACTCAAGAGAAAAGTATACAAGAGTTAAATTTTACCTGTACTTACATATGGGCATAAAACGTGAAGCTAAAAAAGAGGGTTCTACTTAAGTTGAGGAAAACGCAGAGGGCTATGGAAAGAAAAATGATAGGGATACCGTTAAGAGATAGGAAATGTGCAGGGTGAGTAGGAAAAATAACTCACGTCACTGGCATTCTATGGTAAATAAATAAAAAATGGGCATGGGCAGGACGTAGTGTGAAGAAAGGATAACTGATGATCGCTTAGGGCAGCAAACTGGATTCCAAGGGAAGGAAAGCGTAGAAGGGATGGCAGAAAACTTGGTGGGCGGAAAAGAAAAGAGAAGAGGGAGAACACATAGACAAGCGCTGGCCCGCAAATATTTTTGCTTAGCAAGAAAAATAAATTTATAGCACCCCCGCACATGTTCAGAGTACAATTTCAGAAAGTAACATGACAAGTCTGGAGAGAAACCTCCTTTCCTACGAAACCGGTAACGTGTATATTATATACACGTTACGCTTTGTATATCATCTATTTTGGGGATTTTGCAACCAAAATATCAATTACTGTCGTCTCGCCGAAATGACGATCCTACTATCAGCACTTGCTAACCGTGGTCACACATGGCGAACATTCATGCTAGTATAGGGCTTTACACAAATAATGCAATCTGGCCACACAGGAGAGAATGGCCTTTGAAGAAAGTATACCTAAGCAATGCGGATAAGAAAAATGTTACATAAACGATGTGTCATAACTGCGAACATCGACTTTTACATGTGCTATGTTTACTGAGTGCTTCTCTCCTCGACATGTGACGCCACAAATAGAAATTTGCTACGCCCTTCGTCAGCCATGTTAAAGGACTACTTAGGTAGGCGTGATCAATATATAGCACAGAAACGATGGTGGGATATATGCTTGCTATATGACAGCATATATGTCGCACTTGAACTCAGTCATTAATGTCACATTTTAAGATATTATGAGAGAAGGGATAATTTTAAAATAATATAAGTACAAAACGAAGCGGGATGAAGGAGAATGAGCCGCACAGAGCTGAATTATAGCGTTTGGCTAGTTTTATATGCACAGAGGGCTTTAGTTTTTTGTTATTTACACAATACTGCAGACCTAATATGGCCCAAGCAGGATGGCCAGAAATTGACGAAAACGATTGAGATTGGAAGCGTCAAGAGCAATTAGTGCAATTCAGAAAATACAGAGTGGCCACAAACAGCACAATGGCAGGATATGTAGATAGTTTTACAGAATGTTTGCCAGTGCATTTACAAAAAAATGTTCAAAATTAGTTGCACTGCGTGATAGTTCCAGGGAAATATGAATGCTTATATTGGTTTCTTCTGAAAAGTAGGAAGCTAAGGCGTATTTATGGTTATGGAGCGTGTTTGGAGTTAGTGACTGTGTGACGTAAGTGTTTGGGGAGATTTGTAATTTTCTAGGAAGCAGTTCATGAATAAAAGTCAATCGAGAAATTTGTCTTCTGATTTGGAGGGGCTGTATTTGATTGGCACCATTAAACAGATATTTATATGTGGCCATTGCAAGGTTTACGAACCCGTGTGAAGTCGTCAAGGAAGTAAATAAATAATCGTAAGTAAATAAATAATAATAATTTCTAAATTAATAATTTGCCTAATATGGACAGAATTTATAAATTTATTTATAGCTTTTTATGGTATTGTTTTTAAGCAGAAACGGTAGTTCATTTTCGGGTTTAATTCAACAAAAATATTACGATTCCTCGCATGTCCTAGTTTGAAATTAGGCTAGCGAGCATTGAAAATTCACACATGGTAATTTGCCTCCATATCCTGTGGTTAGAGTTTGAGCACATTTCGCATAGTTGCATATGATTTATGAATGGTTGTATGCCAGTCCCGGAAAGAAGGTTTTTCATCTTTGTGTTCTGGTAATTGCCCTATTTGACTAGCAAGTGTTTACTCAAACACAGTGGAGCACGTACTGTACTCTCACTGAACAAAATGTTTAATATGTGTCAATTTCTTCAATACTAACCAATATGGCTTTCCCAAAGGCCTCACATTCAATACTCAACAAGCTTCAATTATAGATGACAAAAGCTCTTATCTAGGCTTGAACATACCGGTATATGCTCTCTTCCTTGATTTTGAAAAGGCACTCGGTGAAGTTCCGCATCAAATGCTACTTCTTAAACTTTCAAGGTTACACATTACCCCCTAGTATTAGAATGAGTGCCTAATTTCATTACCAACCGAAAACAATTAATGCAGGCTAGCGAAAGCGCTTTGTCTTCCTCTCCAACCCTCCCCGGAGTCCCCGAATGCACAGTGCTCGGACCGTTTTGCTCTTTCGAATCTACAATATTTACCTGCTTAGTAGCATATTTTCTAACATTCGTTTATTCGCAGGCGACTGCTAATTTATCGTCACATCCATAACAGTACTGACTCAAACATTTTACAAGTTGATAATAAATGAATTGAAATGTTTGTGCGAGAAATGGTTAATATGCCTAAATGTTAACAAAACGTCATTGA
Source organism: Amblyomma maculatum (assembly GCF_055883805.1). Taxonomy (NCBI): domain Eukaryota; kingdom Metazoa; phylum Arthropoda; class Arachnida; order Ixodida; family Ixodidae; genus Amblyomma; species Amblyomma maculatum. The sequence goes on from NC_139354.1 coordinate 133,793,818, forward strand.
CTTAGTTTTAGCGCAGGAAAAACTATCAGACAACTACATACTACATTTGCGCATCACCGATATTACGCGTCCAATCTTACAAGAACTTTAATTGGTGTCACTCTGACGTCGTCTGAACTTATAATAAACATTACCAATGAAATCAATGGCGCTCTTGGTTGACTTCGAAACCTACGCTTAGATCTGTCTCACTGAAAGCATTAACTTATATCAAATTCATCTCGCCTAAAGTAGAATATGCATGCTGAATCTGGGACCCCCATCAATCTAATCTTACTAAAACCCTTGAAGCTATCCAGAATCACGCTGCTGGTTTATTGTTTCGGACTACCCAGTTAGCATATAGTGGGCTATGAAGGGGGGGGGGGGGCGGTGGGTCCGATGCAGGAAAAGCAGGACAGCCCCCTGGTGGGCTCAGTGTGGGTGCTGCAAGAGTGACCGACGTAGTCCTGAAGGGGGTTGTTGACAAAGCCCCGATTGGCCCCACTATCCAAGTAGCACAGCAGAATCGGACCAGTACCAGCTCAGCATTGGAAAAAAATGGCACAAATATCGTACCTTTATTGACATTTGACCCAAATGCAACCCGAGCCAATATCTAGCAGGGCTAAATACAGATGTAGGACCTATATTTAACCATTGAAAATGTTGGCATACCTATGATGCTGGTTTTCCAGTTTCAAACCAATAGTTATATATATTCTTATCGACTGGCGGTTCTATATTGACAACACAACCGTATTGGTCGGCTATCCTATATTTGCCATCGGATGTTTCTCACTGGCTTATAAATATTTTCATCGTCTCAAATTCCTTGGCACTGCAATATTTGTAAGCGACGCCTACACACTGGCCTGCATATTGTTAATATCGGGATTTATATATTGGTTTCATGTTTTTTTGCCAATCCGTTGCCTGCAGCCGTTCACATGCATAGAGATGCTTGTGCAGCTCATTGGTGAAATGCATTGAAGCAAAACCAAAATTATGTATTGTGAATGAGATTTCTTTATTCAGTGATAAAAGAGCGCGCATGTGGCCCAGAGTTTTGTTAAGTAACATCGAGTGTGGAAGTTCTAGCCGGTGCCAGGCTCACTGGAAGGCCTAGTGGCCATGTAGGGGAAGCAGCATTTGTATTTAGGTGACTTGTGAGTGGGAAGTTTCGAAAAGGCGGTGCCGGTATTCTTCAAGTCCAGGGCAAGAGGATAAATGGTAGACAGTTCCAGATGTCATCTGAGAAAACTCAACCAGGTGTCTTCTTCGGCGTCTGCCACGGTCGACTGCTCTGGGAATGCACCTGAGGAACACCTGCTTTTCAGCGATGTCTATGTCGTCCTTGTAATAGATATGGCATCTGCGAAAACAGAAAATAAAGACGTGTATACTGTTAGCGTGGCTCGCGACGCGCAGTTAGCGTGTTTCATAGCTCCGTCCGGGAGATCTCAGCAGCAACCTGTCACAACTTTGCAGGACGGGTAATATTGTAACATAATGTTACACAGAAGGCACCCTGGCACCGAGGAACACCAACAAGTCAGGCCAGCACAAAAGCGGAGCACAGTTTCGCTTCGTCGTCTTCTCCCAATCTCCGGTTCAATTCTTCGTCGTCGTCGTTGTCGTCGTCGTCTATAGATAGCGTGTGCCATTGCCATCCTTCTTGGCAGCATCGCCTCGATGCTGCAAATGCCGCTCGATGCGATGAGCTGGCAGATAATACGCTAGGTTGGTATGGGATACCACGACACAAAACGAGGCGCCATCAGTCTCAAGATTAGCCAGCGGGGCGGTAGTGGTAGAGTTTCATCCGGAGGACGTGTAAAACGTCAGTGAACTTGCGTGGTCTGCGGCTTGGGGCGTCTTGGGTCGCGGATTTAACTTCGTAGGTACGTCGCTGTGGCGCCGGAGGGCACAGTATGGGCCGAAGTACCGGCGCAGAAATTTTTCAGGCAGCCCACGATGACGAACGGGCGTCCTAATCCAGACACAGTCTCCAGGCTCGTAGGCAGCGAAGCGCCTTCCCTTGTAATGGTGAACGTCTAGTTGCTGTTGTAGGCATATGCGCTGCCTTGCCAGCTGCCGCGCTTTTTCCGCACGCTGAGTGAAACTGACGACGTCCAGGTCAAGCTCATGTTCGTCGTTGATGTATACGGGCAGCATTGTATCCAGGGGAGTGGTCATTCGACGGCCGAAGACAAGCCCGAAGGGAGTGAGCCGCGTCCTCTTCTGAAGTGCTGTATTATATGCGAACGTGGCATATGGAAGAATTTGATCCCAGGTCTTATGCCCAGGTCTTATCCTCGTACATAGACAGCATGTCGGCCAGAGTTCTGTTTAGCCGTTCCACCAACCCATTAGTTTGCGGGTGGTATGCCGTGGTCCGTCTACGACTAGTGTGTGTAAGGTTCAGCACATCCTTAGTCAGGCGAGCCGTAAAAGCTGCCGCGCGGTCGGTAATGATAACAGCCGGAGCGCCATGACGCATATAATGTCGTGGGCAAAAAACTCTGCTATTTCGGTGGCAGTTCCACTTGAGAGAGACGCGGTCTCAGCATACCGGGTCAGGTAGTCTGTCGCAACAACAGTCCAGCGCTTTCCATTCGTTGACTTTGGGAAAGGACCAAGAAGATCCATCCCCACTTGTGGAAAGGAGTTTTCGGTGGCGCGATCGGCTGAAGAAATCCAGCTGGTTTCACGGGTGGAGTCTTTTGGCGTTGACAGCCACAGCAGGTTTTAACGTAAGATCATACTGAAGATAATAATTTCAGCCAATAGTATTTCTCCCGAATTCTCGCAAGCGTACGACTAAGTCCCAAGTGGCCGGCGGACGGTTCGTTGTGACAAGCGCTCAAGATGTCAGGCGGTAGGCGCGTAGGTACAACGAGTAGAAATGTCTGTTTTGTTCTTTCAAAATTGCGCTTGTAGAGAACTCCACTTTGTAAAGCTTATGGCTGCAAGCCATCACGAAAGACGAGCGGTATTCTACCACCGCGTCCTTCAAGATAATCGATGAGCGGTGCCAGTTCCTGGTCCTTGCGTTGAAGGGCAGCCATAGGTGATTAGGTGATGGCCCCAATAATGAGAAAATCGTCGGCGTTTTCCACTGCAGTGGAGTCCAGTCGCGCGTCACAAACAAATCGCATTTTGGTTTTTATGTCCCGACTTATAAACTAACGGCATACTCTTGAAGACGGAGGCTCCAACGAGGTAAGCGTCCATACGGGTCTATAGGGCTTGCCAGCCAGCACAAGGAATGTTGGTCGCTGACAATACGGAAGGGTCGTCCATACAAATATAGTCGAAACTTGCTAATGGCCCAGATTACCGCAATGCACTCCTTTTTCGTTGTCGAATAGTTCGCCTCCGATCGTGAGAGTGCTCGGCTCGCGTAGGCAATAACCCGTTCTACTCCGCCTTGCCACTGAATGAGTACGACCCCGAGGCCAACGTTGCTGGCATCAGTATGTACGTCGGTTGCGGCATCTTCATCGAAATGGGCAAGTATTGGGGGTCTATGTAGGCGGTTCCAAAGCTACTGGAAGGCTTGTTCTTGATCGCCTCCCCACAGGAAGGGTATGTCTTTTCTGGTTAGTGTTGTCAGCGGTTCAGCTATCTTAGAAAAAACTTGGACGAAGCGTCGGCAGTAAGATCAAAGGCCTAGAAATCGCCGAAGTGCCTTTTTGCCGGTGGGACGTAGAAAATTTGACATTGCGGTAGTCTTCTCGGGATCAGGGAGCACGCCCTGTACACTGACAACAAGGTCGATAAAGCGGAGTTACTTGAAAGCTAAGTGGCATTTCTCAGGCTTGATCGTTAGTTGCGCGCCTTTGAGTGCTTGAAGCACGATGCGCAACCGGTCCAAGTGTTGCTCGAAGGTAGGCGAGAAACTAACATCATCATCCAAGTACACCAAGCACGACTGCCATTTCAGACATGATAAATCCGTGTCCATAATACGTTGGAGCGTGGCCGGTGCTGAGCATAGACCAACCGGAAACACCTTGAACATATATAGGCCGTCGGGAGTCACGAATGCAGTCTTCTCTCGGTCTCTCTGATCCACTTCGATTTGCCAGTATTCGCTTTTGAGGCCTAATGAGGAGAAGTACCTGGCGTCGCGTAGTCGGTCGAGGGCATCATAAATCGTGGGCAGCGAATAAACGTCCTTTTTGGTTACGTTATTTAGCTTTCGGTAATCGACACAGAATTTCAAGGTGCCATCTTTCTTTTTGACAAGGGCCACTGGCGACGCCTATGGTCTCGTCGAAGGCTGGACCATGTCGTCTGCAAGCATTTCATCCACTTGCATTTTAATGGCGTCACGTTCCTTAGGAGAAACCCGTTACGGACGCTGGCATACCGGTAACGTGGTCTCATCGTTGATGATGCGGTGCTTGGCGACAGGAGTACGATCGACCTTAGAGCCTGTGGCGAAGCAGTCTGCAAAATCGCTCAGAAGAGCCGAGAGAAACTTCCTCCGATCGGGACTCAAGGTGGGGCCAATTTTAACGGTTTGCAGAGCCTCACAAGGTGCGGCCTTTTCTTTAGGGTTCGCTCAGTGGTGCATAAATGAGACAAGGCAGTAACATCGTGAAGGACTGCAACAGCCGTGTCCTGGCCTGGCCTATGCGTCAAACCTTTTTTCAATTCTCGTACGAGACCACGGCTCATTACTCAATAATCGGCCCCAGTTTCCATTAACGCGGTGACATCCACTCCATCAATCGTTACGCACAAATAGGAGGTAGCATGCTGGATGCTGTCACTACCTGACACAAGCGAAATCTCGTCGGGTCAACCTGACGATGACGGAGGATCTTCACATTTTCCGACATCAGCGACCCTGCCTCCGAAGGCCGCTGGTAGCTTTCCCGGCGAGGGCTGGGAGAGCGACGTCGGGAATAGTTCGGACCTGTCGATAGGTAGCTTGTCGGGGACGTAGAATGACGCTCTTGGTAACCGGACGTGACGGGATACTGTCGCGCAGCAATGTCGCTTGCGATCTCAGTAGGCCGTTCGTTCACCATTCCGAGGGAAGGGGTCCTCCGAGGCGAAACCCCTCATGTTGACGCGGCGGTACAGGCATGCCCGGTATAGGTGACTGGCTTCCCCTCAATGAAAGCACAAAGGCCGACGGTCCTGGCGCCGCCATGCTTGACTTTTACGGGGTCGCTCGTAAATTGGCGGAGGGGTGTAGCGAGGCTCCATGCGAGGTCCTCTATGCGAGGACCCTGTGGCTCTATTGCTAGAGCTGCGGCGTTGACACTATGGTCTGGCGGGGGAGCCTTACGCAGGACGGACACGTAGGTGTGTCTCGCGTCGAACGTCTGGTGTGGACCGCACTGATGAGGAACGTCAGCAAATTGCTCAGCTGCCATACGCACCTCGTCTCGGACGACTTCAGCCAGTAAAGGAAAAGACGTGCTGTAAGGCATCCGGAGCGCTTGCAGCTCCTCCCGCACGACAAAACGGATGAGATTGCGTAATGCGTTCATGTCGCTGCCGACATGCACATGGGGTGCGTCGGACCCAATGATGTTCACGTCACGGTTGTATTGACGGGCTCGGTGTTCCAGCATTGTCTCCATGGTCGCAACCTCGCTGAGAAACTCCGCCACAGTGCGCGATGGACTGCGCACCAGTCTCGCGAAAAGTTCTTGCTTAACGCCCCAGGTGACGCATCTGCTTATCTTCTGGCATTTGCGGGTGTGCATGCTTGAAGAGGCGTATCATGTCCTCAAAGAACATACGCACGCTCTAGTTCTGGCGCTGATTGCGCGAGTGTAGCGCAGCTTCTGCTCGCTCCCGGCACTCGGCACTAGGAAAAGTAGCTTTCAAATCACGACAGGAGGCTGACCAGGAAGAAAGGAAGCCGCATGGTTTTCAAACCATGTCCATGCAGACTCTTCAAGAGCGAAGTACGCGTTGTGGAGCTTACGTTCATCAGTCCACCCGTTATAACGAGCGACTCGCTCGTAGGTCTCAAGCCAGTCCTCGGCGTCCTCGAGCACGTCGCCATGAAAAGTTGAAAAGGCTGATGCCACAGGATGTGCGTTATAAGCCTGCTCTCAGATGTCATTGCAGCAGGTTCTACGGCCGCCTGAGGCTGCGTCGTCCTGGTAGCAGCCGGGAGGGGTCCGAATTCAGGAGGCTCTGCACGTAGGCGGCGGCCGAGGCGTTGGTGTACGCGGGTAAGCTCCGTAGTGAGAGGGTGATCATGCAGGACTGGATGGACACCCCGCACCTCCACTATATTTGTAACGTAATGTTACACAAAAGACACTGTGGCACCGAGGAACACCAACAATCAGTCAGGTCAGCACAAAAGCAGGAGCACAGTTTCGCTTCGTCGTCTTCTTCCAATCACCAGTTCAATTCTTCGTCGTCGCCTATGAATGGCATGTGGCAATATATACTTAATCATTTTCTTTTACAGCAAAGTTTCTAAGTTTATTGTCACTACCAGAGATTTTTTTTTATTTGCGTTGTGGCGTTATAAGCCAGCACTGCATGGAAACAATGATCGAAATATAGGAAGTTCGAAGTACAGTAAGCATCATGGAAAGCTCTTTTCCTGGAAACAAAATGACCTCTTGTACAGCATATAAAGCCATGTGCGTGCAAATTTAGTAAACATGTGGCTGGTTAGATTTCTGCTTTATTTCCGCTAATGCAAATAACGGAGCCCTTTTTGGCTCGAGACCGAGCCATATCGAACGTCGTGCAACAGCAGACGATTAGTGAGATTAAAATGCAGGACACGTAGATGTAATTTCTTTCAGGCGCATGGCAAAGCTCGTGTGCAGCAACGAAATTTACTGCGAAAAACACGTGAAGAGGTACATGGAGGAACAATTATTGCGTAGTTTCATGGAAACGGCATACACTGAGACAGCTCGAGTGCTAAGAGGCACTGGATAGCTGTTATGCGTTAAAGTAGAGAAAAATGAATAATAGAAGGTACTAAGCGCTGCCCAATAAAAAAGCAGGACTGTTATAAGCTGAAGTGAAGTATGACTAGCTTATATGTAGCATCACCTGCTGTCGCTCCAGATAAGCTTCCAAGTGCCTAAATGCTTGTTTTTCTTTCTTCTCTATGCTTCATTACGATATCGATGCTGACGATACGCAAGGTATTGTATTGCTGTCGCCGAAGAGATGGACAGCATAACATGAAATGGTGCTGACCCTGAAAGCAGAAGTTAACATCAGATAGCCCCCTCCCCCCCCCCACTGCAAGCAAAATAAAATGAAAGCTTCACGCAGAAACGGATCATTCGAAATATTTCTGGTCATAAAATATATGGGAGCTAACAGCATGCTATGCGTACAACAACTACTGATTGATCAAGAGGGCGAAGCTGTAACACATCACCGGTTATTTGTACGCTCCGCATCTGATTAGAATAGTATGAGTAATTTTCTTTTGCAAAGCCGACGTGAAAACAAAGGTCATACAGAACAGCCTTGAGGCTGGGAAATCCTCGCCACACTACAGTATTTTATTCCGGAAAAATCATAATGATCACCCAGAAACATCTGCGCAATTTTACCACAAATAATTAATACAACAAACAGTACAATTATGTACAGCGAATGGAGCCCGAATTCTGGGAAATACTCCTAACTTAAAGTAGGCTGAGCGGAAAGCAACTCTGTCGACCATCGTATATAAGAGAAATGCGCAACAACTTAGACAGGACACAGGAAGAAACGCGTATAACAGTTCACGAGCGCACAGTGAACTGTGAACAGTGTGCTCGTGAACTGTAATATTTGTTTCTTCCTGTGTCCTGTCTAAGTTGTTGCGCATTTCTCTAATATACTATGCAGGAACAACTAGCCCGACCACACACTCTTCTGAACTGTCAACCATCGTTAGCGATGAACCGTACGGTACTAGATGACCCGTACGGTACTAGAGTAAAAAAAGAAATACTGCTCATGTTAACTTAGGCATCACTTGCTTTTGTAGGTGGCCCCTCTGGCACGGTGTACAGAGCGTGGAGCGCGAAAATTTAGTAGAAGAAAATACATAGGACCGTCTTCCCTGAGAAAATTTCAGCAGTAACAACTTAAAAGCATATCTACACGGACATGCAAAAAGAAAAAACAAAATAGGCTCAGGAGCTAAACAAACCTGTTCAAATCACGTAAAGGGCTTGACGAAAAGCAGAACTAAATAATTAAAAATGAGAGTTTCGTTTGCTGAAATATTACGCGAACTTTTGTGTACTCTAGGAGGGTAAACAGCGATAAATAATTATTTTTGTGTTGCCTTCAACAGTTCGCAAAAATTTAGGCTATGATAGTGCGTACAAAATATAACTTTTAAATGAGAACCACGAAATATACTCACTCTTTGGCAGCTACTACTGATAAGCTTTTTTATCGAAGGTAAAAACTTGGTTGCGCTCAGAGAGGATAGTCTTGGGCCGATAAGGCACATCCCTGTTCCACCGTCCATTATTTTAATCGGCCGCAGAGTGCACAAGGGCTTTCGCGTTGCACTGCAGCGTGGGGATCGTTCGCAGAAGATGAGAGGGCTGAAAGGAGCAATGAATGCAGCAAGGGTCAGTAAACCGTCGAACGAGGAAAGCGCTTTCCGTTAGCAGTAGCATGGACAAAGCAGAGGTGTTTCGGGGAACCAGTACTGCTATCAGGTGTCTTCATTGCTTCAACGTACGACAACTTGAGGTTATACTTCGTCTCACAGGATGTTTGCTCCCTGCGAAAGGCAGAGGCACACCGTCCAATCAGGATCACGCACACTACAATAGGCAAATATGCTCCTATGCTCATCTAGCTCCCTCCTGAAATTGGCGGGAGTGAGAGTAGGAGCACAATTCTCTATTTAGTGCCTAGGGGCGACAGGCACTTAGGAGCTCAAATCCAAGGCCTCCTCGGCCTTTCACAGTGCTGCAGAAAGCTTGTGAGTCTAAGTATAGATGAGGAGGGAGGGGGACAGGAAAGGCAGAGGTGTCCATTGCGCGCTGCAGGCGAGGGCATTGTTTGCATTCTGTCCTTTCTAAGAATTTGCGACAGGATTTTCGTGTCGCTTTCAAGTGCATGCGTCTTGGCGGATAGCTTCTGCTGGAGATGGCCGGTACAGAGCGCCCAGTACCGGGTAAGCTTCTTAATTCGGTTCAGTTCAGTGGTTCAGTCATGTCCGACTCTTCGTGACCCTATCGACCATATCTCGCCACGCTCTCCGGTCTCTCACTATCTTCCTAACATCACATAACTTCATCTGCAGCACCTCGAGGGAGCCATCTATCTACCGCGTTCCCTGCCTACCCCTTCTCCGGTGACCCTCATCTTTCCCAACATCAAATCTTTCTTCAGCGACTCCTCTCTTCTAATCAGATGTCCAAAGTAGCTGAGCTTTAACTTTAGAATTTGACCCTCCCATGAGCAGTCAGCGATTTGCTGATGAAATTGCCTTGCTAAGCAACTAGGGGTATTAACTGCAAAGAATGATTGATGACCTAGACAGGAAAAGTAGCAAGGTAGGCTTGAAAATCAATATGCAGAAGACTAAGGTAATGTTTAACAGCCTCGGGAAGGAACAGCAGTTTACATTAGGTAGCGAAATACTGGAAGTAGTAGGCCAATATGTCTATTTAGGACAGGTAGTAACTGCAGATCCGGGCCATGAAAAGGAAATAACAAGAAGAATAAGATTGGGATGGCGCGCATTTGGCAAGCACTTGCAGAATATGACTAGCAGCCTACCGGTATCGCTCAAGAGGAAAGTATACAACAGTTGCATCTTGCCTGTACTCACCAATGGGGCTGAAACGTGGAGGCTAACCAAGAGAGTTCTACTACGTTGAGGACAAACCACAGGGCTATGGAACGAAAAATGATAGGGGTAACATTAAGAGATAGAAAGCGTGCAGAGTGGGTCAGAGAAATAACTCAAGTTACCGACATTCTAGTGGAAATTAAGAAGAAGAAATGGACATGGACAGGACATGTATTGCGAGGAGAGGACAACCGATGGTCGCTGAGGGTAACAAACTGGATTCCAAGGGAAGAAAAGCGTAGCAGGGGGCGGCAGAAAGTTGGTGGGCGGATGAGATTAAGAAGTTCGCAGGGGTCAAGTGGATGCAGCTAGCACAGAACCGGGTTAGGTGGAGAAATATGGGAGAGGCCTTCGCCCTGCAGTGGGAGTAATCAGGCTTATGATGATGATGATGATGAGCAGTCAGGGTTTATGGTCGACAATATCGACTGATTTGATCTTCTGGCAGTCCAAGCAACTCTCAAGAGTCTCTGCCTGCACCCCAATTCAAACGGGTCAATTCGTCGGCGGTCAGCCTTCTTCACAGTCGAACTCTCGCATCCATACATAACTGGAACAAACCTAGCACAACTTATACGGATCTTGTTTGGCAGTCTAATGTATCTGCTCTTTCCTAGGTGGTAAAGGATAGCCATCGCTCTTTTTCCCAGCAGCAGGCATCTCCTAATATCATATCTGCAGTCTCCTTCCGCGGTAGTCTTGGAGCCCAAGGAGAGAAAAGCTGTCACAGCTTCCACTTCTTGTCCCTTCATGGTCCAGGACTTGATAGGGCAAGACGCCATGATCTTTGTCTTTTTAATGTTCAGTTTAACCCGAAACTTCTCACTCTCTTCTTGTACGCGCATCAAAAGTCTCTTAAGCTCCACTTCATTTTCTGCAATTAAAGTGGTATCGTCCGCATATCCAAGGTTGTTGATATGTTTTCAAGGCAATTTTCATTCCAGCTGAAGACTTATCCAGACCGGCCTTCCTCATGATGCACTAGCATATAGATTAAATAGGCAGGGCGACAGTATGCAGCCTTCTGTTATGGACATCCCATATTTGCTCCAGATATGGAACATATGCTGCCAGATACAAATATATAAGGCGGCAAATAAGACCTTATCTTGGCCAGATAAGGTCATATTAGGGCAAAATGTTTCCCTTATATGGCTCAGAATTGGCCATATAATGCAACATATAATCCATATCTGGACGGGTAACGGGCCTTATATGGCTTGATAAGGGGCATATATGGTATCCTCGCGACCTTATGTGGCCTGATGAAGGGCATATATGGCGTCGTCATGACCTTATATAGACAGGCCAAGGCCATGCCTGGCATCAACAGGACTTTATATAGCCTTTTCGGGGCCTAATTATGTAGGCGCCATAGTGGTTGTATATTAGCAATATATGGCCTTCGTCTACCTTCTGCAAATATCCAGTATTGGCATCATGTGGTCGAGCTTCAAGTTTCCTACACTCAGCATGGCCTGCATGCTTAGTTTCAATTGTATCCAATTTTGAAATTAGCTACAACTCCTAATATTTCGAATATTCTGCAGATCTCGCTGCACTATAATAATTACACCATGTGTTCCTTAATCCAGGAGGGCGCTGCGTTATGGCTACATGCTCCTCGTTCCGCCTACTAACTCGCATTTTCATTTAAAGTGCGGCGGCAGTGCGATTGCTAAAAGCATGATCGGTCAAGTTGAGCGATTCAAAATATCAAAAATATGACTGCAGTTCAGTATACGGCCCCCTCCGCGCTGTTAGACGGTGACTCACCCTCAGAGACAGCTGGCAGTTGCTGCGCCGAGGGCCGCAGTGGCTAGACAGTGATTCCTCCTCTCTGGCGTTCTCCTCTTCCTTCTCCGACAGCGGCGGCCCCTGCATCGCGGGCTCGCGTTTCATCTCTCCTCCTCGCTGCCACGTTGAATACCGCGTAAGCCGCGAGCTCTCCGGTTTGTGTGTGCTTGCTTCTTTCCCCTCCCCTTTTCAAATCCCTGCGCCTAAACACTTGGTGTCTCGTTCCTTTCCGGTGGCAGACATCGGAGTTCCGTGCGGCTGGCGGGCGTGCTGCATATTGTGTATGCTGGTGTGTGTGTGTGTGTGTGTGTGTGTGTGTGTGTGTGTGTGTGTGTGTGTGTGTGTGTGTGTGTGTGTGTGTGTGTGTGTGTGTGTGTGTGTGTGTGTGTGTGTGTGTGTGTGTGTGTGTGTGTGTGTGTGTGTGTGTGTGTGTGTGTGTGTGTGTGTGTGTGTGTGTGTGTGTGTGTGTGTGTGTGTGTGTGTGTGTGTGTGTGTGTGTGCGTGCCAGCGCCTGTTCGCTATTAGCTGTGTGCATGTAACAAAATGCGACAGAAAATCTACAAGAGCTTCAGTCTGAACGTCGGCACAGAGGAAATTACTGTGTCCCACTGCGGGTGGAAGCTGCCTCCCCAGCATTGGCAGCGAACCTGATGGTCGATTGAGCTTCTCGGTGCTTCTGCCCTGGGTGGCCCGGCCAAATCTTCACCATTGTGTCGGATCGCACTCTCATCGTGCCGCCTCATCGACACGTCCGATCACCAAAACAGTTAGCGTGAGACTTCTTGTCGGGAACTAGCGCTAGCCAGCCTCAGGATATTGTTCACTTTATTATTTTGATGGAAAATTATTTTACAATCAGTAAATTGGATGGTAATTGCCACTATGTGATATTGTTCCGTACATTACGTTGCTAATTTGTCTTTCGCTCCAGCAATTTTGACAAAATTCAGTGGGTGGATAGGGTGCTTCGTTGTTTATTATTATTATTATTTGCACTGCCTAAGTAGCTTCATGCTTGATTTGGTTTAGGGGCAGAGCTGTCGCTGTCATGACAACTGCAATCGGACATGCTTTTTTTCTTTGTTTTCTCTCTAAATTTCTAAAGCAACCATGAGTTAGACGCGTTCGGTCATTTTGCACTGCAGTCTCTGCTTAAGGTAACACCAGTACTTCTTGACAGCCTATATGTACTTTGCTAAGGTATAAGTGTTATCAGCAGTCTAAGCAGTGTGTGTTTTATCGCCCTACTGTTTAGCTGTACCGTTTCCGAGTGTCGACAAACCTTTAAATTCCATTTTAATAGTCTAGTTCGATTAATAGCCGTTTATTTCATTTAGCTTCACAAGTAAACCAGCTCAAACTAAAACCGTTTACTGGTTAAAGTTCTGTGTGTAAAACAGTGGAATCAAAATGTAATATCTAATTTATTAGGTTAATGTCTTGCACTTTAGGTTCTCGTGTAGACATTATTCTGTTCAGATATCTCATTAGTTTGTTATAGTATCGCGCGTAAATGAGTAGAGTCTCAATATTTACTAACGGATGAGCATGTCTTTGACCCTCGGTATACACGCGTAATTCAGGACCGTCTTTGAGCGATTGCATATAGGCAGAGAAAAAAGGAAACCTTTGGTTTGAAAGCTATTTTCCTGTAAGGTTTGAAATAAAAGGGGAAATCCAGGTTTCCCTTGGCAAACTTGATTGAGCATGCATTTAGCTGGAATACTGAAATTGTCTTGTGTGTGTGGTAATAAAGTGTTAAGTTTATAGATCTACAGATCAAAACCTACATGCCATGCGGGCTAGATCTTTAAATCAGGAATTAGGTAAAAAAGGCATATCTGACCAGATATGCCTTACCTGGTACTCGAAATCAGGAATTGGGCAGATATGCCTTATCTTGCCTACATCTTTACTAATATACATATCTGCCCAATTCCTGATATACCTGATCTGAATTTTTTTATAAGTCCAAATATGGCATTTCCGTAAGGGTTGGCTCACTTCTTTCTCAATCGGAAACCAGTCAATAAGACCATGCCCAGTTCCGCCCCTCGCCCTTCATACAGGTTCCTGAGGAAACAGATGCAGTGAATTGGAACTCCCATCTCTTAGAGAGCTTACCACATAGTGCTGTGATCTACGCAGTCAAACACTGAAGCAAAATCAAAAACGCAGAAGTAGATGGGTTTCGGAAACTCTTTTGCTTTTTCCATGATCCAGCGAAGGTTGGAAATCTGATCTTTAGTTCCTCTGCCCTTGCGAAACTCAGCTTGCACGTCCGGAATCTTCCGATCCACCTACTGCTGCAGCCTACTTTGGAGGATTTTCAACATCACCTAGCTATCATGCGAAATAAGCGCGATCGTGCTATAGTTGGAACAATATTTCACACTGCCTATCTTTGCAATGGGGATGTAAACTGACTTCCTCGAATCCTGTGGCCACTGCAGGGTTGTTCAAATTTGCTGACATAATGTATACAGAACGTTAACTGCGGCATGGTTGAGGTCTTGAAGCAACGTAGCTGGATTGCCATCAATTCCGCTCGCTTTGCTCTTAGCAAGGCTGGCTAAGGCCCATTCAACTTCACTTTTCAGGATGCCCGGCTCGAGATCAGTAATCACAACCGCCTCATGTTACGTATGCACATCCGGGTCCTTCTTGTACAGTTCTTCTGTGTATTCCTGCCACCTCTTCTTTATCTCTGAGGCTTCGTTGAGGTCCCTGCCTCGTTTGTCCTTTATCACGCGCAGCTTAGCACAGAAGCTTCCTTTGATATGTTTGTCTTTTACAGAGCTCTTGTGTTCCTCAATTGGCTGTTGTCCTCAACTGCTTGGCACTGTATTTTCAGGAAGGCATTCTTATCTGTTTGCTATTTTCTGAAAATCTACATTGCATTGAGCACCTTGTATCTTACTCTTTCTTCCATAACTTTTGCCATACTCCTTTCCTCAGCTATTTGCAGAGCCTCTTCAGATAACCAGTTTGCTTTCTTGCATTTCTTTTGCTTTGTAACTACCTTAGTAGGAACTTCTTGTAATATATCACGAACATCTGACCACATATCTTCAGGCTGTGTCTTCCAGATCTAATTCTTGAAATCGATTCCTCACTTCCACAACATATTCTCATGGAATTTGATCCAGATTATACGTAAAAGGCTGTCTAGTTTTTTTTTTGCGTTTTCCTCAATCGAAGCTTAAATTTACCGACAAGAAGCTGATAATCGGTGCCCTAATCGGCCCCAGGCCTTGTTTGTACTGACTGTATAGCGCTTCGCCATCTCTGCCGGCAAAGAATATAATCAATCAGATTCCTGTACAGACCGTCCGGTGAAGTCCGTGTGTACAGGCGCCTCTTGTGCAGTTGAATATGAGTATTCGCTATGGTGAGGTTGTTTTCTTGACAAAACTCTATTAGCCTCTGCCCAGCTTCATTTGGCTCACCAAGACCGAACTTGCCTGAAATTCCTGATATTTCTTCACTCCCCACCTTAGCATTCCAGTCTCCTATGAGAAAAGGGTGTCTGATGATGCAGCGCGGTCTAAAAGGCATTGCAGGTCAGCATAAAATCTCTCAACGTTCAGCTTCAACGACAGTTAGTTCAACTGCACATGCAAATAAAACAATGGTTATATTACGGCTTTGTGATGGTAGCGAGGCTCATCGGCTGCCCAACATAAGCCACCCAAGCTTGTCCACTGGCTTTGCATCATTGGCATCCAGGCAATCCCATTATTGTTGAATGTCTTTTTAAATATTTTTTATTCCATTGGTTTTACAACACAGAGGCAGCTAAGGACATCATGCGCCAAACACAGGGTTCAGTTTGTTTTGATGCAGGTATTTTGCATGCAGGTATTTTGCATGCTATAGTATATATAGCGTGCTGAAAGTATAAGAGTATACATGCCTTGTACATGCCTTGTAAAAGAAGGGTATTGCTTTGGTTAAAAAGAAAGTTGCAAAAAACAGGACAGGTGTCTTTAGAAAAAGTTTTATTACACATTAGATATTCAGATTAGACAATCACATGGGCGCCGACAAATGACCGAAACAGGAAATGCACATGATTAAGAACAAAGGAAAGTGCATATAAAATGCAGCCTAACGAATAAATACATCACAAATCAGTATTTACATGGAGAATAAAATTTGGCTGTTTGTGATGATGATATATACAATTTTGAACGGCACTGTACATGAAGGTATAGACAGTAGAATAATTTGCCAAATAAAATAGATATAAACATATACAGGAATCGCATGCACAGTATATATGGCACATTGTTGCGGTGTATACAGCTGTGAGTTGGCATATATATTTGCATTATATTACAGCAGGTACCAAGCAAGACGGACAGGTAGCTAAAAAAAAAGAAAGGGACAAACGAAACCCTGACACAATGGGACAATTCGAACTACCCATTATCCGAGTGTGCTTGTTGAAAAACGCCGCGTGGGCTGGGTTTTCAATGAGCAGCTCGGTCAAAATTGGTTAATGATGTCCTCGCAATTTTCGCATTCACGTGATAATTTTGATCTAGATGCTGACTGTTACAATAAAAGAAAAAAATGTCTGCGGTTTGAAAAGCTAATGAACAATCATGTTTTTATAATTACGCGTTTATGAACCCGAATGAACCGTGCTTTTACTTGCATTATTTTTCCTGCTTCGCTATCTAAAGGACAAACTTTACTCGGCTGGGCAGTTTAGCAAAGCGGTCAATCACTTCGGACACGTTGATGTCGACGTTTCTGTGGGCATATAGAAGCGCCAGCCCAACCATGCGTTCTTCAGAAATTGTAGAACGCAAGTAGTTTTTTAGCAATCTCATGCTTGAAAATGATCTCTCTGCACTGGCAGTGGTCACTGGAAGGGTGACTAGAATTTGCAGCAGCTTGTACACATTTCGGTAGGAGCTGCCGTCACAGTGAGAGATGGCATCTATTCCTGTGCTGGGACGCTGGCTTGCTGTTTTGTTCGCCCACTTTGTCCACCATAGCCGCAGTTCCCCCAAAGCAGCCTTAACATCCACGTCCTGCGCAAAAGCGGCCAGGAGATTTTCTGCTCTTCTCTGTCGGTCATCTTGCATTGGTGGTACTGCCGATGCTACAGTTACAGAAAAGACCTTTAAAATTGTCCTGTGCTTTTCGAACCGTTGCTGTAGCTGTGCTAATACGTGGTCCATGAATGGAATGTATACAGTTCTCCGGAAATATTCCTAAGCATTTTCTGATGTAACGCTCCCACGATCCTGCTGTCGGACACCGGCTCGTCGGGTGGTGATTTCAACATTCATTTTTTTTGCCAGTTCCTGCACTTGCGCAAAGATTTTTTGAAAAAGAAACATTCGAATTCTTGCGGTCATTTTCGATCGCTTGCGGCCCCACATCTATGTCGTCAATGGCGGCGCTCATGTCGATATTCCTGGTCTGCAGCTTCTTTGACAGAGGCAGGTTCATCGCTAGCACATGCTCCGCCACATGCAGGCTCACAAGGAATGCCGGTGACAAAAGTGCCAACGCCAAACTATTTGCCTGAACTGGACTTTCGCTGTTGCCGTTTTATTTTATCTCCTCTAGTGCCGCGATCACCGGTTCAAACAGATTCACAAATGAAAGAACTGCATCATGCTTTTCCACCCAGCACGTTTCACATAATCCCAAAAGTCGCTGCCTTCTGGACTCAGGACAAATCAAACTTATCATTTCTCGTAAAACCTGCGAGCTGTTAGGAGATTTGCGGAAAAAGTTTGACGCTGCTTTTATTGTTCCAAAACAGTTTCGGATATCTGTGATGGAGCACGCCGCACAGAGAACTAGATTGATGGAGTGTCTGGCGCAATGGGTGCATAATGCGGCTGGATATTTCTCACGAACGACAGCTTGCCCACCATTCGCTTTACCAGCCATCGAGCTGGCACCGTCATAACCTTGGCCACGAAAATTATGCATATTAATTCCAAGTCTAGCAGAAATTTTATAATGGTGTCTGTGACGGCCCTACCACTTTGGTCCTGAATTGGCACAAAACCTAAAAACACTTCTTCGATATCGTTGGCATCCTTGTTTAGGTACCTTGCACAAACAGTGAGCAGTTCGATTCCAGCAATATCTGCCGTTTCGTCAGCAAGTACGGAGAAGCTGCCTGCAGCGTTTATTTTTACAACTAGGCTTTCTTTGATAACTTCCCCACAAATTTCTATAATTTGGTTTTGCACATATGGACTTAAATACGATGCATTACTGGGAAAACTTTCCAAATGGTTCTTCAGATTTGTATCTCCACAATCAGCCCGCATGTGAAGAAGCTCTCTGATAATACCAGTATTTTCAGAGCAGCCTGTGCTTAAATCAATAGGACCACTGTCCCTATGGCCACGAAGGGCCAGACCTTGTCGGCCACAAAAAAAAAACTGTCTCAGTAATAGGCCCTAACCTTCGTCTTTTGTCTCTTATTTGAGTTTGCCTTCCCTGGTCGAGCTGGTCGATCACATTCGGCGCGCTTCCCGAGAATGTTTGGAGAAAATTATCAGCCGTCAGGTGACAGTCACGGTGATATTTAGTGTTCTCGTGCGTTTCAAAGATTTCGAGGGCGTGTTTCCATTTCTGGAACGGCTTGGATACGAGAGCACCAGTGCGCGCATGCTGGCCCTTACCAACCTCATGTCTGCAGAAAAGGACACACACTCGGCAAAACGCACCTTCTTGAAGCGCTGAGTAGCTGAGCCATCGGTACCTGTCTAGCCAAGCGGACTGAAACCTCCGTTTTTGCTTCAGATCTTTCGTACATTTGAACACGTAACCTTTCGGAGGAATCCAAGGAGAAGTCAACAGATGATATCTATTCTGATCCTCTATTCTGCAGCAACTCTCGTAGATCCAAATGTCAAACTTGCTTGTTTCTACCTTCTGGGGATCTGAGAGGAGTAAAGATTTAAGACACCACTATTTAGTACGGTATATGAACGCGCTGTTTTCAAAGTTCAAACTGTATCCTGACTCAACGAATAGTCAAAAATTAGGCGGAGATTCTCACCAGAGGAGCATGTTGGAACAGGCGATGCAAGCGCCGGCAGCACAATTTTCAGGTGAGTCTCTGAAGCCAGCCTCTCGTCTTCAGTGACGGTAGGAGTGTTTTGTCTAGAAGCAGTTCCTGCGTAAACCGGAAGAAAAAAATATTAAGCAGCGGCTTGGAGATGTCGTTGTTCCCCTTGTACGTTGCCAGCCGTACGAGACGTCACATTTGTTTTTTTAATTTCTTAACGTCATGCATGGCAGCAGTATTGTGTGTGAAATGCATCTTTGCCTCCATGAGCGAAGTCTTTCCTGCATCTAGTAGCGTAACGCGATGGCTGGCGGTTTCGCGACTTCACTGAAAATCTGTTTCCGAACAAACTGGCGGAAACCGCCCGCGTTAAGTTTTCTTTGCGATGATTTTTTTGAACGCGATAGCAATGAACGCGATAGCAATGAACGCGATAGCAACAGATTGGAGAGCTAACTCGAAGAAGCATGGCTGAATGCGCGCACGAACATAAACATATCTCATCCCATGACAACGGAAAGTCGCTGTGAAAATGTACGCTTGAGCAAGATTGGACGCAGCAGCAGCTACCTTTGTGCTGCAACTCGAACGACCATAGCCAGAAAGCATTCAAAGGGCTGCCAGGCAGAATTCACTCGGTCAGAGAAAACGAACGCGCACCGAAATGCGCCGCGTGATGGTGAGGGCAACACAAGAAAAACGCATGCGCTCTGGCTGACCTTGTCAGCCCCCTGGTAGCGAGAACAAGTCTCAATGTGTCGTCTTGCATAGAAGTCAAAGTAGAAAAAATAACCAAGAACATAGTTACCTTTAGTAGTGCCTTGACATGGACGCTTTGGCGCAGGTGAAAAAAACGCTGAAATTCTTTTCTTTGACATGACGACAGTGACCACGGTGCTTCACCTCATTAGACCTCGCTGCGTGCTGGGGGCGCCCTTGGTTCGCCTGAGATGTCTCTCGCCGGGCCGATGTTACCGGGTCCTGGCTCGGAAGCCGAGAAGAAGGAGAAGGAGCAGAAGCAGCCAGGGAGTAGAAGTGAAGAAGAAACGTTTTATACAACTTTTTAAATGATCTGACGAAACAGGAGTTTCGGTGGAGACAATCTGCCGATGGTAGGTTATCCCCAATTCCCTAGCTGGGGAAACAAAGTTTAATCTGTACAGTCCAATCAGCGGGGCACAAGCATGGACTTGAGATGCCGCCCACTGCTGAGGGTGGTGCTTGAGCCTCCTCTCACATCTTTCAATGGCGAGGACTAGCTTCTCCGATGTCGATGACAATTTTGTGCATGCTGGCGGTGGAAACCCTTCACTAAGGTAAAGTAGCCGGAGAAGTCGTCCGTTGGCTGAGGTCATTTCCCTGGCGTTACTTCTCAGAAGTTCACCCGCCTGCTTCGAGAAGTCGGCGAGCAGGGTCAATGCTGATCGGCGACGCGCCTCCGAACCTTTAAACAAAAGACCAGGCTACCGTGGTCGTCGCCGCGGGTGCCAATAGGATTAAGGTCTGAAAGAGCAGCTCCTTTCCGTCTCCATCCCGAAAAAGGGGGTGGCGGGGAGGGGACTTGGGCGCCTCATCAGGAGACAAACGGTGACTCCGCCGCCATCGGCGCCGCTTCGATGCCTTTTGGTCGCGGTCGCTCACCGGCGTCCGCGAGATGCGTAGGACGGCGAAGAGCGGTGTAGGAAAAAAAACGAGGTGCAATAAAGAAACCAAAACGCTCCAGGGCCAATGTTCAGCTCCTTCTCTTCGGCGCGTAGGAGGAAGCATGAAAACGAAAAAAAAAACACAAACAAAAAGCGCAACCACGGAGAGAGCATAGTGTACGGGGAGAAGGGAGAGGGAGTACCACTAAGAGCTGCTACAGCACGGTGAGGATTTGCAGAAGGCACGAGAAAAAAGAAAGCCCCAAAAGAGAGACAGGGATTTTGAGGAAGCGGGGAGTCGAAGGCGAGGAAAATACCGCCTTTGAAACACTGAGCGGGAATGGAAACCTGTCTTGTTTCGTC
This sequence comes from Amblyomma maculatum, assembly GCF_055883805.1. Classification (NCBI taxonomy): domain Eukaryota; kingdom Metazoa; phylum Arthropoda; class Arachnida; order Ixodida; family Ixodidae; genus Amblyomma; species Amblyomma maculatum. The sequence goes on from NC_139354.1 coordinate 133,814,480, forward strand.
GTCCACCCCCACCTCCGCGGCCGGCGCGAGTTGACGCGACGAGCCCGCTCGCTATCCAAACGACCTTGAAACTTAGTGCTCGGAAATGGTTCCTGGCTTTACGTGACTCTGTCTGCATGGGCGTTGCTACGAAATGTAGCCCCCAAGTTCGTAATGTTCGTGCCGAAAGGTATTTTCGAACGAACCGGAAAAAGATATTGTAGACAAAACCCAGAATGCTTTCGAGCGCCGGTGGTTGTTTTGGTCCGCGGTGCATGACAGCACGAAAACATTTCGGGGGGGGGGGGGGGGGCTGTAGCCCCATAAGCCCCCCCCCCCCCCCCCGTGCTACGCGCCTGGCTCAAACATTTGAAACCATTTTATATCTCAGCAGATAATAGTTAACCTGCCAAAACCGCTCGAATAACTCCATCATCATAGTTACAGCTATTTCCGCAGACTTCACCCTTTCAGTATGCGGTCATAGATCAACCGCTAGAGCTGAACCAGTTGGTCAACATTCGTAACGCAAAAACTCAGACAAGTGTCCTTAACGTTAAATACAATAAGCTACAACGTCGCTTTCTGAAGCGAAGTAGAAATGGCGGTAAAACATCTTCACTTCCATGGTGCCAAACAAGCCAGAATTTAGAACAAAGGCAGTAGCCATATGGGAAGGTTATGTAGCGAAAGGCGTAGAAAACAAAGAAAAAGCAAATGATGGAACCAAGATATAGTGTTGAGGCTATATTTTACTTCTCCTGCACACCGCAATGCTTCTTGACGTTGGCCCGCTGCTGCACGTGAAGTCGCATTCACATAAGCCTATGCTGAGCAAGAAGCTCTTAGGTGCTTGAGCGCACTGAAACATTTTCGCAGTGTTTCCCGTGTCGAAGGCAACCATCATTTCCAACAAGGTAAAAGCAACTGCAGATCACAATATCAGCTCTAGGACAAATTGTGTTCTGAATAGCAGCGCGTCTACAGAAAGAAACGTATTGGTTTGAAGGATGAACTCGTGCTTGGCGCAAACGCTGGAATAAATGGTCTTGGTGGCGGCGATCTATTTTCAGTGCTGTTGTTTTTATTAAATATCAACTGGGGTACACGTGGCATGCTTACGTGTACAATTGACAAAATGTACTTTGCGGACATTTGAGCGGGAGGGTGCGTAAATTAGAACAAAGTAGGAACTCTTTTGGACCCTGTTGGTTTCTTTAGTTTTACCATTCTCTTAACAGCATCCCAAAAAAGCAGAAAACAGAGGTGGCGCTTCAAAGTGCTCGAGTAACTGAAAAAAAGATCAGGGTACTATGAGGACTTTAACAACGGTTACTAAGTCATCATTAGGAGATGCTTACTGATCGGTATTTGCGAAAAATAGGCAAATGGGGCTTCGCGGAAGCACAGTTCGGAACAGTAGTTGACAAGTTGCTTCTCCTTGCCAATCAGTTTACGTTAAGGACACAAAGAAGCATTTACACTAAACGTAAAAATACTCCCGGAAATATAGGACTTTATAATGCGTTGCACAAATAGCTATCAAAGAAACAATGTCTAAGTGTAAAGTTTTCTTTCCGGGTCAGAAGTATAGTTGTGACGACTGTAAGCGCTATGAGCTTATGCTTTCTGCTTGTGAACTACGCCTCGTTAAGTAAGCTGAACAAGGATAAAATATAACGCGCCCTGCTTTCTATTATTATTATTTACAACATAGCCAAAATTCCAGATATTGTAAAATGGAGGACCATGTTCTTTTGCTGGAATTTATCTCACGAGTGCCTTGCAGTGAATCAAGAGCCTTGCTACACAACCAACCTATACCCTGGGCAGAATATGAGCAGGAGGCAGTTCTGCCGATTGGTCCATCTTGGAGAACCCACCGCCAAGCCAGAGTTTGTAGGTTTGACAACTGCACTTAATTTCTCCAAAGCATGTTAGAGTGAAGCTGGGGGGTATCAACGAAATTCGTATAGTCTTCATTCCTAAGGAAGGTTTAGATTCTTCCGAGAAAAGTTAAACGTCCCCGTGTTCACCTGCCTGAACGAAAAAAAAATCTTTTCAAATACTCGATTCCTGTATTACGTGTCAAGAAACCTGGTTTGCTTGCATTCTGCTGATTATTGGAGAACCTATTTCTCTCCAAACAGGTTCATTGGAACGATGCAAAAAAATTTGAAATTTGAAACTTTATTTAACAGTCTTTAACAAAAGCACCGCCTATTAAAGCAATGATGTCTGAGAGGACAAAGTTATTCACCCCTGTTAAATTACTAGCCGATATTGAGACAAATACTGAGCAGAATATTTTTTGAAGCAAACATTACTCATTTGCGCTATGGTCGTTTATTCTTTGGGGCACTAATTTCAACAAAACAAAAAATGCATAATATCTATATGAGATGGGTCGAATTGCAGCAGTTTTGTTAAGTAAAAAATGTTGCTCCTCTTTAAGCGCCTAACCTCTAGCGCATTCACTGTCTGAGGCAAGAAGTTGGCTTTGCTCTTGTCTGAAGCCAGGTAGACTCATACACACAAAATAGATATGCCACACTTAGGGTAAGCCGATATTTTAAACCATTGGTAAAGTGAACGCATATGCCACAATGATCACTGCGCGAAAACATTGTTTTTCTTGCTGCAGCACTAGGTCCAGCCGAGGCGATGAGAATGTCATCGTCTTAATAAACCCGTATTCGTGCACTACGGGTTCAGACCACACCATTATCTCACTGTCATTGTGCGTCAAGGAGCCTCTAAGGTTCACAGTTCTCTTCCTAGAGCTTTGTCTTTAAACCGAATTCTTGAACTGAAGGCGAAGTGGAACATAACTGGTTAGAGGCGCACCCTGTGTTAATCTGACAATGCTAAATGGGCAGCGAATTTGTTCTTGCCTAATGAGTAGATTTTCAATTTGCCATAGAACTAAAGGGTCATCGAACAATTTTTCCTGTTGTCACATTTTTCTTAACACACTCCTGTGCATCACTGCTTAGTTCATGGTTAGTTCTGCACTATTAATCTCGGAATGAAGTATGTAAACTCGTTTGCATTCAAGCTGTCATCATCAGCCTGACTATACCTACGCAGGGTGAAGGCCTGTCCCATATTCGCAGCCACAACTGCACATGTGTAACTCGTGTCCTTTGCTGTTATAGATCGGCGTACCTTGCCTCGTGCCAGCCAAGCCCTATTGATTCATCTTTGCTATCTACCGAGGACCAGCTCGCCACCTTATCTGGCTCCCAGGTGTGGCAGCTGAGGACCGGCGATCATCCTGCACCGCACCGTGACTAGGGACGCCGGCCAACCACGAGAGGTCGCCGCGCCATCAAACCCTATATAAACCACCGCCTGGCATCATCGCCCTGGGATTCGCAGCCACAACTGCACATGTGTAACTCGTGTCCTTTGCTGTTATAGATCGGCGTACCTTGCCTCGTGCCAGCCAAGCCCTATTGATTCATCTTTGCTATCTACCGAGGACCAGCTCGCCACCTTATCTGGCTCCCAGGTGTGGCAGCTGAGGACCGGCGATCATCCTGCACCGCACCGTGACTAGGGACGCCGGCCAACCACGAGAGGTCGCCGCGCCATCAAACCCTATATAAACCACCGCCTGGCATCATCGCCCTGGGATTCGCAGCCACAACTGCACATGTGTAACTCGTGTCCTTTGCTGTTATAGGTAGGCAATTTGTTTCTTTGTTCTTTCAAAGTACCTGACCTCCGTGGCTGCCAATCCCTATTACTGTGTCTTGATATTTGCTTAAATGGGTATTGACGTGTGTACGTACCGTGCTCGCATTGGTTCATTTTTTGCTCGTCGGTCAATTCACTGCTCCCGTAGTGAGCGTTTCGCATCAGAATGTGGCCTTCTACGTATGCTGTGCCCTAAAGCGTCTTCGCTTATGTTATCCATGTGTATTGCAATGCTCTTACTCTGTGCGGGTGACGTAGAGGCTAACCCAGGTCCTAAGATTGACGATGTACTCACGCTGCTAAAAGAGTGCCACGCTGAAACCACTACGTCGTTAAGAGAAATCAATCAGCAGATCAACTCCATAAATGCGCGAGTGTCCACTATTGAACAATGTCTGACTGGTGTATCGGGGCTCAAAAACGGCCTTGTCACAATGAGCGACTCTGTGCAGGAATGCAAGGTGAACATTAACAAAACAAACAGTGAATTGATTGGTGTGGTAGAGGACATGAACAACCGCATGCGAAGAAATAATTTGATCATCAAAGGCCTTCCTGAAGTCGAACAAGAAGGATATGCTGAATCCGAGCGCATTGTCAAAGAATTTATAGGTACCTATCTTGGTATTCAAGTCGGCGACATCGAAAGAGCCCACCGGTTAGGACAGCGTCGTGCTGATAGTCATCGGCCAATCATTGTTAAATTCCTTAACTTTAAGTCTAAAACCGAAGTTCTAAGTAATGCATTCAAGTTAAAGGATGTCAAAACACCAAAAGTCTGGTTGGATGAGGATTTTTCTCCTAAAGTTCTTTACGAAAGAAAAAGGCTACGCGACTTCGCCAAGGATCAACGCAGTGCAAACGAGCGTTTCAGTGTGCGCTACAACAAACTACACATGAGGGGCGGCATTTATCGCTATGATTCAGCCTCAGACTGTGTTATTCGTATCTCTGCCCCTCATGTGCAAGAACAAAGCGCCTCTGCTACTGTAATCGATACTTCTGACTCTCAAAACCAAGAGGAAACCACTGAATGACAGTATGTAAAACCACGTAAGAAAACGGCCACACTAAATCCGATTTCTCTGCTCTTGGCAAATTTCCGCAGCATATTTCGTAAACTTGATGTTTTAAAAACAATAATTCACACTTGTTCTGCCGATATCCTTGTGGGAACTGAAACATGGCTTTCTAATGACATCGCCAGCAGCGAACTAATGTTCCCATCGTCGTTTGTGCTTTTCCGTCGAGATAGGATCGGGGCTAGAGGAGGAGGAGTGCTTATTGCGGTAAAGGAACAGTTCCAACCATCGCTCATAGATATTGAATCGCCTCTAGAAATAATCTGGGTCTCTGTTCACTTTTCGCACATTCATTGTGTCCTTGGTGCTTGCTACCGACCGCCAGACTGCCGCTCTAATTTCTCTGAACTGTTCAGTGACGCAATTGATCAAATCTCGATCAAATTTCCACGCTGTTTTCTAGTCATATGCGGTGATTTTAACTATCCAGCCATAGATTGGAGCACCTCATCTATTAACACACAGCATGATCGCGCAGAAAATCTTCGGTTTCTTCACTGCCTTCACTACCATCACCTCACCCAGGTAGTCGATAAACCAACTCGCGGAAATCACATATTAGACCTCATCCTGACAAACAGTCCTGACCTTGCATGTACTCAAGTCATGGAAAACATCAGCGATCACAGAGCCGTTCATTGCTCATTGTCTCTACCTCGCACTGAAAAAACAAAAATAAAAAAACAAATACTAAACTATGCGCGCGCAGATACCGAAAAAATAAATATCATGTTAGATAGTTTTTTAACCGAGTTTCACTCCAGCTTCGCGAGCCGTTCAACTAATGAAAACTGGTGCTTATTTCGAGATCAGCTAAAATATATAGAAGATTCATGTGTGCCCAAATGTACAATAACATCTCGTAAAAGCGACCCATGGTTCTCTCGAGATGTTGGAAGACACCTAAACAGGAAGAAGAGAGCGTATAGAAAAGCTAGTCGGTCAAATGCCCATGAAGATTGGCAGAAATACAAGGAAATTTCCAGGCTTGCCGAAAAAACAGTTGCTCATGCGAAAAAGAAATATTTTAATTGCACTCTCCCAAATCTTTTAAAAACAGATCCTAAGAAGTTCTGGAATATGGTAAATCCTAAGCAAAATCAGTCCATTCCAGCCATGACAGGGACAGATGGCAACATACTACCACCAAAGGAGTGCGCCGAACACTTTAACAGGCACTTTGCCAGCGTATTCACACAAGAACATCCAATCTCCGATTCCCTTACGCTCCCCAGGCTAAGCATCCCGTTCGCATACCCGTCCATTATCATCACCGCCCATGGCGTGAAGTGCGCTATAGACCGTCTACCGTTGAAGACTAGCCCAGGGCCCGACGGCGTGAGTGGTAAACTTTTAAGGCTAACAAGTGAGATTTCAGCTGTTATACTTTCCCTTATATTTCAACAATCAATTGATTCTGGATGTGTACCTGATGACTGGAGATTAGCCTATGTTCTACCAATACCTAAATCTGGCGATAATACACTTTTCAGCAACTACCGGCCTATTTCGCTAACTTCAATCAGTTGTAAACTGCTCGAGCACATTCTTTACTCCCACATTATGGCCCACCTGAACCAAAACAATTTGCTGATAAACAATCAGCACGGTTTCCGTCCGAAGCTTTCATGCCAGACTCAACTTTACGAACTAGTAACAGACATTCACACTTCATTGCATCTTATTCATTATGTGGATGGCATCTTTATCGATTTTTCAAAGGCTTTTGACCGTGTACCTCATAAACGATTACTAATGAAAATACGCAATCTGGGGTTAGATAATAAGACAATAAGATGGCTTGAAGCATTCCTCACCAATCGTCTTCAGGCCGTTAAACTGAACAGTACTATTTCCAGTCCAGCACCAGTCAGGTCTGGTGTCCCTCAAGGTTCGGTAATAGGCCCGCTTTTATTCTTAATATACATTAATGATATAACTGATAATATTACTTCTACAGTTCGGCTTTTTGCCGATGATTGTATAATCTACAGAGATATAAGCAGCCCTAACGACACAACTACTTTGCAATCTGACTTAGACAAGCTAACGGCATGGTGCTGCAACTGGCAGATGCAAATTAATGCAGAAAAGACTAAACATATAAAGTTTTCCATAGGTTCAAAGTCTTCTCCCAATATCTACACTATAAATAATGGTTTAATAGACTCGGTCTCCTCGATTAAATACCTTGGCGTCTACCTAAATTCTACATTAACATGGACTGACCACATAGAGCAAATTACGTCTAAAGCACAAAAGAAACTTGGCTATCTCAAGCGTCGCTTATATCTCGCCGACAGGGACACCAGACTTGAAGCTTATAATTTCCTTGTGCGTCCTTCTCTGGAATATGCATCAATAATTTGGCACCCTTATCAAATCACCCTAACAAACATTCTTGAATCCGTCCAAAATAAAGCTGCTCGATTCATCTTGTCATCCTATTCACGATATCAAAGCGTTTCATCTCTGAAGGAAACACTCAACATGCCATCCCTATCAGTGCGCAGAAAAATCGCCCGTTTATTGTATTTTCATACACTTTATCATAATAGCACTCCGTTCACCCGGTCTCATATTTCTCCAGCCCCTCATACGTCACATCGCGTTGATCATGCCCATAAAGTTAAACCCATTTTTGCCCGGACGGAAAAGTACAAACATTCACCATTAATCTTATCAATAAAAGAATGGAATGAACTGCCGCCCAGAATCGCCACGATAACAGAATCATCTTTATTTCAGTCAGCATTGAAAACCTACCTTGAATCATTACACTCACGGTAAATGTTTTGGACCACTCTGCCGTCTCTTTTCCTACCGCTGTCTTCTTTCTTTTGCATGAATTTTCCCCGCGATTGCACTAAACTCAGTTTCTAGGATATAACTATGTTATCTCTGGGTGTGTTGTTATATGAGTGCTACTTCACCATCTCCATTGCTCTGTTCTTTTTTTTTTGTTTGTTTGTTTGATTGATTGCTTCTTTAACAATGAATTGCATTCTGGCTTATGTTCCCCCCCTATGTAATGCCCCCAGCGGGCCTTTAGGGTATCTGAATAAATAAATAAAATAAATATTCTTCCAATTAACATGGTCGTGTGCTAGCTGCATTCACTTGACCCCTTTGAACATCTAGCTGTTATTCAAGCTGTAATTTGTGGCTAATATTTGATTAGAATTTTCGTCTGTGAGTTGCGCGCAAAAAAACTTTAGTTTGCTTTTACAGAAACACTCACCGAGACATAGATTGTGCAGAATCAAATGCTGTTGGTTTGAACCAGACGAAGAAGAAGAAAGAGGCATGAAGCTGTGCAATGAACACTTCTTGCCAGAAGGAATAAAATGCGGCCCAGGAAAGGTGAGCAAAAATATTTGTTAAAATATCCCACGTCAAGAACAGTTTTTGTTTATTTATTGCATGCTCAAGGACATCATTTAAAGCCCCACAATCTCGAGTTCGCATTTTCGAAAGTAAAGCAGAGTTGCGAAATAACTCCAACTTTTCTTTTACAAATAAGACATTTATTTGTCCTCAGTTAGGAATGGTTTGCTAATATTTTCTTTACCCATTTTAAAGGCGGCACTGATATTTCAGGCATGTCTAACCTAGAATTTCTGGAGGCAACAAATTCAGCTTCGTATTACAAGCAGGAATATGTCGCTCAGCACCACAAAAACCAATTGTGCAGCGGAATTCCGGCATACGTATCGATCTTAGAGAAGCATGCTTTGACCTTATGTATATCTCAGCTGCACATAAATGAATTTGAGCGACAAACGATTTCTTTTTATCTTCCACTGTATTTGGGAAAAGAAAGAATACAGCGATCCCAACCCCGTAAAAAACAGACCACAAAAAATGGTACGTGATTGCTTAGCACGAAAAATTTGTTGCTAAATCTGTACAGTAAAGATACTGTGCACCTGAGTAGTAGAGCCCTGGTTCCCCCCCCCCCCCAACTAGACACTCCATAATATTTAAAAGAGGAGTATCAGAGCCGAAACAATACAATACACACGTATATGAATCTTAGCTCTGCTTTTGCGCATAGCTGTTTCCAAATATGATCAGCACAAAATTTTTCTTTTCTCCATAGCCAACATGTTTTGTTTATGTGAGGCGAAAGTACAACACCAACTTTATAAACTTAACTTGCGATCAATATCGCCCCTTTGCTACAGATGAGCATTTGTCCCGTTGTATATACATAATATCGTTACTGTCATTATGAAAATTTAAATACACTTGTTTCCTAAATTTCGGAAAATACCTGAGAGTAACGCGTAAGCAGCACCCCATTAAGTTCACAAAAACGTAACAGTATTTAGCTCACATTCATTAGGCCTTCCGAATTAGGTTTAGCAACGAAGAACATGAACACTACGAATTATCCGTGAGTAGAATAAACTGTCTAGAATTTGTCAAGATCGAATAAATAATGTAAGAAAATAAAATTCTCGCCTCGACTGTTTACTAGACGTTGCGGGATAATAAAAATCTCTTCCTATCCTATAAGCTTCATATTTCTACTATACCGGTTGGATTCCTGAGTACAAATAGTGGTAAAATTATAAAACTCATAAGATCTTTCATTGTATTTGCCTAGCAGAGCAACCACAGAAAAACATTTATTCGAATGTGTCACATGAAGCTATCATTATATGCTTTATGTACGTTGATTAAAAAAAACCCTCTTATGGCCAGGTGTTTATAGTGATATTGCTGACGCATATTCTCCTGAATGTTTTTTTAGCCAACGAAGTAACCTGAACAAAACAGTCTGAACCCTTCAATATTGCATATTTTGGTTACGTGTTACAGCCGGAAGTATTATGACAAAATGGTTTTTGCCAAGGCTTTTTATTTACCCGCTTCACAATAACTATTCTCTCCTGATCGCTGTTGATTATCCCTTTCTCTTTTATTTGTCATTGACAGACATGCAGGCGAGGTGTCTGCAAAAACCACACCTGGAACAGGAACAACACTGTGGCGGCTCCAAAGCACCCAGGAACGTTTATGAGGGGCGCACATCCAATATATTTCTAGCAGCTTAACAATAAAGAGGAAGGCAATAAAGCATAAAAAGATAAAAATGAAAAACGGAGACCACATTGGTGCTTTGCTTACTTCAAAATATCTTCTCGCTGAACAAATAACGCGGATATTTAGGTGCTCTTGTTTCGTTTATTTTGCGCGACAGTGTTCTGGTTTAAATTGCGTTCTACCATCCAATAAACAGCAAATTGGCGATCTAGAATTAAACAAAATGGAATGCAGGAGACAGGTCTACCACCTTTTAAAAGCAAAGTTGAAATTCTGGCTTGGAAGCCGACGTTTTTCTTACTTGTGAAATCGTTATCAAAACTACGTAATACAAATGGGCTTCCTCACAGGCATACACTTATCACGAAAATAAACCATTCTAGAAGAAAAGACGATGGACATCAATGCCTGTATCTTAGTAGAGTCAATAGGAATGACGAGCAGAAGCTCAAATATGACAGCTTGTTATGAGTTGCGTACAATGTATAAACTCAGGTATTGGGTAACAGAATCAAGACAACCCTACACCCCAATCAAATAAGCATTGACGAAGTCACACGTGTGGCCTACTCGACAATACAGTCAAACCCATTTATAACAATTGCGATTTGAAGAATATATTCGATATAACAATGGACAGCCGCAGCACCGTCAACTTTGCCTTGTGTTCTATGGCAAAATAACGCACATTTAACAATGCAGTAACAGTAGATTATTGGCTATAACAATTACATTTGGTTACTGGGTGCGAACACTAGCAAGAAAAGAAACCCACGAACACCGTGACCATGGAAGCAAAACCACATCACAAAGTCCTAAGAATGATCAAGTCACTGCGTGACATCATTTGCGCTAGGAATATTTCAGTCAACTTTGTACAGCAGTTGGACGCCCTGCAGAGATATGTCAACAAGATCAAATCAAATTTAGTTGTATTCGTAATCCCGCTGTCCTCATGCTTAAGAGGTACTCTCATAGGATTTAAAACATTTTTCTAAAGAAAAATTGCTCAGAGATGATAAAAACGAGATGGAAAGTATTTCATGGTTTTTTTTTTCATTAACTAACAAGATTGGTTCAGTTCAGTCGTTCAGTCGTGTCCGACTCTTCGGGACCATATGGACCATGTCACGCCACGCTTTCCGGTCTCTCACTATCTTCCTAACATCACATATCTTCATCTGCAATGCCTTGACGATGCCATCTAACCATCGCGTTCGCTGCCTACCCCTTCTCCGGCGACCCTCAACCGTTCCCAACATCAAATCTTTCTCCAGTGACTCCTCTCTTCTCATCAGATGACCAAAGTAGCTGAGGTTTAACTTTAGAATTTGACCCTCCAATGAGCAGTCAGGGTTTATGGTCGACAATATCGACTAATTCGACCTTCTGGCAATCCAAGGAACTCTCAAGAGTCTTCGCCAGCACCACAATTCAAACGCGTCAATTCTTCGGCGGTCACCCTTTTTCACATTCCAACTCTCGCATCCATACATCACAACTGGAAAGACCATAGCACGAGTTATACGGATCTTGGTTGGCAGACTAATGTCTCTGCTCTTTACTAGGCGGTCAAGGCTAACCATTGCTCTCTTTCCCAGAAGCAGGCGTCTCCTAATTTCATGGCTGCAGTCTCCTTCCGAGGTAATCTTGGAGCCCAAGAAGAGAAAATCTGTCACCGCTTCCACTTCTTGTCCCTTGATGCTCCAGGACTTGATAGGGCAAGACTCCATGATCTTTGTCTTTTTAATGTTCAGTTTAAGCCCAAACTTCTCACTCTCTTCTTGTACGCACATCAGAAGTCTCTTGCATCAGAAGTCTCTTGAGTTCCACTTCACTTTCTGCCATTAAAGTGGTATCATCCGCATATCTAAGGTTGTTGATACGTTTTCCAGCAATCTTCACTCCAGCTGAAGACTCGTCCAGACCGGCCTTCCTCATGATGCACTCTGCATATAGGTTAAATAGGCAGGGCCACAGTATGCAGCCTTGCCTCACTCCTTTCTTAATCGAAAACCAATCAGTAAGACCATGCCCAGTTTTGACTGTGGCCTCGTGTCCTTCATACAGGTTCCTGAGGAGACAGATGAGGTGAATTGGAACTCCCATCTCTTGAAGAGCTTGCCACAATCTGCTTTGATCTACGCAGTCAAACGCTTTTGCATAATCAATAAAGCAGAAGTAGATGGGTTTCTGGAACTGTCTTGCTTTTTCCATGATCCAGCGAAGGTTGACAATTTGGTCTCTTGTTCCTCTACCCTTGCGAAACCTAGCTTTCACGTCCGGAAGCTCCCGATCCACATACTGCTGCAGCCTACCTTGGAGGATTTTCAACATCGCCTTGCTAGCATGCGAAATAAGCGCGATCGTGCGGTAGTTGGAACAATCTTTGGCACTGCCTTTCTTTGGAATGGGGATGTAAACTGACCTCCTCCAATCCTGTGGCCACTGCAGGGTTGTCCAAATCTTCTGACATAATGTATGCAGAATGTTAACAGCGTCATGGTTGACGTTTTGCAGCAACTCAGCTGGAATGCCATCAATTCCGCTTGCTTTGTTCAGTAAGTTGCTATTTGACAGCATCTTCAGCACAATGTCATCATTGACCCCTGATATAGTAAAGACCCTGATATAGTAAGTATTTTTGCTGGTCCCAGTGACCTTGCTTTAAAGGAATTTCACTCTCCATATTCAAGGCCTATTGTCGCACAATTTTCTTTTAAAGCGTTTTGCCACAGGTCTCTGGGCCTGGAAAGACATGCAACATCTTATGACGAGGGATGATAAAAATACCTGCAAAATAATATGTATTACACGTACAAAAGAAAGATAATCGGGAGAAAAAGCCTGCTTTCGGCAAACCAACAACTTCAGGTGGATACTTAGTGTTCATACAGAATTAGAGTTCCCGAAAATAGGACGGTTCAGGCTGCAGAACTTATCACTTTTCAAAACACCCTTAAGAAATCCCGCAGTAAACATTTTGGATTACTAAGCATGCAAAACCGGGTGATGATAAAGAACATATTAAAAAACATTTTTCTGCAGTACATCAATTACAGGCACACATACATTACTGCGGCCAGAATAAAAAAAAATATATTGCTTCTGCTAGAATCAAACTATCTTCCCTCTGCGTTCTTCAATCAAACAAAAGCCAACTGAGGGAGATGTGTACATTGCAGATATTTTCAGCGCTGTGTATGCATATTATATTCTTGAGATGAGTGATGAATGAGACACACATGTTTGGTCAACAACAACCATTCCATTTCAAGTTCCAGCTTTCCAGTGTTCAGAGCTTTTAATGCACGCTGCATTCTATTATAAACAATTGCCTTACTTGTAATGTACCAAGCAACAGTATTCATACAGTGCTGCTTTTTCAGCAAAATTATTACAGTCACCCTGCAATGAGCAACTGAGCCAGTACTAGAAATTTCCTTTGCGTAGGCAGGAAATTGTTATCTAGATCTGAGCACAATGATATCATACTTCCTTATCAGCTAGCAGCCGATCAGGTATACATTTTCCCTCATCACATCTAATCATATGACGACACCATCGGCCACCTTTCATGTGCAAAATTATTTTCAGTTAGGCATACATAGGTGATTTCATATCAAGGTACCAGGTGTGGTGCTGGGGTATCTCAGATTTGTTCAAACCAACTCATTGTAGTTGTTGCTATAGAAAGCAGTAGTCTGCCTGAATATTTGATGCGAAAAATTATTTTCACTGCTTGAGTATATCTTAAAATGCAACGCTTGATGTGACTATGGGATCACAAAAATGATAGGTCTAGCATCACAGCGATTTTTCATTTTCATCCTCTCACAAATTCCTTTGAAACATCAGATTAATCCTGAGATGAAAAGTTGCTTCGCCCTCATTTTATAATTAAATATTTATAAAACGTTGCTATTTTATGAATTTATTTCAAAATCAAAATTTCTTAACAGCCTCATGAATTATTTGTTTTTAAAGGTTGATATATTTTGCACTCAAATTAAAAATAAGATTTTGTCTGGAGAGATAGTATTGCTTGAAGAACAAAGCAGCACATATACAAAAAAGCACCAACATCTCTCAAATTTAATGTGCATTGCATGAACTGAGAGTTCACCTAAAATTGCAAGTGCAATAGCCTTGTATACATGGACTTGACTGCACCGGGTTGAGTCAGCGTTGAGCAAGCGAGGTGACCATTACTCGACCCGGTTGGCGTCTACATGAACTTGCTTTCTAGTCAGTATACAAGCGGAGCTTAGCGTCGAGATTCTAAGTTATTGTGCAAGTTTTTTACGTGTATTTGATTCCATTGCCTTTTACTGTTGAGAGCTTCGATTATTATTTTTATCGTTGATGAGCGCTAAAAAGCATTCAAAAACATATAAAAAAGCAGGCTTTTTGATACCCCAGAGTTCCCCATTACTCGACTCCCTGATTCAACAGCGTCTACTTGCTTTTAAATAAGCGGGTAAAGCGAGTTATCCTACCCCCTGCAAGCGAGTTAATGCGACCCGCTCCGCCGCCTATTTCACTCGACCCGACTGAATATACATGAACCCCACAACTGGTTTCTTACTCGACAGGCGTACTCGACCAAATTCTGTCGAGGTCTTGTATACAGGGGCGGAACGCACGTGTAATAAGTAACAATGCTGCTAATAACACAAGCTATTGTCTTGTGGCTCCATCCAGTTTTCTAAAAAAATATCTTGTCTGTAACAAAGGAAAATATTTAGAGTTAAGCAGCTAAGCAACACAAGATCAATATGCGTGCTCCAACGCATGACTCCTCAATGCACTTACAGTTGTAATTTGCTTGGTTATGTGGCAGTTCGCTAAAACATCATCTGTCCAGCCATCTTTCATCTTTCATCTTTATTTTCACTGTGATGTACATGTGCATGGATTATAAGTATTACAGAAGGAGGTCCCGAAGTATAAACTGTCAGGGGGACCTCCTATGACAGAATGGATAAGATTAGCAGGTAACATACTAGGCAGTGAAGAAAAGAATATACAGGCGTGCAGAGAAAAACTATAATACAATACTAACGAGAAACTGCAAATAAATTCTAAATAAACAAGAACTTCAAACAAAAAATGCACGAATTGCAGAAATTAGCGCGTTATTAGTAAAAGAATAAATAAAATGTAAACATTTTGAAAGAAATTGAAACAAGTTCTGAAGAAAACTTTTGAAGAAAAGAAACAATTGAAAGAAAAATCGGGGAATCATTTATGTTTTTTTTAAGTCATACAAAAGCCGTCTGGCATGGGTTTTGTTGTTGGCATAGCATTCAGAGACTGCGGGTGTTCGACAAAGTTGTATACGTATTATTTCGATTGGCAGATGTAGCAAGTGGATACAGAAACAGAAATATGAGTAAGTAATATAACCGGTTACAGCATCCTGAAACAAACCTATGAACCAATGATGCACACTGCCTATCTTAAATGGCGTTACTGGTCACATCAGACACAGAAAATCGTCCCCGAGTATCAGAAATTGGAAGCCTAGGAGGTGGGTTAGTTGTGGGCAGGTGGTGGGAAATGAGCAGTCCCTCTGAAAGGTGGGCGGCACGCTCACTGCCACCCATTATGGGGAAAGCCCTGACAAGCATTTAGGCAGAGCTGCATACACATAAGAGCAATAAAAGTACAAGCAATACACCTCTGAATGAGCAGCTGCACTAATAATTTCCTTTTGACTTGCAGCCCACCCCTCCTGCCCTGTAAGCAAGCCTGCTCATGTTTTCTGAACTCAGAAGCATATGCAAATACAAACAAGTTCTCTAAAATGTGACAAACTTTGAACCAGTACTTCATGATGTTCTTCTTTCTGTAAATCTCGTGCTCCAGGGTTAAACAATAAATTCATTGCAGCTGCGAATAAAGTGAGTTGGGAGCTAATGTCAAATCTCAATGGCTTGGGGAGAGAACTATTTATAATTGTCGCTATGTTTCTGGTTTATGTCAAATTAATATTACATCTACATGGCTGAAGCCAGTGCAAACAACTAGCATTGTACAAGCATAACTACATATATCTATGATCAAATGCAGTCCAGGCTGCTGTAACGAAGAAGGAGCGGAAGGCAAATAACTTGAGCTATACCAATGCCTTCTGAAGAACATGCCTGAAGTGTTCCCTCGATTTCAATGGGCTCACCTATCGCTGCGACGTTGCCCGGGTTGACCGCTACGCGGCGCTCAAAGATGACCCTGACAGCCGTGTGGTGCGGACGCCTGTGTCATCGCTTCTCCGATTGCACGTGGCTACCGGAAACGGACGGACAGGCGAGAGCGGGAGCTTCCGAAGCGTCAAATAGGTGACTTCTTGCTTTTATTAACTTTATTTCGTTTTCAGCTAGTTAGGTTAGGTGCAGCCTAAAGAATAGTTTTTAGATCTTTGTCCTAGCGGCCTGGTTTTTCGTGCCGGCCGCTAGGTTTTCTAGGCGTTCATTCTGTTTTTGCTTAGATAAATGCTTTTTTCTAGGCTATTGATTTTCGCAGAATTGATTTTAACGGGCGCTTGCTAGTCATTTCTTGTGTCTTCTTTTTGCAGTTTGTATATTCTGAGAATTCGTAATAGAAATAGTTCAGTCGATACATGTTTAAGATGTGCAATCAAAAGAAGGTAAAGTGTACTCAGTGCTAGGCGCAGGTTAATCTCAAGGAAACGCGTTTTGACTCTGTAGATGAAGCGGAAGGCAGCGACGTTTCGTGTCGGTGCTGCGTGCTGAGTGCGCGCCTAGATAGATTTGATCGAGAAAGGGGCAGTTTAGTGTCTCGTGTGGATGATTTAGAAAATGAATTACGTTTGTTAAGAGCAGAAATTCAGAAATTGCTTGGACAGCTCCCTCAAATGGAAAATAAAGTGGCCGACTTTATCCTTGGAACCAACGAGGATGAACATTACAGTGCGGGCCACGTCGCTGGGACCAATACTGGCATGGAAGGCGTAAGAAAAGTAGGTAAGAGGGATTTTGTCCTTGGAAACAACGAGGACGAACATTCCAGTGCGGGCAACGTGGCTGGGACCAGCACTGACATGGAAGGCATAAGCAAAGTAGGTCAGGCGGAACCGAACCGACATAGTTATTTAGAAGATCTCCGAAGCCACACTAAGTCGCCAAGAAGGTAGGAGACATCCTGATGCAGACAATCGTAGCGCTGTAGAATGGTCTTGCGATGCCAGAGTGCGCAATCCGGCAACCCGACAAGCATTTTTAGCGCGGCAGAGGGTGCTCGAAATAGAAGGCCCTATTTCGAGAGAGAACGGCAAACTGGTGTCGAGATAACGTCGAGGCGGACGGGCGTATAGGAGGAAAAATGGACT
The DNA here is from genome assembly GCF_055883805.1 of Amblyomma maculatum. NCBI lineage: Eukaryota > Metazoa > Arthropoda > Arachnida > Ixodida > Ixodidae > Amblyomma > Amblyomma maculatum. The sequence continues at coordinate 133,831,646 of NC_139354.1, forward strand.
ATAAGCATTTTGACCGGAACAGCGCGCACTAAGACACAGACAAGAAGAGAGACCCGACACACACGAGCGCTGTGTCTGTGTCTTAGTGCGCGCTGTTCCGGTCAAAATGAGTTACCAACTTGCCCAAGCATCTGTTTTGACTATAAGCAGTTGTTTCATGCTTCGAGGTGTTATATGCATGTGTAATGAATGGAAGCACGTCATCCCAGTTCTTGCGCTGCGAGTGCTGCGAGTCGACATACATCGCAAACATGTTCATCAGTGTCCGATTTGTACGTTCAATGAGGCCATTTGTCCGGGGGTGGTGCGTGTAGAGTGACGCAACTGGCAAGTATAATAACACAGAAGCTGTTCCACATCTGCCGCAAACTGGCGGCCTCGGTCACTAATAATGACACGAGGAGGCCCATGACGGAGAACGACAGTGAAGACTAAAGATAGCCCCATTGCAAAAACCAGTGCCACAGGCACCCAGCGCCCCAGCGCCATACCTGATTTTGGTCCCAGTATGAAGCTTGAAACTGGGCGCACTAGAACGCAGCATACTGGCACGCTTCCCACTGGCGGCACTGTTCGCACGGAGAAAAGAAGGCCTGGGATAAAAATTCAAAGGTAAAAAGTAACGAAGCAAGCTAGGTACGTTAAATAAGCCCTAAAAAGTAAAAAAAAAAACGAAAATAAAAGAGTGGCACCTAGCGCGCTTCAATCTTGGTACCTAGGTAGCTATTCAATCAATAACTCTCCACGCTAACCACTAAGCCACGCCGAATTTTTTTTCTTTGTTACCAATTTTCAACAACACAGCATATACTCTGAATACACAAAAACAAAGCAAAACAAAAGGAATGCTAAAAGCCCTAGGCACATTCTGCCTAAAGAGCTCGGTTTAAAAGGGCTTTACTGAAGCCAGCTGGTCCAGTACAGGTAGCCATTCCGGAGAACTATCTTGTGCACGAAGAATTTCTCTCAGGTATACCACGCTTTCGACGAAGTAGTGTCCAGCGGGGTGTACAAAGGTGCGCTCATGCCTGACATCCATAGCATATGGAAAACTCGGCAACGCCGACAACCGGAAAATTTTGAAACATTTGTGAATTTTATGCCATAACCGCATTTATAAGGGGACTTCATGTTCAGCAGTCTACAGGCTATTGCTGCCGCTCTAATAATTACAACTTCTTGATCATTGGAGCTTGCTGCCTGTTCTCACGACTTGTAACTATCGTTCTTGATGCCTACCCTATTGGAAAACGCAGTGCCACTGGGAGACACTGAGACCTGCATCCGTGAGTTCAGCAGTCGTTGTCCGGAATCAGACCGCGGACAGCCAATTGCAGAAGGCTTTGAGGTATTCAACTTCCGTTTTGGCTTTTTTTGCGACAAGTTTTTCTATAATGCGTTTTGGACGAAGGAAGATCCTGGAGACGATCACTTCATTTCGTCCATGCACATACGAGGGCATCGAGTCGGTTGATTAGTAGGGTAATAAGGGAAAACAAAGGTTATAGAGTGGCTAGATATTGTTTACTTTCGAAAGGAGCTGGAGGAAGTGGCTGCTTGCATTGGAAGTCTGCATCGATGTGCAGGAGACACCACGCACCAATGTGGTGTTTCCATTAGTAACCCGATGTGTTACATGAAATTTCATCAGTGTTATATCGTACTTCATGCTGTTAAATGTTAGAAATGGAGTATTAGCCTGCCTGTACTTCCATAGACCGAACCGCGAGGCAGCAGTAACAGAGCAACGCTGAAAACGCGCCGCTCTTTTGCAGTCCCGTTGTGTTTGCGGTGTGCACCAGTGGCAACGACAGGCGTTAGCGTAGTGATGGCATAACGCATCGCCAAGGATTGTCGCTTCACATGGTTACGACTTAAATGTTAGCTCCTTTAAATGGCTTAATGTTACTTCAGTAATATTCCCCATCCAGCTCGGCATCAATGCAACTAACGCCGCTTTTTAGCTCCTTGCATGCAGTCAGGTGGCTGACAGAAGAACTGAGACTAGACTAGACAGTGGATGTTTGCTGGACACACATATGCTTACACATGACAGCTGAGTAAAAATGGCCAAACATTTTTTTGCAACTACTAATTTTTGACATTGACTAGTTATTCGTGCTGTTTTGTTTACAAATTCATGCTGGCCGTGTTCCTGCTTAAGGTGTGCAAGGGCCGAAATTTTCAGCCTGAGCCCAGCCCAACCCTGTGCTTGGATTTAAGGCCCGGGCCCGGCCCGTCATTCTATAATGGCAGTTGAAGCGATGAAAAAGAAGAAAATAATTTCAGAATGATATGTTTATCCACGCTCTTAAATAAGGTCACATTTGAAATGACAAATCTGCTGAATATATGTGGCACAGGACATGCGTAGAATTAACTTAGAGCACAAAACAAAAGTTATCCATTGAATTGAGGCATTTTCAGCGCTCCTGGATATTGAACCCGGTGGCGGTGAAGTTCCTTTCGTTGCTACAACTTGTGGCCGGAAAGACTAACACGTCCTTTGATAGGAAAACAAGTTTTCTGTAAGCAGCTGGTTTGCTTCTTGGAAAGTGCGCTAGCTCTAAAGCTAAAAAATGGGTTGATTTTGTGGCCAAGTACAAGGTGAGCTCGCCTGGCTCACCATGAACTTAACCTTTCACTTCACCTTTCGCGTGAACTTTTCGCAGCAACAGGAACAAGAGGAAACACTTGCACCGCAAATGCTTTGAGCTATGTGCCACTTCAAGTGAGGCCATGTCGAGGCAGGATTAAGTCACAAGTGATGTGTGATAGGAGACAGCATGGTGCGAATTTCAAAACAGATACCTTAACATCAGCGGTGGTGTTACCAAAGCCGAGACGCGAACTCGAAACCCAATAGCCCACAAGCTGCCCTTCTACTTGGTCACTGGTGGCTACCAAATATCCGTTCGCAGCGAGGAAGAAAGGCGGGTCAACGCGAGAAAGAACTGTCAAGCTGTCGCGTGGGAACGGCGCGGACAAATGCTGTGCATTCTAGACACTTATCGTACAATGGCTGTATTCGCACTTTTGCAGATGTTGCATGTGTTCGTGATCAGGGTGTCCGGCCCGGCCCACCCAAGATAAATATACCTGGCCCAGACCGAGCCCAAGGGCTTCTGAGCAGCCCCAGCCCGTGCACAGCTCTAGAACCTACCTTAACTATAAAGCAGGTTTGGGGGTGCAGGTTAACTGCAATTTTTTTCCAGGCGGAAGGGGGGGGGGGAGGCAGTGGTCAATGCACAACAATGCTCAGTCTCGCCATGCCCATGTAGTCGGCCATTCCTATAGTCATCAACGCTTGTCAAACAGATAAGGAGCGAACAGAAGGCACAGGCAAATCCACATCCATAGCATAGTCTTTAGTCTCCATGCCATTGGTCGCTTTGTTCTGCCAGCAGTTTTTAGGCCTTTTGTCGGATGCTGTTTCAACACCCTATCAACACAGTTTGCACTGATAGCCTTTGTTTTGGTGCCATGAGTGCGACTCGGCAGGAGGTTTTCACAGCGAAAAACAAACTAAAGGTTACAAACCAATTTCTTTTACCCTCACGCGCAGGCTGCTAGCGCGCTCCTGCTCTCGACACTAGGCAACATCTGTCAGGCGCGCGTGGCAGGGGACTGCAGGACTGTGGGTCATGCGGATGCCCCGCGTTGAATAAGTGTTTGTGAGCGATTGTTCTTCAATGCTGTCGTTAACGTACTGTACCGCTTATGCAAGGAGGTATATGCTGTGCCTCACTACTCATACCTGTCCCTTTTCCAGAGAGTACAACAGGATTTTAAAGCGCACTGTTCTTTTTTTGACGCAATATACGAAGGTAGTCGACCATGCAGATTGCAAACTGTAAATCACCGTTTATGCGCAGTGGCGGCGTTTTTTTCTGGAATTGCCCTTCGCATAATTCACACGTTTCGCTTTTTACTTTTTTTATTCTGCGAATAAGAATGTAAAATTTCGAACTGGACTCCATGATGTGAGATGTAACCGGATCTGAGAGCTTCGCGCTGAAGGTTGCTTGGGCAAAACGCATGTTTTCGGCCACCAGTGGTTTGTCTTTGGCTTTCGTTTGCCGTTCCTTAACAGCAGTGTAAGTCTGACTATAACAGATTCATGGGCGAGTTGGTAATACAAGAGTGCAGACAGCGCAAGAAAAAAATACTGGCACCCAAGATTTTTGTTTTTTTTTGTGCTGTGTGCAATTTGACTATAAGCATTACAAATTGTTATTTCCTTATTACAGAGAAAAGTATGCGTGCAAAACATTTGAGCGCAATAGCTTTTTGCTATTAGCATCTGCTAGAGACACAACACAATTTCATTACATGCTGTGACCTGGCCCAAATGGCTTAACAGCTCTTTCACACACACTGAAAGCATTGAAATATACTTGTATTCAGCTGCTACTGTGTTAATATTTGTTAAAAACTTAAAAGAAATAGAGAAACTGTGTTGTGTCCTCAAGCGGGGGCTCTGTGGATAGGGCTCTTCACTGCAGAGCCAGAAGACATGGGTTCGATCACGGAAGCTATGGCCGCTCTTCGATGAAGATGAAGGCGCTTGTGATGCCATGTGATGTGCTGTGTGATGTCAGCGCGCGTTAAAGAACCCCAGGTATTTGCTAAATTTCCGGAGCACTTTTGGATGCTAAACTCCATATACCACTGATAACCGAGTTTTCATGCTCCAGCTAGCATTTCTTTGCTGCAGTTTCTTCCTTTGGCATGTACAAAAATGCTTGAAACGCAGGCATTACGGTTTGATAGGCACTAGATTTTCCAGGGATAAAATGAAATGATCCTAATGTGGCGGTATGTATAAAGCACAAAAAACTTGCCTGCTGTTAGCCTTTCGACTCAGATGCGCACACCGCGATAATTCGTTGGTGTTAATGGCACACACCACGCTAACAACACCACAGCGCAATTGGTGAGGTTCGAAATGGCTGGCATGAAGGAAGAGCTTACTGGAAGTGAAATTATATGCGAGTCGTACGCAAGAGTAATGGTTTGGTTTGGTTCGTGGGGTTTGACGTCCCAAACCGACTCAGGTTATGAGAGACACCGTAGTGGAGTACTCCGGAAATTTAGAGCACCTGAAGGTTCTTTAACGTGCACTGACATCGCACAGCACAATGGGCGCCTTGCTTTTCACCTCTATCGAAAAGCGTCGTTGGCGGCCGGGATACAATCTCGCATCCTTGGGAATAGTAGTCGAGCGCCATAACCACTGCACCACCCCAGCGGGGTGCAAGAGTAATGCTTGCAATTGCTCAGACATTTTGTCATCAGTAAGGCACCAAAATGACAGCATTATAGCACAGTTGCATGCTGAGCATCAAATACAGTTAACGTGAATGAACTAAATCCCACTAATAACTAGTCGATTTTAGCTCTACGACAATAAAGACAAACTTGCTCCAACACAATCATGCCATGAAAATATTTTTGGCAATTTTGTCTAGCTCCCGAACGCTAGCTGAACGTGGCTACTGGACAGGCACGGTCTCGCAGTCCCCAATGAAGTGTCCACGTGGCGGCGCTCCCATCGGCAAAAAATGGCCGCGCCCGGGAGCAGCTATAAATCTGGTCTATAGCCACTGGAAATTTGCATCAAAGCTGGAGCAAAACAAAATGACGTCGAAGAGTTGTGCATTCGCAAGTGGAGGAAGAAAAAAAAATCTTGAAACAATTACAAGAGTTTCGTGGCCTGAAGTCTGGATTCCACTCCGTCCCCCTTTATTCACTACATAGTTAAGTGCGCCTTTTTTGGAGAAAAATTATTTGTGGGTAAAAATTAAGAATAGAGTACAGAATTGCAGGGATGTAACAGCTGAAATAGGATTTGTAACAATTTTAGGAGCAGCAAAACCTTAATTTTTGGAGTAGTATTATTCATATTTGGAGCAGCTCAACGGAAAAAAACTGCACATAACAGCAGCATGAAGTTTTGGAGCCCATAAACAGGGAGGAAACATTGCTCTCGGCACAAAAAAAAATGAAAGATGCGAACATCGACAGCATGAATGTGATCCAAAAGAAATCTAGAAAGGGCCACCTATCACCGGCACTTAGTATATTTCCTTTAAAAATCTGGCATGTACCTGTTTTTGTAAGTAAGCATTTTGTATTGCAAGGCATGCTATCACACAAAGAAAAAAAATAATGTGAGCCATAAACCCGAGAAAATTAATTTTTCAACCTTCCGGCACTGAATAAAAAACCAAAATCTAGAGAATATTCATTCTTTTTTTTCTGCATCTAGTGCGGTTTGACGACCTTAATCATGGAATCTTATGCCCCACCGGGGTGGCACAGTGGTTGCGGTGCTCGACTACTGTTCCCAAGGATGCGGGATCGAATTCCGGCCTCGGCGGTCGCTTTTCGATGGGGGCGAAAAGCAATGCTTCCGTGTGCTGTGCGATGTCAGCGCACGTTAAAGAACCCCAGGTAGTCGAAATTTCCGGAGTCCTCCACTACGGCATCTCTCATAGCATGAGTCGCTTTGAGACGTTGAACTCCACAAAACACAAACAAAACAAACTCATGGGATCTTATCTTCCTCGGAAGACTCGCAAAACAATGTTTTACTGTCTATGAAATCTACAGCTTGTTTCATGCAAGTGCAGCTCCGGAAGAGCTCAACTGGAAGCCTATGCCCAAAAGTGACCGCAGTACAAACACATAACAAAAAGCAATACTGGTTCAAAAGAAAACACAAACAAATACCAAATACAAGAAACATAGCAACCAAAAGACCAAGGGGCTATAGCGAAAGCAGATAAGAAAGTGCGTAATCAGCAAAAAAGAAACGATTAACTAGAACGTCTTCGGCCTGTGACTGACTCTTCCTAGAGGTTGGCAATGGCGGTTTTGCCTGAATATTTTGATTAAGGGGAGCAGAGCGATGAGTCGGGATATTAAGTTAAATATTTCATGCACAGAACAGACTGCAGAAAGGTTTAACGCAGAGTGTTCAAAGCCAATCGAGATTCTTAATTATGAACTTCACTTTGAAGGCGAACAGCCAGCCACCTGTCAGAAAGGCAAATCATCCTTTGACACCATTTATATCACTCCAAGTGTTGAGCGGTTGCAATAAATCTGGTTGTTCCAAGTAACCAGATCGTCATTCAAGTACACTCAAATCTCGTTACTACAAACACGTTAACATAAATATGTTAGCAAACAGAGAGAGTCGGTGCAATGAAGTATGCACCCGGTCGAAGCATTGCACAAAGCGGAAGATAGATGTTTTTAATCAGTCGCGTGCTGCACGCAGTAGAAGAAGATAACTTATTTCTTCAAAGGAAGCAGCTTTGTAGTTCGTGAAACATTCTCGTTTCAGATCTGGCTTTTCTGCATGTCTCTACTGTCAAGATACATCATTTTCATACCAAGATTAGATCACTCTCTTATAACCACTAATTTTTCAGTACCGTGATAATTCAAAATAATGATCCATTTTAGCCCAACATCATTCATAATATCGAGATTTGGCCATGAAAATCCAGTGCCCAGTAAAATTCAAGGCATTCCACTTTTTTTCTTCCTGCGATACATGGATGCATATTATAAACGAGTAAACAGGATACTTCTAGATAGTTTAATTTTACAAATGCCCTAAAGCCTTGCACCTGTCAAAATATATGAAGTCTGTGCTAGCACCACTCCATATTAAAGTGCTGTTTTAGTTTTCAGGCCACATGTAACTGCATTAAATAGGATAAGCAGAACATGTCTCATCATACAACATGCACACATTAAATAATAATCTTGAACGATCAAAAGTCACAGCCTTCTAGTTTTGCTAGGGGCTTACATTTCTTCCGGTGACTTCAAAGAGTTGAACGCGAGACGGAGAGGTGGGGGTGGGGGCTGCCAACTTTCGCATGAGCCATGTTGACCGGAAGGAAAGGTGAAAAATACAGGTCAAATATGATACTTGTATGGACTCTGACTTTAGCAAGTGGCGCTTCAGACACCTTTTGCAATGACAATAACATGTACGGCACCTGCTTCTAATAAAGTAGCCATGTATGTACAAAAGGACAAAAAACAGGCAACAAGGTATTTATAGCGCAAAAAGCATTACGGGATGTATGTAACAGACACTAAAGCAACACTAGTAGCAGGTCTGGAAAAATTATATCAGCAGAGATATATCCATTTCAGGCCATAGGCCTCTTTCATATTCTTACAATTAACGCGGTCCTCTGCTAGCTGCATCCACTTGACCCCTGTGAACTTTAAATTCACCCGCTCACTCAACTTTCTGCTGCCCCCTGCTATGCTCTAGTTACCTTGGAATCCAATTTGTCGCCATAAGCGACCATCGACTATCTTCTGTTTGATAAAACAAGTATGTGGCAGTTTTATGAAACATTATTTACGTAGTGTCCAAAAACATCAAACAAGAATATTTAGGGTGCCTTCTATGGACACAGTAATGAGGTTGAGCCTTGTGGAAGTAAACGGTATGTGCATATTTTCATTTCTGAGGGCTTTATCTGTGGTTATGTAGGCTGCTGCGAAAATGTCTACATGTAAAAAAGCCTCCAAAACAAGAGAATTAGAACAAAAATAAACTCAATAAGAATGAAGATATATCATTCCAAGACTACATCCTCCCATTCCTTGAAAAAAACAATTAAGCAGTGCATCCTCGATTCTGCCAAAATAGTAGGTGGATGCCACTGTAAGATGGCTCGAAGAGAGCTACTGAATGTATACAGTAGGTAACAAACAATGCAATCACTTATACTTAAAAGAATACAGTATACATCGAGATGAAAGTGAATGCAGGTTGTCTGGTGCCTTGTTGATGAAGGCAGCTGATGTACGACCAACGACTGTGCCAGTAACACCAACAAATTATCGCGGTGCGCTCATCGGAATCGACAACCTAACAGCACGCAAGTTTTGTTGCGCTTTATTTATAAACAACGGAGCATTACGATCGTTTCTTTTCATTGCTGGACAATCTAGCACTTATCAAACAGTAGTGCCTTCATGTGAAGCATGATACTTTTTTTTTAATCCTGCACGTACATTGTCATACACGCCAAAGGAAGAAACTGCAGCAAAGAAATGCTAGCTAAAGCATGACAACTGTTTTGATGTGGTATATGAAGTTTAGCGTCCAAAAGTGGCATCGGCTATGAGGTACGCCATAGTGAAGTGCTCCGGAGAGTTAATGAATGCCTGGGGTTCTTTAACGTGCGCTGACATTGCACACCACACAAGCGCCTTCATCTTCATCGAAGAGCGGCCATAACTTCAGTGATCGAACCCATGTCTTCTGTCTCGGCAATGAAGAGCCCTATCCACAGAGCCACTGGCTGGAGGGCACAACACAGTTTCTCTATTTCTTTCAAGTTTTGAACAAATATGAACACAGTAGCGGCTGAATACGAATATTCTCTATTTAGATGGTTTCGGTGTATGTGAAAGATCTGGTTAGCCATTTCGGCCAGGTCATAGCATTTAATGAAATTATGTTTTTGAGTCTTAGGCAAAAATCACAAAAAGCTGCTACGCTCAGCCATTTTTTATGCAGACTTCTCTTTGAAATAAGGAAATAAAAAATTTGAATTGCTGCTAGTGGGAGTGCAGACACCCCAACCAAAAATGAAACAAAATCGGGAACGCAGCTCCACATTTTTTTTTTTTTTTGCGCTGTCTGCACTTGTAGATTGCCCAACTCGCCCAAGCGTCTGGTATAATCGGACTTACACTCGCGTTAAGGAATGGCAAAGGAAAGCCAAAGACGAACCACTGGTGGCCGAAAACACGCTTTGCCTAAGCAACCTTTAGCGTAAGCTCGCCAATCCGGTTACATCTCACACCATGGAGTCTGGTCCAAAATTCTACATTTTCATTCGCAGAATAAAAGAAGTAAAAAAGCAAGACATATGCATTCAATGCTTGTGAAGGGCAGTCCGAGAAAAAAAATACTCCACTGCTGCGCATAAACGCTGATTTACAGTTCGCAACCTGCACGGTAGCCTACCTTCGTATATTGCGTCAAGAGGACAGTGCGCTTCAAAATGCTGTAGTATTATGTAGAACAAGGACAAATGTCAGTAGCGAGGCACAGCACACACCTACATGCATAAGCGGTAGAGCGCGTTAACTACAGAATTTAACAAGGATCGCTCACAAACACGCGTATTCAACGCGAGGCGCCTGCGTGATCTGCGGTCCCGCAGTTTCCTGGCCGGGCCCGCCCGACATATGTCGCCTGGTGTCTAGAGCAGGAACGCGCTGGCAGCCTGCGCGTGAGGGTAAAAAATCTGGTCTATACCAAGCATATATGTCTGGCCAACAATAACTGTTAGCAAGGTAGCGTCCGAGCAACAAATACAAAACCAAGATTATCACTCACATCGTCCAAACAAGACAGTCACTACTCTCGCCACAGACACAAACTTAAAAAAAAAATAAACATCTGCAGCTGCTACGAATTAGGTTCACATTCCCTCCCAATACATCTAAATGAGTCCGCTTTCCGAGTTTCAACGAAAAAAAAATACATCAAGGCAACCCTCCTTTCAATCGCTGATCAGCTTGGCCAATCTGGTCTGCTGCAGTTCATTACAAAGCACGACTGCTTTTGCACCAGCTTTCTTCCTCACAAACATAAAATTCTTAATTTTCTGGGTTGCCTTCTCTTTGTATAGTCCCGCCGGAGCTGCGAAGCCCCGTTGTTTGTCAGTTTGAAGAAGACGAAGGTTATTGCTCAGAAGGTATTTAATGTCATTGATTTTTTAGAGGAATAACCTTCGTCTTCAAACTGACAAACAACGGGGCTTCACAGCTCCGGCTCATCTTCCAAGAAGTCCTCAGTAAGTCTTCAAGCCGATCCAAAAAGCATTCCTCATGCACCACAGATCCCTCTTAAAAACTCATAAACAGCCTTTAAGAACTGAAATTTCATTTTTGCACATGGACAAAGAGGCATCAATGACACATGTGCTGTCTTTCTTTTGTATCTATAACGCCTCAAAAATTTCTCTGCCAATCCTATCCCGACTTTTGCCTAATAAGAAGACCTTAGACAATTAAAAAGAATTTTATGCTTGTGAAGAAGAAATGAACTGCAGCTGACCAGATTGGCCAAGGCAATCAGAGGTTCAAATAAGGGTTCCCTTCATATGTCTTTTGTGTTCAAACTCACAAACCGGACTCATTTTTTAGATGTATTGTGCGTGAATGTGAACCTGATTCTCTTGGCAGCTGCAGATGTTTTTTTTTTAGTTTGTGCCTATGTGGCGGGAGTTTTAACTCTTGTTAGAAGATGTGAGTGAGGGTCTTGGTCTTGTATATGTTGCTTGGATGCTACCTTGCTAACATTTATTGTTGGCCAGATATATCTGCTTGGGATAGAAGATGTGTGCGAGTGTGCTGTACTTGAGAGTAGAGGAGGAAGTTGCGGCGCAGTGTGCAAGAGTAAATTCGGGTACAGTTTTGTATTACAGTTTGTAGTGTGTGCCTGTTTCGTGTTTGTTTCTATGTGTTTGTCTAGGCTTCACTGCAATTCTGAGTATTATGCACCAACTCACCCCATAAGCTGCTACACCACCCTTTACTGACTATCAAGGAGGTGACAAATTATGAACGTAACATACCTCATCGGGACTTTTGAAAGATTTGAATGCCTTAAGGATGTTCTCCATTTCAATGCGATTCGCCTGGCACTTCCATTTCCTTTTCTCTTTTTCGGTTGGACATTATGAGGCCTTGGAAGAAGACAAGCCCTCACAAATTAGCGTGCAGTTGAATAGATGATCTCTCAGTTGATCAGCTCCAGCGTTCTGCTGCCACCCTTATAGTAGTCGGCCGACCTTTATAATTTCCTTTCAATAAATCTTGCTCTCTAGACATACTTGTTGTCTAAAATAGCCGGTTTGCAATGACCCTACAGTGCAAAACCGTTACTCAGCAAGCACCTTTTTTGATTCTCAAGGAGGTGGTAGCTAGTCATACTATGCAAATAATAAAATGAACCCCAAGTGATATTGCTCATGCACTTTCACTTACTATTTAGAGGGTCATAATGTATCTAATACTGCACACATGTTAGCCTCATCTTGCAAAGCACTTTTGAACAGGTCCCTCATCCAGACAATAAGTGTTGCATGTATAGGCTACAGCTTTAAGAAATGGACTGTCCAATTAGACCACATCACAAATTAAACTGCAATTAATAAATACCCAAACTATTATGTACAGCTCTTTTGAGCGCAGCTGGTCATGGCGTGATGACAGAAAAATCCTTACCTTAGCAGACTTGGTGACTTTGCCAAGAATCAGCCTTGGCACTGGGGTCCACGATATCTTAAAAGAAGCCATCAGCTCTCAGAGACCTTCTGCATGACAACACACAAAAGACATGAAAAGAGCTCGCATAGAAGCTTTTGTTAAATGCCTGGCAAACAAGAAAATCTCATTTAACCATATAAGTGGATAGAAACTAATATGGTACGATATCCAAAATGAACACAAGTGCATGATGTATAGAATTCGTGAAACTGCTCCAACACACTGCCCAAGTTTGCTGAGCTGTTCGTAATGTCAAAGCTATGAATTCAGGCTCTGTAATATTAGGTCAAATGTGCAATCACAAAAACTATAAGCGGTAAGGGATACATATGTGCACCTACATGACATAAGCTCGTGTCTTGTCTTGAAACTGTTTCCCTTCCAGATGTTATTGCCAATAAGCATAGAGGCAATAATGAGTTAAAACTTCTTCCTTAAAAGGGCCTCTTGTTTGTGTACAGGCAGGCTGACTGAGCTCTTCCGATATATAAAACTAACAAGGGTCGTTCTGCACCAAACGTCCCGGAGGTTGCACTCAACAACCTGATTGGTCCAAAAAACATTCCCGATGACTCATCCCAAGGCATGTTTGAAAGCCTAAAATTGCTCCAAAACATTTTTCTGAGTTGAGCAAAATTCAAATGTTTCGAAAAAGTGAGAAACCGAGTATCACATTCAATAAACAATAAAGAATTCAAAATTTTCGAAATCTTTCCTTAAACATTGTGCAAGAAATCCTCAAAGTACATAAATTTTCATTTCGTTACAACTGTCAACAAGCTTTTGGGAATTAGAAAATAGCCATATTGCTTCCCTAGATGTCATTTATAACCAACGTTACAGCTAGTAATTCAGTGTATATCGAAATAGAAAACAGTTTGAAGAAAGAAGTGCATGTTGAACCATGAAGACATGTTAGTGTCAGCCTGGAAGGGTTACAGTAAAAAAAGAACGAACGTTAAGGGGCTGGGTAGAGCAGCTTATTGTCTTTCATTTCTGAATTTTTCATCGAGTTAACTGTTGCTCCAAGAGAGAGAGTAATTTTTGAAGTCGAGCTCACCACTGCAAGTAGAGTGGTTTTTTAGCGCCCCTTCACCGCAGAGCACAGCTGGCAATTCATAGCACACTTATCCGAAGAGCAGAGCACGCGACAGTGCGAAGTGCACACAGCTTCGATGAGTAACGCGAGACGCGCTGGCGGTGAGAGCGCGGCTCGCTCGCGCGAAGGGTGCCTCGTTCGCATGAGGGGGCGGGGGAGTCTCATGAACACCTGTTCGACTAATCTTTCCGATGTTTGCCTGAAATGCAGACCCTACTTAAGAACAATGACGTCTGGTAGCAGCGGTAAAAGCGTCGACGGCACCTTGCACAGCAGTGAAAAGGCAAGGGACAAAGCAACTTGCGGCGATAGAGCTGAAATAATTTCTTTTTGCGCTTTTATCAAGCAGTATCTTGATGAACATTTCGGAAATGAAAAACAATATACTGTTCTGCTTAACCTGCTATTGCTCGTAAGCACTGCTTGAGAGCATACAGAAGTGGAGAAAGGCTTACCACTGACGTACTTCCCGCTGCCTTCGACTGCATACTGAGACGACACAAACACTTGAAACGAGGACGGATACACCGCTGTTAGTAAACGACGCGCGCTGTGGTCAGGGAGCAGCTGATGCCAACATGACACGCAGGCAGAAGTAAAATACGGCAGATAACACAAAGATAACCCAATATACAGTAGGTCGTGGGCCACACAGACCATTGACCGTTGATACACACACATGCGAACTACGCAGCAGTTATTGTGAGTAGTAGTATTGTATATATATATATATATATATATATATATATATATATATATATATATATATATATATATATACAAAAATGCAGCAATAATTAACAATCATTTTATCAATACTATAATAAAAAGTGAGCCTGTTCTTGAAAGGTTTGAAAAGCCAAAAATAGAGCATAAGTTTTCTTTTATTTTCAACCAATGGGAACTAGAAGAGCCATCGGCAGCCGAGACGCGGGAAGTTTGAAATTATGGATTGTAGCGGCGTTCAAAATTGCAAACCAATCAGCTTACTATCTGTTACATATAAGGGTGTCTACTAACGTAATCGCAAAATCGCTAACACAATTACGACAATCTTAGACTTCAATCAAGCAAAAGATCAAGCAGGTTTTCGAAAATTTCATGTCCATATCATCAATCAGGTGATAGAAAAATGCTAGGAATATAATAACCAATTAAGCTACCAGCCCTTATACATAGCATTCATTGATTACGAAAAAGCATTTGACTTAGTAAAAACCTCGACAGCCATGTAGGCATTGTGAAATCAGGTCTCAGACAAGCCGTTTGTAAAAGTACTGGATTAAGATATATATAGCGGCTGCACAGTAACCATAAGTAATACACTCTGAATGGCTGGTTGGTTCATACTAATTGAACGGGTAAAACTGCGTAAAATAAACAGGACGTAAAAAACACACAGGCACAAACAAGGCGCAGAAGCAGTTTTACCCGTTCAATCAGTAACCATCGTTCTGCATAAATAAAGTAACAAAATTCCCATATAAAAAGGTATTACGCAAGGAGACACGACCTACCCAGTACTGTTCACAGCTTACTAAGAGAAAGTATTCAGAGACATGGAATGGGAGCAGTTGATAAGGGCGGATGGAGAATATGTCAGTAATCTGCAATTCTCGAATCGCGGTAATCTGCGAAGTAGCTCACGGGATGAACTGCAAAGAAGGATTGATGACCTAGACAGGAAACGCAGCAAGGTAGGCTTCAAAATCAATATGCAGAAGACTAAGGTAATGCTCAACAGCCTCGGGAAGGTAGGTTCACAATGGGTAGCGAAGCACTGGAAGTAGTAGGCGAATATGTCTACTTAGGACCGGTAGTAACCGCATATCCAGACCATGGAAGGGAAATAACTAGGAAAATAAGATTGGGATGGAGCGCTTTTGGCAAATATTCGTAGATTATGACTAGCAGCTTACCGGTGTCACTCAGGAAGTATACAACAGCTGCATCTTACCTTACTCACCTATGCGACTGAAATGTGGAGGCTAACGAAAAGGGTTTTTTAAGAGTTAACTGCTGAGCTAGTTGGCTGTCACATAATTACAGGGTATTTAGTGCAATGCAAATACACACAAGAAAGAGTTCAACATGGGCGCCCATGATGTCCTCTTTCTTGCGTGTGTCTTTGTTGCACTGAATACCCTGTAAAAGGGTTCTTCTTAAGTTGAGGACAACGCAGGGGGCTATGGAACGAAAAATGGTAGGTGTAACGTTAAGAGAAAGGAAGCACGTAGAGTGGGTCAGAGAAATAACTCGAGTTAATGAAATTCAAGAGGAAGTAATGAAGAAAAGAGCATGGGCAGGGAAGGTAGTGCTAAAAGAGGATAACCGATGGTCATTAAGGGTAAAAGATTGGATTCCAAGGGAAAGAAAGCGTAGCAGGTGGCAACAGGAAGTTTGGTGGGTGGAAGTGGTTAAGGATTTTCGCATGGGTCAAGTGGATGCAGTTAGCACATGACCGGGTAAATTGGAGGAATAGGGGAGAGGTCTTTGCCCTGCAGTGGGTATAGTGTGGCTAATTACAATGAATATGACCGATGTCCAAACTTGGGAACAGTGATGAATGTTAAGGTTGCGTTATCCTGGGCACACAGCAGTAAATTGGCTCTGAAGGTATATTGACCATGTCAAAGAGTGCACCTATGTACAACACATGCAGTGGTGTGCACAAACCAGGTGCGAGAATTGCTGGTTAGTTTTTTGTGAAGTGCATCCAGCTTGGCATCCTCAGAAGAGTGCAGTTTTGCTGCTAAGTTGCAGAAGCTTGGTACACAGGATGACTTTTTGTAATGCAGCAAGCCAATTTAAATGATCACAGGGACACGCCTTCTCTTTCTAACTTGTGGTCTTGTTTTTCATGTTGAAACAGAGCAATATGAAATGATATGGGACAACACAGCATGTCGCCCTAATCTCTAACTTGCATGCAGGTTTTGCGACGCAGTTTGTGTTTGATTCGAAATACTTTCGACCATCTAGGGTTTTTGAATATGTGTTACTAGCATTTTGCAGCACATAAAAACTCTGCTTCTTTTGAAACGTAAGGTCTGTAGGTAAGATTTTATCATGGAGCTTTTAAAGCTACTGAATTTCATGACCATAAGTTTTTTGGCACTCATTAAAATGAAACAGTGTAATGTTTCTAATCTATATCAGCTAATTAAATAGAACATTTTATTTGTATATCCTCATATTATTAAGGGGAGAATTCCTTTTTTGTGCCAGAATGCAAATCACAAAACCATTCTGTTTACGGTTTGCGCCACATTTAATTGTGTGTTTTCTGACTTTAGTTCGTTGGTTGGTTTGTGGGATTTAATGTCCCAAAGTGACTCAAGCTGTACGAGATGCTGTAGTGGAGGAGTTAGGAAATTTAGACCATTTGGGGTTTTTTAGCGTGCAATGACATCACACAGCCTATGGGCGCCTTGCTTTCTGCCTCCGGCTGTGATTTGATCCCGCATCCGTGGCCACAGAAGTCGAGCACCCTGACCACTCTGAATTAAGTCCTGGACCCAAGCATTCTTTCAGGAGTTGTGCAGTATGTTTTGTAAGATTTTCTTTGTTTTGAAACAAAGAAGCTGTTCATGCTGTAGAACAAACTTAATTGGTACACCTTTTCTCTATGCAGTGCATTCGATTCATGCAAAAAACGTTTTGGTTTGAAACAGGTGCAGATTTTATTTCTTAATTGTGAAATTATCAACAGTTGAAATTCTTATGCACACCTAGACAATTCAAGCTGAAACTGAATGTACAATTGGCAGCAGTTTTATTTTTATCTTGCTAATGGCTGTTCCATTGCTGTTCTTATGCTTGTGCTTCATCCATGTGGTGCATTGCTAGAGGGAGGAGGTATTTCGGCAATATACAATATTTCCATAGGTTACCGGTGTAGTGCTACAAATCAAGCCATCTAGAATAATAAAGTCGACTTGTATTTAGGTTCGGTGTTGTCCAAAGATTTTTTTTTCTTTTCCTTGAGAAGTGAAATGGATGAATGCTAATGAATGCTTGCTTTCCTACAAAATGCTACTAGAATAGGTATACACTGGAGATGCTGCCTGACAGGGTAATGGTGATTAATGTTAAGTGCAGCATTTATCTAGATCTGAAAGCAGTGATTCTTTGATGTTTTCAATGAAATCTGCCAATGGTTTTCTGGCTCAAACTTCTTTCTCTTTTGAACAAGAGCCTACAGAGCCCTCGTAATTATCTCATGCATATGAGTGAAAATCAGAATAGTGGGCGTGGAATAAAAATTTGCTGTTTAATTATCAGGACCTGCACATTGGAAGCAGCAGTGCCAGTGCGGATATGGTTGTGCCTTGTACTGATGCACAGCTGTGAGGCTGGAGCAAAATGTTCTACCAAGCAAAGCCCTGTTTGGGATGATATAGAAGTATCTGGTGATGACACTTGATGGTGATGATGATATAGAGTATCTGGTGATGACATTTGTGATGACACTTGAAAAAATAAACACGATTATGTACACACCGTGAACCACATATTGACACTGACCGTGAAATGACAGAATATTTGCAGGTTCATTTCTGGTTCGCATCTGTTTGCCCACGGTGACCGCTTAGAAGTGCCCGCTCTCTTGGCGCTACTCTAGAACTCACGAAAGTACTCTCGTAAGGAGAAATTCAGGCTCGGTAGTTTTCTAGTCTTCCTCAAACATCGCTGTTGCAGCGGAGCACACCTTTGCCTCGGCAGGCGCGACGGGCGGGGATTTCTCAGACGTCAAACAGATTCAACATACATGTGCTGTAGCTGTGAAGTGAATATATAAAGGCTGTGGCTAAAGGTACGTCGGACGGACCCGATCAATGGCTTTAAAGGTACTACATCCGACGTACTCGGTGTGTTTTTCTTCGGGATACGTCGGAAAAGCCAGGCAGATCCGGGAAATATATCTCACGGACCCGATCGGTGGTGTTTACGTCAGGCGGACACGACGCGTTTTTTCTCCGGGAAACATCGGAAAACCAGGACGGATCCGAGGTCCTCGGATGTGTGATTGTAGCAATGGGTGATAGACTACGTGATGGCCTGATAGGTTTACGTGATTTGGACCGCGACAGAGAAGCACAAGCGCATATGTAATCGTCGAGGCTATGGTATTGATGACGGCCAGCCAGCCCGAGGCCCTCACGCTCGCTCATTTGGTACGTTATCCTGTGGATTATCGTCTACGATGGTAGTTTTGTAGTTTCGATTCTTCAAGGTTTCCTCACTTCCATCAGTGGTCAAATGCATCACGTAACGCGTCGCTTTCTGCTGATGCTTTGCGGTGGTGCAAGTTGTATACAGACAAGCGGCGCTGAAAAAGCTGTTGGGTACCGCCTGCGTGTTTGTAGTCCACCATGATCTAATACAAGCATTGCGTCATTTTTGTTTGCTGCATGGCTGGAGGTATAGGCGCCGGTTTGTGCTTTTCGTGAGATACATGATGTCCGGAAAACTACGTCCTACGAGAGTGCTGTGATGAGTGCGCTGAGCGTATTCACATAGATGGTGTTCATTTATGACCACCGATGTTTCACGTGCATGTCAGTGTTTATTCAGTGGTAAGTCCGAAAATGTCACGTAAAGAGAGCGTCGTGAACTTATTGACGCGCGCTGTGCAACATTCAGACCAAAATAAGTGATCAACAATTTATCAGACTGCACTACGGAGCTTGAAACTCGGAAAATGGGCTATTTCTACAAAGTACACGCCTATTGTTTTGAAGCTTGCAAAAAGCATTGAACGGCAATACTTTAACCCGGCGTTGCACAAAGTTGGGAATGCATATTATGTAGTTTTCGCATGTTGGAGTCGACAGAAAATAAAGTGCTCAGCCCGCACCCCCAAGATGCTCATTAACTACAGGTGAAAATATTAGCTGCCTGTCACAGCACCTTCCTTCAGGCTTAGTGCTGTTATTGAAGGCCACTTCACCATTAATAACGGAACAAGTGTGCTTTACATGTGTTAATGACTAGTCCTATATTATATTTTTTTTAGCTTTTCCATAATTTTTTTTTTGCGTTGAAAAGATAGGCAAACGCAAATGGTACACGTTTACGCTTGTCAGTCCAAAGCTGAACATGAATATCTGCCTTGCATGTGACAGCTGTAATCCTGGAGAGGTTACACGCTGAGATGTCTCAGTATTGCGATCTTACCCCAACATCGTGATATTTAACCCCAGTGATGGCAGCCGCACTTTGATGGAGGCGAAATGCAAACACATCATTATTAATATAAACAGCGCGAACACGAAGACAAAGGACAAGATAAAAGAAAGCCACAGTACAAGCGCTGACTCACAACTATTCCTAAGCCCTTTACTCCAAGGCCCAGAAAAAACAAACATGAAGAAAACGAAACAGTCACGTGAAACAACCCCTGGATTCACCTGCTGCACAAAAAATCACTTAAAAAAGACACCTCTTTGCTTGCAAGAGCAAGAGAAGTCTTGCTGACACACTTATTGTCCATTGAAATAAAATATGATTCCACTATCTCTCTCGTCATCTTCTCTTTGTGGCGATACAAAATCCTAACACTGTCAAACTTAGGAGTGCGCTTCTCCTTCTTCATTATTTCACATGAATGGCAATGTGATACCAGAAACGTTTTTTCCTTTCCCCTTTCCAAATTGTTCCGGTGTTCCTGTAGTCTCTTATTAATACATCGTCCTGTTTTTCCTATATAACTGGCTCCACAAGAGAGTGAAAGCCTGTACACAACACCTGTCTTGCATCCAACATATGGGTTTCTATGTTTCACCCCACAATCTTGCTTCTTCGCTTCTCTTTCCTTTTAAATAACCGGGCAGATCCTCTTCAACTTGAGCGGGGCGGTCAGTGCGACGTCAACACTATACCTCTTGCCTACATTTTTGAGGCCATGCGAAATTCTGCGCACCCACTGCAACCTTCCTCTTCCTCTCACCCATGCTGGGCAGAGATTTCAGTCTGTGCGTAGGCAAGAGGTATAGTGTCGACGTCGCATTGACCGCCCCGCTCATGATGAAGAGGATCTGTCCGGCTATTCAAAGGGAAAGAGAAGCGTAGAAGCAAGAATGTGGGGTGAAACATAGAAACCCATATGTTGGATGCAAGACAGGTGTTGTGTACAGGCTTCCAGTCTCTTGTGGAGCCAGTTATATAGTACAAACAGGACGATGTATTAATAAGAGACCACAGGAACACCGAAACAACTTGAAAAGTGGAAAGGAAAAAATGTTTCTGGCATCATATTGCCACTCATGTGAAATAATGAAGAAGGAGAAGAAGAAGTGCACTCCTAAGTTTGACCGTGTTAGGATTGTGTATCGCCACAAAGAGAAGATGACGAGAGAGATAGCGGAATCATATTTTATTTCAACGGACAATAAGTGTGACAGCAAGACTTTCTTGCTCTTTCAAGCAAGGAGGTGTCTTTTTTAAGTGATTTTTTGTGCAGCAGGTGAACCCAGGGGTTGTTTCACGTGACTGTTTTGTTTTCTTCATGTTTGTTTTTTCTGGGCCTTGGAATAAAGGGCTTATAGGCATAGTTCTGAGTCAGCGCTTGTACTGTGGCTTTCTTGTATCTTGTCCTTTGTCTTCGTGTTCGCTCTGTTTATATTAATAATGAATAAGTACCAACTCGCCCAACAAAGTATCTTGGCAAAAACATCTATTTGCTGCGATATGTCAATGCAAGGTACAAAGCCCAGGCAGTTAATCTGAAGCCCTCCACTGCAGTATTCTTCATATATGTCACTTTAGGATGTGACACCCTACATACCACTTGTAGGATGTGCATTTATTTAGGTTTTGTAACCTCTCATACATGTTGTGCAGCATTTGACTAATTATGGTTCTGGAACAGTTGTTGAAGATAAAACCGAAGCCGTTCTTGGAATAATTTGCTAATAGCACTTCTTTGAAGCTTGCCTCTCATTCATGTTGTGCAACATTTGGCTAATTATGGATCTGGAACAGTTGTTGAACATAAAACCGAAGCAGTTCTTGGATTAATTTGCTAATAGCACTTCTTTGAAGCTTGCATCAATGCTAGACAGTTCAAATAGCAAGCAGTTGAATTACAGGAGTGATCTAAAGGATGCATTTCAGTTCTGACAAATGGAACGTAATGGTCCCCTCCATGGATGCACAGGTGCCCTTAGAGAAATACATAATTGGGCGTGTGATTGTGACACATACCAAGGGTTGATAGAAGGCCGTATGGAGCCAATGTGGCATTCTTCATGAAGGCTAAAATAAAATTGTAGAACACATGTTTTGCCATGCAGAAAAAACTGGTCGTTTTGTGTATGATTGATTGACTATGAACAGCATCTCACTCAGACAGTGATGTGATATATAATATATGGTTTAGCATCCCAAAACAACTATAGCTATAGGCGACGCAATATTTCAGGGCTCAGGTATAATTTTAACCACCTGGGGTTCTTTTACAAGCAATGGCACCACACGGTGCATGATAACCTGTAGTTTTGCCTCTACTTAAATGCCTACTGCGGCTGGAATCAAACCTGCATCCATGGGTTCAACGGCCGAGCGCTCTTAACTACTCAGCCAACAAGATGGGGTCTAGTAACAAAAAGCATGCCATTACATTTCCCTCCAGCCTGTGGAGTCCTTTACAGAACTAATTTATACATGAAAAAGTAAACAGCAAAAAAACACTAGTTTTATTGTACATTATATTCACATTTCAGCAAACATTCACTAAACGGAAATATCTCACAATGTTTGCATGGAAACTATGAACATCTTACAAAAGCAATATGATGCACTTACGGCACTCAAATTGTTAATGGGTAAGGTTGCATCCATGCTACTACACTGCATTTCTCACAAGACCACAAGCTCCATCAACTGTGGCCAATCACTTGATCAAACTAACGGGGACAGATGTCGCACACGACAATTGATCGTCTAGCAACACATCTCTGTATTCGTTGTATTTCAATTTCATGCCTTTCCGCTAAGCTTCGACTTTTGCTAGCAGTGCTAGTCGCCCATATTTTGTGAAATATTTATTTACGCTGTTGAGATCAACCTCCTCGTAATTGATGGTCTTAGGCATTCTCAATGCTATTATTTTGACATCGTTCTTACCTAGAAGAACGAAAAAAATGACTTAAGCTTTGAGTAGACAAAAATTATTGAGATACCTAACCTCCACCTGTATGATGTGCCAATGTTAATGACTCTTGTCTGCGGAAACCACTGTGGATTCCCGTTAATGTACACCCGTGAGCAAAAGTGGTATACTCCACGCAAAGCACAACGATTGCATTTTTTTTTCAGTATAAAAAAATGTGCCACAGAAATTTGCTTGGGCAAGATGGCAAGTATATCAAGGAGGATACATAATGCATATCTCAGAAATAACTGCTTCTCTGTCGGAAAAATCTGGCGGGCAGTTTTCTTGCAGTGTGTGGAGTATACCACTTTTGCTCACAACTGTATATGCCCGTTGCTAAACACTTAATCACTAATTCCTTAATTCATGTCTCTGTTGTCTCACACATACTGATTAGCATGCAGTCATAGGCTGTCGTGTTATGTGAAAGACAATTTGACGTAGACCTCTGTAAGGCTTGTATAACCAAACTGTACAAATATTCCTACATGGCCTCGGAGTAACCTTTCTTACGTGGAGCTGAAACGTCCCAGAACAAATTTCAAAATGTAACTTTGCAAGCTCGAGTTAGCAGCTCCTGCCATATTGTGTGGCCTCGTGGCACTTTTGGCTTGTGCACAAGGTCTGTTTGTTAATCATGCTGGTTAACATGCATGAAAAAGACATTTTCGCACAAACATTGGTGGCAAATGGTCAAGTGGTGCACTGGATGTTCTGAAATGTGTACCTTTATTTTTGCAAGGGCAGCATCATCACATAACATGATCAAGAGTTCTGTCAGTCCTTGTGGTTACATGGCACAACCACCTCAGGGAGCGATTGTTGTTACAAGACCTCTTCTAACAGTGTGCTGACACCATTCCACTGTGCGATCAATATATATATATATATATATTGTTACGATGAAATAGCAAAGGGGTGTTTATTTACAGTGATATGGCAGTGGGATAAGGTGAAGCCTACTAGCCCCAGGCACCAACGCTTCGTCTTCTTCTTCTGCCTCACCATCACCATCCCTCATCGTCGTCATTAGCGTGACATTTCCCCCCTACTCAGACGAAGCCCTCTGGGCGTGTTCGTGAGTCGTGCGAGGCTGACACGGCTTCAAGCGGGCAACATGACACAGTTCGGTTTTGGCAGACCGGCGACCCGATGCTGTCAGGCGGGCTATCCCATAAGTTAAATCACTAAGGCGTTTGATAACCACATATGGGCCGTCATAATGGGCCAAGAGTTTTTGATGTAGGCCACGGCGCCGAATTGGACGCCATAGCCAGACTAAATCACCTACAGAGTACGTGACCCGCCGGTGACTGGAATCGTATCGCACTTTGGAACGTTCTTGTGAAGCACCAGACCGTAATCGGGCGATTCTCCGAGCTTCTTCGGCGAGACAGAGGGTCTCAGCCAGGCAGGGGTCTTCACGGCTTGTGAAGGGCAGGATAGTATCCAGAGAGTAGCGTGGCGGTCTGGCGTAAAGCAGAAAAAATGGACTGTACCCAGTCGTCTCATGCGTGGCGGTATTAAACGCATACGTGATGAAGGGCAGTATGGTGTCCCAGTTCTTATGCCCTGCGTCCACATACATGGCTAGCATGTTGATAAGCGTTCTGTTGACGCGCTCAGTCAAGCCATTTGTCTGGGGACGGTATGGCGTCGAGTGTCGGAAAGTTACGGCGCATAAACGCATGAGCTCTTCAACAACATCAGCAGTGAATTGTCGGCCCCGGTCAGTGATGATAATTCGTGGCGGCCCGTGTCGTAAGATGACTGAGTGCAGCAAGAAAAGCGACACCTGATGCGCCGTAGCAGATGGAAGAGCGGCGGTTTCACAGTAACGTGTGAGATAGTCCACGCAGATTACAATCCAGCGATTTCCATCCACGGACTTCGGAAACGGACCTACGAGGTCAATGCCTACTTGATCAAACGGTGCTGTCGGGGTCTTCACAGGGTGCAGCAAGCCAGACGGAGTTGCAGTTGGACGTTTGTGGCGTTGACATTGCTTGCAACTGGCAACGTATTGTTCAACCGTCGAGCGCATTCTGGGCCAGTAAAATCTTTCTTGAGCACGGTGGAGTGTTCTAACCGATCCCAAATGCCCAGAAGTTGGATTATCATGCATAACACGCAATACGTCCGTGCACAACGTCTTGGGAACTACGAGTAGGTATCGCTGGCCGACAGGCGAATAACTCTTTTTCCATAGGAGGCCATCATGCACACAAAAACGGCTTGTAGGTACGTTGGCTTGGGCAAAGAGAGGCTGCAGACTGGTATCATTTTGCTGTTCCGTTTTGAAAACATTCGTGTCGGGGAACGCTGGCTCGAGGGTCGATATATAATTGTCGAAATCGTCGCTTTCAGGTCCAGTCGTGGCCATTGGCATCCTAGAAAGACAATCTGCGTCTGCATGACGCCTCCCGCTTTTGTAAACCACGGCAAAGTCATATTCCTGTAACCGGAGGGCCCAGCGTGCGAGGCGACCACATGGGTCTCGAAGGTTCCGCAACCAACAGAGTGAATGATGGTCAGTTACGATAGTAAACGAACGTCCGTACAAATATGAACGGAAACGCTGCACAGCGAAAACTACAGCTAGGCATTCCTGTTCGGTGACTGTGTAGTTTCGCTCCGGCTTGCTCAGGGTACGACTTGCGTACGCGATAACATGCTCTCGTTCATTGTGCCGTTGGACAAGGACTGCACCAAGACCGATTCCACTAGCGTCCGTGTGTACTTCTGTCATTGCAGTAGGATCGAAGTGACGTAAGATGGGTTTCGATATTAAAAGAAACTTCAGTTGACGGAATGACGCGTCGCAGTCTGGTGTCCAGTTAAAAGTAGAGTTTTTGTGGAGAAGGCACGTCAATGGGTAAGCAACGTCAGCAAAGCGATGTATAAAGCGTCTAAAATACGAGCACAACCCTAGAAAACTGCGCAACTCCTTCACTGTCTGCGGGGGTTTAAAAGACTCAACAGCGGCAGTTTTCTGGGGATCCGGCATTACACCATCACCATTGACAAGGTGTCCTAGCACCAGCGCTTGGCGCTCTCCAAAGCGGCACTTTTTGGAGTTCAGAATTAGGGCGGCGTTGTGCAGGCAATTCAAGACACGTACTAGACGGTCATTGTGTTCTTGGAAGGATTTCCCAAATATCACGACATCGTCCAGATAGCAAAGACAAATGTCCCATTTTAAGCCGCGCAAAACTGTGTCCATAAAGCGTTCGAATGTAGCTGGCGCATTACACAGCCCGAATGGCATAACATTAAACTCATAAAGGCCATCTGGCGTTACGAAGGCTGTTTTTTTCTTATCTGCAGGGTCCATTGGAATTTGCCAGTAGCCAGATCTGAGATCAAGACAAGAAAAATAGGACGCACCAGAGAGGCAGTCGAGGGCATCGTCTATGCGAGGAAGAGGATAGACGTCCTTTTTCGTAACAGAATTTAAACGCCGATAATCGACGCAGAATCGCCACGAACCGTCTTTCTTGCGTACAAGAATAACAGGGGCAGCCCAGGGGCTAGATGACTCCTGTATCACCTTTTTCTGTAGCATGTCCTCCACTTGCTCATGAATGACTTTGCGCTCAGATGGGGACACGCGATATGGCTTTTGACGAATGGGACGAGCCGAACCAGTGTCGATGCTATGATGGGTCCGATGTGCAGGGCGAGAGGTTGGTCCATCTGTTTCAGAAAAGTCAAACATAGGCGAAAAAGGTAGAAGAATATCCACAAGAGTACGGCGTTGAGGTGAGCTGAGATCGGCGCTGATCATGCGGGAGATTGAAGTTTCATCAGCAGGCAAAGGTACGGTGGCACTCGTAGCATCTGTGACCAAAGCAACGACGTGGGGCGCATCGGGTCCACAAGAGGCAAGCTTCAATCCCGTTGGTAAAACTGCGGGCTCGGACGATGGGTTGATGGTCCATAACGAGGCACTACCATGATGCACGGATATCATACAGTGAGGGATAATTACATTTTTCTTCAGGCATGCTGAGTGAACTGGGTGCACCATGGCCTGGAATGAAACCTTCTCAAGAAGTGGAACGGACACGGGGACGAACATGGCAGACAAGGGTGGAACTACTGTGTCTTCGGTAATACTAAAAACTGTTTCTTCATCACGGCCACTTTCAAAAAGTGTCGGCAGATGCGAGCCATCAAAATGAACCTCTTGACTTCGGCAGTCCACGGTAGCGCCACAAAACTTCAAGAAGTCCATTCCTAAAATGATGTCATGCGTAGAGTGGGGTAAGACTACGAATTCGGCTTGAAAAATTGCACCACCCACAGACACTTGCGCACTACACACACCCAGTGGCCGCCACGCCTCTCCACTCACACCACAAAACGTTGAAGCACGGTCATATTCAAACATCACTTTGCGTCCCAACAAGCGCCTAAACTGATTACTCATCACAGACACAGTCGCACCCGTATCCACCAAAGCTAATGTATACACACCATCAATAAACACACGAATTTTGTTTTTGAGCATTATAGTTGGAGGGATGTTGGAACACAGCACATTTCCAGCGGCCTCACCCCCATTGGTCGCGCTGGTTAGTTTTCCTGCTGAGGATGCTGAGGCGACATGGGGCGCCGTCGTGGTGATGGAGAACGACGCGCACGGAAGGCGGGTGGTGGAGTAACACTTCTATCAGATGCAGGGGAGTGGTCGCGGATATTCTGGTTATGGATGTTGCGGTAATACCCACGCTGAGTATTTGATTGTTGAAAAACGGGATTGTATTGCCGATTGTTGGGTACTGTTGGAAGCGCCGGACGGTTATAGCGAGGTGGGAACCTACTGCGGCAGTATCTGGCGATGTGACCTTCGACGCCGCAGCGGTAGCATATCGGCGGAGAAGGTAGAAAATGCTGTTGCGAATAAGAGCAGGGAACAGCTGGGCGCGTCGTAGGTCTGTCTGAATGCTCATACTGCTCAGGAATCCTGGTAGATCGAATGGAAGATCTATGGGCACTTGAGGCGACGTCATACCTTGGGGCGTCAGGCACCGACGCATTCCGGTTGGCGAAATGCATAGGAGGATAGTCAATGGAAGCTGCAACTTCAGGAGCTTGTGGGAAAGGCTGAACGGTAATCGCTTGTGGTGGTGAAGCCGGCCGTCTAGATACCCTCTGGACAGAGACCTCAGCAGATTCGTGCAGGGGAAGTGGGTTGAGCCGCAGGAGTTCTTCCCGCACGATTTGCCGGATCGTCGACGGAAGATCTAGTTGGGCGTGGTCATCAAGGCTGGCCACGGTAGGCACGTTGGCCAGCCGCCCAAATTTTGGCACTATACGACGCGTTCTCAGGGCTTGAAAAGCGCGGATGTGTTTAATGACATCGGAGACGGTTTCAAGGCTGTCTTTGGCGATTAAAAAGTTGTATACGTCAGCCGCGATACCCTTCAAAATGTGGCCGACTCTATCTTCTTCGGGCATGTTGGAATTGACACATCTGCACAATCGGAGGATCTCTTCTGTATAAGTGGTACAAGTTTCATCCGGCAACTGAGCTCTTTGGGCAAGGGTCTGCTCAGCCCGTTTTTTGCTCGGTACAGAGTCACCAAAACGCTGTTTGATCTCGGTGGCAAACCGTTCCCAAGTTGTCAAATTGTCCTCGTTATTCTCGAACCATGTCATCGCCGTGTGAGTTAGAAAGAAGACGACATTTGTGAGCATGGTGATAGGGTCCCACCGGTTGTACCGACTAACTCGTTCATAATGAAGTAGCCACTTCTCAACGTCCTCACCTTCCTCTCCTGCAAACGGTCGTGGTTCCCGGTAGGGCTGGCAGGGAATAGAGCTGGAGGGGGCAGGCCTGTCACCAGCCTGGCTTGCAGCGTCGCGGCCGGCGCGGTTAGAATCGCTGTGGTCCATGATGTTTGGAAGCGGTGGCAGTCCAGCAAGGCGGCGACTACGTCGAAACTCCAGTGGTTCTTGCTGCGCCGTACTTGGGGATCGAACGGAGCACCTTCCACCAAGTTGTTACGATGAAATAGCAAAGGGGTGTTTATTTAAAGTGATATGGCAGTGGGATAAGGTGAAGCCTACTAGCCCCAGGCACCAACGCTTCGTCTTCTTCTTCTGCCTCACCATCACCATCCCTCATCGTCGTCATTAGCGTGACAATATATATATATATATATATATATATATATATATATATATATATATATATATATATATATATATATATATATATATATATATATATATATATATATATATATATATATATATATATGCATACCTTAGATAGCTATTGGTTGTGAGTCTCATTTATTTCTATAACTTGAAAGAAGTTCCTGTCGTCAGATGCCGTACACTTTATGAACGCTGGACAGGTGTCTTCAAAGGTGCTGAAGAGAAATGACCGGTTAACCTAGCCGCAATGCTAAATTACAGACGTTGAATATACTGCGTAAAAATACCAAGAAGCTCGTACAAAGAAATTTGAGAGTGAAATTGCAGAATGATTGGAACATTTAAATACACAACAAACTAATCTTTGTAAAACCTGTCATCGAGGAATGGAAATCATGTTGTCATCAAAAACACATCATGGAGGATATTTTAGGCCATCTTCACAAAAGACACATCCACACCTGACACAGAGCTTCATATTTTATGAAAGCAATAAACCACAGAAAGCAATAAAGAAAGCAATAACTAGCAATGAACCATATCTTACTTTCATATGCACCAGACGCGAAAAAATAAGAAGAAAACATTTTCTACAATTTTGCAACAGATCCCTTTCCATTCCAGTATAATCCTACGAGGAACTAAATTCCCTGCATTTTTCCTAAAGGAAGCAATGTTACTAAACAAGCTGCATCCTAAAGAACAATTTAGTCATTATGCAAAAAAAAAGCACATTAAACCTTGTTCTCGGCGCATGGCAGCATTAGTCGCTTATGTGCCATAAAAATCAACACAACGCTGTTAGGTATACCTTGATTAGCTACACTATATAAGAAGCCTTTAGTCTGGTGTGGTCTATTCACATGATAGCTCTGTCGTGCAGCTCTAATGTCCTAGCAATCGGAAAGTGACCTTTGGCAATTCTACAGATCTCTAAAGACTTGCGGGTGTTTGGTTTTGACTGGAGTGCTCAATTGTTTTGTCAACATCTGCCCACTTTTTTTGGAATAAATAAAAAGTTCTGCTCTCTCTCTGTTGAAGACAACCTGGAATGAAAGTGTTAAATAGAATAATCCCCCCCCCCCCGAATGGTTTATTGCTAGTTCATCTCCACTCTTTGCATATTGGTAATTGTCATCTTTCATAAGTATGAAGCTAGCTGTGGATGTGTGTTCTGCGAAAATGATCTAAAATACCCTCTTGGTGTGTTTGTGATGACTGTATAGTTGTTTTTCAACATTTTTTGAATATTTCTGAACATTTAGCACGTTTCTGAAGGCGTTGTTTATCATTACGGGGCCCACAAAAACCAGCTGAATGTCAAACGCCGCCTAGGTTGGCTTTCTAGCAAGACAGCGGTGTAGCGTGGAAAGTCGCTCTGCTGGTCCAGCACTGGCCGCGGGCTTGAAAGGCGAACAGTAATATAAGAGCGCAACAGAAACGAGACGAACAGAAGAGGACAACAATGGTTTCTGTGGCGCTCTTATATTACTCTTCGTTATGGTTCACCAACTCGCCCAATCAGCCGTTAATTCTTCTTTAATGGCAAGCTGTTCGAACTATAGCTTGACCACACCTGAAACACTGAGTTATGCATGGTCAAGGCAGAAATGATAAAACTTCTCCGTCGCATACTGCTGTACAGCAGTTCGCAGCCCCTCGAAAGTAGAATATTTATTGTGCAACTGCATGTTTCATTTGAGAGCGCGCGGACGTAGTACATTCGATGCATATATACAGTCAAAACTCGATTTAACGAAACCCGATTTAACGAAAATCTCGATTTAACGAAGGTATCCTAATTCCCCCTCAGACGCCCATAGGGTTCAATGCTTTGACTAACCCGAAATAATGAAACCGATTCCGTGATCTGTCCCGATTTAACGAACCTTTTTTCGAGAAATAAAGGTGAAAAAGTGTTAATTTTTGGTATATTTTGTAGACAGCACCCCAGAAATCGGTGCGGCCGTTGCTCACAAAGCGCACGCAGGCAAAGATCACCGACTTCTTTGGCGGAAAATAAATTTGTAGTCCCCTCGGGCCTTTCTTGTCGAGTAAGAATTTTTGTTGTTTCTTTTCATACGCGCTAGCGGCGCCGGTCGTGGTGTTTGCGCTACCCACTCGAAAGTAGCGCGGGGGGTCATGACGATGACCATACGGACCCCCAAAGATTGCGCTACCAACTTTGGCGCCAATTTGTCATTAGCTGTGTGGCTTGCCGTCCCGTCGGCGGTATTTAGGGAATATTGTTGCGCCGCTAGCCGAACCGTCCTTTGGGTCGGTGCTACCGGCGTGAATTCGTCACGCGCGAGTGCGACGAAAAGTGAAAATGGTACGTGCTAACCGATACGACCGCGATAAGCTGGTACGGTTTATGCGGATGCAAAATGCATTATGTTCAATGGGTGCTCAGTCGGGGACTTGACTTTACTACTTTTAAAACGAAAGTACTGTTTAAGCGGGTACGTTTTAACGAGGTTTTACTGTAATCGAATGTACTGAATTATGTGCCCAAGAAATGCCTCATTCAATTTAACGAAGTTCTCGATTTAACGAAATAATTCACGGCTCCCCTCAACTTCGTAAAATCGACTTTTGACTGTATGTATAAAAAACGCAATTGAGGAACGATAATCACAGGACAAGTGCTGGGCTACAATTCACGTTTATTTTGCACACATCAAAACTCGATATGGAAGCGCCCAACAAGCAATAGGATAAAAGAAACGCGATCGAGAGCGGATTGCTAGCTCCGCGCAGCCGGTCAATGCACTGAGGGCGCGGACTCGACTGCATTCATGCGCCACAGAGTAGGCCAGCCGTGGGAACATATATATGGGTGGTTGTAGCAACGTTCGCTTGTGTGGCACCCTCTGCAAAATTCCAAGAGTCAGCTTCTGCAACTAAATGTGCAGCGCACATTTTCTACCGCGTACCGAAGTCCGGCGCGTACACATGTCTTCCGCTCGTGTGAAAGCGGAGGCCATTCAATCGAGTTACGGTAACCTCGAGCATGCAGGGATTTAAACTCTATGTACGTAAAAATAAAAATAGTGAACACCCTCTATGCACTGTTTGCACTTAAAAGAAAACTGCGCTTTATAAGATGCGTGCTTTCAATGTCCGCGGCACTCGATAGATTCGGGGCGCAGTACGCACTTCAGAAAGCACTGAAGGCGCCGGCGGTCCATATATGCTGGCATCTTGTAAAGTACGAGCAAATCGAGGTACGGCCGAGTTCGAGACCGTTTACTAAGCATGAAAGATGTGCCAAACTATATCGTGTATCTCTACTGGCCGGCGTACGCCGCATTGCTTTGCCGCCGCGACGCTTGCATGCAATGTGGTGCGAGCGGCAGCGCTGATCGCTGAGCGCAAATGCGCATGAAAACGCCGCGATCGGCATCATATGTGAGTGCGAGACGGAAAAACGGTTAAATATTACTTTGAAGGTCCTGAATTTAGTGTCATTCCGGAAGAGCGCGTAGCATAATGTATGAGGAGGACGTGGGGGTCTACATGTCTACGTCGACATCCGACATTGGCTGCATGGACTTGCGCCAGACGCATATTTAGACAAATTTTAAAAACCACTATACTTACAATAAGATGCACGGTATGAATTCTCCAGCAATTAGGCTTTAGTAAGCGCTCCCAATTTTCTCAAGGAATGTGACGGGCACTGTCCCAGTGTGCAAACTGTGTGCAGTGTGACACTACACAGCTTGGCGCTGGCGCTACACAGCGCTGGGACCAGTCAGTTTGCAGTGAACGTCCATTAGGCGCTGCGTGACACACTGCGACCCAGCGTGAAAGGTGCAGCTTGGCGCTGTGAAACGCTGGGACCAGTGAGCTTGCAGTGAATGTCCAGTAGGTGCCAGTGCGACCCAGTACCAAACTGCGAGCGTCAGTACCATCCAAGTGTGGCCCAGCGAATCCAAGTGCGACGCCAGTGTAAAAAATATAATGCTTTACACAGGAAAACACTGTACAGTATCCCAGCGACACTGCATTTTTCGATATCGTATGCACGCTATTGTGTGCTCTGGAATCATTTTACATCTAGAGTTTGACATCGCTGGCAAATTTACCAACGCCGCCTCTTCGCTGGTATTCTGCTACCTTGGGAGTAATTTTTGCTGAACACGAAGCTTTAGTACAAACCTTCAAGGAAAAAAAGTGCGACCGAGCTTCAATACCGGCAAGCGCAGCAGCAACGACACTATTTTGCGTGTAACTAAACCTTATTGGTATGCCATCATTTCGGGAAGCATTGCGATGACCGAAGACTCGGCTGCTTTATACGCAGAGTAAGAAGGAGCGCAAAAGCTTGAGAAACACTCAAAATATTCTACATTACAAGCGCTGTATGACGTTTTTTTTTCTCTCATGCGCCAATCGCTCGGTAAACTACTCTTCCTCGTTTTATTTTTTCTTTCTGCTGTTTATACTGGGCCGTGCTGTAGGTTACGCTCACCTGCGATTGAACCCGCATTGAACATTTTGGCAGTAATCATCATGTTAGAGTCCCCTTAAGATCAGCTGTGAAGTTTGTTAGGCAAGGTAGCCCACATTATTCAGTTCCAGATTTAGTTGTACGCTAATCGTCAATGCACCATGACATATCAGAGGCGCAGCGGTCGTGGTCTCTCTCGAAACGCTCGAAACGACCTATCGAAACATGGAAACTAGAAAAAAAGATACTGCCTTTGTTTTCGTATGTGGCGCAACGACATCGCAGCAAAGAGCGCTAGCTTAAACCATATGTTTCATATGCGCCCCGATGGCCGATTGCAAGTACGCTGTTATGTTGGCCCCTGAGGGATGCTACTCCGGCTGACGCCGCAGGCCGCACTGGCTATGCTGGGGCACTGGGACCAGTGCGGCCCCAGCGCACATACAGCGCTTCTCCCAGTGCATCGCGGGTGCCAGCGGCAATCCCGGCCTCAAAAACCTAACGCCAGCGTTTTTCCCCCATCGTACCCGTGCAACCAGTGTCTTCCCGTTAGTGCTCCAGTGAATATGGCAGACCTCCAGCGTTCCCAGCAAATCCTGTGCAAAACCAGCCCGAAAATCTTGCTGGTTTCGTCTGGAAGAGGATGGTAGACGCAGATTTTTGCAGTAGGGAGAGACGTCAATGGCGGCAGCGGAAGGGCTGGCGCCAGATTCACAGTAACGCGTGAGATGATCAACGCACACTATGACCGAACGATCGCGTTTGGAGGAGCGGGGAAATGGGCCTGTGAGGTCAACACCCACTTCTTCATATTGATACAAACTATAGTCGACGACGAAGCGGAGACAATCAGTGGCTAGTTGACGTAGACGATGAAGTGGTTGCTAGTTGGGTAGACGACGAAGTTGGCTGCCCGGAACCGCGCTCAGACCGCTGCTCGGACCCTTCTTGGACTTCGGCAGTCTTCTAGGCTCAGGGCGTTGCCTGGACGTTTGGCGCAATACTCGTTACAGTCTGGTGGAGTGCGCTGGGTACGTTTTCCCACGTTTAAACGCTTCACGACGCATCTGACTCCGGTCCACCAGCGACTCAGTCGCCGCCTCCGCGGACAGTCGCCTGAGGTTGGGCCCCTTTCCACCCCTACGAGGATCACGCAGCCGCAACTCTCGAGCCACCTCGACATGGCCACTGATCCCAGGCTCTCAGCTCCGATCCTTTGCCACCCGCCGCGAACACCACCATCTTTTCACGGCGACGTCTTCGAAGACGCTGAGGATTGGCTGGCTACCTTCGAGCGAGTGGCTTGGTACAACGGCTTGAGTGATGAGCGAAAGCTCAATAATGTTTACTTCGCCCTAGAAGAGTCTGCGCGTACGTGGTTCGAAAACCACGAGGGCGCCCTTACCACCTGGCAAGCATTTTGCCATGAACTTCTGACCACCTTCCCTAACGCCGATTGCCGCGAGAAAGCTGAAGCTGCACTTCACTCCAGAAACCAGTGGCCAAATGAAAGTCTACGCATGTTCTGTGAAGACATCACCCGTCTTTTCCAGCGCGCAGACCCCAGTATGAAAGAGGAGACGAAGCTTCGCCACCTCGTGTGTGGAGTTAAGCAGGAGCTGTTTGCGGGCCTCGTTCGCAGTCCACCGCTTACCGTTGCTGAATTCCTCGCGGAAGCAACGACCATGGAAACGACGCTCCAACAACGGGCCCGGCAGTACAACCGAGATGTCAGCAGCCTGGCCCCAGATGTTTTTTCGTCGTGCCATGGAGGCGGTGCGGACGCCTTACGTGACCTCATTCGGTCGGTTGTTAGAGAGGAACTCCAACGTTTCCGTCTGTCTCAGAGTGCGCCAGTGACATCACTGACTGAAGTCGTCAGAGATGTACACCAGGCTGCTCGTGAATTCAAGGTCACCAACGTACTGCAGCGCGGCGATGAAACGCCCACGCAAACATCCGTTGTTCCTCAGGCAGCTGTCTACGATCCTGTCACTACCATGCCTCCACGGGTCGACGACAAACGAACGTACGCTTTCGTTGCACGTCAAGAAGCTGCCTGTGGTCCTATTGACCCGACACCGGTGGTTAGTCACATCAGTCCGTATGACGCATCGGCTCAAGCTGTGGTGCCTGTTACACGCCCTCGCAAGTCGGACGTGTGGCGTACGCGGGACCGCAGGCCAATCTGCTACCACTGCGGGGAAGCCGGCCACCTTTACCGTGCACGCCCGTATCGCCGAGTGGGACTTCACGGCTTCGGACCCGATGCGCCCTGTCCACGGAACGGCGAACGGCCGCTCGAAATAGAAGCTCATCTGTCGGCCAGTAAGAGGCCTGGGAGATACGGGCGCTATGACTCAGGATCGTCATCTCCGCAGCGGTACCGTTCCCCAAGCCCTCGCAGAGACCCCAGCAATACTGAGCGGCGTTCTTCCAGTCCACACCGGGAAAACTAATTCCAGCGGTCTCCGGAGGCAGGGCCGCTGCTGTCGGAAAAATTGAGATCCTCCGCCGCCGATACACCGATACGCTGATTTATCAAGGGGCAGGGTAGCGACAGCGTCCGACGCACTACTTCAGATTTGTGCGTGACACTTGACGGAACTTACACGATCGCGTTACTTGACACCGGTGCAGACTATTCAGTGATGAGCCACGCCCTCGCCCAGGAATTGAGCAAAGTTGTGACGCCATGGTTGGGCTCTAGCATTCGCACGGCTGGAGGTCACCTCATTAGCCCGGCCGGAAGGTGCACAGCCCGGATTGGCATCCGCGGTTTCGTCTACGTCGGGGAA
The DNA here is from genome assembly GCF_055883805.1 of Amblyomma maculatum. Taxonomy (NCBI): domain Eukaryota; kingdom Metazoa; phylum Arthropoda; class Arachnida; order Ixodida; family Ixodidae; genus Amblyomma; species Amblyomma maculatum. The sequence continues at coordinate 133,867,654 of NC_139354.1, forward strand.
TTGGTTGTCTTGCGCGAATGTTCGAGAGATTTGATTCTGGGGCTCCACTTTCTGCAAGCAAACGGTGCTGTCATCGACCTACACGAGGCACGAGTCACATTCTCGACCGAATTGGCAGTGGCACGCTTAGACACCCGCGATCCCTGTAGCCATGCTCTGCGTATTGGGGAGGATGGTGTCACGGTGCCACCACGGTGCAGTGTCGTAATGCGCGTGCAGAATGACCTATTTCATGACTTTGAAGGCATGGCGGAGGGTGATATCCCGCTGCTGCTTGAGAGGGGTCTCATTGTTGCCCGAGGCCTCGTCCACCTACGGGATGGCTGCACTACTGTTCTGCTCACCAACTTATCGAACGAATTTCAGCACCTCGTAAAAGGCACGGTGATCTCCTTCCTCCAAGATGTCGCGGAGTGTCCACATTTGAGCACCGTGGAAGAAGCCCTTCAAGACGACACTGGACCTCGTCACGTTCTGCCACCTGTCTAAATAAACACAGGAGTAATTGAACTCCGGTCGCCAAGCACCGTATAATAACAGACGAGACCACGCGCCCCGTATGCCAACACCCATACAGCGTTTCTCCAACGGAACGAGCAGCGATTCAGAGACAGGTCACCGAAATGCTTTTCGACGATGTCATTCAGCCGTCTACAAGCCCGTGGGCTTCGCCGGTTGTTCTCGTCAGAAAGAAGGACAATACTCTGCGGTTCTGTGTCGATTACAGAAAACTTAGTCTCGTCAATAAAAAGGACGTTTACCCACTTCCCCGCATAGACGACGCACTCGATCGACTGCGAGATGCCCGATACTTCTCGTCGCTAGACCTAAAAAGTGGGTACTGGCAAATAGAAGTGGATGAGAGAGACCGGGAGAAAACGGCTTTCGTGACACCCGATGGCTTTTATGAGTTTAAGGTGCTACCGTTCGACCTATGTTCGGCACCGGCCATGTTCTAACGCATGATGGACACCGTTCTGTCCGGTTTAAAGTGGCAGTCGTGTTTGGTTTGCCTGGACGATGTCGTCATATTTTCGACCACCTTCGACCAACACCTAGAAAGATTACGCCTTGTGTTAAAAGCTCTCCGAGACGCCAACCTGACAATCAAACCGGAGAAATGTCACTTTGGCTTTGAGGAACTTCGCTTCCTTGGTCACGTGGTCAGCGCTGAAAGTGTTCGCCCGGACCCTGAAAAGGCAGCTGCCGTTTCTGGTTTTCCGCACCCTACTGACAAGAAAGCGGTTCGACGGTTCTTAGGTTTGTGCTCCTATTACAGACGCTTTGTACGAGACTTTTCGCACATCAAAGAACCGCTAACCACACTGACTCGAGATGACACGCCGTACCTGTGGGGAAGTTAACAAGAGGCCGCTTTCCTTGAGCTTCGCAGCCGCCTACAGAATCCTCCGATACTAGGCCATTATGACGAAAACGCCGCAACTGATGTTCACACTGATGCCAGCAACGTTGGGGTTGGTGCAGTACTAATTCAGTGGCAAGACGGTGCAGAACGGGTCATCGCTTACGCGAGCCGAACACTTACCCGCTCCGAAACCAACTATTCAACAGCTGAGAAAGAATGTCTGGCGGTAATGTGGGCCCTCACCAAGTTCCGACCATACCTCTACAGCCGACCTTTCCGCGTTATAAGCGACCGCCATTCATTATGCTGGCTCGCGAGCCTCAGAGACCCCTGAGGACGATTGGCTAGATGGAGCTTTAGATTACATGTGTATGACGTAACAGTCGTATACAAATCAGGACAGAAGCATCAGGATGCTGACTGTCTGTCACGCTCACCCATCGCCATATGTCCAGAAGAAACGGCCGGTGATTTTCCCTTTCTGGGGGCTATTAGTACAACCCAAATGGCGCAGCTGCAGAGAATGGACCCAGAGTTAGCGTCTCTCGTCGACTATCTACTGGGCGTCGACGCCCGTATTCCCCGTGTTTTTCATCGCAGTCTTCAAACGTTCACTCTGCGTGGTAACGTGCTCTACAAGCGAAATTTCAGTAACAGTGAAGAGACGTTTCTCCTTGTTGTGCCCTCAGAGTTGCGCCGAGATATATTTAGTGCCTATCATGATGTACCCACCGCCGGCCACCTGGGGGTGAGCCTTACACTTGCACGAATTCGTCAAAAGTATTATTGGCCCAGGTTACTTCCATCGGTGCCGGCCTATGTACGCTCATGTCATGACTGCCAACGTCGCAAGTCTCCGCCATTGAAACCCGTTGAATTTCTTCAGCCTATTGCTCCGCCGAAGACCCCTTTCCATCCAGTGGGCATGGATCTTCTCGGTCCTTTTCCGAAGTCCTCGTCTGGCAACCGTTGGGTAGTCGTCGCGACAGACTACCTAACACGGTACACAGAGACCGCGTCCCTTGTTAAAGGTACTGCAGCCGAAGTTGCTCAGTTTTTCGTTCATAACATTGTCCTACGTCATGGCGCCCCCGCCGTGGTAATCACTGACCGTGGAACAGCTTTTACGGCTCGCCTAATCCGGTTGGTCATGACTCTGACTCACACTAGCCATCGACGTGCGACGGCGTATCACCCCCAGACCAACCGGCTGGTGGAGCGCCTCAATCGCACCCTCACCGATATGATTTCATTGTATGTGGACGGATAACATCGCACCTGAGATGCGATTTTGCCCTATATAACTTTCGCGTACAATACCGCCACTCAAGAGACGACGCGACTGACCCCGTTCTAACTTGTCTTTGGTCGCCAAGTGAGCAAGCCGTTGGATGCCATGATGCCAGTTAGTCATTCTTGCGGCTCTGACGCCGAACTTGACACCGACATCTTTGTTCAGCGTGCTGAGGAAGCGCGGCAACTAGCACGCCTCAGAATCCACCGACAACAGGCGAATGACGCTGCTCGGTATAACCTCAGCCGAAGAATCGTCACTTACGAGCCGGGCGACCTCGTCTGGGTGTGGACACCTGTTCGTCATCGCGGCCTATCTGAAAAGTTACTACGCCGATACTTCGGCCCTTACGAGATTGTTCGCCGTATCAGTGAAGTCACCTACGCCGTTGTTCCCGTAGCTTCAGCTCCATCCCGAAGGCCACAGCGTCCTGAAGTCGTGCACGTGGTTCGGCTGAAGCCCTATCATGATCGTGTATGACTGAACTTTTCATCAACGCCGCTGGGTCCTTGTGGCACTTTAGTGCACCCTTTCGCTGCTTCCTAGTAGCACCGCGTTGCATCGAGTCGATGCTACAGAGGAGGGGGGAAGTGATACAAACTGTAGTCGACGACGAAGCGTAGACAATCAGTGGCTAGTTGACGTAGACGATGAAGTGGTTGCTAGTTGGGTAGACGACGAAGTTGGTTGCCTGGAACCGCGCTCAGACCGCTGCTCGGACCGCTCTCGGACTTCGGCAGTCTTCTAGGCTCAGGGCGTTGCCTGGACGTTTGGCGCAATACCCGTTACAATATTGTTTCGTCGATGATGTCACCTGATGTAAGCGGCCCGGCGGAGAAGTCGTGGGAAGCTTGAACCGCTGGCACTTCACACAGGAGTTCACGTAACGCTGAGTCGTTTGACGCATATTTGGCCAGTAGAAACGTTTCTTAATGCGAGTTAGCGTCCTGGGAAACCCTACGTGCCCAGCTGTGATGTCATCGTGCATAGCGTGTAGAAGGAGGAGTAGGGGCTAGCCAGAACTACTAGCAGAAAGCGCGCCCACCGGACGAGTAATTTTTCTGGTAGAGCAAACCATCGCGAATGCAGAAAGGGTTTTCAGATGCCGGATCACGGGAGTTTCAAAAAGTGGTACCAAATCTTGATCATTTCGTGGTTCTCGTTGGAATGTGACAAGATATGGAAACTGGGCTGAAACGGCGACAAGATAGTCGTCAAAGTTGGCATCGGAAAGGGTAGTGGCGAGTGGTAGCCGCGAGGGCAGTCAGCGTCGGCGAGTTGGCGACCACTTATGTACGACACTGTAAAGTTGAACTCCTGAAGGCGTAATGCCCAGCCGGCCAACCAACCACAGGGGTCGCGCAGATTCACCAGCCAGCAAAGCGAATGATGATCAGTGATGACCGTAAAACCACGTCCATAAAGGTACGAGCAAAACCTCTGTAGGCCAAAAACGACGGCAAGGCACTCTTGCTTCGTCACGGTATAATTGCTTTCAGACTAGCTGAGGGTGCGACTTGCGTATGCGACAACGTATTGATTCTATTCATGCCGTTGTATGAGCACAGCACCTACGACGATACCACTGGCGTCAGTGTGGAGTTCAGTGGGAGCGGTCTGGCTGAAATTAAGTAGTATGGGCCGCGAAGTGAAAAGAAACTTCAGCTGGTAAAACGCATAGTCACATTCGGGAGTCTGTTTGAATGGAATCTCTTTCTGCAAGAGGCATGTGAGCGGGTAGGCGACTTCACCAAACTTCGGGATAAAGTGCCAAACGTAAGAGTAATGTCCCAAGAAGCTCCTCAGTTTTTTAATAGACTTCGGCTCTTTGACGCAGCTGACAACTTCAATCTTTCGTGAGTCGGGCTTAACGCTGTCTTTGTCAACCAGGTGGCCAAGCACAATGATCTGGCGTTCACCGAAGCGGCACTTCTTAGAGTTCAGCACGAGACCGGCTTTTTCCATGCAGTTACGGACAGCAGCTAAACGGCTGTTTTGCTCGGCGAATGTCCTTCTGAAAGTCACCACCTCATCCAAATAACACATGCAAATTTTCCACTTCAGTCCACGCAGGAGGGTGTTCATAAATCATTGAAAGGAAGCCGGAGCATTGTATAGTCCGAAAGGCATCACATTAAATTAACATAGCCCATCTGGAGTCACGAACGCAGTCTTCTCTTTGTCTTTCGGGTGCATCTGGATCTGCCAGTATCCGGACCATAGCTCAACAGAATAACAGTAGGAAGCTGAATGGAGGCAGTCAATGGCATTATCAATGCGCGGGAGCGGATAAACATCCTTTTTTGATATAGTGTTGAGACGCCGATAGTCGACACAAAATTGCCATGTGCCATCTTTCCTTTTCAAGAGAATTACATGGGTGGTCCACGGGTAGATAATTACTGAATAATTTCCCGTTGCATAATATCACGGACCAGTTCGTCAATTATCTTGCATTCTGTAGGTGAGACACGATATGGTGTCTGTCTAATCGGGGGTACAGACCAGGTGTAGATCCTGTGACGGATGCGGGAAGGTGGAATCGGTTATCGGTAATCTCGAGCAAAGTCGAATACGTCAATTACATTTCTTAAGAACTTCCATCAATATCTGGCGGTCGCTTGTGGGTAGCAAATCATTTATCATGCACTGGAACTGGGAATCGGTAAGATCAGGCTGTCTAGTTGAACGAGCAGCGCCGTCACTGAACGCTGCGATGTGCATAGAAATGCGGTCTTCTTCGAAATTGTGAGCTTCTAACCACGTGGAAATACGGCAGGTTCGTTGGAGTAGTTGACAGTCTAAACCATGACACGGCCCCCGTTCACTCGATCAACGCTGCCGGGCACCAATACATTCTTTTTCGCACCAGCAAGAGGAGCAGGTTCCACCAGAGCATCGAAGGCATTGGAAACCACTCCCGAGGATACAACTGGGACGAAGATGGCGGGCATCGATGGAACGACGGTACGTTACAAGACAGAAAATGCTTGGGCGAAGATCCTTCTATGAGGGCCGATCGAAGGCTTAGGCTTATTGATCTCCCGCCTCTGTTAAAGTCTAGAGTTGCACCACTCTGTTGTTAAAAGTCAACACCTAGAATACCTCCATGCGTAGAGGGGGGAAGCACCGTAAGTTCTGTTCTAAACATGTGATAAGCAATCGCTACATTTACATAACAAATACCATGTGGAACTAACGATTCTCCACCTACGCAACGAAATATGACCGTTCCGTCCCAACCAAACATAAGCTCATCACTAAAACAGTAGTACCCGTGCCCACTAAAGCCATAACACGAACACAATCCACTAACAGTTCCAAGTGGTTGTTCAGAACAACGACAGGTAGATAAATTGGCAGCATCGATGACCTGGCGACCGCACCTCCGTGGACCGCACACGCTAGTTTTTCGGTGGCGGCGAGAGGCGGCAGGGAAATTGTGAACGTCGGGAGCGGCGAGCAGGGGGAGTCAGGCTGCGGTCAGAAGCTGGAGAGTAATTTCCTGGGGGTGCATAGCGATAGGAGCCCGAAGAGGCTAGAAAGGTCTGGTCATGGATTTCGAGACTTACATTATACTGACGGTTTGACCATTGGCGCTGGTAACGTGGAATCTGGTTCCGTAGGCGGCAGAAACTGAATACATGGCCGAGCATACCATAGCGATAACATACTAGTGTTCGCGAGCATGGGCCAAATATAGTCTTCGGAGGCAGGATCGAAGCGATCAGAAAAGTCCGGCCGCTGGTGTTGTGGCGGAAACAGTGACGCGTTGTGGTTGGAACGAGAGCATAGAGCAGGGCTGTATGAGTCGTTCGGGGTTGCACGGACATTAGTGTACGCGGTAGTATCCGAAAAAGTGGAGCACTGGACTGGATACTTCCTGCAGGGAACATCTGTCACAGGAGACTGCATTGCGGCTCACAACACCTCGATTGCGAGAGAGTTCATCACGGACGATGTGGCGTATCACGTCGGCTAAATTCGGAGGCTCCTGAGAATGCTCGTGAGAATCCACACTTGCAACAGTGGTTCCATTAGATAAACGGTCAAATTTCGGGGTTATGCGACGCAGCTTTAAAGCATCGAATGTGCGACCGTGCTTGAGGACGGCCATGGGTGAATCCAAGTTATCGCTTGTGATGAAAACCTGATATACGTCAAAAGCGATGCCCTTTAAATGGTAAACAACCCTGTCTTCCTCAGACATGTGGGGATCCGCCGCTTTCCAAAGCTTTAGAGCCTTTTCAATGTACGTCGTGCACGTTTCCCCAGGCACTTGTGCGCACTGGAGTAAAGTCTCCTCAGCGTATTTTTGTTTTGCCGTAGTATCCTTAACCAACTGTGAATCTCCTCTTCGAAGCGGTCCCAACTAGTTAAAGACGCTTCATGGTTCTCAAACCATGTCAGTGCTGTGGAGTCCAAGAAGAAGACAACAGCCAGATTCACTGTGGCATCCCAACGATTGTAGTTGCTCACTCGTTGGTAATTGGTGAGCCACTCATCCACAGCCTCACCAGCCTTGCCTGTAAACGTCCGCGGCTCAAGCCAATGCTGCCAAGTGGGTGCCGCTTGGGCCTGGCTGCCGTGCGTCACGGCCTTAGATTATTCTAACAGTCAAAGAGGGGCGTCCAGCGAGTCGTCGGCTCGAACGAGGTAGGGAAGAATCTGTGGTGATCGTTGCAGCACCTCCACCACACTGTTAAGGTTTATTTAGAGAGCACCTCTGCACCTTAGCTTGGTGCGCTAACCAACAAATGGTGAGCTTCCTCTTCCTCAACCTCTACTCTGAAAAGCCTCTTTTTCACTTCCTTGTCTTCTGAGCGCATGCCTAACAATTTATAAAACAGAACCAGTTGCCTGCTCTCTATTATTTTCGTGACATATACAGCTCACGAGGTCTCTGCGCGACGCACACTCATAAAACGACGTTAGGACACACATGTAGTGATCTAGTTTATCTGCCTTACAATTAAAGAAGCTTGCGCTTTGATAAGTAACAAACAAGACGAGCAACTTTTGAAGATGTTCCTGACCTAATTGTGCTCGGAGTGGGCCACAATTTGAGGTGTAGGTTGCAGCTCTATCTATATATAATTTTCTAATACACGTTCTAATACGCCTTACCTCGATCTTATTCATGAATTCAAAGCGCATAATTCCTCAACACACCATTTTGGTCAAGGAAAGCTGCTGACGATCTTAATTTTTGTCTACCGCACCAGAGGAAGCCAGAGGTGGTTTGATGGACGGGAACGTGATTTACATGCTCGCCTCTCGCATCTACTTGATGCAAGCCATCCTCTCGCTCGCGCCCGATGGCCCAAGTTGAGGAGTATATATTGACGGCGCCCACAGGTGAATTGTCTTCATGTTTTCTCTTCTTTATGCTGCTGTCGTAGACAGATTCTGGTGGTGCCGGTCTTCGGTATGACGGGCCCTGATTAAAAATGATTGGCACGAGACCCTTTCACACATCGGCCTTACGAAAGTCATTTCATTAGAAATGCAAGCAGCAAACCACAGAATAAACTTGATTTGGTGTTTGACAGCCAGTTTCTTCTTCGGATTATTTTCAGCCTTTTTTCCGGAAGTCTAAGCCGACAGAAACATACAATGAAGCGCCGCGGGCTTCTTCGCTTACCGGACATCCGAAACGGAAAGGAACTGCCAAAATTGTATTTCGCTCGGTATTCGTTCCAACAGGTAAACTCGTCAGTCCGCCAATAGTTAAATGATTACACTAAACATAACACACAAACAATACCAAAGACAGTGCACCGCAAGGCTTACTTTGCGCTGCAACGCCAGTCACAACCGCAGTTAGCGCAACCAACGTGTCGTCTGCTAGGATGGATGGATGGAAGGATGAATATAGTAGCGTCCCCTTTGAAACGTGGGGGGGGGCGGGTAGCAGTAGCTATTATGCTCATTTTTCTCTATATATCATTTATTGTTAAATATACCATCATTCTATTATTAAATGTTTGTTCATACCCAAGTAGCACACATTACGTGGCCCACCTGGGCCCCCCCCCTATGGGCAAGTTGGGCTTGGGTAACCACAATAACACCTTTGAGGGCCCCCTTTAGGGATCAAGCGGTAAGCCCAAATTGGGCTTGCCCCTACTTTTTCCATCTGGGCATCATATAGGCGCGGAAAGGGCTAACTGATTACATATTCCCACAGCTGGCCCTCAGGGGTCCCGCTTGGGAAATTTTAGGGCAGATGCAAATAAAATTTGGGCTCTGTGTAGGAAAAGCCTAGGCTAATCTAATTGGGGCTGCCCACTCAAAAGCCAAATAGGTCCCGCATGGGCCGCGGCGGGGCTAAATAGGGGTATGCCCGCACATTGCCTACGTGGGACCCTTGAGGGTACTTGAAGGGAAGGTCAGACGAAAATGTGGAATTCATGCAGAAAATTTCTGGGCTGCCCCAAATAGGGCTGCCCACCAAAAACCTAGATAATTTCCGCATGGCCGTTAGCGGGGCAGGCAAGTACTCTTTCCCGCTTCTGCCCGCACCGGTCTCTTGCAGGGCAATTTAGGGCAGATGCGATGCAAATGTGGGCCTAAAGCAAATAGATGACGGTCTAGTCCGATTGGGGCTGCCCACGCAAAAACCGCATAGGTCCCACAAGGTTTGCGGTCGGGCTGAAAAGCGAGCACACCACCACGATGCCCACACGGGTATTTCTTGGGGTACTTGCGGGAAAATACAACATATATTCGTAGTCCATGCGGTAAAAATAAGATCAGCCCAATTGGGGCGGCCCATGAAAGGCCGCAGTGGGCCCCAAATTGGCCGTAGGCGGGCATACCGCTCTGAACGTCTCCACCCTATCTTTAAAGCACCATTTTATTAATGTAATTCATGCTATACCGGCCATTAATTGCCTCTTCTGGAGGTTTCACATAACTGTACTAAGCATATCTATGCAGGGAATAAAGACTATCTATGTTTACTCTACTACTGCGTTAATTATGCAGTATCGACAGAAAATATGCAACAGTAACTGTTCCGCTATACGAGTATGTACTGAACGATCTCCCAATGCTTCCTACGGCATTACTATTCTGCATGCAGCACCGAAATAAATATTCAGACCAACATGTTGGGGTGATGTGGGCCAGCCCATATTATTGCAGCGTTGGAATAAATTTCTCTCATATTACTGAGTGTGGCATATAAGCAAACAAAATAGTGCTTAATGTTTCACACTTGATTATTGGAACTTGGGCAGCCCTGAAAATGCCCGATTCAACCCATGAGGGCAGCAAGTGGGTCAACTGCCCTTCGCCAATCCCGCGCCTGTACAATTCAGGTATTAGAGGGATTAATCGACCTAAAAATTATAACCTCCATCAATGGATGTCACTGCCTGCACAAACGTGGGACCCATTAATGGTTCTGGTGTCCTGTCCACCCTCGTCTACCTGGGCTGAATGCGGGCAGCCCTATTTCGGCTGAATGCAGGCAGCCCCATTTGGGCTGCCCACGCGGATGCAGTTTGGGACCGATCGCGGCGAAATTGGACAGCCCACGCTGGGCCCCTCTGGGTATGTGTTGCAAATCCCGCATGGGGCCCGTGTGGGCTGCCCTCACGGGCCCAACGCGGCCCCCCACGTCATAGCCCAGTTTGTGCTACTTTGGTACATTACTAACTTTATCTAACTTCTCTGCTTTTAAGCCACCAATCTTCCAGTCGTTTTTTGCTAGCTTCCACCGCCGGTTTATTCGCCGGGCCGCTGGAATCCCTAAACCCCAGTGCTTCAGGAACAGTGACTGCGCCTGCTTCCACTTCAGGATGGAAAGCAATACATTCGAGTATAATATAGTCAATTGTTTCACTGGAGTGACCACACACAGCACATGCGTCATCTTCATTGTTAAATTTCTTTTTGTAGCTGCATGTTCTAAGGCCTCACGATCTAGCTTCAAAAAGTAGGGCACCGCCTGTTGAGTTAGCAAAGAAAGCTTCCTTCGTGATCTTCATTTTCCACTTTTTGTATAATTCCACACTCTGTTTCTTTCACATCGAATTTATCCAATTTTTACCTTGTGTTTTTTCATCTGTTGCTTAACGCTCTTTATTTCTCCGTGCTTGTGACTAGCATTCTTACTGGTTAGTTTCCTAGTTCTTTTCATCCATTGTCCGCCAACACTTTAGCTGGAAGTAATTAAATATTTTAGCTGCCCATCTGTAACTGTCCAATTTTCTCCGGCATTCCTCATATAATATTTTACTGCGAGCTTCCAGTACTTCGAAAGATGCCCAGCACATATCTCCTTGTACCGCCTAAATTGTCGTTTTGCCATGGGAACTTAGTGCTAATCATCGACGGCTCTCTTATGTATTTCTAATGTCGACTGGTACCTCTGACTGTAGGCCCAAAACCGCATTTCCGAAAGTAATTCCGGGCACGATAATTCCTTTCAAGTACCCCTCAAAACCTCATACCTGTTGTATCCCCGCAATATATTTGCTTCATTATCCCGGAATTTCTTCGCCCTTCGGCCTTAAGTGATTGCTCATGCTTTCCAATGTATGCCAATCCTTTGTTTACATATACCCCGATATATTTATATTCTGCAACTCCAGGTATTTCATGATATTGTATTTTATGACCCTGATAAGTTGAGCCGTTGAAAATCATCAGACCCGACTTGACTGCGCTAAAACCGAAGCGTAGAGCGTCCCCTTCATCTCCGCAATACTAAACTGGAGTTTGCAATTCCTCCAGACTCTCAGCTACCAGCACAATGTCGTCTGCATACATCAAACCGGGGAGGCGCTGCTCTACCGCCTTTACACCTAATCTATATGACAGGTTAAAACCTAGGTTACTTTCTTGTATCCACCATTCCTGATTTATCATATAATGACAGGGTGCGGCTGGCGTAAGCAATCACCCGCTCAACGCCTGCCTGCCTGCCTGCCTGCCTGCCTGCCTGCCTGCCTGCCTGCCTGCCTGCCTGCCTGCCTGCCTGCCTGCCTGCCTGCCTGCCTGCCTGCCTGCCTGCCTGCCTGCCTGCCTGCCTGCCTGCCTGCCTGCCTGCCTGCCTGCCTGCCTGCCTGCCTGCCTGCCTGCCTGCCTGCCTGCCTGCCTGCCTGCCTGCCTGCCTGCCTGCCTGCCTGCCTGCCTGCCTGCCTGCCTGCCTGCCTGCCTGCCTGCCTGCCTGCCTGCCTGCCTGCCTGCCTGCCTGCCTGCCTGCCTGCCTGCCTGCCTGCCTGCCTGCCTGCCTGCCTGCCTGCCTGCCTGCCTGCCTGCCTGCCTGCCTGCCTGCCTGCCTGCCTGCCTGCCTGCCTGCCTGCCTGCCTGCCTGCCTGCCTGCCTGCCTGCCTGCCTGCCTGCCTGCCTGCCTGCCTGCCTGCCTGCCTGCCTGCCTGCCTGCCTGCCTGCCTGCCTGCCTGCCTGCCTGCCTGCCTGCCTGCCTGCCTGCCTGCCTGCCTGCCTGCCTGCCTGCCTGCCTGCCTGCCTGCCTGCCTGCCTGCCTGCCTGCCTGCCTGCCTGCCTGCCTGCCTGCCTGCCTGCCTGCCTGCCTGCCTGCCTGCCTGCCTGCCTGCCTGCCTGCCTGCCTGCCTGCCTGCCTGCCTGCCTGCCTGCCTGCCTGCCTGCCTGCCTGCCTGCCTGCCTGCCTGCCTGCCTGCCTGCCTGCCTGCCTGCCTGCCTGCCTGCCTGCCTGCCTGCCTGCCTGCCTGCCTGCCTGCCTGCCTGCCTGCCTGCCTGCCTGCCTGCCTGCCTGCCTGCCTGCCTGCCTGCCTGCCTGCCTGCCTGCCTGCCTGCCTGCCTGCCTGCCTGCCTGCCTGCCTGCCTGCTGACAGGCGGTTCTTTCCGCTTCTCTTGCTACTTCGCTTTTATATTAATTTCCGGGTGTCTTAGGTACCCAAGTTACTCGGAGGAGCCCGGTAAGACCTGGGAGAATCTCCGAGTGGCCTCGTTCATGGCGGGCCGTGCCCTCGGATCGCTTTTTTCCCCGTTCTGGGCTCTGGCTGCTGGCTGGTTAGGCCTTCCGGCTGCCTGTTTGGCCATGGTCGACGAGGCTGCTCCAGCCAGCCCACCGTCTCTGTGCGACGTGTCCTCATGTCGGGCCACTCATAACACCGCCGCAGACCAGACTTCGTACCACCCCGACGACTTTGCAACTCCTGGTACACTTCGTGAGTCCCACCCTGCCTCCACCACCGCCAGTCTCCATTTGCAATCCGACATCTCTGAGCTTTCGGGGCTCCTGGGCCTTCCGCCGCGGACAACTGCGGACTCGGAGTAACCGCAATCTAACCGCTTGGAGCTTGGCACAGACACGGACGCCATGAGAGTCCATGAGCAGATTGTTCCGGCAATTCTGGACAAAGATAACAAGATGGGTCCCGGAACCAGGGCAGTCCTTTTGCCTCTGGTCTGTTCCCTGTACCGACACACTGCGCACTTCTTTGCGTGTGCGGTCGCTGAGCTGAACATTCAGAAACGCTCCGGACTCTTTGGCGGCGCGAGAGCATGAGCTGGGTGTCCTCCAAATGCGGCTTGCTTGCGGGACATCCAAGGACACCACTACTGCGGCGGACCTCTGCGACGTGAGGCGGCAACCCCAGGTCCCTCGGACGTATGCTGCCACGTTGAGCGGCGTTTCAGAATCTCATCAACAGGGAGGCGCTGCCATTGCAGCTCCTGCTGCGACCTCTCATCCGTACAGGCCTCCTCAGTCTCGAGACACCTGCCCGGATCCTCAGCTGCACCAGAAGTTCCTAACTTCTGTTGCACCCTTGGACAACGTTGGCAGCGAGGTGGCGGCTCTGCTCAAGACGAACATCGATCCAGAAGATGAGGGAATCGGAGCTGTTACTCTCAGGGCCTCTCATCGCGCCCTGACGGTTACGTTCAGGGACCCTGAGGACCTCCACCGTCTGAAGTCCGCAATCTCACGGATCGAGGCAACGCGGAACTCCTTGAGCGTCCGAATTCCCAAGCAGCGGAATCCGTACGTAGGACTGACTGGGATAAGGCCAGAGGAGCTCATCGCGGCACTCAATCATCGGAACCACGCTCTTCATCTGGACCCTTCTTCCTGTAAGGTCAGGCGCTCTTTTGCACAGCGCTCCGGACAGTTTGTTCATGTTATTGAAACGAACCCACCCGCTTTTGCCCGCCTCTGTGCGGCGCGTCGTGTAACCATCGGTTGGACTTCCGTCGAGGTCCATGAGGACCTGCACGTTCCCCTGTGCACTTTTGTGCCCAGTATAGCCATGCTTTGAAGAAGTGCAAGCTCAAAAATGATCCTTCGAAGGCGTGTTTTACCCGTTGTGCGGGGTCACATGCTTTGGCGGCTTGCCTTCGCTCCGTCTGGGACCCCAACATTAAGTGTGCCCCCTGTGCTACCGCCGGTCGCCCGTCGAATCATCATGCAGGACATGAGTCGTGCTCTATTTTGCACGAACGTTCGGACAAAATCCGCGCTCGAACTCAGTATAGGCCCTAACAGTCAGGTGGCCTCGCGTCCCTTGCCCGTTGGCACCCCACACCGTAGCACGAACATCGAACACATAGAAATCTGGCAGTGGAACTGTAGGGGCTTCAGACGAAAACAGGGTTTGCTGAAACAATATCTCTGCACCCCCCTCATCAGACCTGACATTATGTGTTTGCAAGAGGTAGGAGCCGACAGGTCACCGACGCTAGACGGCTACTACATGGTCCGCCAACCCCACATGCCGTCGGTTGCAATCCTCGTCGCAAACGCCAATACAGTAATCGAGCACTCCTTATCCGAACCGGACGTTGAGCACGTAGCGATAGAAATAGTGCCTAACAAACGAGGCCGAAAGAGTACATTCGTCATCAACATGTACAAGCCGCCACGACCCTCAGAGGCTGACTTCACCAACCTCCTTTCCGAAGCCACCCACCTGGAGCAAGCAAATCAGCTTATCGTGGTCAGGGACTTCAACGCGCCCTACCGGGACTGGGGGTACCAGTCAAACTCAGCCAGAGGAGTGACAGTTGCGCGAGCAATAGAAGCCCTCGGCTTGGAACTCCTCACCGACCCTCTATATCCGACAAGGGAAGGCAACAGTGTCTTCCGTGACTCCTGCCCGGACCTCACCCTGATCAAGAACGTTGCTGAGGCTACATGGACGAACCTAGAAGAAACCCTGGGAAGTGACCACTGCATACTAAGCGCATCCATATCATCTACTAAAATCCGGAGGAATCTGGGCGCTGCCCACATCACCGATTGGCCCAAATTCCGCAACGCATACGTCCCATCAGGTCCAATTCAGTCCATACAGGACTGGAGCGAAGACATCAGACAAGCACACAAGCAAGCCACCGAAATAATACAACGCACACTGGAAGCCCCAGAGGTAGACCGCAATCTTCTCAAGCTATGGCAGAAGCGCAGCCGCCTTGTGAGGCGATGGGAAAGACAGCGCCTAAATAGACTTCTCCGTCTGCGGATTGCACAGCTCACGGAGGAAGCCCAGACATACGCCACCAACCTAGCACAACAAAATTGGCAACAGTTTTGCGAGTCATTGAGAGGAACGCTGGGAACGTCCCGTACTTGGACAATCCTGCGGAACCTCATTGACCCCTCTAAATCAAAATCCGCATCTACACAGACCCTGAAGCGTATTGCTCACCTTTTTCCAGGGGACGACGCCACGCTGCTTCAGGCTCTTAAGCACAAATATATCGGCACCAGCCCAGCTCCTCCTTCCTTTTTGACCTACCGGGGCGAGTAAAATCCGGCACGCGATGCTCCCATTTCTGAAGCCGAGGTGTATGCTGCAGTTGGATCATGAACCCGCAACACGGCGGCGGGAACGGACAAGATCAGCAACGCCATGATCCGCAACTTCACAAGGCACAAATCAGCGACCTCACCAAGTATTTGAACGACTCGCTGTGGGAGAAGAATGAAATTCCCTCTGAGTGGAAGCGCTCGGAGATAATCGCAATTCCAAAACCGGGCAAGAAGCCGGCGATCGAAACGCTACGACCCATATCACTCACCTCGTGCCTGGGCAAGCTCTACGAGCGAGTTATCCAGACGCGACTTCAACACTACATAGAAGATAATGGCCTCTTCCATTCCTCCATGATCGGCTTCAGATCGGGCCTGTCCACTCAAGACGCTTTTCTTTTCCTCAAGGAGGAGGTACTTTCTAACATTCCAAGAGGAGGCGAGCACCTCATTATGGCGCTAGATCTAAAAGGCGCGTTTGATAACGTGTCTTACGAGGCAATACTATCCGAGCTGAATAACCTAAACTGCGGCGAACGAACCTTGCGGTACAGCAAGAATTTTTTGTCCAACCGAGCGGCAACGATATGAATGGGTGACATGAGATCGGATCTTCAAGACATGCCAAACAAGGGCACCCACAGGGATCGGTCATCTCCCCGCTCCTCTTCAACATCGCCATGATTAGAATCGCAAGGGCTCTGCAACAGGTTCCGAACATTGGATACACCCTGTATGCTGATGACATTACGATCTGGACAACTACCGGCTCTCTAGGCCAGAAACAAGAAACACTTCAAGCAGCCGCAACCTGCGTGGAAACAGAGGCCTTTCGATGCGGGCTCCAATGCTACCCAGATAAATCTGAAGTCATCCGCATACGTGGGTACCACTATACATCACCAGGCAATCTTAGCATCCTCCTGCATGGGGTCCCAATCCGGGAAGTGCCACTCATACGAATCCTGGGTCTCTGGCTCCAAAGCGATAGAAAAGTAGACCACGTGCTCCACCTCCTCAAGAATACAACACAGCAGATCTCTAAAATGATCCGCCGGGTGGCCAGAAACAGAAAAGGCATGCGGGAAGAAGACACGATCCGTCTGGTGCAGGCGCTGGTTATCAGTTGCCTCTCCTATGGACTACCTTACCTCACCCTGCTCCGAAGAGATCTCAACAAAGTAAACGAAATGATACGTGCAGCTTACAGGAAGGCATTAGGCATCCCACCATACACCTCTAACGTCAAATTGGAAGCTCTTGGACTGCACAACACATTTGAAGAAATTCAAGAGGCTGTCCTGTCCCAAAGGGAACGCCTTCTGTCAACTGAGACTGGCCGGCTCATTCTCGAGCGCGTTGGCTATCCTTCGGACGTACAAGCTATCCAGTCAACGACTAAAATTCCTGTTCCGTACCGGGCAAGAGTATATGTGTCCCCGATCCCAAAGAACATGTCTCCAGTCCACAACGAAGGCAGAAGACACGCCCGAGTTAATTATCTTAAACGTGCAGTGGAACGCAGTCCGAGAACTGTCTATGTGGATGCCGCTCTATACGAGCATACATCGAAAGCAGCAGCCATGGTGGTGGGCTCTTCCCACACAGAAGTCTCCAGCATGTCCATCCCGCACTGTACTATCACAGAAGCGGAAGTGGCGGCGATCGTGCTGGCCATTACCTACGGAGACGCGACCAATAGAGAGCTGCACGTAATCACCGACTCACAAGCGGCGTGTCGGCTCCTTGCAGGCAGGATACCTAAAAAATTAGCTCGCTTCACAATTAACCCATTAGCTACAACCTCACAGCTCAAACATCACATCACTTGGGTTCCGGGGCACTCGGGATTGGAAGGTAATGAGGTCGCGGATAGGCTAGCTCGAGGTCACACAAACCGAGAGGCCACCAATCCCGATCTCACAACCAGCATTCCTGTCCCAGCGACTTACGGCGCGTGACTTAAGTACCTACGGGAACAACGTAGGATTTATCCCCCTCCGCACAAGGATCTAAATGCACAAGAAATGCGAGAATGGAGACAGCTCCAAACCAACACTTACCACAACCTACGTCAATACAACATAATGTTCCCAGAACACTACGCAGACATATGACCTTGGTGCAATGACCAACCCACCGCCTACCACGTCACATGGGGGTGCACAGGCCCCAAACCTCTACACATAAACATCCACCATTCGCAGGCGCAGTGGGAGGCCACTCTTCAATGCTATGATCTAGAGACCCAGCGTAGGCTGGTAACTCAGGCAAGAGCGGCAGCCCAGGCCACTGGGGACTTGAAATGAAGACTCCAATCACTGCCCCCCCCCCTTTTTTTCTTTTTCCTTTCTCTTTTCTTTTTCTTTTTGAAATAAAGCTTTCTCTCTCTCTCTCCCTGCCTGCCTGCCTGCCTGCCTGCCTGCCTGCCTGCCTGCCTGCCTGCCTGCCTGCCTGCCTGCCTGCCTGCCTGCCTGCCTGCCTGCCTGCCTGCCTGCCTGCCTGCCTGCCTGCCTGCCTGCCTGCCTGCCTGCCTGCCTGCCTGCCTGCCTGCCTGCCTGCCTGCCTGCCTGCCTGCCTGCCTGCCTGCCTGCCTGCCTGCCTGCCTGCCTGCCTGCCTGCCTGCCTGCCTGCCTGCCTGCCTGCCTGCCTGCCTGCCTGCCTGCCTGCCTGCCTGCCTGCCTGCCTGCCTGCCTGCCTGCCTGCCTGCCTGCCTGCCTGCCTGCCTGCCTGCCTGCCTGCCTGCCTGCCTGCCTGCCTGCCTGCCTGCCTGCCTGCCTGCCTGCCTGCCTGCCTGCCTGCCTGCCTGCCTGCCTGCCTGCCTGCCTGCCTGCCTGCCTGCCTGCCTGCCTGCCTGCCTGCCTGCCTGCCTGCCTGCCTGCCTGCCTGCCTGCCTGCCTGCCTGCCTGCCTGCCTGCCTGCCTGCCTGCCTGCCTGCCTGCCTGCCTGCCTGCCTGCCTGCCTGCCTGCCTGCCTGCCTGCCTGCCTGCCTGCCTGCCTGCCTGCCTGCCTGCCTGCCTGCCTGCCTGCCTGCCTGCCTGCCTGCCTGCCTGCCTGCCTGCCTGCCTGCCTGCCTGCCTGCCTGCCTGCCTGCCTGCCTGCCTGCCTGCCTGCCTGCCTGCCTGCCTGCCTGCCTGCCTGCCTGCCTGCCTGCCTGCCTGCCTGCCTGCCTGCCTGCCTGCCTGCCTGCCTGTCTGTCTGTCTGTCTGTCTGTCTGTCTGTCTGTCTGTCTGTCTGTCTGTCTGTCTGTCTGTCTGTCTGTCTGTCTGTCTGTCTGTCTGTCTGTCTGTCTGTCTGTCTGTCTGTCTGTCTGTCTGTCTGTCTGTCTGTCTGTCTGTCTGTCTGTCTGTCTGTCTGTCTGTCTGTCTGTCTGTCTGTCTGTCTGTCTGTCTGTCTGTCTGTCTGTCTGTCTGTCTGTCTGTCTGTCTGTCTGTCTGTCTGTCTGTCTGTCTGTCTGTCTGTCTGTCTGTCTGTCTGTCTGTCTGTCTGTCTGTCTGTCTGTCTGTCTGTCTGTCTGTCTGTCTGTCTGTCTGTCTGTCTGTCTGTCTGTCTGTCTGTCTGTCTGTCTGTCTGTCTGTCTGTCTGTCTGTCTGTCTGTCTGTCTGTCTGTCTGTCTGTCTGTCTGTCTGTCTGTCTGTCTGTCTGTCTGTCTGTCTGTCTGTCTGTCTGTCTGTCTGTCTGTCTGTCTGTCTGTCTGTCTGTCTGTCTGTCTGTCTGTCTGTCTGTCTGTCTGTCTGTCTGTCTGTCTGTCTGTCTGTCTGTCTGTCTGTCTGTCTGTCTGTCTGTCTGTCTGTCTGTCTGTCTGTCTGTCTGTCTGTCTGTCTGTCTGTCTGTCTGTCTGTCTGTCTGTCTGTCTGTCTGTCTGTCTGTCTGTCTGTCTGTCTGTCTGTCTGTCTGTCTGTCTGTCTGTCTGTCTGTCTGTCTGTCTGTCTGTCTGTCTGTCTGTCTATCTATCTATCTATCTATCTATCTATCTATCTATCTATCTATCTATCTATCTATCTATCTATCTATCTATCTATCTATCTATCTATCTATCTATCTATCTATCTATCTATCTATCTATCTATCTATCTATCTATCTATCTATGCTGTGCAGCAAACATTGTCGTTCTAATCAATTTCAAGCTGCAAGGAATTCTCCCCTTGTGCAGCGAACATCGTTGACTGCATTAAGTTTATCAGCGCCACTCCTTCAATTTGCACTGCTCTTTCAAAATACATGACGTATATACACATATGCTATCTTAGCAAGCGGAGGCGTGTCTCTGGCGATTCCACCAGGCGGCGAGGAAAAAGGCTGCGTCGCGTAGAATAAGGTACACCCGCTAAAGACCGAAAACGTCGCCGTGCAAGACAGGCCGACGATTTCCGCGAGCAACGAGAACCCCGACAATTTCGTTGTCTAGAAGCTTACCCAGCACGGAGTCTTGGCATGATAGGCAGTAGCAGCGATCACAGTTGCAGCTGGTGGCGTACGCTCGTGAAACTCGATTCAGGCTTAGTTCAACCTCGACAAGTTTTTAATGCTTATAGTGCGCCACCTAATCTTCTTGACCTAAATGCCAATTAAGCTCTTCTCAGTGTACCTGGAGACGTACGACTGTAGCTGAAACAAGCAAAAAATCGCAATTTTGTTCGCAGCATGCCAGGATAAATGGTCATCTGAGTAAAACTCCGATTCATGGGCATCATGTATTGTCAGTAAGCATGTAAAATTACACAAGGGTGTTGACCTGGCAGAAACAAAAAACGGCTATTGCTCAAAAATGTCTAAGCTACTTCGCCATATACGAAAATGAATTCGTTCAATGCCCCCAAGCTTTAAAAAAACAGCAACAGTTTTTTTTTTAAATTCACTTCAGTCCTTCCGAAAGAAGTACTCAGTACAATGAAAACAAGAATACGCCCACTCTCATAATAGATTGTTGTTACTGGGAAACACTTTCAGAGGCCATTCTTGCAGACGCAGGGGAAATTAGTTATGATGAGACTTATACCAAGCGTAGAGGGCAAACTGACGCCGAAACCAAACGCCGTCTTTTAATGGCTTAGCTCCTACCAGTTAAGTATGTACACCGGTGCGCAAAAGTGAAGAGACCACGCATTTTGAAAATACTGCGAGCCAGCTTTTTCTGGCAATGAAGCGTTTTTTCTAAGTTATGCATAGAGTAGCCTCACTAATATGCTTGTCATCTTGCGCGAGCAAATTTCTCAGGTGCATATTTTTGTACGGAAAACTAATAATTGCAGCGGTTCATGTGGTCTCTCCATTTTTGCGCAGGGGTGTACATTTCGTGTCCATCCTAGATGCAATCCGCTCCCCTAACCCCCAATTTACCCCAATATTGTTTACCATCAATCAGTTACCACCCACATCAGTACAGAGCAAGTAAAAAGGAAAACAAGACACATTTTCGTTTTATAACTTCACAGATACACTGGTAATAAATGATGAAAGCAATGTTCGCGAAAAATCATGTATTATAAATAAAATTGTATGAAGAAAGCCAGTTCGCCAAATATTGGGGACAAGTCAGGGGGCACACGTAGGGATTTAAACGAATAACGAACGTACACAATATTGTCACGTGGTGGTGACAATGCCGCTGGCTACAAATGAGGAGGCTTGAGATTTAATGGAACCAATTATTTGGGCTGACTTGTACCAGCAAAAGACTGAGGCAATCGGCCGCAGGGATAGCAACAATTGCGCTCAGCGGTCGTCGATCTACGAATGCCGGTTTCACGCATCAGTGCTCGATTTAAAGGCTACGAAGATTGGGATAAACGGTAACCGGTGGCTAGCATGCTCTGGAACATTGGTGAAACACACGCCAAAGGCTGGAATCTTTGCGATATCCTGTGCGACAAGGAAAAGTTAAGGCTACGTCTCGCGACAAAAAAAAACGAACAAAACAAAGAATACGTGATCGATTCGTGCGCTGGAATCGCAGTGATAAGACCGCATGCCGGCTGTTGTGGGAAAAGGAAGAAATAAGGTTTTCAATGGTTCACGGCAATATGCTCAGTAAATATTGGCTAGTAGGTATGACATTCACGTCCTCATTACGAACCGTGACCAATGATAAATGCAGTTATAATTGTCCTTCTTAAGCGTTACTTCGCTCTTTTACACTTCTTATATTCTCTTCAGGTGCAGTCATCCTTCTCCGATTGTCCTCTAAACAAGCTGACCTTTTTTTTGCTATTACCAGATAGAGCCAATGTCCCCCATCATTCTAAGGTATCGGTGCTTTGCACGTACATCTCAGAATATACCAATATGCCATGTGCTGGTTGATTTTTGTCGACTTTGAGCGCATGTTTTCTTTCTTCTTCAGATATATCTCGCGCAGTGCTGCCTGTCATGGCGCATCTGTTGGCTTCACGTGCTGCCAGCAGAGAAACGGGGGCAGTAATTCACTTCCCCCTACGCCTTTTGAATATGCCAACCTTCAGATAAGCATCGCTGTTGATATGCAGCTATCAATGAACAGCTAGGCGGACGGCGACTTGTTTCAATTTGCTCCAGCACACTTGCTATGTTATTGTATAAATGCTAATATATTCCGTGCATTTTAACGTGGCAGGCTCCACGTAGGTTGCAGATATAAACGTGCAACATAACGTCGGACGAGTTAGGCGACTGTGGCTTTTGTAACTCATTGCCACACTAGCGGATGTGCAGATATCAATATTGAAAAATATGCTTTAAATATTCGTTGCTTCATTGAAATTTGAAAAGCACTTTGTTGTTTAAAAAAGAGCCACTTTATCTGGGCCACAGGACGCGTTTATCAAAGTTTGCATTTGTAATCTTGCATGAACAAATTTTGAATTTATAGGAGCACATCAAGCGGGTTAATACAGGACCTATTCACAGCTCCCATATCTCCTAAATTACATCCCCCATGTCATATATATCGGAGTTACAGAAGCCTGTTAAACAGAACGCAGGACCTACATGCATATTCTGTGCCTCCTCTAACTAATAACAATAACAATATAAATTGGTTCACAGCAAGGTAAAGGCGCTATATCTGCCGCACTCATTTCGGCGGACACCTGGCCTGGCCCACCTCCGACTATCCCTCCACGCTTTTTATGGGTCCTTTTTTCGCCACATCGGCTTCTGCATACTCCCGTATTGTCACATGGTGGTGACCAGTGTTGATGACAGAAATGAAGAGTCGGTGATTGCGCTGAAGAAACTCTTTATTGGGCTGACATGCGCCCGCAAAAGAACTAAGCAACTCGGTGGCGGTGAAAGCAACAAACGCGCTCATCGATCGTCGAACAAAGAATGCTCGTCACACTCGTCCACGCTCAATTTAAAGGCTGCTCAGAGCAATCTAGATAACGTCGCAAACCGCTACTAGCATAACCTGGAACATTGTAGAAACGTACACAAGCGATCGGAATCTTCGAGACAGATCTCGGCGCATCGTTCGCAACAAAGAAAATGAGAACGCGTCGTATCGCGACAACGAGCATCAACAAACACAGGACACAGAATTGATACAAGTGCCAGGATCACAGTGATAAGCCCGCATGCCGGCGGCTTTTAAAAAACAACGAATACAGTTTTGAAGGTTTCGCGGCATTACTCCCCCTTTAAAAGAACATCGCCTCGATGTTCTAAAATAAACAAATTAACGTAAATAGAAACAATACAAAGTTTAAACACAACGGATTCTTTAACGCGCGTAATTAGGCTTCAGGCGAACAACATAACATGTACGATTTCTGGGCGCGGGCGTCGCCATTGTGATGCTGTCTTTCTTCCTCACCAAAACGACTGGTGCTACCCAGGGGCTGTTCGATGGCTGGATTACGTCCTCACGCAGCATTTCCTCAACTTGATCGTGTATGGCCTGGCGTTCTCGCGGCGATACACGATAGGGGCTTGGGCGCAGAGGTCAGGCGTGTCGTCCGTTATAATGCGGAGCTTGGCCAGTGGTGTTGGTCGTACCTTCGATGATGACGAGAAGCACTCCCTGTAGCTTCGAAGAAGACTGCGAATCTGCTCTTTCCAGCTTTGGGTCAACGCCGGGTCGATGTCAAACGTGGGCTGACGGAATTGGTCCGGTGCGTCTTCCAGTGTTTGCTCGTGGAGGGCGAATATACGTCTCTGAGGTTCGCTAATTCGTTGAGAAAAGCGATCGTCGTGCCCTTGTTGAGATGCCGGTATTCCTCAGTGAAGTTTGTTACCAGCACCTGAGCTTATCTTATCTGGAATTTTGGACACCTCGTTCCAAGAGCAATTGGATATTTCCTTCGACGATGCCTTCAGTGGTTTCGAAGTCTGCGCTACCTACGCTTACAGCGACGCGTGATCGGCGCGGCACGGTTAATTCTCTGTCGAGGACGTTTAGAGCGACGTGTTGCGTCGAAGTCGTCGTAGCAGGAACGGCTTTGTCTGGAAAGAGCTTGATAAGCTTTGATCGGAGGTCGATGATATTCCTATGTTCATTTAGGAAGTTCATTCCTACAATCACGTCTCGGGAATACTGCTGCAAGACCACAAAGCTCGCGGGGTAAGTACGCCCGTTTATGGTTAATCTTGCAGTGCATCGTCCCGATAGAGTAATCAGGTTGCCACCTGCGGTGCGAATCAGCGGCCCATCCCAAGCCGTGTTAACTTTCCTGACCTGAGAGGCTAACGG
Organism: Amblyomma maculatum; assembly: GCF_055883805.1. Classification (NCBI taxonomy): domain Eukaryota; kingdom Metazoa; phylum Arthropoda; class Arachnida; order Ixodida; family Ixodidae; genus Amblyomma; species Amblyomma maculatum. Next base: position 133,891,731 of record NC_139354.1, read on the forward strand.
TCCACGGATGACTGAATAGTCAGCTCCGTTGTCTATTAGGGCAGTAACTCTGCGACTGTCGACATCAACTTCAAGGTCGCTTACTCGCGTCCTCGCATTGCACGTGGGCATTGGTGTCCGATCTCGGCTCCGTCGTTTCTTCAGGTCATGGCCGGGACATACCATTGTTATTTCGCTGGCCGGCTGTGTCGGCTTGCACTCTGGTCGTGTTGTCGTCGATGTCGTCATGTGGAGCGGCAATGAAGTGGCTGTGTCGTCATTAGTGGTCGTGGGCGGCGAAGGATCTTCGTCGTTTCGCCGTTCAGCAACCTCACCTCCAAAGGTTGCTGCTTTTAGTTTCGCCTACGGAGGCTAGGAGACCGTCCGTGCAGGTAACCACGGCCTGACGACGCAAATGTGGCATTGTACGGTGATGGTGAGTTACAGACGCCTTGGCGACGAGTGCTCTCCGCTGCGCAGGAAGTCGTTGATTTCCTTTGGTCGCTCGCCAGGACGGGGTCATGGGGCGTCGACAGCGAAACCATGGAGGCCGATCCCCCTGTACGGGCAGTTACGGAGGATGTGTCCTGCCTCACCCCAATAGAAGCAGAGCGGTCGGTTGTTAGATGTCCTCCAGCGTCGCATTTCCTGGCGCTTGGAGACCGTTGGTAGACTTGGGGGCTGGGGCCAAGGGGCGGCGTTCGGTGGCAGGATAGTAGCGACGAAGGCTTGGTAGATCGCGTAGGCTTAGGGAGGTCGCGTGTGGGTTCAGAACGACGTAATAGAGCAGATTTGCTGATGACATTGCCCTGCTAAGCAACTCGGGGGATGAACTGCAAATAATGATTGATGACCTAGACAGGAAAAGTAGAAAGGTAGGCTTGAAAAACAATATGCAGAAGACTAAAGTAATGTTCAACAGCCTCGGGAAAGAACAGCAGTTTACATTAGGTAGCGCAATACTGGAAGTAGTAGGCGAATATGTCTACTTAGGATAGGTAGTAACCGCAGATCCGGACCATGAAAAGGAAATAACATGAAGAATAAGATTGGGATGGAGCGCATTTGGCAAGCACTCGCAGATTATGACTAGCAGCTTACCGGTATCGCTCAAGAGGAAAGTATACAACAGTTGCATCTTGCCTGTACTCACCTATGGGGCTGAAACGTGGAGACTAACCAAGAGAAACCTACTTAAGTTGAGGACAACCCAGAGGGCTATGGAACAGAAATGGTAGGGGTAACATCAAGAGATAGAAAGCGTGCAGAGTGGGTCAGAGAAATAACTTAAGTTACCAACATTCTAGTCGAAATTAAGAAGATATGGACATGGGCAGGACATGTAGTGTGAAGAGAGGATAACCGATGGTCGCTGAGGGTAACAAACTGGATTCCAAGGGATGGAAAGCGTAGCAGGGGGCGGCAGAAAGTTAGGTGGCCGGATGAGATTAAGAAGTGCGCAGGGGTCACGTGGATGCAGCTAGCACAGAACCGGGTTAAGTGGAGAAATATGGCAGAGGCCTTCGCCCTGCAGTGGGTATAATCAGGCTGATGATGATGATGAATAGAGCAGAATGGTTCATCGCTGCTGATTCATGCACTGGAGCCGTCGGAGTGGTCGCTTGAGAAACGCCCAGTGCCTGCTGGACTTCTTGACGTACGACGTCCGCGAACGTCGCCACCTGGAGTAGTTGTGATCATGGGAGCAATGGGCGGAGCTCCTCTCGTACGATCTCCCGGATGAGGTCTCGAATATTCTCTCCGCTTGCAGATGCACTGGGGTAGTGGCTTGAGTAGTCTGGTTGAAGTGGTCGCTCGTAGTGGCGCATCCGGGTGTGCAACGCCTTCTCGATGGTAGACGCTTCCGTTTCAAATTCCGCCAGGGCTTTTGGCGGATATCGGACAAGACCTGCAAAAAGAGATTCTTTAACGCCTCGCATTTTTGACTCTCTCGCCTTCGGTCATGTTTAGGTTCGGCGCGGCGAAAGAGGCGCTTCATCTCCTCATTCACTGTTTAAATATTTTTTGTTCCTGTTCGACAGCCGCTGGCATGCGGCCTTATCATTATTATTGCAACGGTATCTTTTCGACGTTTGCGACATTACCTAGATTATTCTGAGCAGCTTTTAAATTGAGCGTTGACGAGTGTGTTTGTTTGACGATCGAAGAGCACGTTTGTTACTATCGCCGCCGCCGAGTTGCTTATTTCTTCTGCGGACGCAAGTCAGCGCAATAAATAGTTTCTTCAGTGCAATCACCGACTCTTCATTTGTTTCATCGACATCGTCACCCCCCCCCCCCCCCCCCCTGACAATCTGGCACCCTGCTGGGGCTTATGGTAGAAACAAATAAGGAGTACACTATCTGCGGCAAAATTATGCCATGTATAATTTACTATGTAAACACATGAATTTTCGTATTTGCTAAGTATATTAAATGGTCGTAAAGCAATATGTCGCAGTAACTGTTTTTTCACCTTTCAAATAGGAGTTGAGAGTAGGAGGCAAGCAGCGAGTAAAAAAAGATATAAGCGCAGTTGAATGGTGTACAGTTTTATAAGGAGCATAATAAAACATAATCATTTATCGAATTTTGAATACTAACAGTGAGGTCGGCGGTGTGAGCATAAGCCTTCAAAAATTACTTTTGTATCGCCTCACATGCCTTGGGAGGTGATGCGTTGCACTTCACCAAGACGTGATAAGGCATTTCAGGCTTTAATTTTTTACGCAGGCACATTAATGGGATTAGGAAAGTGCTATGAAGGACTGCCGTGATCTCCAAGGCTTCTTTAATTGACGGGCTGTTGCATTCCATTCATGTCTTGCGCACACACCACGTCTACATGTCTGCAGGGGAGAGATGTAGTGAGCTGCCCGAAGTTTGGTACAGGAACAATGAAAGTTGTTTTTCACAGGAAATACAAAATGCAAAGCATTGCACAATCTCCCCTAAATGGTTTTGATATGTTCGGGGTGTTTTGCTTCCAACCGGACTCAGGCTGCGAGAGACGGCCCTAGTGGTAGGGCTTCGGATATTTCGACCACCGGGGACTTTAACTGGCACTGACTTCTCACAGCACAGGGTGTCACCTTTTCGCCTCAGTTTAAAAGTGGCCGCCGCGGCCGGAATTCGATCCCGCATTTTTGAGCACAGTAGGCGAACGTCCAAGCCACTAAAGACTTCCCTAAATTAGATGTGAAATGTTTCATACGTAACTATACAGTGCCATGTGGAACTAAAATAATTTTTAAGCATAGGAGAATATGTTCAGGTAGAGACTCAGTATTCTTGCTTACAAGAATGTCAATGAGGACAAATAAACAAGGTTTCTATCTTTTGTCGTTTTGGAAAAACAAGAATCGCTACAAATGCTTCACCTAAGTATTGGCGTCCTTTATTTGTTGATCCGGCCTGTGAATTGGCCTATGCAACACGATTTGAAATGACGATTGCATATGATATGCCCAGATAAATCAAATATCTTAAACAAAAGCACACACAGCATATCTCTCGACGTTTAAGTTTTCTTGTATGTCTTTGTAGATTACGTCATCAGGTGGTATTCAAAACATAATGTTTCTTCTTACAGCGCCGTAGTAATACCACGCGCCACATTTCTGAAAATATTGGTCAAGATACAAAATCTATAGCTGAGCAAATAAAATAATTTTTATAAATCTCATAATACATGGTGGTCAGAAACATTTGAACATATTCTAGACTTAGAAGTTTGGCTGTTGTGGAGAGCTGGTAATCATTCGTGACTGGTAAAAGCAAATCGTAACTTTGAGGCACGGAAGAATTTAAGACTGGGACCCACAGCATTACCATGACTGCCCTTGATTTCTATACGTCTTCAAGCTTGGATACTTATCATTGTAATATTATAAAATAATCTCTTCTGCACAAACCTACAGAATGCATTCACCCTGACCGAAAAAAAACTCGTTGGTCATTACTCTTTTCAGTGGAGCCCAGAGTTAGAAGGTGAGCTGCCGCCAGCAGCCGAGAACACTATAAAAAGTATCAGAAAGTGACGCATTTCAGCTACTTTCAGCTAGCTGAAACTTCAAAGAAGGAGAAGGGTTTTAGAGGAGCGAAAGTCTGTTAAGCAAGATTCTTCGAACTTCCACCCTGTAATCTATGTCGACTGAATGATCAGACTTGGCATGGAGGGTGTATGGAAGAATTACCGGGCTCGGTAAGTCTTTTATAGCGAGACAAAGTGAAGTTACTCACTTCGATGTTTCAGTCTGGCCGAAAAAGGGAGGGGGGGGGGGGTTGAAGTCAGTGGCGCCACGTCGGCGACACCGCGCAGGAGGGAAACCCTGACATCAACTCGCTTACAGTAACACCAGATGTAGTGCTACACTTCGGCCGCTGCTTCAGACGTGCATACGCAGAATGCAGTGAAGGATGACTAGAGAGTCCTTGCGTGTGAACGACCCCGATTGTTTTTGTAAGTTACGGTTTTTCAGTTTGTGCACTTAGGATAATTGTCAGGAGCATAATCACCACCAAGGCTACACCAGGGCTACACCAGCAGGGCCAAGGTCTCTCCAATACTTTCCCAGTTAACCAGGCCTTGTGCTGCCTGCACCGGCATCACCCTGCAAACTTCTTAAAATCATCCGCCCATCTAACATTCCGCCGCCTCTTGCTACACTTACCTCACTTTGGAACTCAATTTCTACCCGACCGTTCAATGGCTACCTTATCTTCGCATAACTGGCCCTGCCCATATATATTTCAATATATAAGCTAAAATATAAGTTTACCTAATTTTGTTACCAACAGTATACGCTTCCTGTCGCGTAGAAAACTTTTTTTAGCTGCACTCTTTTGTGGCATATATGTCAGTATAGATAAGGTAACTTTGAATTGTAAGTTGCTCATTTAGGAAGTGTTTATGCTGTAGAGTACACGGCAGCATACTAAGTCGAGTTCTCTTCAGACGATATTCACATATCGACCGACACCTCAGTTTCTACCAATGTCGATACTTTTTTAGTTCACAAGATGTAGGCGTAATACACCCTTCAACTGAGTTAAACTTCTCTGAGTCCTAGTGCTAAAGCATGGCAAGACAACTGCAAAACTGTTTGCATCTAGTGAGTGACTTGGTGGTGCTGGTGTCGGTAAAAACCTTTAATAAAAGAAAATGACAGTACAGGACCAGAAGCACAATTTATATGAGTGGAGCTTCTACTGTATGTTAGGACCCCACTGGACACAGGCGCTTGCCTTGTCTATTAGGCCAAAATTAGTTCGAAGTTTAGAGATGAGCAGCTGAGCAGGGTGTTGTGTAATCGCGGCTATAACGATAGCGCGATAGCGGTGGCGTGATTATCGCGAGAGTTGGCTATACGATAAGCCACGTCGTTCGGGCACTGGGCCGCATTCCACTACAAGCTGTGATGGAATAAACTACGTTCGGTTACCAACCCACCGGGCCTTCGTCTGCTGTTCCCTGACGAAACACGACATTGGCAACGAGGATGGGATCCTGACCAGCCGACATGGCAACGGATGATCCGGCAGCGGCGGGTTCAGTGACGCAAGTCTTCGGTCGACTGGGACATATCGAGCCTTTCGACGAGTCTACGAGCGACTGGCCGTCGTAGGGGGAACAATTGACGTCGTTTCTTCTGGTGAACCGTATCCCCGAGGGTGACAAAGTACATGCTTTTTTTGAGTCTCGTAGGCCCAAAGACATACAGTCTCCTCAAGTCGTTGACCGCACCTGATTTGCCGTCAGCTAAAAGTTTCGACATGTTAAAGAAGCTTCTAGGTGACCACTTGTCACCAAAGCCGTCGGTAATTAGCGAAAAGCAAAGTTTCACAGAAGAGCGCAACTTGAGACTGAGTTCATTTCAGAATTTGTAGCTCAGTTGCGCAAGTTGGCGTGGACATGCGAATTTGAGGCGGCCCTAGATCACCCTCTGCGGGACCGTTTCGTCTGCGGTTTGCGCAGAGAAGACATAGAGCATGTGTTATTCACGGAGCATAACAAGCTAACTTTCCAGAAAGCTGTGGAACGAGCGCTTGCCATGGAAGCGGCTAAAAAGAGCGTGGCAGAAGCGCACGCCTCTGAAATGAGCGTGCCGGACGTTCACAAGGTCAAAACGGTTGGGGAAAGGGGTTTGACGCAGCGGAATTGCTATCGCTGCGGGTCTGCGAAGCATGCAAGCCGTTCGTGCCCGCATATCGCAGATACCTGTTTCAAATGTGATAAGAAAGGACACATTCGAAGAGTGTGCCAAGCTAGTAAGCAGCGAAAGCCAAAGGGAGAGCGGCGAAGCTTGGTGAAGGTGTTAATTCCCGGTCAAGCGTCTGTTAACATGAGGGAAATTGTTTCGCCTGGCCTGGAACCGATAAAAGTTTTGATTAACGTGCAAGGTGTACAGGGTGGTCCACTCTAAGTGCGAACACGGCTCCGCGTGGCCGCGCTCCGCAGAGCGCCAGCGGATGCGGCGCGTTGGCGCATCGAAGCAAAGCCGCGCAGGCGCACAGGGGCCCGAGGGAGGGCCTTCGTGTCGTCTGCTACAGCGCTGGCGCGCACCTCGCTTGCATTGCTGGCATTGCTTGCATTGGTCCTCTTGCATTGCATTGCATCGCTTGCGCCAGCGCGGTAGCAGACGACACGAAGCTCCTCCCCCGGGCCCCTGTGCGCCTGCGCGGCTTTGCTTCGATGCGCGAACGCGCCGGATCCGCTGGCGCTCCGCGGAGCGCGGCCACGCGGAGCCGTGTTCGCACTTAGAGTGGACCACCCTGCACCTTTGGAAATGGAGCTGGATACTGGGGCTACTGTGTCCGTCTTGTCTTTGCATCAGTTTCGTCAGATGTTTCCCTCGATTAAGGTCATGGCAACGCCTCTCAAGCTAAAGACGTTCCAGGGAGCAATCGTTGAGCCTGTCGGAGTTGCTCACGTTGCCGTGCAGTATGGAGAACAGAGGGCCCAGCTGCCTCTTTAGATCACGAGAGAAAAGGGACTCCCTCTGCTTGGTCGACAATGGTTGCAAGCCATCCGACTCGACTGGAGCCGTATTTTTGAGCTCAACGCCATTTCAAGGTCAGATTTTTCTGCATGTTCAAGTCAAAGCGGCAGATTGCGCACGCTTTTAGACAGGTACGAGAATTTGTTTAAGGACGAACTGGGGACGATTGCAGGAGAAAGAGCGGAATTGGCACTAAAGAAAGATAGTGTGCCGAAATTTCTAAAGGCAAGAAGTGTGCCCTTTGCATTGCAACCTGCAGTCAAGGCAGAGCTTAAGAAGTTGGAAGGCATGGGAGTAATTTCCCCAGTCGCGATGAGTGACTATGTCACACCGGTGGTACCAGTAGTAAAGAAAGACAGTAGCATAAGGCTATGCGGAGATTACAAGTCTACCCTAAATCCTTGTCTTGAAACTGACCGGTACCACTCCCGAGAGTCGACGAGCTGTTTGCAGCGCTCGCAGGGGGCCAAGAGTTTTCTAAGATTGACCTCAACCGATCGTATCAGCAGGTAGTAATGTCGGAGAGTTCAAGGAAATACTTGTCTCTTAATACCCATAAAGGGCTTTTTGTCGTTAACAGGCTGCCGTTCGGAGTTTCATCGGCACCTTCCATTTTTCAAAGAAATATGGACACAATGTTGAAAGACTTGAAAGGTGTCAGCTGCTATCTGGATGATGTTCTCATCAAAGGCAGGACGCCGGATGAGCATTTTGCCAATCTCGAAGCGGTCCTAAAGCGGTTGATGGAGCGCGGGGTTCGAGTAAAAAAAGGAAAGTGTTCGTTCTTTCAAAAAGAACTGCGGTATCTGGGGCATGTTATCAGCGCAGCAGGAGTCTGCACAACGCCAGAGAAGATAGAAGCGCTAGTAAAAGCTTCTGCGCCCACTTGCAAGCAGCCGCTGCAGTCGTTTCTGGGCATCGTGAATTACTACGGCAAGTTTGTTCCTCGATTGTCCACTCTTGCTAGCCCTCTTTACAAACTGCTGCGCTGCGGCGAGCCATGCCGTTGGGATGAACCGTGTCAAGTGGCTTTCGAGGAAATCAAGAACGCGTTGACGTCATCCTCTGTACTGGCGCATTACGACCCAGATAAACCTTTACAAGTGGCATGTGACGCTTCGCAGTACGGCGTGGGGGCAGTATTTTCTCATGTTGCAGAAAATGGAAGCTCCTGCCCGGTTGCTTATGCGTCGCGCACATTAACTGACGCCGAGAAAAAGTACAGTCAGCTAGAAAAGGAAGCGCTTGCCATTATTTTTTCCATCAAAAATGTCATTTCTACATCTACGGAAGATGTTTCACGTTGATTACGGACCACAAGCCGTTACAAACGATACTGGGGCAAAAGGCAGGCATTCCACCGATTGCGGCAGCACGTTTACAGCGATGCGCTGTCACTTTGTCTGCTTACAAATACTCGCTTGTGTACCAAAAGTCCAGTGACAACGCAGAAGCAGATTTTTTTTCAAGGTTCCCGTTTAACAGCCAGGAGAACGGCACGTCCGAAGGCGAGGAATCGTTCTATGCGTTGCGCCTGGAGTAGATGCCTGTATCTACCAAAGAGATCGCGCGAGCTACATGACGTGATCCGTTGCTTTTCAAAGTGCTCCAGTATGCAAGTATAGGCTGGCCACTGCACTTACGAGATGCGAGCCTAAAGCAATTTTTTGACATACAGTTGCAGCTCAATGGGCATCAAGGGTGCCTCATGTATGGAATGAGGGTTGTGATCCCGTTTTCCCTACGAGAGTCAGTGCTCGAAGAACTGCACCAAGGTCGTCCCAGCATCGTGCGGAGCAAGGAATTGGCTCGCAGTTACGTATGGTGGCCGTCAATTGATGCAGACTTCGAAACAAAGGTACGAAGTTGTCAAGCGTGCCAGGAACAACGGAATGATCCATGTAAGGCACCTCTACATCTTTGGGCATGGCCGACCGCGCCGTGGAGGCGTATTCATCTGGACTTCGCGGGGCCTTTCAGAAGAACAATGTTTCTAGTGGTAGTAGATGCCCACTCAAAGTGGCCAGAAGTGTTTGTCATGCGGAGCACAACGTCCGAACGTACTGTTACTTGCTTACGTGAACTTTTCTGCAGATTTGGAATACCGGAGACGGTAGTGTCTGACAATGGACCACAACTGGTTCCCGATGAGTTCAAGGCATTCATGCGGGACATCGGAGCCAGACATGTCGTGAGCGCCCCTTACCACCCAAGCACAAATGGTCTGGCAGAACGTTTCGTGCAAACGTTGAAGTCTGCACTACGCAAGGCATTTCCTGGTGAGTCTGTCGAAAAAGCACTTCACAACGTTTTGCTGGCTTACCCAAATACGCTACGACGGGAGAGGCTCCAGCTAACCTATTGATAGGTAGAAGATTGCGTACTAGGCTGGACGCAATCAAGCCTACAGTGGAGGGAAAGGTGATGCACAAGCAGTTCACCCAGATGCAGCAGCGTAAAAGCAAGAGGGACTGTTTTGACATTAATGAAAGTGGTTTATTCTAAATTACAGAGGCTCGCCGAAGTGGGTTCGTGGGACTATATTGCCGCGAAACCTTCAAAACAGTATTTGTTGTTTTTTAACAGCCGCCGGCATACAGGCTTATCACTCTGATTCTTGACCGCGTATCAGTTCCGTAATCTTTGTTTGTTACTGCTCGATGTCGCGAGTCACACCTTTATCAGTTTTGTTGTAGCGCAAGACGCACCGAGATCTGTCTCGAAGGTTCCGGCCACTCGCTTGTCTTTCCACAATGTTCCAGCCCGTGCTGGTAGCTGCTTGCGACGTTATCTAGATTGTTCTGTGCAGCCTTTAAATTGAGCGTTGCCGAGTGTGACGGGCATTCTTTGTCCGACGACCGACGAGCGCGTTTGTTTCTATCGCCGCCGCCGAGTTGCTTAGTTCTTTTGCGGGCGCAAGTCAGCCCAAATAAAGAGTTTCTTTAGTGCAACCATCGCCCCTTCATTTGTGTCGTCGACCTCGTCACCGCTACGTGACATCTGGTGGAGGTGCTGCCTTTTATCCTTCAAGCGAAGACCCAAGCCGTGTTCCTGTCGCCCTGGAAGACCAGCCTACAGGTCACCGAGCCAGCCGCCGACTTCAAGGCCTACAGCCAGAGCACGGTCTGCTACCTGACCCCATTCGATTTCGGAAGACATCGACGCTGACAATGGCCCAGCCTACAGCACCGGTTGTTTTCGTTCAACCCCGTGAGCCCCCCGGCTTCCATGGACGACCGGACGAAGATGCAGAAGACTGGATGGACCTTTTCGACCGTGTTGCAGAATTCAATGGCTGGAACGACGCCGCAAAACTCAGGCAAGTCTACTTTGTTCTTCAAGGACATGCCCGAGTTTGGTTCGAAAATCATGAGGCAGCTATGAAGGATTGGGAGATTTTCAAGGAAGCGTTTCTGACTGCCTTTTCAAGCGCCGTCCGAAAGGAAAGAGCCCAGGCCCTCCTTCAGTCAAGACTTCAACTCCCTAACGAGCTTGTCTTGGCGTATGTTGAGGAGATGAAGCGCCTCTTTCGCCGCGCCGACCCTAATATGACCGAAGGTGAGCAAGTCAAACTTCTATTGCGAGGCGTTAAAGAGTCGCTCTTTGCGGGTCTTGTGCGAAATCCGCCAAGAACTGTGGCGGAATTTGAAACGGAGGCGTCTACTATTGAGAAGACGTTGGCCACCCGAACGCGCCACTACGAGCGACCACTTCAGCCGGACTGCTCAATCCACTACCCCAGCGCATCTACAAGCGGAGAGAACCTTCGGGACCTCATCCGGGAGATCGTGCGAGAGGAGCTCCGCCGACTGATGCCATCATCGCAACAACCGCAGGTGGCGACGCTCGCGGACGTCGTCCGTGAAGAAGTCCAGCAGGCGCTGGGCGTTCCTCAAGCGACGGCTGCGACTGTTCCAGCACACGAGGCAACAGCGATGAACTACGCTGGTGCATTACGTCGCCCTCCGCCCCGACGTAATGACTTTCCGAGCCCTCGCCGCAACCGTCCTGTTCCTGAAAACCGCCCCTTGGCCCCCGCCCGCCAAGCCTACCAACGACCCCCAAACCCCAGGAAGTGCGACGCCTGGAGGACGGCAAACAACCGGCCATTATGCTTCCACTGCGGTGAGGCCGGCCACATTCTGCGGCACTGCCCGTACCGACGAATCGGTCTCCGCGGATTTGCAGTCGACGCTCCACGACCACGCCCAGGTGAACGACCACAAGAAATTGACAACTATCTGCGTAGCGGTGAGATTGCGCCACCAATCCGTCGATTCAGGTCTCCATCGCCGTACAGGGCCCGCTTTGCGTCGCCAGGCCGTACCTATGATGAGAGTATGCGCGCAAGGTCCCCAAGCCCGCGCAGGGGAAACTAAACAGAGCAACCTTTGGAGGTGAGGTTGCTCAACGGCGAAAAGACGAACATCCTCCGCCGCCGATGACCACTAACGACGACGCAACCATTTCATCGCCGCTCCACACGACGACAACACTACCAGAGTGCAAGCAGACACCGCCGCCCAGCGAAGTAACAACGGTATGCCCCGGCCATGACCTGAAGAAACGACGGAGCCGAGATCGGACACTAAGGCCCACGTGCAATGCGAGGACGCGAACAAGTGACCTTGAAGTTGATATCGACGGTCGCAGAGTCACTGCCCTAGTAGACACCGGAGCTGACTATTCAGTCATCAGCGGACCGTTAGCCTCTCAGCTCAGAAAAGTTACCACCGCTTGGGATGGCCCGCTGATTCGCACCGCAGGTGGCAACCTGATTACTCCATCGGGACGATGCACTGCAAGAATAACCGTAAATGGGCGTACTTACCCCACCAGCTTTGTGGTCTTGCAGCAGTGCTCCCGCAACGTGATTTTAGGCATGGACTTCCTAAATGAACATAGGGCTATCATCGACCTGCGATCCAAGCTCATCAAGCTCTCTGCAGACAAAGCCATTCCTGCTACGACGACGTCGATGCAACACATCGCTCTAAACGTCCTCGATGAAGAATTGACCGTCCCGCCCCGATCAAGCATCGCAGTCTGCGTAGGTAGCGCAAACATCGAAACCGCTGAAGGCATCGTCGAAGGAAATATCCAATTGCTCTTAGAACGAGGTGTCTGTATCGCAAGAGGCATCGCGAAATTCCGGAGAGGTCAAACTCAGGTGCTGGTAACAAACTTCACCGAAGAATACCGGCATCTCAACAAGGGCACGACGATCGCTTTTCTCGACGAATTAGCCGACCTCAAAGATGTATTCGCCCTCCACGACCAAACGCTGGAAGACTCACCAGACCAATTCCGTCAGCCCAAGTTTGACATCAACCCGGCATTGACCCACAGCAGGAAAGACCAGATTCTTAGTCTTCTTCGAAGCTACGGGGAGTGCTTCTCGTCATCATCGAAGGTACGACAAACACCACTGACCAAGCATCGCATTATAACGGACGAACACGCCCGACCTCTGCGCCAAAGCCCTTATCGTGTATCGCCGCGAGAACGCCAGGCCATTCGCGATCAAGTTGAGGAAATGCTACGTGATGACGTAATCGAGCCCTCGAACAGCCCCTGGGCGGCACCAGTCGTTTTGGTCAAGAAGAAAGACAGCACACTTCGCTTCTGCGTTGATTACCGCCGCTTGAATAGCATAACGAAGAAGGATGTCTACCCGCTTCCCCGCATCGACGACACTCTCGACCGGCTCTGCAATGCAAGGTACTTCTCATCGATGGACCTGAAGAGCGGATATTGGCAAATTGAGGTCGACGAAAGAGATCGCGAAAAGACCGCATTCATCACACCGGACGGCCTTTATGAGTTCAAGGTGATGCCATTTGGCCTCTGCTCCGCACCAGCCACGTTTCAACGAGTAATGGACACAGTCCTGGCAGGCTTGAAGTGGCAAATTTGTTTGGTATATTTGGACGACGTTGTTGTCTTCTCGTCAAACTTTGAAGACCACCTAAAACGACTACAGAAAGTGCTGGAAGCCATCAAGTCATCGGGACTAACGCTAAAAGCAGAGAAGTGTCACTTCGCCTACGAAGAACTCCGGTTCCTAGGTCACATCGTTAGCAAGGACGGTATTCGCCCAGACCCGGAGAAAACAGCTGCAATCGCACAATTCCCACCGCCTGCCGACAAGAAAGCTGTGCGCCGATTCCTTGGGCTGTGCGCTTATTATCGACGATTTGTCAGAAACTTTTCGCGGATCGCCGAACCATTGACGCAGCTTACAAAGGCTGACGTACCTTTTAAATGGGAAGCGCCGCAAGAAGAAGCCTTCGACGAACTTAAGCGCCGCCTGCAATGCCCTCCTGTACTTGGCCACTTTGATGAAAACGCCGAGACCGAAATTCACACCGACGCGAGCAGTGTGGGCCTAGGAGCCGTTCTTGTCCAGAAGAATGCCGGACAGGAGAAAGTAATCGCCTACGCTAGCAGATCCCTCACAAAAGCCGAAGTCAATTACTCGACGACCGAGAAGGAGTGCCTTGCAATCATCTGGGCCACTTCTAAGTTTCGTCCATACCTATACGGCCGACCATTCAAGGTGGTAAGCGACCATCACGCGCTCTGCTGGCTGGCTAATTTGAAAGATCCTTCCGGCCGCCTTGCCAGATGGAGCCTACGACTTCAAGAATTTGACATGACTGTAGTCTATAAGTCGGGCCGGAAGCATTCCGACGCAGACTGCTTATCCCGCGCTCCCGTCGACGCTCCCCCGAAGGACGATGACGACGACGCCTTTTTGGGACCGGTAAGCGCCAGCAGTTTCGCAGAACAACAGCGATCAGACCCTGAACTGAAAGCGCTAGCCGATTACTTGGAAGGAAAGACCGCTTCCCCTCCTGGTGTGTTCAGGCGACATTTATCATCGTTCGCGTTAAGCAATGGCCTCCTCGTGAAGAAGAACTTCGCACCCAACAAGACCGCGCAGCTTCTCGTAGTGCCTAAAACCCTCCGGCAAGAAATTCTGCAGGCGTTGCACGATGAGCCCACAGCAGGCCACCTCGGACTTGCGCGCACGTTGCATCGAATCCAGGAGAAGTACTACTGGCCGCGACTGCCTGCCGAAGTTGCCCACTACGTGAAGACGTGTCGTGAGTGCCAACGACGCAAGACGCCGCCGATCACACCAGCAGGACTACTAAACCCGGTTCCGCCACCAATCCTGCCCTTTCAACAAATTGGGATGGATCTCCTTGGCCCCTTTCCATCTTCTTCTATGGGTAACAAGTGGATCATCGTGGCCACTGACTACCTTACCCGTTACGCCGAAGCAAAAGCCCTACCCAACGGTACCGCAGCAGAAGTCGCCAAATTTTTTGTCGAACAAATTCTCTTGCGACACGGCGCCCCAGAAGTGCTCATCACGGACAGGGGAACGGCGTTTACGGCAGAGTTGACGCAAGCCATCCTGGAATACAGTCACACAAGCCATCGACGAACAACTGCGTACCATCCCCAGACCAATGGCCTTACGGAGCGCCTGAACAAAACGATCGCTGACATGATCGCTATGTACGTCGACGCTGAACACAAGACCTGGGACGCCATCTTGCCGTACGTGATCTTCGCGTATAACACGGCAGTCCAGGAGACGACCAGAGCTACTCCGTTCAAGCTTGTGTACGGTAGGGAGCCCACGACGACGCTCGACGCAATGCTACCGCACGTAACCAACGAGGACAACCTCGACGTCGCCGCCTACCTGCAGCGTGCAGAGGAAGCCCGACGACTCGCACGGCTGCGTATTAAAGACCAACAGCGCACCGACAGCCGACGATACAACTTACGACGACGCCACGCAGAGTACAATCCAGGAGACTAAGTGTGGGTTTGGACACCTGTTCGCCGTCGCGGATTAAGTGAAAAGTTGTTGCGTCGATACTTTGGGCCGTACAAAATCATTCGCCGCGTCGGCCCACTGGACTATGAAGTCATTCCCGACGGAATGTCAGCATCACAACGGCGACGCGCACGCCCAGAAATTGTACATGTTGTACGACTGAAGCCATATTACGCGCGTTAAAGTGTGGTGTTTATGTTTAAGTTGCTTTGTTTTGGAACATCGAGGCGATGTTTTTTTTTAAGGGGGGAGTAATGCCGCGAAACCTTCAAAACAGTATTTGTTGTTTTTTAACAGCCGCCGGCATACAGGCTTATCACTCTGATTCTTGACCGCGTATCAGTTCCGTAATCTTTGTTTGTTACTGCTCGATGTCGCGAGTCACACCTTTATCAGTTTTGTTGTAGCGCAAGACGCACCGAGATCTGTCTCGAAGGTTCCGGCCACTCGCTTGTCTTTCCACAATGTTCCAGCCCGTGCTGGTAGCTGCTTGCGACGTTATCTAGATTGTTCTGTGCAGCCTTTAAATTGAGCGTTGCCGAGTGTGACGGGCATTCTTTGTCCGACGACCGACGAGCGCGTTTGTTTCTATCGCCGCCGCCGAGTTGCTTAGTTCTTTTGCGGGCGCAAGTCAGCCCAAATAAAGAGTTTCTTTAGTGCAACCATCGCCCCTTCATTTGTGTCGTCGACCTCGTCACCGCTACGTGACAATATTAGAGAAGACGACCAATCCCCTACAAAGTCAAGGTGGCCACACCCCGAGGCAAGTTCACCTGGCGTCGGCACCTCGACCAGTTGCTGGATAATTCAAGCCCTACGGTGACAAGGTCTACCGACGCAGACTGCATGGAGGGGTTCCTGGTCTTCCCTTCAAGCACGACGGGTGATCAGCCAGCTTCGGATGTGCCGCGGCCCGAACAATCTTCCGAGGTCCTTCCGGGTCCCGCTCATACATCTGAGACGTCAGCTCCCGGGAGGCGCTACCCATTACGACAACGATGTCCGCCCCAGCGATACGAAGCTCGCTTTTAACTATTGTATAAGAATATATTACACCCTTTAAATAAAATGGGAGGAGTGTTGTGCAATCACGGCTATAGCGATAACGCGATAGCGGTGGCGCGATTATCGCGAAAGTTGGCTATAAGATAAGCCACGTCGTTCGGGCACCGGGCCGCATTCCACTACAAGCTGTGATGGAATAAACTACGTTCGGTTACCAACCCACCGGGCCTTCGTCTGCTGTTCCCTGACGAAACACGACACAGGGTCGCCCCCATGTCTCGGGTGGATGGAGAGATTGATGAAAGGATGGGATTTTTCTTACATCCCGCAACATGCTTGCAAAAATCTGACAGGAGCTACAGGAGGCTGACCTCATGAACCAATTTGCGCGGCTATCGCTGTCGGCAGCCGGGCTCCAACATATAGGCCGCTTATATATAAAATGCAAATGGACCACAGAGCAGACACTTCAGCATCATAAACTGTGGCTTCCCAAGCTCTGGATCCAAATACTCTATTGATATACCGAGAAGCAAACGCATTAAGGCGGTCGAGCAACAACTGCTCGTGCACTCGAAAATTAACACGAGTAATGCACAGAAGTTTACTAGGTGGACGTGACACGGTCTTCCGCCTCGTGATTCTATACGGCAGTTATAGTTCGCAAGGACCACAAGGCGAACGGGCATTCCTACAGAGGTCGAAATTCTGCGCAGGCCTAGGAGGCCACCATTGTGTTGGCGGTATCGGACGCGAATTCGGTAGCAATTATAGGACTCACGACAAGCATGTGAGCATTATGGGGCCGGCAAGGTCCCACCCTTAGCCTACCACCTCCTAACACAGGCTCTGAAGGATTGAGATTCTTCTCCAAATGCATAGTTTGGATGTCCGATAACCATGTTCTCGTCGGAAACGTAAAGGCTGACGCGGCTGCTCTACCACATACTTACCGGGCTGCTCACACAGATTCCTCCTGCTCAGAGCCTATAAAACAGTCCCAGTGGTTTGGCGAAATTCTGAATAATTATGAACAACATTCAGCATTCCACAGCTCTGACAAAAGAGCTGAATAGGGCTGGCGAACGAACCACATGGAGCCTGAATACCGACATCTTTTTGCGCCCTACAAAAGCAAGGTAGTTCGACAATAAGATGGATGGGCGGTGCTCACACTCCAGGGAGGCTTGCGATGTCTACCCAATACATGAGCGAACGAATTCAGCCAGAACAACCGGCGAACACAAAAATCCGGAACCGATGGCCACGATGAGGGTGTTGCGGGATGCAGACGTGTGTCGTTCAAAAGCTTCTAGTATTTAGGCTCTATAACCAAGGACACAAAGCGGCTATTTATATACCAAGGTCAGAAGAGGCAATATTGGTCCTTCTAATTCCGCTCTATGGTGATGCCGAGTTTCGGAGATATAAATTACCCGCAGTGTGGCCAGGTAACGTTTGAATGATACTAAAGGCACTCGAATTGCCACCAAGGATGTATGCAGTCATTGGTACTTCAGAATGAGCTTGGGAGATATACCAAGCGAGGTGTAAAGGAACACTGAACAAGGGTAAACGGGGTATGCCTCCGTTCGCCGGTCGAGCCAGCGTTTCGACAAGTGGACTTGTCTTCGCCTAGGCAATGCGATCAGCACTGGCAGGGGTTTAAATACGCTTTTGCTTTCGAGAAAGAAAAGCTGAAGAGGGGAACGTGGCTGCGGAGAGCATAACTAAACGAGAAAGGTTCCCATTGCTCCCGCAGCGATTGAGAAGGCCGTAAGAAAGAGCGCGCGCACACTGGCCGTGGCTATGCGAACGTCGGTGTTATAAGGAGGTCGATCACGATAAACTGCGCGAACGTCGCCCGCAGTGGGTGGGCTGATTGCAGCAACGGATTTGAGGCCCAAGGTAGCGAGATCTTTGAGGACAACAGCCTGATTTCGGGGAACGTCCGGGTGGTGGGTGTCGGCACAATGTAGCGGCAAGGTAGCGGAAAAGCTGGCCTCGAGTTCGCGGCGGACGGTACGGGTCACATTTTCGGTCGGTGACGGCTGGATTTGGGGCGGCAAATCTGGACACAAAGATGTCGGAGCAGTATTAAAAAGGCGGTAATATGCCATCAAAGGGGTGCTGCCTGAATATGAGGAAGAAAACGTCATCAACATTTTGGTGCCACATAACCTGTCAGCAACTGGGGAGCCTTGCTGCGAAACATGCAGTGTGTAAAGAAACATTGCCTCGGTAGAAATGACATGTTGCCTTTGTTGTGCATTCATATATTGCGGCTTTTTTCTGCATGATTGCGTGCCATATGACTTTTTCTGGCTTTTTAGCTCAAGACTTACGTGTTCGGCAGGTTTGCCCACAGTATGCAAAAAATAATATCCCTGATGCCCTTGGCAGTGCTTTACATGCTGGTGCTATATTTCGCTACTTTATTTCAAGTTAAGCCAATATTGAGCTTGACAATATTGAGACATAGCTTACTGAATTGACGAAGTAGTTGTCATTTCAGTAACACTCGATTTGGGAGGTTCAGGTGCTTTGAGCGATGGAATATTTAGCGTATTTGAATATGTTTGCTTTACAAGAATTCCAAGGAAGATTGTATTGAGGTTGCAGAGCAGAAAGCCATTCAGAAGAAAGCCAATGCCTCCTGAAGAAAATGCCCGCAGCGTCAGGGTATTTTCTGTCCGCCGGAGAGCGTGCGTCTGCCGTGTGGCGGTGCTGTCAGATGACCATCTAGTGAAATAAAGTAGTCCACCGATTGCTGAATGGCTGACATACACGACGCCTATAGAGGCAGAGCAAGAAAATTCTAGAACCATATAAGCTGGCTATATTAAAAAGAATCAAAGAAATCAGGACCGTATTCAAGATAACGAGGGAAATTGTTTAAAAGGAGGCAACGCACTGAACTACATTACATCAGTTATAGCCGAGTCATTTAAGAGCGACGATAGGGTGTAGGGTAATCTCCACAAATCAGAAAGCTACACAAGGTAGCAGAATACAAAGCATCTTAGAACTGACTAATCTAAACCGGAAAAAGGCAGAACAAAATATTCCTAAAAACGTATCTACAGGAATAGATGGAATTTCGATTAAGCTGATTAATGAACTTGGTCCAAGAAGTAAGGAAACGTTGTTAAAAGCTTTGTAAACAGCCATAACGAATAAAAAAATTCCAGACAGCTGGCGGCAGTGTAAAATGAATTTGATTTTTAAAGGGAAAAGAGAAAGGATGCACATAAAATCCTACAGGTCGATTACCATAACATCCGTTATGTACAGGTTGGCCATGCAGGCGGCGAAATTAAAGGTGCAAGCATGGGGAGAGTAACAAGACACTCGGAGAACTTCAAAACGGCTTTAGAAATGGTAGGCGCTTAGATGATAGCCTGTTCGTGCTTACCCAATGCATCGAAATATCAAGAGCGGAAAATAGACCTTTGTATTTGGCGTTCCTGGACATAAACGGGGCGCACGACAAAGTAAGCAGGGAACTCCTGTGGAACATATTAAAAGAAGAAGGTATCGGTTATGAGATAATAGAGTTCCTACAGGAAATATAACGGGATAACAAAGTAGAAATTACATGGGAAGAGATAAGAAGTACGGAAGATGTCAAAGTATGCAAAGGATTAAGACAAGGCTGTCCTCCATCACCGGTGCTGTTCATGCTTTATATGATAAATCTGGAACGGAGGATACAAGAAAGTAACATAGGTTTTAATCTGTCATATACATTAGGTGAAAAGGCGGTAGAGCAGCGCCTCCTCGGTTTGATGTATACAGACGACATTGTGCTGCTAGCTGAGAGCCTGAAAGAATTGCAAACTCTGGTTAAGTATTGCGGAGATAAAGGGGACGCTCTGGAATTCGGTTTTAGCGCAGTTACGTCTGGTCTGACGATTTCCAACGGCTCAACTGATCAGGGTCTTAAAATACAAGGCCATGAAATACCCAGAGTTGTAGAATATAAATATCTCGGGGTTTAGGTAAACGAAGGATTGGCATACATTGGAAGCATGAGCAATCACTTGAGGCCACAGGGCGAAGAAATTCCGTGATAATGAAGCAAATATATTGCTGGGATGCAACAGGTATGAGGTTTTGAGGGGTACTTGAAAGGAATTATCGTGCCCGGAATTACTTTCGGAAATGCGGTTTTGTGCCTAAAGTCAGAGGTACAGTCGACATTAGAAATAAATAAAGGGGCCGTCGATGATTAGCACTAAGTTCCCACTGCAAAACCACAAATTAGGCGGTACAAAGAGATATGCGCTGGGCATCTTTAGAAGTACTGGAAGCTCACAGTAAAATATTATATGAGGAATGCCTGAGGAAATAGGGCAGTAACAGATGGGCAGCTAAAATATTTAAATACTTACAGCTAAAGTGTTGACACACAATGGATGCAAAGAACTCGGAAACTAACCAGTAAGAATGCTAGTCACAAGGACAGAGAAATAAAGAGCGTTGAGCAACAGTTTCAAAACACAGAAAGTAAAAATTGGATAAATTCAATGGAAAAGAAACAGAGTGAGGAATTATACAAAAAGTGGAAAATGAAGATCAAGAAGAAAGCTTTCTTTGATAACTCAAGAGGCAGTGCCCTACTTTTTGAAGTTAGATCAGGATGCCTTAGAGCACGCAGCTACAAAACGAAATTTAACAAAGAAGATGACGCATGTGCTGTGTGGGATCACTCCAGTGAGACAATTGACCATATTATATTGGAATGTATTGCTTTCCATCCTGAAGTCGAAGCAGACGCAGTCACTGTTCCTGAAGCACTGGGGTTTAGAGATGCCAGTGGCCGGGCGAATAAACCGGCGGTGGAAGTTAGCAAAAAACGACTGGAAGATTGGTGGCTTAAAAGCAGAGAAGTGAGATAATGTTAGTAATGTAGGAACAAAAATTTAATTAATAGCACGATGGTATAGTTAACAATAAATGATATAGGGAGAAAAACGAGCATGATAGCTACTGCTACCCCCCCCCCTTCCGTTTCAAAGGGGACGCTCCTATATTCATCTTTCCATCCATCCATCCTTGCAGACGACACGTTGGTTGCGCAAACTGCTCTTGTGACTGTCGTAGCAGCGCAAAGTAAGCCTTTCGGTGCGCTGTTTTTGGCATTTTTTTGTGTTATGTTTAGTGTAATCATTTAACTATTGGCGGACTGATGAGTTTACCTGTTGGAACGAATACCGAGCGAAGTAAGATTTTGGCTGTTCCGTTCCGTTTCGGATGTTCGGTAAGCGAAGAAGCCCGCGGCGCTTCATTGCATAATGTTTCTGTCAGCTTAGACTTCCGCAAAAGAAGAAACTGGCGGTAAAACACTACATCAAGTGTATTCTGTGGTTTCCCGATTGCATTTCTAGTGAAATGACTTTCGTAAGGCCAATGTGTAAAAGGGTCTCCTGCCAATCATTTTTAATCAGTGCCCGTCATACCGAAGACCGGCACCACCAGAATCTGTCTACGGCCGCAGCATAAAGAAGAGAAAACATGAAGACAATTCACCGGCGGGCCCCGTCTATATATACTCCTCAACCTGGGCCATCGGGCGCGAGCGAGAGGGTGGTTTGCATCAAGAACACGCGACAGGCGAGCATGTGAATCATGTTCCCGTCCATCAAACCACCTCTGGCTTGCTCTGGCGCGGCACACAAAATTAAGATCGTTAGCAGCTTTCCATGGCCAAAATGGTGTGTTGAGGAATTATGTGCTTTGAATTCATGAATATGATCGAGTTAAGGCTTAAGCGCACCTACGCGTGTAATAGAAAAGTATATATAGATAGGGCTGCAACCTACACCTCAAATTTTGGCCCACTCCGGGCACAATTAGGTCAGGAACATCTTCAAAGTTGCTCGTCCTGTTTGTTACTTATCAAAGCGCAAGCTTCCTTAATTGTTAGGCAGAGAAACTAGAGTAATACATCTGTGTCCTAACGTCGTTTAATGAGTGTGCGTGTCGCAGAGACCACGTGAGCTGTATTTGTCACGAAAATAATAGAGAGCAGGCAAATGGTTCTGTTTTATAATTTGTCAGGCATGCGCACAGAAGAAGACAAGGAAGTGAAAAAGAGGCTTTTCAGAGTAGAAGTTGCGGTAGAGGAAGCTCACCATTTGTTGGTTAGCGCACCAGGCTAAGGTGCAGAGGTGCTCTGTCAATAAACCTTAACAGTGTGGGAGGTGCTGCAACGATAACCACAGGTTTTTCTCTACCTCGTTAGAGCCGACGACTCGCTGGACGCCCCCTTTGACCGTTACAATAATCCAAGACGGCGACACACGGCAGCCAGGCCCAGCGGCACCCACTTGGCAGCATTGCCGTGAGCCGCGGACCATTACTGGCAAGGCTGGTGAAGATGTGGATGAGTGGCTCACCAATTACCAACGGGTGAGCAAGTACAATCGTTGGGATGCCACAGTGAATCTGGCTAATGTTGTCTTCTTCGTGGACGCCGCAGCACTGACATAGTTTGAGAATCATGAAGCGTCTTTAACCAGCTGGGACCGCTTCGATGAGGAGATTCGCAGTTGGTTTGGGGATACTACGGCAAAACGAAAATACGCTCAGGAGACTTTACTCCAGTGCACACAAGTGCCTGGGGAAACGTGCACGACGTACATTGCAAAGGTTCTAAAGCTCTGGAAAGCGGTGGATCCCCGCATGTCTGAGGAAGACAGGGTTGTTTACCTTTTAAAGGGCATCGCTTTGGATGTATATAAGGTTTTCATCACAAGCGATAACTTGGATTCACCCATGGCCGTCCTCAAGCACGGTCGCACATTCGAAGCTTTAAAGCTGCGTCGCATAACCCCGAAATTTGGCCGTTTATCTAATGTAACCACTGTTGCAAGCGCGGATTCTCACGAGCATTCTCAGGAGCCTCCGAATTTAGCCGACGTGATACGCCACCATCGTCCGAGATGAACTCTCTCGCCATCGAGATGTTGTGAGCCGCAATGCAGTCTCCTCTGACAGCTGTCCCCTGCAGGAAGTATCCAGTCCAGCGCTCCACTCCTTCGGATGCTACCGCGTACACTCATGTCCATGCAACCCCGAACGACTCATACAGCCTTGCTCTATGCTCTCGTTCCAACCAAAAAGCGTTACTGTTTTCGCAACAACACCAGCGGCCGGACTTTTCTGATCGCTTCGATCCTGCCTCCAAGGACTATATTTGGACCGTGCTCGCGAACCACTAGTATGTTATCGCTGTGGTATGCTCGGCCACGTATCTAGTTTCTGCCGCCTACGGAACGAGGTTCCATGTTACCAGCGCCAATGGTCGAACCGTCAGTATAATGTAAGTCTCGAAATCCATGCCTCTTCGGGCTCCTATCGCTATGCACCACCACGAACGTTCTCTCCAGCTTCTGACCGCAGCCTGACTCCCCCTGCTCGCCGCTTCCGATGTTCACGATCTCCCTGCCGCCTCTCGCCGCCACCGGAAAACTAACGTGTGCGGCCCACGGAGGTGCGATCACCAGGTCATCGATGCTGCCAATTTCTCTAACTGTCCTTGTGCTGAAGAGCCACCTGGAACTGTTAATGGATTGTGTTCGTGTTATGGTCTTAGTGGACACGGGTACGACTGTTTTAGTGATGAGCTTATGTTTGGTTGGAACAGAACGGTCATATTTCGTGGCGTAGGTGGAGAATCGTTGGTTCCACTTGGTATTTGCTATGTAAATGTTGCGACTGCTGACTGCATGTTTAGAACTGAATTTACTGTGCTTCCCCCCTCTACGCATGAAGTTATTTTAGGTGTTGCCTTTTGACAACAGTGTGGTGCAACTCTCGACTTTAACAGTGGCGGGAGATCAATAAGCCTTAGCGTTTGATCGGCCCTCATAGAAGGATCTCCGCCGACTCCCCAAGCATTTTCGGTCTTGGAAGATACCGTTGTTCCATCGATGTCCGCCATCTTCGTCCCAGTTGTATCCGCGGGAGTGGCTTCCAATGCCTTCGACGCTCTGGTGGAACCTGCTCCTCTTGCTGGTGCGAAAAAGAATGTATTGGTGCCCCGCAGCGTTGTACGAGTGAACGGGGGCCGTGACACGGTTTAGACTGTCAACTATTCCAACGAACCTGCCGTATTGCCACGTGGTTTGAAGCTCGCAATTTCGAAGAAGAACGCCTTTCTATGCATATCGCCGCGTTCAGTGACGGCGCTGCTCGTTCAACTAGATAGCCTGATCTTACCGATTCCCAGTTCCAGTGCAAGATAAATGATTCGCTACCCACAAGCGACCGCCAGATATTGATGGAAGTTCTTATGAAGCTTTTGGACGTATTCGACTTTGCTACTACCTTCCCGCACCCATCAGAGGATCGACACTGGGTCTGCACACCCGATTAGACAGAAACCATATCGTGTCTCACCTACAGAATGCAAGATAATTGACGAACTGGTCCGTGATATTATGCAACGGGAAATTATTCAGCAATTATCTACCCGTGGACCACCCCTGTAATTCTCTTGAAAAGGAAAGATGGCACATGGCGATTTTGTGTCGACTATCGCCGTCTCAACACTGTATCAAAAAGGATGTTTATCCGCTCCCGCGCAATGATGATGCCATTG
The DNA here is from genome assembly GCF_055883805.1 of Amblyomma maculatum. Taxonomy (NCBI): domain Eukaryota; kingdom Metazoa; phylum Arthropoda; class Arachnida; order Ixodida; family Ixodidae; genus Amblyomma; species Amblyomma maculatum. The sequence goes on from NC_139354.1 coordinate 133,916,182, forward strand.
CCCGCCTCCATTCAGCTTCCTTCTTTTCTTCTGTTGAGCTATGGTCCGGATACTTGCAGATCCAGATGCACCCGAAAGACAAAGAGAAGACTGCGTTCGTGAATCCAGATGGGTCTTGTGAATTTAATGTGATGCCTTTCGGACTATACAATGCTCCGGCTACCTATGAGAGATTTATGAACACCCTCCTGCGTGGGCTGAAGTGGAAAATTTGCATGTGTTATTTGGATGACGTGGTGACTTTCAGGAGGACATTCGCCGAGCAAAACAGCCGTTTAGCTGCTGTCCGTAACTGCATGAAAAAAGCCGGTCTCGTGCTGAACTCTAAGAAGTGCCGCTTTGGTGAACGCCAGATCGTTGTGCTTGGCCACCTGGTTGACAAAGACAGTGTTAAACCCGACCCACGAAAGAGTGAAGCTGTCAGCTGCGTCAAAGAGCCGAAGTCTGTGAAAGAACTCAGGAGCTTCTTGGGACGTTGCTCTTACGTTTGGCACTTCATCCCGAAGTTTGGTGAAGTAGCCTACCCGCTCACATGCCTCTTGCAGAAAGATATTCCACTCAAACGGATTCCTGAATGTGACTATGCGTTCCACCAGGTGAAGTTTCTTTTTACGCATTTTAGGAAATGTAGCGCAAAGAAGACAAGGACTAAAAAGAAGGAAACACACATGAGCGCTTAAGCGCTCGTGTGTTTCCTTTTGTCCTTGCCTTCTTTGCGCTACGTTTCCTAAAATGCGAATGCACCAACTCGCCCAATTCAGCATTCTTGTGCAGTTCCTTTCTTGTACAGCGGGCTCTTTTCCATGTTCTAATCCACAAATAAGCGCTCGTGTGTGTTTCCTTCTTTTCTGTACTTGTCGTCTTTGCGCTACGTTTCCTAAAATGCGAATGCACCAAATCGCCCAATTCAACATTCTTGTGCAGTTCGTTTCTTTTCATCTCGCGGCCCATACTACGTAATTTCAGCCAGACCGCTCCCACTGAACTCCACACTGATGCCAGTGGTAGCGGCGTAGGTGCTGTGCTCATCCAACGGCATGGAGGGAATCAATACGTTGTCGCTTAAGCACGTCGCACCCTCAGCAAGTCTGAACGCAATTATACCGTGACGAAGCAAGAGTGCCTTGCCGTCGTTTTCGGCCTACAGAGGTTTTGCTCGTACCTTTATGGACGTGCTTTTACGGTCATCACTGATCATCATTCGCTTTGCTGGCTGGTGAATCTGCGCGACCCCTGTGGTTGGTTGGCCCGCTGGGCATTACGCCTTCAGAAGTTCAACTTTACAGTGTCGTACATAAGTGGTCGCCAACTCGCCGACGCTGACTGCCCTCGCGGCTACCACTCGCCACTACCCTTTCCGATCACGACTTTGACGACTATCGTGTCGCCGTTTCAGCCCAGTTTCCATATCTTGTCACATTCCAACGAGAACCACGAAATGATCAAGATTTAGTACCACTTTTAGAAACTCCCCGTGATCCGGCATCTGAAAACCCTTTCTGCATTCGCGATGGTTTGCTTTACCAGAAAAATTACTCCTCCAGTGGGCGCGCTTTCTTCTAGTCGTTCTGGCTAGGCTCTACTCCTCCTTCTACACGCTATGTACGATGACGTTACAGCTGGGCACTTGGGGTTTGCCAGGACGCTAACTCGCATTAAGAAACATTTCTACTAGCCAAATATATGTCAGACAACTCAGCGTTACGTTAATTCCTGTGTGCAGTGCCAGCAGTTCAAGCTCCCCACGACTTCTCCGCCGGGCCGCTTACATCAGGTGACATGATCGATGACACAATGTGAAGAAGTGGGTGTTGACCTCACAGGCCCATTTCCCCGCTCGTCCAAAGGCGATCGTTCGGTCATAGTGTGCGTTGATCATCAAACGCGTTACTGTGAAACTGCCGCCAGCCCTTCCGCCGCCGCCATTGACGTCTTTCCCTATTGCAAAAAACAGCGTCTACCATCGTCTTCCAGCGAAACCAGTAAGATTTTCGCGCTGGGTTTGCACAGGATTTGCTGGGAACGCTGTAGGTCTGCGATATTCACAGGAGCAGTAACGGGAAGATACTGGTTGCACGGGTACGATGGGGGAAAAACGCTGGGATTAGCTTTTTGAGGCTGGGTTTGTCGCTGGCAACCGCGATGCGCTGGGAGAAGCGCTGTATGTGCGCTGGGGCCGCACTGGTCCCAGTGCCCCAGTATAGCCGGTGCGGCCTGCGGCGTCGACAGGTATAGCATCCCTCAATGGCCAACATGCTAACAGCGTACTCTCAATCGGCCATCGGAGCGCATATGAAAAATATGGTTCAAGCAAGCGCTTTTTGCTGCGAAGTCGTTGCGCACCTGTAAGAAAACAAAGGCAGTATCTTTTTTATAGTTTCCATGTTTCGGTAGGTCGTTTCGAGAGAGACCAGGACCGCCGCGCCTCTGATATGTCATCGTGCACTGACGATTAACATACAACTAAAACTGGAATTGAATAATGTGGGCTACCTTGCATAACAAACTTAATTCACAGCTGATCTTAAAGGCTCTCTAACACAATGATTACTGCCAAAATGTTCAATGCGGTTTCAATCGCAGGCGAGCGTAGCCTGCACCACGGCCCAGTATAAACAGCAGAAAGAAAAAATAAAACGAGGAAGGTAGTTAACCGAGCAATTGGCCCATGAGAGAAACAAAAAACCTCATACAGCGCTTGTAATGCATAAGATTTTTAGTATTTCTTAAGCTTTTGCGCTCCTTCTTACTCTGCGTAAAAAGCAAGCGAGTCCTCGGTCATCGCAATGCTTCCCGAAATGTTTGCGTAGCAGTAAGGTTTAATTACACACAAAAGAGTGTCGCTGCTGCGTTTGCCGGCATTGAAGCTCGGTCGCACTTTTTTCCTTGAAGGTTTGTACTAAAGCTCCGTGTTCAGCAAACATTACTCCGACGGTAGCAGAGTACCACTGAAGTGGCGGCGTTGGTAAATTTGCCAGCGATGTCAAACTCTACATGTTAAAATGATTAGAGTGCACACAATAGCATGCATAGGCACCCAGAACAATAGTTGCAAGTCGTGAGAACAGGCAGCAAGCTCCAATGATCAAGAAGTTGTAATTATTAGAGCGGCAGCAATGGCCTGTAGTCTGGTAAACATGAAGTCCCCATATAAATGCGGTTATGACATAAAATGCACAAATGTTTCAAGATTTCCCGGTTTTCGGCATGGCCGAGTGGTTAGCGTGGAGAGCTAATGATTGAATAGGTGCCAAGGTACCAAAATCGAAGTGCGCTAGGTGCCACTCTTTTTTGTTTGTTGTTTTACTTTTTAGGATGTATTTAACGTACCTAGCTTGCTTCGTTACTTTTTACCTTTGAATTTTTATCCCAGGCCTTCTTTGCTCCGGGCGAACAGTGCTGCCAGTGGGAAGCGTGCCAGTATGCTGCGTTCTAGTGCGCCGGGTTTCCAGCTTCATACTGGGACCAAAATCAGGTATGGCGCTGGGGCGCTGGGACCCAGTGGCACTGGTTTTTTCAATGGGGCTTTCTGTCTTCTTCACACTGTCGTTCTCCGTCATGGGCCTCCTCGTGTCATTATTAATGACCGGGGCCGCCAGTTTAAGGCAGATGTTGTGGAACAGCTTCTGCCCTATTGTGCTTGCCAGTAGCATCACTCTACACGCACCACCCCCAGACAAATGGCCTCATTGAACGTACAAATCGGACACTGATGAACATGTTAGCGCGGTATATTGACTAGCAGCACTCGCAGCGCATGAACTGGGATGACGTACTTCCATTCATTACACATGCATATAACACCTCGAAGCATGAGTCCATTTTTCCTCCTATACGCCCGTCCGCCTCGACGTTATCTCTACACCAATTTGCCGTTTTCTCCCGAAACTGAGCCTTCTATTTTGAGCACCCTCTGCCGCGCTAAAAATGCACCATATATTGCGAATTAGTGTTCTCTGGAATAATTCAGCGTGGCGAATAATCTGCCGGATCGAGTAATTATAGTACAACCGGAATATCTATTAATTAGGTTTAGTGTAACACTGCTACAAGTGTGTAGCCTTAAACATGTGCAGGTATATATGCTACATATCGTAAAAACAATTAGGCAGACTACAGAGATTTATCGAGCCGTCAAATTCACATCCAAGCGTTCATTATTCGTGAATACGAAGTTTTGACAATAGGGCCTTTCTTCAGTGAGCCACCATGGCCTAGTATTGATCTCACGCAAGCTGTACAAGGCACCGGCCAAATATTGGGAGCCTCTTGGCAACAGGACCTGCATCTCCACGGTTTCCCCAGTATTGACGACGTCTTTACTTAAGTAGGCCAAGGATGGCCCTGCCATTCATAGAGGCTACCAATGTAGGCAGTGCCTGTTCATTACCCTTCCAGCGATGGCCTTAGGTACCCGCGCTTTTCCCCATATTGGCAGAGCCGCCCAATTACACTTTCTACGAAGGCCCTATTTCTACAATTTCCTCCATATTGCCATTGCCACTCCGGTATACTTCCAACAAAGGGCCTGGCTGTGCACTGTGTCCCCCATATTTGCAACGCCACGCCATGACAGAGCCCTTGATGGCCGCAGCTGAGGAACGTGTTCCCACTATCGGCTACGCCATTTCCACTAGGTGGCAGTATTCTACCATGACTTGCCGGTGACCCTTCAACACTCTCTTCAGTTTCCATGAGTGCATAATCATGATAATTTCAGATATGAATACCTAGGTCGAAGCGTATGCAGCTGATGAGCCATTAAATGTTTTTGACTTCTGTGATGCAGCATAATATACATAAAACCAACGCAGCAAGACATTCAAAATAATCACCAAATAGCTCTTGATTATCAACCACGAAATTGGAGGCAATAGTATATCGAATGCGCAACCCGTGGGAATTACGTAAAATATGGTTTAACCAAGCGGCTATTTAAGGCAATCACTCTTTCCAAACGGTGCCAGGCACCGCATGCAGTTCTCCTTTGCCTGATTTTTTACCACAAACATGCGAATATTTCTAAGAGCACGTCACGTTTTTCAGGGAAATTAGTGTGTTTTGTTGTGCAAGTATATCGAAAACACCACAAAATTTCTTTAATATAAAGAACTGCTTTGTCGCCGGTGAAGCGGCGTCTATGCTATTGGCTGAAACGTGCGAAACTTAATATTTTTATGCAAGACGATAGGCTTAACGGCATTGCGCGCAGTTTAATTAGGTGCAAGAAGCGAAACAATGACATCGCAATGACACGTGGCGCACGTGAGAAATATGCTGCCGGTTTTCATGAATGCAGGCAGCTATGCGGTAAATTCCCCCTACTTATTTTGTGCCATGTGGTAGCCCATACATTCTTACATTCTGTGATGAGCTCTTTTCATCCATGCAGGCGTTTACAATGTAGGAAATTCTTGTTTGCTGCGTTTAATATGTTTTTGCGAAATTTTATGTATTTGCCGGGGCATTTATTGTTCTCTCTGACCTGGTTTGGCTTTAAAGTGGTGAATCATTTAGACAAAAGCATACGACACATCTCAGCTCTTGTTTAACCTTTTACGTCTCGTTATGGCATTTTTTTTAAATATCGACTTGCAAACCAAACGTGTTGTGACCGCTAACTTAATTGTACAGCGCGTCACCTTCTCATAGCTAGCCTATCCGCGTATTTTCGCTGTGCGAGCATTCTTATGTCATAAAGCACAGAAGTATTGCATCTACAAGAAGATAAATAAATTAACGATTGTTCTACAATGAAATAAATAAAGTTACGATTGATGTTGTTTAGACTTTTGTTATCCTAGCTAGCGAAAAGCACGCATTTCATGTAAATATTTCCATTATACTTTGAAGTGTTTTGTTATTTTGGCGTAGCATTCTTCCCCCTATATGCCAAAGGGTCGCCATTTACAACAAATAGATGATGAGCTGCTCGTTTTCTTAGAAAAATTGTAATACCAATGTAAAATTTTAATTGAAAATTATTTTTAAAAAATAAAGAACTTTGTGGCGTAAACATGAGCTTGGATAATGAAAGGGACAGCGAATGGAGAGCAAGAAGAAAGGAGATAGGGTCATAAAAAGTAATGGTAAAGCCTGCACATTAGCATGGCGGTCGCCCGCGCTCGTCAGTGTGGTTGAGTCCGCACGTGTAATCCAAAGTCAAGATACTGGGCGCGGAGTGTTCATCGGAAGGTTGTTCTTCTCGTCGGCGGGTTGAAGAAACTTCCCAGCGCAGGCAGAAACAGGAATCCCCCCCCCCTTCCCCCCGTTAAGTGATTCTCCTTTCCTAATATTCCTGCCGGAACCCTTTCACGGAGTAACGTTAGCTTCCACCTTGTGAGGCATTATTTCATTTTCTTCTCATTTTGCCTGCTGAGCTTTTCGCACCTGTTTCGGCGCCAAAGCTCGACCGCTGCTCTCACCCCTTCGATCTTTTGTCGATTTCACTGAACCCACGTAATGCTGCCTACCTTCTCTTTCGACAATAAGCGCTCTCGTTGTCCCCTCGCGACTTGTCATACCGGGGCGGGGTCGATGTCCCCAAGACAAACAACCACATCGAAGGGAAATGTTGCCCCCTGCACATGGACCAGTTCGCAATCTGCGGAAGTTAAATACACATCATATACGCGATAACAACTTCTGTCTGGCATGCAAGAGATGCTTTTTGTGGCCACCACCTGATTTTAACATGCGGTACCTTTGATGTGAGTTTGAACACATGTCGCCTAATTGTTTTCACAGGTAAAGAGACCAGGGAAGCACTCTTATCTTTAAGAATTCTTGTGGAATGTCCTGCCTGACGCTGTGAGTAGAGCAATACCAGCCGAAAGACAAGAATCTTACTATATTGTCCTTCGTTCCCAAAAGATATTTGGAGCGCTTGGTTTTTAGACCTTCATTGTTCTAAGCTAGTTTGAACGCAAACGACTCAGCGAAGTCTCTGGCAGGTAGCGCAATGCGAAGGAAATTTTGTGTTTTTCTGGAACATCGTCACTCAATAGATCCACCGCATTTGATTGAAAGAGTATTTTTCTTGCGAAGCGGCGGATAATCGCAAGAATTCTTGTTTGTGTTTGGAATATTTTAAAGGTTTTCGCGCCCCTAAATTAGAGTACTTCGGCACAAGGCAACAGCATATTTGTTCTTGTATAGTCGATGTAGCTTTCAATTCCAATAATATCAAGATGTACTGATTTAAATTTAGAGTGGCTAGAATTTTTCTGAGATTATTTTTAGTTGGCTTTCGTTTCTCACTGTCCTTTGCCATCGCTTTCTATATGAGATGATGAATTTACGGCTGTTTCAATATTTTATTCTTATTTATTTGAAGCTTTACGGTTGAATACATTTAAGTAACAAAACAGAAGCTGCCGTGAATCAGAGCAGAGGCTTGTTCCAAGTGATTTCAAGCCATTACAGTCAGTTGTCTTGAATCTGCCAGTCGTTAGTCGTTTCACTGCAATGTCATTATTATAGCTCAACGCAGCGGCAAATGGCTTCTCTGTTTTCAAATAAATACGTTAATAATCTATTGTGGGTAATGAAGCATGCTTTTACTACAAGACGCATTTGCTGTATTTATATGTGTGCTGTCATGAGTGTGCTTCTTCTGCTAGTCTGAATAATAAACATGGTTTCAGTGTCCAGCAGTAAGGCCTCTGCTTAATGCTGTTCTTTTTACAGATGCCAAAGTGAAAAGTAGGGTATACTTCTTGAATCATAAATTTCATCCACAAATTATTGCCGTGTTTGTTAGAGGAAGATGGAGGCAGGATTAACATGGATTCCGGTGCCGCGCTGCACAAAAACCTATTGGATAAATAAAACTTTCACCAAAAATACTTTGCTTCTTCCTACAATATATGTCTGCCGAGAGGCGGAGAACAAGTACAGCTCTAATATGCCTTGCAGCTGGCAGATGAAAACACATTGCCTTAAAATACCGCAGGGGCGGGGCGGAAAGTGGGGGGGGAGTGTCTCTTCGCGGAATCTAGCAGCAGTGCTAGACGGGCCGGTAGCAGCGCCATCAGAAAGTAGCGGTTGTAAGTGCAAAGCAAATACATAAAGCGTCGAAGAGAGCAACGCATGAGACGGGCGCGACAACGACTAGATAGGAGATGCGGCTTTCCAAGAAGCATTCAGGCGGAGCTGGAAAGGCGCTGTAATCGTATAGAAAAATGTTTACCTCGTGAGAAGAAAGGCTCTGTTTTGTTAAAAAATAGAAGAATGTTCGCTGCCGCGCACGGTTGTCAAGCACCAGCCTTGTAGATAGAGGCACGTAGTTGTGTCGTCCGTCCCAGTTGTACACGGATCCACGTTGAATGCTACTGCGGCGCGTACGAATGCGCATGAGAAAGGCAACCGGCCTTTAGGTATGAAACGTTCGTTAGCATGAAAAAGGAGCCTGATCTATTGCGCGGTGGCTTCGTGGTAGCGGGGATCAGTCCAGTTACGCGGATGATCGGAATTAATGCGGAAGTTTAAACTGCGGCCCATCTCGCTTTAAGAACGTAAGAGCCGCATAGATGCACGCAAGCATGCAAAAGCAACATGCGCAAGTGTAACTTGTCGGAAAGAAATTTCATCACTTCGCGAGGGGATGTTAAGAAACTTAAAAAAGCAAAATACCGAGACAAAAGGTTATTTTGCCCAACACGGATTTTAAACATTGCATTTATTAACGCGGTAGCGTTAAGGGCCCCGTGTCGCAGAAACGTCGGTGTTGTCGTCGGCGGCCGCCGTCCCGCGTCGTCCGGCGTTGGCCGTAAGCGAAAACTCCCAGAAGCATTAATAAATAAAAACGAGGAGAGGGCCAACGCCGCTTGCCCCGGCGTTGGCCCCTCTCCCATAGCATCCCGCAGAGGGTGGCCCGGGGAGGATCTGTCGCCGGCCATAAATTACTGGAAGGCGCCTGCTTAATGTCACACGAAAACTTTTACACAAAGGGAGAGTACACATGTCGAGGGTGCAAGAAAAGAAGAAAAACGCGTTTCAACAACATATTTAGAAAGAAAGACAGACAACGAAAAAGGAATCACTTAACGCATGAATGAAATATGAAAGCGTAGAAATGCTAAATAAAAATTTTAACTGTTTACAATATCACTCTTTCTTCATCGCGCACTTTCGCACATTTCTTGAGCTCTGGTTAATTGACAACGCCGGCGATGCACTGCGCACTGCTGTTCATCGGAGTCGCGTGATCGCACTTACTTGTACGAATCATTGCCCCTCTATTCGCTGCTTCCTAGGTCCACTCAAAACGAAAACATCATAAACAAAGGGGTAACCCGGCGCCGACAAACTCGTGAGCAGCCTCATTCCCTGCGATGAATTCATGTGCTGGTATCCATATAATTTCCACGTTGCGCTCAAGCGGCCTCAATTCGAGGAGCTCTCTATTACCGGGCGGCTGCCGAGCAGCCCTCTTGCATGGATATAAAAGATAGCCTAATCTCGTATAAAGAGGTTACAGAGCACTATAATCTAAGCAGAAGGGTCTATCCGCCGCCAGACCATACCTCGGAAACGGGGAGGCAATTGAATGGAGGAGACTACAAGGAGGCAATCGTATTTGTCCCTTTCGGGTATATGCAACAATTTCAAAAGATGAAAAGGATCTACATTGCATAACATGTGGGAGATGGGGCACTCTAGATCATATTATTTGGGAATGTAACAACAGCCCAGGAGCTAAAGAAAATATAGATAGAGACGCCTGGGAGACCCTGCTGCGATGCGAGCACCCCGCTCAGCGGCAGCAAGCCATCCGCCTGGCGGCTGAGGCCGTGAAGCAACAATGCATATCAGACCTTAGTTCGCGAGGCTCCTGAGTAAGGCTCCATCAGGCCTGCGTGCCGGGGAGTCCAAAACGGAGCTTCTTCTCGGTGGAAATAAAGGTTTTCAACAACAATAACAACCCGGCGCCGATTCGCCGGTGGTGGATGCGCGCTGCAGCTGGGGTTATCGGGTTACATGCTGCGTGATGTGTTACGTTTCGAACTTCCCGAGTAACGAGACGGTGCACGTGTCGAAATGGGCGTCCGTTTTTCTAAGAAGACTGCACGCGACCACCTCGGAGTTCGTGGACCAGAACCACCCAGGACGCAGCAACGCGGTGTCGCATATCGGCAGCGACGGCAGCAGTTGCCCCAGTTTGTGTCCGGAGGATTGTGCACAGAGGCGCTAACGAATTCCCCGAAGAGCGGGCGCGCCTGTGTTTGGAAACAGAGAGCCGCGGCGCCTGCGTGTTAGCACCAAGGAGAAAGAGCGGGTCATCTCCCCCCCTCCCCCCCCATCCCATGGAGAAGAGCGGTCACCGCATTCCTTTCCCGCGGAGTGCTCCCGCGCGAGGGGCCCGCGTGGATGGCGCGCGGTTCCGACCTTGGACAGCCGGCAAGCCTCCTTGGGACCCCCATGCCTGACTTCCCCCGGCGGAGTCGCCATCGTGCCGCTAAAGTGGAAAGAGTGCGCTGGGAGGACGTTTCTAGTGGGCGGTTCCCGAATGTTAGCATATCAGGAACTTAAATGTGATTGGACTTTGACCAAATAGAAAATTCCCCAACTAGGTACTTGGGGACAAAAAAAGTTGTTAAAAACGAGAGCACGAGTGCTCTCTGGTGTGTACCTTCTCAGATTCACCATGTAAATAAATCTTCGTTAAGTTCTCTCTAACTCTCGGCCAGTCTCCGCTTGGGTGATGCCTGCCCAATGTTCAAGTGCCTGCAGCCCGACGTCTGACTCGGCTTTTCGCTACCCGTTGGTCCGCTACTGGAGCAGACTCAACCAACAGCTGGTTGGCAGCGTCGTGATGTGGGATGGACCCCGCTGGAATCATGGTTGCACGGTTCGGTGAGTGCTTGACTTTTCTTCTCTGAGGTTTTACCAGGCTTTGTAGTAAGTAAGTTTACAAAGGTGGTAGAAATTGTTTATCGTTAGCACGGGACTTGAAAGTACGTGACGATAAGAGATTTCTAAAAGGAAGAAATTGCAGCACTCGGGGTAACCATGAATTTTAAAGTGTTGAAAAAGACACCTTTACTGGAGTTGGCCAAAAGTCTGCGTTTGGATCTTCAGGGCCAAACGAGAAAGCCAGATGTCATTGAGGCTATTGAGGCACTTGAGGCAGACGACGATGAGCTCTCGGAATGCCTGGAGCTGATTGCTGAGAGAGAGAAATCAAAGAGGGAAGCAGAAGAAAAAAATGAGAAACGCATGGCTGAAGAGAGTAAGTGCTTAGAGCAGGAACTTGAGCTGAAGCGTCTCGAACTGCAGGTGCTAAAAGCTCGAAATGAAAGTGATGAGAGCGTAGCATCGGGCACAGTAGAACGCAAGTCGTTCCGTATGAAACACCTTATGCAACCTTATAGGAAAGGAGAGGACATAGGTCTGTTCATGGTAAACTTTGAGCGCACGTGCGAGAAGGCAGGGTTTAGCAAAGCAACTTGGCCACAGTACTTGCTGACACTGTTGCCTTGTGAGGCGGCAGATGTGATAGCCCGCTTGACTAAAGAAGATGCAGACGATTACGATAAGGTTAAATCTAGTCTGCTCAAAAAGTATAGAATGTCAGCGGAAGCTTTCCGGCAAAAATTTCGCAAAGCTAAAAAGGAGAATGATGAGTCGTACCCGGAGTTCGCGTATAAGCTCATGGCTAACATGGGGGAATGCTTCAAAGAAGCAAAAGCTTATGACGAAAGCCAAAGAATGTTGCAGCGCTTCGGACTCGAGCAGTTCTACTCTTGCTTGCCTGATGATGTAAGGCACTGGGTGCAAGACAGGCCGGAAGTTGCGACTGTTTCGAAGGCAGGAGAACTGGCAGAAGAGTTCGTCTCGCGCCGTGCGCTGGACAGGACGGAAAGCCCTAAATACCAGAATAGGAAAGCAGCTGAATGGAGAGGGCAGCCTGTAGACGAGAGACAGCAAGCACGAGGCGTAGACGTCTCAGAAAGAAGTGTGATCGTAATAGAGGAAGCACTTGAAGCAGAAAACTGTTAGAAGAAAGCTTTTGAAATCAGACGGCCATTGGTTTGTTACAACTGCCAAAAGCCGGGACATTTAGCTGCGGCTTGCAAAAGCCCAAAGATTGTTTGCTTGTCAGTGGACAGCCAAAATGAAAGTATGCGGCTTCTAGAGCCATACTTACGAGATCTCGTCGTGAACGGAAAACCGTGTCGCGTGCTTCGAGATTCGGCGGCTACAATGGATGTAGTTCATCCCTCGTATGTAGAGCCAGAAAGTTTCACTTGAGAGTGCACATGGATTAAAAAAGCGGTGGAAGTAAATAGCGTGTGCCTTCCAATCGCTAAAGTCAGCATTGAAGGCCCATTTGCGTACTTCGCACAGAGGCTGCCGTGTCAGCCAGTCTGTCGAAGCAGTATCCCTATCTTTTCTCGAGCAGATCTTATCAACTGTTGCAGCAGAGGGGACTAGTGTTTGGGGGGGGGGGAGAGGGGCTGTTCGCGCGTTGACTGGCTCGAAAGCACGAAAGCTGGCTGCTAAATCCATCACACTGGAAGCGTCAGGTGACGTTGACGCGACAGAGAGTGAGCCGTTAGAGACGAAAGAGGCAGTCCACGCGCCGATTAGCGAGGAAGTGAACATCCGAGACAAGCGAGAAAGTAGCGAGGGTTGCATTTAGCTTAAAGAGGCCTGCGGCGAGCTTCTCATAACGCCGCCATCTGACAGCTTGGAAAGGCTGCTGGGGGTGGACCGATCGTCCCTGATAGCCGAGCAAAGAGCCGATTCCACATTGAATAATCTTAAGCATATGAAGAGCGAAGGTATCGCGAAGAAAAACGTGATATTCTTAGAAAGGTCAGGGATACTTTATCGAAAGTATCTTGATCGCAGAGGAGTGCAGGTCGACCAATTGGTCGTACCAAAACGCTACCGCGGTGATCTTTTGCGCTTGGCTCACAAGAGCTCGCAGTCAGGTCATTTTGGGCTCAAGAAAACAAAGAATTGGCTGTTGCAGGAATATTACTGGCCGGGATGTTTTCGGGAGGTGGAAAATTTTGTAAAGACCTGCGACACATGTCAACGGGTGGGCAAGCCGGGAGATAAGGCGAGGGCCCCAATGAAACTAATGCCTGTGATCCCGGAGCCATTTCGACGACTCGTGATCGACACTGTTGGTCCCCTTCCAAAGACTAAGACTGGTTACAGCCACATATTGACAGTAATCTGTCCTGCCACGAAGTTTGCTGAGGCAGTCGCCCTGAAAGAGTTAAGCTCAGTGGAAATTGTGAAAGCGCTTATGTCTATTTTCGCACGGGCTGGGTTTCCCGCTGAAATACAGCCAGATCAGGGGACTGTTTTTACCAGCGCACTGATTACAACTTTCCTGGAGAAATGTGGGATTAAATTAATCCATAGTTCAATGTGCCACCAGCAGTCCAACCCGGTAGAAAAGATGCACTTGGTAATGAAACACATACTTAGAGCCCTGTGTTTTGATCGCAAAACTGACTGGGATGTCTGTTTGCATGCAACAATGTTTGCACTGAGAACCGTGCCTCATGACGGCACGGGGTTCTTGCCAGCCGAAACGGTCAACGGTCGCTCCCAGCGATCGCTACTCCGCTTTCTTCGGGAATCGTGTGAGGGCAGGGAAGAGAACCCTACTGTGGTCGAATACGTGCTCGCGCTGTTTGAAAGGTTGCACAGGGGAAGGAGCTCGCGGGATGCGAAATGAGTAGAGCGCAAGTGAGAGCCAAACAGTGCAATGACCGAACAGCGAGATCACGCTGTCTTGAAGCTAGAGACGCGGTAATGGTGCTACGACCTTCCCAGGAAAATAAATTGGAAGTTCAATGGGAGAGCCCAGCGGAAGTCATTCAGAGACTGTCCGACACGCGCTGTCTAACTAGCCTGCCCGGAAAGCGAAAGATAGAGCCACGTTAAATCTAACGGCAATGCCGATGACTTAAGTCGATGCTTTTGGTGTTATTGATAGCATCAGTCAGTCTGGCTTGGGTATGTTTTTTTTTCCTGGCATACGTTTGCATTATTACCATTTTTATTTTAATATTGACCATTGTGTTTGTGTGAAGGAATAATGTTCTGATTGTTTCAAGTGATGAAGTAATAGTAAAATGATTAAAGTAATATTGGTGTGAAAGCCTGGTGGATCTCGTCGAGAGAGTCCTGGCGCTTGCCGTCTTTGCGGCTGTGATTTTCGTGTTATTCAAACTGATGCTGTCTTTCCTGTGAATGAGCTGGTCTGCAGAGAGCAAGAAGCCCTCCATAGTCTTGACAAGAAGCAACGAGGAGCTGCAGAGTCCGTTGGAGGCAGCAGAGCATCAGCAACAGTGAACCCAACCAGAACGACATCGTGTATCCCTCTGGACAATGGTTGCTGACCTTTGTGCATCGGGATCTTCAACCGCCGCCAGAGAAGCTGTTACGTTTCGAACTTCCCGAGTAACGAGACGGTGCACGTGTCGAAATGGGCGTCCGTTTTTCTAAGAAGACTGCACGCGACCACCTCGGAGTTCGTGGACCAGAACCACCCAGGACGCAGCAACGCGGTGTCGCATATCGGCAGCGACGGCAGCAGTTGCCCCAGTTGGTGTCCGGAGGACTGTGCACAGAGGCGCTAACGAATTCGCCGAAGAGCGGGCGCGCCTGTGTTTGGAAACAGAGAGCCGCGGCGCCTGCGTGTTAGCACCAAGGAGAGAGAGCGGGTCATCTCCCCCCCCCCCCCCCATCCCATGGAGAAGAGCGGTCACCGCATTCCTTTCCCGCGGAGTGCTCCCGCGTGGGTGTCGCGCGGTTCTGACCTTGGACAGCCAGCAAGCCTCCTTGGGACCCCCATGCCTGACTTCCCTCGGCGGAGTCGCCATCGTGCCGCTAAAGTGGAAAGAGTGCGCTGGGAGGACGTTTCTAGTGGGCGGTTCCCGAATGTTAGCATATCAGGAACTTAAATGTGATTGGACTTTGACCAAATAGAAAATTCCCGAACTGGGTACTTGGGGACAAAAAAAGTTGTTAAAAACGAGAGCACGAGTGCTCTCTGGTGTGTACCTTCTCAGATTCACCATGTAAATAAACCTTCGTTAAGTTCTCTCTAACTCTCGGCCAGTCTCCGCTTGGGTGATCACCGCCCAATGTTCAAGCGCCTGGAGCCCGACGTCTGACTCGGCTTTTCGCTACCCGTTGGTCCGCTACTGGAGCAGACTCGACGCAACAGATGCAATTCCCCTGGACGCTCCACGTGTGGTTCAAGGTGCGCACCGCCGCCGGCCAGGCGGGAAATTCGGACGCAATGAGTGTTACGTTCCGAGTAGCTGGTGCCTGTGAACACTTGAATACTTGAACATTGTGCTGCGAGCGCGCCAGCAGACCCTCCGCGCCACGGGGTGCCAGCGAGGGCGCGGAGCTCTCATTAGGAAGGAGAGCGTCCTGCTCGGACTTGACATGATTATCAGGGTCGCTAAGAGCGACCGTCACCTTCTCCTCTCCCCACATTGGAACTCTGGGGTGGCCCCGGCTCGGCCACCCACGGACCAGGGGCAACCATGGCCACCTTAAAGTACCCGGAATCAGCACCGTTATTTAAAAACATTTCTGTCACATTGGCACAATAACAGAAAACACACTCACACGTTAAACTAGCACAAACTATTGCTTCCTCAAAATATCAGCTATCAAGCTTCCTCGCGGGGCCCTTCTTGTAACCTTAGATGTAGTCTCTCTTTATCATCGTACACTTCAATCATGTTTGAAATCCTCAATGCAAGACGAATTAAGATCAAACTAGAGTGCCAGTGGGACGGGGATATTAGCGTTTCCTTAATGTGTGATGCACCCTATGCATGTATTAAAGCGACAGCGTTAAGGGCCCCGTGTCGCAGAAAAGGCGGTGTCGTCGGCGGTGGCCGTGAGCGAAAAATCCCAGAAGCATTATTAATTGAAAACGAGAAGGAAAAATCGCCGACATGATGAATCGAACGTGGACCTCAGGGGTGTGAGACGAGCACGCTAACCACTCCACCACGCCAGCTTTTTTTTTCTTTATTACCAATTTTTTTTAAACACACAGCATACAAGCAACGCCAATTGCTGCGGGCGCAACTACTGAGGGAGAGGCGAAGGGAGACAAACCTACTGCCCCAAACACGCCATTAAGTCTGCAGGAAGCTTCCACGAGCGAACCTCGAGACGTGGACAAGGCGTCGGCTTCCAGCATGCCTGCAAAGCGGGCACATGAGGACGTCAATGGGTGTGAAGCTGGCAGGAATGCGAACGGCAACGGGGAGCCACCGACGAAGGCCAACCTGGTCCGTCGTCAGAGCTTCAAACCGAGGCCGAACATCCCCCCAGACCGTAAGACTCCGTCATCAACGCCTCCGCTTTAGCGGGGGCGAGTTTTGCAAACCAGATGTGATGTCCCGGTCGGTGATCGAGAATAAAGACCGTGTGAGACCTGTGCTGTACAGTGCAACTGGCATCGCTTCACGACACGAAACTTCTGGTATATCACTATGTCGCTCTGCCTTATAAGTGTGAGTAGAATGATCGGCGTCTTCTTTCTTTAAAATGGATCGTCCTTTTCAAACTTGCCTACGCGTCGCAACGCTTAATGTGAGGGGCCTCTCAGCGCGCAGACGGCAACAACAGTTAAATAGGCTGCTGCTAGATAATGATATCGACTGACTTGTAGTACAAGAAACAAAAATTGAAAGTGAAGAGCAAACTCCACCACGCCAGCCAGATGGTTTGGATTGGACAAGGGCGCGTCTATTGATTGAGGTGTTGTCTCAGAGATATCCCTTAGAGAAGTGTATTGCGGCGTATAATAATAGTTATGAGCATGTAAATTACAGAATTACAGAACACGCAGTTAAGCGAGTGGCAAATTACTTTTCCGCTGTACTTCCTGTTCGCTTGGCGTGCACGTAGCGCCATCATGAGTGTGGGACGGAATAAGATAGACAGGGCATGGCCTCCGAGATCTTCATGGCGCCGGCTCGGATCGGCAACGCTGTTGCCGACGAACTGCGACTGCAGCTTGAGGCCCGCGCGTTTCAGCAAGGTGGCTGGCAGCGCTTCTGCGTCCTGGAAGGATTAATAAATAAAAATGAGTATAGCAAGTTGCTCGATAACGCAATCGCGTTCCACTTTTAAAGGCGAAGCATAAGCGTTCTTCAAAATTTTCTTTTTTTTTCAGTAGTGTGGGCAAAAATGCATCGCCGTCGCCAAGGCATTACCGCCATGAGAAAAACGAAATACATGCTGTTTTTGTTTTAGTTTCAGGCTCCTTATTGTAGTATCGAGGCCGCCACGGATACCACGCCGCAAGCATTGCTCGCTGTACCCCACTGCCGAGTGTAACCCCATAGGGGGATACCAAAATACTGCTGTAGCGCAGACGGCGCGTTCGAAGTGAAGCCACACGGCCGGTATCTCGCGGTGGGCAAAAAAAAAAGTAGCTTATAAAGTTCGTTCGGTCATACCATCGGCTTATTAGTAGCAGTTTTAGTGGCAGTAGCCGGCACCGCATGCAGAAAATAATCGCATTCTGCATAGTAGAATCATGTCATATTAATTTGCGGTTCTAATGATTGATTTATAGGTGTCTAATAGCGATAAAGAGTTAACAAACCCAGTTTTAATTTATTATTTTATGAAATTAACAAATGTAAACAAAATAAGAAAATGGGGTTCAGAAGTTTCAAAATGCTCAGATTGAAAAAGCAATGCTTGATAATGCCAATTAAGAAAATTTAGGGGGCCTATTTGATCCATTATAATTAAACAACTGAAAAATTAAAAATTTGAAAAGGCGGTTAAAGTGTGTCAAAAAGTTAATATTAAAAACGAGTGCTTGATGATGCTCACTTGAAAAATATAAAGGTTTAACTGATCATGTAACTACCTGAAATAATTGCAAAAAAAGCGAAATTGAAGAAATGACTGGTTATTATAAAAAAAAAAGTAAAATAGCTAGCGATAGCAAGTACTGCGAGACATGAACGGCGAAAATGACCATTATCAAACATGCCATTTTACTCGAGAACTTCACGCAAATGTTGAAAATTGCTGGGTGCTTCAGCTTTGCCGTAAATGTTATGACGCGGAAACGTGTGATGCACATGAACGGTGGTTCTCACATGTCAAACTTTATATGTTTGTATTTTATTTTATAACATTCAAAAATGGTATACAAAATACTTCGGATAAGGCAACATCGGCTTTCCATTGTTAGCAGTTTGACATCTTTGAACACCTTTCTTAATATTTTTTTTTTAATTTTCACATTATTTCAATTAAATGATCAAATACACACTGAAAGTTTTATTGAGCATCGTCAAGCATTGGCTTTTCACTCTCAGCATTTTGAGTCTTTGTATACCATCTCCTTAAAATTTTCCTTTTCAATTATGTCAGTTGATTAGTTACACACCAGCCCCACTGCAGTTCAGTAATTAGAGCACCGGACCTCTGCGCGCAAAAATGTAGGACTGAATTTCGGCCATGGTGGCCACTTTTTAACGTAGTCAAAAAGCAAGGTGCCCGTGTTCTATGCGGAGTCAGTGCACGTTGAAAAACGCCAGGGGTCGAAATTTCCGGAGCTCCACTACAGCGTCTCTCATAGCCTTAGTCGATTTGGGGCCTTAAGCCCCATAAACCAACAAACTACACACTGTAAACTTTCTTCTCATCATAAAGCATTAGCTTTTCATTGTAAGCATTTGATACCTTCGAATCACCATTTTATTTTAAAATTTTCCTAATTAGCACCAGCATGCATTGGCTTTTCATTCCGAGCAATTTAACACTATGAGGCCCCGTTTTTCTATTTTTCACTTGTTTGAAATATTTATCAGTTACACGCTATAAATATTAATTGGCGTCATCAGAAATTGTCTTTTTACTCCGAGCATTTTGAAACCTTTGAACCCCTTTTTTCATTTGTTTCATTGTTTAAATCAACAAGTAATTAATCACAATAATTTCATTAACTGTTTGTGGCCCATAACACATCAGTCAATCATCAATCACTATCACCAGAAATTATCATGATAGCTTTTGTTACGCAGACCCTGATAATTTCAGATACGCGATGCCTACTTCTACTACTACGAGCTGTGTAAGCTACCGTATATGTTTTCTTTGCTGTTTTATGTAACACGAACTAAAATTACTCGAAAAATTGGCAGTGGCTTAGCTCTGCAATGCCTGAATATACGTAGCCTAAAGCGTAAACTATAGTCTGAGCCGCTGTGGGACGTTAAACCCCACAAACCAAACCAAACCTAAAGAGTAAAGTGCCCGTGGCAGAGCGTTCGGGGAAGATTCAGTCTTCCGGGCCTCTCTCGCGGCAGCTCTGGGAAAGCGCCTTGTCGTGACGGTACATCGAGCGGCCCTTGTCGAACACAACCAGCATTTCATTGAACGCATTAAAGTTCACCGGCGTTCTATAATTTGTCTACAGTAAAGGAAAGGCGCAGTATCTGTCACTGGCGGAATCCCGCTATCATTCTCACTGGATACAATGAGAACCATGAACAGGGTTTCGCGATCTGGGGTGTAGCACAAATACTGCACAATATCGCCATAGTAGGCCTCACTTGGATTCTCAGATCTCATCAGTTAAGCGACAAATCCAGGCATGGATGGGTAGGGAGCTTTGTCTATTTGCACGAGCACAAGTTTGCAATGCCTTCCAGATGCCGCAGTCGCGTTCACGCCGCGATAACTACCGCGACTCAGGCGCAAAGGTCGGTAGCAGCGCCATCTCACTGCCTAAGAACAAACTGTGCAAGGCTCCGCGGCGCAGTGTGGAAGCTAACTATATTTGGAAACGTTGCTTTCCAGCGTCATGCTGGTGACTTTATGCTGCACGCCGACGCCGACAGCAAAGTTGGTGTCAACGCCTACGCCGGATGTTTTGCTTAGCATGTCCTTTAACGAAATAGTGTTAAAACGACAACAATGAGCACACGTGAATGGTGATCGGGGGTTTCGGGAGTAGGGAGACGTTTTGTATAGATGGGGCAGAGAGCGCAAATGCGAGACTTTTTACCGACGAAACTGGCGAATGATTGAGAATTCTAAACAAGAGGCAACTGCCTAAACAACTTTATCAAGAGCTGAAGCCAGAGGAGCCGGTGTGGCTTGGGCGCCTATTCCGGAAGTCTAGCGGCAGCCCCTGCTAACCGCGGGCGTGTGTCGAGGGCCCTTTAGGCCCTCAGTTCAGAGCTGGACAGGATAGCCTGCCACCTCCCTATAGCTGGCACTGCATTTGAGTCGTCAGGGGGACAAGTTGTGCAGGTACTGCTATGCGTTACGGGCCTACCTTCTGTCCACAAAGTTCGCATTTCCAGTCTCAAGGCCCGAGTTGTACTATTTTTAATCGTGCTGAAGAGTTCTATGCACCTGTACACAGGTATAGCTATCTAGCTTTTTCCACTTTGAAGAGCACCAAGGCTGGCGGCAGATATTTTCTGCGAGAAAATTTGCAGGGCTGTAGCCTCTCCGTGTACGTCGCCAGGATGTCGGGGTAAGGTCAGATAGGAGATGGAGTGGTCGGGATCCAGGCAAGAAGAACAGGCACCCCACGAAAGAAAATGGACCGCAATGCATGATCAAGGGACCGCCGGGCAAACCAGAACTTTAAAGCAATGGCGACTCGAGCTAGAGATCATGCGATGCCACCACAAGGCAGACACAATTGTGTTGCCGCTACATAACGTGCGCGGCAATGTTTCCTCCTGGGAGCGAAGGGGAAAAGAATGATGACAGTCTATAGGGTTCCCTCGTGACCCAATTAGGTTCCTTCCGATGCCTCACCGCGAGATGGCGCAGAGAGAAACGGTCACAATTCAGCACGCCGAAAGAGGGAGAACGCATTCTCAACAGTGTAAATGCATGCACATTGTCTCTTCATATCACTCAGGCGACTCACAAGCGGGTCTAACTGACATGCAAATGAATGCCGAGATATTAAAAATTGGCCAAAGAGGAAGGAAAAGCGGAGAACCTAACATTTAATTGTTACCTCAACTTAGTGGCTCACCTAGGGTAAGGGGTGTGCGCCATCGCGCCTGAGGCAGGGTGACAACGACAGTACCACATGATGTGAAGCGAAGATGGGAGGCCTGGCGCTATTTCTGCATAAGGCCCCTTCATAATTACGACCCTTCGCATGTACAAGAATATTCATAACGCACCGAAGCTAAACTTTAGAAGCAGCCCATCCTCTGGACACTGAGCGGACGCGACCACAAGACCGCAGCTACCGCCTGATCGGTCATCGAACAATAGAAATGAAGCCATCGATACAAGAGCCGAGTAAAAAAAAAGCTATGCGCGCGAGGCGTACTTGGAGCAGATATTCCAGCGATCAAAAGCAAGCCAAAAGCAAAAGCAAGTTACAGGAGAATGCGCAGCTCAACACCATCGATGAACTGGTGCAGCAGCGCCGTGATGCTCGCAGACTGCAGGCCACTTTGTCACATTCCACGCAAGCACTGAGGGCGTATGCAACATCACAAATTATTCTTCAGCCAACTGCGCCAGTTCTCCCTCCTTGGAACTTTGTACAATTAGGAAACACCAAGCCAACTGATATCCGCAGACCAACGTCTGCCAACTCGGCATCGTTGCTTCGCTAGAAATATGAAGAGCAAGATACTCACCTGCCTCAAGATTCCATATTAGTGTACGTGGATGGAAGCCTGCAAGGCTGTGAAGCCGAAACAGCAATCTACTGTCCACGGAGACCTAGCCTGAATCAGACCACTACGTTTCAGCTTTCGGAACTACTTACATCTTTCTGCGCTGAGTACGTGGCAGTTCAGGAGGCACTCTCCTCCGTGGCTTCCATAACCATGCTCCCTAGAGCCCACGTTGTCATCCGCACTGACGCACTTCAAGCAGTACGTCTGCTCTGACGTGTCAGCCGCTGCCCTAAAGTTTGCTAAGACATCCACCAGCTTGCGGTGCGCATCCCACAGTCAATACGCATTGAGAGGGTCCCACGGGATCTGCTGCCTTCCCAAAGA
The DNA here is from genome assembly GCF_055883805.1 of Amblyomma maculatum. Lineage (NCBI taxonomy): Eukaryota > Metazoa > Arthropoda > Arachnida > Ixodida > Ixodidae > Amblyomma > Amblyomma maculatum. The sequence goes on from NC_139354.1 coordinate 133,938,201, forward strand.
CAAGCTGACTTAGCAACCCGCCTCGCGAACCAAGACGCATCAGTCCCACGGCTCCTCGAAGTGGACGATGCTACCCTCCTTTTGTCAAAAAAGGATCACCTCCGGCGCCGCACACGTGCACCTATCCCTCCGTGTGCGATATCCCTTCCCCGCGGTCTCACCCGTGCAGAGGAGGTTGCGCTTAGGGGGATCCGGGTCGGTGTTGCCCTTACACCAGCTGTCACTAGGACGTGGTCATACTTTCAGCACTTATATCCCCGCCCAGTGTTCCCGATCTGTAAAAACGAAGATATTGAGGCCGACATCCATCACTTGCTGTGGGGCTGCCCAGCACTCAAACCAACCCGAATCCGGCACCTGAGCATAGCTGGCCTTTCAGCAACCAATCCTGATTCATACGTCACTAGGACGCAGGGACCTCATCATCGCTCACTTCTGGACTTCATAAAATCAGCCAACCTTTTTCCATTCATTTAATCATTTATTCATCGTTCATCTCATACCCTACTGATGCTCTGAGGCAATAAATATCAAATAAAAAAGCAAGCCATTAAAGCAGTATACAAAGCTTATTGGTGCAAAGCACACGGAAACAAGGTATGCTAGTAAAACAAATGTGAGGGCCCTTAGAGGAAATCAATGCTGTAATGGCACGCAGAGCAAGTCAGTAGAAAGCAGAGGGAGACTTTAACAGACCTCTGTGCCGAATCTGAAGTACTCCTTATTGCATATGTGACATATAGAACGCTCAGATCAGGTGTCGCAGTAATATTACTATACACATAAACGGAATCGCATCGCACTAATTCAGAGTCCTATTTCCAGCCTGCTTTAAGGAAATAGCACGAGATGGCGTCATTTGTCATAAATTTATTCAATGTACGCGAGTTTAGTGAGTACAAGTGAGCAATCGCTCGCAGCTGAAAAGTGTGGGTAGCTAGAAACAAAATGACGACAGTTGTATTTGTTTATTAAGTTCACGAATGTCCGAACGTCCACTGTACTGCACTATAGTCGGTGCACCGCTCTGTGGTATCCTTGCAACGGTTACCTCTCACGTCATAGGGATGTCGACTCCTGCATGTGTTTGGCTAGTAAAGTATTTCGCCCGATACCTGAAAGTGAAAAGAAACATTATTCTTGCAGCAGCTGTCCAATCTCTATCAAACATTTCAGTGTCTAACCTAGCATTAGCGTTATAATAATGAGATAGTGATTCTGCAGAAAAGAGTCTGGGATATACCATTTTACTTTGCAAGGACAGCTAGACAACCCAGCTTTTCGGCGTACTTTTAAGATTGCAGAAAATGAACCTTTAGGGATTGGCGTAAAAGCCTCCCTCTGAGGACATCGTGAAGAAAACAGCGACATTGTCAAGCCGTATGCCTCTTAGCCAATGGGAGCTAAAGTGTTATAGCTGAACGGGTGCGAATGAATGCTTGGAACGACTGTTGTGTTCAATTATGAGTGAGCTTTTATTGCATGCTACGCACGAATATTACATTACTGATATACACGCGCTGCAAAAATGAGTCTAAATTATTTGCCACTGGCCAATCACCAAATATGCGGGCCAGTGAAGCTCGGCGCGTGCGGTGGCGATAAGCATTCTGCATTCGAGTACTAATAGTTTGTTTGGCTTATGTGTAATGTGATGATGCAATATATTTTCGTATAGCCCTTGCTCGCGTTTACAACTTAGACCAAATGGCTTTTTGCCACTTATTCAGAGCACCTTGTTGAAAGGGACAGCGGGAAGAAACAGGTGACCTCTATCAAAACATATCTGTGCATGTTAGCCCGATCGACGGGCCACTCATCATTTTGAGCCTTAAATTTATTTCTCGTGATACAAACCCACGGTCTGGTTCTGTGCGTCAGCATGACCTTCGAACTCAGCCGAGGTAAAATATGGACTCATTGCTCCTAGCAACAAGTCTCGCTGAGTATAGCGAACTATAGCGAGCGGGCTCACGAGCACGTCTTTCTGACCATGAATACATGACTGTTTAAACACTATCGTTTACGTACAGTATTAATTACAGGTAAATAATATGTTTAATAAAGCTTCAAAATTACGGTATATCCTCTTTAGACTGCTTATGTCAAGTATGAGTGTAGTAGAATAATTTTCTTAATAATCCATATCTATTCAAATGATTGAGAATAAAAATGAAGTTTACGCCAGACGATCGTCATATATCGTTGGACAACATATGCCGTGTTGAACTGCTCTTAGTAATTTTAAATAATAATTTATTCTGACTTGAACTTTCAAAGCAGCATAAAGTCATAAACCCAGGAAAAGCTAATACTACGCACAAGGACACTACACTACTGCTGTTTTACATGTCTGAATGAATTAGTGGTTATTAGCTAGTTACTTTCATATTTGAAGTTTATGCTACAGCATCGTCACATATTCCTGAAGACGCTTCGTCGGTTATTATGCGCAAATATATATGCCATTGTACAGCTACTGCTCTATCGTAGGTGGCTCTAGGGTAAACATTATATGGCTTTTAAAACAAAAAAAAATCAATAAATGCAGTTCTCGGAACTGTAATGTGGCATGTTTAGGCCTTTGGATGTGCCCGGGTGCATGGGGCGCTCTTGAGGTAACGTAGCAGTGGATGAAGGTGTTTAGAGAAAAGTGTTTGCTACGCTGGTGGTGGGGAGACTCGATAGTCAGAGCCACATTCGGGAATCTGATTTGATGACATAACCTATGCACTCCTCAAGAAACCAAAGCTGAATCGCTTGGTGCACAAAAAACTTGTGATAATTTTTTCAGGTAATTCGCAAATCTGTAAATATATTAGTTTGGGAAACGTAATTTCCAAAAAGAGAATAGCCAAGAAAACACACTAGAGTAAAGAAAAACTGATATTTTTAGATATTTAGCGAACTTGCCAGAAAAATGATTAAAACAAAAAGCAGAATATATCTACGCATGACCTTGAAGAAGATGTTACGAAAAAATAATTGGCCGAAGGGCCAACCTTGCGCGCAAATACTGTTGGAGACGCTGCAGAACAATAAGATTCTATTTGGTTTAGCTCGCGTTATCGTGTTTAATTTTCCGAAGCGACTCAGGCTAGGAGGGACGCCGTAGACCAAGGCTTTATAATTTCACCATGTATGATTCTTCAACGGTCTACTAATATCTCAAATACAAATAATGTTACGTATTACTGCACTCTGTACTCCGTCTGGTCATGCACTAATCTTGCACAACACTGCTACTTCATTTATCAGTAACGAGAGGCCCGCAATGCGATTCATTATCCACGTTTACCACACTGCGTAAGCGGTTAAGGACGTCTAAGGAATAATGAAATTGACAATGCAGTGATGTCATAAAAAACACGGTGCCAACTTTAGCCTCTCTTTAATGTGGTCCCGAGATAATCCAGAACAAATATGATGTATTTAAATTTAGCTAAGGAATAAAAACTTTTCATTGAACGTTGCTAATGCGGGTATCCATCGGAGACACAAAAGTGGCTATTTGTCAATAACGATTATAACCAGTGTCTTCCGTGTAAGCCTAAAGAAATGTTTTTTTTTGTTATTTTCATGTGCTCCTAATCGCACGCCATGTCCGCGAAGATCAAAATAGATATAGCAATACATCGATGGAGCGAAAAGAATGAGAAAATAAACGCGCGCAGAAACCATGTCCTCGGCACTATGAACAAGGAATTTTTTTAGAAGACCTCAATTAGGCTTCCTTCATTATAGTGAAATGATAACACCCATAAAACTCAGCTAAGCATACCAGAATGCAGCAAAAGAAAGTTGCATGAAGCAAAACATTACGAGTGTAAACTTTTATTAAGCGTGTACATTAGTTCTAAGCCGACCTGAGCATTCGCCCCAATTGTTTTGTAGATCCTGTGCTTTGCTAGAGTCGTTTTTTATTTTTTTGTTTTAATTTAATTTCAGAATTGATTTTTGGAATTTTCCATTGCACTAACTATTATAGTTTCTATCGCTGTCACGAACATCTCGTACTCACAAAACAAGGAGTGTTTCTAATCTTGTTAGACGCCCAGCGTTTCTGTTTTGAGGGTACATCTCCGTCTCTGTAAACAACATTTTAGGTTCACTACCCAAGCGATTAATGAGTCCTACTTTATTTTCAACTTATTTAGTTTCCTTTTGTTACAGGAATTCTGCAGAAAAATGTGACATCAATCCCCGTATTTGTGACCTGTTTAGACCTGTTGTGCCACGTGGGCAAAGAGTGGATTTGGTGCAGTTTGCCGATTGGTCCCGAGGTCATGACGTAACAGTAGACCTTGGTCAATCCCAGGCTCTCAGAAGCATATTTTGAGCGACCCTGGGCTTCACTGCTAACAGGCAAAGGCGTGTTTCGGCTTTGATATATAGTATCACCCAATTCATTTATTTCTTTTAACTGGTCAACAGCATCTCGGTGCGCAGTTCTTGCGAAGCACGTCTGCTACGGCATGCCACCTAGCGTTGAATCCTCATATGATAAAGTCACGCCAAAGAGCCACTTTTTTCCAGTCGGTGCGATGAAGACATCTCTCTCTTTGCTAAGGCACGCGGAACTGTTTACTTCGGCCAGCAACAGCTGATGTTCCCCCACCCAGAAGTAGCGAGGGTAATAGAACACAGTAGTACCACCGGTGGAGTGACCCTCATTCTGTGATGCACTCCTGTTGCGGTCTCCGTGAGTTTCAGGCAATGTTCGATGTCAGGAGGTTTTGGTATATATTGTTTGCATTCCCCAGGGAGAGAGAAAAAAAACACCTCATTTGCGATATGAAGAATGTTTGGCCCGTATGAAACAAATATAGTTTACTCAAGCAAAAAAAAAAAATACGGAGCCTTGGAATTCGTAACGTTAAGGCTGCGTGTACGTCGCCTGAAATTTTTAATAACGAAGGCAGCTATCTGAAGATTTCCTACCACAGCTGGCAGTAGATTTAAGGAGCGCACTTTTTCAATAGATGCAATAAAAAAAGCAGTTGGTAACACCGATATGTACAGTAGCACTTTGGCAGCGGCCCACGCCTCACTGATACAGCGCACTCACAGTCGCTTAGTTTTGGTGCCTAATCAAATACCGGTAATATGTAACTTCAATAAGGCGTGAACATCGCTTTGTTTCAAGCTGGCTTGAAACGCTCGGCGATAAGGGGCGTCGTGTGTTCCATACAATGACTCCAGATGCAAAGGGGGTGAAAACTCTCGAGTCTGCGCATGCGCCGGTAGCTCATCTACCTCGGCGCTCAATTACGACAGTGTGGGTCATCAGCACGTTTATGTTACATCAAAATGAGGACCACACTTTTTCAGTGGCGCCACGACTTCGCGCAGGCATAGTAGACCAGTTAGAACTGACTTAGCTATGGGTAAATTACGGGAGTCTTTCCCATTCACTCATTGTGATCGCAGCTCCATACTTACTGATTTGTACTCCTTCATTGAGGCGGGCTCGTTGATCTTGAGATCTTTTAAGGTAAACACCGAGTGGGTTGTGTTCACCACCGCCGTAGCCGTGTCCTTCGCGTGAGCAACTGTGAAGCCGTCCCTGTACATCTTCATGATGATAACGGTTTCGCCGTTCGGGTTACTCAAGGAGGCAATTGTTGATTTGGCATACTCTATTTTTACACTGCACGATAGAAAGAGCTCCAATCAATTCAGTTCAACATATGAAGCGCCATGTGTACTGAGATGTGATTGTCTGGCGGCAATGGGAAGATGGAGACATTATACCTGTTATTTGAGACAAATAGTTAAATATTTAAATAATACGTGACTACTCGCGGCACTAATCAGGCGCTTTAAGTTTTCTGGAATGATAATGTGGTTCATGTGGCAGATGTTGCCAAGATACGCCTCCTTTAACCACAGTGCAGGCTTACGCGATGCAGTGAAGGAGATGTTGAAGTGAAGTGAGCTGAAGATCCATATGAAAGATACCGCAGCCGCTCACACACTCCAATTATCGAGTTTTACGTAGTCTGCGGTCTTCTTCCTAGTGCTACGCTGCTTTCATCGACACACGTTATTATGAAGGCTACGTAGCATAAGGTAATTTAACAAGATTCACCGAATGCAAAGAAGGATTAACAATAGATGATATTGCAGGAAAGTCTGCATGTTTTACCGGAACCTTTTGCCATACGTACAGGGCAGCTAATGTTACAAGAATCTATTCAACCTTTGTGTTACGGGTTTAATAAGGATTTGCTTGTCAGTAATGTATGCCTAGTGCCTAGGTCTCGTTCACTGGGATATCGCAGTGTAACCATTGCAGTGCATGCTACTACTAGATCGGCAGCTGTCTCGGACTTGGAAGCAGGGTAGTAATACATTCAGGCCCATAATTTACGACAAAGCATTAAAACTGTGCGAACTGTAATGGCTTGTACGTGTGTGCTTTTTCAATGTGCCAGTTTTCAGCAACGCTGTTGCATATCCTTTCTCCATGCTTGCATAGATCGTGCTCCACTCTATCCAGACATGAAGATGAGCATAGTACGGTTAAAGGGTAAAACTTGGTGCTTATTAAAAATATACTGTCTGTCGGGGTAGCTTCGTGTTTAGTGACACGGGGCGTCGCTTCTAAGCCATAATAACACTTTTTGAATTCAGCCATGAATCGATGGAAGCGAAACACAAGAGGCGCTGCTGTGCTTTGCAGTATCAGTGCTATGGAAACATTACCGTTTAATCTTGATTACCCTTGAGCTCTCCGCTATGACTTCCCAGAACGTCTGGGATGCTTCAAAACATTTATAGCACAAAATATTCTCCACGTTGCAAGCATGAATTCAGGTTATCTCTACGAAACCAATGTAAAACTAGCCATTAGCCTTACCTACTGTTTATATTGCAAATCGCTATAAGTGGTTGGCGTGTTTAAAGTCCAGAACAATAATGTGGTCAACATGTGGAAGGCTTTTTGCGCAGCAATACAAATAGCAGCTTTCTTTGCAGATATAGTTTTTTTATTTTAAGCACACGTAGTTCAGAACAACAGAATAGGTTAGAGCAAAAGTGTAAACTGAGCGATTGCTTGCATCTTTGCTGTTTTCATGCACTACAATAAAAAAAGTGCGCAGTCGTCACTCCTTAGTATCGCCATATTGCATCAACTCTATTCACTTTGAATCGTGTATGAAAAATAATGCAGAATCATTGATGCTTTAACATCCACATTTAGGAAACAGCCATAATAGTATTTTGGTCAAATACACAAGACACTCCATGAAGCGTAGCATGCACTGATGACATAGCGAATGATTCTGCATCATATGATTCCAAGCATAATAATGACAAAGATAAACATGATCTTAGAACTCCAAAAAGTGTTATGCTTTCCACTCCATTTACCCCATAAAGCAGAGGAACGAGATCCTATATAATAGCCTTTTTTGCTTGTAATATATTTTATAGGCTCTACTACGGATTGCACAATTTAGAGAAATTTATGTCCGCTACAAAACGGTCACCTGAGGCATGCTTCCAATTGAAAAGACGCTTTTCTTAAACCCGAAGTATGGTTTTATATGCAGCTCTCTTTCACCTACATACGCAGCTAATGTACCATTGTACATTGTAAAGGCTTAATATTTGGTAGTACTGGCTAGTGAGGTGTAAACCATGGGCGCAAGATGTAGTAAATGCGTTTTTATATATACTTCTCAGGTCATTCTTTCAATTTCAAACAGCGTTTCAGGTGTTGCGATCGACCATTTTAGATCTAGATGAAATAAAATCAAAGTTCTGTTGGCTGCCAAAATTTGAAGCTTTTCGCTGAACTCAACATGAAAACAAATGCTGTGAAAATTGAAGGGTTTCCTCCACAGCTGCAGTTAGTTTTGTATATTGTGCACATATTGTACCGCAATGCAATTTGAAGCACGGAACAACTTTTATTTGTGTGGTTCGTATATTTATTGTCAGGAAATAATGTGACATGTGCATGTTTTACAAACAATTCCACATTTAAAGAATTCTAAACAATGTTTCGGCATTTTAAAGATGTTTTATTTCTAGGAAAAACTAACTTGGCTCCTCGGGTGCTGAATATTTGTCAGAAAAATATCTTTCCAAACAATAACGCCCTTTAGTTTCATGTTTTGCTCCAGGTTGAACATGCTGTCATTCTGCGCAAATATTTTAGAATTTAGTCGCGAGTGCTTTTTTATATTTGTCACAGACCCCAGCCTTTCCCGTCAACAGAGGTACGGGATCCCCTTTGCGGTTACCGTCGTCCCTCTATGAGGTTTGACAAGCCATTTAAAAGTTGAGCCGCTCAACCCGTAAAGTACGTGTGTAGGTGTGCGATGGAGAAATAAGTTCAAGAAAGTCACTTTCTTTTGCAAACAATTGAATATTTATAGAAAGTGATCGAAATTAGACTTCATAATAATAGAGTACATTAAAAATAAAACGCCACGACATGATAGTGATAAAAGACGACTCGGTAAATGAAAAGAGAAAAACTCGAAAATGAACAAAACACTAGGATAAAAGAAAGACTACAAAGATAAAAAATCAAGTATTCCAGATATAATAAGTATGGGCAAGGGTTACATAGAAAACACAGCGTAAAAATCAGATCAAGGTTAACAAAGGCGAAATTAATGTTCGAATAAACAACAATTTACGGCAAAAAGAAATTCTCACGCCTTTCTTGTTAGTTGAGGTGTCGAAGGCTGGGTTGACTAACACATCGCTGTGCTCATCTGTACGGCCGCCGCTACGGATCAACCCAGGCTTCGACGCCTCAACTATCGCCTTTACGGTCAACAAAGGCGCGGGATCCCATTTACGGTTACCTGTCGTTCCCCTATAACCTTAAAGGAGGGGGGGGTTGTGACAATATTTTTTGAGGTCATTAGATTTAATTAAAACATTTTGTATTGAGGAAGCAATTTATGTTTGAAGCTGAACATTTGCTGCTACGTGTGAAACATACATTTGGACTTATATCTTAGCTGACCCGTCTAAAGTTCCCAATATGCACTGGGCGCATAGAAGAGCAGGGCAATGAAGCTGTATTTAAGACAGCACCCTACGACACATCTAGCCTGTCTTGCACAACACGAACTATTGTTTTTGTGTCCTCCATGCATAAATAGGCTATTGTGGAAAATAGAGGGATTGTTAAATAAACGAAAAAGGTTGCAGAATAAAATGAAGCTGTGGAGAGAACGATGGTGAGGCCTTTACGTATAACCAATATATTGTTACGAGTGGGTAGATGTTCCAAAGGGTAGAATAATGTCCCAATCCCGATGGTCGCCGGAGACATACATTGATAACATATCTGTGAGCGTATGGTTGAGGCGTTCTGTAAGGCCGTCAGTCTGAGGATGATAGGCGGGGGTACATTTGTGGCGGACGGTGCACACATGAAGTAGCTTGTCAACCACTCTGGAGAGGAAGCAGCGACCTCGATCCGTGAGTAGTTCAAAAGGGGCACCGTGTTGTAGTATCACGTCGTGGAGGAGGAAATCAGCGACGTCTGTAGCGCAGCTGGTTGGGATCGCGCAGATAAAGGCATAACACGTAGCATGGTCGGTCGCTACGGCGATCCATTTGTGCCCGACGCAGAGACCGGGAAGGGTCGAAACAAAACAACACCAACACGGAAAAATGGGTCTGTGGGATGGATATTGGCTGTAGGTGTCCTGATGGAAATGCGGATCGTTTTTTCCGACGCTGGCACAGCTCACATGCGGCCATACAATGTTGAACTGAGCGATAGAGGCCCGGCCAGTAAAAACATCGGCGCACGCTGTCATACGTGCGGGACACGCCAAGATGTCCAGCGGTTTGATCATCATGAAATTTTTCCAGGATGGGGGAGCGCAGATGTTTCGGAACTACGAGCAAGAGCTCAGCGCCATCAGGTCGCATATTGCGGCGGAATAATGCGTCCCCTTGGAGTACGAACATGGCGATGGCAGGATGAGACTGGCCGGTAGATGATAGACCGGAGCGCGGAGTCCAAGCGCTGTTCGTCGGTTATATGGGGAAAGCCGATAAAGACAGGACGCATGCTTCAATGTCACAGTACGTAGAGCTGGGAGGGTCGACAGGGTGGCGGGACAAGTAGTCTGCAGCTTGGTGAAACCGACCAGACTTATAGACCAGGGAATATGTGTATTCTTGCAATCTTAACGTCCAGCGTCCCAAACATCTAGTAGGGTCTTTGAGTGAAGACAGCCAGCACAAGGCATGGTGGTCTGTGATAACATTAAAGGGTCGTCCAAACAAATAAGGGCGGAATTTTGAAATAGTCCAAACAAGAGCTAGGTACTCCCTTTATGTGATAGAGTAATTTTGTTCTGCCCTAGATAGTAGGCGGCTGGCATACGCAATTACTCTGTGCAGCCGTGGTGTCGCTGAGCGAGGATAGCTCCAATGCCGTGACCACTGGCGTCAGTGCGGAGTTCCGTACGGACCGAAGGGTTCAAATGGGCCAAGACGGGTGGATGGGCGAGAGCAGCGATAAGTTCGGAGAAAGCTGCAGCTTGGTCAGGGCCCGAAGAGAAAGGTGCATCTTTTTTCAGTAGGGCGGTGAGAGGGCGAGCAAGGGCTGCGAAGTTCTGAACGAAACGACGGAATTAAGAACACAAGCCAAGAAAACTTAGAACATCACTACATGAACGGGGTGTCGGAAAAGTACGAACGGCACGAATCTTATCGGGGTCAGGCTGGACACCAGCAGCATTCACTAAGTGGCCAAGAACTTTGGTTTCTCGATGGCCGAAACTGCATTTCTTGGAGTTAAGTTGAAGGCCGGCGCGGCGGAATAGCTCGAGAATGGTAGAAAGGCGAGAGAGGTGGCTGTCAAAAGTGGCCGAGAAAACAATGACGTCGTCTAAGTAACAAAGACAAGTGGTCTACTTGAATCCGCGCAGCAACGAGTCCATCATCCGTTCGAAAGTTACAGTGGCGTTACATAGGTCAAAAGACATGACTGAATTGTTAGAGGCCGTCAGGAGTGATAAATGCTGTTTTTTCGCGGTCTCCTTCATCGACGGAGGTTTATCAGTAGCCAGAGCGAAGGTCGATGGAGGAAAAGTAGCTGACTTCATGTAAGCAATCAAGTGCATCGTCGATGCGCGGAAGAGGGTAGACGTCATTTCTGGTCAACTTGTTAAGGTAGCGATAGTCGACGCAGAATCTCCAGCTGCCATCTTTTTTCTGGACTAGCACAACAGGTGACGCCAAGGGACTGTTTAAAGGCTCAATGATGTTGTCGGCCAGCATCTTGTCAAATTCACATTGAATCACCAGGCACTCGGAAAAAGAGACACGGTACGGTCGCTTGTGAACAGGAGCAGCATCGCCGGTGTCGATGCGGTGGGCTACAACAGACGTTTGGCCAAGACGTCGAGCCCCAAAATAAAAAATGTCGCTATATAAAAGCAACAGCTTGTAGAGCGTGTCGACAAAATCAGGTTGCAGGTCGGCCGCAATCATGCTGGAAACAGGATCACGGTGTAAAAGAGACGACATATAGGAGCGGTAGGGGCTGTGCAAGGTGCAGAGTGAGGGTCGGTAGTTAGGGCTGAAACTTCACAGTCGGTTAGCGGGGACAATTCAGCTAATGATATTCCGTGGGGGAGGATTGGGTCGACAAACTGAAGTTTAGGACTGGGGGAGTGGTGCGATTCTGGGATATGTGTACGATGAGGTGTGGGAGGATGACGTCACACTGCAGGACGACGTCTGTAAATTGGCGCGCCAGGCAGTCTCCATCGGGCACGGGCGGGAAAGGGCACATAGGAATATAAACCGCTTCCGGAGGGAGGCGGGAATATTTTGCTGAGCGGAGACGAGGTGGCGTGGAGAGGTCTTCATAGTAGAGGTGAAGGTCCAGGCGTACAATGCCGGTTGAGCAGTCAATAGGGGTTAATGGGTGGTCAAGAAGTCAAGGCCAAAGGTCAGGTCATGGGGGCATTCCTGGAGCACGGTGAATAAGACTGGTGTGTGACGACTAGCAATGGTTACACCGGCGGTACACATACCAAGCACGACAGCACTGCTGTCATTGGCGACACGAACGGTGGGCAAAACTTCTGGCGTCAGGACTTTCTTCAGGTGACGGCGAAACAACGAGGAACTGAGGACAGGGAGTTGGGCACCATTGTCAATACGAGCAGAGACAGGAACACCAGCAACAAGGACTTCGATGAGGTTAGATTGTGGAACAAAGGTCAACAGAGGTTTTTCTGTCCGAGGCGCGAATGCAGCATCACCTTCGGGAGCTGCATCGTCTAGTTTTCCGAGAAGTGGCCGGCATAGGACGGTGAAGAATTACGACGTGGAAGAGGAGAGCGGGAACTTCGGTTTTGCAGGAAAGGCGACCGGCTGGAAAAACGAGCAGGTTGAACCATGATCTGCACGGGACGGGTCAGGGTGGGGCGAAGAACGGCGTTGTGCAGACTCCACTGCTCTTGACGTGGTAGAATGGGCGGGGCGGCATATACCGGCGGTTGCGGCAATGACGGGAGATATGACCAACACGGGAACAGTTGAAGCAAATGGGGCGATCGTCAGCGGTACGCCAGTCAGTAGAATTACGGTAGCGGTCATCATCATCATCAGCCTGATTATACCCACTGCAGGGCGAAGGCCTCTACCATATTTCTCCACTTAACCTGGTTATGTGCTAGCTGCATCCACTTGACCCCTGCGAACTTCTTTATCTCATCCGCCCACCTAACTTTCTGCCGCCCCCTGCTACGCTTTCCTTCCCTTGGAATCCAGTTTGTTACCCTCAGCGACCATCGGTTATCCTCTCTTCGCACTACATGTCCTGCCCATGTCCATTTCTTCTTCTTAATTTCCACTAGAATGTCGGTAACTTGAGTTATTTCTCTGACCCACTCTGCACGCTTTCTATCTCTTAATGTTACCCCTACCATTTTTCGTTCAATAGCCCTCTGGGTTGTCCTTAACTTAAGTAGAACTCTCTTGGTTAGTCTCCACGTTTCAGCCCCATAGGTGAGTACAGGCAAGATGCAACTGTTGTATACTTTCCTCTTGAGCGATACCGGTAAGCTGCTAGTCATAATCTGCGAGTGCTTGCCAAATGCGCTCCATCCCAATCTTATTCTTCTTGTTATTTCCTTTTCATGGTCCGGATCTGCGGTTACTACCTGTCCTAAGTAGACATATTCGCCTACTACTTCCAGTATTTCGCTACCTAATGTAAACTGCTGTTCCTTCCCGAGGCTGTTGAACATTACCTTAGTCTTCTGCATATTGATTTTCAAGCCTACCTTTCTACTTTTTCTGTGTAGCAAGGCAATGTCATCAGCAAATCGCAGATTACTGAGGTATTCTCTATCTACCCTTATCCCTAACTGCTCCCATTCCAAGTCTCTGAATACTTCCTCTAAACAAGCTGTGAATAGTACTGGAGAGATTGTGCCTCCTTGCCTAACACCTTTCTTTATGGGAATTTTGTTACTTTCTTTATGCAGAACTATGGTTGCTGTGCAGCCACTATATATATCTTCCAGCACTTTCACGTACGGCTCGTCTACCCCCTGATTTCGCAATGACTGCATCACCGCCGAGGTTTCAACTGAGTCAAATGCTTTTTCGTAATCAATGAATGCTATGTATAAGGGCTGGTTATATTCCGAGCATTTTTCTATCACCTGATTGATGGTATGGATATGATCGATAGTAGAATACCGTTTCCGAAACCCTGCTTGATCCTTTGCTTGATTGCAATCTAAGGTTATCCTGATTCTATTAGCGATTACCTTAGTAAATACCTTATACGTAACAGACAGTAAGCTGATTGGTCTGTAATTTTTAAGGTCCTTAGAATCCCCTTTCTTGTGAATGAGGATAATGTTTGCATTCTTCCACGGTTCCGGAACCATCGATGACACCAGGCACAGCGTATACAGGGTGGCCAGCTTTTCTAGCACGATATCCCCCCCCCCGTCCTTCAGCAAATCTGTAGTTATCTGATCTTCTTCAGCTGATTTCCCCCTTTTCATAGTTTCTAGTGCTTTCTTGACCTCATCCTTCGTCACTGGTGGAACGTCTGACTGTTTTTCCCTACCGCCAATCTCACCACGGTCCTGACTGCTTTGGCTACTGTAGAGATCTGTATCGGTATCTAGGAATAAAGCCGGGGATAGAGGCAGCAGCGATCAGAGGAGGGGTTGAGTTGGAGTCGATGGTGTGCGGGAGGTGTCCAGTAGAGATGCCTATGTTAGCGACCTCCTGGCGAACAACAGCCTGGATGAAGGATACCGTAGGCAGGGTGTTGTCTGTCAGCTGAGATGAGGAAACAGCTGGAGCCATGGCCCCGAGTTCGCGGCGGATGATTTATGTCAAGTTAGTCGGGTTGGAAGGCTCACGGAGAGTAGGCAGATCAGTACAGGACGAGATAGCAGCTGTGTTCGGCAGGCGGTCAAACCGGTGACATATGCGTTTTTGTTTCTCCTGCTCAAAGCGCCGGCACACTTGAAGAGCAGAGTCCACAGTTGAGCAGTCCTTGCATAAGGGTAGGTAAAAAGCGTCGTCGCCTATACCCTTTAGTATGTCGCCCACTTTATCTTCCTCAGTCATGACCGAGTCGAATTTTCGGCACAGGTATAGGACGTCTTGTATGCAAGAAATATATGACTCGGACGATGTTTGGGCGCGAGATGCCAGGTCTTTCTTGGCAGCAAGGCGGCGTCCAATGGGTTTGCCGAAGAGGTCGTGAAGCTTTTGTTTGCAAAGGTCCCACAATGTCAGTTCGTCCGTGCGTTTCAAACCAAACGCGCGCGGTGCCGGTCAAATAAAATATGATATTTGCCAGCAACAGCGTTGCGTCCCAACGGTTGTGTTTGCTTACTCGTTCGTAGAGTAGGCCGACCAGTCGTCCACATCAACATCGTCGGTCCCACAGAATGTGCCCGGGTCCCGGGGTTGTGCCATCATGACAGTTGGGGCGGCGGCCGTAGAGGGGGTGGGGTCTGCGGACTTGGTGATGGTACCGACGTGGCCTCCACTGCGGAGATCCAGCCTGTTGTACGGGAATCGATGATTTCACCTCCACCGAAGATGTCAGGAGTAGAAATCACGCCACCACTCTGAAATCGCTGGGCACCGCTTAGCCGCACAACTCAACACTGAGCGTGGTCTTCGTCCACACACCCAGACACTTTTCTTCACTTGCTGAATGCCAGCAAGGTACACCACATAACAATATAATGGTGATTAGCTAGACTGGAGAAGCTCGCTTGTGTAATTCCGAATTCTTTGATTCAGCGCCAGGCAGGCACACAATTGGTGATTACCTGCCTGAATCTTTGGATCTGATGGCAGCTGGAGCACCTGGGCAGAGATATGCGCCCTGAAACTGACGACACATTAAAGTAAAGGCAGGAGTGAGGGTAGCACGTGCGTGTATCTTCTGAAACCGAACTTCCTAGGCATGGATGGGTTGCCCGCAGAGGAAAGAGACGAGATCAAGCATGCGGTTCCGTGATGCTCATTTTTGGTGAGAAGAATAGCATCACTCACAGCGACGAGCCGAGGAATTGATGAGGGCACAGTCTCTAGGCTGGTTGCACGATCTGAAGAGCTTTGCAAACTGAACAGGTCACGTGGAACGCACTCATTTTGAATGGGTGGCGAGATTCCAGTCGCCAAACGCTGTGTGCTCTGGAATAATTCTGGGCGGTGACCGAAGCATCTAAGTAGGCGGGTTGCATGAAAGCCGTCTGTGTGGTCAAGAATATTGGCCATAGGAAGCAAGGTAACGGCGGCTACAGGACAAAATGCGTCAGGGATAGAAATACTCAATAGTTCAGGGGCCGCTTGCAATCCCACTCTCTGGATATCCAGTTCTGGACAAAATGCTAGTTGGTCAAATTAAACTATATTCCTCTGTTCTCTTATGCATGCTTTGTCATCTGCTGCGGTGCAATATGAAGAAAATGTGGCGGCGGGATGAAAAAGCAATCTCTTTTCGTAGCAGTGATGAAGTGCCTTTGATGACAGAATGCAGGTTACTGTCGTGAAATGTACGTATTGAGTAAAACAATGGCTGCACAGCTTTGTACACAGATAATTATCTTTCTAAGAGAGGTTCCCAACCGCCTTCGTAGTGGTCTGTTGGTGTTGCATCTTGCGCTACTCCCAACAGCACAGAGCCGTCTTTATAGACCAACACCATGTTTACAAACAAAGGGGGCGCTCGCCGTACCCCAGCCGAATGGGGGTGAAAAATAGGGTTAGCGTCCATAGGAATACATGAAATCGAAATATTCCAATGCAGTTTTCTCATTTTACGGGGCATCTGTGATGTCGTTATTCGGTACAGAGCAACCATGAACATCCTAGAACAGATCGCCAAAATATGAAATCTCATTACCGAGGCGAAGTACTTTTAAAATACCGCGAAACATGTTGAGGTGCGAGTTCGGAGGGCGACCCGTAGAAATACATGTAAACACCACTTACCGGAACATTTTTCTCATTTCGCAGAGCATCAGAAGTGGTGGCCGGTCGTTAAACGTTGACCAGAGCTTTGAAGAAGTTTGTGATAAAGTATGGTGGGTCATTAAGGGAGCAGTCTACTTTTAAAACTCCCCGAATAACATGTGTTATGAATCCAGACACCGCCAAAAGGCAAGCTGGGTGTAGCAAATCGCGCAGTTTTGCTTACAGTCTGATATGCTGCCGCATAGGGTAAATAAGCTTGATAATACTGTCGCTCCAGTGATACGTGCTAGACAGAATTACATTTAAAAAGCAGTTGTCAAACGCTATATGACAATATGAACCAAACGAGATTCGCGCATTGCAGCAGACGACAGCGTATCTGGCGATACCCACCGCGGCCGCCTCCAGCTCCGGAGCGTCTGCTAGCGACAGCACCGGTGGCGCATTGCCGTCTGCAACTATGCGCGGTCAGTTTATCGTGCTGTGAACGGTCCCGCAAGTCGTCAGACTTGCAGTACTTGCGAGGGAATGTAGTGTGCCATGCAACATGACGCCGGGGCGTCGTACAAGACGTTCACCAAAAATGAGAAGGGTTCAGTGCTGCTGAACCGAGCAAAATGTTGCGGCAAGTTGTGTTTACATGTATTTCTATAAGTTGCCATCTCAAGTCGCACCCCGATACGTTTCGCAGTGTTTTAAAAATATTTCGCCTCGGTAACGAGATTTCACACTTCCGCGATCTATTCCAGGGCGTTCATGGTTGGTCTGTACCGAATAACGATATCACAGATGACCCGTGAAATTAGAAAACTGCTTTGGAATATTTCGCTTTCATGTATTCCTAAGGGCGCTAAGCCTATTTTTCACCCCCAGGCGGACCACGCTGGCGATAGAAGCGCCAACGCATCGCGTTTACGTCACAGATCAGTGTTGGTCTATAGACCGTTTTATCACGGGCGCTGCCATTTTGTGTATGTGGCGCCATCTAGCGGCCGAGTTGTGAACCACCGCCATGCTGGTATGTGGGGTCCCATCCGCGAAACAGACGACAAGTAGCGGAAATCGGCATTTTGTAGCTTTCGCGTGCAAATATTTGCTTTCTGAAAGTGCCTAGCTGAAAGAAAAAAAGTTTTCAGTAGCAGCAAAGCCATTCGGTCAGAAATGACAAAAAATTATTCTCCTGATCAGGTCGGCTGAAGGCTACAAGCCTGATTACTATTAGTGTGTAGCTTTTATGTGGCACAGAGAGGCGGCGGTGCACCACTGGCAGTGATGGCAGCTTTCGATCTACTTTTTATTCTTAAATGATTTCTAGAGACGGCTTACCGTAACAATTTGAGGAAAGAAAGAAAGCGAATGTAGCCGTTTCATGTCACGTTTAGGAGCAATGCTAATCGCGCTAGATTAGTTGGGTCAACCGATCCTTCATATACTCTTGACTGCTTGAGCGGCTACTGCGGAAGTTCCCACACCTCCACTGGGGTTCTATTCTTAAGTATCCATTATCCATTTCGGATCCATTTACTCTACCCTGGCTACTTTTGTTGGGTGACAATCAGGCAGGGTGTTCAAGCGTCCACTACTAGGCAATCGGATTTCAGCATTGCCTACATGACTCGACCACCTGTTTGCCGGTATGTGCGAGGAGTGGCGATCACTTGTCAACAGCGGAAGCTACTATCCTGCAATTTCTCTAACTGGGCATTAGTTGCGTTTGTCTGACGCTACCGTCATGCTGACATTAAAATACAAGATAAAACGGACAAATGGTACCTATGGAATAGGGACCTTGAATTATGCCCCATAATGACCTCATCGAAAGTTGCTTTTGTTAACAATTATGTAGTCCATTTTTCGTCGCAAGGTTTGCTTACTGCAAGCAATCGCTGCTATTCCTATGATCATATTCCCATTTATTATCGGCAGGAAAATCTTACGAGATGCGTGTTTAAAAAAATATTTTAGCACTGTTTCACTAAATACGTTGACAACCGATTGATTAGCATATCGTTGTCTTCAAGTGGGACAGGTACTTTCATACTTGCATTAACATCAGGTGACTGAATCGAAAAAGTTCTTTACCTGGCGGCATCTCATAAATATTTGCCGCAAGGAATATCATCCGCTTGTTGCCCAAAGTCTGCCGCTGTTGCACGGGTATTCAGCTTTTCCGGTCGCTACTCTACAAACACAGTGTTTGGAACTCGCACGAAAGGCTGCCAAAGCGAAACATTTTCGGTTGGGGCTTGGAATTAGACGCTGCTCGTCTTCGCCGAATTGAGTGAGTTGCAAGTGGAACAGTGTAGAGCAACACACACGCATACCACCGCCGTTAACCTTTTTTCTTCTGTTAATCATCTCCTTTTGGTTGTTATTTTTTTTTGTTAACGCAAACAACTCAGTAAAAAAAAAAGAAAAAAGATTGAGCTAACCGCGGCAGCTCTTAGCAGCTAAACTGTGGCCGGCGGAAGTGAAACCATCAGGGAAATGAAGAAAAGAAAGGGACGAAAGAAGAAAGAACAGGGAAAGAAAGCACATCGCTCACATCAGCTAATCGGCTTAGATACTTTGCGACTATTCAAGACACACTGTGTGCAAACGACTGAAACTTGTGCCCTTTCTCTGTAGAATGCCCTGCCGCCCCCGCTGCTATCCCAGCGTCCCCACATACCAGACAGGAGGAGCCGCGCAGCGCGTTCCGGTTCGAGGCTATTTTCCTCCTCGCCGCGAAAACGGTCTATACGTTGCTCATGGTTTTGCTCCCTGATTAGGGCTAAGAAAATTGAGACACCTGCCTGGTTATAAATGCTACACTTAGGAATCTTCTTTGCTGGGACATACAAATGTGGGGCGTCTAACAATACTAATGGACTAGTAGTATCGTGCATGGGTTGGGAGCGTGGATCAGTAAATAAGGTATTATAATAGTGTGTTGGCGAAACTTAGCCAACAGGGAGTCTTTCATTCTGTGGTCATGCCCGACTTGCCTCGCAGATAAATACCGCCCTTGAACCCTAAGCTCAGCACTAGTGCGCGCTTGATATGCGCTAGCAGGTGCTTGTCGTGCCATGCAACTAGCACCAGTGGCTGAAGCTCATGAATTTCTTTAGCTCTCGAAGCAAAAGTGTTTCTAGTGAAACCACGCAGTAGAAAGAATACGAAATGGACCGTGAAATGAGTGCATACATTTATGGCCACCTGGACTTTCAGGGCGAGAAATGGGAATCTGAATTGGAGAGAAAATGGGGCTGTTCCCGGATTAGTGATTTTTTCCTAGGGAACGTGTGTTAACTATATGAGAAATTCCCGTCTTCGACTCCTGGAATATTAAAATTCTTCCTGGATGTCTGGTGAGGTCCCCACGGAATGGAAGATGTAGAAAATTATGCCCGTTTTGAAACATTCCAAACAGCCCACAAGTTACGCATCCTTCTGACCCACCACCCTACTGAGCTGTGTAGGCAAGCTTATAAAGCGAATGATCTGCAAACACGTCACCTGGTTCTTCGATAGCCGAAATGAGGATACTCATTTCGGCTATCGAGGCTATTCATCGTTTCGCCAAATTATAATCTCATCGCCCTTGTCTTCTCACTTGAAGAGTACCTTCACGATGGGTACATCCCGACAGCCGTTTTTCCTTGGCATCAAGGCCGCTTTTGATTCTGCGCTTCATCATGAAATTCTCGCAGCCTTGGCCTCGGAGGAAAGCTTTACAACTGGATTGGACACTAATTACGAGAGGCAAATTGTTATCAGCACTCCAAATTGTACAACTCTCTTTCACGTAACAAAGAGGGACGTACCTCTGAGAGCTGTGCTCAGCCCTCTCCCGTTCAATATTGTCATTATACATATAACAAGAACACTTACGCGAGGACAACGTAAACAATTTTTGCAGGTAATATCTGCATCCGAAGTGCATCACGTTCGCGTTATATTACGCAGCAGTGCATTCAGAGAGCATTACGGCACATCTAGATGTACCTGGCTCCCGGGGGTCTTCGCCTGCCATCCAAAAAGAGTGCTTCTATGGCTTTGACAAAAATAGAATTGGCGTGATACCCCCATTCTAGGTCGGCGGTGATTATCGTATGTACTATCACAGCAATTCCCAGGGGTTATGATTGACAGTAGTCTCCCTTAGGTGCCTTTGAGATAAAAACTCCTCCGCGAGAGGATTTGCAACATCGCATGTTTCCAGATTCGCGGCGGGACGCCGGTAGGATAGCAACTACCAGTCGTTGGTTCTGCTTGAAAAAGCAAGGGTTGAAGGAGTATTACGCGACTATTTACCGGTGCTTCAAAGATTATCTCCAACAGGCAAGAAGATTCTTGAAGCCACGAGGAACAACTGCTTTTGGATATGCATTGGACTGTCAAAGGTATCCTCTGCATCAAGAACAGTTGCAGAAGAAGGATGTCTCTCGCTAGATGTGATTGCCGCCCAAGATACTATGCGTACCCATCTCCGACACGTCCTCCAAGGAAATAAGCACGTCTTACGCCGTGTCCACCTAACTCACTGCAACTTTGCTTTGGTCAAACTGTACAGTTTATGCCCCTCCCTACTATTACTCAGTTACGAAATCTACTACCTCTCACGTTTCCTCCATGGACACTATCGTCTCTAAAGTTGAGTACATCTGTTCCTGTTCTAGATGCGAAGAGCCGCATACCTCAGGCAGCACTTCTGCAAGATTATTTCGCCTGCTTAGCCAAGGAATATACACAGTACACCCACATATTCACTGACGGTTCAACTACTCAAGACACTTCCTCCTGTGGTCTTTATGTGCCCTCAACAAACCATGTCCTGTCAAACTGGGTGCCACAGAGGAGTTCACCTATGACAGCTGAGCTCCATGGGATTAAAGAAACTGTTTTCTATATCCTGCGCAAAACGATGGGTTATATTCACTGATACTGGAGCATCTCTAAAAATCTTGTATAACTTTCTGAAGAAAATCAGTCATCAGCCTGTTTCCCTTGACATCGAATATCTACATCAACTGTCTATTGCCGCAGGGCGCAGCGTATTTATGTTCTCTGTGTATCATGTTGATTGCACTTTCAAGTGTATTAGTATTTACCCCTGCTGTAATGACACAAAGGCGAAGCAGGTATTGAGAAATAAATAAATAAGCAAGTAAATAAATAAAGCCAATGAAGACGCTAATGAAGCGGCTCGTAAAGGTCACCATCATCAAAGATACATTCGGACTTCACAAATCTGATGCATTCCAACTGTTTAAACAATTTGTTTCCGAAGCAAAGTATCGACTTTGGAGCTTGCGGGAACATCAGTGCCAATTTCTTTACTGATTTGACCCACATCTAAGATCAAGACTCCCTCTGAAATTTCCTCGCCAGCTACAATCCCATTACTACCGACTTCGTCTGAACTGTGCATATTCAAACAGCTTGGAATACAATTCGAGTCAAATAAATTCCGCATTGTGACATCTGCAGCTCAATTTAAACCGTGGAACATATCCTGCTTGAGTTCCCTGCGTACTTTGACGAGCGTGTGTACTATGAACATAACATGGAGAAGCTCTCCACAGTGCCTTTTACAATGGACAGTGTTTTAGGTCCCTTAGCCTGCCCTAGGCAACACAGACTCGTAACCAACGTTTTAGTTTCGTATTTGAAATATATTGGACTTCTTGACAGCTCTAAATTCACCTTGCATGATACCATCAGGCATTTTCTAGCTGTGAACTTTATAAGCACATCTGTCGGATACTGCATTTCATGTTTTCATTTTATATCATTACTCCGCGATGCACCTTGGAACACAATTAATGGCCGCATTTGATCTCTCCCTTCATTTCTTTGAGTTTCTTCATTATTCTTTTCCATCTTTCCTTCTCCACTTCCTGTCCTACGCGAAGCAGCATGCCAGAAAAATCTGAACACAAGCTAAATTATCTGCTTTTCATTAAACGGTGTCTTTCTCTCTCGCTCAGGAGCAAAATTTACTTCTTTGTACATCTTGCAAATGCGCCATAATATAAGGTAAGAAACCTAGAGATAATAGGGCTGAAAAGAACTGACAACAAAATTGTAGCGTAGTTACTCAAATACCTATACAAATCATCACAATATCAAATGACTTCTTTTATTAGGGTGTAATATCAGTGAAGGATCCACGAGTAGTATTCTTCAGTCAAATCATCTATGGTTGAAGTGAAGCCTAAAACATTTTAAACGGAATAATCCTCTTCAACTGCAAGGCGCGTCTTCATTCACAAAAAATAAAACTTTTAGAAGAGCTCGTCGGTCTATCAGCGTAATATCAGAGTATGTCAGAGTAATATCAGCGTATATTAGTCACGTTTATTCTTTTTATGTCGTTTTAGAATGAAAAGTAAACACAGCCTTCCCAAAATACTTGCTCCAGCCACGATGTCGTCATGTACATTGAGGTGTCAGTAAGCAATTCGCACCTCTTGGCGTGGCAGCAGAAATGGCTGACATGAGCGCTCTGCAGTATTAATGCATGCCGTGACGCTGCACACAGTCAGGTACTCATAGTTGTGCGGTGACAAGGGAATGCCTCCTATCGCGACACAGGACGCACAGGACCGCAGCCGAGGGTAGCGTTGAGCGGCGAGGTGTCGAGGAACCGCGGAGACGTGGAGCTTTCATTAGATCTGAGTACAAGTAGTTTATTTACATGTGTACACTTTGGAGATTTCAGATGGAAGCCCTCTCCAGATGTTGGACACCAGGTTTTCTTCTCTTGGGTCTCCCTAGATCCCTATGCAGGGAATTAGTTCATGTTCGGCACGAGCCAATCGCAAAGCGGAAGGTGACAGTTTGCGCACTGCATCACTGGGCCCCGCCCCGCACATTCTTGCACGTGTGCCACTACACTTTAACAAACACGTCGCCAGTTCACAAGCGACCCCCCAACGTTCCATCCTCACGGCTTGCCTCTGTTTCTGTCCGTTCGGTCCGGCGCCTTGTGGGTCTCCCCCCCGCGGCAAACACTTCAGTCAGCAGGCCAGAGCTCGCGCGAAGCCGACGATGGCTTGTCCCTCCGCTTTTGTCCAATTTCGAGTACCGTAACCCGACACGCGCGGCTCCGACGACGGTCGCTTGCTCCGCCGCCCCTCTGTAGGTCATTAACAGGCCAGGCTCTTCTTGGGAAGTCGGGCCGTTTCTTCACAAAGCGACCAAATCGGTGCTTCGATATGGCCATGGGTGAGGACAGCGGCTGTTGAGGCGTGCGCGCAGACCGGGTGGACATCTGCAGATGAAGCTTGCTGAGATGCCCGTGGAGCGAACGCAGACACACCGACGCCTTCTGAGCAATAAATTAGCTCGGACACAACAGCTCCTCCGCCGACGGGAAGATCTCGGACGGCGAGGGGTTTCCGCTGCTCGAAGTTAGAGATCAGCTTCTTCGTACGGTGGTTGGGCCACTCCTAAATCGCAAAGACTGGCGCCACAAACCAAGCAAGCGCCAGCAAATGCTCTCAAGCTCCCAGGCTATTGCATGATAAACAAAAATCTCTGCCCAGTATCATATTTGCGGACCCTGTCGCACTACTGCAATTCTGTTTTCTATCTTACTCCCTCTCTTCGGTTCACAAAAAGAGCTTCAAATTCACTCACTTATGAAAGCTGCTAGGAAAATTTCAGTACAACAATACGTAACTTAAACATTTAGAACAGTAAAGGGTACATTTGTATCTTCCTCGTTCACTGAAGCGGTAAAAGGAGTATTATGCACGGCTCAAGCCATCGACGTTATCATTTGTCTTTCCCTTTTGGTACCGCACACTAAAGCTCAAATCTTGGAGCGCAATGCTCCCTCTCAATTGTCGAGTATTTTTCCCTGCCATTTGCGAAAGCCACGTTAGTGGACAGTGGTCTGTCACAAAGACGAACGGAGTTCCGTAGAGGTAGCAAGCAAGTTTTTGGGATGCCCAAACTAGGCAAGCAGTTTCTTTAGAGCTGCCCAGCTGAGGAATCTCGGTGGTTAATTTCCCACGGATGTTAAAAGCCATGCTGACTGCCTGAATCTCGCCCTCATATCGTTTCAAGAGGTAGTGGTGATAGATTGTGACATTTAGGCGCCTACGCTTCCGCTCGATTTCGTAGTTCGTCTCTGAAAGCTTTTTCACCACTCGGAACGGCCCTTTCCATTGATCTTTGAGCTTATTCGTTTGCGATGGGCGCAGGACAAGGACTTGATCGCCCTCTTGATACGACTGCAACTTTGCATTTCGTTCGTAGTAACTTTCCGCCCCAGTCTGTGCCTCCTCCATGTTGGCTGCGTCCCACACATCTTTTAGACCTTCGTCATCTTGCTGCTCCTTAATGAGCGTTTCTCTGTTCACCTTTCCGAGTCCTCGATCGAGCGACACTATCGACGGAAGCGCAGACAACCCTCTACAATCGCTTACCTCACTTTCCGATCGTCCTGCATCATCTGGACTCACTCCTGTTTCTCTCTTACCGGAGTGCGATGGGGCATGCTTGTTTTCCATTTCATTGAACTGCCTGTTTGACACCTCCTCACTGCTCCCTTGTTCATCGCTCCTCTGCTATGTCGGAGACTGTGCACCCGCAACATCTCCCTCCTCCTGCCCTGAGTCAGCCTCATTTCTCTCTAGCTTGGCAGCAAGGGAACGCGCCTTTTCTCTTGTGAGCGCCTGAATGACTCCCCCTGTCAAGCTTTTCCCTTGAGCTCTCAGAAGCTGGTCCGTTCGGTTAGAAAACAAGTAGGCGTACTGCGGTGGCATCTTGTTTAAAACTGCAGCTTCAGTACGAACTTCACCGAAAGGTCCAGTGATCACAACTTCCGCTACTGGAAGGCAAACACTACATACCTCCAGAATCGGCTTTATCCACGCACATTTCCCGCTGAACTGCTTTTCTTCCACGTAATCAGGATGTACAAGGTCAATTGTTGCCCCACTGTCCCTGAGCACTCGGTATTTTTTTCCGTTGACAGTCAAATCAAACAAATAAGGATTGGGTAGTTCCTCATCCGTCACCGAATCGCAAGTGTATGCGAACGTAACTTTCGGTTTTCGACATCCCGCTGCAATGTGCCCAGATTCTTGGCAGTTATAGCAGACAGGCGGTTTGCGCGCTTCAAAAATCTTCCTCTGTAACCGATCGTGCGCCCCCTTTTTTTCAGGCTCACTTTCTGAGTTTTTAACACTAAGCGTTTTCGTAGTGTCCGTTGTCACATTTCCCAGCTTAGACCCTGAACTCCACTGGCGCTTTTTCAGTCCTGACCCTGTCACGCTATTTCCCTTATCAGTTGGCATAGCGGAAGAAAGCTCCTCTCGCACCCCTCGGCGGAAGACGTATTCTTCCGCAAGTTCACCCGCTGCCTGCACCGAGCTGACAGTCGCCGTGTCCTGAATCCAAATTTTTATTGGCTCCGGAACTCTAGAAAAAAACTGCTCAATAGCAATAATTTCTAGGACCTTGGTGTACTCGAGATTGGTTTTGGCGCCGACCATCCATTCCGTTAGGTTTGCCTTTAACTCATAGGCAAACTATCCATAGCTAGCACCTTGCCTCTTTGTAATGCTCCGAAATCTGTCTGAAAGCCTCTGACGACAGACGAAATCTCTTCAGAAGGCTCTTCTTAACTTTATCGTAGTCGTCAGAGTCCTTCGCAGAGAGTCGAGCAATTACATCCGCTGCCTCGCAAGGCAACAAACTTAACAAACGCCGCGGCCAAGAGCTGCGACCAAACTGTGCCTTTTCGCACGTTCTCTCGAAGTTCACAAGATAGAGGCTTATGTCCTGCCCAACCTTGAATGGTTACAGCGACTTTGATAGATCATAAAGATCTTGTCGGACCGCTACCTCTACTCCTTGAACAACGCTCGTCTTTCTGAGTTCAACTTGCAGGCGGAGTTCCTCTACTTCAAGCTCTAATTGTTTTTTCTCTTCCACCTGGGCTCTCTGAATCTCCAACCATGTCTCTTCTACTTGCTTACTCTCGGCATCCGAACTTTCCATTGCCACCATGACCTCATTTTTTGTCATTTCAGGGCCAACCTTGATGCCTAGCTCCTCCCCCAGACTCACGAGTTGAGACTTGAGCAGTTTATTCAAATCCATGACAGCAGTGTGACAATGCCCTGGCCTCCACCCAGAAGTACTTTAATTTACGCTTCTGCGGCTGGCCTCCCCAGAAATAAGATTACACCTCTATCTCATTAGCCTGGGAACTCAAAAGCAATGCCAACACTCACCAGTCCGCAACAGTCAGTCTCCGTGATCTCGGTGTGCTCTTCTTTCTTACAGTCAGCCAGGTTCGATCTCACCACGCTGCCAATCAGTTGCCGCGATGACGGACGCACAGGACCGGAGAAGAGGGTAGCGTTGACCGGCGAGGCGTCGAGGAACCGCGGAGACGTGGAGCTTTCATTAGAGCTGAGTAGAAGTAGTTTATTTACATGTGTACACTTTGGAGATTTCAGAAGGAAGCCCTCTCCAGATGTCGGACACCAGGTTTTCTTCTCTTGGGTCTCCCTAGATCCCTAGCCAGGAAATTCATGTTCGGCACGAGCCAATCGCAAAGCGCGAGGTGACAGTTTGAGCACTGCATCACTGGGCCCCGCCCCGCATATTCTTGCACGTGTGCCGCTACACTTTAACAAACACATCGCCAGTTCACAAGCGACCCCCAACGTTCCATCCTCACGGCTTGCCTCTGTTTTTGTCCGTTCGGTCCGGCGCCTTGTGGGTCTTCCCCTCAGCGGCAAACACTTCAGCCAGCAGGCCAGAGCTCGCGCGAAGCCGACGATGGCTACTCCCTCCGCTTTTGTCCAATGTCGAGTACTGTAACCCGACACCGCGCGGCTCCGACGACGGTCGCTTGCTCCGCCGCCCCTCTGTAGGTCATTAAAAGGCCAGGCTCTTCTTGGGAAGTCAGGCCGTTTCTTCACAAAGCGACCAAATTGGTGCTTCGAAATGGCCATGGGTGAGGACAGCGGCTTTTGAGGCGTGCGCCCAGACCGGTTGGACATCTGCAGACGAAGCTTGCTGAAATGCCCGTGGAGCGAACGCAGACACACCGACGCCTTCTGAGCAATAAATTAGCTCGGACACAACACTCCGTGTCTTGCGGCGATGTTCAATACAGAAGCGCTGATCACATGACGTGTTTGACAGTACTGGATGCTGGACGATAGACGCGCGTTTACTCTTATCTGCAAGCTGACGTTACATCTTCCCCTTCTTGCAAGCAACGTACATTGAATATAACTTCAAACAGGGCATAGTTAGTCATTGATTCTCATTGATTTAGTTTATTCGGTGGCTGGATCACGTCGTCACCATGTATTTCCTCAACTCTATGACGGATAGCCTGGCGTTTCAGCGATGATACGTAGTGGGTGCTTTGACGATGATGTTAGGCGTGGTCGCCCGTGATAATGCCGTGCTTGGCTAACAGAGATTGACGCGCCTTCGATGATGAAGAAAAGCCCTCACAGTAGGTTTCAAGAAGCCTGCGTACCTGGTCTCATCTCCTTCTGGGTAGGGCTGGGTTGACAGCAAACGTAGATTGACGATCTTTTTCAGGCGTATCTTGTGGTGATTGGTCAGGAAGGGCGAACACATCTCGAATGTCGTCAAGGAAACTCGACGAGGAAAAAACAATGTGCGTTTTTTTTTTGATGCCGGTGTTCACCAGGTAAGTTGTTTTACCGGAACCTGATCTTATCCACTGCAAATATGGCCGATGCACCCAGCGATGCCAACCCCTACATCAAGTAGCAAATGAGTGTTCCCTTCTACGGCGGCTTCAGTGGTTTCGGTTTCTCCGCTGGAGACTAGGACGCTCGACCGGAGCGATGTGCTCAATTCTACGTCAAGGACGTTTGGAGAAACGGGATGGGCAGACGTTTCCGCGGGTGGTATAGCTTCATCGAAAGCATGGTGACCTTCGCCCCAAGGTTGATGATCGGCTGATATTCATTAAGGGAGTCCATGGCCAAAATAATGTGTGAACACTGCTGTAAGATCACGAAGCTCGTAGGGTAAGTGCGCCCATTTACGCTTACCCTTGCAGTGCTTCACCCCGACGGAATAATGAGAGTACCACGTGCGATGCGAATCGGGGGCATCCCAAGTGGTCATTACTTTCCATAGCTTGGAGGTTAACAGTGCATTGAAGGTAACGCAGTTTCAATGCAGTTGTTTTCTTTGTACTTTCACAGTAGTGTTTTTATTACCGCTTATACTGAATAACACATTACCACGAGTGATGGATGTGACGCTAGGGGGAAAGCAAACATATTTTCACGTGGTGGTAACCATTCCGTAGGCCACAATCGAACATACAGGTGTAGCATGGGAATGAAGTCTTAATTGGGCTGACTTGCGCCACAAAAAAACTAAGCTACTCACCGGCGGCGATGAAAGCAAACGCTTTCTGGTCGCCGAACAGGGAATGCTGATTTTACTCAACAGCGCTGAAAGTAAAAGCGGCAAAGAAATATTTAGATAAAACCTCAAACAAAACTGGAACGTTCGTTGTAGAAACACACGCGCGCGGCTGGAATTCTTCGAGATCCATCTCGACGAATCTTCTGTAACAAAGGAAGCGATAAAGCTGCGTCTCGCGACAATGAGCACAAACCATCAAAGAGTACATAATCGATCCATGCGGTACAATCACAATAGCAAGGCCGCACGTCGGCGGCAGTTAAAAGACAAAAATGAACATTGAATGGTTCGCGGAAACATACGTACTCGTTTCTCCAGGATGCGTTCCACAAAACGTAGCCTCCGACGCGGAGTTCTATGGCTCCCTGATGCAAAGTATACTGCGATTCGCTAGTGGTCCTGTCATTCTAGCAATGAGAAGGGTTGAAAATATTTTCAAAAATAGAAATCATCAATTATAATGAAAGATAAAACACATCAGCGGTTGCAAGATCAGGCAAAAGCTCGACAAACATTTCCCCACCAGAAACGAGAAATTGAGCTCTGTGGTAACTGTCCGACTTTGTAGTTTACAGTATATTTTAGCTGGACTATAATCTAATCTTTAAAGAATTTTCACAAGTGCCGCCTTAATTCATTGCGGCAGACGCGAAATGCCCTGTAGTATGTAGAGTGAGCATCGCGCGGAAAATGATAGAGCTTAGAGAGTATGCAGCTGTGTATGATCCCTGTAAATATACGTATTGCTACTGTAATAACACGGCATCAACAGTGGCGCAGCAAACGTCTTCCTTAGCTATTCAGAAATGGACAATTGCTATTGGACTTGCAGCACTGCATGCCTACGGCACGAGAACAGAAAACTGGGCGAGTTGAATGGATTCATCGTAAAACAACGCAATACACAAGACGAAGAAGAGCAGGAGACGACACGGGTGCTGTCTAACAACTGAACATTTATTTCTATAAAGGCAATTATATAAGAAGCAACAACAAAAACTAAAACAAAAGTCCGACTCATGATAAAACCGCGAAGCTGTTTAAAAACCGTACGCGTGCGCAGAGGGAAGATTAAAGACGTCAACAGAACAAAGAGAGCCAGGAAACTCCTACGTATACGTAAAGTGAATTAAAACGATCGAAGGCAGACAAGGGTAGGGGGATTCCGTACGTATACAGAATTTCCCAGCGGTTGAAAAAGGTTAGAGCGAGATGCGGGATAAAAGTTTTTATAGTGTGGGGATTCACAATCCCTTTCCTTCATTATAACGCCCGCGCGTAATTAACACGCGTGACGCGCGCTGGCAGAGAGGTTGGCGGAGGAGAGGGCATGCTGGCCACCCCCCGCCGCCTCCCGGGCCTGCGGCGACGTTGCCGCGGGTTTCCCTGTTTTCTGCCAGCGTAACCGGGAGACCTTCTCTCCCGTTCCGAGGGACGAGCGCGTTTGTCGCATCTCGCTCGGGGCTCTTCGGCGAATGGGCGCGCACGCGCGCGGTTCATGATTTCCGCCGAGGAGACCACCGCCGTCACCGAGAATCGCCCATTGACCGTAGGCACTCACCGCAACGGGATGTGAGCGAGAAGCCGTGTCAGGTGAGAAGACTCTTCTTCTCACCTCCCTGGCGCGCTTCCCCACTCGGTGGTGTTTATTTCACCCTCGTACGCAGCGTTCGCTCGCTACATGGTGGTTGTTCTTGATTGCTATTCCCTTGCCGTGTACTCGAGCACAATAAACTATGTTCGAGTACTTAACTCGGTGTTTGTCCCCTCTGGCCCGAACCTGCCGCAGTGGCGATTTCTCGCACCGCGGGTTAGGGGTCACAGCTCTGTCTGCTAGGGCTGGCACGTCGGGGCTAGAAGGCGACCGTAGCGTCTAGCACCCCCGTGGCGCATTCTTGCGAGAATTAACCCCCATATTTATGGCGCCCAACGTGGGGCCAGAGGTGTGACCAATCGAGTGTCAGCGTGTGTACGACGCCGACACATAGACTAGCCATGGCAGTGAGCAGGACTGACCTTTCAGTCTCTTCTAATACTGCAGTGGTGATTGTACAACGGCAACAAAGCAAAACCGCCATAACCTTTTATTACCGCAAGAGCTCAGGAGCTGACGCCAGCCACTGTGATCTTGGTAATTTTCTGCGAGAGCAGGATGTCACACGACACCACCCCTCTACAGCAGGGTGACGCGCGGACGCTGGTATGATGGGCATTCTCTCGTAGAGTTTTGACTTGCCATGCTTTACGGGAGGACGGTCAACGTTGTGGCGCATGTACTTTTGCGCGCGCACGTTGATGGCATGAGAAGTGTTATTACTATCCTTTCTTCCGCGCCCGTTAGCCAGTTCGTCGCGATAGCTCGCAGCCTCAGAGAAGAGGCGGCCTACCCGGCTTCTCTGAGTTTAAGTGGTGACCGTTTTAATTGCATCAGTGCAGTGGGGAGCCTAGTCAGCCTTAAGGGAGCTTTAGGAAGAAAGCGGTAGGATCCTTTTTATTTTTATTTTTGTCGACTAATGTTTGACGGGCTCTGGGAGCTGAGGGCGCGGCCGCGGCGCACAAAGGACACGCTGGTATTGCTGCCTGAGCGGGCGCTACACAGCTTGCATTGATGTGAGCGCGTTGAATCCCTGCCATCTGTACTCCTATAGCACCTTGCGCAATCCTTTCCCCACGCGAAGGATACACGTGAGTCCTTCGAGATTGGTCACACCACGCTGAGACGAGCTATATCGCACATGTGCATCGCTGAGCATGCGAACGGCCCTAAGACTTTTCTTCAAGTTGAGTCATTCTGCTGCCTAGTGATGTGCATGGTGACGTTGTCGAATGGGTAGAACTTGCTCTATAAGTTCGCAACAATGCCACGGTTGCTGCGTTGGTCTCACGCCGACGTGCGACTGAGCTGCAAGCAAAGATGGCGGAGCTAGACTTTAAACAAAGCGCACCGCAATTCGAGCCCCGCTGCGTGGTCCGAGGAGGACGCACTCCCCCACCAGCAGGCAGCTGCAGCGAGAGGCAAGGCTTGGGATTTCGAGCTTCGCGCCTCGTTACGTCTTGCGCCTGCGGCAGAGGTAACTCTGACCAATGTGCAGGGAGTAATTTCTTCTGCTGAATATAGATGGGACGCTCTGTAGATATTCAGCGCATTTTACTTCCAGAGAAAGCACGCGCTTTCTCTTGGAAAAGATCGAGCGGGGGTAGATTTGAAAAAGAAAAAAAAGTAATTAGCGAACAGACAGCATTGCAGCCAGAGAGGAGGGGAGCCGGCGGAGGCCATGACGCCTGTTGCAGCAGCGAGGGGTAAGCTGTCCAAGGAGCGGCCGCGTTCCTGCACCCAGGGCATGCTGTCATCGTCAACCAGGCCAAGACAAACGGTTTCCGGTCGGCTACGGAGCGAGCCAGCCGGAGTCCGTGGAATGGGCCCATGCGTCTAGCACGACAAAAGCTGCAGCAAAGAGACCGCCTCGGTGCCTTTCGGTGCTCGCGGCCGTGGCTTCACCAGCAGGAGCAGCATGGCGTCCCGCTGCCCTCGCCATCGGCGGCGTCAACGACGGAGGGAAAAGAGGCCGGCCGGGAGCGAGCGGACGACCCGCTGAGGGAGGCCTGCAGCACGCTACGCAACGCGAAGACGCAGTTCCTAACCGTTCCCCGGCAAGCTGCCCTGGCTGATCAAGGATGAATGCAGAGGCCCGCCTGCGGCCATTGATATTTCCGTGCTTGGCTGACTGACGGTGAAGAAGCGGGACCTGCGGCCGCCGCACGTGTGCCCCTAGCTCTAAGGTCGTCTCCTGTGGTCGTTGGCCTTGCCTCCCCCTCCGACACCTGTGGCTGTGAGCTGTCTGCAACTTTTTATATATTGGCACTTTTCTTTGGGTTTAAACGGTTTTCTCTGGGTTTAAAAGTTAAACGGCGTTTAGCCGGCCCCCTCGGTATATCCCTCGGTGAATGGACACTTTTAGCCGTACGGCGGTTTTAAGAAGGGGGGGGGGGATGTGGGGAATCGCAATCTCCTTCCTCCATTATTACGCCCGCGCGTTATTAACACGCGTGATTACGTGCGCTGGTAGAGAGGTTGGAGGAGGAGAGGGCACGCTGGCCACCCACCGCCGCCTCCCGTTTTCCTGCGGCGACGTTGCCGTGGGCTTCCCTCTTTCCTGCCGGCGTAACCGGGAGACCTCCTCTCCCGTTCCGTGTCGAGGAGCGCGACTGTAGGAACTCGCTCGGGAATCTTCGGCGAATGGGGGCGCATGCACGCGGTTCATGATTCCCGCCGAGGAGACCACCGCCGTCACCGAGAATCGCCCACTATCCGTAGGCACTTACCGCAACGGGATGTGAGCGCGAAGCCGTGTCAGGTGAGAAGACTCTTCCTCTCACCTCCTTGACACGCTTCCCTATTAGGTGGTTTTATTTCACCCCCGTACGCAGCGTTCGCTCGGTACACGGTGGTTGTTCTTGGTTGCGATTCCCTTGCCGTGTACTCGAGCACAATAAACTCTGTTCGAGTACGTAACTCGGTGTTTGTTCCCTCTGGCCCGAACCCGCCGTAGTGGCGACTTCACGCACCACGGGTTGGGGGTCACAGCTCTGTCTGCTAGGGCTGGCATGTCGGTGCTAGAAGGCGACTGCAGCGTCTAGTCCTCCCCCCCCCCCCCCCCCCCGTGGCGCATTCTTGCGAGAATAACCCCCATATCTTGTTTTTTTTTTGTTACATACTCGAACGGAGTACGTAAACAGAGATTTTAGTGTATGCTTTTCATGTAGGAGTTTCCTGGCTTTCTTTGTTCTGACCAGGTTTTAGCGGATGCTTGTCATGTAGAAGTTTGCTGGCTTTCTTTGTTATGAACAGGTTTTAGTGGATGCTTGTCATGTAGGAGTTTGCTGGCTTTGTTCTGACCAGGTGTTAGCGCATGCTTGTCACGTAGGAGTTTGCTGCTGTCTTTGTTCTGACCAGGTGTTAGCGGATGCTTGTCATGTAGGAGTTTGCTGGCTTTGTTTTGAACAGGTGTTAGCGGATGATTGTCATGTAGGAGTTTGCTGCTTTCTTTGTTCTGACCAGGTGTTAGCGAATGCTTGTCATGTAGGAGTTTGCTGCTTCCTTTGTTCTGACCAGGTGTTAGTGAATGCTTGTCATGTAGGAGTTTGCTGGCTTTCTTTTTTCTGACCAGGTGTTAGCGGATACGTGTCATGTAGTTTTCTGGCTTTCTTTGTTCTTGCCAGGTGTTAACCGATGCTTTTCATGTAGGAATTTGCTGGCTTTCTTTGTTCTGACCAGTTGTTAGTGGATGCTTG
The DNA here is from genome assembly GCF_055883805.1 of Amblyomma maculatum. Lineage (NCBI taxonomy): Eukaryota > Metazoa > Arthropoda > Arachnida > Ixodida > Ixodidae > Amblyomma > Amblyomma maculatum. Next base: position 133,972,395 of record NC_139354.1, read on the forward strand.
TCATGTAGGAGTTTGCTGGCTTTCTTTGTTCTGACCAGGTTTTAGGAGATGCTTGTCATGTAGGAGTTTGCTGGCTTTCTTGGTTCTGACTAGGCTTTAGCGGATGCTTGTCATGTATAGTGTCCCACTTTAAGCATAGAAGCAAAATACAAGCCGCCATAGCACGCACGCGAGGGGCTGCCCAGGCGTCGTTCGCTGCTGTGTGCCACAAAATGAAGACAATAAACGTCGTAAACATGTAATACATTCTCTTGTAGACAGTTTGAACACAGCATGCATTTCCAAATCCTTAACGAAAATGGGGAAATACTGTAATTTCTTTTTATCTGCTTACGGTCACGCACGTATGTAATTTGGGATGTGCTGGGTTAAAAAGCGCAAAATTTCAGACAAGAAGATTTGGTCTTTTTATATGCAATAAAATTGAAAAATAAAAATCAAATCATATTAGCGATGGCTATCGTTTTTTGGCATGCTACTCGTTTCTGACTGCGATATGCGGTTTCTCAGTCAAACGAATTCACCACAGCATTTTTTGAAATCGGGCGTCATTTATTCTATATTTTTCAGAATGTCGGCAAAACGCAAGTTGCAGTACTCCCCGATTTGAGCTGCTGATATCTGACGTTTTCGCAACGGTTCATCTGCATTCTATGTTGGGAAAGATTATAATGCACACTGTATGTCCAGAGGGTAGCTCAAGCATAACTTGTGCTCCACACCTGTCACGAATGCTTACTCCTATATATCTTGCGATCTATGAATGGAGCCGGACGAAAACTTTCTAAACGTGCGCACTAAGCTAAGAAACAAGAAAGGGAGGGGGGGGGGGAGGCGGGGTTAGGAAGCGAGACACTTTCTCTTGCTGCGAAGCGAACCTGCTAATCTTGAAAAACAAACACCATTTCGACATGCACTGGTGCACTGGTTCGGTAAGAACACACCGACGTGAAATCTTGTGCACATTTTTCAACCGGGCGGCATGACTGGAACCTTTATGATGCAGTATTATGAGAAAAATATTGGCTTCAGTTCTGAGAAATAAATATATCGGTTGTCAAGAAGGCTTTCACCGAGAAGAGGTTATTGAGCAATCCCATACACAACAATTATTCTGTTTCTTTTTCATACATATCTATATATATACCTCTCCTGCCCCAAAATGTGAACACATTTTACGTCTCAGTACGTAATGTTACGTAGCCTGAAACATGCCAGGGGAGTGATAATATATTACTATGATACAGCTAGGGATAATCTCTTGGGTGCATTTGAGCATTGCCTTTAAGAAACTCTGATACGAAAACCGCGGTAATATCCTAATGAAAGAAATCCGTAATGACAGTTTCTTTAACAATATTTATTGCCTCAGGGCATCAGTAGGGTATGAGATCAAGAATGAGGTAATGATTAAATGAATGGAAAAAGGTTGGCTGATTTTATGAAGTCAGAGGGTGAGCGATGATGTGGTCACTGCGTCCAAGCGAAATACGAGGCAGGATTGCTTGTTGAAAAGCCAGCTATCGTCAAGAGCCGGATGTGTGTTGGTTTCAAGGCTGGGCAGACCCAATAATTCTTAAAAAGTGGTCCAGCCACCGCGAGGACATGATTACGTTGACATCGCCCCAATCGTCCCTTTCCCGGTAGCGTTTACAAACGGACAGGATGCCGCGAGGAATGGTGGCTTATTTTCTTACTTTTTTCATGCACGCCACCATGCGCTGAGCTCAGGAGGAAGAACAAGAAAAGCGTCAATTTTGACCATTGGTATCTTTGTTGTTTGTGATGCTGGAGCTGGCCTTATAACTTGTGTTATTGCATTATTGCGAAGTGATGCTATCAAACAGAGCAGGAAATCTTGTCTACTTTGTACGGACGTCAACCGCAAATTTATATGCTTTCCACTAAGATCTTGGATAAGTTTCCAATGTCTGCTGCAATAAGGAGGTTGGTTGCAGTTGCTATCGGCTGTGATGCTTGCTATGGCTTCACCGAGGTAATCCTTACTGAGACTGCTATTTTAATGCTGCCGACTTTTCTCGGAGACGACCAATCTCTCCTAATAAGTTCTCCGCAAAATTCTTACTGACGGCAGCCATGGTTTTCTTTCCAACACTAGCTAGAATAATGTTTATATGTTCCTGATGAACTAATTATGGGCTTACCCCGCCAGAAACGTAATATTTTGTCCCCACCGAGCGCCCGAAACACACTCTAAACAATAGGCTCGTTATTTACATTTCACTTGACAACGAACACTTCGGCACCACTCCTCCCTATGTTTGCATCCCGAGCAATTCCTTCCAGTAGGGGAATGCCTGTCACATCACCATCTAACGTCTGCAGTGCCCACAGTACCAGTGAGCATTAGACACAGTGCTTATTAAAAATGCTCCGCTTTCGAAACACTCTCATGACGTGATTGGATTACCGACCATTACTTCCCTGTGAGGCCTCACAACAGGACTACTAAGACGCCAACTCCTTCTTCCCTTATCCTTATTTCTTTCTCTCTCTCCCTCTTGGCGCCCCCATCTTGCTCTGAGCGCTGCCTCATCGGACGAAGCCTTACACAAATTTAGCGCCACATTATGTAGACATTATGTGCAAAATCAGAATAACCCACGAACTAATCCGGCCATCCCGGACATTACAGATCTAGCTTACCGTAATCCGCGATCCGTCACCGTTACCCTCTACCGTGCGTGAGCGGGGCGCACAAGCTTATTGGTCTCGACGCGGCAGATCTATGTGGAGATATCAAGTATGTGGCGCCATCTGTCGGCGTCAAGGGGATCTGGACATGCGCAGTGGGACGCGCGGTGGCGGATCACGGTAGCGGATCGCGGTAAGCTAAACCTCTCCACTATCTCAACATGACGTGGTGACATTTTTATACCCGAGCACGGATTCAAACAATTGCCTGCACAGCTTTACCTAAACTTACGCGCTGCTACTGAATAACACGATTGGTGTCGAGGGGAACGAAGCATCTAACTTCCCACGTGCGCATGCTTCTGGTGTTTTGTGCCGCGTATGCTGCTTTTTTTGTTGATAACCAATGCACAGTTTAAAGAGGTGGCGGTGCTTTCTGCACCTCTGGCTACATAGCAGTACTATCACGTAAGAAAGGAGATGTTAAGAACGAACCCAATAAGAGAATAAAAAAAATCAAATCGAGTGGCTTAAGGAAGATCCGGTGCCAAGCGTGTGCAGTATGGCGAAGCAAATTAAGATCCGTCAGTGTGCTCTAAAACTGTAGTTTTATGTAGTTATGCATAGGAGGAGTTGCGCACGTTTTTGTGCAAATATGGAAGTTGTCAGGGAATCGCACAAGAATGCTCTGCAGTTCAACACGCTGGGTGTCGCCTTCGGTAATACACACGATATAATTGTAATCTCTTGCTGGGAGAATTTCCTGGGCGTCGGTCTGATTCTCTACGACGGTTGTTTTTCTCTAAGCTTGGCAGAGACGTCACTCATGATTCCTGGTTAGGTGAGAGCGACGTTAAGTTGTGCTTTAGCTCTGAAGAATTGCTTGCTTCACCTAGATCTTTATCTACGCCCCACCGGTGTGGCGCCGTGGTTACGGCGCTCGACTACTGTTCCCAAGGACGCGGGATCGAATCCCAGCCTTGGCAGCCGCTTTTCGTTGAAGGCAAAAACAAGGCACCCATGTGGGATCCTATGTCAGTGCGCGTTAAAGAACCTCAGCTGGACGAAATTGTAGGAGTCCTCCACTACGGTTCTCTCATAGCATGAGTCATTTTGGGACGTTAAACCACACAAGTGGATCTTTATTTGCGCTAGAACGCAGAGCTCCACACTCGCCTTCGCCATGGCAGCCATGGAAGAATCGCAAGGGCCGTGCTTATGGCCGCTGCTACCCGCCTAAACTTTTATTAAGTCGATTTAAATTCTATGTGCGACAAAAAAATTGTTTGATCGAACTCGGAGCCCTTTTAAGGTGGAATGTATTGAATAATTACTTTTCAACTGTGAGGTGAAGAAATTTAGACACGTTTCTTCTGCGCCCCTCTGCGACTGTGTTGACAGCGTATGGTTGACTTCCGCCTATTTTATGACATGCTTTCACTTTTAGGCGCGTTTTTCAATGTACACTAATGACCAAATTCTTAAGTCAACACAGACTGAGGGTCAACTCGTCCTTTACAGGCTGCTAATTTGGCAAGAATGCTTCATTGTTAGGCAAAGGAAACCAAAGCAGTGTAAGCTTATACGAATATCCCTCATACAATCGCAAACAAAATAAACAACGGACCTGATCAATTCGGACAATGGATGTAATATGCGCTCGCCATACCTATTGTCTGCACAGTTCAGGTTTCCAGGTTTTTCCACGTTGCGGAATGTTGAAAGCGTTTTCCTCCTAACTGCCCAAAATAAAGTACTTCAAGTACCCCACACATACTTACGTGGATTGCTTCAAGAATATCTGGAACATTCCAGTGGCCCTCATAAAAGATGAAGGGCGCCTTATTTCCGAGGCCATCATCTGAATAGAAAACCACCAGATGGTTGATTTTGAATCTCCGAAACGCTCGTGGTAGTGGGGCGCTTCTCGTAAACGGTGTAGAATCCAACTCTAACTGAAAGCAGAGAACCGGAGGACACACAATTCATTATTTGTACATGTTATGTTGTTATATCGAGAGAATAATTGTTTGAGCGCTTCGTACCGAACGTGAAATTGTGCCGAACTATGTCATTAAATTCGTTAGTCAATTGAGTAGTGTTTTGAGTTATATCGTTTGTTGAATGAGGTTTATCGTCAGCAAGCGACTGAGGCTATGGGGGAGGCCGTAGTGAAGGGCTCCGGAAAATTCGACTCGCTAGGTTTCTTAACGTGCAATGACATCGGAATGCATATGAATTCAAGGAACATGGTAACTAGCGCTGAAAACAAGGACAGAAAAAGACGGAGACCAGAAATCGCTAGAAATCAAGTTAATTTTATACTAGGCAGATACTTTCAATATATAGGCAACCCATCTACAAAGCGTCACACCCTAAATGCCGTGAGCAGTGGTACCACCCGGTTCAAGAATTGAAATTCTTTGGTTGATAAACATAAGGATGGCTCGCTTACGCACTACTGTCCCAGTATTTCAGCTCCTTCTGATCTTCTGGAAATGCCGTTGCACATGCGCTTTAGTGTGTGATCCTTTGTGCATGCTTTGTCTATATATTTAATATGTCTGCCTAGAATAAAACCAAGTTGATGCCTGCGTTTGTTGTGTCCGTCTCTCTTTTGTACTTGTCTTTAGCCCTAGTTCACATTCGCCATAAATCTGAAGATCACCAACTAGACCATTTGTCCAGTTCGTGGTTTCCGTCTCTCTTCTGTGCTTGTCTTCAGCGCTAGTTAACATTCGCCATGAATCTGAAGACCACCAAGTTAGCCCAGTAGTCCAGTCTGTGGTGTCCGTCTCTCTTTTGAACTTGTTTTCGGCGCTAGTTGACATTCGCCATGAATCTGAAGATCACCAAGTCAGCCCTGTTGTGCAGTTCATGGTGTCCGTCTCTGTTCTGTGCTTGTCTTCAGCGCTAGCTAACATTCACCATGAATCTGAAGATCACCAAGGCAGCCAAGTTGTCCAGTTCGTGTTGCCCGCCTCCCTTCTCTGCTTGTCTTCAGCGCTAGTTAACATTGGCCATGAATCTGAAGATCACCAAGTCAGCCCAGTTGACCAGTTCGTGGATTCCGTTTCTCTTCTGACTTGTCTTCGGCGCTGGTTAACATTCGCCATGAATCTGATGATCACCAAGTCAGTCCAATTGTGGAGTTCATGGAGTCCGTCTTGTTCTGTGCTTTCTTCAGCGTTAGTTAACATTCGCCATGAATATGAAGATCACGAAGTGAGCCCAGTTGTTCTGTTCGTGGTGTCTGCCTCTCTTGTGTGCTTGTCTTCAGCGCTAGTAAACATTCGCCATGAATCTGAAGATCACCAAGCCATCCCAGTTGTGCAGTTCATCGTGCACGTCTCTGTTCTGTGCTTGTCTTCAGTGCTAGGTAACATTCGCTATGAACGTGAAGATCACCAAGTCAGCCCAGTTGTCCAGCTCGTGGCGTCAGTCTCTCTTCTGTACTTGTCTTCGGCGCTAGTTAAAATTCGCATTGAATCTGAAGAAATCACCAAGTCAGCCAAAATGTGTAGTTCATGGCGTCTGTTCTGTGCGTGTCTTCAGCGCTAGTTAACATTCGCCATGAATCTGAAGATCGGCAAGGCAGCCCAGTTGTCTAGTTCCTGGTGCCCGCCTCTGTTTCGTATGACAACACCTAAGTAACGGTATCGAAGTGCAAATCGCCCAATTCTCCTCATTACAAGATACATAAAGGCTGAATATGCATGCCCACTGGTGCCTTAGAGGCGGACACCGGCCCTTGTACTCAGTGCGCCACTTTGTCAGTATACGTTGTCGTGTGAGACTAGGTGATGGAATTGTTTGGCAACAACGGTGGCACTCTAGCACAGAAGGGTAAGACACACAATATCAATTTCAGCGCACTGTGCAAAAGCAACCGGTCATCACATATTCTATGCAAACGCATTACAACATCATTAAAGTTTATTCCCTGTGTCTCATAAAAAAGAAGTTGAACAAGGCTCTCACGGCTCGAGATTACGCATCGTCTTCGAAGAATCATGGGCAAAGATGAACAGCAGAATGAACCACACATGCTCAAGGGTTCTCAAAACGCATTCAAGTGAAGGGGCATGTCGTCATGAAATTCCGCTACTAGATCAGACAGCCGGAATGCATGAAAAAAATATCAAGGATTTTACAAGTCATGTATGATCAAAAAACGGCGGCGCTCTCATAGCTCTTCAGTCTCCAGCTAGAGAGGACGCCCCACTCTTACAGGTCATCTAACCCACAGCAGCCCAGGACTAATGATTGCGGCATTGGGCTACGAACACATATGAGCCTCGGCATTTTCGCAAACGCTTTGCAGGTACCGAACCTTACAACTCCGAACAACAAGTGGATATATATTTCGAAGAAATTGAGCGATGAAAAGTTCAGGACAATCGGACATAAATATAGCTGTGTTTAAATGTACCCGTCCAGAATGCCGCTTGATTATAACCTATCATCGCTTCTCGCTAGAACCGAGCGGCGTGGTCAGCCACAGCGGTCCGTGACGAAGCAGCTCACGATGTCACTCCAGGATACTTTGATAACCTGCCTGTCGTGGCGACATGTACATTGTTTTTCTTTCGTCGTTCTCATCTATGCAGTTGAAATTCCCCGATTTGCAACTAACATGCAGTGTACATGCTTAGCTAAGACCCCTCTTAATACCTTGGCGTAACTTCGACGCATTTACATTCTGTCCCGGCGGTTCTATTTGCCCCGCGAAATGAAACAGTTAAGATGCTCGCAGCTGGGTGTTGTTCAATGTGCCGCAGGCCAGAGTAGGAATTAAAAATGTAGACTCACCTCCAGAGTGGTGTTAATCATCCTTAACTGCAGCACATGAGGTCCCACCACACTTGTCGCCCCCGGCAAAGCGGTAAATCCGGCACTGTTATTATCGGCTACCAGCTTTGCCGCGGTGGAGGTAGAGGACATGGATAGTTCAAGGTAGCTCTGCTTATGATGGTTATACAGGCCAAACCTGAGGTATGATCTGGTGAGTTTGGGGAGAAGGCGGAAAAAAGGTGTTACACACTTACAATCATCACAGAATGATTAATGCTTTGATGATGACAGCTTTGATTTTTGTATGGCGCCAGAGAAGCGCAGCTTGGCTCTTACTAATGCAACACTTAGACATGCCAAAGGAAGGTCGCTCACATGATTGCTCTAGGGCGAAGATTGTATATTATGCCTCGAGTGCGCTGGTGTTTTCGGACTAATCCAACTGTCATAGAAGCCCCATTCTAAAGGCTTTTATTCGAACTTACCCCAACAAAGTTATGGGAATGCCCACTTCGGAATCAATGCAGCAATAAGCCGCCAAGGATTGGGACTTAACCACACAGCCCTCATCTACGCACGCGAAGAGAGTTTTTTGAGCAGTGAGTCATGTCGGCAGACTGGCGCCAGCGTAGTTATAACATTCAGCAAGAAAACGCGTGCAGTTTAGAGCCCAATTTAGTAATGAACGCTTGAAAAATACCGTCTGGATGAAAGTGAATTAAAAGAACTGCATTTCGCATTGCACACATGCTCTCAGTTGAGCCGTGAAAAATGTATAAAGACCACAGAGAAACGCGGTGCGCTCCTAACAAGCTTGCATATTATGCGTATTCCTCTGTTTGCCCCAAGGCACTCGAAGCAACCCCTCTATAAGAGGCCTGTCATTTTGTATAAGATCATGGCCGGGGTTCATGGTGTCATTCTTATAGCACACTCTGTTTTACTTGAAACATGCGTGTGATTTGGAAAACGGAACTCCTCGCCTCGCAAATCTTGCACCCGGATAATTAATTCCAAAGCTAACAAATGTTTAGAGACTGTTTAATTGTCATTTGCTTTGTAAACAATACTACAACAATATATGTAGCTGTTTACTTTTCATTTATTTAGTAAACAATACTACAACGATATATGTGCCAGAAAGGGCGGCATAGTTTTTCTGAATTTGCCATGATGATTTCACAACGAAATAAATGGTTTTTATCTTTCCAGTTCGCAATTCACATTATCCACACAAGACGAGGATTCAAATGGCGCAATGCCAACGTTCTTAACGAAAGGTCGTTGATACTCGCCTCGTAGCATAATGAACCACACTGTTCTAGTTTTTACCATATAAGGCCAATCTTGCCCCTTCGGAAACTACTCTTAGGATGTCAGCTGGCTTACGCGGTGGCCAAGAATCATATAGAACAAAATACATACACAAAAGATTTCACTTTACTGCTTATTACATTTATTTCGGGTCTAATTTTCATGACACAGAAACAATTCTCCCGACGGAAAAAAGACCGCAATCGGAGGCGGGCACAACCCAGGTATCTCACATATCTGCGACATTAAATACGTATTTTGGTGAATACCTGCCTACACCGTACTACGTACGGTTACAAGCTTCGTTAAAAAGCATCACTGTATATTGGCCGCTGTAGATGGTGTGGGGATTCACAATCCCCTTGCTCCATTATAACGCCCGCGCGTAATTTACACGCGAGATTACGCGCGCTGGCAGAGAGATTGACGGAGGAGAGGGCACGTTAGCCACCCCCCGCCACCTCCCGGTCTCCTGGCGACGCTGCCGCGGGCTTCCCTCTTCCTGTCGACGTAACCGGGAGCCCTCCTTTCCTATGTTCAAGTCGGGGAGCGCGTCTGCCGCACTGGCTCGGGGTTCTTCGGCGGTTGAGCTCGCGGTTCAAGATTTTCGCCGAGGAGGCCACCGCCGTCACCGAGAATCGCCAACTCAACGTACGCACTTACCACAACGGGATGTGAGCGCGAAGCCGTGTCAGGGGAGCAGACTCTTCCTCTCAACTTTGCGCGTGCTTCCCCACTACGTGGTTTTTATTTCACCCCCCTACGCGGCGTTCGCTCGCTACACGGCGGTTGTATTTGCGTGCTGTTGATTTGCCGTGTACAACTGCTCTGGCAAATAAAGCTTGTTCGAGTGCGCAACTCGTATTTTCCCCTCCGGCCCGAAACCGCCGCAGTGGCGTCTTCTCGCCCCGCGGGTTGGGGGTCACAGCTCTGTCTGTTAGGGCTGCATGTCGGGGCTAGAGGGCGACTGTAGCATCCACTCCCCCGTGGCGCATTCTTGCGAGAATTTGCCCCCATAATGTTGAGATTCTGGTTGTGCTTTGTTGGGTTTAACGTCCCAAAGCAACTAAGGCTATGCAAGACGCCGTTGGGGAGGGCTCCGGAAATTTTGACGAACTAAGGGTTCTTTAAATTGCACTGACATTGCAAAGCACACCGGCACCTTGGTATTTGTATCTATCGAAAAGCGGACGCCACGGCTGGGATTCGCTCCCGCCTTCTTAGGCACAGTAGTCGAGTGCCCGAATCCGTGTGGGGGGAGGCAGAGTGTGAGGTACTGACAAAGCTCTTGCGTCGATAACTTAAGGCAGATGTACCCAACATTTGTGCCTTCACTGAACCCGAACCGCAATGAATAGGTACCAAGGAATCCTTCCCCCCCCCAAATTTCCGTCTTCAATCAGGCGATGTTGCGTGTGCATGGATCGCGCCTGGTTTTGTCTGGCTAAAAGCACTTGGGGCTGGGCTAGTTGGTTTTGGTTCATAAATAAATAGTTATAAATCGCAAAATGGAGACAAGACACATAAGTAGGTGACAGGACGAAGCGCCAATTTTCAACTGGTATTCTTGCATGCATGAAACGCACTTATATAGCTTGTCGTCACATGCACAGGTTGGTCACCTAAAGCTCAGGAACAATATGATAAGGAGCGACCCAAGACGCAGGACGAAGTGATGTAAGATGGAGCAAGTGACGTAGAAAGCACTAGACATAGTCAAGGCTGCCATGTCCGCGTAGCGAGGGAGGTTGTCCACGGCGACGGTTATCCAGCGGTAGCCTGCGTTCAATGTTGAAGGGGCCCATACAGGGCGATGCCAACCCGATCGAATGGTCAATGTTGACGGGGGCAATTGCTGTTATGGGCCGGGGAGGAACACGGAGGCGACTTGCGCTGCTGGAAAGCAGTGCAGGAGAAAATATAACGCCGGACAAAGTTGTACATTCCCCGTCAGATGTACCGCTGGTGGAGACAGTCGTGTATCTTCAGCAAGCCAGCATGTGCGGTTTGAGGGCCGGCGTGGTAATCAGTGCAAATAACTGACCGAAGATGGCAAGGAATGACGAAGACCAATCGCGGCCACCCAGGCGATAGCTTCTTCGATACAGTAGAATTGTGCGGGATCGTAAAATCGAAAGCTTGGTGACGAAGTGCTCGAAGGAACGAAGACGCAGAGGACGTTGCGAGGACGACAAGGAGCGAAGGTAACCAGAAATTCCGGCGTTGTTCCGAAGGCAGGTGCTGGGAAGTAATGGCCTGTAATTTGGGGCTTAGATACCGCCTACGCTGGTGAAGGAGAGGGTAGCGGCGAGCACAATAAGGCTTAAGCTTCGGAGTGTTTGCTTCCCGACCGGGAAATGACATCGAAGTCCTAAAGACGAAAGGCCCCGCGTCCAAGGCATCCAGAAGGGTCTTTCATGGAATTCAACCAGCAGAGGGCATGGCGGCCGGTGATGGCGTGTAAGCGGCGGCCGTATTAGTAGGGATGAGATATTGTTTAAGCCTACACGATTGCCGAAAACTTTGTTTCCGTGACGGTGAAATTACTTTCAGCTTTGGGTAGCGCCAGGCTAGCATAAGCAACTACATATTCGTAAAACCCGGAGTTGTATGGAGAGACAACAGCACCGTAGGACGATGCCGCTGGCGTCAGTGCGCACCTTATTAGAGGAGGTGGGGAATTGACGGTGAACTCAGTAGACGTCGGAGTGTAGTGAAAACATCGTTGCAGCTTGGGACTCAGTTAGACAAGTCTGCGGGATCATTCTGCAGTTTCGTAAGCAGTGCAGTGATGGTTGCGAAAATGTGGACAGAACGCCGCAAATATGAGCATAGGCCTACAAAGCTGCGTATCTCTTTAACAGAAGTCGGTTTTGGGAAGTCAGGTGCCTCACGTAGCTTGTCCGCATCGGGCAGGACGACGTCTTTGGACACTACATGGCCCCATACCATCAGCTTGCGAGTCCCAAAGCAACATTTATTGAGGTTGAGTTTGGTAACACAGCCCGTGAGACAACTCAGTATCTGGTGTAAGCGCATGAGGTGCGTCGGAAAATCACATGAGTGAAAGACTATATCACACAAATACCAATAGTACATTTTCCACTTGGCGAAGCGTAAGATGTTGTCCATCACTCACTTAAACGTAGCAGGGGCATTGCAATGAAAGGCGTCACGGTGAACTCGTAGACTCCATTTGGGGAGGCAAAGGTTGTATTGGGTCGGTCAGACTCAGCCATGTGGGCTTGCCAATAGCCGGAACGCAGATCCAGATATGAAAATAACTCTTTTTCGAAGCAACTGATGGCCTCGTCAATGCGGGGTAGCAGGTATACGTCTTTATAGGTGATTTTATTAAGATGGTGCTAGGCAACAAAAAATTGGATGGAGCCATCCTTTTTCGCGACCATCATGGGACGCGACCACGGACTAGATACCTGAATTAAACCGCGCTGCAGCATGTCGTCTAGCTGCTCAGTTCACGCGGCGCTCTCAAGGCTACACACGGTAAGGGAGCTGAAGAGGCGCATCATTACCGGTCTCGTTGTGGTAAACTGCCGCGGCCACAGGGCCCAAGAAATTCGTCTGAACATGAAACGAAGAAAGGAACTGGTTGCGGAGAGACAACAGGTGCTCGCGGTCAGTTGGGTCGAAGCCATGGGATAGGGAAGACTGGAAAAGGGCCAGACTGGAAAAGGGCCAGACTCGGAAGATGGGAAGGAGCGGTAATTGACGCGAGAGAGGCTACGTGGCCGCGGTATGTGGAATATACAACATCAAAAGGCGAGATGAATACAGCAGCTCAAAATCACCAATGCATTTACCACGAAGTAGTGGAACCTGAACACACCAGGCATTCGCAACATTGCCCGTGGCAGCGCGTTAATGTACACGATAGCAAAGGGAAGGAGAAGGTGGCGGCGATGAGCGAACTTGCGAAAAGGCGCAAAGAGAACAGTCGCGTCGTATGAGGAGGTCACACAAACTGGATCAATTACATTACAGTTGGGGGAATGTCGGTGTGGGCTGCGACAGGTTTGGCGCAAGAGAAAGACGGCGCGTCGTTGGGACGTGCATCACAGAGCGCCATGAAGGCGATGTAGGCACCGGCGAAGTCAGTAACAGCATGGTGTGGGAAAGAAAATCTCAGCCAAGAATTAGGTCATGCGAGTATAGGGTACGAGCGGGATCAGCGCTGGTCGCGCTCGTCCAGAAGGCGGGGTGGCGTTTTATGAAGCGAGCGGCAAAAACCCGCTAATGACGGAGAGAGCAGCACCGGTATGCACAAGCGTAAAAGCACGAACACCGTTAGCAAAAACTCCGAGAACGGTTGGCGGAGAGAGACAGATTCTCTGTAGGCGAAATGCGTGCTGTTCTTGTCCCAGGAACTGCCAGTTTTATGAGGCTAGTGTCGCGCTGAAATGGAGCACTAGCGACAAGGAACGATGGCGAGGGGACGGCGAGCGGTTCACAGGAATTTTTTGCCGGCCTTACGAGTTGGGGGGTGCCCTCGAGATGTCACCAGAGGTGGGCGCAAGGTTCAGCACATATAACTGTAGTGAGGCGCAGTGTGTGCATTGACGGCGCACAGTATGGCGGCACAGGTGGGTGACATGGCCTGGAATACGAAAGCATGCAGATCGGCCGGTATTTATTTGTGCGCCAAGAATTGTACGAAGCTGGCGTTAACCGGACCGCGAGAGACAGTGGCGCCATAGTTAGAATGTATGCAAATGACTGCTACTGCGATGGTCGGGTGGTAGCTTCAGAATACTTGGGAGGAATCTGTACCGGCACAGGTAGAAGCGGCACGACAACAGGGGGGCTGTAAGGTAAAGGTGGAGCAACAGCTGTAGGCTGCAGTGGAACGAGATTGACAAGAGGTGCAACAGGCGCCGGCTGGACAAAACTAGGAAATGCATCAGCAAACTCCTGCGTGATGGTATGTCGGATCGTACGGGTGAGCAGCTTGATGTAGACGACGGCTGTCGGCCAGGCAGGGGCCCAATCTGCCGGGCGACCTAGTCTCGGACGAAATCTTTGTCGTGAGCTAAAGGTCGCTGCTCACAGCTAGGCCAGAGATGGACGCGGCATGTGCGGGAGGGCGACAAATGCAGCCCCGTCGCCTGTGCAACTCGTCGAAACTGGGACAAAGGCTCTAAATGGAGATCACTGTGGCGGGGCTCTGCCAGCAGATTGTGTAATGCATCATCGTCAATGCCCTTCATTATGTTCTTTTATCTTTTCAGCCGGGTCGACATGCGTGCATATATCCACGACGTCTTGAATGTAGCTAGTAAAGGATTCCTATTCAGCTCAGACGCTCAAGCGCGTAGTTTCACCACTGTTGGAAGCCGGAAAACGGCCGCTAACATTGTCTTAAAGGTGGTCCAAGTTGGTATGTCGGTCTAATTATTCCTATACCGTAGGTTAGCAAGATCGTTCAGGTACACGATAATGCTGTTGATCTTTATGCGGTATATTCCAGTTGTTAGGGTGATTGACCCGCTCGTACGAGGTCAAGCGGCCTTGAACGCCCTGGTCGCTCTGCCCTGGCACTGGAGAAAAAGATGTACTGAGACGGGGCTGCTGTTGTTGGCCTACCTCGTCTGTCGCCAAGGATATCGTACTGCTGCGGAGCCCAATGGCGATCGTGTGCGAGTTGTACCCAGCAGTTTCCTGAAAATGAAGCGGGGACGATTGCGGTGTCCGCGGGAATGCAGACGGTTACCGGCGACGCAAGGGGATTGTGTTGGGAAGCACAATCTCTGGTCCGACCAAGGCAGCTCGAGCTGATGATGATGATGATGACCTCTGTCAGCTGATGATGATGACCTCTGTCAGAATGGCACATAACCACGGCGGAGCATTGGACAGGGTACAGTGTAGATTCTAAGTATAAATGGTCAAGGACTCGTGTATTCAGATAAATATGGGTGTTTAACTAGAATTTGGAAAAAGTAGAGCCCTCAATGCTTCATAGCCGTTTGCGTCGGAGCAGCGTCATCATTTTTTTACAGCGAGAATAAGTCAAATAGTACCAAAATGACAACAAAAGAGCAAGATATTTTGTTTTTCGCTAGAGCCCGTTGGCATGACTGCAAAGATCCGCAGGCAGACACCCCTCAGCATTCTATATTAATGTGAAAACCTTTAATGCCTCGTCGTTGTTGTATTCCTTGCTTTATTCAGTTATCAGTGTATTCCGATAAATATATATGTTTAACTAGAATTTGGAAAAAATATGGCTGATTTGAATAATTAATCAAATACAAAGTAGGTGCGTAGCACCGCTTATCCCCGTTATACCTTTCATGCATTACCACACACACCTACGATTTACACTCTCTCCAATATCTTCACTCAGCTCACGCAAGAGGTGGCCAGCAGTCACAAAAACAAACAGCGCCGATGGTTGCGAATCCAAAACACAACACACAAACCTAAGGCCTAAACATTTCGATCGTTGCCCTTGGCCGTTTGCGCACTCGCGGCGGTTTCAAAGGGACGTATGTTCAGGCGTCTTCCCGAGAAGACACCGATAGCAGTTCCTCTGCCGCGCATTCTCCCTGCCCGTGTTTCGCCGTGATTTATGGCCTCCGCGCCCTTTTCCCTCAAACCGAAAGACTGAAGTTAGCGCCGAACCCACAACTACTGCGCTTGCGCTGTGTTTTTTAACTGCTGTGGTATGTCTCCATCGTGGCACTGGTCGAGCATAGACTTTTCCAAGAATCTGAACGGACCGAACTGTCGGTGTCGCCCGTTTCCATGTGTTCCTATACAACTTCCGAAGAGCGGCCGCCTTCGCGACCGTCCTAAATAACCTCGCGTTGAGCTGCCACTTGACCTTGGCCGCCCCTTCGGAATCTCCCCCGCGACAATGGACCCGCAGTGAACACTTCGATTCTGGGGGAAGCCCGCCAATTTAACTCCCCCTTCGCTGCCAGCCTTGCGTGAACTTCAGCGTTCAAATGGCCGCGTCTACGCCGACTGTCGGTTTATGGGCCTCCGGCTTTACGGTTCTGCCTTCGTAACCGTTGTACTTCAGAATGTCGAGCAGAATGGCGAGAATGTCGGCGGCAGTGCCAGATGACCCGGCTTCATCCACTGCGACGCGAAGCGAATGCACACACGCTTGAGCAACGCTGCCCAGCGACGGCCGCCACGTCCGCAAATGGCACGCCCCTCTTCACTGTCTTACTCTCTAACTGGATGCATCATGCGGTCGCTTCGCCCATCAGAGTTAAGTCGCATAATGCGGGCGTCGCCACTTTCCCTTCCTCCTCTTCAAGTTCATGGAGAGATGGAAGGACGGAGATAGAGAGATATAGCGGCTTCTACTACATCCCTGCAGCCGCTCCACCTCCTCAATGCTGAGTCGCGAGACGCGCGCGCAACCACCTTCTCTGATTGATTTATAGGAAGGGAAATGCGCGGTAACTGCCTTACTTGTTTTCTGTGGACACCTCAACCACGCCGTAAGGGAAGGGATTAAGGTGGGAGTGAAAGTGGAAAGAGAGAAAGAGGAGCCGTAGTGAAGGGCTACGGAGTAATTTCGACCACCCGGGGATCTTTAACGTGCGCTGACATCGCACAGCACACGACGCCTCTTCGTTTCGCCTCCATCGAAACGCAGCCGCCGAGGTCGGGTTCGAACCCGGGTACTCCGGCACAGTAGTCGGGCGTCTTACCACTGCACCACCCCGGCGGGCGAACCACCTTCTCTTTCTTCACTCGAAGTTCAAGAGAGAGAGAATGAGCGGCTTCGGACAGACACCGGCGAAATACGTGATTGCGGCTAGTAGTGCACGCAATAAAAAAAACGCGTAATGCTTCATCATTGTTTGTGTCGGCCCAGGGTCATCTTTTTCTTTACGGCGAGAATAAGTGCAACACTACCAAATAACAACAGAGGAGCGATGTATTTTAGTTTCTGCTTGAGTCTGTTCGCTTGAGTACAAAGATCCACAGGCCGACACACCTCAGCATTTTATATTAATGCGAAAGCCTTTAATGCCTCGTCGTTGTTGTATTCGTTGGTGTATTCAGTCGTTGGTGTATGGGTGTTTAAATTGAATTTGAAAAAAAAAATAAAACGCATGATGATTCATCGTCGTTTGTATCGGCACAGTGTCATCGTTTTCGTTACAGCGCAAATAAGTGTAATAGTTCCAAAATAACAACAGAAGAGCGAGGTAGTTTTCACTAGGTCCCGTTGGCATGACTGCAAATATCCGCAATCAGACGCCCTTCAACATTTTTATATTAAGGCGAAAGCCTTTAATGTCTCGTCGTTGTCAGCTGGAGCGGTTGGCAGAGGGTGTCACACTTCCGAGGGAGATAGTTAGAATACATAAATAATCCTTGTCTCCACCATGAATCGAGCTTCCATCTCTAGGATCCCCAGCGAACGCTTCACCTGCTGCGTCATGCCTCGGATCGTGAAACATTCATCAAAATTACCCTTGTCTCCGTGAGAATAGCGGGATTCCGCAAGTGACAGGTACTGCGCCTTTATATTCCTGTAAACGAATTATAGAACGGCGGGGAACTTTGAGTCATTCAATGAAATGCCGGTTTTGTTCGATAACGGGAGCGCCGCGTACCGTCACGACTCGTCATGGCGTCACGAGGCGATTCAGGCGTAGAAGAAGGTGATCGCGCCGGCCGTTCGATCCAGACGTCCGTGTGGCGCCTTTCATCTGGCGCTTCCTCGGACGCCGCACCACAGAGAAAACAGAAGCAGACGCAAATTTGTAGGAGGCCTTAGTACAGCAATCATCAGCGGTATTTCAAATTGATTTACAAGATAGAAAAGGCGCAGTATCTGTCACATATCTCCGCGGACACATGTACCACATCGATGAGGAAGGAAGGAAGGCGGGAGTGAGAGAATTGAGGGATATAGAGGCGCCGTATTGGAGAGCTACGATTCGATCGGCTACGATCCAATAAAGGGCCCTCTAGTTTTTAATACAAACTTACCATGGAGAGATCGCAAATTGTACGATATCCAAAGTAGCTGCAGTGGATTTCAAGGCACTGTGCACTGGCAAATGGTCGCGCTGCATTGAAATATCATCTCTCTTTTACTTGCATAGAGTCTTGTCAGAGGCCCACCTCGCCCAGTTGGAAGCTTCATGGCCCCTGCCGATTATGGTTGCCAGCACACGACTGGACCTTCCCTGTATTCTGAATAGCAGCGAGTTACTCTACTAGGGATGGATGGATGCTGAGAGTATCCCATTTTGAAACGGTGTGGTGATACTCTCTACCACGCTCAACCTTCCTTGTTTATGCTTTATAACCTAGTCAACTTTTCAATTTTAACTACTTTAGGACAGGGAATATTTATTTATGTTGTAGTGTGGTAATCTTCATCGTTATAGCCACTGACATGCGTCGCGTGCTGGCGCTCTCGAGAACGAAGTTGGTCGTTGTCTTTGTGATTCGGTACGCCTGACGCTCAGCTCCGAATTCATCCTGAGCAGCTGAATCCATCTGCGTCGACTGAGTAAAGACAACCCTACAATTCGTGCAGGTGCTGCTGGGTACGTTCCCGTCCACATTGGAACTAAGAAGTCGCACATTGCCATTTGCTTCCACCATGCTGGACGATACTGCCTCGGCATCGCTGCTCCTCCTAACCACGGTACTGTGTTCTAGAGCTCTACGGCAGCGTGACCCATGCCTCTTCAGCGGCAAGGCCGATCAAGACGTCGATGATTGGTCGTCGGCGTACGAGCGTGTCAGTAGTTACAACACATGGAACGACACTATCAAACTAAGTAACATAATCTTATTTAACTGACGTGGCGAATCTCTAGTTTCGCAACCATGAGGCAGACCTGCCATCTTGGTTTGCATTTAAGAATAATTTTGCAGGAGTGTTCGGCCGCCGTGCAGTTCGCAAACTCTAAGCAGAACAACGTTTGCGCGAGCGCACTCAGCAGGCCGAAGAGTCATTCACCAGTTATACTATAGAAGACATCGTTGACCTGTGCAAGCGTGTCGACCCCCTAATGTCCGAAGCGGATAAGATCGAAACCATCCTGAAAGGCATCTCTGAGGACGCGTGCCATATGCTGTGGGTGAAAAGTCCTGCCACGGTCAGTGACGTGATCAAACTTTGGGAGAGCTACGACGAGTTTCGTAAAAAGCACGCTTCTACGCGGCGGTCCGGTGTTAGAGACGACGCCATCTCTACACTAGCGCTGGGCGGTTCTACTCCATCAGAGGACAGCCCTTTGCTTCAACAAATCAAAGCCTTCGTTCGAGTGGAGGTCGCCCGCCTGCTATCACTGGTCCTTCATTTACAGGATACTGGCCACCTTGTTGCTGACATGGCTCCGTCTATGGCCCCTTCCATACGGCGTGCCGTGCAAGATCGCGTCGCTGATGTCCTTCCACCCAGCTCCATGCTGCCGCCCAAGCCCCGTGCCGGCGAAAGTAACGGCACCACTGACTTACGCCCAAGTTGCGGCCAGGCCGCTAATGCCATCAGCATCTCTTTCCTTCCGTGCCGCTCCTTCCAACCTTCCTTCGATTTTGCCTGGGCCTGCAGTCCATGCCCCTATTCCAAGGGTACGCCAACGCCCTACGAACACTTGGCGTACCGCGGACAACCGGCCAATCTGCTACTCTAGCGGGCTGCCGGGCCATGTCGCACGCATTTGGCGCCAACGCCGTCTACCTTCTCGACCTGACCTCTGGAACTACTACAAGAACTCCGCCCGGTTCCGACTTTGTATCTCGCGACAATCAAATGTATACCACTCGCCGATCATCTTCCCCTCGTCGCCGTTCCCCGTCCCCGCTTCTCCAACATTCTACCGGCGCTGTTGAGGGAAACTAACAGTTGCAGTTCCCGGGGCAAGAACTGTGCTTCGGTCAAACTCTTCAAGTCCTCCGTGTTCTCCCGCAAATGAAATACAAGTGTTTGTCGACGGCGTCGCAATACGCGCTCTTGTCGACACGGGCGCTGCAGTATTCGTCATCAGTGAAGCTTTTTGCCAACGTCTTCGTAAGTTGACCACCGCGCATTCCGACTTTTCGCTTCGCACCGCCTCATCACAGCGCATTCTTCCCTCAGCGGCGTGCATGGGCCGTGTTCTCATCCAAGACGTCTTATACACCATCGAGTTTATTGTACTGTCTCCCTTCTACATGACATCATCATGGGCTACGATTTCCTTTCCACTCATCGTGCCGTTATTGACAGCGCGCGCGCGCGGAAGTTTTCTTTTTTCCTTTTTGTGATACCGTTTGTGTGACGTCCCTACTCGGTCTGCAAAATTCCTTGTCGCCAATGACACAAACATTCTTCCATTTTCTGCTTCCCTCGTTCCACTTTTTTGTGCAAGCGTTACTACTTCGAATCTCTTCTCCACATCTTCCGACGCCGCTTCACGCCATCCCTGCTTCCTGCTTCCATTTGCTGTTCTCAACTTCGAAGATGGCCTTAGTGCAACGTACGTCTTAAATCCATTTTCGTGACCATCCGTCCTGCTACGCGGCGTCTCGGTCGTATTGAAGAACTTGATTGCGCGTTTGCAAATACTCTTCCTGCCATGCCTACTTCACTAGACATTAATGTTCGCAGCTCTTGCGATATAGCGAAAGCTTCGACACCAGCCGACGTTCTTCAACAAGCTATTGACGCAGATCTTCCACCCACACAACGCGATCAACTCGCTGCTCTTCTACAGAACTTCACTTCGGCCTTCGACCTTCCTCACACTGCTCTGGATCGCACGTCTCTCATTACCCACACAATCGACGCTGGTATCAACGCACCTTTACGACGGCGTCCATATCGCGTGTCGGCCTCTGAGCGCCAAGTCATTGCTGATAACGCGGACAACATGCTTCGCCGGGTCATCATACAGCAATCTAACAGTCCATGGGCTTCTCCGGTTGTTTTGGTGAACAAGAAAGTTGGTTACATCCCATTTTGTGTCGATTACCGTAGGCAAACAGGATCACGCGCGGAGATGTCTATTCTCTGCCGCGAATCGACAACGCCTTCAACTGTTCACAGGGAGCCGAGTATTTCTCCTCTTTGGATTTGTGCTCTGGCTACTGGCAGGTGCCAATGGCTGATGGTGACCGCTCGAAAACTGCCTTTATAACACCGGACGGCTTATACGAGTTCAACGTTATCCAATTTGGCCTTTGAAACTCCCCCAGCTACTATCGAGCCCCTTATGAACACAGTTCTTCGTGAACTCAAGTGGCAGACCTGTCTTTGTTATCGTATTTTTTTCTACCTTTTCATCTCACCTTCTCCGCCTAAAGCATGTCCTCACGTGTTTCGCCAACGCTGCTCTTCAGTTGAACTTGAAGAAGTGCCACTTTGCCGCTCGAAACCTCACACTTTTAGGCCACATAATCTCTAAGGACAGCATTATTTCCGACCCCACCAAACTTTGGGCAGTTGCAGAGTTTCCGAAGCCAACCTCCCTGAAGCAGCTCCGAAACTGTTGTGACCGTGCATGGTCCGCGCTTTCGCGGACCATTGTGCGCCTGTGGGCATGGTATTGATATGTGCTGTTTGTGCAAGGGCTCTAAGTGAGCGTGTTCACATGAATCTTTTTGTGTGAGCAGGCTTTGCTTTGTCGCGACCCTACAACTGCCAAGTTTGCCCTGTCAAGGGAACATCAAGAAAAATACAAAGAAACGTCGCCCTGTGAGAAATAGCCGGAAGTACTTTTGTTCAACTGTTCACCCTTCGCGTTGAGAGGCGCTATTGTCAAGTGAGAAATGCCTATTGTCCAAAGAAGACGATCGGAGTGGCACGTCCGCTGACGTACAGGAGAAGAAAGCAGCATGAGGATTACGGTCATTACAGGATTTTCCGTGAATGCAGGAAAGCGTTGCAATTGCCGGAAAGGGACAATGCTGGGAGTAGTATTCGTGGCGCGCACGTACACCTGGGTTTCTGAGAAGGAAATCCACTTGCCGGAACCAACATACCGGATCTTTGCACAAGAATCAAAATTTACCTCCTCGCCGTTCCCAAGCTCTACCCGGCAACAAGTGACCACACCCGACGAAACAATACTGGACCAGTCAGTGCATCAGAGAAGTGATGTGTTGGATTGGTTGCCGATATCTGAGGGGTGTGCCCTGGAACTGATTGGTCAGCCTCTTCAGAGAGGGGCTGGACATAGTGGATTTAAGGACGTTGCAGAGCACGAAATGACGCTCTGAGCCCTGGGTAAACGGCTCATCCAGACGCTTCTCGCTATGAACTCTTAACGCTTGCCATTTTGCTGATATACCCTTTTTTCCATGTAAATAAGTTTTCTCAAAGTGGCATGAATCCTGTTTGTATATATTTTACCAACCTCGAAGATTCAATCCTTCATCAACCCGGAGTCTCTGCACGCTACCAAGTGAAGGCCCGGTCGACTTAGTCTCAGCGTCACAACTGGTGACTAGCGTTGGGATCTGAGTCTGCAAGCCACAACATCTGGTGATCGGAGGTGGCATCTGAAGCTACAAGCCACAACATCTGGTGATCGGAGGTGGCATCTCAAGCAACAAGCAGGAGCAACAATCGGCCAACAAGAGAGCAGGTCGGAACATCGATCGCATGTGTGGGTGAGTGCTTGGTTTTTCTTCTGATGTGGACTAGGTTCTAGAACAGGGTTAGATTTTAAATCTGGTATAGAGTGTTGAAGCGCCTTTAGGTTTGGTAGTTTGCACAGTTGTTTTGGAAGTAGCCGACACTCGGAGCGATCATGGACCTACAAAAGCTGCAGAAACCGGAACTGTTGCTATTCTGTGAGGAATTAGGAATTGATACAAGTGGTTTGGCACGAAAACGCTTGATTTTAAAGGCAATCACTGATTTGGGAACCGATGATGAGGAGCTCAGTGAAGCATGGAACCTCATTGGACAAAAAAAGTAGGAGCAGCTCAGACAGCAGAAAGAGCGGGAAGAAGAGAAAAAGAGGCGTGAGCGTGAAATTGAGAGAGAAGCAAAAAGGCTGGAGCAAGAAATTGAGCTCCCGAAATAAGAAGTAGAGTTGAGCAAGAGGTCGGGCTAGCGGTACCTCTTCTCAGCCAGGAGGCAGATTTCAAGATATCAAAGTACATGCAGCCATATGTGATATCAGGGGATATCGGTCTGTATCTGGCTAAGTTTGAGCGAACCTGCGAAAAACTGTCCTTCCAGTGAGACACTTGGTCTCAGAGATTATTGACGGTTCTGCCCTGCGAGGCAGCGGAGGTTGTCGCGCGGCTAAGCAAGGAGGACGCGGACAACTACCAGAAGGTCAAGGCTTGCCTTTTGAGAAAGTATAGGCTTAGCGCCGAGGCGTTCAGACGTTTTCGGAACGCTACTAAGTCCAGGGACGTGAGTTACCCTGATATCCTGTACAATTTAAGAGTCAATTTGGGCGAGTGGCTAAAGAGCACTGAATCCTACAGTGATAGGGACGCTGCAGTCGAGCGAATTCTTTTGGAGCAGTTTTATAACTGCCTCACAGAAAAAGAATGAAATTGGTTACAGGACCGAGGCGACATTAAGTCGGCAACTGAAGCTGCCGAACTCATTGAGGAGTACGCTTCGCGCCGACAATTAAGCAACCCAGGAGTGGATAGGCCCCGCAATCCCAAGTTGAGTGTGAATAAACGTCAGGAAAGGCACTTTGCTAGAGTTGCAAACGAAGAAAGGAAGGCTTCTTCAGGCAAACTCCCTAGAAAGGACGGCAGTGAGAAAGGTGGGGAAGTGACCAACGCGCGGAACACAAAGAACAAGCTTGAGGCTAGGAAGCCGCTCACATGCTTTAGGTGTATTGAGCAGGGTCACATTGCCGTCAACTGCCGGAAAGAAAAGATTGCTTTCCCGTATGTCAGTGACTGCGATGAAAACATGAAGCTTTTGGAACCCTAAATGCATGACCTACTATTCAGCGGGAAGCCTTGCAAGTTACTGCGCGATTCGGCCGCAACGATGGATGTTGTCCATCCGGCGTATGTGTCGCCTTCCGACTATACAGGACAGTGTGCATGGATCCGCCAGGTAGTGGAGGAACAGAGTGTGTGCTTGCCAATAGCGAATGTGGTCATCGAGGGCCCTTTGGCGACTTAACAACCGAGGCTGCCGTTTCAGGAAAGCTTCCTAAGTGCTATCCGTATTTGTTCTCCAACAAATCGGACATGCTGCTGCGAAAGTGGGGCATCCTTTTCGGAGACAGAGTTGTGCAAGCCTTAACACGTTCAAAGGCGTGAGAACTAGCTGCACTACTCATTCCAGAAGATACCACAGCGGAGGAAACGGCAGTTAAAACAGTGGTCGATGCGGAAGATAGCGGGTCAGAAAACTTTGAGAGCGAGGCATCTCAGATAAGTCAACTTGAAAGTGAGCTTGATGAGACGCGGAATGAGGACGTTCTTGAGAGTAACCTCTGGCCGCCAGTGTCTAGTAATCTAACGAGACTTCTAAGTGGAACCCGAGAGGACTTAGCTATGGAGCAAGCCAATGATCCCAAGATACAGGAGATAAGGGAGCACCACCGCGCCACTAAGACAGCAAAGAATATTTCTTTCGAGATGAGAAAGGGAGTGCTGTATTGCTTATTCAAGGATAAGCGCGGAGTAGAGCGGGACCAATTAGTCGTTCCCCAAAAGTACCGCGAAGACTGACTGCGGCTTTCCCATGGCAGCTCGTGGTCATGTCACCTTGGAATAAGGAAAACAAAGCAGAGGCTGTTGCAAGAATACTAATGGCCTGGATGTTTTAAAGACACGGAACATTTTGTACGGTCATGCGACACGTGCCGGCGGGTTGGAAAGGCGCAAGATAAGTGGAAAGCTCCGATGGTGTTTGTACCAATCATTACCGAGCCGTTTCACCGGTTAGTAATAGATGTAGTTGGGCCACTTCCTGTGACAGAGTCTGGTTACCGTTATATCCTCACTATGTTATGCCCAGCCACAAAGTTTTTAGAGGCTGGTCCGCTGCGCGAGTTGACGTCAGAGATTAGTGGATTCGCTTCTGCCAGTGTTTGCACGAGTTGGATTCCCTTCCGAGGTCCAAAGGGATCAGGGTAGCGTTTTCACAAGTTTCCTCACTACCTCATTTCTCGAGCGATGCGGCATTAAGGTAGTGCACAACTCGATCCACCATCCGCAGAGCAACAGCGTAGAAAGATGGCATTGTGTTCTCAAACGCGTCCTGAGGAGACTGTGCTATGAAAACCAGCGCGAATAGGATACCTGCCTGCCTGCAGCAATTTTCGCTTTGCGGTCTGTGCCGCACGAGTCCACTGGATTTAACCCAGCCGTGTTGGTGTACGGAAGGTCACTGCGCTCATCTTTGCGAATGGTGCCCGGAGCCTGGGAGGGGCTCGGAGAAGACCCAACAGTAGTAGAATTCATTCTGAACCTCCTGAATCGTTTACATAACACTAAGGAACTCGTTGAGGCCAACATAAAGTCAGCCCAGGCTCGTTTCAAAGTGTACTATGGTAAGCCAGCCCGTCAAAGAACGTTTCGTATCGGGGACCAGGTGATGTTGCTGAGCGGTTCAAGGCGAATAAGCTCGAAGTACAGTGGGAAGGACCTGCTGAAGTCGTTGCAAAGCTTTCTAACACTAACTACGCAGTGACAATCCCCGGTAGGCGTAAAGAAGTGCTACCTTGGAGGGGCCAAATTCACCGTAAAGACAGACCATTGTCCCCTGGCTTGGCTGCAAACTGAAACACCGAAGAACAGTCGCCTTCTGAGGTGGAGCTTGATTTTACAGCAGTAAAATTTTGAACTAAGATACAAAAAGGGGAAGTTAAATGGGAATGCGGACGCGTTTAGCCTCTGTTTCTAAGCGGTCCGAGGTGTTTCTTACCATGTATCCAAATTGATACTCAGGTTCTTTTTTTTCGTGCGCTTGTATATATGTGACTATGTAAAGCAGCACGTTTGGTTTTCTAGGCATACGTGGGTCCTGAGCGTCTTGAGTGTGGGCTTTTCTCGGAAAACGGTGGCAGTTTTCTTTTGACCTGGTCTCTTCAGACGGGAGCCGAGTGCTTGCTTAGACATGTGGTTGAGTTTCAGAGACAGTTCAAGCAATTTGGCCTACGACAATCAAGACAACGCGACAAGCGACAGCGAGCTTCAAGCGTTCATGTGCAGGCCATTAAGTCGTCTCTTCATGCAGCAGCTGCGACTGCTGCCCCCGTGACTCTTCTGGCGGGGGAGGAGGCTGTTGTGACCGTGCATGGTCCGCGCTTGCGCGGACCATTGTGCGCCTGTGGGCATGGTATTGATATATGCTGTTTGTGCAAGGGCTCTAAGTGAGCGTGTTCACATGAATCTTTTTGTGTGAGCATGCTTTGCTTTGTCGTAACCCTAGAACTGCCAAGTTGGCCCTGTCAAGCGAACGTCAAGAAAAATACAAAGAAACATCGCCCCGTGAGAAATAGCCGGAAGTGCTTTTGTTCAACTGTTCAGCCTTCCCGTCGAGAGGCGCTATTGGCAAGTGAGGAATGCCTATTGTCCAAAGGAGATGATCGGAGTGACACGTCCGCTGACGTACAGGAGAAGAAAGAAGCATGAGGATTACGGTCATTAGAGGATTTCCCGTCAATGCAGGAAAGAGTTGCAATTGCCGGAAAGGGACAATGCTGGGAGCAGTATTCGTGGCGCACACGTACATTTGGGTTTCTGAGAAGCAAATCCACTTGCCGGAACCAACATATCGGATCTTTGCAGAAGAATCGAAATTTACCTCCTCGCCGTTCCCAAGCTCTACCCGACAACAAGTGACCACGCCCGACGAAACAATACTGGACCAGTCAATGCATCAGACCATCAGTGCAGTGATGTGTTCGATTGGTTGCCGATATCTGAGGGGTGTGCCGTGGAACTGATTGGTGAGCATCTTCAGAGAGGGGCTGGACATAGGGAATTTAAGGACGCTGTAGAGCACGAAATGACGCTTTGAGCCCTGGGTAAACGGCTCATCCAGACGCTTCTCGCTATGAACTCTTAACGCTTGCCATATTGCTGATATATCCTTTTTTTCATGTAAATAAGTTTTCTCAAAGTGCCATTAAATCTGCTTGTATATATTTTACCAACTTCGAAGATTCAATCCTTCATCAACCCGGAGTCTCTGCACGCTACCAAGTTAAGGCCGGGTCGACTTAGTCCCAGCGTGACGACAAAGCTTTATCGGCCTCTGCTCCTACTTTAGACGTTTCATCTTGAACTTCGCCTCTATCATCGCTCCTCTGACCCAGCTCCTTGCCGGGAGCTCCGACCTTTTCGCCAGGACGCCAGCCTGCGATAAAGCCTTCGACTTTACGCCGCCTTTTAGTTTCACCTCCCATTATACGCCACACTGATCCGACTGCGCCTACGGAGATTCATACTGACGCCAGCAGTATTGAACTTGGTGCCGTCCTTACCCAATGTAAGCCTGGTTTCAGCGAGTATGTTGTGGCATACGCCAGCCGAACATTGACGAAAGCAGAGTAATTATTTAGCCACAGAAAGGGAATGTTTGGCCATTATTTAGGCCATCGGAAAATTTGTGCCTATGTGTATGGCCGACCGTTTTATGTCGTGGCCGATCACCACGCTTTTTGCTGGCTGGCTTCTCTGAAAGACCCATCCGGTCACCTTGCTCGCTGGACTCTCCGTCTCCAGGAGTATGATATTAATGTCATTTATCAATCGGGTCTGAAGCATACGGATGCGGATGCTCTTTCCCGCTCGCCATTTCCTAGTGATACCTCGTCTGACCACGTCTGGGTTTACGATTTTTTTACTCTTGCCACTATCTACATGGCTACCGAACAGCGGAAATACTGTTCGACCAGTGCACATTTCGATTTTCTCTCAGGTTCTACTTCCGGTCATTCATCCAAAGCGCTCCTCCGGCAAGCGCACCACTTCTCCATTCTTGACGGTCTCCTCTATCGCCGCAATTATTTGCTTGATCGACGGAAGTGGCTTCTAGTCATCCCGCGGCATCTCCGCGCCGACATTTGTGCTGCTTACCATGATGACACACAGTGTGCTCACGGTGGCGTATTGAAAACCTACAAGCGCCTACGCCTGCGATTTTACTGGCGTGGAATGTGCCGCTTTGTACGACATTTCGTGCTTGCTTGCGAATGTTGTCAACGCCGAAAAACTCTTCAGAAGTCCCGTTTCGTTGCAGCCGTTACCCTGTCCTGCTCGTCCGTTTGACCGCATGGGCATAGATCTCTATGGCCATCTTCCTACTACTGCCGCTGGAAACCGGTGGATTATCGTGGCAGTCGACCATCTTACTCGCTACACTGAAACATCACCGTTATCCTCTGCTACTGCAAGGGACGTTGCTTTGTTCCTTCGCAACGACTTGATTCTTTGCCACGGGACTCCGAAGGGACTACTCAGTGACCGCGGACGCGGTTTCTTGTCCGACGCTCTTGAGGCCCTACTGAAAGACTGCCGCATCATACATCGCACCGCTACTTATTACCACCCTCAGACGAATGGCCTGACAGAACGCTTCAACCGTACTCTGAGTCATATGCTGGCTATGTACGTCAACGACGCTCATTCCAACTGGGATCAGGTTCTTCCCTTCGTAACCTACGCGTACCACACTGCGATAGAGACCACCACTGGATCTCTCCCTTCTTTCTTCTTTACTGCCGCGAGCCAACCTGCACAATGGACGCGCTTTTTCCCTACCGCCCCGATGTTTCTGTATCGACGCCATTCTCGGACGCCGCCCAGTGCGCAGAAGAATTCCGTTAGCTCGCTCGTTCACTTACAAAGGAAAACTAGTGGCAACAAAAACACCATCGTGGCACTGGCGAGGCGCCTTCATATACACCCAACGCCCTGGTGCGGCTCTGGGTTGCTGCCACAACCGCCGGCCTTTTAAAGAAGCTTCTTGCTCGGTATCATGGTTCAACTACGTAGGTGAGCCCGTTACGCCCTGTGCACACTTTCTTCTCCGTGGACGCAAAATAGTTCATGTGGACCGAATCAAGCCCTAATATTATCCGTCTGTCCTTTCGGCTCCATGATTCGCCAGAATGGCTCCCTCTCTACCCGGGGGGAAACTGTAGTGTGGTAAACATGCGTCTCGTGCTGGCGCTCTCGAGAACGAAATTGGTCGTTGTCTTTGTGATTCGGTACGCGCGACGCTCCGTTGCGAATTCATCCTGAGCTGCTGAATCCATCTGCGTCGAATGAATAAACATACCCTACAATGTTTAATACCTGAAATGACAATATGAAGGGGTTTTACCATATCTTTAAACAGTCGTGTTTAATTTCCATTTATCTTTCATGCGTCCCAGTCCTGATATTTATTCACCACTTTTCAGAACGTTTCTTAACCTGCACCACCGATTCATTCACGCTTCTTGACCCCCCGGGGTGGCTCAGTGGTTACGGCGCTCGACTGACGTGCCCAAGGAAGCGGGATCGAATCCCGGCCATCGGCGGCCATCGGCGGCACCTCCACCAGTGTTTCGATGGAGGCGAAACGGAGTGGCATCCGCGTGCTGTGCGATGTCAGTGCACGTTAAAGAACCCGAGGTGGTTCCTGAGTAGCTTTGGTACGTTAAACCCCACAAACTAAACAAACCAATCATTCACGCTTCCTTTGCTGCGTCTAAACACCAGCGCCTAGGCAAGAGGGGATATGTGCGCATCGACCTATGGATGGACACCGCCACATTCTAGTATCAGAGGTTCAATAGTTTCTGGGCTTCTAACGCACATAGCACAAGTTACACCTTCTTGATAAGGCTTCCTTCTGTAGCTTCGGGTTCTAAGAAATCCTTATCTAGCTGACTCTTGTGTTCACATTGAGTCGTTCCTTTTTATTCCGACTTTTCCGTTATATATATGCCTAGGGTCGGTTTCGTTTTCCTTCAGTTACTCCAGTTTTAGCCTCTGTGTTCATTAGCTGTCGTTTATTGTTCTTTATTTTTCCGTCTCGCCTTTGTACATACAGCCGCGCGCTATCTCCCGACAGCTTCGAAGAACAAGGCGCGCAAAAAGCGTGCACCATCGCCCTCAAGTGGAGCTGCTGACCTGAAATCGGCCACCGTCAAGCCGCTCTCCTGCCTTGTGGCATCGGTGGGGCGCTTCGCGATTGTCGAGTACTGAGCTTCTCTTCTATGGAGGGAACAGCTGCCCTGTGACCGTAACTGCCTCTATGGTGCGTGTCTCGGTACTTGTTAGGGTTGGACTTTCTCCTAGATAAAAAAAAAACTCTCAACAGGGGGCGCAGCACTTTCGGATGCAATTATTTTCTGCCTTACATTGGCAAGAGGAGTAAATAAATTCTCTCAGAGTCTGTCAAAAATAATTATGCAAAATAAACACTAGATAGAACAAGTCTCAATGGCAATCGCCTTATCACTCTAAGGAGTAAAGTTAACCCTACAATTTTTACTTGACTGGGTGAAGCGCATTACACTGCATCATCACATATGCCTTAGCGGAACTATAGTGGAAATGAAGGCTGCGAAAAATGCAGCATACTTACTCTGGTGCTCCGGCGGCAGATAAGTTTTCAAAGAAAAACGTCATGGAACTATTCGCTGGGAGTTGTCCAGGAGCTATGAACTCGAAGTGCCGCTTTCTAGCGTCCAAAGCACCCTGCGGACGTTGAAAATGAAAATGTTCGCTGTACACACAGCACCCATATAATATCCTTTCTAGCTATAATTCTCGAAGTTTTAAGCTTCAATGAGAAATTTGTTATAGGAGAAATATGGTGTATATATATATATCATTTTTTAAGGTGCCAGCATGTTCCTCTAGGTGCGACGTGCTTGGCAAAAAGTGGCCTTAAGGGGGTCATGACACCAATTTTGGAATGTAAACTGTGTATTGCATCTTGTTCCCAATGTGCCAGCCAACTAAACCTCGAAGTTTCAGCTCCATCGGAGCTGCATATATCTTAAAAAAGGTATAGTATTTACATGTCTTCTTGAACAGCTTGCTGGTCTGGCCAAAGGCGTAACCGGTGACGACATAAATCAAGACCGCGTCGTCTGCTGCATGTTTTATGCAGAGAGAGAGAGAGAGAGAGAGAGAGTAAACTTTAATTGTTTAACGGAATAGCGTGGGTGGTTTCCTCAGTCCAGGATACCATTGACCTGGGCTCCTCCCGGGCCCTGGTGAGCAGGCTGCGCTGCTCAGAGAGACCCGTGTGGGCCAGCTCTGCCTCCCACTCCGCTTGGCTGAGCGCTCGAGCTTTATATTTCTCTTGCAGTTCCATATCATGTGAATGATGTCCGAGACTTTACCGCATGCAGTGCATGTGCTATTTTGAAATTTTTCCGGATAGATTTTGTGGTCATTTGCTAGGTTTAGGAATGTCCTAGCCTGTATGAATTCCTCCAGGTTACTGCCTCCTGTCTGCTGAGACCTTTGTGCGGTTCTGCGTATGGTTTTCTTTCTAATTTGAAGTGCTGTATTAGTTCCGCGTATGTGAGAGGGGTTGAAGACTGTGGGGCAGCTGTCGCAGGTGCCCAGAAAGTATGCCCTCGGGCTATCCTGTCGGCAGCCTCGTTGCCGTCGATTCCCTCATGTGCCGGTATCCACATGATCACAAACATAATCAAACACGGCGGCGGACGATGGCGGCGCACGTGTTTCCCTCCCTCTTCTTTTTTCTTCTATATATTTTCTCTTCTGTCCGCACGAGGCAGCGGAGGTGGCTCAGTTACAAAGCCAGTAGCAGGCCCGTGCATTTTCTTTTCCTTCTTCCTACAGTCACAACAACAACGACATATGTCATACGCGAAGCTAGACTCTGACCCTCGTAGTGAAGCTTTTCGCTTCAAAAAAGATCTTTTCAAATAGCTCTCTGAAAACGCAAACATCCGACCACTAATGCGCGTAATGTGAGGGCCGTGCGGTGGCCCTGCGCCCTTGAAGGGTCCAAACTCGCTCGTTTAATAAAGTTTGTTCCTCCTCCTCCTGCACAGGTGGTTGAAATCACTCTGGAGCCCTCCACTACGGCACCCTTTCTCTCTATCCACTTTCACTCCCACCTTCCTCCCTTCCCTTACGGCGCGGTTGAGGTGTCCACAGAAGCAAATGTGACAGATAGTGCGCCTTTCCCTTCCTGTGAATCAATTATATATATCTGACCACTGATAACCACTGTTTTCAGGGCATCAAGGATGCCTTCATGGGCCACATTACCGTACACACGGTTAACACCAAGAAAGAGTGCCACGGATAGACGTTTAATTCGTTTCTATTGTTTAACTGTGGACGCGAGGTCAATAGATCTCTTAATAGAGGAGCGCCCTCGCCGGCCATTGCTTTTGGGTATATGTTCGCCTATTGCACAATCAAAAAGTTTTGTGAAAAAATACAGAAAGTTTCTGTAAGCTGTCCTGCGAGAAAAGTACTATTCTACTATGCTTTCTGTTTTTAATTTTTGTTTTATGATTTTACAGTTTTTGGCTTTTTTAACTGACAGAAAAATTTAGCAATTTGACAAACATTTTTTGTTATACAGAGATTTCTGTTTTTTTTTTCTCATTGCAGTTAAAAAAATGATGCAAATATATCTTTTACTAGTCTTTCATTTGACATGTTTTTCTACTTGTACCAATCAGATTTCGTTAAGCGCCAATTTCTTCAATGAACACCATTTTTAAGACAAAAGCCCTGCTAACTCAATCTCAGGAACATCTGTCAGCGCTGGCAATTCTCGATGCACTCATAAAGTTGACCTTAAAACATTGTCTAGCCACCGATAAGGCAAGTGGAAAAATGCATAACAGATGCATGGCCGCAGGGAGCCATCTCTCTTCTTGTTTAAATTAGCATATTCTTATAGCTGCCAACAATGGACCTAAATGTGGCACCACTAGCTGTTTTTTTTTTTTTTTCGGATCGAAATTCTTACGGACCAGATCTTCGGACAGCGCTTTCGTACCATTCCGCTTTCTATTCAGCATTTAGCTCCTATTTAAGTAAAAATGAATTTGCTGTATCAAATGTAACAGATATGACAAATATATATAGAATTGTTTGCCTTCCAATCAAGGTTTGGCTGGAAAACAAAAAATTACGGTTTTAGTCTTGGACGTATTTAAGTCAGTGAAGTAGAACAAATATTCTCTGTATGCGGGCAGAAATTTCTTTTCAAGTACCTGTAATTTCACACGTCTTTTTACCCTTCGGCCTCATGGAAGCATCATGGGAATTCACACACGCGCAAAACTCACTGATACACATGATTGAAGTGACCCAGTGCTGTCTAATAAAATGAATTTCGGTTCTACATGCTTATCTATCCACTTTAGTTGTGAACTAAATACAGCATCTGGTGATGCCACGCTCCAGATAGCAGGAGAAAGATTTCCTGTGACACCATGGCCCGATTGCATTAGGTGTAGTAATTGACCTCATTAATGAAGAGGAGAAAATCAAGCTGTCACTACGCACTTAGCCGCTACGAATTTACATGCTGTATCATCAAAAGCCACGCGAAACCTTGTTATTCGTGGAAGCACAGGACACCTCTAGCTCCAGAATGAATTTATTCTTGGCTCTATAGCCTGTCTGCTTATTTACTCCCTTCACCAAATTAACCATGACTGAAAGTTCGTTGCTACGATGCTTTTGTGCCCATTTGTCCTAGTTTCCTCTACCCACGGACCACGGTTCATTCTCTGGATAAGCACATTCTGAGCAATCTCTGATAAAAAAACAAGGTTATAGGTTAGGTAAAGTGGTTATTTATTGAATAAACACCAAAAACAAAATGATAAGCCTGGAAGATGGCGCTCGTACTTGGTACGAAAACCGAGAAGACGCCCTAACATCATGGCGTGAGTTCTGCCGACGAATTCGTGAGACCTATACCAGCGCGGACCGGCGAGAACGCGCAGGAAGGGCTCTACAGTCTCGTATACAGATGCCAAATGAGGCTGTAACCATGTATGTGGAGGACATGACCCGGCTCTTCCGACGTTCTGACCCGGCCAAGACCGAAGACAAAAAGGTGCGCCACCTTATGCACGGTATTAAAGAGCAACTGTTCGCTGGCCTCGTGCGTAATCCACCAAGGACGGTTGCCGAGTTTCTTTCAGAGGCTGTCACAATAGAGAGGATGCTCCAGCAGCGGTCTACCACTTATGACAGGCCGGTGGTCGCCGCTTCGGTTGTGGAACCGTTTTCGGCCTTCGGAGCTACCCCGAACCTACGCGAAATCATCCGCTCAGTTGTACGCGAAGAGCTCCAGAAGCTTTTCAGTGCTCCACAGCCGATGATCGGCTCTGTAGCTAGCATTATCCGCGAAGAGCTTCAAGCGTTGAAGCCCTCGGTAGCGTCCGCTGATCCACAACCTTTCCCCACGGAGTACCTGCGTCCAACTTATGCAGATATAGCGCGACGCCCTGCCTCTGCTTCGGCGCCATTACCTCCACCCTATCAAGGCTCACTGTATTCCGCACACACTGAGCCGTTCGTCTACAGCCGACGACCACCCCAGCGGAAGGCGGACCTGTGGCGCGCTCCAAATCGCCAGCGCCTGTGCTTCCATTGCCGGGAGCCAGGTCATCTCTATCGCCAGTGCCCCTATCGACACCTTGGACTTCATGGATTTCCCATCGACATGCGTCGCCCTCCAATAGGCCAAAGACCCCGAGAGATTGAAGACTACTTAGCGTAGCAGCGCATGGCGCCAACTTCTCAGCGGCAGTCACGATCCACGTCCCCACGCCGACCATCGCCGCAGCCCGGGTCATCCTGGACGGCGCGGCGACGCTCGCCAAGTCCCCACCGGGAAAACTAAAGACAGCGACCTCCGGGGGCGAGGCCGCTTGCAATCGACGTGACGAAGACCCTCTGACAAGGAGACCTGTGAGCGATCTGGATTTTACGGCACCGATGACCGTTCCTACGCATGAACATCGACTCTCACTGGACATACCCATGCTTCTCGACGGCCATAAGGTTAGCGCATTGGTGAACACTGGCAGGGATTTTTCGATTATAAGCGGGAAGCTAGCAGCGCTTCTAAAAAAAGTCATGACACCATGGTCGGGCACGCAGATTCGCACCGCTGGCGGACATGTCGTAACTCCTAGTGGCCTGTGCACGGCACGAGTTCAAATTCGCAGCTCCACGTTTATTGTAAGCTGCCTAGTTATACCTGACTGCTCCCGTGACGTTATCATTGGGGTTGATTTTCTCCGGGAGTATGGAGCTTTTATCGATCTCCGGAAGCCCACAGTGACATTTTCAACCTAGAAAGCTGCTGATACTGACGCCAATAATCGCCAACGCCACGCCGCCCTTCGAATTTCCACCGAGAGCGTTTCGATTCCGCCATGCGCCAGTGTTCTTGTGACTGTTACTTGCGACGAACTGCGTGACGGGCATTCGGTCGCGGAAGGCAACCAGTCACTTTTGCTCACCCACGGCATCTGTACAGCGCGCAGCCTCATCCACCTCCACGACGGCCGGTCTGATCTCCTGGTGACTAGCTTCACCAACGAACCCCGGAATCTTTTTCTTGCTACTGCCATCGCGTTTGCTGACTCTTTAGCGGATGTTTCTGAATGTTTTACGTTTGGGGCTGTTAGCACTGTGCCGTTGGACCGCCTTGATATTAGTCCGGATCTCTCGGACGCACAGAATCGTGAGCTACGTGCCCTCCTACTAGAGTTCAGCACTTGCTTTGCGTCCTCATCGAAATTACGGCAAACGCCTCTCGTGAAGCACCGCATCATTACTCCTGACGACGCCCGCCCTATCCGCCAGCAGCAGTACCGTATCTCAACGACGGAACGTGAAGCGATTCAGACACAAGTTCAGGAGATGCTTTGTGATGGTGTCATACAACCATCCAACAGCCCGTGGTCATCCCCTGTCGTGATGGTAAAGAAAAAAGATGGCACCCTTCGCTTCTGTGTCGATTATCGAAAGTTGAATGCCATCACTAAAAAAGACGTCTACCCGTTGCCCCGTATCGGCGATTCGCTCGACAAGCTTCGTCGCGCCCAGTACTTCTCCTCCATTGACTTGAAGAGTGGGTACTGGCAGATTGAGGTCGATGAGCGGGACCGCGAAAAAACAGCTTTTGTCACCCCAGATGGACTGTACGAGTTCAAAGTGCTGCCTTTTGGCCTATGTTCAGCGCCGGCTACTTTTCAGCGCATGATGGACACCGTCCTCGCCGGCCTCAAATGGCAAATCTGCTTAGTCTATCTCGACGACGTTGCCGTATTCTCTGAAACCTTTGAAGAACACCTCGAACGCCTGCGCGCAGTATTAGATGCCCTCCGGTCAGCTGACTTGACGCTCAAGCCCGAGAAGTGCCACTTTGGCTACAAAGAGTTGAAGTTTCTTGGTCACCTTCTGAGTTCTGCAGGCGTTAGGCCAGACCCCGACAAGACTTCTGCTGTCGCCATATTTCTCGTTCCTGCAAACAAGAGAAGTTTGAAACGCTTCCTGGGTCTCTGCACGTACTACCGCCGCTTCATCGCCGATTATTCCAAAGTTGCCGCCCCCATGACTTGCCTCACGCGCGATGATACACAGTTCGAGTGGGGCGCCGAGCAACAAGAGGCTTTTGCGGAGCTGCGCAGCCGACTGCAAACTAGCCCTGTTCTTGCGCACTTTCATGAAGACGCTGACACCGAAGTCTACACCGACGCCAGCAATATTGGCATTGGCGCTGTACTCGTTCAACACCAAGCTGGCGTCGAAAAGGTAATAGCGTATGCCAGCCGCACGCTCTCCCGCGCCGAGACGAACTACTCCACTACGGAAAAGGAATGCCTTGCGGTTGTGTGGGCAACCATGAAATTTAGGCCTTACCTCTACGGCCGCCAGTTTAAAGTTGTCACCGATCATCATTCCTTGTGCTGGCTGGCTAACCTCTGCGACCCATCGGGACGCCTAGCACGATGGAGTCTTCGCCTCCAAGAATTTGAGTACACCATTGTGTATAAACCTGGCCAGAAGCACGAAGATGCTGACGCGCTGTCGCGCACACCCGTCGGTTTAGTCGATGAGAGCACGGACGATGAGAGCGGTTTTCTTGGACTGGTGAGTGCTTCAGACATAATGACCCGACAGCGAGCTGACCCGGACCTCCGACCTGTCATTGACCATCTGCAGGGTCGCGCTGCTGATATCCCTCGGCAATATGCTCGGAACCTCTCTGCTTTCTGTGTCCGGAATGGCGTTCTATACAAACAGAACTCCAGCACTGTTGACCGAGCGTTCCTCCTCGTAGTGCCAGCCGACCTCCGTGCCGATATCCTTTTTGCTTGCCATGATGAGCCCACCTCTGGCCACTTGGGCTTTGCACGCACACTCGCCCGAGTTCGTCAAGCCTATTATTGGCCTAAACTCGCTGACGCCGTTCATCGCTACGTCAGAGGCTGTCAAGAGTGTCAACGTCGAAAGGCGCCACCTCTCAAGCCAGCGGATTTGCTCGAACCTATTGCACCTCCCCGAACACCGTTTGACCACATCGGCATCGACCTACTGGGCCCATTTCCGCTGACATCGGTCGGTAACAAATGGATTATAGTTGCGACCGACTATCTCACACGGTATGCTGAAACCAAGGCGGTGAAGCGTGGCACGTCATCTGAGATCGCCCAGTTTTTTATGCAGCAGATCGTGTTGCGCCATGGCGCACCGTCCCAAGTAATCACCGATCGAGGCACGGCGTTTACGGCACAACTTATGCACGACGTATTTGAGCTGAGTCACACGAGCCATCGCAAAACCACTGCTTATCACCCACAGACGAATGGCCTCACGGAGACACTCAGTAAAACGATCGCCGACATGATTGCAATGTACATAGACTCGCAGCACAAGACCTGGTACGAGATTCTCCCGTACGTCACATATGCCTACAACACTGCCATCCAAGAGACTACGCGTTTTACGCCATTTCGCCTGCTCTATGGACGCGACGTTCAGACGATGTTAGATGCCATGCTTCCGTGCTGCACGGATAATCCTCTCATCCCGAACGCTGAGCAGTTTGCTCAGCGCGCCGAGGAAGCACGTAAACTTGCCCGCATCCACATTCAGCAACAGCAGGGAAAGGATACGCGTCGTTACAACCTCCGTCATTGACACGTCACATACCAACCAGGAGAGCAAGTTTGGGTGTGGACACCGGTGCGCCGGCCCGGCTTGTCTGAAAAACTGATGTCGCGATACTTTGGACCTTACAAGGTACTGCGCCGTGTCACAAAAGTGACATACGAAGACCTTCCAGCGGGTACTGTGCAGACCTCGCGTCGGCAACCACGCTCCGAGGTGGTGCACGTTGTCCGCATGAAACCGTATTTCACGCAGTAATGTGCAGTATACTATGCACTCGTTTAGTTGTGTAGGGCACCGCCTCCGTTTTATATTCGTTTTCTGTACTGACTTGCATCGCCCATCGCTCGCGCCCAGTCTGTGCTTTCGTTTTCTTTTAGGAGGGGGAGTAATGCCACCTAGTGTCCCTGATGTTCTCAGGTGGCACCTGGAAGAAAAGGACGCCGAAGTTGTCTAGCGTGCTGTGCGCGGAACTTTGGCTGTTGCTTCAGCTTCGTCTCGTCGTCTTAGTCAAGTCTAGCCCTGTTGTCTGTGACAATAGGATATGTCAGTCGAGGGCATGGAAGGATAGTGCATATGTGCACTCTCTGATAATGCATTGCGCTGAGAATTCCGCAACCTCCTGACACACGGCGTAACTATAGCTGCGCGCCTGCGTAACGTCGTCGCTGATATATTTTAAAAACAATTGCATAGCTGCCCACATATCATATAATCAGGTTTCAATAAAACGCTCCTCGAGTTTTGAGCAATAAAACCTGCGCATATAAACTTTTTCCTTTGCCTAAACACAATGAGGAAGACTGCTTAGATGTATGGAGCCCTCATACTCACTCCGAAAAAGCTGTTAATCACAGCGGAAAGGGAATGCTGTTAATAAAGTCTTTCTGCAAGAATCCACCGTAGCGTACATTATTGAACTGATCGACCATTCGTCATGCCTTAAGCAATGAAATATAAATCCATTCAAGGTCGGCTTTCTTTGCATTTTCTAAGAATTGCTGGTACTGAGCCCCGCCTTTGCAAATTAACAACACGGGGATGCCAAAAGTTCATCCTTGTATTTTGTTTGGTTCATTCGTTGAGAAATAGGGTAAAGGCAAAACAATCTGGAAAACCAAGTTTATACGCATTTTGAGCAGCTAACATGGCCAGACTACGACTGGCGGTAGCGTTGTTCGACGTCAAGATAACGCATGGCATGTTCGATTTGAAAGAAGCTTATAACACGACAATTCTCATTGAGATGGGAAGGTCGGTATTATAGTACTCTCCACTTCCCCCAAGTGTAATGTCAGACATGCTAACGCAGGGCCTGGCCGGCACATTTTTAAAGCTAGATTATGCTGGCCTTTATATTTATACCGGATGGACATTTGCATTATATACAAGCTTAAGGCAGTAAGCTAGCTGATAAGTATGTGTAAAATAAGAGTGCGGAAAAAAACACGAATAATTAATTAAGCGAGTTGCAGTTTGCGCGTGCGTGAACAGGATATAGAAGAGGGAGAGGGGAGCGAGAAACGCAAGTATTGTGCATTCACGCCCCTAAAGGCAGACCTCATTTTGCCTAGCTCCTCAAATCTGAAAGCACTATTTGCCTAGCACGATGGATAGCACCAATTTCTTTTTCCCCTCCTAGAACCTGGGTTTCCAGAACAAGAATCATGTGCTGCCATGGCTATCAGGCATAGCTTTGCTGTTCATTGTTAAACTGTGTCTTCTTGTTAGTAACGGCCACCATACGTACCATGACCACGACAAAAATGAAACTCTAGAAGAAGGGCCAATAAAAAACTCGTTATCATCTCTAAAGAGATGAGCGCTCAGCTAAGGTTACGAAATGAAGTCTGAAACTCTGCGATTACACGTCGTGCATGGTAGTTGCGCATTCATAAACCAAAATCTGATTGCCAGATATGCTTCACTGCGGTAATGTACGCTAGTGTCATAGGGTTGTAAAAAGGGGAATGTAAGAACTTTATACATTTTGGGAATCATATTTAGCTGCCTGCTTTTAGAGTTCCGGCAGTTATTCCTGCCTTGGGGCTAATTGTATCGTGTGAAAAGCTCTATTAATTATCCCCTCACATCTTCCCTTCCAGCAGGACACCATCGCTGCTTTGCTGATGGACGGAGCGATGAATGGCAACACAGCATTGAGCAGAAGAATGTTTCCTGCTTTGTGAAGAATAAGAAGATTTGCGGGGAAAAACGCACCTCGATTACAATATGCATAACCTTTACTTCAATCGGCGTGTTAGCCCGGCCAAAATGTCTGATTCTCCTGGATCATTAACTTTGCTTGCCAATATGAGCATGCTTCCCGTAGCCGTATGACGTATACCCTTTTGATCGTCTTCATATCTCAATAACCGACGCTGCTGAAGCAGCTTTGTACGCATTGAGTTTCGATGTCATACATGTTTTCGTTAATGAGTAACCTGCAGGCGCTCCGCCCAAGCAGATGCCACAAAAGCCGACGTGATAAAGGTGGTTTCGCATAAACATCTGAAAGGTACGTAAAGAACGAAGAGAAAAACGACAAATAAAGCCAAATAAATAGAAGGAAAAGTGGCATCAGCTCAGACGTGCCTGAAAGAAACCCCACCATGTTTAAATAGCTGCATCCTCTAAGTGCAATTTCGGCGATTTTAATGAAGGTCGAATTATCACTCCAGTATATATTTACAGTCCAAATGTGACAGACGGAAAAGGTAATCACAAGCATCAACAATTCTTATGCTTTTACAATTTTGAGCCATATGTCTGTGTCCATAAAATGCATGGCAGCATAGTGCGTTTTTATGGTGTTTGAATAATGTTTTCATTTTGGTTTTAAATAAAAAGGAAGGAAAAACATTAGAGTGCCTATAATAGTGATTACGTTGAAAACTAGGCAGTAGTATTGCCGCATGACAAGCTTATGGCGGCACACAGGGAAGCGGCGGCTATTGTAGTGATCGATAAATTGTTTGTAACTCACGGATCCTGCAATAATGTGTTAATTAAAGGCAGCCGCGAGTTTCTAGCTCTAATCCTGCGCCGCTATAAATCCTGCTGGGCCTAAACACAACAGTCATTCTGCTTATATATATGGTTCCCTCACATTCGTCATGAAAGGGCCCTAGATTACACGCAATACCAGTTGCCTTCAATAAGCTCTACTAGCAGTGAGCCAATGCGGCGTGCAGTATTCAACTGAGATTCCATTCGTCATGCCGAAGGAAATAAAACAAAATTTATATAAAGTCTGCGCTGTTCGGCCTTTTCAAGGATCGGTGATAGGAAGAAGAGATTGTACAGCAAAAATTTATGTTAAAGCCCAGTGCTGGTCTTCATATTTTCTTTCATTCCGATGTAGGGAGAAAACGCTTATGGCTCACTTCTATGTGAAATCCGGAGTGAGATGACTGTGATGTGACGATACTGACTTCGCCCATCCGTCTCTTACCCATCACTTTTATATCCACTCACCCTCTTCCCCCCGTGCAGGGTAGGAAGTCCGGTTTCTTTTACCGGTTAAATTCCCTGCCTTCCCCCTCCTCATCTTTCTTCTTTCCTTTCTTCCGGCGTCTGCGTTCACAGCAGATGATATGGCTGTACGCTATGTGGCTGCAGGGATGGGCGATATCAAGGCACCACATGATATAGTAAATTTAAAAGCTGTCCATGTGGCCATTTCCTTTCATATCTGAGGATAACGCTAATCGAACTGTACCAAACAACTAATTGTTTACTCTGAAATGCTATCCTAAACCTCGCAGACATGTTGTTAAAGGACACTTATGAGGGCCATTATGTTTATGTCGGTTGGCATTTCACATCTAATGCCAGCTGATGGTGGCATGGTGATGGACAAAATTAATCTATGAGATATAAGGTGGGTGGCAATTTCAATGCACGTGAACATCGATAAAATATGGAGACGGGGGTGGGAGCTTTTGAAGCTGCAGCCTGATTTACTTAAGGGGTATTATGTTGTCATTTCACTAACATTTGAAAGCACAGTTTTGCTAGCACAATGGATATCGCCAATTTTCTACTTACAGCCAATTAGAAGCTTGGTTTTGCTATTACCAGCTCTGTGTTGGGTTGTTGTCAATGAAAAATTTCAAATCCGTCTAGTCTTCATTGATCTCACGGGCCATGATTACCATAAGTACCATGACAATGGCGATAGTTCAAGTCAAGGTTTCTATCCCAAATAAACACCCTTATAAGAGTAAAACGTTAGTTACGCCTTCATAAAATTAAATGATTGTGCCAGATAGCGATCGCTATAGTTTCAAATATTGCAGTTTTAAAAGGTGACAAAATGAAGGAGTAAAGAAGCTCCCTGCTTTTAGATTTACAGCAGTAACTGCGCTGTTGGCGCTCGTGAATATAGAAAAGTCTTTATTTCCAATCCCCACAAGTTTTCCTCTCTATACTGATGCCGCGGCTCTATTCTGATGTATGTAGCGGCCAATTCCGATTCCTCCTTTTTTCTCAACACCTTTACACTGTAACTGCTCTTCTGATGGATGTAGCGATTAAGGGGGTGCACTGCAAAAAGAGATATTTATGCTTCATTAAGAGAAATGTTGCGAGACGAACCAGCAGCAGTTATAGAACGCTTGGTCATTACATAAGGGCATGCAAGTCTCACTGAAAGATATGATTGTCTCAGATCGTTCCCCTCTTCTTGCTTGTGAGGCTGGTGATCGCATTCATATGACGTATATTATTTGAGCGTCTAGATTTCTAAGCAAACGGCGCTCGGATGGCAACTTTCTGCATTTTAACTGCCAGTTTTAAAGAGGTTTTGACGTCGCGAATTCGGAACATCCTGTCGCCACAGTCGCGCCAATGCAATCAGAATACAAAAGGAATATGTCGTTGCGAGATGCTAGGCGTTTCGTGTGCGGCTGAGGCGCCCTTGAAAACCAAAAATTACAGGCGTCAGTTAAAAATAGAGAAGGTATGTTTCCCATTTTTAAATAATACAACGCATTGACCAGAAAGTGCATGGTTGCAGAGATTATTTGAATTTAACACAATCATATAAATAAAGCCAAAATTCGCATCATTATGGGTATTGGAAAGATTGAATATTTTTTCTGCTTCTGAAACAATCGTATGCCATTAAAAATCATGTAGCCTAACGCATTTTCAAGCTGAGTGATAATGTTCATTCATGTATTCTTGAAAATAAATACCAAAGCAAAATGGCGAGATGCGTGTAATAGCAACTGGGCGGCGCACATGCACAGTTTCTCGATGATACAGCTTGTTGAATTATTCTAAAACCTCTGATTTTCTACAATCATATGTTAATGTAACACGGCGGCGAATTTCTAGCACTGGCACTGTGCAGGCTCCTTGGATACCCTAAATACAATGAGACAGAATGCTTTGACGTATAGAACTGTCATATGCACTCGGAAAGCTTCGTTCATCACAGCAATGAGAGGATGTGTGAATAAAGCTTCTCTGCAGTGAAGCACCGTGATGTAGTGTTCAGCTGAAGGTCCATTTACCATACAAAAAAACAGTAAAAATTCATATAAAGCTTGTATTTTTTCTAATTTTCAAGGGTTGGCGAAGTTGAGTACCGCATTGAGAGCTCAAAAATATGCGGATGTCAAGAGTTCATCACCGTATTTTGTATGATTTCGTATTCCGATGGTGACCGATACTGCAGTCTTTCAGAGTACTAAAACGCGGTTGTAAATATAGTGCTGAATTATTCGTTCGCCAATGTTATTTAGCTGCCAACTGTTATATTTCGACGAATCACTCCGCTTCTGGCGCTGATTATATAGTGTAAAAGCCTCGTTTAATGTCCTAGCCACCTCTTGCTCTCCAACCTGATCACACGCCTGCATTTTTGACAGATGTATCGATGAATGACATGTGGCAGTGCCCCATAAGGAAGAAATTATTTAATGCTTTATTAAGAACACATGTGCATGAATAACCAATTTAGGTTGTAATATGCACAGCTATTAA
Organism: Amblyomma maculatum; assembly: GCF_055883805.1. Taxonomy (NCBI): domain Eukaryota; kingdom Metazoa; phylum Arthropoda; class Arachnida; order Ixodida; family Ixodidae; genus Amblyomma; species Amblyomma maculatum. Next base: position 134,016,222 of record NC_139354.1, read on the forward strand.
ATATTTTGGGAAGGAACTCCTGCCAAAATATGGGGTCTTCTCTGACCATTGCATGCTTCTTGCCATGATGAGGAAGGAGAGATCTTATCTTTATAATGCATAATCATTGATGACCCTGATATATAACACCAGGCGCTGCCACATCAACGTCCTACATTTAACTGGGTATCTCTGATATGTTTAGTTGGTAACTTCGCAATCTGCACGCTTGCGATATTGATAACTGAAAAGCAGTCTAATGATACCTGAACAGCGCTATTGATAACTGAACAGCAGGCACTCCCTTGCAAGGTCTTCCTACATTTTACCTAACTGATGATTACTGTTATATATTTATTTGCCTAATTCGAAACCAGCTGCCTTGACAGGGAAGCCGATGCCACCATTTACATATTAATAGCAATCTTTCCTACACGACCTTACTGCGTTTTACCCGGTGATATCTCTTATCTGCTTATTTGGTTAATTGCAAACCAGCCGGCGTAACAGCGGAAGCAATGCCACCACAGAACAATTGGAGTAAGCCGGTTCCATGTATGAGGCCTCATGCACTCATATTGGACATGCACATAAAACTTACAAAATAAAGGAATACGTCAACAAATACGGGAGATAAGCAGTAAGCTTTAGATAATTGCAATTTATAAATAGAACTTCAGTGCTTTTTAATAAAATAGAATTTTACACCACTGTATTCTTAAAGCCGACTGTACTATTATATTGAGCAATCACAGTCAAGAACATTAATTGTCTTCTTAACAAGCATAGGATATGTCAGTCGAGGGCATGGAAGGATAGTGCATCTGTGCACTCTCTGATAATGCATTGAGCTGAGAATTCCGCAACCTCATGACACACGGCATAACTATAACTGCGCGCGTGTGTAACGTCGTCGCTGATATATTTTAGAAACAATTGCATAGCTGCACACATATCATATAATCAGGTTTGAATGAAACGCTCCCCGAGTTTTGAGCAATAAAACCTGCGCATATAAACTTCCTCCTTTGCCTAAACACAATGAGGAAGACTGCTTAGATGTATGGAGCCCTCATACTCACTCCGAAAGGGCTGTTAATCACAGCGGAAAGGGAATGCTGTTAATAAAGTCTTTCTGCAAGAATCCACCGTAGCGTACGTTATTGAACTGATCGACCATTCGTCATGCCTTAAGCAATGAAATATAAAACCATTCAAGGTCGGCGTTCTATGCATTTTCTAAGAAATGCAAGTACTGAGCCCCGCCTTTGAAAATTAACAACACGGGGATGCCAAAAGTTCATCCTTGTATTTTGTTTGGTTCATTCGTTGAGAAATATAGTAAAGGCAAAACAATCTGGAAAACCCAGCGTATGCGCATTTTGAGCAGCTGGCATGGCCAGACACTGACTGGCGGTAGCGTTGTTCGACGTCAAGATAACGCATGGCGTGTTGGATTTTAAAGAACCTTATAACACGAAAATTCTCATTGAGATGGGAAGGTCGGTATTATAGTACTCTCCACGACCCCCATGTATAATGTCAGACATGCTAACGCAGGGCCTGGCCGGCATATTTTTGAAGCTAGATTATGTGGGCCTTTATATTTATACCGGATGGTCATTTGCATTATATACAAGCTTAAGGCAGTAAGTTAGCTGATTAGTATGTGTAAAATAGGAGTGCCGAAAAAAACACGAATAGTTAATAAAGCGCGTTGCAATTTGCGAGTGCGTGAACGGGGTACCGAAGAGGGAGAGGGGAGCGGGAACCGTAAGTATTGTGCCTTCACGCCCCTAAAGGCGGACCTCATTTTGCCTAACTCCTCAAATCTGAAAGCACTATTTGCCTAGCACAAACGATAGCACCAATTTCGTTTTCCCCTCCTAGAGCCTGGGTTTCCAGAACAAGAATGATGTGCTGCCATGGCTATCAGGCATAGCTTTGCTGTTCATTGTTAACCTGTGTCTTCTTGTTAGTAACGGCCACCATACGTACCATGACCACGACAAAAATGAAACTCTAGGAGAAGGGCCAATAAAAAACTCGTTATCATCTCTAAGGAGATGAGCGCTCAGCTAAGGTTTCGAAATGAAGTCTGAAATTCTGCGATTACACGTTGTGCATGGTAGTTGCGCCTTCGTAAACCAAAATCTTATTGCCAGGTATTTTTCACTGCGGTAACGTACGCCAGTGTCGTAGGATTGTAAAAAGGGGAATGTAAGAACTTTATACATTTTGGGAATCATATTTAGCTGCCTGCTTGTAGAATTGCGGCCGTTAATCCGGCCTTGGGGCTATTTGCATCGTTTGAAAAGCTCTATTAATCATCCCCCCACATCTTCTCTTCCAGCAGGACACCATCGCTGCTTTGCTGATGAACGGAGCGATGAATGGCAGCACTGCATTGAGCAGAAGAATCTTTCCTGCTTTGTGAAGAATACGATGATTTTCGGGGAAAAACGCACCACTATTATAATATGCATAAACTTTACTTCAATCGGCGTGTTAGCCCGGCCAAAATATCTGAATCTCCTGGATCATTAACTTTGCTTGCCAATATGAGCTGATGCTCGTAGCCGTGTGACGTATACCCTTTTGATCGTCTTCATATCTCAATAACCGACGGTGCCCAAGCAGCTTTGTACGCATTGAGTTTCGATGTCATACATGTTTTCGTTAATGAGTAACCTGCAGGCGCTCCGCCCAAGCAGATGCCACAAAAGTCGGCGCGATAAACGTGGCTTCACATAAACATCTGAAAGGGACGTAAAGAACGAAGCAAAAAACAACAAATAAAACCAAATAAATAGAAGGAAAAGTGGCATCAGCTCAGACATGCCTGAAAGAAACCCCAACATGTTTTATTAGCTGCATCCTCTGAGTGCAATTTCGCCGATTTTAATGAAGGTCGAATTATCACTCCAGTATATATTCACAGTCTAAATGTGACAGTCGGAATAGGTAATCACAAGCATCAGCAATTTTTATGCTTTTACCATTTTGAGCCATTGTGTGTGTCCGTAAAATGCATGGAAGCATAGTGCGTTATTATGGCGTTTGAATAATGTATTCATTTTGGTTTTAAATAAAAAGGAAGGGAAAACATTAGAGTGCCTATAATAGTGATTACGTTGAAAACTAGGCAGTAGTATTGCCGCATGTCAAGCTTATGGCGGCGCACAAGGAACTAATATACGTGCGCAAAAAGACGTTAGAAAGAGTGCCGTTGCATCAACATAAGGCTGATGGAGCATGCGTAGTCCTTAAAAACGAATAAAACAAACTTAGCAAAACAATGTAACGCGTGTGAGTGTGTACCTTTCTTTGTTGATACTAATATATTGTTTCTTCATAAAGACCAGAATACTCGAGAAATCGCCAAGGCTTTCTATATTAACCGTAAGCAAAATGTTTGTGTTAGTAAAACGTCCGTCGCATTGACAGAAAAAGAGATGACCATGCTGCACAATCGATAGCGCGTCGGCAGTTTTCACCACGTGCGTGTGATGGGGGAGTTTTACATGTGCTGATATATATTTTTTATAAATTTCGGCTATGCGCATGTGGGTACAACAAGTGTGTGTACATATATATGCTCTTCTGTTCTTCGATTAAATCAGTTGTCAGTTCTGCGCCGTCGTTGTCCACTTCTCCTCTTTGTCTCGACTTTTTGCGCACGTATATTACTGTCCATCATGGTTCACCAACTCGCCCAAACAGCTGTTCTTCTGCACAGGGAAGCTTCGGCTATTGTAGTGATCGATAATTTTTTGTAACTCACGGATTCTAAAATGATGTGTTAATTAAACGCAGCCGCGAGTTTCTAGCTCTAAGCCTGTGCCGTTATAAATCCTGCAGGGCCTAAACACAATAGTCATTCTGCTTATATATATGGTTCCCTCAGATCCGTTATGAAAGGTTCGTAGATTACATGCAATACCAGTTGCCTTCAATAAGCTCTACGAGCAGTGAGCCAATGCGGCGTGCAGTATTCAACTGAGATTCCATTCGTCTTGCCGAAGGAAATAAAACAAAATTTATATAAAGTCTGCACTGTTCGGCCTTTTCAAGGATCGGTGATATAAAAAAGAGATTGTACAGCAAAAATATATGTTAAAGCCCAGTGCTGGTCTTCATATTTTTTTTTTCATTCCGATGTAGGAAGAAAACGCTTAAGGCTCACTTCTATGTGAAATCCGGAGTGAGTTGACTGTGATGTGACGATACTGGCTACGCCCATCCGTCTCTTACCCATCACTTTTATATCCACTCACCCTCTTCCCCCCGTGCAGGGTAGGAAACCGGTTTCTTTTACCGGTTAACCTCCCTGCCTTCCCCCTCCTCATCTTTCTTCTTTCCTTTCTTCCGGCGTCTGCGTTCACAGCAGATGATATGGCTGGACGCTATATGGCTGCAGGGATGGGCGATAGCAAGGCACCACACGATATGGTAAATTTAAAGGCTGTCCATGTGGCCATCTCCTTTCATATCTGAGGATAACGCTAATCGAACTGTACCAAAGAACTAATTGTTGACTCTGAAATGCTATCGTAAAGCTCGCAGACATGTTGTTAAAGGACACTTATGAGGGCCTTTATGTTTATGTCCGTTGGCATTTCACATCTAATGCCAGCTGATGGTGGCATGGTGATGGACAAAATTATTCTATGAGATATAAGGTGAGTGGCAATTTGAATGCACGTGAACATCAATAAAATATGTTGAGGTGGGTGGGAGCTTTTCAAGCTGCAGCCTGATCTAATTAAGGGGAATTATGTTGCCATTTCACGAACATTTGAAAGCACAGTTTGGCTAGCACAATGGATATCGCCAATTTTCTAATTACAGCCACCTAGAAGCTTGGTTTTGCTATTACCAGCTATGTGTTGGGTTGTTGTCAACCATAAATTTTAATGCGTCTAGTCTTCATTGATCTCACGGGCCATGATTAGCATAAGTACAATGACAAAGTTAAAGTCAAGGTTTATATTTCAAATAAACACCCTTATAAGAGTAAAACATTAGTTACGCTTTCAAAAATTTGAATGAGTGTGCCAGATTGCGATCGCTATAGTTTCAGATATTGAAGTTTTATAAGGTGACAAAATGAAAGAGTAAAGAAGCTCCCTGCTTTTAGATTTAGAGCAGTAACTGCGCTGTTGGCGCTCGTGACAATAGAAAATCTTTATTTCCCATCCCGACAAGTTTAACTTTCTATACTGATGCCGCGGCTCTATTCTGATGTATGTAGCGACCAATTCCGATTCCTCCTCTTTTCTCTACACCTTTACACTGTGACTGCTCTTCTGATGGATGTAGCGATGAAGGGGTTCTCTGCAAAAAAAGATATTGATGCTTCATTAAGAGAAATGTTGCGAGACGAACCAGCTGCAGTTTTAATACGCTGAGCCATTACATTAAGGGCATGCAAGTCTCACTGAAGATATGATTGTATCAGATCGATCCCCTCTTCTTGCTTGTGAGGCGGGTGATCACATCCATATGACGTATATTATTTGACCGTCTAGATTTCTAAGCAAACGGCGCTCGGATGGCAACTTTCTGCATTTTAACTGCCAGTTTTAAAGAGGTTTTGACGTCTCGAATTGGGAACATCCTGGCGCCACAGTCGCGCCGATGCAATATGAATACAAAATGAATATGTCGTTGCGAGATGCGTGGCGTCTCGTGTGCGGCTGAGGCGCCTTTGAAGACCAAAAAGTACAGGCATCAGTTAAAAATAGAGAGGGTATGTTTCCCATTTTTAAATAATACAACGCATTAAGAAGAAAGCCGATGGTTGCAGGGATTGTTTTAATTTAACACAAGCATAACAATAAAGCCAAAATTGGCATCATTATGGGTAATGGAAAGATTGAAGGTTTTCTCTGCTTCTGAAACAACCGTATGCCATTAAAATGGATGTAGCATAACGCATTTTCAAGCTGAGTGATAATGTTCATTCATTTATTCTTGAAAATAAAGACCAAAGCAAAAAGGCGGAATGCGTGTAATAGCAACTGGGCGCCGCACATGCACAGTTTCTCGATTGCACAGCTTGTTGAATTATTCTAAAACCTCTGATTATCTACAATCATAAGTTAATGTACCACGGCGGCGAATTTCTAGCACTGGCCCTGTGCAGGCTCCTTGGATACCCTAAATACAATGAGACAGCATGCTTTGACGTATAGAACTGTCATATCCACTCGGAAAGCTTCGTTCATCACAGCAATAAGAGGATGTGTGAATAAAGCTTCTTTGCAGTGAAACACCGTGATGTAGTGTTCAGCTTAAGGTCCATTTACCATACAGAAAAAAATCAGAAACAATTCATAAAAAGCTTGTATTTTGTCTATTTTTCAAGGGTTGGCGAATTTGAGTACCGCACTGAGAGCTAAAAAATATGCGGATGTCATGGGCTCATCACCGTATTTTGTATGATTTCTTTCTCCCATGGGGACCGATACGGCAGTCTTACAGAGTACTAAAATGCGGTTGTAAATATAGTGCTGAATTATTCACTTGCCAATGTTATTCAGCTGCCAGCGTTTATATTTCGCGGAATCACTCCGCTTCTGCCGCTAATTACATAGTGTAAAAGCCTTGCTTAATGTCCTAGCCACCTCTTACTCTCCAACCTGATCACACGCCTGCATTTCTGACGGATGTACTGATGAATTATATATGTGGCAATGCCATAAGAAAGAAAATATTTAATGCTTTATTGAGAACACATGTGCATGAATAAATAAGTTAGGTTGTAATATGCACAGCTATTATTTTTTGGGCAGGAACATCGGCCAAAATCTGGGGTCCTCTCTAATCATGCAGGCTTCTTGTCATGATGAGGCGGGGGGGGGATACTTATCTTTATAATGTATAATCATTAATGACCCTGATATATAACACCGGCGCTGCCACATCAACGTCCTACATTTAGCTGGGGATATCTGATATGTTAAGTTGGTTACTTCGAAATCTGCAGGCTTGAAAACAGAGGCGATGCCACTATTGATAACTGAATCGCAGGCACTCCCTTCCAAGGTCTTCCTACATTTTACCTAACTGATGATTCCTGGCATATTTTTATTTGCCTTATTCGGAACCAGCTGCCTTGACAGCCAAGCCGATGCCACCATTGATATATTAATAGCAATCTTTCCCACAAAACCTTACTGCGTTTTACCCGGTGATATCTCTTATGTGCTTATTTGGTTAATTGAAAACCAGCCGGCGTAACAGCTGAACCGATGCCGCCACAGTACAACTGGAGTAAGCCAGTTCCATGTGTGAGGCCTCATGCACTCATATTGGACATGCACATAACACTTACAAAATAAAGGAATACGTGAAGAAATACGGGAGGTAAGCAGTATGCTTTAGATAATTGCAAGCTACAAATAGAACTTCAGTGCTTTTTAACAAAATAGAATTTCACACCACTGTATTCGTAAAGCCGACTGTATTATTACATTGGGCAATCAAAGTCAAGAACATTAATTGTCTTCTTAACAAGTATAGGACATGTCAGTCGAGGTCTTGGAAGGATAGTGCATATGTGCGCTCTCTGATAATGCATTGCGCTGAGAATTCCGCAACCTCATGACACACGGCATAACTATAGCTGCGCGCGTGCGTAACGTCGTCGCTGATATATGTTAAAAACTATTGCATAGCTGCCCACATATCATAACCAGGTTTGAATGAAACGCTCCTCTAGTTTTGAGCAATAAAACCTGCGCATATAACTTCCTCCTTTGCCTTAGCACAGTCAGGAAGTCTGCTTAGATGTATGGAGCCGTCATATTCACTCCGAAAGGTCTGTTAATCACAGCGAAAGGGGATGCTGTTAATAAAATCTTTCTGCAAGAATCCACCGTAGCGTACATTATTGAACTGATCCACCATTCGTCATGCCTTAAGCAATGAAATACAAAACCATTCAAGGTCGGCGTTCTTTGCATTTTCTAAGAATTGCAGGTACTGAGCCCCGCCTTTACAAATTAATAACACGGGGACGCCAAAAGTTCATCCTTGTATTTTGTTTGGTTAATTCTTTGAGAAACAGGGTAAAGGCAAAACCCTTTGGAAAACCCAGCGTACGCATTTTGAGCAGCTGACATGGCCAGACACTGACTGGCGTAGGGTTGTTCGACGTCAAGATAACGCATGGTATGTTCCATTTGAAAGAAGTTTATAACACGAAAATTCTCATTGAGATGGAAAGGTCGGTATTATAGTACTCTCCACGACCCCCAAGTATATTGTCAGACATGCTAACGCAGGGCCTGGCCGGCACGTTTTTAAAGCTAGATTACGCGGGCCTTTATATTTATACCGGATGGTCCTTCGCATTATATACAAGCTTAACGCAATAAGCTAGCTGATAAGTATGTGCAAAATAAGAGTGCCGAATAGAACACGAATAGTTAATAAAGCAAGTTACAGTTTGCGCGTGCGTGAACAGGGTACAGAAGAGGGAGAGGGTAGCGGGAACTGTAAGTATTGTGCCTTCATGCCCCTAAAGGCGGACCTAATTTTGCCTAGCTCCTCAAATCTGAAAGCACTATTTGCCTAATACGATGGATAGCGTACACGTCCTCTTTTTCCCCTCCTAGAAGCCGGGTTTCCAGAACACGAATCATGTGCTGCCATGGCTACCAAGCATAGCTTTGCTGTTCATTGTTAAACTGTAACTTCCTGTTAGTGACGGCCACCATAAGTACCATGACCACGACAATAATGAAACTCAAGGAGAAGGTCCAATAAAAAACTCCTTATCATCTCTAAGGAGATGAGCGCTCAGCTAAGGTGACGAAATGAAGTCTGAAATTCGGCGATTACACGTTGTGCATGGCAGTTGCGCCTTCATAAACCAAAATCTGATTGCCAGGTACCCTTCACTCAGTTATCTAACCTGACATCTGTGCTTTTGCGACCTCTGGACTCAAAATCAAGATGGCGACTGCAAGATATCGCGGTGTGCTTCAGTGGAACTGTAGAGGGCTCTCCACACAGGTTGGAGAGCTCAAATCTCGTCTTCGCATGAACAAGCTTTATGTATGGGTCATGCTGCTGCAGGAGACCAACGCGTTGCCACCCATTCCTGGTTTCAGTGGATACGTGCCTCCTTCCATGGGCGAACGACGTGTGCACACGGATACTCCTCCGGGAAAGGTGGCTGTGTATGTTGACACACGGTTTCCTCAGGTACGCCTTGATCTGGAAAATTGGTGTACTTCATATCAGGAGGTTGTTGCAGTGGCAGTCAAATTTGGTAAGGCAACTGTTGTAGCTGTGTCAGTCTATGTAAGACCTGGTGGTGGCTCCCCCTCCCGCATAAATCTTGGATGATTACTGAATGTTAGGCAACAATACCCGGGGTGTCCAGTTTTAGTTGGTGGTGACTTCAATGCGCCTCACCCGGACCCCACCTTAAGTCCTCGCGGGAGGCGAGTGTGAGACGCCTTTACGGATGCGCTGTTTATTCTCCTGAACCATCCAGATACACCAACAAAGACTGTGCTTCATACTAGGAGTGGAACATACGCTCCAGATCGTACGTGGTGGTCAGGAACCGGCACCCCCTCGTGGCACTTAGAGCCGGACTCCTGGGGCAGTGACCATCATCCTATTGTCATCGGTCTATATCCATCACAGGCCCGACGATTACGCCGCAAGTGTACAGTTGTCCATTGGGACAATTTAAGCGCCATTCTTCAAAATCACTCTGTGGAGTCGGCACCGTCGCTTCTAGACCGCATAAAAATCGCACTAAATGAGGCTACAACCATTACCTGGGTGGAGGTTGGTCGACCAACACCGGATGTGCCTCTGCTCAACTTGTGGGTTGCTTGTCGACAAGCTGAATTGACTGCAACCAGAGACCCAACTTCTGCGCATGCACGTACAAGACTAAATTACATTACTGCTAAGGCTTGAAGGTATGAGGGTGATCTCTCACGACGACAATGGCACCTGTGGTGCGAGCAGTTATCCACACAGTCATCGAATGCTCATCTTTGGCGAACTTTCCATGCCATGGAGCATGGTTATCGTCGTCCCGATGCAGCGACCACAGCATGCTTTGCAGCAAACTTGTCTCCTAATGATTTCGCAAGACAAGCAGCGCGCAAGTTGTTCCCCATGTACGACGTGTTGCCTGCACCAGTTACAAGAACTTACTTGTGGGGCACGCCAGCCCATGTCGATATGCTGCCATCTGCTGCCGACACCGAGGGAATCGCGAGCCCATTCTCCATGCCCGAATTGATTGCAGCTATACATGAAGCCAACCGAAAGACAGCGCCCGGTCCGGACTCCATTACGTACGAGGTTTACAAGAACCTCAGTGGTGATGCACTTCCTCAACTCCTTGACACCATTAACAAGGTATGGCTAGACGGCGATGTACCTGACAGGCGGAAATCGGCTATTGTGATCCCTGTTCCAAAGCCGGGGAAAGCACCAACAGACCTAAGCAACTTTCGACCTATTTCCTTAACGGCAACAATTTGCAAGCTTGCTGAGAAAATGTTCGCCACACGAATCTCGTGGTCGCTTGAACATCACGGTTTCTACCACCCGGCCCAGATTGGCTTTCGACCATCTATAGGCACAGAAGACGGATTGGCTGTCTTGGTGTCCTCAGTATTATCCTCAACACGCAGCCACAATGTACGCACCGTCCTCGCCATGGATGTAGAAAAGGCTTACGATAATATCAGTCATGCTGCCATTCTGGATTCAATTGACATGCTCCATTTACCACTTAGAGTACGCAATTTTGTAAAATCTTTCCTTGAAAGTAGACAATTTGTAATACGCCTAAGTAGCGAGGTCATAGAATCATTTGTCCCTCTTCGCGGAGTACCCCAGGGATCTGTGTTGTCACCAACATTATTTAATATTGCGTTTATCTCACTTGCATGGCGGTTACATGAAATTTCTGATGTTAAATTCTTAATATACGCTGATGACATCACAGTGTGGAGCGCACACAACGACCTACTGACTCAATCATCGGCCCTGCAATCAGCTTTAGATATTACGTGCACATATGCATCTTCCATTGGCTTTGAACTTTCCGCCAGTAAAACTACGTTCATGTCAGTCGCCAACCGCTGGGGCCGCCGTAAACTATCGGCAACACCTATTCGTCTACATCTATCTGGAACCCCACTCAGGAAAGTTCAACAGTAAAAATATTGGGCTTAACAATTCATGAGTCAGGAACTGGAACTACATGGCTGTCTGGCGCTAAAAAGCAGGCGTTACAGACACTGGGTCTGATTAGAAACATTGCTCCAAAAATGGGCGGCGCTCGCTCAGATGTTGCGAGACAGTTGGTGCGGGCAGTTGTGCAACCGCGCTTTGTTTATCAAGCACAATTTCAGCATTTGACAAGGGCACAATGGGATCGACTTGAGGCTATAAATCGAGAGGCAATGAGGGTCATCATCTGCCTCCCTCGCATTACACCAATCGTGGCGCTCCAAGGAAACGCACAACTAAACACAATAGATGAACTGGTGCAGCAACGATGTGATGCACGCAAGCTTAAGGCCACACTCTCTCACGCAACGTGCGCTCTGAAGGTTTATGCTTCGACACATTCACTACTACCCCCGCAACTGCCAGTTCTTCCTCCTTGGCGTTTTGTACAGCTGAGAGATAACAAGCCAACTGATTTACGCCGACCAAGAACACAGGGAGCGGTGTCGTCACTTCGCGACCGAATTATGGAACAAGACGCCCGCCTGCCACATGGTGTCATTATAATTTACGTCGACGCAAGCATCAAAGTCTGTGAAGTGAAAACAGCAGTTTACTGTCCTAGCAAATCTTCATTGAACAAGACCTCAACATTTCATTAACCGGAACCTCCATCTTTTTTTTGTGCGGAACTGCTTGCAGTGCAAGAGGCACGAATTCGCTCTGTGACCGCCATTCCCATGCTTCCCACGGCCCGTATTATCATACGTACAGATGCCCTCCAGGTGACAAAGCTACTTAGACGCGTTAGTAGCAGCCCGGAAATCTGCCAGAGCATACACAGTCTAGCGGCTCGCATACCAAATCCAATTCGTATTGAATGGAACCCGCGTGACCTTTTAAGTGCTCAAAGCCAAGTGGATTCTGCGACCCGCCTTTCAAACTCAACCTCGATATCGCCAAGCCTCATAAAATTGGACAGTGCCACCCTGCTTTTAACAAGAAAGGAGCACCTCCGGCGCCGTACACGTGCTCTTATACCTCCGCGTACGGTAAGCCTCCCCTGCGGTCTAACCCGTGCAGAGGAGGTGGCGCTTCGGAGGATTAGAGTTGGGGTGGCCCTAACACCAGCAGTGATCCGAAAGTGGCCACAATTTTGGTATTTATATCCACACCCTGGGTGCCCGATCTGCAAGTCTAGAAATATAGAAGCTGACATCCATCCCCTACTGTGGGATTGTCCAGCGTTGAAGCCAACGCGGATCCGGCACCTAGTGCCAGCTGGCCTCTCCCCCCATAATCCGCAGTCATATGCTGTTTGAACACTTGGACCGCATCATCGTTCACTCCTCGATTTCATTGCATCAGCCAACCTTTTTTCATTTAATTGACCACACCCTTCATCCATCATAACATTCCTTTTATGCCCTGAGGCAATAAACTTCGCAAAAAAAGAAACAAAATCGGCCGCCTCGGCCAAGGTAGTTTTCCTGCTCCTGTTTGCAAACATAAACAGCATATAACAATCGATTGTTGGCAGAACGCTGGATACAATGAGAGCTTTCTGACCACCCGAAAGATGTTCACCATGGAAATCTGTCTGAATGCTTGACAAAAAATAAAATAATTAGAAGAGAATTACGTGAAAACTGTGCGTAAGTGACGCAAGCAGATATTGCTATGGATTGCCTGCCATATGTTGCCAACCCAACGGCATTCCTCAGCGATAATAATATTTGTCATCAAATGTTGTTTATAAGCTTATAAATTTTGTCATGCAGCTAAACTCAATGGCACTGTAATATTTGCAACCCAAACCTACCCACTGGCATGCGGAATGCTACTTACTACCTGGGTTTAAAATTATGTACACATTTTTTTTGGTACTCTGTTACTTGGAGGAGTTCTTTTACACCAAGAGCTGTCTCTGCATCTCGCTAAAAAACGCACTGAAGAGAGGTAAATAAGAAATACAAGAATGTATTGTGACATAGACCTCTTTATTGAAGAATCAATCGGCATGCACTGTATTGTACTTGGTTATAAAAGCTGCATAACTGGCAGTTTAGAAATGAGTGAATTGGAGTCGTATCCGAACCGATGCCTATTATATAGTGAGAAATTTGTGCACAAGAGAAATAAATGCAGCAGGTCTAGATGATTGCGTTATCTAAGTAAATTTTCAGCCATCTAAAAGCAAAAGAATTTATAGGAGTATTAGTCAAGGCAAAATATGGTAATCATAGCAAGTATGGCAGGTTTAGACATTTGTTTCCTTAAAGAAAAACGTATGTCGTTAGTGCGCACCATATATTGCGAATTAGTGTTCTCTGGAATAATTCAGCGTGGTGAATAATCTGCCGGATTGAGGATTTATAGTATAACCGGAAAATCTTATAATTAGGTTTAGTGTACCACTGCTACAAGTGTGTAGCCTTAATTTGTGGAGGTTGTAAGGTGTTTATTGGGGTACCAAGACCGTAAGCAACGTGCGCAAACCAAAGCGACGGGGGTAGCGTTCGAATCAACAGTGCAGTTCCAACAAGGCTCCGGCTCCACTTCGTCTACCTCTTCGGGTTGGCGCGCGAGCTGGTGGCGATCGGGATTACTACAATACCCCCCGGTGGAAAAGGAGCCATCCTGGCGACTCATGGTGAGGAAAGGGTAGGGGGATCATAATACGGCTTGAGGCGGTCGACACGTTCAGTTTCTCGGCCGCGGCGGCGATGATCTGGAGATGGGTTCAAGGGCTCTACTACGTAATTGACGGGAGAAGATTGTTCGAGAATGCGGCAAGGTCCATGATAGCACGATAAGAGTTTGGATGAGAGGCCGGGTGCAGAGGAAGGCACCCAGAGCCAAACGAGGGCACCTGAGGGATATGAAGGCGCTGGATTTGTAGGGTCCCGGTTATGCTTTTGTTGAGCCTGGTTCCCGGTTGTGAAGGAGCGCGCCAATTGTCGGCATTCTTTGGCAAATGTATGCGCTTCAGACAGTAGAGTGGTCTCTGAAGCTTCGGAGTGGTAGGGCAGAATAGTATCAATTGCGGACGTGGTTTCACGACCTTATAAAAGAAAGAAGCGGGAGAACCCAGTCGTAGTCTGCGTAGCCGTATTGTAGGCGTACGTTACGAAAGGCAGCACTTGGTCCCAATTAGAGTGAGCGCTATCAACGTACATGGCTAGCATGTCAATAAGAGTGCGATTAAATCGCTCAGTCATGCCGTTCGTTTGGGGGTGATACGCTGTGGTGCTCCGGTGAATGATCTGGCACTGTTTGAGGAGGGCTTCGACAGTGTCGGAAAGAAACGCACGTCCGCGGTCACTGATCAATTCTTTCGATGCGCCGTGACGAAGAACGAGGCGATGCAGAATGAACAAAGCAACATCCCGTGCGGTGGCAGACTGCAAGGCCGATGTTTCCACGTAACGGGTTAGGTGGTCAACGGCTACGATGACCCAGCGGTTGTTAGCCGACGTGGTCGGAAGCGGGCCATGCAGATCGATACCGACACGGTCAAAAGGGCGGCTGGGGCAAGGCAATGGCTGCAACGGAGCGGCTGGCTGAGGGGATGGATTCTTGCGACGTTGGCAGGCGGTACAGGATCGGATATACTGACGAATGAAGCGGTACATGCCACGCCAGTAATATCTCATACGCAGTCGAGAATAGGTTTTCATGACACCTGCATGGCTGCATTGGTGATCGGCGTGGAAAGAGGCGCAGATTTCAGCACGGAGATGTCGCGGAATCACGAGAAGCCACTTTCGCCCTGTAGGATGGTAATCGCGGCGGTATAAAAGTCCTTCACGAGTGGCGAAGTGGTGGGCCTGACGACGAAGTGCACGTGACGGAGACAGCTCTGCGGGCATAGACAGGAATTTTAAGAGGAAGGATATCCATGGATCCTTCTGCTGCTCAGATTTCATGTTGGTAATGGTGAGCGGCGACATATCGTAGGCACAAATGAAGCCAGTCGTAGAGTTGTTAGGAAGCGGTGAACGGGAAAGGGCATCAGCGTCGGTGTGCTTGCGTCCAGATCGATAGATGACATGGATATCGTACTCCTGAAGACGTAACGCCCAGCGGGTGAGGCGGCCACAGGGGTCTTTGAGGGAGGATAGCCAACAGAACACGTGGTGGTCGGTAACAACGTAGAATGGGCGACCGTAAATATAAGGACCAAACTTGGTAATGGCCCATATGATGGCCAGACACTTCTTTTCGGTCACAGAATAGTTCGATTCCGCTTTCGTGAGGGTACGACTAGCGTACGCGACGACATATTCGGTATATCCAGGTTTCCGTTGAGCAAGAACAGCGCCCAGACCTACGCCGCTTGCATCAGTGTGTATTTCGGTCGAGTAGGCAGGGTCAAAATGGCGGAGTATAGGGGGAGTATAGACCAGTGGACGGCGTAGTGTACTGAACGCAGCATCACAGGCTGGTGACCATGAGGAGAGGTTCGGGCCTCCGGCGAGAAGTTGCGTTAAAGGGGCAATGATACTGGCGAAGTTGCGGATAAAACGGCGGAAATATGAACATAGACCGATAAAAGTGGGAAGTTCTTTCAAGTTTGTGGGCTTGGGTAAGTCTGCGACGGCACGAAGTTTGGTAGGATCCGGTAGAACGCCATCCTTGGATATGACATGACCAAGTATTGTGAGCTTGGTAGCAGCAAAGTGACATTTCTTGAAGTTGAGCTGTAGGGCGACATCAGTAAGGCACGTAAGGACACGCTGAAGGCGCAGGAGGTGGGAAGGGAAATCTTTCGAGAAAACGACAATGTCATCTAGATAACAAAGACACGTTTCCCATTTGAGCCCACTGAGAATATTATCCATCATTCTCTCGAAGGTGGCGGGGGCGTTGCACAGTCCGAACGGCATGACATTTAATTCATACAAGCCATCGGGAGTGATGAAAGCCGTTTTCGGGCGGTCAGCAGAAGCCATCGGTACTTGCCAATAGCCAGAGCGCAAATCTAGCGACGAAAAGAACTCCGCTCCATGCAAACAATCTAGCGCGTCATCAATTCATGGTAGTGGGTAAACATCTTTGCGGGTTATCTTATTCAGACGCCGGTAGTCCCCACAGAAGCGGATCGTGCCATCTATCCTCTTCACCAACACTACGGGGGAGGCCCAAGGGCTATGAGATGGTCGTATGATGCCCCGTTGAAGCATATCGGTGACATTGTGACGAATGACGCGGCGCTCATTGGGCGCCACGCGATATGGTCGCTGCTGCAGGTTAGCATGAGGACCAGTGTCAATTGTATGAGAAACGGTCAAGGCACGCCCCAAGGAAGGCTGGGACACGTCAAAAGATGCACTGAAGCGCTGAAGGAGGGCGACTCTGGTCCCGTTGGGCGGACGGAAGGTCGGTCGCGATAGCTCGATGAAGGGCGTCGACAGGAAGCTCATCACTCGTAGCAGCACAAGACGTCAGCGCAGCGACGTGAGGAAAAACTTCAGGTTCAGAGAACATGTAAGTGCGATCAGGGTCCAGCTCTTCAATGTAGCCGAGGCACTCCCCGCGAAGAACAGCCGTTGGGCAGGGAAAAGGGTTGGCAGCATAGATGACACAGCTGCCATCAGAAATCGTTAGAACGGCGAAAGGAAGAAGGAGGCGGTTATGGTGGGCGGAGGCGAGTTTGGGCGTAAAGAGAACAGGCCTAGGGATGGCAGATGTCGAAATAAGGGGAACGAGAACAGAAGAAAAGGGAGGAATGTCGGTGTCTGCAGCTACAAGGAGTTTAACAGGGCGCACAGGCGGGTCACAAAGGGAAACATTACACACAGGGGAAAGCTCAACTTCAGCACGGGCACAATCAATCACAGCACAGTGAGTCGACAGAAAGTCGTAGCAGAGGATGATGTCGTGAGAGCAGTCGTAAAGCACCACAATCTCGACGAGATACGTAATGTCTTTGATGCAAACTCATACCGTGCACGCTGTCACAGGGATGATGCGCTCTGAACTGGCCGTACGAAGCGAAAAGGCAGAATGCGGCGTCGTGACCTTGCGAATTTTGCGGCGAAGGGCATGCATCACTAATTACGGAAACGGCAGCACCTGTATCCACCAGCGCAAGAACAGGAAAACCTTCCACGAACACTTCAATGACGTTGGCGGGAGGAGGCGGAGGACTTAACCAGTTCGTCAAACGCGCAGTTCTTGCATCCGGAACTGCGGCATTTAGTTTTCCCTTTGCGTAGGGCCCTGTCGCCGGAGCATTGCCGAAATGGATCGTCGGCGAGGCGAAGGCGAACGGCGTGTTGAGTACTGAGTCCGAGGCGGAGATGATCCAGAAGAGACGTTGCTCAAGGGCGTCTCGGGATCGTAGTGGTACTGACGGACTGTGTTCTCAGGATGAATCGGGCGCTGACGGCAAAGGCGAGCGACGTGACCCGGGAGCCCGCAAGCATAGCAAATTGGGCGATTGTCGACGGTTCGCCATGGGTTCGTAATACGGCGTCGCTGTCGAGGGATTGGAGACTGAGGGGCCAAGAAACGTGGTGGAACATAAAATGTAGGGCCGTTCTGGTAAGACGATGTAGGAAGCGGACCAGCATTCCAGCGGTTACTTGAGCGTGAGTGGGGCTTGCACAGGAGCGATGGGAACATCAGAAGGCAGCGCTTCGGCGACATTCTCCTCGATAACTAGGCGGATAGCCGGCGAGATGGATGGTGCGTTGGCCGGCGCTAATTTCGAAGTGCAGACGGCCGGCTGAACTGGATGGAGGAGAGACAGCTGGCGTGCAACTTCTTCGCGGATGAAGTCTTGGATATTCTGCATTAATTGAGACTGTTCCGCAGACGGCGTAGCCAGTGCCAAACCAGCAATGCCGGCAGGTGCGGCAGCCCGCCGCGTAGAAGCGCGTTGCTTTCGTTGCTCGTCAAACCTCTGGCACAGGGTTATAATGTCGGATACGGAAGTAGGGTCCCTGGCCGACATCATACAGTACGCATCATCAGTGAGACCTTTTAGAACATGTGTGACTCTTTCAGGCTCGGGCATGGACGGATTGACCCGCTTGCAGAGGTCAACCACGTCCTCAATGTAGCTGGTAAACGTTTCCTCGGGAAGTTGAAGCCGTGCATGGAGGCGTTGTTCGGCGCGGAGTTTACGTACAGCAGGACGGCCGAAGACATCCGCGAAGTTCTTGAAGATCGACCACGTCGAAGATCGACTTTGTGGTTTCGAAACCACAGATTCGCCACGTCCGTGAGGTAGAAGAGGACGTTGCTCAGTTTTATGGAATCGTCCCAGCGGTTGTAAGTGCTGACGCGCTCGAAAGAGGCCAGCCAGTCGTCAACGTCATGGTCGTCGGTACCACTGAAGAAAGGTGGGACACGGGGGCATTGTGCCCCGGGGCAGAAGATGGTGGCAGGAGTGGCAGGGATGGGCGCCGATGGTTGGCTGGGAGCGTCCTGCATGGTTGTAACCGAAGGCGGTAGCGTGCGGTTCCGAAGTTCCAGGGTGAAATTTACGAGGAGGACTGGGGTGACGACCGAGATACCTCCACCAAGTGTAAAGTGTTTATTGGGGTACCAAGACCGTAAGCAACGTCCGCAAACCAAAGCGACGGGGGTAGCGTTCGAATCAACAGTGCAGTTCCAACAAGGCTCCGGCTCCACTTCGTCTACCTCTTCGGGTTGGCGCGCGAGCTGATGGCGATCGGGATTACTACAAGGTATATACGCTGCATATCGTAAAAACAATTAGGCAGACTACAGAGATTTATCGAGTCGTCAAATTCACATCCAAGCGTTCATTATTCGTGAACAATACGAAGTTTTGTCAATAGGGCGTTTCTTCAGGGAGCTACCCTAGCCTAGTATTGGTCTCATATAGGCTGTACAAGGCACCAGCTCAATATTGGCAACATCAAGGCAACAGGACCTGCGTCTCCACGGTTTCCCCAGTATTGGCGACGTCATTACCTAAGTGTGCCAATGATGGCCCTGTCATTCATAAAAGCTACCAATATAGGTAGTGCCTGTTCATGATACTTCCAGCGATGGCCTAAGGTATCCGCGGGTTTTCTCATATTGGCAGAGCCGCCAAATTACACTTTCTAAAATTCCTCCTAGTTTCTAAAATTTCCTTCATATTGGCATTGCCACTCCGGTATACTTCCAACAAAAAGCCTGGCTGTGCACTGTGTCCCCCCTATTTGCAAGGCCACGCCATGACAGAGCCCTTGATGGCCGCAGCTCAGGAACGTGTTCCCACTATCGGCTACGCCATTTCCACTAGGTGGCAGTACTCTACCATGACTTGCCGGTGACCCTTCAACACTCTCTTCAGTTTCCATAAGTGCATAATCATGATAATTTCAGATATGAATACCTAGGTCGAAGCGTATGCAGCTGGTGAGCCATTAAATGTTTTTGACTTCTGTGATTATATTCGACTGATGCAGCATAATATACATAAAACCAACGCAGCAAGACTTTCAAAATAATCACTAAATAGCTCTTGATTATCAATCACGAAATTGGAGGAAATAGTATATCGAATGCGCAACCCATGGGAACTGCGTAAAGTATGGCTTAACCAAGCGGCTATTTAAGACAACCACTCTTTCTAAACGGTGCCAGGCACCGCATGCAGTTGTTCTTTGCCTGATTTCTTACCACGAACACGCGAATATATCTAAGAGCACGTCTCGTTTTTCAGGCAAATTAGTGTGTTTTGTTGTGCAAGTATACCGAAAACACCACAAAAGTTCTTTACTATAAAGAACTGCTTTGACGCTGGTGAAGCGGCATCTATGTGATTGGCTCAAACGTGTCAAAGTTAATAGTTTTACGCAAGACGATAGGCTCAATGGAATTGCACGCAGTTTTTTTAGGTGCAAAAAGCGAAACAATGACATCGCAATGGCACGTGTAGCACGTGAGAAATATGCTTCCGGCTTCATGAATGCAGGCCGCTATGTGGTAAATTCCCCCTACTTATTTTGGCCATGTGGTAGCACATACATTCTTACATTCTGTAATGAGCTCATTTCATCCATGCTGGCATACACAATGTAGTAAATGTTTGTTTACTGCGTTTAATATGTGATTGCTGTATTGTATGTATTTGCTGGTGCGTTCATTGTTGCTCTCTGACCTGTTTTGGCTTTAAAATGGTGAATTATTTGAACAAAAGCATACGGCACATCCCAGTTCTAATTTAACCGTTTATGGCATATTTTGAAATATAGACTAGCGAACCATACGTGTTGTTACCGCTAACTTAATTGTACAGCGCGTCACCCTCTCGTAGCTAGCCTATCCGCGTATATTCGCTAAGCGAGAATTCTTATGTGATAAAGTACAGAAGTATTTCATCTACAACAAAATAAATAAAGTAACGATTGGTCTACAAGAAAATAAATGAAATTACGATTGATGCTTGCTAGACTTTTGGTATGCGAATTAGCGAAACGCACGTATTCAATGCAAATACGTTTCATTAAACTTTGAAGTGTTTTTTTTTTTTATTTGGCCGAGCGTTTTTACACCTACATGTCGACGGGTCGCCATTTACAACAAATAGATGATGAGCTGCTGGTTTTCTTAGGAAAATGGTAACAGAAATGTAAAATTTTAATTGAAAAATATTTAAAAAAAATAAAGAACTTTGTGGAGCAAACACGAGCTTGGATAATGAAAAGGACAGCGAATGGAGAGCAAGAAGAAAGGAGATAGGGTCATAAAAAGTAATGGTAAAACCTGTACATTGGCATGGCGGTCGCCCGCGCTCGTCAGTGTGGTTGAGTCCGCACGTGTAATCCTAAGTCAAGCAAGTGGGCGAGGAGTGTTCATCGGAAGGTTGTTCTTCTCGTCGGCGGGTTGAAGACACTTGCCAGCGCAGGCAGAAACAGGAATAAATGAGACAAGCATGCAATGCCTGACTCGCTGCTGAAAGCATCTCTCTCCCCCCCCCCCTTCCCCGTTGTGTGAGTCTCCTCTCCTAATATTTCTGCCGGAACCCTTTCACGGAGTAATTGAAAGCATTGTGTGCCCAGCATGATTCCTAACATGTCATTCTTGGCCTCTTTAACATTTATGTTGGCCATGGTCTTTGTATCTGGTGTGCTCATGAACATTCAGACAAGTCTACTGTAACTATGTATATAAAAGGTGCTTGGCAGCAACGGAAACATGTAGTTGGAAAGCGCTAAACCAGCATGTGGCGGACGGAAATAGCAAATATACACTATAGATCATGCAGCGTGAATTTGCTATTGCCGTCCGCCACATGTTGGTACTTTGGAGAATTGTCGTCAGGGTATGCATAACAATGAAAAGGGTGCGCCAGGTTTTCCTGGTCATTTCTGAACAACAAATGTTTCGGTTTACGACATTGAAATCTTCACACAGCAGTCTGGAATAAGAACGCAGTGCTTATGCAGCTGGCGGCGATGCCGCTCGAGGTGTCGCAATGGTATTTGTGGCGCCTGCACCGCAGTTTATCTTGCAGCATTGCTTGCAGAGACGAACAACGATATTCAGTTCTTACGTGTGGATCTCGGTGATGTCGAATCAGGAATCTCTTCTTGCGCTATCCCAGTCGGAAAAAACTACAGAAAATTTTCTGTTGTTACGACATAATTTCAACGCGGTTTTTGACGGCAAACCTGTTGTGACAACAGAACAGAAATTTCTGTAGTTACAACATGAAAGTGCTACAGAACTACAGACAACCGAAATATACTACAGAAAATCTATAGAACTACAGAAAAGTAGTACAGAACTACAGAAAAATTTGACGTTAACTACAGAACTATAGAATTGTATTTTGTATTTTTGACAAGTTTCTGTAGGTTTTTTCAACTGGGATACTCAGATGGGGCTACAGCCGCCACCGCTAGGCCAAATGCAAGACTAGTCTGGGCTGGTGAGGAAGAGACACAGAAAGAGTTTAAATATGCCTTATCTAATAGCGCATAATGAATTACATGGATAATAGATAACAACAAACTAGCCCAGCTTTCTGTTCTTCAAATATGCCACCTATTCTGATTAGTGAGCATGTGTGTGGATTAAAAATGTGCTGCTCTCATTCCCGTGTATGAGGGTTTCAAAGTGGAAATCATCAGTAAAAGATTTTAGGGGACAATAGGCTCCGTATATATGGGCCTCACGTGTCAGTGCTAATTGCTTACGCGAACGAAACACCATCACAACGGGGCGATAGTAGGGCAAGTGTGTACTCAGCCGTACGAAATTGCTTTTATAGCTTGGGATACTTGGCTAATTCAGCATGTGCGTTCTGACTGGTTGGATTCTGGTATCGCTCTCCTATATTTAAGGCGAGGCCCGTGTTGGCAGCTCCCGTCACATTGGCCATGCAAGCCAAATTATTTCGTAGTTATATGAGGTTTATGGCGGAAAAACAATATTGGCTGTGATGCGCCAGACACGACGAAAATATTTCTACAGATTATCATTCACAGCAGAGTCTGAACTACACGTGAAAAAACGCCGCAACATTTTTTACATTGGGAGAAAATTGCAGCAGGCGAGAAGGCGATGAAAAATAAAAGAGATACAATAGAGGAGGGGAAGATCGAATGTGAAAAATATTCGGCGCCTAAGCTCCGCCAATAATAGTATGACGCTGTAGCGAAAGTGAGCACCGGACATATAAACACCTGCTTTAACCAAACCGTAATGATATGTCGGCCTAGTATAGGTATAGATTGCCTGCCTCAGCGTGAAAAGCAATAGAAGTTCGATTCTCATGTCTTACCTGAAACCAGCAAGCCGAGTAAGCAGCTCCTCCCATCTTTCTTATATGTTATTGTTACGGGGAAGAATGGTGCGGAGAAGAATATCGTCAGTGGCGCGGGAGGAGTCCTCGCGCTTGGCCAGCCAATAGATTATGGGTATGTGCCATTATATGAGGGCACAACAACAACAACAATAAATCATCGCTCATCCTTTCGCCATGTTGTGCGGTCTCCTTTCTTGTCGCCAAGTAACATTTTGGAGGTTCGGCGTACGTTATCCCGATCCTCGCATTGACGCCATCTGTACGCCGTGGACATCGACCGGGACCCCTGGGATATCGCCGCGCAGCTTCGCCCCTGCCCTTCCTGGCAGACCCGACTAGCCGCACTTACCGCAGCCCAGCCCCCAACCCGGATCTGAAGATAAGGCGCACAAACGAATTGACCAGAATCTTGATCAAAGCAAAGACTCGAAGAACCGAAAGACATGAAAACGCCACCCCCGCCCTGCCCAGCCGCCCAAAGCGACATCCAGCCATCAGTCCCTGGATGCTTTGATGGCAGATGGCTCCAAGTGAGGCGAATCACCCAAGCGTCAGCTTGGTCATCGTCATCGAGGTGACAAGCACATCATTGTCTTCTATTTTTTCTTCAACATCCTCACCATCACGTCACCACCGCCTTCAACGAACCGATCAGAACGATCACTCGGTGGCCCCGGAAAGTGTTGCGAAGATCGGCAGTGGCGCGATGAAAGCCCTCGCGATAGGCCAGCCATTAAATCATCGTTCATTCTGTCCCCATGTTGTGCCGTTTTCTTGCTTGTCACCACGTAACAATATCGTCTCTAAGTAGCAGAAATCATCGAAGAATCAGTGACCGGCCTCACTTGCCGCCTACTCGCTTCCAGCCAAAGCTTTTAAA
The DNA here is from genome assembly GCF_055883805.1 of Amblyomma maculatum. Classification (NCBI taxonomy): domain Eukaryota; kingdom Metazoa; phylum Arthropoda; class Arachnida; order Ixodida; family Ixodidae; genus Amblyomma; species Amblyomma maculatum. The sequence goes on from NC_139354.1 coordinate 134,040,080, forward strand.
TATACTTCGTTCAAAAACTTGTCGCCGCGCCCATAGGGGGCAAGCCGCTCGCTGCGGTTCCTGCCACTGCGGCACTGCAATCGAAGTTTGCACGATGCAGCTGGTAATGCCTGCTAGTGCGCCGCAGGTTACATCTTCAGTCTAAGGGCTGGGTTACACGACGCGTTTGTTTTTAATTTTTCTGCAGCGCTGTTTGCGTGTTAATAAATAGTTTCAATATCGATTCCGTTGCAACCAATTCTAGTGCACATTTATACGTCCTAGCTTACGTCAGATTGGTAGCTTCCTATACCTGCTCTGCTTGTAGCGGCTACATTATCTGCGTGCGTGTTTGCGGACAGAAATATTACCTATTGTATGTTCTGCTCTCTGCCCCCCCCTTTCCAACTTTCTACAATAAAACCTCGCCAATATTGTCACGTAGTGCTGACAAGGTCGACGACACAAATGAAGGGTCGATGATTGCACTGAAGAAACTCTTTATTGGGCTGACTTGCGCCCGCAAAAGAACTAAGCAACTCGGCGGCGGCGAGAGCAATAAATTTGCTCGTTGATCGTCGAACAAATAATGCCCGTCACACACGTCAACGCTCAATTTAAAGGCTGCTCAGAACAATCTAGATGACGTCGCAAACTGCTATAGTTCCCCTTGGAACATTGTGGAAACAAACGCACGTGATCGGAATCTTCGAGACAGATCTCGGCGCATCTTTCGCGACAAAGAAAATGATAACGCGTCGTATCGCGACAACGAGCATGAACAAACACGGAATACAGAATTGATACGCGTGCCAGAATCATAGTGATAAGGCCGCATGCCGGCGGCTGTTAAAAAAAAAATACAAATACACTTTTGAAGGTTTCGCGGAAATATTTTTCCGACGGCTACGTGGAGAAGACATGAGAGGATGCAGGGGGATGCATGCATTCAGTGATACACGGCGGTATTAAAGACAATCCTGTAGTACATACGATTCAGTTTCAGTACCATTTTGCACTCTCGTATTTCAATTAATTGTCAGAGAAGTTTTGCTTTCCTCCTTTCCCGCCGTGCTCGTGCCTCGCGCGTCTTCAGTGAAAGAAGTATAGGTGCGTCATGAAGTAAAATTATATACCGCGAGCATTAAATTGATCGCATTCTGCGTGCAGCAGAGAGTACCTGTTGTGCGCTTAGAAAGAGTGCTGAACACTTTGGAAAAACGCCTATACAGGTATTTGGCAGGGTTGATTCACATTCTCTTCTACACGGCATATCATACCTCGGCATATTCAGGGGTTCTCCATAAGGCTGATTAGCACAATTTTGGTTAACCTGTGGGCTTATGCAAATTATAGAACTTGCACAGGCTCGTGCTCGCCGCATTTGTCATCTGAAACTAATTTAGACTAACAACTCACTTGCACTTGGTGCGACGCACAACTCATTCAAATAGAACCACACTTTGCCACTCACTGCTTACTTCGGCTCCGAATCATACCTAAGCTCACAAACTCCTCGACCTCGACTCAGTTTCTCTGTACTCTCTCATTTTGACTCAAATAAATGACCACTTCGACTCGATCACTGCTCGATGCGCTCAGCTTGGCTTATGAGTTACCTGTTCTCATCAATTCATTTCGGCTCACAATTCATCCGAATTCACGAATTGCGCTGAAAAATCTCTTCACCATACGCAGACCCAACCGAAGTATTTATGTTCTTAACTCCTTGTTGCGTGGGCGACAGATCGAACGCTTAGATCAGTTGTCGCAGTAATGTTACTAGACACATAAACGGAATCGCATCGCACAATTTCAGCATCCTATTTCCAGCCTGCTCTAAGGAAATAGCACGAGATGGTGTCATTTATCATAAATTTATTCAAAGCACGCGAGTTTAGTGATTAAAAGTGAGTAATCGCTCGCAGCTGAAAAGTGGGTAGCTAGTAAGATATTGGCGACGATTGTATTTGTTTATTAATTAGGTTCACGAATGTCCAGACGTCCAACGTACTGCACTATAGTTGGTGCACCGCTTTGTGGTATCCTTGCATTGGTTACTTCTCACGTCATGGGGACGTGCTTGGCTAGTAATATATTTCGCCCGTCACCTGTAATTGAAAAGAAATAGATTATTCTACCAGCAGCTGTCCGATCTCTATCCAACAGTTCAATGTCTCACCTAATAATAGCGTTATTAAAATGCGATAGTGACTTTGCAGAGAACTGTCTGGGATGTAATATTTTACTCCGGAAGGCTAGCTAGACAACTCAGTTTTTTGACGTGCTTTCAGGCTCGCAGAAAAGGGACCTTTAATGGTAGGCGTAAAAGCCTCCGTTTGAGGAGAGCGTGGAGAAAATAGCAACATGTGCAAGCCCTCCTTCCCCTTTACCCAATGGGCGCTAAAGTATTAAGGCTTAACGGATGCGAATGAAAACGCGATAGCATAGAATGACTATTGTGCTCAATTCTGACAGAGATGTTATTGCACGCTACGCATGAATATTACATTACCGATTTACACTAAGTGGAAAAATGAGTCAAAATTATTTCACACTGGCCAATCGCTAAATTTGCGGGCTAGTGACCGTCGGCGCTTGAAGGTGCCGATTGGCATTCTGCACTTGAGTACCAATAATTTGTTTGGCTTACTTAAAGTGATAATGCAATGTATTTTTTTATAGTCCTTGCTCGCGTTCACAACATAGGCCAACTAGGTTTTTTTATTCGGAGCACCTCTTTCAAAACATATCTGTGGATGCTAGCCCGATCCACGTGCCACTCATCGTTTAGAGCCATAAATGTATTTCTCTTGATAAAACCCCGGGGCTACTTCGGCGCGTCAACCTGACCTTCGAACTCAGCCTAGGTCAAACATGGACTCAGTGAGCTAGCGACAAGTCTCGGTCAGTATAGTGTGGTTAGTGAGCTGGTGCACGACCACATGTATTTCTGACCGTGAAAAATGTGTACTTAATCACTATACCGTTTACGTGACGTAAAAAGTAAAGTTAATATGTTTTACTAAAGCTTGAAATTTAGGGTATATCCTTCTAAGACTGCTTATGTTGAGTATAACTCTAGTAGAATAATTTTTTTAATAATTCATATGTATTAATATTAGGATGAATCAAAATTAACTTTACGCCAGTGGATCGTCATATATCGTTGGATAACTTATAGCGGGTTAAGTTACTCTTGGTAATTTTAGAGAATAATTTATTACCGCAAATTGAAAACTTTGTTTTAATCTTGAGCTTAGATAGCCGCATCAAGTCGTATGCCATAACACATCTAATAGGTGGAAATATATTACACTACTGCCGTTTTATAGGTCGGACTTGATTAGCAGTAATTAGCTAGTTACCTTTATATTTTACTTTTTTTCTACAGCGTCATCATGTATCTCTGGAGAGGTCTCATCGGTTATTATGCCCAAATATAAACGTCATTGTACAGCTACTGCTCGTTCTTTGGTGGCTCTAGGATAAACTCGTTATAATTTTTAAAAACGAAAATGCAATGAATTCAATTTACGCACTTGGAATGTGGAATAATTAGGCTTTTGGATGCGTCTGGGTGCAAGGGGCGCACTTGAGGTAACGTAGAAGTGAATGAAGGTGTTTGGCAAAAAATGTTTGCTACGCTGGCTGTGGGGAGATGCAATTAGCAGAGGCACACTCGGCAAGCGGAAGGTGCTCTTAGTGCTGAAGCTGGGAACGCGAATGCTTCAGTTAGGGTAATGTGGAATAATTAGGCTTTTGGATGCGTCAGGGTGCAAGGGGCGCACTTGAGGTAACGTAGAAGTGAATGAAGGTGTTTGGCAAAAAATGTTTGCTACGCTGGCTGTGGGGAGATGCAATTAGCAGAGGCACACTCGGCAAGCGGAAGGTGCTCTTAGTGCTGAAGCTGGGAACGCGAATGCTTCAGTTAGGGTAAAATCGTGTCGTTTAGTTTAGAATGTATTTATGCCTAAATAAAATGCAAATCCGTGTTTTAATAATATAGCATATGCACTCCTCAAGAAACCAAAACTGGCTCGTTTGGTGCACAAAAAAACTTGTGAGAATTTTTACATTGAAGTTGAAACTTTGTAGAAACATTAGGTTTGGAATCGTAATGGCTAAGACAAAAATAGTCAAATTAATACCTAGAGTTAAGGAAAATTGATAATCTTGCCTATGTGATAGAATTACCAGCACAATGGAATAATTAAGGGGAAAAGCAAAATTGATCTACGCATTACCGTGAAGAAGATATTAAAAAAAACAGTTCATAGAAGGGGTAACCTTGCCGCCCAAATACTGTTGTAGGCGCTGCAGAATAATATCATTAAGTTTGGTTTATAGGGTTTATACTCCATAGCGAATCAGGCAAGGAGGGACGCCGTAAACCAAGGCTTTAAAATTGCACCACGTGTGATTGTCCAGCCATGTACTAATATTTCAAAATACAAACAACAATGCGTGTCACTGCACGTTAGACTCAGCTTGGGAATGCACTTATCTTACATGAGAAACACTGCTACCTAACTGACCTGATCAGTAACAACAGATCCACGTTTCGCTTCATTATGTGCGTTCTTCACACTCCGTAAGCAGTTTAGGAAGTACACGTCTAAGAGATCATCAAATTACAATGCAACGATGTCAGATAAAATGGGGTGCCAACTTTAGCCTCTTTTTAATGTTGTTCCAAGATAATCCCGACAAAATATGTTGTATTTACAGTAATTAAAAGATTTAAAAACTTTTTTTGAACATCGCAATGCGGGTATTCATCGGGGACACAAAAATGGCATTTTGTCTATAACGATAATGGCCAGTGCCTTGCGCGTAAACTTAAAAAAAATGTTTTTAATATATTTGACGTGCTTGCAATCGCACGTTATGTACTCGAAAACCAAAGTAGATAAGGCAGTACATTAATGGATCGAAAACAATGAGAAAATAAACGCGTGCAGAAATCATTACCTCGGCCCAATAAACAGGAAGTGAGCTGTTAAGAACACCTTAATTAAGCTTCCTGCATTGTAGTGAAATGATAGCGCCCATAAAAGCTCAGCTAAGTATAGCAGAATGCAGCAAAGGAAAGCTGCATGTAGCAAGACATTATCAGTGATAAATTTATATCCATCCTGTATATACGTTGTAAGCGGATCTGAGCCATCGCTTAATAGTTTTTTATTTCCTATGCCTTGCTCATATAGTAGGTATTTTCCGGTCTGTTGATTTACTTTCAATATTGGTTTTTTGATTTTAATTTGCACCACCTATTATAGTTTCTATCACTGTCACCAAAATCTCGTATTCACAAAACAAGCACCATTTCTACTCTCGTTTGACGCCCACTCTTTCTGGTTTGAGGGTGCCTCTCCGTCTGTGTGCACAATGTGTTAGGCTCACTACCCATGCTATCCTAATGTGTCGCACTTTATTTTCAATTTATTTAGTTGCCTTCGATTACAGGAATTCTGCGGAAAAACGTGACATCAATTGTAGTATTTGTGACCTGCGATGTCACATGAGTAAAGAGTGGATTTCGCGCCGGTTGCCAATTGGTCCCGAGATCATGATGTAACTGTTGAAAAAAACTCCAAGCTTTCCGAAGCACACTTTGTGCGACCCTGAGTTTCGCTACTGACAGGCACCGAGGTGTTTCTCTTTTGATAGGTAGCGTCAACCAGTTCATTTAGTTTCTTTTAAATGGTCAACAGCATCCCGGTGTGCAGTCCTTGCGGAGCACGTCCGCTTCAGCAGGTGGCCCAGCGTTGCCTCCTCGCATGATAGCAGCACGCACATGGGCAACTTATTTCCAGTCTGCCCGATGAAGACTTCCCTCTTTTTGCTAAGGCATGCAGAACGGTGAAATTCCTGTTTACTTCTGCCAGATAGCTGGGGTTTCCCCACCCAGAAGTAATGAAGGTAATAGATCATGGTAGTAACACCGGTGGAGTGACCCTCATTCTGTGATGCACTCCTGTTGCAGCCTCCGAGAGTTTTAGTCAATGTTCGAAGTCAGGGCGTTTTGGTTTATATTTGCTGCATTGCCCAGGGAGAGAGAAAAAAAGCACTTCAATTGCGACATGAAGAACGCTTACCTCGGTGAAACAATAAAAATGTCATTTACTCTAGAACAAGAAACGGAGGGAGCCTTGGAATTCGTAAGGTTACCACTGCGTGCACATCGTCTGAAATTTTTAGTAACGGAAGACAGCTATCGAAAGATCTCCTACCACGGCTGGCAGTAGACATAAGATGCTTAATTCTCCAATAGGTGCCACAAAAATAGTCGCTGGTAACGCCGATATGTACGCTAGCATTTAGGCAGTGGCCCGCGCCTCACCTTCCGCGCGCACTCACAATTGCTTGATTTTGATTCGAAGTAAAATTTACCGGTAATATGTAACTTCAATAAGGAGTAAACATCACATCGTTCCAACCTGACTTGAAACGCTCGGCGATAAGGGGTGTCCTCCGTTCCATACAATGACTGCAGTTGCAAATGGTGTGGAAACTCTCGAGTCTGCGCATGCGCCGTTAGCTCATGTCCCTCGGCGCTGAATTACGAGAGTGTGGGCCGTCGGCATGTTTATTTCACATCAAAATGAGAACCACTGTTCTTGCAGCGGCGGCCCGACTTTGCGCGTGCATAGTTGACCAGCTAGAACTGAATTAGCTATGGGTAAATCACGAGAGTCTTTCCCATCCTACCATTGTGAATGCTGGGCCATACTTACTGATTTGTACTCCTTTATTGAGTTGGGATACGTGATGGTGAGCTGGTCTAAGGGGAGCACCGAGTGGGTTGTTTTCAACACCGCCGTAGCCGTGTCCTTCGCGTGAGAAAAAGTGAAGCCGTCCCTGTACATCTTCACGATGACAACAGTATCCCCGTTCGGATTACTCACGGAGGCAATTGATCCGCTTGGCAGCCATATCTTTACCCTGCACCACCGAAAGAGCTCCAATTAAAATCAGTTCAACATCTGAAGCGCCATGTGTACTGAGATGTGATTGTCCATCGGCAATGGAAGGATGGTGACATTAGACCTGGTATTTGAGAGAAATAGTCAAATATTTAAAGAATGCGTATCTAGTAGTAAGGTTGAAAGTTGGGAGAGTTGAATCTGGTTCATTTAGAAGGTAGCGCGAAAAAGGAGGGGCAAGAGTGACTATGACGTGACTATGAGGCTCTTTTGATTTTGTTTTTACATCAATTTTCTTAGTAAGCACCCCCCCCCCCCCTTCCCCCCTTCCCCCAGCTGTATCATGCACTACACTTTTCCTATACATGATGCTAATACGTTTGTTTTATTCTCTTGTAGTTTCGTGACATGGGTATTTATTCCGTGTTTTTCAATAAAACGTTTATTTGTGAAAAAGCGCTCGTGTTGTGTCCTTCTACTCTTGGCCCTCCTTTTTTGCGCTACTTTCAAAATGAATACGTATCTATTCGCGGCACTAACCAGGTACTTTATGGTTGCTGGAATAATAATGTGGTTCATGGGGTAGGTACTGCCAAGTTACGCCTCCTTTAACCCCAGCGCAGCATTTCACGATGTAGTGAAGGATAAGTAATGTTGAAATGAAGTGAAGTAAAGTGAAGATCAAAGTGGAAAGGCACCGCAACCTCTTACACACTACACTTATCGAGCTTTATGTAGTGTGCGGTCGTGTTCCTTGCGCTATGCTGCTTTCATCGACACGCTTGATTATGAAGGCACTGCTACGTAGCACAGGTTAACAAGATGCACCTAACGCAAAGAGGATTTGCAGCAGGTGACCAGTGCAGGAAAATCTGCTTGTTGTACCGCAACGTTTTGGTTTGTGGGGTTTAACGTCCCAAAACAACTCAGGCGATGAGAGGCACTGTAGTGGAGGACTCCGGAAATTTCGACCACCTGGGGTTTTTTAACGTGCACTGACATCGCACAGCACACCGCCGCCTTGCTTTTCGCCTGCAACGAAAAACGGCCGCCGAGGCCGGGATTCGATCCCGCGTCCTTAGGAACAGTAGTCCAGCGCCATAACCACTGCGCCACCATGGTGGGGTCCGCAACTTTTTGACATATATACAGAGCAGGTAATGTTACAAGAATCTATTGAACACTTCTTTTACGGGCTTAATAAGGAATTGCTTGGCAGCAATAGACGTCTAGTGCCTAGGTCCCGTTCACTGGGATAACCAGTGTAACCATGAAAGTGCATGCTACTCCTAGATTGACGGGCGTCTCTGACTTGAAATGTATAATTTACGACAATGCATTAGAGCTTTGTGCAAACGATAATTGCTTCCAAATGTGTGCAATTCGGACGTGCCAGTTTGCAGCCTCACTGTAGATCTGCCGTTTCTTCACTGTGTCGTGATTCACTCTATTCAGACATGCTGATGAGCATAGAAGCATGGTTAAAGGGCCAAAGCTAGAGTTTATTATAAATGCACTTTATATGGAGATGGCTTTGGGGCTCAGTGACAACGGTCTCGGCTTCTAATCCAGAATAACCTGGATCGAAACCAGCGAGGATTCAATAAAGGAAAACATGGAGTCGCTGATTTACATGGCTGTACCAGTGCAATAAAAATATTATCATTTAATCTCGATTAACCTTGAGCTCTCTGCTATGGCTTCCCAGATCATCTGAGCTGCTTCGAAATATTCATAGCGTAAAGGATTATCCATGTTGAAAGCACGAATATTGCTTACCTCTATGCGAAAAATGTAAATGTAGCCTCTGGCCAGATTAACAATTTAAAATGAAGGGCGCTATAATGCTTCTGTTGTGTTTAAAGTCCCAAATAACTAAGTGATTACCATGTGTCAGGCATCTTGCCAAAACAATAAAATAGCATGCTTTATTTGCAGAGATAATTTTGGCCAGACAAGCAGAATCTTGATTTTGTGCACATGGAGTGCAGGACAGCACAATAGTTCAGAACCGAAGTGAAAACAGAGCAAGTGCTCGTATCTTTGCTGTTTTCAGTTACTGCAATAAAATGGTGCGGCGTCGTCACCCTTTGGCATCTCCATATTGCATCAAAGAATTTGATGAATGCCCTAGGCACTTTCAACTTTGTATTCAGAATTATTCGGTATCTTTGAAGCTGGCAAGCCATGATAATATTTCGGTCAAGTAAACATGAAAATCCATTAAGCGTAGCATGCACTGGGCGCGTAGCTCTGCACACCATGATTCCAAGCATAATAACGACGTGGATATGTATGAGGCTAGTCCACTCAAAAGTGTTCTTTCCACTTCATTTATCCACATTATGCAGATAAGCGAGGTCCTATTTAATAGTCGTTTGTGCTCTTCATATCTCGGTTGCTCATTATTACGAATTGCACAATTTTGAACAATTTATGCCCGCAACAAAACAGTCATATGCAGCATGATTCCACATTAAAATGCACGATTCTGCATGCACGGCCATAGGGGACCCAAGTATTGCAGTGTGGCGCTGCTGGCGCCAGTGAACAGCGCCCTCTCCGGCTAACGCCATGTAACTGGTCGGGCAGAGTGAATAGCTTGCCTGTAGACTTTGGTGTCTTTTCTGCTCCTGCTTCTACTTTTCAAACTCGCGCTTGGACTAAGTGGTGTTTGAAACGAGTGTGCAGTAAAGTGCACGCTTTGATGTGCTTTTAAGAAAATAGCCGACAGCGGTGGCTATTTTCGCAGCGCAAATGTCAAAAATGAAGAGCTGTTAGTCGGCCATGTGCATTCTGTTGAGAAGAATATAGAAGACAACGCTGTTATCGTTAAGGCTAAGTGTGTGCCGCAGGTCAGTGACCACATCGTGTACGACATGGGATTTGAGGCAAGTATTTCATTTTTATTATACCCATTTTATTAAGGCCTAGATTTGTAAGGGACATGAAACCATTCGATGCGCTGTTTTCTTTAAATTATGAAGAGTTTCCAAGTGTAATCTAGTTGGTGCCTATGAACTTTACAAAAGATACGTAGGTTCGTTCGCATTTTAGCCGCGCTTTTCGGTATATGCCGATATGTTAATTTTGATGCCGATTATCGTGCTATTGCATACTCAGAACATTTTATACGTACGTAGCTTCCACCTGAATAGAATGTGCATTCACATGTATACAAAGAAACATCAACCCTTCTGCTGAAAACAAGATATTTTTGCGTTTTAATTTTTGTGAATCGCATTCAGCTCCTAATAACTGGTCCCGCAATTGATCGAGTAATTTCAGTTCCACAGAGTAAATGAGACAGTCCTGAACAAAATCTAGAAAAAGAAATTTTCTCTGCGTGGGTATTACTTCATTGTTCCTAAAGCTTTTATATTGGTATATAACTGTTTTGTTCAATCACTCGCCCCGCCGAGGTGGCTCACGCGTTAGGGACTGCTGGTAATGGCGACGCGGGTTTGATCTCGACCGCTGCTCGCTGGTGGTGAGCTGCAAAGTGGTCTTTAGAAATATACGTGCTCGTAAATAACCAAGCAAGGGAGGGAGGGGGGAGGGGTTAAATTTTTCCAGGTCTCTAATACAGCGCTCCTCGTAGCCTTGTCGCGCTGAGGTGTACGTTATACACTACAGAACTAAACAAACATGTTCACTCAATTGTATCCTTGCTTACAGGTTATTTTATATATCCTGCCTTGGAGCTTCAGTGTCTGCTTTCTAAAGATAAAACAATCTGCGTTTGAGCATGAGTTGCGAGGCAGCATCCTTGTTATCTTTTGTTAATTTTGCTCCGTACGTCGTGGGTTAGAAATGAACCAAACGGCCCGTCTCTGTTATTTAACATGTTTCTTTGCAGCTAGCATGGACATGCCCTGAAAAGCGCCAGCATGCGATTTCCCGTGCCAAGTGTAACTGCAAGGCACGAATTCAGGGCGCTGCAAACATGTTGCTGCTGTATGCTGTTTCATAAACTCCCACGAAGATGAGTCCTCCACAAGACAGGCGCAACAATGGGCAAACCCAGTGGCAAAAATCGGAAGCCCTCTTTAGAGAGCATCTGGGCCTTAATGAAATGGGTATAAGAAAAATCAATCGATCAATCAAAATTTTATTTGTTCTCTCAAGGAGAAAAGGAGGTGATGGATAAAAGCCGCTTAAGTGCGGCTTGACAAAGCCCGGCCCCCTCTATGTACAGTTCGGCAGCAATTCTAGCATAATAATTTCTCATAACTTTCTCTTCATAGCATAATACTTTCTCTAGCAATTCTCATAACACATCATACTGAGTTAAATTTGTACACTACACTTCATGTACAGATGCCAACCATATTATAGAACAGAAACACTGCACCTGAAAAGAATGAATTCAAAATATATTGGAACGATAGTCCTTAAAAGACACTGTATTAAAGCATGATAAGAATAAAAAGAAACATTCAGTTTGAAATAAGGTTCAGCTAAGATACCTGTAATATTTGAGCAATAATTCTGGAAAATCTGAAAGCATGGCATCAAAATAAACGCGATATAATGTTGGCGTACAAAAAAAAAACAGAAGTAAAAATGGCAATACGGTTCTGAAAGTTTTACACCACGGTTTCTGAGAGTTTTACACCAAGGGTCTTAATTTCATTAACGATGCTTGCCTCCTCGCCGTCTAAAATTATTTTATCCCTAAAGATCAGCTTTGTGTTCTTAGTACGGAAAAGAATGGCTTGAGTTTTTTTTTTAGCATTCAACCTCCGATAATTTTGTAGACCAATTTCTAACTATTAACAAAGCGTGATTTGCCACGCAGATTAGATCATGAGTATTTGTTCCCCTGAGAAACATTGCAGTATAATCTGCACACCCGACCTATGAAATTGTGCTCAGAAGAGAAAATATGTCGTTAATATAAAAAACAAATAACAAAGGTCCAAGCATACTTCCTTGCGGTACGCCGGAAGTAACTTTTCTTACGTTTGAATTATGGGATTTATGGCTTACATATTTGCACCTGTGATGAAGATATGATGAAAGAAAAAGATTTGCACTGCCACGTATGCCGTAGCGATCTAGCTTAGACAATAATATGTCATGATGGACACAGTCAAATGCTTTTGTGAAATCAAGGTATAGACCTAGTACAAGTTCGTTATGTTCAAAAGCTTCAATAATGAGTTCATTTTCTCTTAACAGTGCTAGTTCCGTCGATTTGCCTCTCAGGAAGCCATACTGATGTAGCCAGATGAGGGAGAATTTGTTAAGGAAACTGTATAAGAGCGTATGCATTGTTTGTTTCTAAACCCTTTGAAAATATGGGCAGTATGGAGATGGGGCGGAAGTATATTTATGTTATTTTTATCACATCCTTTGTACAATGCTACCACTTTTGCTATCTGCATGTTCTTGGAAAACAGATGTGCTCTAAAGCTAAGTTGTATATGTTCTTCAAAATGGGGGCAATTAAACCTAGGACATATTTAACTGGAGAAAGCTGCATGCATTTGCAACCTGTGATTTAGAATTTTTCATTGTACGGAATGCCATAATGATCTCGGTGTCAGTTGTGGGGTAAAATACAATAGAATTACTAACTGTACTTGGCCCAGGACGTTGGACAGAACCTATTGCTGACAGACTGTTAGAGATACCGACATTAATAAAATGGTCATGAAACATATCAGAGAGCTCCTTGTCAGCCACAACGGTGCTACCCACATCCAAGCTCGTGAGTACTGTTAAGACGTTTTAGACGTTTCCAAAACAGATCAGTGTTTTTAACGGCGTCATTAAACTGCATCATTAGGTACTGGTATTTAGCACTCCTGAGCTGAGTATTTAGACGGTTCCTGAACAATTTAAACATTTTAAAATTAGACACGTCTCTTAATTTCACGAACTTCCAGTATAGCTTATTTTTTCATTATTTGAGCTAGAAGGTAGCTTGTAATCCATAGATTTCGTGAGTTTTTGTTGCTTGTGCGCAACGTGTAAGGAAAATTCTTTTTGTATAGCACTGCAAGTTCTGACAGGAAAACGTCATACATGGAATCAGCATCACTTTTTTGGAGCATCAGATCCCAGTTGTGGGCTTCAATAACCGCACGAAAATTACGTAAAGAAACATTAGTGATATCCTGAAAAGGCCTTGTTGGTCAGTTCTCAATCTTTACTGCTGTCAAGTCTTGAATAAATGCAAAAATAGGCAAGTGATCGCTGATGTCACATACCATGGTGCCAGACATTGCAGGTTTATCGACATTAGTGACAAAGATATCCATTAATATGTTCAAACATCTTTGCGCTTAAGAAAAACCAACGTAAAGAACGATACGAAACACAAGAGCGCAAACTATCAACTGAAATCAATCAACTGTCAAGCAAATTGAAACTATCAACTAGCCCAACTAGAAACCCTCTTGATATCAATTAATGTTTCTGAACATAGGTGTACGTTCATGTATAAGGGTTACAAAGCCATATGCATAAAAAATTGAAAGCAGCTCAGTTCAATAATGTGAGGAAGCAATCAAGTCAATGTTGACGTCCCCAGCAAGAAATAAGGAATATTTGTTTGAAGATGTAGATTCCAAAAGCAGCTCAAGAAATTCCAGGAACAAGTCGATGTTTGCTTGCGGCGGGCGATAAACTACGGTAAAACTCTACGGGTAACTCGAACCGTGAAATACTGGCCTCAAATCCCATGTCGTACATGATGTGATCGCTGACCTGCGAGACAAACTTAGCCTTCACGACAACAGCGTTGTCTTCTACAATCTGCTCAACAGAATGCACATGGCTGACTAACAGCTCTGTCTTTTTGACATTTGCGCTGCGAAAATAGCCACCGCTGTCGGCTATATCCTTAAAACCACATCGAAGCGTGTAGATTGCTGCACACTCGCTTCCGACACCACTTCGTCTAAGCGCGATTTCGAAAAGTACAAACAGGAGCGCGCGCGCGCGCGCAAGACAGCTTTCTTTCAGCACGGAAATCCAAGTGCGCCAAAAGCGCGTGCAAAGTCAGTAGACTGCGCTCTGGGCGCGCGCGCGCGCAAGCAGCTTTCAGCAACGCGAGCGACAAAGAACGCGCGCAAAGCGAGTGACGTCCGCGTGCAGAAGCCGCAAAGACATGAAAGTCTACAGGCGAGATGTTGTGACAGCCAACAGCACAACAATGCACTTCCCCACATTTCGAGCGTCGCGGAATAACTCCAGCCATGTTTTAAACTCAGCTGTGACACCTGTTTGCATGCCTGCGAAGCCACGGCGGCGGGTCGGCGCGAGCACTCACAAAGAGAGGTAACACGAGCGACGCGAGCAGGACACGAAGCCGCCAAACCACGTTCGATCAAGCGCCGCATCAGCGCCGCCCCTGACGAATGCTTCAGAATTTTCCCGCTTGCGGAAGAGCACGCGCTGCAGTCGCACGGCCAAACTTGAGGCTGGGTTCCCTATTGGATCATTACACATCTTAATGGCTTTCTTTTTGGTACTGGCTTCAGGATTGCAAATCATGGGTGCAAGCTGTGGTTACTGTGTTTTTATATGTTTGTCAGGTCATTATTTCTATTTCTTACAGTTTTCCAAGTATTGCGATCGACCATTTGAGATCTACATGAAGCAAAATCAAAATTTTGTCGGCGTATACAGGGAATCTTAATGGCGGACTTTGTTTTCGAAATATTTTTTATTCTTTGAATATCGTGCGAGATTTGAACTTTGCGCTGTACTCGACGTGACGAAATATTCTGTGAAAATTGAATGGTTTGCTCAAAAGCAGCAGTTAATTTATATATTCTTCACATATTTTACCGCAATCCTCTTTGAACCATGGAACAACTTTTATTTTGTGTTTGTTTCAATATTTACCCTCTAGAAATAATGTTACACATATATATATTTTTTTTACAAATGATTTCACGTTTAGGGTGCTCCGAATAATTTTCCGAAATTTCAACATGTTTTACTTCTAAGGAAAAATAACTTTGACTCCTCTCATGTCCAATAATTGACAAGAAAATATATTTTCAAAGAAAAACGCTCTTTTATCTCATGCTCTGCCACGTAGAATGCGCTGGCATTCTGTGCAAAACTCGTGCGTACCTTCTTTATATTATATGAGCACATTAGATTTAATTGCGACATTCTTGTTTTGAGGAAGAAATTAATCTTTGAAGCTGAGCAATCGCCGTTTCGGGTGTAAAGTATACTTTACAATTGGGCCTTACATGAGCCGTCTACGGTTCAGAATATGCTCTGGGCTCACAGCACATCAAAGGAATTGGAGCTGTATTTGGGACAGCACACTGCGACTACGCCATCTTTTCTTGCACAACAAAGTTATTGGTTAGTTTAGTTATATGTGGGTTAGTGGCACATAAGCAACAGTGGCTGTCACGGGCCAAACACAAGGTTAGAAGAGCTGTCAGATGTTTAGGGTTATGATACTTATATTTGATTTAAAACATTGGCTTTCTTCAGAAATGCGCAAACAATAGAAAAATTGACGAGTGCATGCTTGTTCTCCTAAAAATAATGCAGGGTGAAATGAAATGTGTTCCTTGTAAAATACAGTAAAATAGTATTTCCTGTGTTCTTCAAGTTGTGAGCATGAGATTAAAATATGATTAACTGTGAGCTCCTGTTCCCACATTTCACACACAGGTTTGTCTTTCTTTGTTAGTAGGAAGTTATGGGTGATGTGTGTGTGACCTATGCGTAGGCGACATATAAAATTATCTCGATGAATCGTTTCTGATGATGACACGATTGCCATTTTCCTAAAATGGCCTTTATGGTGTGAAGCTTGTTTTATGCTTCACTTTCCTAAGCAGCCTGCCCTTTATCTCTTAATGTTTTGCGTACTAACTTCACACAATTTCTGTGTTGCTTGTCTCTTCTTTCTATTTGTCCCTTTTTTTGCTCACCGAGCATATATATCCGCTTGTTCCTTACCCCTAATCTCAACATGACTAGGTACCCAGCAGAATTTTATAGTACGTCTTCATGCTGTGATCTTTACTATATTGTGTATGATGTTTGCTGTTAGTGGTTCAACAGTATTTTCGTAGTTTATCGCAGTGATGACACTTAATGAATCTGTGTAAATGATGCTGTTTTTGATGTTCTCATCCAATACTTTCTCCACGGCAACACAAACACTATAGCATGCGGCTGTAAAAATTGATGCATACTGGGGCAGTCGTATTATTTCCTTTCTTTTATCTCGTACTATTGCACTGTCAACAAAGTTTTTAGTTTTTGAGCCGTCTGCTTAAAATGCAATGCAATTTTTATATTTTTCTTTTAACACCAGGTATTCTTGTAATATATGCTCATGTGGTGTGCGTTTTTTCTGAAACTGCGTTAGTGTGAGGTCGAAAACTGCTGGAAGGGTGTACCATGGTGGGAGTGGTTTATTTCGTGGGGCAATACTTGGCAATTCACTAATGTCTAAATCCTGGCACACTTGCTTAATTTGTTTTGTTAATTTGTGTTTGGCGCATGATAGCCTTAGATACTTATGCGCCATAAAACACAACACACAACACAACACAGCACAACAACTTGCTTAATCAACCGGGGCTTGTTGTTGAAGATTGTAACAACAAAACTATTGTTTTTGTTCCCGATTTCTGTTGCATCAATGCATAAAGATGGTGTTGAGGCAAAAAGAGGCATTGCTAAATAAACGAAAAACGGTTGCACGACCTAATGAAGCGTTGGGGCAAACGATGGTGAGCCCTTTACATTAAACCAATATGTAATGGTAGTTTGGTAGACGGGAGACGCGCGGCTGTCTGGTTCCGAATGCTTGGTTTGAGCACCGAACAGGCCCACAACTCGTGAATAACAGCCTGCATTTTTGGATTTAAAGACAGGGAAGCCTGGCGCGCTGATACTGACGACCTTTCCGTGTTAACACAGAAATGAGGCCAAATTGATCGTGTATTCACTGTTGTGCCCTAGCTAGCAGCCCAGTTTCCACTCAACCAAACGTCAAGCTTCTCCTGCTAACACCCCCTTCGCAAGAACCGATGTTGCTTTTCAAGGTAGAGGTGTATTGCGAGTAAACCTGGCGGTCAACATGATCTAATACGCTTGAAATGCCTGACAACCCGTGTGTTGGTATCATAGCGGCTAGTTCGCGCCGTGGCAGATTTGAAGCGCGCTGGCTAATTGGACCTCTTGGGCCACCGTCACGTGCTGCCTCCGTATCTGACCATTTGAGCACCAACGTCTATTCCAGGCTATAAAAGCGATCGTATGCCCCTGAAGACCGAGACCGTCGCGAGCATTCGTTGAGTGCCATAACGCCCGGAAGGAGGGGACGTGCCGTAGTCACCTCGCAGTCAGTCGCCCTACTGCACAACAGTGGTGACAAGCGGTTGGATGCTCCAGGCCGGCGTGACCGTGGCGCTACACTGTTAGGAAGCGGTCGGATATCCCAGGCGTGACCGTGCAACTTGCTGGCACTGGTGACCTCGCAACACTGGAGGAAAGCTGTGAGTACGTGATGTTTCCCTCAAACGACAGACTTTCTCTGACTAAGGTTATGATAGCGTAGAGAAAGGTTTGGGTGTAGCATTGTGTCAACCTTGCGTGTTTCAAACCAAGAAAGTATTTAAAGAACAAGGAAAGCTAAGAGGGTAAATAAAGTACTGTTTGAAATACTTGCGCGCGTTTTGCTAGACTAAGTTAGCGAACGTAAAGTATACTCTAAAAGGACAAACAGCAAAAGGCCAGTGTGAAAGATGGAACTTTTCCAAATTTGTGATGAGTTGGGCATTGATTTGGGCGCAAAAAAAAGAAAAATAAAGTTCTTCAGATCATGCGGGCAAAGCAATGAAATGGACGGCTGAGGAAGCGGACGAGGACTTGAATGAATTTCAAAAGAGATAAATAAAGGAGGAAACCGAAAGTCTAGAGCTTTAGGAGCGCGATGAACGCAAAAAGATGGAACACCAAGAGTGTGAGGAGAAGCGTCGCGAGGAGGAAATTCGGAAGTGTCAGGCACGTAGACTATGAGCTTAAAGTGAAAGAGATGGAGGTCCTCAAAAGCCAGCCAGTTCTCTCTAATGGTCCAAAACATTCTAGGAGGAACTTTGGACCACTAAGGTTCGATGAGGCGAAAGCATCTCTTGCGCGGACTCCCGAAGCCCTCTACTATGGCTCCTCTTTTCTTTTTAGGGCGCAGCTCTTCGGCTCCCGTTCCTGGGTTTCGCGTCGTCGTCGGCGTCGACCGCGTCGGCCTCGTAACCAGCTCCGCCCCCTTTCATCCCCCCAGTTCGTGTCGGCGCTTGATTGATGTATAGGAAGGGAAGGGCGCGGTAACTGTCTGACTTGTTTTCCGAGGACACCTCAACCGCGCCGTAATGAAAAGAAGGAAGGTAGGAGTGAAAGTGGAAAGAGAAAAAGAGGGGCCGTAGGGGATGGAGGCGAGACGAAGAGGCATCCGTGTGCTGTGCGATGTCAGCGCACGTTAAAGATCTCCAAGTGGTCGAAATTACTCCGTAGCCCTCTCTCCGGCTCCTCTTTCTCTCTTTCCCCTTTAACTCCCACCTTCCTCCCTTCCCTTACGGCCCGGTTCAGGTGTCCACAGACACAAGTGTGACAGATACTGTGCCTTACCCTTCCCGTGAACCAATAATTATTATTATTATTATTATTATTATTATTATTATTATTATTATTATTATTATTATTATTATTATTATTATTATTATTATTATTATTATTATCATTATGTCCTGCTACTGGCTCTGTAGCTGAGCCACCTCCGCTGCCTAAAGATAATTGGTTCATTTTTGGAAAACTTTGAAAGAGCGCAAACACACACGACCGCTAAAGACAAGAGACGAGACACAAGCTTGACTGTCAACTGATTATTATTGGAGCAAGGCAACACCTATATACACAGCAGCTTACATAAGATAACTTTCATGACTAATATGTTCATCCCTTGAGCATCTTGCTTTTTTTGGTTTTTCGTTTTTTCCCAGTGTCTCTTGCTCGCACGTGCGTTACTGAAACTTATCTTATGTAAGCTGCTGTGTATATAGGTGTTGCCTTGCTCCAATAATAATCAGTTGACAGTCGGCGCTTGTGTCTCGTCTCTTGTCTTTAGTGGATGTGTGTTTGCGCTCTTTCAAAGTTTTCCAAAAATGTACCAACTCGCCCAAAAAGAAGTGTTAATGAATAATTGGTTCACTGGAAGGGAAAGACGCAGTAACTGTCTCACTCGTTTTTTTGTGGACACCTGAACCGCGCCGCGAGGGAAGGGAGGAAGGTGTTAGTTAAAGTGGAAAGAGAGAAAGAGGAGCCGTAGTGGAGGGCTTCGGAGTAATTTCGACCACTTGGGGATCTTTAACGTGCGCTGACATCGCACAGCCACAGTGCGCTTCCATCGAGCGGCCGTGGCACAGCACACGGACGCCTCTTCGTTTCGCCTCCGTCGAAACGCAGCCGCCGAGGTCGGGTTCGAACCCGAAAATTCCGGACAGTAGTCGGGCGCGTGCGGACAGGAGAGAGCAAGTAGAGAAGAAAGAAAAAGAAGAGGGAGAGAAAGACGCGCGCCGTGACACCAGCCGCCATCCACCACCGAAGCGGTGGCGGGTGCAACGACGGCCCACAACAGATAAAAATTCGGTGGCATGCCAGCCCCCGCCGGCAAGTGGCGGTGACGCGTGATTGGCGGTGACCTACCTGCCCCGAAAAAAAAAAAAACTGTGGTAAGACGCCCGACTACTGTGCCGGAGTACCCGGTGTCGAACCCGACCACGGCGGCTGCGTTTCGATGGAGGCGAAACGAAGAGGCGTCCGTGTGCTGTGCGATGTCAGCGCACGTTAAAAATCCCCAGGTGGTCGAAATTACTCCGTAGCTCTCCACTACGGCTCCTACCTGACCCGACACCGTCGCCGCCATGCAGAAAGTGGAGAGGGCGGTCCCCCTTTCCTGCGTGGCGGCGAGGGTGCTCTTCGGTTGCCGAAACGCCGGCTCGCTGTCAGCGGGTCATGGTGCGCGCGTCCCGTTCTGACTCGGCAGCGGCGTCAGCGGTATCAGTGCTATCTGTTGGTCGCGCAACGTTCCTATGGGCCCACGCACTGCTTTCCGCAACCTTCCAGTAACTGAATTGCTCTCTTCTTTTCTCTAAACATAAAGTTTCTTTCATGACAGCCAAGAACTGTTAGTGGAGTGTTTCTTGATTGAATACGTGTGAAAAATAAAAAAAGTCTGTATTTGTATATACGTGTCTTGCTCGAAATCTTTGCCTCATTCTATCGAAAAGGTGAAACAGCTGATAAGCTGCGCTCAAATTTCACATTACGAAGTAACGTAATCGTGGGCAATTTTTTTCGATCCCACCTTCCACCATTTCCTTGCAGCGCGGTTAAGATGTTCACGAAGAATTGTGATAGATACTGCACCTTTTCTTTCCTTTACACCAATTTGAAACGCCGCTGATGTCTGCTGCACAGAGTCTGCTTCTGTATGCTGCGCCATTCGATAAAGCGTAAAATGAATGGCGCCGCACGGACGCCTGGATAGAGTAGCATGGCGGGTTCAACCTCATATATGCGTGGATAGATGGATGAAAGAAAACCTTTATTGCCCACCTTAAATAAAGGCCCCTTTCTCCCCGCCCCCGGAACGCAGGCCTAGGGGATGGGGGCTGCAGCCTCCGCGACTAAAGGTAACTAAAGTCATATATACGTGAATCGCCTGGTGACGTCATCACCAGTAGTGAGGTCATGGCCTGATGTGACGTCATTATTTCATCACTTCTACTTATTAGACATGACCAGATGTAACGCCGTGATGACGTCACATATTGTCATTTATTTATTTCCAAATACTGCAGGCAGAAGCGCTGCCCAAGCAGGAGGGGGGTTACATTTTCTGCAATAACAGTTCAGCAAACATATTTTCATTTGTGCATTCAACAATAAATTGAGGCAAACGGTCATATGACGTCACAGCCGATGATGTCATCACGAAAGGACGTCATAGCCCATCACGGTATCCTTGCTGGCTGGTCCTCAAGTAGAGCTCAATAAATCTCGTGATGCACTGTCCGATACCCTGCTTCACGAGTCTTGTGCTCGTTCTGTGCCCAAACAGCTTGTCGCTCATGAGACAACCACCGCACCCGTTAGCGCTGTTCTCGTTCCTCTCACTGCCTCTTCTGCCATGGCCGCCACCGAGCCCTTCGTGCCCTCTAGCGCTGTTTGCAGTCGCCGGCTGTTCGTGTTGCCGTCTGCCGTCCTTGACATGAGAAACGGCGCCAGCACACCTCTGGTGGCCGATCGTCTCGCGTGTCCACTACGTCTGTTCAAGGGGAGTGCTTTGGCCGCATTGGGGGCGGGGGGGGGGGGGAGCCCATGGACTTTATTTTCGCCTTGTTTAATGTCTCAATCCCTGTTTGCCAAGTTTTCGGCTTGATTACAACTCGTGTGGCTTCCGATCCGCTGCAGCGGTACCTTTTTTTACCATTCTGTGGACAGTGCTATAGAACTGCGTCGCCGCGTGTAACTTGTGGACCTTTTACATCAGTTCCACTCGTTGTTCGACACCCTACAATCTTCCTTGGGTAGGAGGACCACCATTTTCCACGTCATTGACACTGGCGCTCACACACCTCTCCATCAGCGTAGGCATCCTGTGTACGTGACTGAGCGCTGCGTTATGCCAGAATTCTGTACTCCATGGACTTTTTTGGGGCCCAGAATTACTCGTAGAGATGTGCAGCCCCTCCCACAAATCGATGATGCTGTAAAATGCTTGCAAGGCGCAAGAATTCATTTATTTAATTGATTTGCGCTCAGAGGACTGACAGGTGCCCATGGCAGCGGCGGATCGTGTGAATACCGCCTTTTGTACCCCAGATGGACTATACCAAGTAAAGCGTATTTCATTCAGACTCAGTAACGCACAGCCACATTCGAAAACATTATTGACACTGTACTGCGCGGGCTGAAATGGAGAACCTGTTTTGCTTTCTGCATCATATCATAGTCTGATGAACAGACGTTTCCACCCACCTGCCTAATCTCTGCAGGTCTTGAACTGAAACTAAAAAAGTACCGCTTCGTGACCGCAAGTTCACAATACTCGGGCATGTGGTGTTCAAAGAAGTTGTAGCTGATCGTAACAAGCTGCGCCTCGTTGCTGACTTCGCCAATTCGACCTCTCTGAAACAACCGCAAAGCACCGTGGGCCTCTGCTCGTACTTTTGTTGTTTCTTCCGGAATTTCGAAACTATAATATCCCCTTACCAGCTCCTTTAGGGCACCCTAATCACTTCTCTTTGACGCCAGCCTGCGGTGATGCATTGACAACGCTGCGCCATGTTCCAACACCACCGCCCATCCTTCATCATTACGACCCTTCTGTCCTTACAGAACTCAACGCCGATGCCAGCGATGGAGGTCTCCGTAAGGCCCGCGCCCAGAGCAAGCTTGACTACTGCGAATGCGTTGTCGCTTACCGGAGCCATGCGCATACGAAAGCGGGGTTCAGTTACTCCGTTACCGAAGAGGAGTACTTAGATATAGTGTGAGCTATCACAAACTACCACCCTTACTTGTACGGCCACTCCTTAGTGGTAGTTACGGATCATCACGCTCTCTACTGGCTCGCGTCTCTGAGTGCTCAGTATGGCCATTCTGGCCACTGGGCTCTCAGGCTTCAGGAATACGTCATTGTGTAGTGTACCACTCTGGCTGCACATGCGCTGAGGCTCTTTCCCAGTCATCGTTGTCGTCCCTGCTTTAAGCCTCCTTGATTGCCCACACCATTGATGATATGCCTTCTGACTGGATCCTTAGATTTCTTATCTGTTAGATTTCCTCGGCACCATTTCTGCTTCTACGCTTGCTCAGAAACCCCGCCTACATGCCTCCCATTTGACCATTCGGCACGGTTCCTTGTCATTCCGCGCCACCTCCGCTCCGATATTTGTGTCCGTCATTATAATTACCCGCAAAGTGCTGGTGTTGGCATCCTGAAGACCAATGAGAGGGTTAGTCAGGGGCATTACTGTTGGGGCATGTACAATTTCGTACGTCGCGAAATTCGCTCTTACACCGCCCGTCAACAACGGAAGAGTTCTTGCCACCCCGCTGGCCCTCTGGAGCATTTACTGTGTAAAGCTCGCCCGTTTAATCGCTTGATAATAGACCTTTCTGATCCGCTTCCATGCAGTGCCGCTGGCATCGATGAGTCATCATCGTTGTCGAATACCTGACCCGTTGCACGGAGGCGGCCACACTTCCAGAGGTGAGAGCCCGAAAGGCAGCTGATTTCATCTCTTCCGCGTTTTTATCTGACACTGCTCCCTTCACTTACTGAGCGACAGAGTTGTTTTCTGTCGGAAATCGTCCAAGAGCTACCCTCTTGCAAATCCATACATCGTGCTACCAAATGGTACCACCTACAAACTAACGGTATTGCGGACAGGTTCAAACGTACGATTTGGGACATGCTCACTATGTATGTTGCATCTGCCTCTGGGCATTTCAACTGGGATTAGCTACTGCCACTTCTAACTTTCGCGTACAACACTGCCGCCCTGCAAAAATTGAGTTTTCGCCCTTCTTCCTTATATACGGCTCAGAACCATCTTAAACCTTCGCCACAATTTGTCATACCATTCAGATACCTCTGAGTATATGTTTTGTCAAATATTGTACAGAATTAGGGCCGAGGAATATCGTTAGGTAGTTGGCACGTTTACCTCCAGCACTCAATTATATCGCAAGGAGCAGCATGATAGCTATATGCTTGCTCTGACGTTCCTCGCCGACAGATTTGTTTAGCAATGTGTTCCTTCCACCAGCAAATTTGAAACCAAGTACCATGAACCTCGCCAGGTCTTGGAACACTCGTCCCGCGTAAACTATGTCGTCGAGCCAGTAGCTCATATATTTTCAACCACCACCGTCACGGCAGCGAGGTTGTGCATGTTAGCCGTTTCAAGCCGTATTACTGCTGTTTTGTCGTCTCTTCACTGCTAGTCGACAGGATGGCGAATTCTTTAAGCGGTCGCATAGTAAGGAAGAAAAAGGATTCAGCGCACGGCATCTCTATCGCCATCGCTGGTCTCCGGCGTCTATCCCTCGCGCTGAAGTTGGTACCTACGGTCAGTAACTCTACACTGTTGTGTCCGAAGTACCGGTAGTTTTAGCCACGGGGCCAAGCCAATAAAACTTCTTTTCGGAAGTTATAACCGTTCAGGAAGCATCACAAACACGAACAGTAATTTTTCAGTCCAAGCGTTACAATCTCGCAAGTAAAACTAGTCGCTGACTTGCGCCCGCAAAAGAACTGTTCGGCTATTTGGCGGCGGATATAACAGCAAATGTGCTCGCTCATCGTTAAGCAGGAACGCGCGTTTCACTCGTCAGCGCTCAATTTAAAGGCGGCGAAGAAACATCTAGCATAATCTGGAGCATTGTAGAAACACGTGCGCGTGGCTCCGATCCTTTGAGGCCCATCTTGCTGCTTCTTCCGCAACGAAGGAAATAATAAAGTCGCCTCCCGCGAGAACGAGCATCAAAACACAAACAGTATAGAATCGACCCGTACGCTACAATCACAGTTGTAAGGCCGCATGCTGGCGGCTCTTAAAAAACAACAAATAAAGATTTGAATGGCGCGCGGCATTACTTGCCCCTTAAAACATCGCTTCGATGTTCCAAAATCAACAAAAGCATTAGAAACTTCAAGCATCACAGATACTTAAACGATTGTACTGTGGTTTCAGACATAAAAAATAGACCATTTCAGGGCTCGCGTTTCGCCGTTAACATGCTGTTTCACCGTCGGGAAAGAATTAATAGTCTAGTTTTCCGACACGGCGAAGGATTTTGTATGGCCAAAAGTATCGACGTAGCAGCCTTTTGCTTAGTCTGCGATGGCGAATCGGCGTCCGTACCCAGGCTCAGTCTTCCGGCTTGTACTCTGCGTCGCGTCGTCATAAGTTGTATGATCGGGCGTAAGCGCTTTGTTGGTATTTGTTGCGGCGCCGTACAGTTGTCGAGGATCCTCTGCACGCTAACAGCAGGCGACGACGTCCAGGGTGTCTATCTGTTACGCGCGGCAGCACTGGGTCGATTGTGTTCGTTGAATCCCTGTCGTGGGCATGCTGGAATGGGGTCACACTGGTCGTTTACAGGACGGCAGTGTTACACGAGAAAACCACATAAGGCAGGATGGAGACCCGTGCCTTTTGTTCTGCATCGACGTAGAAGGCAGAAATGTCAGCAAATTGTTTGGTTTAGAAGCTGCTTAAGTGCGCTTTTACGAAATGACACTGTTGTATGTTTCTGGCTTGTATTACTATAAGTAAGGAACTGTTACGTCAGGTACGCCGTAAAAGCTGTTTCTGTGTGCGTAACAAGCACATCTGAGGTGCATTTTGGGAGAAAGTGTTCGAGAAAAAACTGCGCCCGTCGCTGCGGAAGCATTGGGCAGGGCTTATGATTCAGTGTAGCGGGTCATGTAGTTGGTGTCCACCATGATCTACTTGTTGGTTGGTTGGTTGGTTCATAGGAAGGGAAAGGCGCAGTATCTGTCACACTTGCTCTGTGGACACCTGAACCGCGCCGTAAGGGAAGGGCTGAAGGTGGTAGTGAAAGTGGATAGAGAGAAAGGGGAGCCGTAGTGCAGGGCTACGGAGTAATTTCGACCACCTGGGGATCTTTAACGTGCGCTGACATCGCACAGCACACGGACGCCACTTCGTTTCGCCTCCATCGAAACGCAGCCGCCGTGGTCGGGTTCGAACCCGGGAACTCCGGCACAGTAGTCGGGCATCTTACCACTGTACCACCCCGGCGGGGCACCACTTGTTTCCCGTTGATGAATTTGGGAAGGGGCTGGGAAGATCCATCCTTATTTGCTGAAAGGACTTAGTTGGGGGCAGAGAATTGTGTTCGGTAGGCTAGCAGGTGACATCAGGGTGTCTTGCATCACTGACATTTACGGCCCGTTTTGACGTAATGAGCGATGTTGGCAGCTTACATTCGCCACTTCTACTTCTCCCGGATTTGGTGCTATCTGCATGAAAGGCCGAAGTATCCTGTAGTTGGCTCATCGTGAAATTCTTGTAAGATTTTCTGTCTGCGGTTCGTGAGCACTACAAGGAGCTGCGCGGTCCTCTTTGCGCGAAGGTGTTCATGAAGATATTGTCAATGGTGTAAAACAAAAAATGGCGTCTGAACACAGTGGGAGGAGAAGTAGCGTTTTCTTATAAGCAAACCGTTACGCCTTTTAGCTCGTGGTCCAAGCGCTACTGCTGTGCAAAACCGCCAATGCTTAGCGGTCCTAAGAGGTGACGTCGTCGTCTTTTTTCGGCTGCGGGTTAACTGGAGTTCAGACCAGCAGTTTCTATCGGAGTGCTTGAAGCCAGACTTGTAGACGACGATGATACCAAGTTCGTGAAAATGGAAACTCTATCGAACAAGGCGGCAGGAGTCTGAAATTGGCGAGCCAGCAGAGCGCATAGTGGTCCCTCACTTCCTTGATTTGGGGACCATAATGGTATGGACAGAATATTGATGTGGTCCAGGTGACCGCGCGGTACTCCTCGGTCGTCCAGTAAATGACTTCGGCTTTTGAGAGCGAACTGCTAGTATAAGCAATGACGTTTTCCAATCCAACACTGCTCTGGACAACGACGGTGCCTTGGCCACGCTGCAAGCGACGGCACAAATTTCCTTCTGGATATTTTCCCCAAAATGGCCAAGGACAGGAGGAGATCGCAGGCAGCGCCTAAGCTCCTCGACCGCACGAGGTGCTGTCAATTCAAATGGGATGTATGCTTTTTTAAGCATACATCCCATTTATGCGGTGCCTGGTCAAGGGCGTCTGCTTAACCGCGGAGGCGGATGAGAAGCAGTCTTGAAACTGAAAGAGTAGCCCGACGAGTCTGTCCTTCTCTGCCGGTGATAGAGCAGGATTCACATCAGGGTCGAAGTTGGGCGTTTGGCTGGCAGACGTGTTGGTCTCAAGAACAAAGCAGTCGTGGGCTGCTTCTGCGACACCTTCAAAGTAGGCTACTGTGGTGTCTTTAGCGATGCGTTGCCGTTCATTCCCGAAGTTCGTAATCAGCACGTGAGCTAGACCAGTAGTCAGATGAACTATACCGCGTGCAACAGACTCCATGATGTAACAGAAGCTCTGTGTTCTGTTCGGCAACGCCGGCAGCACAGGACTGGTCGTCGCACATGACTGTGACGAGAGCAGACGAACGTGGCGGCATAGATACATCCGCGTCAACGATGCGTAAAGGTGTGTGGCGTCGTTCGGAGTCAGCGGTCGTCGTTGCAAGCGTCGAAAACGTAACAGTACGGCGAGGAACATTAATAATGGCCGCATGCTCACGTAAAAAATCCATGCCGAGTATGAGGTCCTTGCAGCAGTGTGGCAGGATAATAAAAACGGCTACAAAGGCAGAATCGGCGATGGTTACTCGGGCAGTGCATCGCCCGATCGGCGTCATGAGGTGACCGCCAGCAGTACGAATTTGCGGCCCCAGCCATTCAGTTTTAACCTTGGAGAGCCGATCTGCGAAATTCTTGCTTATTATTGAAAAGTCTGCTCCGGTATCTACCAAAGCGATGGAGAAATGTTCTGGAATAGTCGTCAGAAATATGCGCAAAATTCTAAGAATCGGCGCTTTGCTTTTTTATCACCAGGTAGTGGAAATTATGCAATTGATGCTGTTTTCTGCAGAACTGGGAAGAGACACTTCTATGCACGCATGTTAGCCCTGATGACTTGGCTGTGTTTAGCACTGTCGGAAGCCTTTTCATGTGGTCTTCGAAATTCGAAGAGAAGAGAACGACGTAGTCTAAGTATACAACAGATCTGCCACTTCAAGCCAGCCAATACAGTATCTATTACTCGATGGAGCGTGGTTGGTGCGGAGCAGAGGGTGAAGTTCATTACCTTGAAATTGAAAACTCCATCTGCTGTTATAAACAATCTCTTCTCGCGGTTTATTATTACAACCTATAATTGCCAGTACCCGCTCTTCAAGTCCACGGACAGAAATACTTAGCACTGAAGAGACGGTCTAGAGTGTCGTCGATGTGTGGAAGCGGGTAGACATCCTTTTCATCAGGTTGGTTGTTCAAGCAGTGGTAATCGACACACAAGCGAAGTGTACCGTCTTTCATCTTCACAGAAACGACTGCCTCCGCCAAGAGGCTCTTTGCTGGCTGCCTCACGTCGTCACCGAGCATTTCCGCAATTTTTTCGCGGATGGCCTGGCATTCCAGAGATGATACACGGTGGAGGAGGAGGAGGTGCAAAATGAGGAGGAAAGGCAGGGAGGTTAACCGGTAAAGGAACTGATTTGCTACCCTGCACTAGAGGAGAGGGGTAGGTGGGTATAAAGGTTGTGGGTGAGAGAGGGATGGGTGATGACAGTACAGCCACATCACAGACATGTCCCATCACATCACGTCACAGTCATATCACGTAACATAAAAATCATAGCCTTTCGATATGTCCTGTGGTTTTCATAACGCGGAACAGTGCCTGGGAGGCCTTCACCGCAGATGATCGCCGTGGCCAGGGACTTAGAATCTTAATTGCAGTTAGTGGGCGTCCATCTAGACGCTCCAGCGCACGGCATTGACACTGTCTTTCCTCGCTGTATATGGGGCACTCACAAAGAATGTAGCCTAGAGTCTCATCGCACCCGCAGTTTGTACATGCAGGGCTATTCGCCATACCTATCACAAAAGAATAAGAGTTTGTATATGTTACACCAATCCACAGCCGGCACAGCAAAGTTTCTTCACACCGGGTAGGCCAGGTGGAAGGCGGAGCTTCAGGTCAGGGTCCAGGGATTTTAAGCGGCAGTTAGCAAACTGGTCAGAATTCCACAAGGAGAGCGTGCGTTCCCGCGCAAGTGCGCGAAGCCGGCCCGCTGCGTCTGCCCTAGAAAATGGAATCCGCAGAATTGCCGTCTTCGTGGGCTGTTCGTGCGACCTCGTCCCCCCGGAGATTGCCCGCTATGCCGCTGTGTCCTGGAAGCCAGTGGTAGATGATGTCATGTCCTCCATTTATGGCATAGTGGTGAAGTTGTCGTATTTCCGCTGATACACGACGATGCAGTGATGTAGGGGTTAGGCGGGTTCGTCCGTGATAATACGGTGCTTGGACAACCGAGATTGACGCACCTTTGATGCTGAAGAAAAGCACTGGCAGCAGCTTTCATGAAGCCTGCGTATCCGGTCTTATCTGCTTCAGGTCAGGGCTGAGTTGATGTCAAACGTAGTTCAGGCGTATCTTGTGGCGATTGTTCGGTAAGGGCGAACACCGTCTCGGATGTCTCCTTACTCGATAAGGAAATCAATCGTCATGCCTTTATCGTGATGCCGGTGTTCACCAGTGAAGTTTGTCACCAGCAACAAAGCTTATTCATTAGGAAAATGGCCTCTAGCGATCGCCACTCCTCGATAGAGTAGTAACTGAGTGTTCCCTTCGACGTTGCCATCAGAGGCTTCGGTATCTTCGCTGCGATTAGTACGCTTGATCGGGGCGATACACTCAGTTCTCTCTCGATGAAGTTTAGAGAAACGTGATGCGCAGAAGTTTCCGTGGGAGGTATAGATTTATTCATCGAAATCTTGGTGACCTTCGAGCGAAGGTCGATGATCGGCCGATGTTCATTAAGGGCGTGCATGGTCAAAATAATGTCGTGCGAACAGTACTGTAGAACCACGAAGCTCGTAGGGTAACTGCGCCCATTTACGCGTACCGTTGCAGTGCTTCGCCCTGAAACAGCGATGCGAATCAGGGGGCCATCCCAACTGGCCATTAATATCCATAGCTTTGAGGTAAGCTGTCCATTGAAGGTAACGCAGTTTCAAAGCAGTAGCTTCCTTAGTTTATTTTGTAAACAATTCAATTCAATACGCCGAGTGATGGATTTGAGGCTAGGAATGAAATAAATACAATGCCACGATGTGGTGGCAATTTCGTAGGCCCCAAGCGGACAGGTGTAGCAAGGGTAAAAAGTCCTAATTGGGCTGAATTGTGCCACAAAAGAACTAAGCTACTTACCGGCGGCGATAAAAGCAAACGCGCTGGCTGGTCGCCGAGAAGGGAATGGTGGTTTTACTCGTCGGCACTCAATTTAAAGGCGGCAAAGAAATATTTGGATAAAACCTCAAACAAAACTGGAACGTTCGTTGTAGAAACACACGCGCCGGGCTGGAATTCTTCGAGATCTATCTCAACGAATCTTCTCTAACAAAGGAAATGATAAAGCTGCGTCTCGCGACAATGAGCACAAACAGTCAAAGAGTACATAATCGATCCATGCGTTACAATCACAATGGCAAGGCCGCACGTCGGCGGCTGTTAAAAGACAAAAATGACCATTGAATGGTTTGCGGAAACATACGTACTCCTCGGTCCAGGATGCGTTCCACAAAACGTAACCTCCAACGCGGACTTGCCTGTCTCTTTGATACAAAATATACTCCGCTCGTGAACGGGTTGGTTCATCCTAACAATGAGAAGGGTTACAAATGTTATCACAAAACACATAAAACAATTATAAGGAAATATAAAACACAAAAACAGTTGAAAGGTCAAGCAACACTCCCACAAGCATTTCCCCACCAAAAACGAGAAATCGAGCTCTGTGGTATCTGTCCGACCTTGTAGTTTGTATGACTGTACTAGGACTGTAGTATGACTGACGTGATGTGACGTGATATGGCTGTATTGTGACTATACTGACTTCACCCATCCTTTTCTTACCCATCACGTTTATATCCACTCACCTCCTTCCCCCCGTGCATGGAAGCAAACCGGTTTCTTTTACCGTTGAATCTCCCGGCCTTTCCTCCTCCTCCTCCTTCTCCTCTACCCATGAAAGGATTTTCTCCAATGCCGTCTTTATTCATAGCGTCAGGCGTGGAATGCCCTGTAGTAAAGTGAGCACAGCGCGTAACACAATAGAGCTTGGAGAGCGGCCGGCTGTAATAGAGCCCTGTAATAATACTTGCGGTATCAACACTGCCGCAGGAAATCTCTTCCTCAGCTATTCAGAAATGGGATCACAGATCACTACTTTGGTAAGAAATAAATACGGATATAGACTACTGCTATTGGACTTGCAGTACTGCATGCGGTATGTCCGTGGCCGTAGTAGCGGAAGAGAAGGTGGGGAACACTCAGCGTTAGGCGAAAGGCAACACTAATGCCTTTGCAAATATCCTATTGGATATCCGCTGCGGTAGCTCAGTTAGGCAAAGTACCGTAAGCGACAAACGGAGGTCGTGGGTTTGTCTCTCGCCGGCGATATGTGGTCTTCTCTTCTTGTTTCTAATTATTTACCATGCATGTTAAAACGATTGCAAATAAAATTTGGTTTATAGGGGGCAAGAGTAAAAATGAGCATTCCTTAAATGCTACCTGAGGTTGCAATGTCATTTTTCTGCATATTTTTCTGGTACAAGCAGCCGAGTATTCGGCCATTGACCCCTCAGTATTTTTGTGAGGGCCTATATTCTGGAAGTATTTGTACCGTAGGCCGCAAAAAGCTTGTTTAGCACTGGCACCTTTCCCTGGTTGATGATATTCAATGTCGCGACGACAGGACTACGATAATCCATGTTGAGGCTGGTACTAGTTGGAACTCTCATTTTCCTGTTGCTTTCAGTGACTGCTAGATTTCTTTGTAATGTACTGCACTGAGATAATTGTCTCTTCCTTATTTCATTGAGTAAAAAATAAAGTTTCGACGTAAATTTATTTCATCAAATGGAACAACGTCAAGTTAGTTGGAAAATTGGGCAAGTTAGTTTAAAAAAGCAGAAGAAGCTTTTTCAAAACAAATTTCGAAGTTGATGGCGGCAGGCTTTCCAACTATCCATCTCGCTCGTCTGTCAGAACGTGTTTTAACGCGATCGAGGAAGAGTAAAACGGTGCAGGGTGACGTTGGTGTGGCGACCTGACGAAAGAAGGTGGCTGCCATACCTTACCTCCACGGCGTTTCTCGCCGACTTAAGAAACTGGCGGCAAGGTACGACGTTGACGTTGTATTTACAGCGAGAAACAAGATAGGAGGCTTGTGCGCTAGAGTTAGAAAGGGGCTCGACAGTGTACCTCGTGATAGTTTTCGTTGTGCAGTGTCTCATAAGAAAAAGTTCAACACCTGCAGAAAGAATGTGGTCTACCACATTCCGTTGAATTATGGCAGGTGCTACTACTGGCAGACAGGCAGATGTCTAAATGTGCGCCTGACGGAACACTCTAATTCTCTGGGAGGGAAGGCGAGTTCCAATCTTGCGCTACATGTGCAATCCCGAGAGTGTAAGTCGAAGCATGACCCGTCCCTTTGTGCGCCTGACTTCAATAATACATATGTAGTGTACAGCAATGGTAATCAACTCTGCAGGGAGTTGGTTGAAGCATTTTACATTGCTAAAGCCGAGGACAAGTGTGTGGCTAAGGCGTCGGTTAGCCTTCATTGTAAGGAATTTGACCTTTTAGATAAGTCGTTAGTTAGGCCTTGACTTTGAATTGGCTTTGAATTTTCGTCTTCATCTTCTTCCCAATGTCTTGCATTCCACCGGCTGGGTTGTGCGCGAGCTTTTCGGAAGGAGTCTTCGTTGTTTTCTTCCGATCATAAACATTCAGTTGATAGTCCAGCCTTGTCCTGTCCTCCTCTCTGCTTCTCTGCTGTGTCTCGTCTTTTGGCTGGTTAAGTATGAACCCATACCAACGTGCCCAGTCATCAGCCAAGTTGGGAGTTGTGCCATTTCTTTCTCCCAACTTGCTCCTCGTTCTTGACGCTAACGATATCATGGATAACAACACATGCCTTTCCATCTGCTGAAAGGGCATAATCACTTTTTTTTTTAAATAGATTGACTGTATTCTCGTTTAAATTATGCAGCTTGTATGAAAAATGTGTTTAATGGCCACGAGAAAAGAACCCGTCTACTGAAGAGCTCTCTCACTTGCAAAACTTTAGCTAATTTGGCGAGCCTACTCGAGTGATCTTGATGTTTACAATGGTTTTTTTTTTGAGATCTATAGCGTCACAGTATCAACATACAAGCCACATCTAAGCCGTTTTTCCACGCACGCGAGGTGCTGCCCATGCGTCGTTCGTTGCTGTGTGCCACAAAATGAAGTCAATAAGCGATGTAAGTGTGTAATAAAGATTTGTGTAGAATGTTTGAACAAAGCTTGCATATCCAAATTTGTAACTAAAATGAAGAAACGTTGTAACTTCTTTTTTACCTGCGTACGGCCACGCTCATATGGAATTAGAGATGTGATTGGTTAAAAAGGCGCAAAATTTGAGATAAAGACACATTCGTGCTTTTATGCGCAATGATTTTGAAAATGAAATGCAAATCTCACTGGCAATGACTATCGTTATTTTGGCATGATGCTAGTTTTTCACTGCGATCTGTGGATTCTCTGTCAAAAGACGTCAGGGCAGCATTTTTTGAAATTACGCGCCATTTATTTTATTTTTTCGGAATCTCTTTAAAACGTTGTTTTCAGTACTCAACCGATACTTAACTGCGCTGTTAATATCTGATGTTATCTCAATTGTTCTTCTGCATTCTACATTTAGAAATTTTATATTGCATATGCCCAGAGGTTTGCACAAGCATAACGGACGCTCCTCCGCTGTCATGTAATGCTGACTCCTATATTTGCTGCCGCCTGTGAATCAACCCGCCCCAAAAATATTTGTAATGTGCACACTAAGATACCAAACAAGAGATGGGGGGAGGGCTGGGAAGTGAGCACTTTTTTTACGCTGGAGGACAACCGTAGATTCGTCTCAAAAAAGCCATTCCGGCATACACTGACGCTCTGGCTCAGTAAGAACACATCGATGTTCAATGTTGTGTGCATTTTTAACCGGGTGGTTAGAACCTTTGTGAATCAGTATTTGGAGAACAATATTTGCGTCTATAGGGAGAAATAAATATATCGGTTGCTAAGAAGGTTTGGACTAAGGTCTTTTTTTACCAATTCTACACGCAACTATTATTCTGCTTCCGTTTTATACATCCCTATATTTCCTTTTCCTGCCTTAAAATTAAACACATTTTACTTCCCATTAAGTAATGTTGCGTAGCCTGAAACGTGCCAGGAGAATGATAGTATACTACTATCATAAAGCTAGAGATAATCACCTGGGTGCATTTAGGAATTGTCTTTAAGAAACTCTGATACGATAACCGCGGCGATATCCTAATGGAAGAAAGCTATAATGACAGTTTTTTTTGAGTATTGTCAAGTTTAAAAGGGCTGCGTAGAGGCTATATTTTACACAAACAAAAATCTTAAAATGAGGTCCAGCCGACCGCTCGCACATGATTAGGTTGACATCTCCCCACTCGCCCTTTTCCTGGTAACGTTCACAGGCGGACAGGGGGCAGTGAGGAATTGTGGCATCTTGTTGTTTTACCTTTTTCTTGTGCGCCGCCATGCGCGGAGCTCAAAAGGGAGTAGGGAAGCGTCAATTTCGACCATCGGGATCTTCGGGCTTAGTGAATATGACCCTAAAACTTGTGCTACCGCATTATTGCTAAGTGATCTGATCAATTACTGAGCACATCAGCTTATCTATAGTGTCTGCTGACGTTCCGGCGCAACTTTTTATGCCATTCGCTTAGATCTTGGGCGCGATGACCCAACCCTCCTACTTGGTCCTCCGAAAAATTCTTGACGACGGCAGCCGCAGCTTTTTTTCCAGAATTGGCTATGATAATAATTATACGTTCCTGATCTATAATCATGAGCTTACCCCGTAACAAACGTAATATTTTGGCCTCACCGAGCGCCTGAAACTCACTCTAGCAATGAGCCTATAATTTACATTTTACAGGACAACGGAGATTTCAACATCCCTCTCCCTTATGTTATCATCGCAAGCAATTCCTCTTAGTGCGGAAATGCCTTTTACATCAGTCTAACGTCTACAAGGCCCACGGCCCCAGTTAGCATTGCACACAATGCTTGCTATGACAATTGCTCCACCTTCGAGACACTCTCACGACGTGATTGCATTGCTGACCATTACTTGCCTCTGAGGCCTCGTAACAGGACTACTTAGGCTCCAACTCCTTCTTCTCTTCCTCTTGCGTGTGTGTCCCTCTC
Source organism: Amblyomma maculatum (assembly GCF_055883805.1). Lineage (NCBI taxonomy): Eukaryota > Metazoa > Arthropoda > Arachnida > Ixodida > Ixodidae > Amblyomma > Amblyomma maculatum. The sequence goes on from NC_139354.1 coordinate 134,075,138, forward strand.
TCTGTCTCTTGGTGCTCCTGTCGTTCTCTGAGCGCTGCCTCACCGTATCAAGCCATACACGAATCTATCGCCACATTATGTAGACCCGCACTAGCTCCTGTGTAAAATGAGGGCAGTAACCCACGAGATAAATCCTTGCCTTCACTGACATTATCTCAAGTCAAGCTTAGCAGGACATAGTGACTTCTTTATCTCCAAGCACGGATACAAGCAGTTGCCTGCAAAGCCGTTTATAAGCCGACATGCTGCCACTAATTGAAACAATGATTGTCGCGGAGAACGAAGCGTTTAATCTCACACATGCGCATGCCGTATGCTTTTAACTGTGTTAATAACAAATGCACAGTACCGAGCGGTGGCAGGGTATTCTGCACTTCTGGCCACGTAGCAATAATATGCACGTAAGAAAGGAGACGCTAAACGCTGTTCATAACGAATCTGCTAAGGTATAAAAAATGAAATCATCTGGCTTGAAGCAGATCCAGTGCCAAACGTCTGCAGTATGGCGAAGCAATAAGTTTTGTGAGCGTGAGCTAAAATAGTAGTTCTACGCAAGTATACCTAGTAGGATCTGCGCAAGCTTTTGTGGAAAGGTGGAAATTTATGACGACGACGCCGGTCGGGGCATCGCGCGAGTGCGCTGCAGTTCAGCACGTTGCATGTCGGCTGCTGTAATATGCACGATATAATTGTACTCTTGCCGAGGTAATTTCCTGGCCGCCAATCTGATTCTTTCCGATCGTTTTTTTTTCAAGCATGGCAGAGACTTGACGAATGTTTCGTGGTTGGGTGAGAGCGATGTTAAGTTGTGCTTTAGCTCTGAAGAATTGCTTGCTTCCCTTCATCTTTATTTGCGCTAGAACGCAGAGCTCCACCTTCAACTTCGCCATGGCTGCCAAGGAAGAATGGCCAGGGCTGTGCTCATGGCAGACGTCTAAGCCCTTTGTCTAAGCCCTTTGTAAGGAATGTTTCCTTTTGTATATATACTAAACACGAAATACACGAAATAGGAGCACTAACGGCAACTATTTGCATTTTAAATCCGTGTCATGGGAACGACCTCCAATTAAACCAGACCAAATAACCTTGTGAATACCGAAGCCACTCCGTCTAGTCTTCCATGGAGCTCTGGCGGAGGTTTAACAGTACTCTTAATCCACGATTCTAAGGGTGTATAAAAAAGGAACGTATGATAATGGAGATCGAGAAAGGCCGAAGTGACGATGTGGTTCGTCTGTATACGCCAGAGAAAGCCCGCTTGTTTGCATATTTGTTTCATCAGTTTCCCTTTCTAAGCGGCAACTTTTGTTTTCGAGAGATGCACTGAACAGTAGACGGCGCGAGCACCGTGTTGCGCCAAGCGAGGAGGACACTGCAAACAGCAACCCTCGCTAGAAGTAGGCCTAACATCTTGAATAGCGAAGCTGAATGGTGAACGGCCAGCTGCGGGGTTTGACTGCGGCCTCTATTGAAACAGTTATCGTGAGTGGCGCCTTCCTTATTTTAATCCAACGAGATAGACGTGCGCGTGAGAGCACGAAGGCGCCTGCGCGAGTGACTGTGAGGATTGTGGTGGAACGAGTGAAGCGGACGCTGCGTAGGCGTTAGTCTAACGGTTTCAAATTACTACTCCATGGCGAGCTCGGCTAACAATCTAAATTCGCTACGGCCACTGTTGAAATCGATACGCTAGCGGCGGCCCCTTCGCATGAGGTTCCAAGTCCGAGTGTTATTTTGTTTCGTCAGATGTTTATGAAGTGTGTTCTTCTGGCTTTGAAGCAATACCTGCCCTGAACACTGATGGTCAGAAATTCATTCACCATAGTTTGAAATTGGCTGTGTCCTGTGGAAAATAATTTATGCATCACTGTTACGAAACCAAAATGATCAATGCCTTGGTATTCTATCAAACGAAAGTGTATTTTTTCGGCTGTGTCTTTTCTTCACGCTCGTCCCTTTTCCGTGTTGCTTCATTTTCTTTGGGCGTTAACGACCCATTTTCAAGGGCACAGAAAGCACAACACTGACACCATAACGCTGCGCTACATTCTTTAAATTGTGGGCCACGGTATCACGGTAGCACGGCCAATTGCTTCGTGTCAAAGTTTTCAGGTCTGGGAAAACTACGTTTAACCTTTCTAATCAATTTCTCGCATGCCGCCGCAATCAGGGGGCTCGGGTAACCAGCACTATTCAATCTAAATATTTGATGTCCAATGCTGTCCACCACTGCATGGTCGCAAGACAGCAGTAATTTGCAGTGTGATGGCCGGACGGTATAATGTTCAGTGTATATATGTCACCTTTCATCCATTAAAATTCAGTTGTGAGTCTACGCACGTCTTGTCCACTTCTTTTGTCCGTGTATGTTTTAGCGCAGTAACCTCTTCGTGGAAAAGATGAATGTTAACCAACTAGCCAAGCTTACCGCTCTACTACCTTCTCTGTCAGTTTACGCTTACGGAGTGTTACCAAATGGCAAGGTCAAACGCATCGTACCGATGCCCTTCACTCTGAGAACTCCGCTGGGGCGAGATTGTGGGACCGTACACCCTCAGGAAGGCGTCATGCATAGCGTATTCCTTACTTGGCAGAAATAAACCATTACACGTGACGGCGGTGCTCGCTTTGTAATTGCGAAATTGGATCAAAGCTAAAGCACTGGTAAAGGTCACGTTAAAAACGTCCCCTCTTGGCTGCAAACGAACGTATTTTTTGCAGTGAGCATCTTCTCCCTATATATACCGTACATGCTCTGCATATTTGGGACTGAGCGTCGCCCCCAAATCAACTCCGGCTGCATGCCGTAACTGCTAATTATTTGTAGAGTAAAGATCTACTCCAAATGTACTCTCGCGGCGACCCGTTAAGTGCTCAGTTTTTCTTGGGGTAAAACTTTAACCCAGATCTAGCGCTCTAAATCCAACCTCGTTCAGGGAGGGCGTTAGAGGACAAGCCATTCACTCCGGTTTGGATGGATTTGTGGTTAGCGCGTATATGTGACACTAAAATTGTGGTTGACGGAACTCGCAGAGTCCGTCAAACATAATAAGGAGGAATGTACCGAAGAATGATTCAATCGGTACCGCGAGTTGAAGAAATTTAGAAAAGTTTTCTCACACACCTGGGCGACTGTGTTCACAGTAATACTATAGTCGACTGTTGCTTATTTTACGACATGCGTACTTTCCCTCACGTTTTTCCATGTACACTAATGATTAAATTCTAAACTAAACATAGACTGAGGGTCAACTGGCCTTTTATGGGCTGTTAATTTGACAAGGAGGCTTCATTGTTATGTGAACGACACGAAAACAATGTAACCTTGTGCTAATCTCTCTCAATATAGTCGCGGTGCGAATTCAACAACAGACCTGCACGATTCAGACCGCGAATTTAGTGTGCGCTCCCCACACCTATTGTCCGTCCCGATGCAGTGCCGTTTCTGCTTCTCGACCCCAGCCCGACCGGCTCAGCCCTCAGAGCCAATCCTTTCCCAAGGTTACGGATTCGTTTTGCCGATTTCCCAAACTACATTGGTCTAAAGACTAGAGCCGGTCCACCTTCGAGACCTGCTGCGGATATGGGTACGGTCCGGCACGAAAATCACAATCTCTCATTGGGATTTTCAAGGGCCGATAGGAGCGCACCGGACAGCGCAAGAGCCGCACTGCTCTACGGAGAAAGTTTTTCACCGTTGAGAAATTACGGAAGCGTTTCGCTCTTACTCGCCTAAAATAAAGTATTTTGCAAGTTCCCCGCGCATACTTACGTTGATTGCTCCAATGATAGTTCGAGCATGCCAGTGAACCTCATAGAAGATGAAGGGTGCTTTATTTCCGATGCCATCGTCTGTGTAGAAAACCACCAAATGCTTGAGATTGAATGGATGTGATACTACTGGGAGTGCGTTCCTGTCTACAAAAAGTTGAGAATCCATGTATATCTGAAAATAGAAAACTGGAGGAAGCACACTGCACCATTTGTACAACATCACATCGAACTCCAGAGACACCGTAAGAAAAAAAGACGACGTCGTTTTGTGGAGCGAATATTCGTTTGAGTGGTACGTACCGAACCTAAAATCACGCCGAGCTCTGTCTCATTCTTTAGCCTATTCAGTGGTATTCTGAGATATGTGGTTTGGTTTTGGGGGCTTAACGTCCCAAAGCGACTAAGGCTAAGGGAGACGCCGTAGTGGAGGGCTCCGGAAATTTCGACTCGCTATAGTTCTTTAGTGGGTAGTGACATCACACTTTCTATAGACGCCTTGCATATCGCCTACATCGTAAAGCGATCGCCGCGCGGCCAGGATTGGACCCCACATTCTTAGGCAGAGCAGTCGAATGCCATCAGCACTGCACCACCACTGTGGGGCCTCTGATACACGCACGCACGCACGCACACACGCACACACACACACACACACACAAACGCACACACACACACGAGACGGCGACGAAGTTGCGAACCTGAAGAAGCTCGGTCTCCCTTTAAGGAACGCTAGCCTGCGCGGAAACAACGTGTCACTAGCAATGTTGCAGCGCTAATTGCCTTATTTGCCTCTATTTGCATCAACTTCACGACGTCATAATTAATTTACCTGACGCCACCAACTTGTGGTTCGAAATCACAAATTATATATTTCTTCCTGTGCGGTTCTCAAGAATATAACTGGCTAAAACAGACGCTTGTGCAAGTTGGTAATCGATTGAGGGTAAAAACATTCAGCGCTCATTTGTGTGCTCCTTAAGTCCTAGTCTTTTTTGCGGTGTTTACCCTTAAGAATATTGTCTCACCAAGAGCTTCGGCCGCCCCACTGTTCGGGAACATTCAGGCAAACAGTTGCATTCTCGTTCCACCAAAACGGTGAAAAGTTCATGATCTGCATTGAGGACGTTGTCCACGTGCAAGAACACATCAATCGATATGTGGCAGAGAACGACGGTATGAAACATTCGTCAAGAAGACTGACGAATTCTGGTCGAAAGCTACCCAAGTGTTTCTGATGTCATCTCGTTAGGTCAGAGAGATTATGAGCTTCGTAAACGGTGTCGCATGACGCGCCGCACAATTTACTTCGACGACGCACTTTCAGTTCTGGATCTTTCAGCGTCAAACGAAGCATCATAAACACATTCAACAGCTCGTACAAGACACGGCGGCTCACAAGTTGCCCATGGTTAAATGCCTGCCCGATCCATCATATCTGCCGCCATCTATACAACGTGTAATTCAGGATCAGGTTGTTGAGATCCTGCCACCGGTAAACCCACTCTCTAGGATGGCAGCTCCACTGACGTGTGGCCGAATTTTATCCAGAGTATCACTTTCATCCGCAATGCCAATGTAGGCACCACCAATCCCCATTCGTCTCGGCGGTAGCACGCGCCAAATCCTGTCTGCTCGGCCTTGCAATGGTCTCCGCACTATGAATCTATGACGCGTACAGAATAGCCGCCCGATCTGCTATGCTTGCGGTGTAGCTGCCAGTGCTGTCCGGGTGTGCTATCTACGAGTATCTCGTCCTTCGAATAACGCGCGCGCTCCAGCTTACGACGTACCTTAATCCGAAACTTTGACGGGTCGTCCGTCTGCATCACTCCCCGACTCGTTCTAGCACATACACGAACAGTTGGCTATCTCACCGACAGTAGGCCCACTCTCCTGACCAGCCACTCATCACCCCTTCAGACGAAAAACTATACTGCAGTTCTGGAGGCGAGAACTGCGTCTCTGTTGTGCCTGGCCATGCTGTTGTGCCTGGCCAAAGCCGCCCAGAAATTCAGCCGGACGCCAAACTTCTTCGGCGAACGCCTCCTTCACAAACTCTGGATACTTCTCTGCATAGCACCAGTGCACTGGAGACAAGCCGTACCAAAGGAAGAGAGGTGACGTGTTTCAACATGAGCTGAGCATCCAGACAGCACGGCGCGCCGTGGCCCTGACGGTGAACCCCTTCTCGCCTCGCGGCATATTTGAAGCGAGAGCGCAGCGAGCTCTCCCATTGGCCCTGCGAAAGTGCTGCCGTCGGATTGGACCATTTTGAGCGTCAACGGTTCTCGGCGACGGAGTCTCAAGTGCTTCCGTTCGAGACTCCGAGTGTGAGTTCGTCACAAGCGTCCATCGGGAGCAGTTCGCCCCCTGACAGTGCGGACGCGGCGGAATCTCCCCGGCCGTCGCTGCGCGAGAACAGTCGCGTATGGCTATGTTAGCTTTCGGCCCCAGAGCCGAAATCCTTGTTTACATACCTGTAAATAGTGTATAAAGCCTTTTCTTCATCTCACCAACGCCGACTCGGATTCATCGCTACCGCCCAGGGAGCTGGCAGCCCTCGTTCACGAAACGGGTGACGAGCGCTGCGTTACCAACTCCTTGGCACAACCCTGTTGACGGTGGGTTACTGTGTGATAACCCCACCGGCACAACATTGGTGGCAGCTGCGGGATCCACTGGCACAACCCTGTTGACGGTGGGCTACTGTGTGATAACCCCACCGGCACGACATTGGATGGCAGCTGCGGGATCGACCGGCGTCAGGCACCTCGGCGCGGTGAGTACCTGAAGTTTCCCTCAAACGCCAGACTTCTCTAACACACAGGGTAGCTTAGAGAAAGGCTGAGCATAGCATTGTGTTAACCTTGCGTGTTTCAAGCCTACAGGAAGTGTTTTGAAAACCAGGGGATGCTGAGAAGGAAATCAGTGTGAGAAAGGCTTGCGCATCTCTTGCTAGGAGCGAGATAGCGAACGTACAGTACACTATTCTAAAAAGGCAATCAACAAGAGGCCGGTGTAAAGGATGGAGAGTTACAAGGTCAGAGAACTTCTCCAAATTTGTGATGAGTTGGGCATCGATTTGGTCTCAGCGAAAAGAAAAAAGGAAATTCTTGAGATCATGCAGGCAGAAGACGTGACGGTTGAGGAAGCCGCAGAGGCCTGGGATGATATTCAAGAGAGAAAAGGGAAGGAGGAAGCCAAAAGGCTAGAACTCCAAAAGCGCGAGGAGCGTGAAAAGCTAGAACGCCAAAAGCGCGATGAACGTCGCGAGAAAGAGGAGGAGAAAGAACGTCGCGAGAAAGAGGACGCCCGCGTATGGCAACTGATGCAGCTGGAGGTTTCAGCACATAGAATGAGCGTGGAAAAGATTAAAGCTTTTAATACCATTCATTGTAGCGGTTCAATACCGCGAGACTGTCCACCACCGTTCCTCATTGCCGAGGATATGGCAGTGTATTTGGCATACTTCGAGAATGTCTGCAGAAGTAAACGTTTCGAGCGAGATAGTTGGGCGCAGAAGTTGGTAGCTCTTGTCTCCGCTGAAGCGCCGGAAGAAATCAAGCGATTGGTTGGCGACCGCTTGAAAAATTACAATGTACACTAAAAGAGTCATTGCTGATACGACATCAGATAACGCCTCATGATCTTCGAAAAAGATACGAGAGCGAGAAACATTGTTACAAGTCGTACTTTGATTTGGCGTATCAGTTGAAAGCCGCTGTAAGCGAATGACTAAATAGTCAGGAAGTCTCGGAGCAAATTGTACTTGCACCAGAGAATGAGACAAAACCTAGGGAAGCGGCCGAGCAACGCGACCGCAGTAGCGAGCCGACCGAGCCTCGAACAGAAGAGTATTGTGTTACCTTGGTCGAGCCACCAGCTGAGACGGTTAGCACAGGCTTAATCGGCGAGAAGTCCGAAGTGACGCTGTCCAGCGAGGTGAACCGCACGCCGGCCCAAGTAGCTGTAGGAGATACAGTTCCATCAAATGAGTGTGGGGAATTGGCAGTAAATCAACCGCCTGACAACTCAGAAGCAGCATTTGTACAGCGTGGCGGAGATGTAGTCAGGCCAGGAGACGACAAATTGGCGATGTCCGAGATCAGCGTTGTCGTAGATCATCACTCACGGAAAAACGAAGTGACGCTCATGGAAATAGCGCAGCCCACGAGTGTTGAACAGCTAAGGCAGACCCATGACGCGGACGCTGTCGAGAGCCACAACAGCGAGCACGACAGCGAGCGACTAGATAGGAGCCATGAATCTTCCTGTCCTGACGCGCTCAATTGTATTGGCGAAAACAACCTTGGTGCGAACATGGACCTCACGCGATCCGAAACGCCGCAGCTGTCGGACGAACGTGATCGTGCGCCGGTTAGCGCTGAGCGATGCGGCACACCGGCAGATCAGTGTAACTTGAGTGGTGAGCCTGCAGAGGATATGCCTAGCTTGGGGGCTGGCGTGAGCGAGCCTTGTCCTTGTTCGGACGCGACTGGCAGTGAGCCATGCGCTGCTGGCCGCGAAGCAGGCGCGGCGCCGCACTCCGACGATGCCGGCGCCATACTAGCTCCGGTTACCGGCAGCTTGAAAGAGCTGGCACCAAAAGAAAGAAAGCAAAAATTCAAGTGCTGCCGCCGAAAAGAGCGGAAAGGCAGGTGCGTGAAAGAATGCTGTCACCGAAAGGTGAGAAAACGCAAACAATCGCGAAAGGAAAAGATGCGACGATCTCAGCGGCACAAATGCACCCGTGCTGAGAAAATGCGCGATTGGTGCGCAAAGCGTAAGGAACGAGACAGATCGTTCAACAAAGCGAGTACCTTCTGCTCGTCTGTTCTTTCACACACAAAGTGGAAAGAAAGGTCTCGTAGAGAAATGGACAGCCGAAGCTGTAGAGGAGGGAGGAGAACCAAACCGCCCGAATACTGCTTCGCGTTCTGCCGCTTGCGGAAGAGAGCAGCACAATGCGAACTCGGATGCTTTGAGTCGTGCATTCGAGACATAGCTACCTTCGACGACCATTTCGTCGCTAACGGTGACTTTGTAGGCAGATCGGGGCAAAATTGAATGACCTCCTTGCTTCCTCAGTTGTGGTTTACGGTCTAAGTGATTTCAAGGAGACTTTTTTCCATTACTGATTAATAATTTTCCTTGCTATTTAATGTATCATTAATGTGCAAAATTGTTGTTTGAACCTTGTGTACTGCATCCTATACACTTGTCTCTTGTTGTAGTGGGAGCAAAAAAGGGGACAACAATTTAGCTAATTGAATTTGAAATTGTGCCTCTGTCTGGTGTTTGACGGGTGACCGAGGGTACTTGCTTGTGTTGGGTGTTGCCTGTTGTCAGTCGGTTTTGCAAGCCGCAGAACAGTCTACCGTTACCAGTGGCGAGTGGCAAGGGCATCGGAGCGACCCGAGCGAAGTTGATCGGCGTGCCCCGGCAAGAAGGCTGTCGGCAGAGATCCTGACCTGGCGAGTGGAACCCGAGGCACGTGAGGCTACCTGGCGCCCGGACACTGCACGTGAGCTTGGAGGAACCTGGCGAACGAGCTGCCCCGGCATCCGAGCCACATGCGAGCAGCTCGTCTTCCCGGCGCATTGTCTGATGGCGGGGGTGCTGTAGTGCCTGGCCATGCTGTTGTGCCTGGCCAAAGCCGCCCGGAAATTCAGCCGGACGCCAAACTTCTTCGGCGAACGCCTCCTTCACAAACTCTGGAGACTTCTCTGCAGAGCACCAATGCACTGGAGGCAAGCCGTACCAAAGGAAGAGAGGCGACGTGTTTCAACATGAGCTGAGCATCCAGACAGCACGGCGCGCCGTGGCCCTGACGGTGAACCCCTTCTCGCCCCGCGGCATATTTGAAGCGAGAGAGCAGCGAGCTCTCCCATTGGCCCTGCGAAAGTGCTGCCGTCGGATTGGACCATTTTGAGCGTCAACGGTTCTCGGCGACGGAGTCTCAAGTGCTTCTGTTCGGGACTCCGAGTGTGAGTTCGTCACAAGCGTCCATCGGGAGCAGTTCGCCCCCTGACAGTGCGGACGCGGCGGAATCTCCCCGGCCGTCGCTGCGCGAGAACAGTCGCGTATGGCTATGTTAGCTTTCGGCCCCAGAGCCGAAATCCTTGTTTAAATACCTGTAAATAGTGTATAAAGCCTTTTCTTTATCTCACCAACGCCGACTCGGATTCATCGCTACCGCCCAGGGAGCTGACAGCCCTCGTTCACGAAACGGGTGACGAGCGCTGCGTTACCAACTCATTGGCACAACCCTGTTGACGGTGGGCTACTGTGTGATAACCCCACCGGCACAACATTGGTGGCAGCTGCGGGATCCACTGGCACAACCCTGTTGACGGTGAGCTACTGTGTGATAACCCCACCGGCACAACAACTCTTAGCCAGCCAGGCAAGCCTTATAAATATTATATAGTATCTCGTCGGAGGTGCCGGCGTTCATACACTTGTTGACACTGGGCTCCGGTGTGCGTGAGGAGTCTTAATTTGTGGTGAGAACTTGATATCCTAATTGATGATGCCGCTTGGCAATCTTTCACTGGGAACCGTCCACACATATAGATTATGGCCCTTGTTGCGTGAACAGCCCGGCTCGTTACCAGTGCATCTCCGACATCATAGAAATCATCATTCTCGCAAGCTGGGTTCATGAAATAATCTTCGGATGGGGATTTTCATCTAAGCATCACACCAAGATTGCCTGCGCACATGCTCAAATTGATTTTTCGCCTCTTTTTGACTCTCGTAGAAGGAGCCACTGTACCTGTCGCGCCCATCCTCACCTCCGAAGACACCGATGTGGGCTTTCCAGCCTGTCCTTGTGCCTGTGACAATTGCCGTTGTCCTGTATACACCCTTTGTCTGGCGTGCTCGTCGCAAACGCGCGCTGTCCCGCACAAGGAGGTCCCAATATTTGGTGGCAGTACGCTCTGTACGTCGCCAGCCCGTTGCATTTTACAACAATTTCAAGGAGAATCGATTGCCACTGTTGATGATGTCGACCTCGCCAACGCTTCAACTGCTACCGGCGGCTGGATGGCGCATGTTATCGCCCTAATGCCTCCCATTCAAGTCATTCTGAACTTCGTCTGACGTTTTAAGTCGTCTGCAGACACCATTACACTTCGTGTCCAAGCGCGACAAATACGTTGCGCAGTTTAAACAATTCATTGCATTCTTAAACTCCCACCCCATTTCGCTCGACTATTCGATTGCGAATGACCGCTATACTGACAGCGGCCCCCGCCGTACCCTGAACCAGGTCCCTCACCAAGTCTCAGCACATGAACACCGCAGCATCGATGAACGTGTTTATGCTATGCTCGATCGCGGAGTGATCCAGCCCTCTCACAGCCTGTGGGCTGCTAAAATCGTGCTCGTACAGAAAAAGGACGACTCCATTCGATGCTATGCCGAATATCACCAGCTCAACGGAATTACTAATGCCTCTGTCACACGAACAGTTACCTGTGTCCTGGTTGAACTCGATCTGCATTCAACTCAATGCAGATTGAGGTTGTCACACAGCAACTTTTAAGTGCACTCAAGCTCGAGCCTACTTGACTTGAAGCTGGTTCCTCAATCGCATTTCAGATTTCAAGCATACTCAAAAACGGTCATCAACACCCTCGACATCAGCGAGTGCTAAAATTTGAAAACGAATGAATAACATATAAATGTTTTAAAATGCATGTGGAACATTTTTAGAACATTGTTAGAACATTCGTAGAACATTAGGCTGGTGAGTTCATTCTATAATCTCTACACCCCGGTCCACCGCCAGTGGAAGCAAAGATGGTGTCCTCTTCGACTGCGTCGGCGCGGAAACTGTGGGGCGAAACACTGCAGCACTCATTGCCTTCTGAGAAGATAGATTAGGTGACCTGAGGCGCCAAAAGCGAAATGTTGCTGTGTACGCTAAAATTGCGCAAACTTTACCCCAATCTTACGTTTCTTCTTGAGGCTCATTGCGACTGATGGTAGACGAAAGACCAAGAAGGATATTTCTCAATGCTCATTGAAAACGACAAAGCAGCACCGGATGCTTTAATGCTTCTTGAAAGCCTCAATCCAGGTCGAGTCCAATGAGGATCGGAAGTGTTCGTGTGATAGAGGTATAAGATGCTTATCCTATACCTCGTATTGTTAGAGCCCTTGATTGTCTGAAGAGAGCTGAATACTTTCATTTGCTAGGAGTACGTTCAGGCTATTGGAGGGTGCCAGTGCCTGAGGTGGACATCCAAAAAACTGTACCTATTCGTAACGTCTCATTGCCTACATGCGTTTAATGCCATGCCGTTCTGTTTTTGATACATTACAGCCAATTTCGAGCGCTTGATAAAAATCCTCCGGGGGGCTGAAATTATGATTGCTTCCTCTCCGAGAAGGAGTTTCTATCTCTTCTTTGCCTCTAGAGAGTTCTTTATTCCGTTAGCAACGGAGGTCTGCTTCTACCTTTTTTAATTGTTTGGTGCTCGGCAGCTGATCACAGTTGGACATGTCCTCTGCAAGGACCGTGTTGTAGAGGCCCCTGCCGACCTTCGTTCAATGGCGGAACGTTTCAGGCCCGCCTCAATGAAAACAGTACACCTTCAGGCTCTATTCTTCACCACTTCATTAAGAAGTTTGTCAAAATTTTTGCCCCGTTGACCTCGCTTTTTTTTCTCGGAGCCCCGACGTGTCTGCATAGTCACCTACGCATGTAAAAGCTTTAACAATTCACCGCCATCTTCCCATCTCCCATCCGTTACTGCAATAATGTCGACGCCTGCGCTTTTATGTAACTCTATTCCGATTTCAATGGCATCGGTAGCGGCACACTTCTCGCTCAGCGCGAACTCGATTTTCCTTAGGACGGCATTGCTAACAATAGCCGTGCCGTGACATAAGCAGGAACTAACATGGAGTCGAAAAAAATGAATGTCGGTCGATTGTGATCACCTTGCCTTCTGCTGGCTGTCATTGCTAAAAACTATCTCCGCCTCGCACGCTGTGCTATCCGTTTACAAGTTATTCTTCTTCGACAATCTAGTCCTTTATTGCTCGCGTCGTAAGCACCCTGATGCAGACGCCCTCCCCGCTCCCCGGTTCCCACTGATTCTGAGCCATCCTCTGGCGCAAGCCTCACTCCTTTACTTGGAATTATGGACATGGCGTGTTAGTAGCGCAAAGATCTCTAACTTGGTTTGATCAAGGACGTTCTGTCCATTCTGTCTCCGTGCCTTACTTCTCTAGCTCTCCGATGTCAAGCGCATCACTTAGCCATCGCCAAAGCGGCACAATCCACCAGCCCAATATTGGTCTTGTGCTTGCAATGTCCGGCCCTATAAGGATCAATGCATTTCCAACACACTGCAATATTGGGCCCATGGTTTGTGCTGCTTGCGCCATTATCACGTCCTGTGCTGCCAATGCTACCTCCCTGAAGGCCGAAAATGGCCTCTCGTAATGTCTCGGCATCCCCGGACTGCCATTTCCGCCACCAAGCACGATGATCCACATAGTGCGTCTATGCTAGATTACCAAAAACATTTACTCTTCGGCGTGATGACAACTGACGGGGCCTGTATTGTTTTGTTCGCCAATGCATCCGTGTTTTCACCGACTGCTGGCATCGCAAGAAACCATAGCCTAGACCTCCAACTCCCCTGCGGTCTTTACTATGTCCAGGCCGGCAATTAATAGTTTTAATTCATATTTATAGGGCCTCTTCACTTCTCCTTCTTAGGGAATCGATAGATCATAGGCGTCATCAGACATCTTACACAATATGTGTGAACTGCGGCTAACAAGTTGCCATTGCCTGTTGAGTTTCTGTTTTTACAGTTGAGAACGCCATTTTGCGTAACGATGCGCCCAGGAATTGCTCAGTTATTATGATCGCGTGTTTTTGTCAGTTGTGAAAGCACTTTTCCAGAGAGCAGTATTGTTCACCACATAACGTCTTGTTACCAGACGCAGAAACACGCAATTGTCGAGCGCTTTTGCCGCACTTTCATTGATATGATGGCCTTGAATATTTTTTCTATTAACTCCGATTGCGACTGTGTTTTGGAGTTTAGAGGCAACACTTATCATTCTCCACGCAAGCGACTACCGCATTCTCCCCTTACTTCCTTTTGTAAGGCATGAATCCTTGCAAAATGGACACTTACATACCCTACCACCTGGACGCCTCCGTTTTCACCCGTTTCTCAAGCTGATTTGAAAACCGATTTGTAATCAGCATGCAGTGTACATGCAGTTAACCACCTCCCGCAACAACATTGGAGTTAAGACCGCTCCTAACACCTTAGTGCAACTTGGACACCTTTACATTACGTTCCGACGGTTCTATTTGCTTCGCACACTGAAACAGAGAAGAAAATGCGTGCAGCTGGGTGCTATTTAGTGTACCGCAGGGCGGAGTAAGGAATAAAAATATAGACTCACCTCCAAAAAGGTTGGAGTCCGCCTGAACTGCAGCACATGGGGTCCCACTACACCTGTATTCCCCAGCAGTGGGTTGTATCCGGTTCTAGTTCCACTAACTGACCGTCTTGCACCGTACTAGTCAGAGGTCATGGATATTTCAAAGTAGCTGTTCAGATGAGAATTATGCAGGCCCAACCTCATGTATGCTCTGGTTATTGTGAAGAGAAGGCGAACAAAAGGTGAACACACATGCAGAAAATCCTTGCGAAATGCCTAATACTTTGCTGATGAAAGCTTTATTTTTTATATGGCGCCAGAGGATCGTAGCATGGATCCCACAAATGGGCCATCAAAGCATGTAAAAAAAAGGGCGCTATGAAGATTGCTAAAGGCGCCGAATATATATCACACTCCAACTGCTCAGGTGTGTATGTACTAATCCAAGTATCACACAAGTTTCACTTTGAAAACATTTATCCGAACATAACCCCGACAAGCATTTATCTGAACATATCTCCAAAAAGCCGCCAAGACAAGGGACGTAGCCACACAGCCCTCATCTACGCGCGCGAAGTGGATGTTTCGAGCAGTGAGTCATGTCGCTAGACTAACGCCAGCGTGATTATAACCTTCAGCAAGGAAAACCACGCAGGTTTCAGTCCAATTTAGTAATGAGCGCCTGAAGAGTGCTCTCTGGAGGAAAGTAAGCTAAATCTTGAAAAGTACTGAATTTCGGAGAACACGCTTTTTTTTTCATTTATTTGTTCGAGGCAATAATACAGAACTATTGTCTTAGGGGACGTGACTAAAGGCAGAAAGCGGCCTGACGAGGTCACGCCACCCTGAGGCAAGCAGCGGTCTTTTTTTACAAAAGCATTAAATGGCCTTTAACAGGACAGATGTTTCTACATGCACACAAATATAGATATACATGTTTACAGCAAAACGACATGACTATTAATAACACATCCAAGGAAATACACATACACAAAGTAGAAAATATGGAACTTGAGAGCTAATTCGTCGGTCCTGAAGCGGTATTTGTCCTCTAAGAACGATGCTTTCAATATTTTCTTAACAGTGTTTAGTAAACAGGAGTCGTTTAATAGATCCAGGATATTTGGGTAGCAGTTCAATAAATCTGATATCTGATAGCTCGAACTTTGATATCCGTAGTTCGTTCGGGTTCGTCAGCTGGGCCGTGGAAGATGCATTAAAGAGGAAAGAGCTGAGCCCCTAACACGGCTGCATATTAAGCGTGAATGACGGCATCAGAGAACATTGTAGGTCTGCTCTATCACTATCCGGGGAATTGAATTGGTAAAACAGTGTAAGAGGTGCGAAGGTCGTTATTTGATATATGATGCTACATCTGTGATGCCCTTTGGAGCGTGGAAAAAGGAACATGAAATCATTGAGGGCCTTCAGATTTACGATGCGGGTGACGTGTATGTCAGCACCCCTTCTTTGGCGTTAGCAATGAAAGAAATTGATTATTTGCGCATTTGGATGGCACGCAGGAGGAGGATGCCACGAAACCTGTTAGGAATGACCAGGCACCCGCGTGTGCTCAGTGAAAACCTTATATATTGATTCATGTCTTCAGTAAATCCAGTTGCAGTCTAGCGAGTGTTTGTCTGTGTCGTGTTCGTGTCTCTTTTTATTTATCGCTAGAAAATGTTTCCAGTCTGCTGCTACCAACTAGCCCAACTTTGATTTTTAAGAATACTTCTAACGTGAACAGATGGATGGTAATGTCTTCTTTGAAAAGGGGTGGGGATAGTCATCATAAGGCTCAACCGTTCTTTTTCATGCTTTTTAACTTAGACAACTCTTCAACTTTAGTTATCCATAGTTTTTGCAGCGGCTAATTTTTTGTCCTCTTTGTCCTCTTCTTCAACTTTAGCCACTTTACTATTAGACAAGGGTTTATTTTTAAACACACTTGTTTTGTTTCGACTTAGCTCGCATGGAACCCTGCCCTTCTATGTAACCCTTAAACGTCCAAACGCCTGTTGTTAACGCTTCGTTAGCTACCTGTAACTCCAGGACTTCGGCTACGTTGGTGCACCTGTATCAAAATCTGGGTGGATACTGCCACGCTGCAATATAAGATTTTGAATTGTTTCCAGGCATCTAGCGCGCAGAGCAAAGCTTCATCTTCTTGATTAAACTTACTTTTTGTAGCTTCGGGTTCTAAGACATCCTAATCTCGCTTTAAAAGAAAGGCCGCAGCCTCTTGATTTATCATAGCAGGTGTCCTTTTCAATCCAAGTTTTCCATCTTGTACATCTGTCTATGATGGGCTTCTTTTCAACCGAATTTTTTATTGTTTTATCACTCTTAGAATCATTATTTTTTCGCGATTCTGTCTTCCTACGCACCACCTCGCGCCATCTGCCGGCAGCTTCGAAGAACAAGCGGCGCAACGAACGCGCGCCATCGCCTCTAAGTGGAGTTGCTCACCTGGAACTGGGAACCGAAGAGCCACTCTCCTGCCTTGTGTAATCGGCAGGGACGCCCCGCGATCGGTTAGAACTGAGCTGCTCGTCACATGAGGCAGCAGCATCCCGTGACCGTGCCTGTCTTCATGGCGCGTCCCATTTCCGGGTAGGACATTCGCTTCGAATAAGAAACTGTCCTCCAACTTGTCAGAGGTCCTTGCCCGGGGCGTCGAAAGGATGATATTAAGGTGATGAGTTATGTGTGACTTTGGGACGCGGACGTGTAGGGTTGAAATTCTTCCTTCCTCATGACTACATGTCGGGTAAATAAATTGTCTAAAATTCTGTCACAAACAACTACGCCAAATAAACACTACAGTACAACTAGCCCCAATGTTTCACTTTATTGCTCTAAGGAGTGCTAAGTGAACCCTAGAAGTTTTACCTGACTTGGTGAAGCGTAGTATACTGCGCCACCACACATGCTTCCGCGGAACTAGTGGAAATGAAGGCTGCGAAACAATCGCCATACTTACTCCGGTCCTCCAGTGGCGATTACGTTCTCGAAGAAAATGGTAAGAGCTCCATCCTCTGGGATTTGACCCGGAGGTTCGAAGTAGAACTGTTTCTGTCTAGCGTCGAAGCCACCCTGCAGATGTCGAAAACAAAACATGTTTGTTAGGCGCGCAGCGTGCATATAAAGATTTCTTGCTTTGCAATCTTGAAGTTGTAAGCCTCAACGAGAAATTGATTAGAGGAGAAGGATGGTGTATATATTTTCTTTAAGGTAGCAGCATTTTCGTCTATGTACGACGTGCTTGGCAAAAGCCGGATTTAAATAAGCTTGGGAAGAATAAACTTGCGGCACAAATGTGGGGGATGAGCTATTCGCTCACAGCCTCTGCTTTTGTTAGCAATGAGCTGATGCCAACCATGGGGAGCTCCCGTAATATAATACCAAATAATTAAGGCGCATCGATGCACCCTACTTGTCAGGCTCGTTCTTCTCTGAAAGAGCTTTCACAATGTGAAAAGCAACTGCCGAAATCCATGAAATCTTCTCTTAACAACATGCGCTTTATAAATAATTGGTTGTTATAAAAGTAAAATACTCTTCTTCGTATTGAACGGCATTCACAGCGAGATATTCTGCTTATTTACTTGTCTTAAATAATTATTACCTGTAGTGTAACATTTGCAACTATTAAAAGATAAAAATGAAAGCGAGCTGCGTAGGAGAACACAGCGGAGTTCCACTCGGCAGCATCCGTAACCACTTCCGTTCGCAAACAGAGAGAGAAAACGCACCAGATTATAACGTTTTAAGAGTCCATCTTTTATTATTTCGACAGGGCATAAAAAGTGAAAGCAGCTTCGTATTTAAATGCTGCCTTTACTGAGAACCGTTGTGCTTAATAAGAAGCTGAATTATGCACAAGCGGAGGCAAGTATAATGAAAGAAGGGGAGTAGTCATGCCGCTGTTGTGGCAGCCTTGGCACATTTACATCCGTTAGTTTACGAAATGGTGTCGCGTTTGGCTCGATCATGCGAGGAAAGCTCTACCGAGTGGCCTAAAATGTAGCGGCGCTTTTAAGAACTTTCCGCCAAAGCGGAGTGAACCCAACTTATGGCAGTTCAGAACAGCCTTATTTGGTGTGCAATATTTTTAGGGTCCTCATAATATTAGCTAAGACTAAAGACCTCCAGCTTTCCTTTTTTCCTTCAGGAACAATGTGTACTGTAAGAATTGGTGGACTAGCATGAGCAACTCTGGGGACACTTGAACCTTATTAGCGCAGCAGTGCGAAATAATTTCACTGGACCAATAAAGGTAACGAGGGCGAAATCGAGGAAACTGCAATTGGCAGTTGACCAGGTAGAAAATACGCCGCACAAGCAGGACTCACTTGCTCACAGCCTAAATCTGAACTCCTCGTCATTCGAGGCAAGGGGAGAGGTAGACGAGCACATCAAGATTCTATTACCATTACTGTTAAGGTTAACGGACAACCCATACCAGAAGTCCAGACACTGAGGGTGTTGGGCCTCTTCATCCAGAGTAATGGCAAGAATGCGGAGACGATTAACAGGCTTTCTGCCACTACCCATGAGACAATCCGTCTGATTAAACGAATTGCCAACAGGAGATGGGGCATGGGAGAGAAAGACCTGTGCAGATTAGTGCAGGCATTTGTTCTCAGTCGCTTCACCTACTCAGTGCCCTACATACAGCTTTATGCCGCAGAGAAGACCAAGCTGGAGTTCCTCATCAGACAAGCATTCAAAGTGGCACTAGGGCTTCCTTATTACACATCTACAGAAAAATTTCTTCAACTCGGCATTCACAACACACTCGAGGAACTTTGCGCGGCCCACATCACCACACAGATGGCGCGGCTGACAAAAACTAAAACAGGCAGAAGCATCCTCGGCGCACTGGACGCAAATTCAGAGCCAGAAATAGATGAATCGAGAGATCTACCCACACCAATCAGGAAGCGGCTCACCATTAAGCCTCTGCCCAAAAACATGCATCCTATACACCACGAGGGTAGGAGGATGGCCAGGGCCCTGGCTCTTCATAAGACTCATAAGCACCAACCAGGTGTTATCTACGTTGATGCGGCTGAGTATGCAGTTCCAAAAAGAGCATTTGCAGTGGCAGGGGTTAGGGTAACACACGCCACGCCACAGCCTTCTCGGCCCCCCTCCGTGCACGCACATCCGCAATGGCTGAGGAGACAGCCATCGCTTTAGCCATTACAAATTCAGAGGCAGGTATTATCATCAGCGACTCCAAGAATGCCATACACAATTTCGCCCGAGGTAGAATTGCACAATCTACTCTAAATATTCTTAATAAGATTCCCTTCCCAGACAGGGACATTGAATTGATTTGGGTACCGGCACATTCTGGGAACCCTGGAAACGAGGCGGCTCACAAGACAGCCCTGGGTTTAGTCGGCCGGGCGGTGACCACCTCCGCTCTTGGGACAGCCAAGGATTATCTTATATCATTTCATGATTTAACCCACCACTTCCGCCTTGAACGAAGGAAGTTTCCGCCCCCGCACAAGCGTCTAAGCAAAGAACACGAAATTACCTGGAGGAGACTCCAAACAAACTCCTTTCCAAACCCGGTAGTTCTCTCACATATTTTCCCCAGCCAATTTTCTCCTGACTGCACACTGTGCGATGAAAGAGCTACCCTCAACCATATACTCTGGGGATGCAAGGAACCCCTCACCTCCAGAATTAGGAGAAATCCTGCATGCAGATGACTGGGAGACCCTGCTGCGCAGCTCGGACCCGTGCATACAAGACCGGATCCTCAAGCGCGCCTACGAGGTCGCTAACAGGCTTGACCTGCTGGCCATCTAGTAGGGCAATATAACTCGGCCCTATATAACTATCCGGCTAAATAAAGGTTTCTCTCTCTCTGTCTCTTCTGTTGCTGGTCTGGCTCTCCTCCTGTGCACACAACTTTAGTGCATTGCCTTGTACATGGAGTTTCTACGCCTAGCATGTTCAGAAAGTTGAGCCTGCAGTGGCGCTGTCTTCATTGAGCTTTTATAACGGCAGACAGTGTAGCTATGACGATGACTAACCATGACTATGATTGCGACGAACTATGATTGCGAAATTATCATGACTATGATGATCTTGTGGGGGATTGACATTAACCTGGCGGCGACTGCAACGTTTCGCTGTGCTTAGAATAATCGCCTTTGATAGGAAGGAAGTGCACACTGGCAGTTACGAAACCTTTCTTTTGGAGTATCGCGCTAGGTCCATAACTCTGGTTTGTCATCGTCGTCCTGTGCGCCTTTCACTTCGTAATATCCAGCTGTAACGAGCCGCTAACTTTTCGGCCGTGCTACGCAGTTGAAATTAGGGTTATAGCGTTGTTATGCAATCAGATTCAGCTATAAGAAACCAACGTCAGCAGGCGCTTGATGTGTCTTCGACACCGATACGCAGATGTATTTAAGATATGGTTTTGGGCGCCTGTGAAGTTCCCACTGTGAAGAATATTGGCGTCTAGAAGTATGGTTGTGCTGAGGACGGAAAAAGTTTGGGCGTGTCCCGACTGCAGAATGTACTGATATAGTATATACAAGCCGTGCCGGGGCGCTAGTGGCGGCTTTTCACTGAGAGGCGAACACAGGACAAGATTGTGAATTTTGAAAGCCCCCTCTCGGGATTGTTATGATGATGGGGACTGTAATGGCGGCGCCACGGTTACGACGCATGCGCAGCAGTGACTAGCGATACTTAACGGAAATGCGCCTCTGAATAGCTAAACATTCCTTCTACAAATATTTCTACAATATATTCGGTCTACAATTTGCACAAGTATTGCAATCTTTTAAACGATAACTAAGTAAAGGAATGCGCCAAAGATCTGCTGACGAGAGTTGTATTTCGTCGACTGTCCACGAAGTCTATGAAACGACGCCCAGCGCCGCTGAGGTGGTGCAGTGGTTAGTGCGCTCCACTATCGTGCCAAAAGATGTAGATACGCATCTCGGCCACGGCGGCCGCAATTTGTTGGAGGCGAAAACCAATGCGTCCACTAGCTGTACTATGTCAGTGCTATTTAAAAATCTCGATTTGGCTGAAATTTCCGCAGCCCGCCAGTAGGACGTCTCTCATACCTCGGGCCTTCGGAACGTGATAAACCTCATATGCCGAACCAACGAAACGACGTCCAAGCGGTGCTAACCCTAAATAAACTCTAGATATGCAGTTGAAACTGGAAAGCATTCCGAGGTTGACGATCACGTTCCGATAGGATTTATTCATCATCTGAAGGCGTCGCCAGAGGTCCCGAAGATACCGAGTTAGCTAAACTCGGGACATCCTTCATTGCGTCGTTACGTGATAAATCTGTTCGGCAATGAACGGAAAGCAATTCTCCACCAGTAAATCTGCAATTCCTTTTCGGTTGCTGACCGTATTGTTCCTTCGCTGCGTGCTTGTCTTACCAGTCATAACTACAGCTATAAAATATAACTGAAAAAAACGTTATATTTTAAGCGTGTCACAGGAGAGTTCCTAACATGCGACTTCCGATCCCAGTTGCGGTTTGTGGTGTTTTTGTTTCCTCTGCTTGCTGATAAATTACCTCCTCGATAACGCTTAGATTTCACACAAGATCGCACACAAAGACCCTTATGGTTTTTTTGGTGTCAGTGGCTTTTAGTTGCCTTTGTGCGGATCCTGTGAAGAAGCTCTTCTACGTGTGCTTTGCCCTATAGTAATGGTGGCACAATAAATTGAAGAGATAACCATCTCAAGTGTCACTGGAAAAGAGCTCTACTTATTACAGCAGTAGGCAAGAAGCCATGCCTAATTTTCGGACCGGGAACAGCGCTAGCTAAGCACGAAACCTCGAAGGCGGTGGTGCGCTGCACGATGTCAGTGCATGTTAAAACTCCATGTTCTGAAAATTATTTCGGTGGCTTACACGTTGCTTTTTATGGTACATCCTAAATGTGGATTTCTGAGATTGAACATTAAGCAAACAAAGATGTAGCGCGCCCGCATGCGCGCTTACTGTGACATCTCTAGGCGAATTGGTGCAATAATTGACGTCAATTCAACCTAGTTTACCAAACGCTTCAGTGGGCAGCCCACTTGCACTCACAAATGTCGCTCTAGTAACGAAAACTGGCGATGAGTCACACACCAAAAGCAACCAACCTAATATTCGCCTATTGTAGCCTCATCCAGGCACCATGGTACCTCACAAACGTGTTAAACAGACTGATATAGATTGCATTCATGATTGGAGTGACTCAGTGCTGCCTATTAAAATACCCTTCATTTCTGGATGCTATTCTTCTCTACTTTACTTGTAAAGTCCATACGTCTGGTGACGCCACGCAGTAGACGAGGAGGAACAAGACTTCATGTGTATAGTAACCAACCTGTTTAATCAACAAGATAAAATCAAGCTGCCAGTATTCACTTTTCGCCACAGATACGCATGTTGCATTATTAAAAGCTAGCCCAAATCTTCCCGCTTCGGAATGAATTTATTCCAGTCTTTCGTTATCGTCTCCACTCCATGCACCAAATTACTTCAAATTCCTTTCTTCCTACGCTACAATGCTACAATGCTCTTGTGTTTATTTATTCTAGCTTCATTTACCTACCGCCCATAGCTGACTTTCTGACTGAGCATATTTTGTGCAATCCCTGATAAAACAAAGGTAATAGGGTAGGTAGAGTAACTGGCTATTTAGTTAATAAATACTGAAAACAGAAGAGAAAGTGTTTTGCCGGCACCGGGACATGCTATATAATGTATGAAGCAGTTGAACTGGGGAGGCGAAAATAAAGGGATAGTAAATAAGTGGTAGAGAAAATAAAAGTGTTGAGACTGAAAAATAAACAGGGTAGTATAAAAATACAATGAATGTTTGTAGAATATAATAAAAAAAGGTAAGCTCCCAATTTTAATTTTAGAACGCAGCGTTGGGCTAACGTACTGATATTATCGCAATGCCGTTTTTATAATGTATCATGCATTCGACGATATTGCACTGAAGACGAACGTGTCTACGTACCGAATAATACCTGTGAAAGCCCCTCAGGTTTCTTGCATAGGACGTCCAATTGCTCTGTGGAGAGTTTGCGGAATTGAGGCTCAGAATATGCCATCCTGCAGCAGTCGTGACGTACTAAAGGAGTCGGAGAGTCAGGAAGCTCCCTGAGGGTGTCCTTTCGCAGATTATAATGAATGCGAGGTGGAGGTCGTCCGGTAGAATGCGCTCCGTAGCAGGGCTCTCCTGTGATTCCATTGCTATATATGCGCGTCGTCAACAATGGGGTAACACGGTTTGAGGCATGAAGGCGCCGCTTCCATTCTGAAAGTTCTATTCATCATCAGCGAAGTGAGGTGCTGCGAATGAGGTCTGCCTTCAATGATTTACATTGGGATGCGTCGTTGATTTCAGGTTCCATTCAGCACTTATGGGGAATAACAATCGAACCCGTTGAAGGCTTCGCGCTTGTTTGTGTTTTCGAGCACTGGCGAAATAAGTGTCAAACATTAGTTAACACCACAGGTTCTTTAACATTATTGTAAATTGTCTGCCTTTTAATTTAAAACTGCGCCGAATATATAAATTTTTGGCTAACAAGATTATAAATATTATTGATTCGTATACGTCAAGTGTATTTAAAAGCTTTTTTTTTCTAAAAAACAGCTATTCATAAAAAGGAACATCTTTTTATTGCCCATGTCGAAACTCCGGAAAGAGAATTGTCTAGCATGTATTTTGGGAAACCATGCAAAATGATTTAAAATATAGCCTGGATCTGTGAGATTCTAAATCCCACTGATCTAAAATATATCGTAATATTTTTATGTATAGTTATTCAAAGGAGCTTATTTTTCAGTTTTTTTAAGCTTCCGCATCTACAGGTTGCTCAGATATCAGAGTGACGCAGCAGTCGTATTCGCAACTTCACTGGCTATTCGCGTTTCTATCGGTACTAACATTGTCGCATTTACACGAGCCTGCTCGATTCTGAAGAGGAATACGCAAAAGGGCACGTTAATTTTTATGAAATAATATTTCCAAATATTTAACGAAATACCTTTCTAAGCTTCTACCGAACATTTAAATTTGATTGAAGTTTAGAAGCCTTGGTAGACCATGTTTTTTACTTATGCGATTTTAACGCCGTCAGGGCTGAACGGTCGCGAGCCGGGCCATTGACGGATGCCAGAGAATATTTATAGATCGGCTTCCCTTGTTTTTTGGTAGATGTACCTCCAATAATCGGGCTGTTTGTCTTCTAACGTCAATTATTACATGCTGCAATTGCGTTACACTAAAACTGAAAAAAGGAAATTTTGCTGTCACACAGCAAGAAAGTTGCAGTCGAACCAAGGACTTGCATTGGTAATATATGTGAACACAAACACATGAAATTAGGAATGACAATAAAGGCGCTCTTGAGCTCCAGCTTTTTCTTATCATTGTTTACAACACTCTTCTTCCTTTGCACACACTAGAAAGCGTCGGGAAACTAGTGTGGCACGTGGACAATAACTAGTGCGTCCACCGCACGAGTCGCACTTGTGCGTGCCCTTGATGCAGATAACACATCTTTTTTCCACAGTACAGTGTACTCTCAAATGCGTTATTTTTGTTGCGAAAGCAACACTACGCTAGTCGTCCAGCCAGTTCGCGTGGCACAGCGTGGGCCAAGCTTCGCATGCGCGAGGAGCCACGTGACGTCAGAGGCAGCACCAGACTTATGCAGGCATGTCATAAGCCGCATAGGCTATTCTACGCCATATTTAAACTTTAGAGCAGAGGAGAAAAGAAAATTAGAAGCATTCATTAGACGATGCATAAAGAGGACCCTGAGCCTACCATTGCGTACATCCACAGAGATACTGCTCGCTATGGGGGTACACAATACGTGGGAAGAAACAGCAGAGGCAGTCAAAGTGTCGCAACTCGAAAGTCTAAGCCAGACAACACCAGGAAGAGCCATTTTAAGTATGGTAGGCCTGCAGACAGACAGAGGGATGCAACAAAAGTCGAGCATCTTACAAATATACCGAGGTAAGCTAACCATCTCCCCTCTTCCTCGACACATGCACCCCATATACAACGAGGAAAGGAGGCAAAAGAGAGCAGAAGCACTCAAAAAGCGCTTCGATCCACTGGACAGCAAGGCAGTAGCATACGTTGATACGGCGAGTCGGAAGTCGGGTGCGGCGGTAGCCTCTGTAGTCGACGGCCGAGGCACCCCAGTGTCGGCAGCCAATATCAGAAGTCGCAACTCCGAAACAGCTAAAGACGTTGCGATAGCGCTCGCTTGCGTAGAAACGGAAGCAAAATTCATAATTAGTAACAACAAAACAGCCATCTACAATTACGCAAAGGGCAGGATTGCACCAGAAGCGGTGCGAATCTTGACCGGAAAACAGCTGAATAGAAAAGTCAACTTAATATGGACTCCAGCGTACGCGTCTGTTCCTGGTAACGAGGCGGCCCACGAGTTATCCCGAGATATCTGCTTCCGGGTAATCGTGGAGCTGCCTGATTGCCAGAACATGGACGAACGTCTATTAAATTACACAGAAATAGTCGAAAATTATAAACAAAGCAGAAAACTGGTGCTACCACCAGATAAGCATCTGAACAATAGAGAGGCGATCGCATGGCGGCATCTACAGGCAGGGAATTACATCCACCCGGTCTGGGCCTATCCCGTTCAGAAAGATGAGCGACAGGACAATGCATTCAAGCAATGTGGGGAGAGAGGAACCCTCAACTACGTAATTTGGGAATGCGCTAGCTCCCCAGAGGACAAGACAAAATACTTAGTAGATAAGCCTGGGAAACCCTTTTGCGGAGCGAGGACCCAACTCTTCAGAAGCAAGCCATCGGCCTGGCGGAAGAAGCCGCAAGGAATAAAGACCTCTTTGCCTGCCTCTAATCACGAAGGTTCCGGCCCCCGCCCCGGAACGCAGGCCTAGGAGACGGGGGCCTCCATTCTGGTGGAAATAAAAGTTGTTCACACACACACACTGGTGTGTCAGGTCTGCCTTCGCGGCCGCGCTCGGCCGCGCACTTCATCAGTACCGCAGAATTGACGTCATAACCACAGCCGGAATCAGCTGCGCGTCACTCTCTTCGTTGGTTGCGCGGAGAAGATCTGAGTGTGGTGCATATATTGGGCCTCGAGATTGAGAAGAAACGTCACCTAGCGGAATAGCGGCGAACCCTACTCAGAGTGGATGCGTGCTCGCGTTGCGTGCCAGCCCGCAGTGATTTACGAGAGCGCGTGCGGCGTGTACAAGAGTGCTTTTTGTTTATTTCGCGGTTCCTGTGCGCTTTTGCTTACCTATCTGCGTCTTGCAAAAATATAGGAAGAGGCTATCTCCCTACGCTCCATTAAACAAATATTTGTCCATATTGAGTGTTTGGTATGGTTTGTGGGGTTTAACGTCCCAAATCGACTCAGGCTATGAGAGACGCCGTAGTGGAGGACTCCGGAAATTTCGACAACTTCGGGTTCTTTAACGTGCACTAACGTCGCACAGCACACAGGCGCATTGTTTTTCGCCTCCATCGAAAAGCGGCAGCCGAGGCCGGGATGCGATCCCGCGCCCTTAGGAACAGTAGTCAAGCGCCGTAACCACTGCGTCACCCCGGTGTCAAATATCGACGATTGGGCAGAAACCCTCATGCACCACGTTAAATCCGCTACCATTACCCTAGAGGGGGACGATGCACCGAAAACAGTCGACAGGAAACTCCTACACATGTGGGAAGCAAAAAAAGGTATGAAAAGACGCCTCCGGTGTCAGAGATGGAACCGAAACCTAAGGCGAAAAATAGCCAGGCACAATAAGGAAATTGAGGATTATGCAATTAAACTCTGCGAGCAAAACTGGTGTAACAGGTGCGATGAAATGGAAGGCAATATGAGCCTTTCAAAGACGTGGAGCCTGCTACGATATCTTCTTAATCCCGACAGTTCGAGAACACAGTCAAACACAACAATAGCAAAGGCAAGACACGCGTTCGAGGGGACTGACGCGGAACTAATAACTAAACTCGTAGACACATATGTCGGCGATACAACATCCCTCCCTCTTAGGCAATACGCGGGCCCACCGAACGAGGCCCTCGACGCGCCCATCTCAGAAGCGGAAGTTAGAGCCGAAATCCTGAGCTTAAAGACGCGATCAGCTCCCGGCCCCGATGGAATAACAAATAAAATGCTACGAAACCTAGACGACGCTTCCATAACGGCACTCACCAACTACATGCAAGGAGTAAGGAGTAGCGGCCGTCTTCCCCAGCAGTGGAAAACTGCAAACGTTGTGCTAATTCCAAAACCTGGCAAGCCCCCGAAATTGGAAAACCTCAGACCTATTTCTCTAACCTCATGCATTGGAAAGCTTATGGAACGCGTAATCCAAACAAGGCTAACTAACTTCATGGAGAAAAACGACCTGTGGCCGCACGATATGGTCGGGTTCCGACCGGGCCTGCGCACACAGGATGTAATACTCCGATTACAACATGACATAATTGATTCGAAATCCAGAGACGCGAAGGTAATTCTAGCACTAGATCTAACAAAAGCATTCGACAACGTAAAACACCAGGCAATTCTCGCGGGACTACAGGAATTAGGAGTCGGCGAGAGGACATATAATTACGTAATGGATTTCCTGACAAACAGGACGTTGAAACTAAAGTTTCAGGACCTAGAATCCCCCACTGTCCACCTGGGAAGTAAAGGAACTCCGCAAGGCTCGGTGCTTTCCCCCTTCCTTTTTAACGTGGTGATGAGAGGCCTTCCTGCCGCTCTTAAAGTCATAAAAGACCTGAAGTTCAGCATTTACGCGGACGACGTTAATCTGTGGATTAACAATGGCAGCGATGGCAGCATAGAGGAACGCCTACAGGCGGCAGCGGACACCATTGTGTCCTGCGCTGCCGAAAGGGGTCTTTCGTGCTCTCCGCAAAAATTCGAACTTTTCATATATAATCCAAAATCAATGAGGTCCAAGGGCGACTTTAACGTAGAAATTAAGGTCGACAGCAAAACCGTACCAAGAGTCCAGCAAATCAGAATCCTCGGACTTTTTATTCAAGAGGACGGGTATAACGACGGAACGATAAACAAACTCACTACCTACGCGACGCAAGTAACAGGAATATTTAGGAGGATTGCATTCAAAGACAGAGACCTCAAAGAGAGAAGCCTCTTGAGACTGATGCAGGCGTACATAATAAGTCGAATATGCTATGCCACACCATTCCTCAACATCAGGACCAATGAAAAAGATAAGATAGACGCACTCATCAGGCGTTGCGTCAAGAGGGCGCTGGGTCTACCCATCTCCTCTTCTACGGAACGCCTGATAGAAATGGGAGTGCATAATAGCTGGACGGAACTTGCTGAAGCGGTGAGAATCGCCCAACATGAAAGATTAAGTAGGCCGAGCACGGGTCGAACCATCTTAGAATGGGTGAGTCGAAAAATAGATAGGGGCACAGCCGACAAGGTTGCCCTACCACCACAATGTCGCGAGAACATCATTGTCCGTCCTCTCTCCCGCAACATGCACCCAGAATACCACAAGGAGAGACGGGAGAAGAGAGCAGAAGCACTGGTTAAAAGTGCAAAAGAATTCAGAGTAAAAGAGGTTGCCTACGTAGACGCTACAAGCGGCCGATCAGGGGCGGCAGTCGCCGCGGTAGTCGATGGTAGCGGCGCACCAGTCGTCTCCGCCACCATCCGAAGCAGAAACATAGACACGGCTGAAGAGGTCGCAATAGCGCTCGCTTGCGTCGGAACGAAGGCTAGATTGATATTTAGCGACAGTAAAACTGCTCTCTGGAATATCGGAAAAGGCAGCGTCTCGCAAGAAGCCGCTCGAATTCTAAAAGCTGCAACTAAAATCTATAGCAAAATCACTCTAATTTGGGTCCCAGCACACACGTCCGTCCCTGGCAACGAGGCGGCCCATGATTTAGCCCGAGACCTCTACTTCCGGGCAAACGCGGAGCCGCCCGACTGCCAGGCGATGGACGAACGTTTGCAAACCTATAAAGAAATAATCGAAAATTATAGATTAGGAAGACGTGTGATGGCGCCACCGGATCCTAGCTTAAATAATAGAGGCCATAGCCTGGCAGTGATTACAAGCCGGAAATTTCCCGAACCATGTCTGGTTGTTTCACACCCAGATAGATGAGAGAAAACACGATAAATGTAAAGCCTGCGAAGCGAGGGGGACCCTCGACCATATACTTTGCGAATGCCCTAAGTCTCCGGGCTCTAGGGACAACATTAAAAGTAGAGAAGCCTGGGTAAACCTGCTGCGAAGCGACGTCCCCGCTGACCAGCAGAAAGCCGTCCGCCTGGCGGCTGAGGCCGCGAATAACCAATGTATATTCGCCAGTCCTTAGTCGCGGAGGTTCCAGCTCCCGTTCCTCAGGCCTGCGTGCCAGGAGCTGGGAGTAGGGGACCTCCTAAATCGGTGGAAATTAAAGTTTTAATCAATCAATCAATCAAAGCGGGATAGCACATCATCAGTCGCGGTCCTCGGCGCTTAAGTTTTGTTGACAAGCAGTGTCTCAAACGCAGCAGTCAATACAACCTAATGCAAACGCTCAAAAATCATATATTCCCATTTCTGTCGGGAATACCGCAGCTACTGAAACATGCGACCGCAGACTGCTGCATAATTATTATTAATTAATTATTGGTTCACAGGAAGGGAAGGCGCAGTACCTGTCACACTTTGTTTCTGTGCACACGAACCGCGCCGTAGGGGAAGGGAGGAAGGTGGGAGTGAAAGGGGATAGAGAGAAAGAGGAGCCGTAGTGGAGGGCTACGGAGTTATTTCGACCACCGGGGGATCTTTGACGTGCGCTGACATCGCACAGCACACGGACGCCTTTTCGCTTCGCCTCCATCGACACGCAGCCGCCGAGGTCGGGTTCGAACCCGGGTACTCCGGCGCAGTAGTCGGGCGTCTTACCGCTGCACCACCCCGGCGGGGCAACTGCTGCCTAGCAAAATGCAGTTTGAACAAGCCACTCTTCGCCTTCTGTACCTACGATGAAGTTATCCGAATACCTTTTTTTTGTGTTTTCTGTCGAACGTCTGTCGCGGCGTCTCAGTGGCAGGGCGCTCAACTGCTGATATCGAGAACGGGGGGTTCAATCCCGACTGTTTCGAAAGGCACTCCTCGGCTGTGGGATTTGACAGCACGTTAAGCCATCCCACGTGTCAACGACGCCGGAGACTACCCTTACATCATCCGCTATATATTGCCGACGTCGCATGGCGCGTTAAACCTATAAACGTATTTCTTGTTTTTTTCTGCTGAAGGCTTCTGCGCATCTGTAACAGTAGTGGTGAGCGCATTTCGTTTTAGAGAAAGGCTTGAACGTTTGAAAAATAAATCTTCCTAGCACGTGTTACACTACATATTGCATAATAGGTATATATCAATGTACAGTGGTAGTCCATTAGAATCATTAGAATGCCCTTTCGTCTGTGCTGTCTTTCGAGCATACTTATTGTTTCTGACAAGGGGAGTAAAATAGCTTCATACGGGCTTAACCGGCAGTGTTTTCTTCGGGAATAAATACATATTTATGGTCGCATAATAAGATGAACTCCATTGCTATCAGAATAGTTTTATATCGGGCCCATGTTTTGGAAGTAAACCTAATATTTTGCTTCGCAAAGGATTGAGACATTGTTCAACAATAATTACAATAATAAATAAACCTTCAGCCTTCAAAATTCTATGCCAGAACTCAACAGCGACCAAGCGCAGTTTTTACAATGTCTTCGCAGCTACTGATTCGTAGCTTGACGTTGCTGAAACCTAATCGCCGATAGTCCTAAATTTTGTCAAATGTGTAAAAGTTCTGTCACGTGGTGAAATTTATCGTCATTGAAAAAAACAGATTTCCACTACTAATTTACCAATTATCAACATTACACGCATCATAGGATGGTGGCATCATCAAAATGACAAACCCTGGGACTGTTCGGGCTGCTCTCCAGGCAGTCTCTTCCCCGTATGAGACGATTACGGAGGTGAGGAAGTTTGGACGTAGCTTGATCATGTGCTGATCATCAGACCTTGATTGCGTTAAGGGTCTCCTTAAAAGCAATTCACTTGAATTTCTTCAGGTGAGCAGCTTTATCCCTTCTGATTGTACTTGCTCAAAAGTAATGGTCCAAAAGGTAAGCTCTTCTTTAACTCCAACTGAGACACTCAAACTTCTCTCTGCGGCGGTTGCGTTGTATCTGCACCCGTGAAGTTAGCAATATGCGGGTGCCAATAGCTAATAATGTCATATTTGCGGGAACTTCAAACACGTCAGATGTATAAGCATGACCTTTGAGATTTGGTGTTGATCCTCTTTCATCTAAGCCAATTGATTGCGCCAATTACTGACGATATGGAGATAGTGCTAGTGGTTGCCTGTCCAACTTGCATTGTTATAATGAAACAAAATGAGAAATGCCGCCTTTCGGTGGAGCCTATACTGCAAATTCCTCGGCGTGTTAATCTCGTACTCAGGAATTACAAATTCTAGATGTAATGCACCGTGGGCGATGCTCACGAAGTGGAGCCCGATCAGGTGTGCCGCTAGACGTATCAATCTCACAGGCAATAATAACTGCTGTGGAAGCCTCTATGTCTAAAATGATGGACAGTGTAGTTACTGCTGTCTCAGAAGATTTTACTCAAGTTTTGGCAGTTCACCTGACACAAGCCTTGCAAACATAAATGGCCCTCATATGATAAACCGGTCTTCTGAAATTTCTCAGCCTCCGAAAATAACTAGTGTTGCTTCTGCTTATACTGGGACTGCTCGTCCAGGTGAAGATTGAATCAATAATTCACAGATAGTGGAATCAGACAACCGAGTTCTAAAAAAGAAGTTCGTCTCGCTTGTCTAACCGTTCTTGTCCGCGATTCCAGCCAAAATCACACAAGCATCAGCTTGACTCCAAGCCAAAGGAGAATATTTTGAGGCAGGCCGTTTCTCTTGTATTTCGGAATCATAGAAGTGCTAAACGTTATCCAGTGGCACTGCCGATCAATTCTCTCAGCTTGAACAGATTTAGTTTACATTTCTTCACAGCATAATCCAGACATTATTATTTTTCAAGAGACGTGGCTAAAACGTGACAAGCACTTCTATTTATAAAATTATCGCTAATTCCTACAATATCGGCAGTTAAAAAGAGGAGGTATAATCGTTACTATTTCTTCAAAATTGTGTCACAGGGCTGATATTTCTTTCCAGTTATCTTCCCAATTTGTGAGTTATTGGCTCTACATTTTGGAATTCTAGGCGCTCTTCGTTCTCATTAGTGAATCTATTTTCCTTGCGCTGTACAAGACACTAGACCTCTAGATCTTTTATTACGTAACTGTCGGAACCCAGTTACTTTGGCTAGTGATTTAATTAGCATCGTTTGTCGTGGGGCGCTACAGACAGATTTACGAAAGCGGCGTCGGGATTGGGTCACATATAATAATGTTTGTAGAACTTCGGGTTCGGCCACTTTCACACGAAGGAACACTCAATCTGTGTTAGATCTGTTTACCACTCCCAGCCTCTCTGTGACTAATTGGCCGACAATTGACTGGTGACCTTTAGTGGCCACATACGAACCGTTCTAGAGCGCAGCTCTTTGGCGCACGTTCCTGGCTTTCGAGTCGTCGTCGTTGTCCTTCATAACTAGCTCCACTTTCACTCCAACCTTCATTCCTTCCCTTTACGGCGCGATTCAGGTGTCCACAGAAACAAGTGTGAACGATATTGCGCCTTTACATTCCTGTGCGCGATTCAGGTGTCCAGAGAAACGAGTGTGAGAGATACCGTGCCTATCCATTCCTGTGAACCAGTTATGAAAGGCACGCTTCAGTGCTCAAGTGGAAGACGTGACCACACATGGTACACACTGCAAAGACGATAAAGTGGAAGACGGGACCACCCATAGTACTCACTGCGAAGATACGAGATCCCGGCTATCAAACTAGCTGTATGTACGCAAACTACATCAAAATATGATGCTGTTCTCTGTGAGTGTGTGAATTCTCGGTTACTGCACATGCTACCATGCAGTTCTGTGTGGGCCCTCAGTCACAGAGAAAAGCATCATATTTTGATGTAGTTAGCAGTTGGCGTATATACAGCTAGTTTGATAGTCCTGATCTCTAGCAGATCGTCCCTTGGCTTTCGATGAAGAACTGGCCAGGATCTAGCCCTCCCTCATTTTCCTTTAGAAAATACTGCTCGAAATTCGATGAGATGCTTCCTAACCTTTGCTACAGCGTTTTCAATAATAATAATAATAATAATAATAATAATAATAATAATAATAATAATAATAATAATAATAATAATAATAATAATAATAATAATAATAATAATAATACCAGAGCAGGCGGGATCGATTTCCGGCCTCGGCGGCCGCTTTTCGATGGAGGCGAAAAGCAAGGCGCCCGCGTGCTGTGCGATGTCAGTGCACGTTCAGGAACCCCACGTCGTCGCAATTACTGCGTAGCCCTCCTCCCTGGCTCCTCTTTCTCCCTTTCCACTTTCACTCCCACTTTTCACCCTTCCATTACGGCGCGGTTGAGGTGTCCACAGAAAAGAGGTGAGACAGTTACCGTGCCTTTCCATTCCTATAATTCAAATCAATCATGGTAGACAAGAATTATAAGCTGCGTTGAGCCATACATGATCACAGGAGTGGCGCAGCCATCTTCAAAACCTGATTTGGTTAAGGGACTCGGCTGCGGATCCAAGAGATAAAGGTTGGATTCCTGGTGGAGAGAGGAGTTATTTATTTATCTTGAAATATCTGCTTCACGGTAGACTGGTGGTGGTAGAAAACATTTATATAGGACAAATACAGGAGGTTATGCGTGAGCTGACCCTGAAGGGGCCAACCCTCACAAACACTAGGTGGAGGTCCCTAGTTCGGGACTCCAGTGACGTCTGCCGCCGCTCGGGCTTGCCCGACTAAGGCCCGTTGGGCCTTCAGGTCGGAGCAGCCGAGCAGGGTCGCCTCCCAGTCCTCCCGGGTTGGGTTGGGGTGAGGGGGGATAGCCGGATTTGAGGGGCAGGCCCACACAATGTGGTAGATGTCCGAAGACACCACCCCACAGTGCGGGCAGCTGCCAGAGAAAGCAGGGTCGAAGTGTTTTAGAGCTGCCGGACACAGCAGTGTGTTGGTATAGAGGCGGAGTAAGAGCCGCTCATCCACCTTTGAAATGCCTTTACATGGGCGCGGGTAAAGGCTGTGGCTAGATTGGTAGTAATTTACGATATCTTTGAGTGTATAAGCCGGATTAGGATCAGCGTCCCGGTCGGAGGGGGAGGAGGAGGAAACTTCCCGGAGAGAGAGCGCGCGGGCGGCGGCGTCGGCAGCCTCGTTTCCAGCCAGCCCCTGATGAGCAGGAGCCCAAATAATATGTCGGGTAGCGGGGTCCCCAATGTAGGAGCTATATTGAAGTATTCGGTAGGCTAGATAAGGGGTCCAGCCCTGTTCGACATTCCGACAGGCCCCTCGCGAGTCGGAGATTATATATTTCGAGTCAGAGTGGGAAGCAGCCAATGCTATGGCGACCTCCTCCGCATGAGTTATGTTGCGGGCCCTGAAGCTAAGACCGTTGACTGTTTTCGCCTCATGGACGACTGCGGCCATGTACCATCCCCCATGGTGCGGGCCAGAGGCGTCCACACAAAAAAACCCGGGTTGAGAACCATAATGGCGTGCCAGGGCTTCCGCCCGCGCCAGGCGTCTGCCATCATAGTCTTCGCGTACCATTTTGGTGGGAAGAGGGCGTACGCGGAGGGCGCATCTCCACGGCGCTGGAATGCGTGCCCGTTCTTCCATAAGTGTCGTATGTTTGATGTGGAGCCGGGCAAGAAGGCGGCGGCCCGACTGCGTCTGCGACAAACGCGTATATTGATTTGTGAGGTGCGCTTCCCTCAATTCCCTGAAGGTGTGCACCATTCCCAGCGCCATGAGGCGCTGGTTTGAGGTATTCACCGGAATATCGAGGGCCCGCTTAATGATTTTGCGGAAAATGACCTCGAGGGCATCCTCATCTTGCTTCCGCAGGTGGAGATATGGAGTCGAATAAAGGATTCGACTGGTTACGAAGGCGTTTGCCAGCCGCAAGGCATCCTTGCTTCGTAACCCCCCGCGTTTATTGGAAACCCGGCGGACCATGCGGCCCACCTGGTCCCCCACCTTGCGGAGTTTAGCCAATGTGGTGTCTGGCTTGCGGTGTTGGTGAATGAAGAGTCCCAGTACTCGGACTTCTTGTGTTTCTGGAATTGGACCTGATTGAAGAGTAAGTTGAATTTTAGTAGTGCATTTTGGAGAGGGGCGGATGTGCACAAATTCCGATTTCTGTGGGGAGCATTGAAGGTCGCAACGGCTAGCATAGCGGTCTACTATAGTCGCCGCCTGCTGCAGGCTGGCCTCAATGTCTCCAAGTGACCCTGTGTAGCCCACAGGGTGATGTCGTCGGCGTACAGAGCATGCTGCACGCCCTCGACAGCACCCAGCTGTGCCGGCAGGCGCATCATGGCCAAATTGAATTCACGGTAGACAGGCCGCTGACATTTTCGGGTGATGACGACACAATCTCGGAAAATCCTGCGGAAGCTCACGAATAAGTGCCGGCCAGACAGTTCATGGCCGCTTGTATGAGCCATTAAAGGTTTTCGCCTTAATACAAAGTTGTGCTTGGTAGCCATGCCAACATACGGTTGGGAAGCGGGAAAGCCGGCTGCATGCGGACTGAAATATCAAATCGGTGCCATCCACTACGCTAAGCAACTAGTGCTTCGAAATTACAGGGCAAGGGGAAACAATATCCTTTAAGGGCATGGAACGACAGTTTTGAGAGCTCCCGCCCTATTCTCCCTTTAAAGATCCTTTTTCACACGCATCCATTAATATCGTTTTCTCACTGTTCCATTAGTTTGTGCTACTTTTATCCAGTATAAACTTATGAGCTTGTTGTTATAAGCTGGCATATTATGCGAAGGATCCCCGGGAATAAATATAAAAGCGCTAATGCACGGCCTAAGTAACAGAAGTTCAAGAGATCAAGATCCTGGGGCTCAGGCTACAAACAAACTCTGGAAACACGCCAGCAATCAACAAAATGCAATGGGCGGTTCACCAAACAGCCAGACTAATACAAAGAATCACTAATAGAAAACGAGGCATGAAAGAACACGACCTCTTCAAACTCATAGACGCCTTCATCATAAGCAGGATTACATACTCCCTCCCGTACTTAAAATTCCAAAGAAACGAAGTTGAGAGAATCGACGCCATCATTAGAATGGTTTACAAAACAGCAATGGGCCTGGTTCGCTCGACTCCCAATGAAGAGCTTCTCAAAATCGGGGTCCACAATACCTACGAAGAACTCAAAGAAGCTCAACGAACTGCCCAAATAAGGCGCCTATCCAGCACGCCCGCCGGTAGGACAATACTTGAAGGATTAGGTATTGAGGGCGAACCCCTACAAGACCTCCCTCTAACTATTCCACGCGATATCTGAAAGAGGATCACCATCAAACCTCTTCCTCGGAACATGAACCCCCACGCCCATCAAGGCCGAAGAAAAGCACGAGCTAAGAGCCTGCACAAAACCCGGAGCCGGCTACAGGATGTCATCTACGTCGACGCCGGAGAAGACGCTGAAGACCCTAACAAGTATTCGATATGTGGAGTCACACAGCCCAACACTAACCCCGCGACACTCGTTATGGCGGAGACTGTTTCCACATCCAGACCCCTAGTGGCGGAGGAGGCCGCCGTGGCCATCGCTTTTACTAATGCAACAACCATAGTAAGCGCTCCAAACTGGCAATCTGTAACTTTGCTAGAGGTTGAGTCTCCAAACTCGCCTCACAAATACTCAGTGAAATAAGAGAATCTCCTCTCGAGAGAGATATCGAATTTATATGGACCCCAGCTCATGCGGGGAATCCGGGAAATGAGGCTGCCCGCCAATACGCTCTAGAATTAGCCGGCCGAGCGGTGGCGCAAAATCAGGAACCGGAACCCTTCGGTGAGCCAGCAGTATCATACCACGAACTCACTGCATATTACAAAGCAATGAGAACACTCCCACCACCCCATAAAACACTGACCAGACAACAACAAGTAATATGGAGACAGCTACAGACGGGGACCCTCCCCAATCCAAACAACATATCAAAATATGATCTGGGCTTGCAAAGCCCATAATCCTCCCTCAGAACTCTTGCCTGATCCCTCTAAAGAAGCTTGGGACAAGCTAAGGTCTAGCAATGACCCTGGCCTTCAGTTCAAGGCCGTCGAATGGGCCGGCGTTGCCAAAAGTTTCCACGGCCTGCGGCACGCTAGCTGACTTCCCCTATTCCTCCCACTTATTGTGAATAAAGGTTTAACAGCCTCAGCCTAGGATGAGCCTGTCTTACTCAAAAGTTAGGAGTTCATGGGGGTTCGATAAATGTTACTCTGCCACCTTCGAAAAAAACTACTTTATGGGCAGCGTCCTTTAAATCGACAATTTCATGCGTTAGTTTGAGGTCGCCCAAACCTATGGCCAGCTAGCTCCCGCCATTTTTGTTGGTCACAAGAGCGATGGCGTATTTTTCACTGTCTTTGCATGGTATTATAAGTGAAATGGTCTTTGACGCTGCATCCCAAAAAAGGAATCTAACAAAACACGAGGATGAAGCGTTGGCATCAACATATTTTAGGTCTGTCCTAGAAACACACACAGAGCGCAGGCTATGAATAAGATTTTTATTAGCCTCAGGCATAAAGAGTGAGGCCTCAGTTCAATAATTTCCGGCACTGTGCCTCCATGCACAGGTATTAATAAAGGAGCTTTTGTATAGCTGGTGAATAACGAACCTGTCTGAGCGGATGAGGCGGCCCTATCTATCTAAGCAGTAGGCCTGATTGTGTTTAGGCTGTGGAGGGAGTCCCCCTGCGCTGGTTTAATGCTAGGAATTCACAGCTGTGTTTCATTAAGAAGAGATCACAGAATCTCAGTAGTTATACGAAAATCCTTTAACATCTAATAGACGCGAAGCTATGCAGTGCCAAGCAATAATTTTGAAACAATGCCATCCTGCGGCCCAATGTTCAGCGCAGCTAGTGACTGTCATAGGAGCCCCGTCATTTTTTGCCCAGCACATTATTTCCGAATCATATTAACACTCTATCCTGAAGGGCATGAAATTGCATTTTTCATTAGTCCAGATATGCGATCTGAAAGCTAATATCTTTATGATCACTTCGCAGTGGAATATATTTCTATGTATTCTACTGACATACAGAAAGGTGGTCTCTTTTAGAACTAGAAAAACTGCACTTGCTTGATATTATCAATTATGATTGTCACATTTGGTTTAATGTTATAGTCCTGTGAAGCCCCGAACACTATTAAAACCAATGAAATTCTGAGGGGCAGCGTGGATGTCACTATTTAATTGCTATACACACCCCCGATGCGTGTGTGTCGCCACGCTACTATCAAATACGTACACCCGTCGCATTGAGTTTGTATCAACTGGGTTGTCGCGCCTGGTGATTCCGAATTTTTACATCGGAGGATACGCGCGAACAGGCCGGCTTTGAGGACGTTGTGGCCGCGTTCTGTGGCTCTCTCCCCCATCCGCCTGATGAGATAGCCTCGTCGCTATGCGCGAGCAACAAAGGAGGAAGTTTATGGCATGTTAAAGATCATGCACAGGGTTTCTGCGCCTGGACCAGATTGGCTAGTAGCCGGATTTTGTTACACCTGTTTTGATGCCCTTGGCGACTCCATCATGCAAATAGTGAATGCCTTCCTTGAAGAAGGAGTCAAACCGCACTCATTTAGGGAGGGCAGGATAGTTCTAGTCCCCAAACAGGAAATGGTGCAGTCGTGCCCTGAAACATGGCGGTCAAATAACCATCCTAAACACAGACTACAAGTAAGTCGCTTCGTTCTTCGTTGACCGCTTGAAGACTTTGTTGCCGGATCTTGTTAGCCCCTACCAGTCATGTGCGGTACCAGGACGCTCCATCTTCGCATCGCTGACGCTCACGCGCGATGTTTTCGTGTATGCACGGGTCAAGGGGTTTAACGGTGTGTTCGTGTCACTCGATCAAGCAAAGGCCTTCGACAGAGTAGAGCATCGTTATCTGTGATCGGTGCTACAGTGTTTTAAAGTTAAATTGGTTCACAGGAAGGGAAAGGCGCAGTAACTGTCACACTTGCTCTGTGGACACCCGAGCCGCGCCGTAAGGGAAGGGAGGAGGGTGGGAATGAAAGTGGAAAGAGAGAAAGAGGAGCCGTAGTGGAGGGCTACGGAGTAATTTCGACCCCCTGGGGATCTTTAACGTGCGTTGACATCGCACAGCACACGACGCCTCTTCGTTTCGCCTCCATCGAAACGCAGCCGCCGCGGTCGGGTTCGAACCCGGGAACTCCGGCACAGTAGTCGGGCGTCTTACCACTGCAGTGTTTTGGCTTGCCTTCAGGCTTTGTTACCCGAGTGGCGTCTTTATATGAAGATCTGAGTGCCAATTTCATTATAAATGGTTCAGCTTCCGCCTCATTTCCAGTGACACGCGGAGTACGCCAGGGGTGTCCATTGTCTCCAGCACTTTTCTAGCCGGCCTTAGAGCCCCTGCACCGCAGAGTTTATGTACCCCCAATATTCGTGGGTTTCCCATGACTGGGAAGAAATCAATTGTCGTTTCGGCGTATGCCGACGGCATATCGTTGTTCCTTCGTGACGCCTGCAGCATGAGCAGCTCTATGCAGATTTTCCAGAATTACGCTCGTCTTAGCGGAGCCCAGCTAAACGGGGACAAGAGAGAAGCTCTTCGGTTTGGTCTATATAACGATCCGCTTCCCATACGCATCCCTTATATACGGGGTGCTAAAATTTTAGGTATCGTTTGTGGGAAGGGTGTGTGTGCCCACGAGTGTCGGATGAGGCCATCTCTAGGACAACTAGCGCATTGAGCACTGCTGCATAGTTTGACCTGTCCATGGAGGCCAAAGTGAACTTGATTAAGACTCGTGTGTGCGGCTTCGCCTATCACGTTCCCGCACCACAGTCATGCCCCGTCGAGTAGTAGGCCGCTTAGCAACCATCATCGGCGCTTATATTTGGGATGGTGGCACAGCGCTCGTCGCGCGCCACATATGACACTCTTGCGGACCTCGCTGCCGTGTGTTGCGGCAGTAGCCCGCAACTTAAGTAACAAACTTGTGCCAACACTCGTGCATGATGAATCCTACCTAGGGCGCTCATTACTATTGTATTTTTTGAGCTCTGCTCGTCGCGTGTTGGCCCCAGGCCGCCACTCAGGCCCGCAAGCAGAGAGGCCCCTGGCCTCTCTGCTTTTGTCAGCGCTCGCCACCACATTCAATCGGGCGCTCGCGTGAATGAGCATCTCACCTGCAACCGCGAAGTCGAGACAGCGCGCTCAACCCGGTGTACAAAAAAGGGGGGGGGGAAGAAAAGAGCGGTCAGCGGTCCTGCCATGGCTCGCCTGTTGTCACGAGTGCAGTGCTATTGTTAGGCGCTCGCCACAGCATTCCATCGGGTGCCCGTGTGAATGTGTGTATCGCCCGCGACTGCGGGGTGAAGACGGCGCGTGCAAGTTGGTGTTCTACCCGTCACTGCCTGTCACTCAGCTCGCAACGCTCGTCACCCTCAATGGCTTTGCGTGCTTCGCCAGGTGCCTTGCGGCGCCATCCTGTCTGCACACCACCTGCGGCCACTCCTGCTACGAGAACAAAGAGCTAGAGTGGCAGCCACATACTTTCCTCGAATTCCCGCTGTTATCGTTGTGCCCATCTGCCGCCACGTGCCACGGTTATTTTCTGCTGAGTAAAGTGATACGTCGTGTGCGGTACTATAGCGTCGTTGCCTTTTCTTTCCTGCAAGCCAATTCGCAACGCAACTGATTCTTGCTTTTCTGCGTCTGCTTCTGTATGCTGTGTGGTGCGGCTTTCGAGCCAGATGTCCATTCTGCGGCTTTTCAATTGAAAGGCGCAGAGCGGACGTCTGATTCAGATGACTAGCGAGGTTATCTTCGTACATGCATGAATGGCCTTGCATGATGATTTCATCGGTTATTACCCGATGTGGCGTCATTAGTGCTAACACGTTTGGCTGCACACAATACACGGAACATCCTCCGGCGTAAACAGCATCGCTACTAAATGAAATCTTTGAGTCTGCATTCGCGATGAAATGTTTACGATAGGCGAGTATGCAGGAAACATTACAGCCGATTTACAGAGTTAAACGCGAAGTAGGTGAGCAGTACTGCTTACCCCTAAGCATTTTTACACTTTGTTATACGTAGCACTGGTTGTCCCTACTATACTTTCATAAGCGTTTCTACACTTTGTCATGGTTGTTGTCCTCATGAGCAAGCAGCCCAGTAAGAGGCTCGGAATCGAGATCGAGGAAGCACCGCTCGGTGGGTGATTGTGGTGAAAACGTTCGCTGAAAGCAATGTAGAGAGTGGCAACAACCCTCCCGTACATGGCACGGGACATCTCTAAAGGTCCACCCTTACAGAGCAGAGGACAGCCCTTAGAGGGCTATACACTTCAGGGAATCACTTATGACCCGGCCCTGGTCTATAGCAGTGAAGCTGGCCTAAAGTACCTGTTCTGCACGTGGGCGACCACTGTGAGCAGTAATGATCACCGCTGCTACATCCGCTGCTCTCCCCATAAGTCTGAGTTTGTGCACATACGCCAAACACTAAAGGGCGCAGCGAAAATGACATTGTCCTTTGAGACAGCGCCAAGCCCTGGACGTGTGCGAATCATAGCGCTGGAGCTATTTAGAAATCATTAGAGACGGCCAGAAACGACACTGGCCAAAATACATAATTGGGAGATCAGGTGGGTCGCATGATCCACCGGAGTTCTCACAAGTGGGGAAGGGGGGGGGGGGGGGGGGTTACGATGCAAGGATGCCTTGCAGCTGGGAATTCTTTATTCGACTCTATACCTCCACTGCAGAATAAAAACGAGGATGCACTTGAACTCAATCTCCGCAAAAATATTAAACGGGCTCTCGACCTCCCAGTGAACACCTAAAATCAGCATATCCTTGAGCTGGGCAAGGTGAGCACGTTTCGGGAGCACGGAGACACCCACTTTATCAACCAATGTACATGTCTCTAGAATACCGGGTCGCCGCCTTCATGCCTGACTACATACCCAATACACCATCATCATGGAAGAGCGCTTACGCATTATCGTTGATATGTGGTATATTTTCACCCTCATAAGAAAGGAGTAGTTATGGCAAGGAACGGCAGCTGATATGTGGTAGACATTTGCCCCAAAATATACGGGGCACTTACGGTTTTTAAAGGGACCAAAGGCTCACTTATAAAATACGGTCATTTGCAGTTATTATGAGATGTTTTAGCGCTGCCTTTACCAATGCGATTAGGTTCGCTATATTTCTCAATTACGGAGCGCACACGACCGCCACGTGCCACGGTTTATTTTCTGCCGAGTAAAGTGATACGTCGGGTGAGGTACTACAGTGTCGTTGTGTATATGTACGGCGACACACTCTCACCACACTGACGACCAGAAACGTAAATGCTGCAGTCCGGTGCACTTTACGTGTGGCGTTCTCACCCTGTTCGTGTAAAACATAGACAGAACTGGGTTATCTGGTGGTGCTTGGTTTAACGCAAAATCATCCAGAAAGAGGGATATATCCCCCTCGAATGTTCTACCTATATTTTAAAACGTAATGCTGCGAGTAACAGAGAGGAAACGTAAGCAAAGCGCATCAGATGCCTTTACATCCTAGTGGATACCAGACTGCGACACTGTGGTGCCATTTATACATACAACGTCACAGCCACGCGCAGCGTATCGTCGGATCCGGCGGAAAAAAGGAGACTTATGACGGCAGGGTACTTATTGCAACTTCGAAATTCAGTCGCACTGAAGAACAGTGGCAGTGGCTGCCGTGAAAGCAACCCATATCAACGTTTGGCCCGGCTCTAGTGTGTGTAAACCATAACAGGAATAGAGGAAGTAAGTTTAGAAGACATTTGTAATGAGGCCTTTTATTTTTTATTTTATTTGAACATGCCTTAGCGAAATATGTCTAAAACAAATACTACCACAGAGAGTACCGTATTTAACCAAGCCTAAGGCGCCCCCAAATGTAACGCTCATCAATTGTATATGACAGAAATAGAAAAATAAACGAAAGCGATGATTATAACCCGCATCTCGCAGAATGCCGTGAGTTCATCTTCACGGTCTAGATACCTCCCCGCCTGCGGACCATACCAGCCTTTGCTTGATGTCTTGCTCTCAAAGATTGACTTTTTCAGTCTTCCCCAGTCATTGACACAACTCAAGCACGATGACGCGCTGCTTCCCTATTGCCGCTGCCATCAGCACGTAAATAACTTAATGCTTAAAAATGTTCTGGCGGCAGAAGCCACGTGTTCTAATTGCCGCCGCTGAATTCATTCTCGACAAGAGTCCCTACGGATCGGGCAACAACAACACCGCACCGATTGAAAATGGCTACTGCGACGACAAAAACAAAGAGAAAAAGTGCTGCTATGGCTGCCACCCGAATGTGTGCTGCCGCACCAGCATTATGGAAATGACGATGAGCAGCTATAGACCAGTTTCAGTTTGTTCTTGAATCTAACGCGCATGCTAATTTCACACCCATTAACGCCGACAAAATGTGCACGATGAAATTGGTAAAATATCCGATTTACAGGTCTGTGCTCAGCATAAAACTTCTGGGTACAGAAATTCTCATTTTCCACCCATCTGCGGTGGTGCAGTGGTTAAGATGTCTGTCTATTGCGTCGCGAAGTACCCGCGTTTGAAACCGACTGCCGGCGGCTGCGTTTCGATGGAAGCGAAACGAAAAAGCATCCGTGTGCTGTGCGACTTCAGTTCACATTAAAAATTCCCAGACGGTCAAAATCATTCCGGAACCCTCCGCGACGCCATTCCTTTCTTACTTATTTCACTCCCACCCTCTGCTCTATGGCGCGGGTCAGGTGTCCACATTAGGATTGTGACAGACCTTTGCTTTCCTGTGAACCAATTATTATTTGTTATTACCACCCATTCCAAGCGAGCTGTCTATAATTTAAGTTGCAGCATTCACAACGCAAGAATCAAACAATGAGATTAGAGAAACCATAAAAAAATCTGATTATAATCAGACGCAAACATGACAGGGTGTGGCAGATTTTTTAGACAGAACGCCTAAATATTTGAACGTGTCTCACTCATTTTGTACAGAAAGATGACGGCTTTCAGTTTGGGGAATGGGGGGCGGTCAGGAGGCTGAGGCTCTGCTCTCCGAGCCAACCTCGGGCTATTACCGCGGCCGTTAAGAAAGACACACCAAGTCACAGCCAGCGGGCCAAGCTGTTTATCGGAAACGGGCAACGTCCCTTCTCGGTCGGTCTCGTAGCAGCATCCGCGCGCTGTGGCGTCGCGGTGTCGTCTCCCCACGCTGCACCTCAAGACCAACGGAAGATAATTTCCAGTGCTATGAGGAGGATTGCTCTTCAAGGACTTTCTTTTGCCTTATAAGGGTGTCTCCAATGTAGTAAGGGAGCACCCAAGTGCAATGCAGTGGGCTTCGCCCC
The DNA here is from genome assembly GCF_055883805.1 of Amblyomma maculatum. Taxonomy (NCBI): domain Eukaryota; kingdom Metazoa; phylum Arthropoda; class Arachnida; order Ixodida; family Ixodidae; genus Amblyomma; species Amblyomma maculatum. Next base: position 134,120,033 of record NC_139354.1, read on the forward strand.
CACTGTTTTTTCCGATGGCAGGGACATTGTGAAGGACTACAGCGCTTTCCTCTAGGGCTCACCTGCAGTCCTCGAGGTTCGAGTGAATGCGAAGCGGAATATCATCGCCGCAGACATGTCCACGGAGGCTGCCCGTGAACAGCTCCTGGCTCTTTCCTCACTGCTGTCCACACCGGTACATGCGTTTAAGGCCTCCCAACGCAGCAGCTACGTGGGAATGGTGTACGGCGTCAATCGGGAGGTGAGCGACAGCGTCGTGGCCGACTCCATCGAGGCCGACGTGGGTATCGTCAGCCTGCGGCGCAGCGACCAAGCCGTGACGATCCGGTTTGCTGCTCCACCTCTAGACCACGTCCTCATCTCTGGGATGCGGTTCCGTGTCCGCCCCCTCATGGCCCGCCCCTTGCAGTGTCCCCTGTGTGGAGGGTACAATCACACCAGGTCTGCTTGCACCCGACCACCACGCTGCACCACCTGCAGTGGGCCCCACCTCCGGAAGGACTGCACGGGCCCCGCTCCGAGGTGCATCCACTGCAGTGGACGCCACAAGGCCTCGGACCCATCCTGTCCACGCTGGAAACAACAAAGTAAGTTGACCACCGCACTGCGCAGTAACCCCAGCCCAGAGGCAAGGCGGACCATCCTCGCCGAGCTGCGCTCCCAGCAGCCGAGGCAACGCCGGACTGGAGCCACAGCTCCCCACGGGGGAAAAGGTAACTACGCAGGGGTCCTCAAGACCAGACCTCGCCCTGCAGCCCAAGGCCCTGCCAAGCCGCCTGCCACAGTGGGTGAGGTGCAACCAGGCGTGACCGCTGCCATCCGACTGGCGGTCCAAACCCTCCTCTCACAGCTTACCCCCACCTCCGGGGCACGTAAGCTCTACGAGGCAGCTCTCCTTGCAGAGAGCCCTTCACTCCTTAATCATGGCGAGCCGTAGAGGAAACGCAGAGAAGCCACGCGTCCTCCAGTGGAATGTGAATTCCCTACGCGCTCGCCACGCTGACCTACGAGACATTATTTTGCAGGGAATCATGAACGTTGACGTCCTGGCGCTTCAGGAGACCAGGATACCTGTAGAATCTGCTCGCGTTCCGGGCCACACTGGCTACTCTGGCCTGTTCTGCTGTGCCCTCGGTTCATGTGCAGATGCCCCCAACCTGGACCCGTCCCATCCTCAGGACCGACCCCGCACCGCCATCTATGTGCGTAACACCATCCCGCACACGGTGCTAGATGTCGCTGCCAAGGACCTGGGTCACCTCGAGATTTGTGCCATCCGTGTCCGTCTGGGCAACACAGACACCTCGGTGGCCTCGGTCTACGTCCCCCCGGGCGTCCCAGGGGATCCTTCCTGCCTCACGGCCCTGCATTGCCGCCTAGGTAACGATGCCGTAATCTGTGGCGATTTCAACTCTCACCACAGGGCCTGGGGCAGCCAGACATCCTCAGCCAGGGGCAAGAAGCTGCTGGATTCCATTTCAGCCGCTGGCATGCGGTTCCTGAGGCCCACGGCCCCAACCTTCATCAGGCCTCGCTGCTCGTCCATCTTCGACCTGGCCCTGCTGACGGAGGCCTGCTTCTACACCTGGGAGCGAGCGGCAGACTCCCTGGGCTCCGACCACTTCCCCATCTACCTGACACCTACCAAGCAGCGTCGACAACGAGACAGGGTGTATCGGGTAACGAGGTGGTCTCAGTTCAGGGAGCTGACCAAGGGTATCCCACACGCAGGCGACTTCCTGACCCTCTTGGGAGAATGTGCCCAGAGTGCCACCGCGACTGGCCATGCCCCCAGACTGACCCCGGTGCCTGACCTCCGGCTACTGGGTCTTCGAGCAGCTAGGCGAAGGGCGGAACGCACAGCCAAGCGAACGGAGCTCCCCAAGGACTTGTCCAAATGGAGGAAGGTCGACGCCTGCTGCCGCCGACAATCCAACCGACGGGGAAGAGAAGGCTGAGGCAGCGTCTGCCACAAACTTCAAACCGCCCTACAGTCAGCGACAGCATGGCGTCTCTTCCGATCTCTCCTGCAGGTGACCGTCAACCGCCATCCTGTCCTGGGCGCCGCCATCGCCAGAGGGGTGTCCTACCAGGTGTTAGCCGAGGAGCTGCCAGACCACCTGTCCAAGGCCGCCCGCCCCGCCCTCGGCACTCTACCAAGCCCTCCGCTACGTGAGCCTCAGACTCGCCACTCTCTTCCTCCCGCAGCAACCTTCATGGTCTCTGCTCAGTGCTCGGATCCCATCACCACCCACGAGCTTCTTCGGGCCCTCAACCGGTCCAAGAAAAAGACGGCTCCAGGTGCGGATGGGATCACCCTCGAAATGCTGCGCAACCTAGACACCCCAGAAAAGGCCCGCCTCCTGCAGGTGTTCAACGGGATCTGGGAAAGCGGCATCCTTCCCGAGAGTTGGACTACGGCCATCGTGGTCCCCATCCTCAAGGGGAAGAAGCCCCCTCAGCAGCTCTCGTCCTACCGCTCCGGTCCCTGACATCCGCAGCCTGCAAGGCCATTGAGTCCGTGGTCCTGGAGCGCCTCTCTTGGATTGCACGGGTGAAGAACTTTCTCACTGAAAGCCAGTCCGGGTTCCGGAGACTGCACAGCGGACTCCATCGCGGACGTGGTGACCACCCTGGAAGAGGCACAGTACATGGGCGACGTCGCCTTTCTCGCCCTTCTAGACGTCGAGTCTGCCTTCGACCATCTACCACACCAGGCTATCCAACAGGCTCTGGATGACCTGGGAGTCACAGGTAACCTGCGGCGTTTCATAACAGCCTTTCTTTCCAATCGTACAATGCAGGTCCGGGTTAGACAGACCCCGAGCTCGCCTCGCCCCATCAACACCGGAGTGCCCCAGGGGTCTGTTCTCAGCCCCTTCCTGTTCAACCTGGTGCTGGCCGGTCTCCCGAGCGCCATCAAACAGGGTCGGGACCACGGAGTGCTGACCTCGATCTACGCTGATGACGTGGCGCTCTGGATCCGGGCCCCAACGAGGAGGATGATCTCTGCTAGGAAAGCCATGCAACAAGCCCTCGACTCCGTGCAGCAGTTCCTTCTCGGCAGGGGGCTCAAGCTCTCTGCCGCAAAGTCGGAGGTCCTCATGGTGCACCCTTCGGGAGCACGAGCGTCAGCCCATGCAACCACCCTGATGATCGACGACACCAGCCTGCCCTGGAGACGCCAGGTTAAGTACCTGGGGCTTGTGATCGATCACCGCCTCACATGGATCCCTGCAGACAAGACCTACCTAGGTCACCTGAACCGGGTTGGCCGAGCAGCCCAATGTCTTCTTGCAGGGGGCAATGGCTGCTCAAAATCATGGGCAATCCGGCTGTTTGAGGCGGCCGCCACCTCTTCCATACTTTATGCCCTCCCTTTTGTTTTCCTCAGGCCCACCAGAGTGAACATCCTGGACGGAGCACGCAGGAAATGGATCCGACGCCTGCTGGGAGCAACGCAGTGCTTTAGGATTGCGGCAACACTGGCGGAAGCCAGTGTCTACCCCCTGACCCTGCAGCTCTTCCAGAGAGGCCTCACTCACGTGGACCGCCTTCACCACGCCCCTGGCGGAGCTTCCCTCCTGGCACGGCTGCGCAGCGCCCCCATTCACGGATGGGACTACTGACGGCTGTATACAAGGACTTCATCCGAAACGCCCCAGGGTATTCCATCCTCCCTCTTCCACCAAAACGTCCTCCTTTACAGGTCACCCTTGACCTGGAAGGGGTCAGCAAGCGCCGCTCCCCAGTTGCTGCCCTGGGCCAGGCCGCCGCAGCCCTGACTGAAGAGTGCAAAGGGAGCAACCTCCTCTTCACCGACGCCTCGGTCCTGCCTTCCACGGGCCAGGCTACAGCGGCCACGCTTCTACACCATCCTGTGCGACTCGAGGCCGGCAGTGCATCTCCTGCGCAAGCCGTCCTGCTTCCAGCTATCGGCTTGCCACCTACGAGCGCGCCTCCAGGCCCTGGAGGATATGCCGGCTTCGTAATCTCACTGCACTGGATCCCGGGCCATGCGGGCATCCAGGGCAACGATGAGGCCGATGCACTTTCCAAAGCGGCCCACTCCGACCAGGTAAGTATGACTCACCATGTATCTGCCTTTGACTTTTCCAGGCTCCCCCTCAAGAAGGCGCTGAGGGCCCTGCACCCCGATCGGCGCATCGCCGAGGGGAGGACATTCCACCGCCTGTCTGACAAGCTCGCCCGCAGGGAGCGAGCTCTCCTCCTACGCCTCCGCACGGGAGGTTCCTGGACGCCCACGGAGCTGTATGTCCGTGGTCGGGCCCCCTCCCCAGCATGCCCCTCCTGCGGTGATGCAGGAACGCTTGGGCACCTCCTCTGTGTGTGCCCGGCACACGCCCACGACCGTCGCAAGATGGAGGCAGGCTACCGGGCCCTCGGACTTCCTGCTGCCACCGAGGACCACCTGCTCTTCCCGGCCAGGAGCCCCCTGGCAGCCCACCGGCTCCTGCTGGCCTTCCTGGAGGAGTCCGGCCTGGCTGCACAACTGTAGCCTACCACCGGGCCTGCTGTCCTGCTGGCCACAGCGCTGGCGACGGAGCCGATGACGAGGACGACGACGAGAGCGACTCCACGATGATGACCACCCCTCCCCTCCCAACATCCCATCTCCCCTTCCCCCCGGGCACCAAGAGTGCCGCCGCGAATTAAGGCCGGCATAAGCTGTGTCCGGTATCCCCCCCCCCCCGAGAATAACCCAAAGACCCCAACCAACCAACCTCTCACCCACCCCCTTTCCGCAGCTGCGGAAGGAACATGTGGTAGGTATCTCTTGTTGGGGCGGGGACAGGTAGGTCACCGCCGCTTGCGGCGAGTGCCAGCCTGCCACCGACTTTTTATCTGTTGTAGTCTGTCATTGCACCCGCCATTGCTTCGATAGTGGACGACGGCTGCTGTTTTTGCGGCGCGCGTTTTTCTCTCCCTCTTCTTTTTCTTCTTTATTTTCTCTTCTGTCTGCAGGAGGCAGTGGAGGTGGCTCAGCTACAGAGCCAGTAGCAGGCCCGTGCGTTTTATTTTCCTTCTTCCTACGGCCACAGCAACAGGTGGCCAGGAGAGGTAAGATTAGAGCTCCCCTTGAAAGAGAGAGAGAGAGGGTGTTGGGCGCGTCGTGCGTTCGAGGGGAATGTTGAATTCCCACAAGTTCATGCGCAAATGCAGCAGCGCCATGAGGTAACAAATGTTTCAAGTGTTTCATAATTCTCGCTCGCTAAGCCGCAAGATCTGTGATGCTGCCGCACGTGACAGAAGGAAGCCCGAGGAAGCCCGACGACTTGCCCGGCTGCCCATAAAAGACCAGCAACACACGGACGCCCGGCGGTACAACTTGCGATGACGCGATGCAAAGTACAAGCCTGGAGACCAAGTGTGGGTTTGGATGCCGATACGCCACCGCGGACTGAGTGAAAAGCTCTTGCCACGGTACTTCAGCCCATACAAAGTCCTTCGGCGCATCGAAACGCTTAACCATGAAATCATTCGCGACTGCACACCACGTGTCAGAAGCGCAGGACGCGCCTACAAATCGTCCATGTTATGCGTCTAAATGCTTATTACGCGCGTTGAAGTCCTGGATATTTTAACTTCTCAAATTATGTTTACTTTTTTGTGTTTGTTTTGTAAGCATGGAGGCGATGCCTTTTTGAGGGGTTAGCAATCCCGTGAATCATTTGGATACTTGTTCTCTTTATACCACCGTTGGCACGTGGCCTTATCACTGTAAATCTAGCGCACGTATCGATTCTGTGTTGTTTGTTTATCATGCCTGTTGTCCCGATACGATACCATTTCTTTGTCGGGCAAGATTCGCCTAGATGTTTCTCGAAGATTAAGACCACTCGCGTGTGTTTCTGCAATGTTCCAGGTTGTGCTAGGCACCGTTTGCGGGTTTATGTCGATGTTTCTTCACAGCCTTTAAACTGAGCGTTGATGGGTGCCACGGGTATTTCTTGTCCGACGACCGACGAACACATTTGCTGTTGTCGCCACCGCCCAGTTGCTTAGTCCTTTTGCGGGCGCAAGTTAGCCAATGAAATGTTGATTCCAGTGCTAAAACTCCTGTTTCCTTTTTGGGCGCCTACAACCTTTTTACACACTACTTAACAATATAAACCAACCAAGCTTATCATAAAAATTTATGACATGGTGATTTTGTCGGAATGTGAAAATATTCACTTATTATATATCCTGCATAAACATCAGGGACATTTACTTCGTGCCTATTAACACTGTACATTTTCAGGTTAATTTACATCGCTGCTCAAATACCTTTCCGCACAATAGGTTGAGTGAGATTACAAGCCTAAAGCGAAAGCTGAACAAACATATTGGCTTGTGGGGTACGGAATGCTGTATGCTGTAATTGTTTCACCAGGGGACGTAGCAGAGACTGCCGGGTACTGGCATAAGCTGAAAATTTGCAGCAGAAGTATTTGTCCTTGTGATGCCCCTCTTTTACCGAAACTGTGTAAACAGGCGAAACGTGAGAAAGTATTAAGAAAATGAAATTACCAAGAAGGCCAATATGGTTTACAGAATCGCTTGTGCGAAACCACTTCAAATACACATAATTAAACTACACGGTGAATACCCCTACAAGTAATTTTCAAGCATCGCTCCAATTCCAAACGTTAATATTTGGTTTTAGAAGTCGCATTGAGGGCCGGGTCCGCGTTTAATTCGATAAAAATATTTCATACACAGGCGGCAACAACATATAAGCTAGCAGCCCGACGTTTAGGATGTGCTAGGAGCACTGAAAATAAATGTACGGATGGAATGCATTTTTTCAGAAACGCAGAGCCCAGAAATATTGACGCGATACTTTCTTGGTATCAAGCTTTTTATAAAGATTTTAGCGTTTTCTTTTATATGGCCATCTTTCAAAGCGAATTCCCGAGCTGTGCGTGCGCAAAGTGGGTTTTTCGCCCTAGTTTGGGCGTTACTTTTTTCGGCCATCTTAGCAATAATGGTCCTGTACATACTACGCGAGGACGCTCTGGCCCATGACGACGAGCGCGCCGGTGCCTGTTCACAACCTGCGCGATTCAAGAAACCAGCCGGCGTGGTTCGCCTAAACTACTTGAAATGCAGCTTTTTTAGGCAAAATAATATTCCTCCCCTTGTCGTCCTAACAAACTGCAGTAGTTCAGCTTCGAGGTCTGTCCTGGAGAACAACCACGGTGCGAGAGCAGACATCCGTGTCCTTTCGTAGTTTGCTTAGATTTGCGACGGCGGCCCTCGCACGCGCGACCAATGCTACTGGCGCCATCCAATTTCAGGGGCTGTAACTAACATTGTCAGACCATGGCCTCCGAGATTACCTCCGCGCGCGGGGGTGATATCGGAGCCCATGGTCAGACGTGTGTGATTTTTGGGGCCAGATTTCGCCGAGTGTCCGTTCTTTACCAAGACTTTTCTCTATGTCCACGCAGCGAATACTAAATGAGAAAAAGAGGTCGCTAAAAACAAGGTAAAATATTATTACAAATATACACAATTTTTTTATTCCAGAAACGTAAAGCGTATTATTTATTGCGTAAATATCATATTTACTGTCAAGTTGTTTGGAGAAATCTTATTTTTTGTGCTTACACGTTTGGCATCACAGTCCACACGAGCCCTTTGCATTGTTCATCGTCGAGCTGTTGCCGCTGGCATTAGGTTGCTGCTCATGGTTTGCTCCTGGTAACGCATCCTGTTGCATCGGCAATGCATAACCCCAAAAATCTGTTGCGATTACGCGCAGTCCTAAAGAGGCTGTCAGGTGGCGCTCCTTGTCTCCTTAAAGCGATTATGCCCTGACTACTTCCGACAATCATTCGCCAACTTTTCGCTGTTGGCACTTGGGTGGCGTTGAGCAGTGTGTGCTTGTTCCACGGGTTTTTTTTTTTCGACTTCCAGCTTCCTGTTTTACAGACGTGGCTACACAAAATGGGTGAGTACTTCGGGTGTTCTATGCTCAAACACTTTAGATTTTTGTGACAAGTATTCCATTGGTTATCTCGATCTGGCCCGTTCACAAACGTTCGTAATATCGCTGGCGAGCTCGACGTATGATGGCAAGTTATGCGAGCAGTGCACGGAATGCGCGCTGCGGAAAGGCGCCCAGGCGTCAGTGCCTAGCCGCATTCACCTGCAAAAAAATTTTGGTCAGCAGTCATAGTCGGTATGACTTTGAGAAAAGCCCGCTGTATTCAGTCGGTGAGGTGAATTCTAAAAGCAACAAACTAAGGTAACTTATGAGTAGCTTTCATGCCTGTTTGCTCAACATGAACCTTTTTTTATTTTCCGCTTTTTTATTTTCCCTGGTGGTTTTGTCAGCTGGTGGCATGCGAACTCTGGGGTATGATTTATTGGCAGAATGCTCATTATTTTTCATGAATCCCCATAGTAGATTATGCCGCAGTATCGCGCTGTCCTTTAGTTTTTAACAATGCAGTTGCGGTGCACCAGCATACGGACAGGCCGCTGCAAAGGCCAGCTACGCGCATAGCAACGCCGTCGCTAGGAGATTTTCTTTGTGTCTGCGTTTACACATTTGCCTCAGACTCTTCCCACAGTACGTTTCCTTGTTCTCTGGTAGCAACCCCAAGAGTCTGGTTAAATGAACCGCGCCGTCCACCACCCACTTTTCTCTAGCTCTCGCTTTCGATTACTTAGCAGCGCTTACGCGCGTGTATTATTCTAACCGCTGATAGGGGCACGCCTCGACAGCATGCACTGCCCACTCTTCGGGGCCATTGCTGCCACGCAGGATTCTGCGGCAACTGCTTCCTCCCGCGCTGGCTGCGGTGCTCAAATTCCTGGATAAGCAGTTAATTTTCTCCAAATAACTCACCATTGCATGTCGGCTCCATTGGTTTCTTGAACAGCTGCTGTATGTGCGTGCGGATTTCAAGCTCCGAAACACCAAATATTTTCCTTTCCGAAACGTGCCTAGCTTGTCTTGTTGCCATGCCCTCCTTTTCGCCGCACTTCCTGTAGCACACTCTATGCGTCGATGCACTGCGAGTGGGTGTGCCTGCCTCGACTGCTTTGATTATGCCGACTGCACTGGACACGTGCTTTTTGGTTCTCGTTATTCCGAATCGATATTTTATGCCGCGCCATTCCAGGATTTCATTTAATCACGGAAGTTCGAATAGCTTTTACTGGGCCCGCTTGACCTCATATGCGGCAAAATCATCAACGCCTCTCTCCCTGCTATCTGCATTAGTCTGCGCCGTTACAACACGAAGCATCGGTGGACTCTACGTCGTTCTTCGTACACCATGCGACGTCCCTGCACATGTGGCTTTCCGCTCCCGTCGCGGAAGTCTCTATGCCGTGGTTGTAAGTTGTCTCCGCTCGCTGAGCTTTAAGCTCTATGGACTCCTCGTGTGCCTAGCCCCCAGTTTTTTGATACGCGATATATGTACAATGGCGGGCTCTCGCTCCTTCATCGCGCCGCGCGGTAGGGGGTGCAAATCTGGTCTCGCTTTAACGCTGTGAACTTGGGATGAACACCACGTCCACATTTCCCTGCGTGGTGTGGTGTATGCTAACATGCACAAATGCTATATAGGGCGAAAGCTCAGTTTTCCTTTGCCGATGCAGCTGTTGATGGCGTCGCCTCTAGCGCCAGGAACAATCTGCTTATTATCGGTATTTTTGACAATGAATTGGTGCTATGCTATGCCGGACATTGTCAACATAGGACAAATATTTGGCCAACATTTAGTGCTTCCTGTGATGTCTCTACATGGGATGCGCTATTGTGCCGGTTCATGCTTTTCGTTGTCATCGGGCGGCGTGACCGGTGGCGCGCTATTAATGTATTGCTGCAAGTCACTAAACATATATATGCTTTACGCGCAATGACCTCCGCTTTTTCGAACTCTGTTCTGTCTTTCAGCTATCAGAGCTATCTTTTGTGTGTAAGCACCTGGGCGATAATTACGTGCATAAATGGTGGGAAGATTGCGTTATCATTCTGTCAGTCTGCTCATTACAGCCTTTTTCGACCTGCATTGACGTCCGTGAGGCGTTGGCTGCGAAATTTTATGTCATAGTGGGACTCAGTGCTGTTAGCCGCAGTATGTTTTTCACCTCGGCGTAGGAACAGATGGCAGCTTATGAGTAGTGTAGCGACCGATCGGGTGTCTGCGCGCTCTGCCTCTCACATTTGCATGTACCGCTGGCAAATTTGGCTATAGTTGAGGGGTATCAGGAGGCTCTCGTCCCCAATTAATGAAAACTTCCCTTTAAGGCTATAGCATTAAGGCTTGCGTTCAGCGAAAAACCCGCTGTTAAACCTTTCGTATCCGGCGTAGTTTTCGATGAGACTCGATTGGTCGATAGTGTCTTGACGTGAAAGTCCTAATAGATTCATACCTCGCTATGAATTTCAACCAGCACAGAACGTTCATACAGATGCCGAATTCACGCGTTGAAGAAAAGTGAATAAAGCATCATATAATAAAGCCCATTTAAGGACACTGAATGTCTCAAGTGCTTTAAATATATGAAGGATATAATTTTTTTTAAATAAATGCGCACAGTTTTTGCAGGCACGATTACAACCCGTACCTCTGGTTGCGACCGCTACACTCTAGACTTGGCCACCCAAAACCAGTTTGTACCGCTTGGAAACAAGTGGGGGCTGGTGTTATAGTCTTTGTTCTTTCACGTCAAGTGGAATGCTACCACTGTATTCTAATTTGATTGTGCAAAATGAATAAGAATCATTAGCCTCTATCGTGCCATGCCCTAACGGCCGAGCAAGTTTCTCTCGCGTTTTTTTTTCTCTCTCCTGGTTTCCTGTTTCTGCGCTAGAGTACAAATATAAAAAGTTGTTCTTCGGGCCTTCACTTCAGAGTGTAAATTCGTTCCTAAAATCGGCACAGGATCACCTTTTTTTTTCTCGTGTAAAAAGCTATAGAGGGGATTTATAACTTTTCGTGTATATTCTTCTCTCGTCTCACTCGCAGTATGAAGCTTTTTATGGCGAATGGTTGGGCATTTTTTATACAATATGCGTCCAATTTGTACTCCCCAGTTCATCAGACTTCTGTGTATGCTAGAAAAAAGATATTTTACCTGCCTTGAATTCAATTGATGGTGTTTGCTCTCTTCGTTACGTTGCTTGTTTGTGCATGTAATCCAGTTAGTACACAAACGTATGCAGGATAGGTAAAATTCTTTTTCTAGAGCTTGTCATATTACATACCATGGAGGCGGTGCAGTACGTTATTGTACTGCGAATGACCTAGCATTAACTAGATTGTAATCTTGAGTATATATATCCTAGTTGTATCCTTCTTTTTCGATGGAAGTGATGGAGGCGCTCATGTGCTCTGTAATGTCAGTGCATGTTAAAGAACTCCAGATGGTCGAAATTTCCGAAGCCCCTACTATGGCCTCCATCGTAGCCCGAGTCGTTTAGGACGTTAAACCCAACCAACTGAATGAAATCAAAGTTTAGTAGAAGGGGGCTCGCAAGGTCTTTTTATATCTTGCGCGCTTACATGCGCTTACTGGGATGTCTGCCTACTTTGCTGCACAATAGCCTGAAACACCAGCATATTGTCCCAAACAATTCTTTGCTTGTCGCGGTCAAATCGGCAGGCATGCGCCCTCATCATATCGCTTATAACGCATAGAATGAGCTGGGAAGTGCCGCGAGCAATTTTGTTCATTTGCGTACGCTCAAAGCCTTGACTTTATCGTTTTCGTTGTCCCGCAGGATGCACCGAGATGTATTTGGAATGATTTTAGCGAGTTGCGTTTGCTTTTACATTATTTCAGTTTGTTCTACGCATCTTTTGCGGCTTTGTTGATATTTTTATCTCTTTTGTAAGGACACGGTAATCCATTTTCTAATGTTTCGGCACGCACGCCGGAGAAAGCCAGGAGAAACCGGTGCAGATGGAAAGACCAAGCGGCTTTCCGACATATGCGCAAACCTGGCCACCGCGTTGTGCCTCCTCGCCACCGTCGACATGGAGCGAAAATGCACGCTGACTCAAGCATGCAGCCCACCGCGTGGACCTCGTCATCGTCGATTCGTGTCATTAAAAAGGCTCCACGTGCTAGCCATGGCTGCTAGAAAATTCCAGGTCTTATTAGCGAGACGGAAGAAAAGAGCATAGCTTTGGCAGCGCTGCGCTGTTTTCTCTCCTTCTCCGCTTCCAGAACATTTGGCGGCGGTTATTTGAGAGCACGTCGTGCATCGATAAGCGGTTTTGATCCTCGACGAAGCTACGATTGCGGTAGCAGGCAGGCCCCGGCTTAGAACAAGTCGTAAAGAGAGCTGTGAGCTCATGTTGCGGTTGGCGTGTCAGCTCGTGGAGCTGCGCATAGTTTTCGTTCCTTCTTTTTTGTCAATTGTAGTCGCCTCTCTGTCTTTTCAAGATATACACTTACACCGTGGTCTTTTGTGAATAGGGTTTCTATACTTCGTGTTTGTGTTTATAAAGTTAATTTCCGCCTTCAAGTTGGTCGTCCTTCATCTCTCCTCTATCGTGCCCCTGACCACCGGCCCCTTTGTTACCACTAGTGAAGCCAATTACATGTTGCGGTTGTATTCACACCGCCGCGCCAGACTTCGTGGCTTTCATTCGCGTGCACTGTGTCTTCGAAGTGCTTAACGACCATTTGAAAGCGACGAGTACCTGTCCGCGGATGCGGATCTCGCAGAGGTCCCATACTACGTACCCCGCGTGATTACGTGTCCACGTTCGTCGACAAACCGCACTGGCTGGTCGCCGAGCCCCCGTTTCCAAGCCGCCCGGTAAGCTACAAACATCGACCTGCAGAGGTGACGTCACTGAGAAGCGAACTGTAGAACGTTCTTCATTGCGCTTCTTACAAATAACGCCCATCAGATGGGGCCACGTAAAGATGAACCCGAGGGCGCAGCTTCATACATACCGGTTGCTATCGACTATTTTATCATTACCGCCTTAGCAGATACGGAAGCGGGCTATTCTGTTATGAGCAGTGGCCTAGCCAAAACAATTGAAACGAGTGGACTGGGCCTCAGATTCGTGGGGGTGTAATACAACTGCAACAGATGCCCTCCACGAGTTGTAATTGAGGGATTTGTTTACATTGGCAACTTTGTTTTTCTTCCTCATTGCTCGCGAGACGTCATACTCGGCTTGGACGTCTTACAAGCTAATAATGTGGTTATGAATTTTGCATGAATCGCGTGTGACGTTTTCGCCGAGCCAAAATAGTGCGATATCTAACGCTGACGGTTCTTTACCAATGCCCCACTTGGGTATTGGAGCTGCCGACTTATGGAAGCGCCAAGGTGCAGCATCACGGTTTTGGTAGAAAGCGACTCACCCTGCGACTGCGACATAATGGCAGAGACGGACATGAGCATGGTACTTGAGAAAGGGATTCGTGCGACAGGAATACTTGTTCGCTTATGGAACGGCTTTACGACACCCTTGTTTACAAATTTCGGGGCAGAGTTTCAGCACATTTTGAAAGGAACGACCATCACTTATGTCACCGACTTTGCTGAGCCACCCGAGATCTGTACCTCGGCGCCGCTTCCGCCGACAGGATGCAATGCATCCGACATTCTATCCACTGTAGACATTTATCGTAATTTGTCAGTGGCTGACATACTTCCACTCCTCCAATTGAAGGTCGAATTTACCTCGCCGATGATCTTCACGCGACGAGGTGACACGCCACTCGCACCGGGTATACTGACGGACATCATCTCGAGACCGGATCGCTGGTCCACATTCACTGAAAGGCCAGAAGAAAAGGCACTCTCCCAAGCGTGCGGCGTTGACATGAAGGCGAGCTGCGAGGACAACTGGTTGCGGCGCCCCGCCGCAACCATTAGAAGCTTGCACAAATCTGAGCAGCCCTTTAGCCTAAATTTTATTTTTAGCGGCTTCCTCAGTGCCCGTGAAGCTTCGGCACCGCGATCTATTAAACACCACCTGGTGGCGCACCAGGAGTGCATGTGTGTCGTGAAGCTTCTTTGTGCACTCGCACTAAGAAAAAGAAGCGCTTGTGAGCGCAGGGCGCAAAGACTTGCATTGCGAGTAGTCAGCGCGTCGTATACTCACAAGTTGCACGTGCCAATGGAATGGGATAACAAGGTCATGGTAGCAGTTTGGTGCCTGTGACAACTGACAACGCGCTCTCCTCAGCAGAACTAGATTTTGGCATCTGTCGGAGTATTTGCAACATTTTATTTATTTATTTAAACAAACTGCAAGCCCCTTTGGGGGCTGCAGCACGATTGGGGAACAGTTGATAACAGTAAAAATGTTTGTTCGCAACAGTAAGAAAACAGACCATTCTAACACAGCAGACTTAAACCGCTGGCCTAATGGGTACCGTCAAAGAAATACACGTTCATGCGGGAAAAAGTCAAAAGAGCAAGCACTTTACCTAAGTCCTGTGCATATAAAAAACAAACACTTATTTCGTTATGTTAAGGTAGGTTTGAAACACAAACTTAGAGAGATTGCTGGTAAATGTGGCGATCGATTGGAAGTTCACAAGCTCATGGGGCAGAATTTTATTCCGTATCTGTACACGGGAAAAAGAATAACTGAACGAGTTCGTGGAATCTGTATTCCTTGAGGTGTTTATGTTTCTGCCTGGTAGCTATCGTGCTGGGAAGAAATGAGTACTTGCTGCTGCCAATTTAGAGTGAATATTTGAAGAGCTGGCACAAAAGATTACAAACGCAAAAAAGTTGCCCGCTGGCTAATTGTGGGTAATCCAGTCACTGTCAGGAGGTCTGAGGGTGAAATGTAGCAATCGCATTTGTTAAAAATGAATCTAGCTGCTTTGCGCTGAAATTATTGCTACTTAGTTATACTTGTTAGTATATGGAAACCAGCATGCTATGCCATACTCGACCACCGGTCGGAGTAGTGAGCTGTACGCAATAAGTATTATATTACATGAGGCAAATTTGAGCTGGCACTTCTAATTCTGCAAGAAGCCATCGCCGGAAGTAAACAGTGAGCTGTAGCCGTCGTTAAAATCTAGTGTCTTGCGTATAGCTTCTTGAAGAGGATAGGACCATTCGTAGTATTTTTTGGCTGACATGCATTGCCAGAACATTTTGGTGCATTTTTTATTATGTTACTTAGTGTTTCATTTATGCATTTACGCTTAGACTCTTTCTGATCTTCAGCTTGCGACTACGTACGCTCATGGTATCTCAGTAGTTGCTTAGATGCTTTTGAGCTTCCTTAATTTCGCGATTTTAGCCTCCAAATGAATCTCTAGTTATCCACTAATGAACTTTTTTATTTATTTTGTTTTCTGAAGTATATAAGGAGATAGACATCAAAGTCTTTAAACTAATACGTCTTCGTAGTCACCCTTGGATCAGTAGCAAATATTTGACAACGCGAAAGTGAACAATCAAGCATCTCGAGAACATAGACGTCTTCTGCTCTTACCCATACATAAACACTTGATACCGAATTCCTCATACGGACTGGCACGGACTGGCAAGGTCAGAAGTAACGAGTAAAATGTAGCATTATGGTCAGATAGGCCTGCTATGACCTCATATGAAACTGTCTGAAGGAAAGGTATCACTGACAGACCTCAAGACTATTATGCTGCTGCTGGTCGCAGTGATACACGTAGAAATTTGAACAATCTGTCTCAGAATAAAATCAAATGCTATGTCGAGGAGCCGTTCATCAGGCATAATAACGTGGGGAAGGTTTTCGAAGCCAGACCAATATATGTAGGGCATACTTTAATCGTCGGTAGGAATAATTTTGTGATCCCGTAAGGGGCGCTACATGTCTGCGTGTTAATATTTATTACTTCAGAGTAAGGCGCACGGCACACTGTCCCGACATAGACACAGCACTGTTCTTTTCAATGTTTTGCTGTAGTGGTTATACATTATTGAAGGCAGGTAGTGGATAGATGTATATATGTTGATTACTTAAAATAGCGACTCCTCCACCTCGTGGGAACTTATCTTAGCGCAATACTGAGTAACTTGGAGCAAAAACACTATTTTTAAAATACTAGGAGACTGTCACTGATTGTAACAATGCCAGGAAAGGTTCAAAACTAAAGGCTTCTAGATCTAATGCTTTCTTCACCGCACTTCTTGCATTTAGATTTGAAATGATTAGGCTTTCGGCCGGTGAATTTAGTCACTTCGGGGAAAATGATGGCTTTTGTGTTACAATAACTTTATCAATTCGTCCCAGCGGTACGGTTATATTTAAGTTTTATTTTAATAAACACAAGTGTGTCCTTGTCCCCTTTATCTGGCACGGCGGTTTTGGACGATGGCAGCGGAACACTACACGCAGAAGCTGTATGTACCTACCAGTAATACCAATGCTGCCAGTACTAATTATACCAATCACTCTGCTGCTTCGTTTGGAAAATCAATATGTACGGAAGGCCGTTTACCAGTTTCTTTTTCGCAGACGCTTGTGACCTTTTGATGGGAGGTTGCCGATAGACTAGTTTAGTAAAATCGCTTCGCACTTTAACTGTGGTTTGTGACATTTGCGATAATTGACATATGTAAGGATTTATACAACAGGTATATTTTGCTCTACGTTTTCTAGCAGTTCGTTATTAAAGAATAAAGTTAATTTCAGCGTCTCGAAAATATTTTTGAAAACAGTTACTTTCTATCTCTCTCGCCTCGGAGGTTGTTTTCAGCAGCGTGGACTAGCTCGATGTGACAGACGGGTGCATGAAGTTCGGTTTTGCTTTACACCAATATCTTATTTTACTATTTCACCAGTTTCCACTAAGTCAATCATGACGTTACAGGGCCACGCACTATACAGTTAAGTGCTCATTAGTCATCATACCGCGTCACATTGCCGAGTTAGCACATCCGCTGGCAAGCGGCAGTTTGCAAGTGACATGGCCAGATGCTGATTGGTGTTCTTAGTGTGCGTCCTCATTAAGTCACGTGACAAGGCGGAGTTCACATGAGAGCTGGGCTGGTATCTGTAACTGAACTAGCTCGGCGGCACGTGGAAGCTCTGCTTATTTGCATGCAGACGCGTCTAGTCGGCTCCCTTCATCTGCTTAGAAGGGGGCACGAATAAACGCGACTTGGGAAGATCCAGGTAATCTTCGAGGTGGACCACCGAATTGTGTCGCTAAAGGAAGGGTGTCAGTGGCTTCACTATGTCAGTATGCAGCCAGTAGAGAGGACGAGACAGGAGAAGCATTCCGAGCCAAACTCATATTTTAAAGCTATAAAATTTTCAACGCGTGTTGTGACTGCCCTGCTAATATTTTTTTAATAGGGGCAGCTATCAAAATCAAAACATTCACCCTTATCCTAAGTGAATATGGGCCCATCGCGTTTCCTTGCCATGACAGCAACAATGCACATAGCCGGTTACCATAATGGTTGTTGAATACTTGTTTTGAAGAGATTTGAATTCTAGTGAGAACTTGCATAATTTGTCAACGCTGTGGGAACGGTCATAGCGCTAGGCACATATATCATCTATACATCCGGCATCACTATCGGAATGGAGCCTTGTATATTGTATTTGTCCGCTGAAATCTTTTGAACAGCGCTCAGCTCTCCTCGACCACCGCAGGTAGTGTGACAGTAACTTTCTTTAAAGTGCTCCTGGTTGATCGTCTCAGAACGCAGCATTACGATGCTTGGGACCAGAGAGGTATTTCAAACCTACTCGGAGAGGTTTAGTATCTCTTTGGCTTCATGTCGAAACAGTACAAATGACGTCATAACATAGCTAATTGAAGGTGCTCATTTGATCATCCTGGTTGAAAAAAAGAAACAGCTCTTGTTCTTCCTCGCTAGCTACGCAGCTGTTTGGACAGCTCACACGTCTTGAAAGTTTACATTGTGCAGTAAATATAACAATTACATAACGATTGCAAACACCCACTTCTTGTGCTGCAGATATTTCACGTGCATTAAAACGTGGTCTCGGAGCCCTTATTGGCTTCTGTAGTTGTGGAATTCAAGGAAAGAGCCTAGGGCGGGTAATTGCAAACATGCTATCCTCAATAGCTGTACCAGACATGTCATATTGTGCCATCTCTGCTTGCTGCTATCCTTTAGCGAGGAAATTGTACTGCCAATACTGCCGCACCTACACCCCATGCATGAAGTGTGAACTCCAAGGAAGTGCCTCTGCTACGAATAAGAAGCTACAAAAGGTAAGCCTAGTCTGCGTAGCTGCCATATTTTCATTTTTTTCGCTTACTGCCTAGGGGCCAGGTTACGTTTCTATAGTTACTCTTTATGTGTAACATAAAATTTCTCAACAAGCTATTACAGAACCTGATGACCACATCCCTATTCTTATAGCTTCGCTTTTTGTGGCTGGTAAATAAATGTCTTTTTTTATGAATTCACTACAAATCAGGCATCTTAAATGACAATGACAGCATTTGCGTCACATCCACCTTTGTTCCAAGCGGATGGTGACGACATGCTGTCTATGAGATATGCTCAAAAGTTCCTGACTTTATATGCAGTTCGACATAACAATATCTGGCTATAATATTTAGAGTTTATTTCATGGCGTTCTCTAGCCTATCAGACGTCCGTGTCCTTTTCAAACATATTTGCGCCCAGAATGTATCCAAATGCCGCAATATTATTTTCTTTGGCCGATAGCCCCTTTTCAGACTTAAGTGCTTATATGCATGCAGAATTGCAATCGGGAATGTCTGACATGTTATACGAGAATAATTTATTCGACGATTCTGGGTCGAACTACTCTAATGGGTAGTAGCAAGCAAAAAGCTTTGCATGGCCTAAACCTTTCAAACCTGATGTTGTCAAATAAACGGAAGATTTTCAAACCTCTGTATTAAAATAGTTACTGAAGGTATTACAGAGATCACTTCACGAAACGTTTCGTTGATTCTGGCGTTTTAAGTTGGCAGAAGATGGCAATGACGCTGCTGAACATAGGGAGCCAAAGAACCAATTGAACCGATTTTTGATGTTTTTTAACGCCTGCTACTATTCTGGGCACTTGCCGCTTTGTGGAACAGTTTGACAGAGCTGCAATCTGTTTTGATTATCCGCAGAATGAAACACTTTTCCTTTTAGTCAAGGTTACACGTATGGTAGCACAGTATGATTCGCCATCGTGACCAAGAATTCTCACTGGCCGTGCATGGGCCTAATATAATCACGTTTAGAGTACGCGCTTCCTCCACTGGTACAATGATGCCAGCCAGGATGATGAACTCGTTTTGTTTGCGAATTTCAGTGAATATCACAACGAAAAACAATATATCTGGACACGTACACGGTCACAAGCTGCCACGGCCAAAATTCGCTGTTCTTAATTTGCAGATCATAAATAGGTTAGTAGAACTCATTTATTCGGTGAAGGCATTTCCACATTACGAGTTTCTTATCTTACGTGTTACGTTGTTCAAAATCAGTTCAACTGCTTTACTAGCTTTAGGGCGTATAGTGAAGATATTTTTCTTCGGCTAGATTGCTTGCTTGTTGCTGTAAGCATCGAGTCCTAAACTAATTATAACAAGGTTTCAAGCTTACTAATAACTTTTCGTTTTAAAGTTCATGCAGTAATAGGTTTACTACCACTTAAGTTTCTACTGGAATTCGCTGCTTCTACGGAGCAAAAAAGTTCCTTCAGTTGACCATTAATAAGTCTGGCGCTGATAATTTTAGCTAGCATTGGTATCTATTAACTTAAATAGCATTAAAGGTATAAAAATAAAATAAAAGTAAACACAGCCAGAAAGATTTCCAGAAAGACGACAAAGATCGAATATCGGGCATACTTTTCATATTCTGTTTGCGAAGTTCTCGTTTGTATTTTTCCATGAATAAAGCAAAGGTAATTATTCCGAGTTAGTTCGACATAACTCGTTAGTTCACACCAGAACGGCTGCAATCCAATGAAGCATACTTTAGGTTTGGGAATACATAAAAGACCGGAAGAACCATTTGGATCCTTTCTTGATGAATAGTGATTAACACCTGACATCCGACCTTCCCTTTCAGTACTCATTGACAAGATTTCTGGAATCAGGGGAGCTTGCCGACGTGGAGATTGTGGTTGAAAGTGACCATTTTCCCGACAGAAGTTTGTCAATCAAGGTGCACCGGATGATCTTGGCACTGCACAACGAAGTCTTCAGGGCCATGTTTTATGGAGACTTCGCCAAGGAGGAACGCGTGCTCATCATCGATTTACACCCGGAGGGAGTTCTTGGACTTATCCGGTGCGTTTATTGATGCGCTATGTAGAGCGTTTTTCATAATTTGCAAAATACACCAGTGCAGTTATTTTTAGGAATGAAGCGCGCTCACGATAATGTTTCAAGTCACAAGCAACCCCAGCCTTGTCAGTAATAGTGCTGGTTAAGTATATACTAAATTAAACAAATTTACCCGTGCTTATGACATCCGAACCGCCATAGGACCATTACTATGCTGCTTATTTTCGTTTGTTTTTCCTGCATGTTCCTCAGTAAATCTTCTAAAGGGATGCTTTTTCAATGAAAATCGATATTTATCCGGTGGTAGTCGGCAGGTACCATTTCGTAGCCAATCTGGCTGGGAATGTGGCTGGAACTTTGCAGTTATTCTGTGCAGCTCTAGGTTTCGTGTACGCTCATTAGTTCTTGAAATATTAGGGCAGAGTGAGGAATTGTAATTGAGGTTAAAGGTTCAATGTGATAATGATTCAAAATAAAGCCGTCATATCGAATAGCTTTGCGAAATATTATCTTGGTTTTTACGTAAATATTGGAGAAAACTATTATTGGAGCCAAACGTGAGATAATAATCTTCTAGGTGAGATTCTAGGAAAGGCTTTTGTATCGAAAGAATTATATAACTATGGTGTCTCTAACCCCTTCATGGATCACTGCCTTGTCGTGGCGGAGGGGCTTGCGAAACTCGATGAAGTCGTGAGCTCTGCTGTGTAGGGCCACCCAAGATAGACAGGTCACGGCAGAGAGTTCTGACAAAATGTGATTCACTGGAGAAGGTAATGGCAACCCACTCCAGTATTTCCTGCCAAGAAAACCCTATGGCCAGTCACAATACCATTATCGATATGGCGCCGGAAGATGAGCCCCCCAGGTTGGAAGGCGTCCCAGATGTTACTGGGGATGAACAAAGGGCGATTCCTAGTAGCTCCAGGACGAATGAAGCGGCTGGGCTAAAGCCAAAAGGACGCTCAGTTGTGGATGTGTCGGGAAGCGACCGGAAAGTCCGATGTTGCAAGGAGATATATCACATAGCAACATGGAATGTAAGATCTATGACGCAAGGTAAACTGGATATCGTCAAGCGAGAAATGGACAGATTGAACATTGATATCTTGGGTATCAGCCAGCTCAAGTGGACCGGAATGGGAGAATTTAACTCCGGCGACCATTATGTCTTTTATTGTGGGCACGAATCCAAGAGAAGGAATGGGGTCGCTCTCATAGTAAACAGAAGAATGGGCAAAGCAGTGCTAGGATACAACCCCAAAAACGACCGAATGATTTCACTTCGGATCCAAGGTCACCCTTTCAACATAACAGTTATCCAAGTCTATGCACCGACCACTGCTGCTGAAGAAGCTGACGTTGAGAGATTTTATGCGGACCTACAATGCCTTTTAGACCGCACCCCATCATCAGACGTCGTTTTTCTCATAGGTGACTGGAATGCTAAGGTCGGGAGTGAAGAAATATCCGGAATTACAGGCAAGTTCGGTCTTGGTGAGCCAAATGAAGCTGGGCAGAGGCTAGTAGAGTTCTGTCAAGAAAACAACCTGACCATAGCGAATACTCATTTTCAACAGCACAAGAGGCGCCTGTACACATGGATTTCACCGGACGGTCTGTACAGGAATCAGATCGATTATATTATTTGCCGGCAGAGATGGAGAAGCGCTATACAAGCAGTAAAAACAAGGCCTGGGGCCGATTGTGGCACCGATCATCAGCTTCTTGTTGCCAAAATTAAGCTTCGATTGAGGAAAACGCAGAAAACTAGAAGGCCTTTCAGGTATGATCTGGATCAGATTCCATTAGAATATGCTGTGGAAGTAAGGAATCGATTTCAAGAATTAGATCTCGAAGACAAAGAGCCCGAAGAGATGTGGACTGATGTTCGTGATATAATACAAGAAGTTGCTACTAAGGTAGTTCCAAAGCAAAAGAAATGCAAAAAAGCAAACTGGTTATCTGTAGAGGCTTTGCAAATAGCTGAGGAAAGGAGGATGGCAAAAGGTATGGGGGAAAGAGAAAGATACAAGGTTCTCAATGCGGATTTTCAGAAAATAGCAAGGAGAGATAAGAATGCCTTCCTGAACATACAGTGTCAAGCAGTTGAAGACAACAGCCAATTAAGGAACACAAGAGCTCTGTATAAGACAATCAAAGATATCAAAGGAAGCTTCTGTGCTAAGCTGGGCGTGATAAAGGACAAACGAGGCAAGGACCTCACTGAAGCCTCAGACATAAAGAAGAGGTGGCAGGAATACACAGAAGAACTGTACAAGAAGGACCCGGATGTGCAAACCCAACATAGGACGGTTGTGATTACTGATCTCGAGCCGGGCATCCTGAAGAGTGAAGTTGAATGGGCCTTAGCCAGCCTTGCTAAGAACAAAGCTAGCGGAATTGATGGTATTCCAGCTGAGTTGCTTCAAAACCTCAACCACGACGCTGTTAACACACTGCATACATTATGTCAAAAGATTTGGACAACCCTGCAGTGGCCACAGGATTGGAGGAGGTCAGTTTACATCCCCATTCCAAAGAAAGGCAGTGCCAAAGATTGTTCCAACTACCGCACGATCGCGCTTATTTCGCATGCTTTCAAGGTGATGTTAAAATTCCTGCAAGGTAGGCTGCAGCAGTATGTGGATCGGGAGCTTCCGGACGTGCAAGCTGGGTTTCGCAAGGGCAGAGGAACTAGAGACCAAATTGCCAACCTTCGCTGGATCATGGAAAAAGCAAGAGAGTTCCAGAAACCCATTTACTTCTGCTTTATTGATTATGCGAAAGCGTTTGACTGCGTAGATCACAGCAGATTGTGGCAAGCTCTCCAAGAGATGGGAGTTCCAATTCACCTCATCTGTCTCCTCAGGAACCTTTATGAAGGGCAAGAGGCCACAGTCAGAACTGGGCATGGCCTTACTGATTGGTTTCCGATTGAGAAAGGAGTGAGGCAAGGCTGCATACTGTCGCCCTGCCTATTTAACCTATATGCAGAGTGCATCATGAGGAAGGCCGGTCTGGACGAGTCTTCAGCTGGAGTGAACATTGCTGGAAAACGTATCAGCAACCTTAGATATGCGGATGATACCACTTTAATGGCAGAAAGTGAAGTGGAACTCAAGAGACTTGTGATGCGCGTACAAGAAAAGAGTGAGAAGTTTGGGCTTAAACTGAACATTAAAAAGACGAAGATCATGGCGTCTTGCCCTATCAAGTCCTGGAGCATCAATGGACAAGAAGTGGAAGCTGTGACAGATTTTCTGTTCTTGGGCGCCAAGATTACCTCGGAAGGAGATTGCAGCCATGAAATTAGGAGACGCCTGCTTCTGGGAAAGAGAGCAATAGTTAGCCTTGACCGCCTAGTAAAGAGCAGAGACATTAGTCTACCAACCAAGATCCGTATAACCCATGCTATGATCTTTCCAGTTGTGATGTATGGATGCGAGAGTTGGACTGTGAAAAAGGCTGACCGCCGAAGAATTGACGCGTTTGAATTGTGGTGCTGGCGAAGACTCTTAAGAGTTCCTTGGACTGCCAGAAGATCAAATCAGTCGATATTGTCGACCATAAACCCTGACTGCTCATTGGAGGGTCAAATTCTAAAGTTAAAGCTCAGCTACTTTGGTCATCTGATGAGAAGAGAGGAGTCGCTGGAGAAAGATTTGATGTTGGGAAAGGTTGAGGGTCGCCGGAGAAGGGGTAGGCAGCGAACGCGATGGTTAGATGGCATTCTCGAGGCATTGCAGATGAAGCCATGTGATGTTAAGAAGATAGTGAGAGACCGGAAAGCGTGGCGTGACATGGTCCATAGGGTCACGAAGAGTCGGACACGACTGAACGCCTGAACTGAACTGGTGTCTCTAAGTTAGGCAACGGGAAGCGTGCCGTCAGGCCAATGAAATTCAGGTGGGCGAATGACTGGAATGCTTGGAAAGGTGTAGGTGCCACAGATGGTACAGCACATGTTTTATGGGAGGGGATGGAGAGCCTGTGGTAGAAGTGATTTTGGTGATGATGAAAATTGCAAGAATAATGGGCAGATGTACACCTGAAAGTGAAAAACAGCGTGAATTTTGTCACTCGTACCACGAATACGCAAATGAAGGATTTTGGGAACCTTTCAGCATCCTGTTGCAATAGGTCAAAAAGCGAAGTACTTGTTGCTAACAGCTCGAAGATATGTGAATTAAAGGGAGGAATGAATATCTTAAGACCTGCAGAAAAATTGACACATTATGGTGGTAAAAGTGCTAATGGGAACGTTTTCGCTATGATTGAGTAACAGAATGTGAGAATTAAATAACCTCTATACCTATAGGGACGATGTTTGGTGTTTTTGTGTGGGGCTGACTATTTTAGAATCAATGTGACAAACGCTGGTGACTTTTTATAAAGTACGAACCTTAAAGACTGTGAACTCAGTTTGTTATAAACATTGTCTCAAGATGTATGTGCTGGATACACGTATCATCAAACGTAGCGAAATGTTAATTTAAAGCCCGCACGTTGTATTTGTATCTTACTAGGCGGAAACTGTTTCAATGCTGAAAGTGGTATGAATGAAAAGTTACAGCAATAATCGTTACAAATAATAAGGCGGGGTTATAAGGTATTGTATGATATGTAGATAATTCGTTCCCATGAAGTGGTGTATCAAATGACACAGCCAGAATTTAACGCGTGATTCAGAGAAATTGAAGCTCGAATCTCGTTTTTTGAGTGTGCCGCTAGGGCGCTCGACTACTGTGCCCAAAAATGCGGGATCGAATCTTAGCCTCGGTGGCCATTTTTCGATAGAGGCGAAAGGCTAGGGGCCTGTGTGCTGTGTAATATCAGTGCACGTTAAAGACCACCAGGTGGTAGAAATATCTAGAACCCTCCAATACAGCATATTTCGTGCCTGATTCACTCAGGAAAGGTAAATGTCATAAACCAAAACAAACCATTAAATATCAAAGTATAGTGCATCTTACCTATGAGAACTTTGTTGCAGCGGGAGCGGTTAATTATTATTAGAGGCAGCATAGCTCTAATGAGCACGATTACACAAGTGAAAGCTTTGTTATACTGCATAATGTTGTGCTGGTTAGCTAGTTTGACACATTTAGGCCTGACCCAGGTTAACAGAGCGATCGCTCGATTATGCACGGTTTAACATGGTTTTCTGTGGTTTAACGCCTTCACGGCTGCCTGAACATCAAGAAAATGCAGTCGAAACACTGGTTTCAGCGAAGGGCTATCCACAACTGTCGGCGGACTTCAAGGACACGACGGACGGGTGTAGCCTAATCGAAGGTATCGAAGAAATTTTAAAGGGGAAAGTCCCAGTGTGCGAACCAGGTGGCAGCAGTGGCGGGAAAGTTGTAAGCATGGGACAGAAAGTCTAAGCGGCTATGACCGAAAGAACGCAAGAACGCTAAGGATTGGCCTTAACAACCGTAGCGACGCCTTCACAATACATGGAAGCCAGCAGTTTTTTTTCCCAATCGCTCTATTTTTCCCAACCTCTGATCAACATCCGCGTTCATTCTCTGCACAAAATTAGTCATCCTTCAATCATCTAAGAGCACAGCAGCCACGATACAGTTGCGCGGGAAGCAAACCTTGCAGAGTCAGCCTGGTGTTTTGTTCTGCATTCCAAGCCCTCGACTTTAATTTATTTTTACCTATTTCTTCCTTATTTTTAAAATGTATTTCATCCGTATACGTCTTCGCAATTCTCTCTCGTTTTTTTTGTTTTTATTAGCATATCACAAAGATGAACATAACAAACGACCCCATGACGCTATCAAGGCATTGTTATTGCGTTTATGCATGGTCAGACACGGTTTTTCGTTGTTTAACTCCTCCATGGCTGTTTGTGAAAGAAACGTAGCCGAATTGCTGGTTTTAGGAAGGGGATGTCCATAGCTGTCTGCGAACCTTAAGGACACTACATCCGGGTCTAGGCTACTCGGAAGTGTAGAAGGAATTTTGAAGGGGGAGGTACTAGTGTACGAGCCAGATGGGAAGCGGTGGCGGGAAAGTGTAAGCTTGGGATGGAAGACTGTGTAGCATTGTCAGGCTATGTTTTATACATTTGGAGATATGTAGCACTACGAATAACGTTTGTTGTGTGCGAAGAATCAGCAGCTGGTTTACGAAGTAGAAGCTGTGAAGCAGCAGCAGCAGAAGTGAGCGCCGACTGCTCTACATGCCGCACGATGGAGGAATTGAGAGGCGCAGTCGTCGTCGATTGTACAGCACTGATGACCTCGGCTCTAAGTGACTATTAATTAAATCCGCGTTAAAATCGCAGTAATAAAACCCATGGCTGTATCACATTTAAATGTAATTTGTGCGTCACAATATCTGGCGAATCATTTTCCTCTCCTCTTACTGTTTCATGGGAATAGAATGGTTGAAAGCATAAACTGGTGTTTAATTGCATTTATATCGTTACGAAACCTGATTAATAGTTGTCGAGATAACTGTTTTTGTTTATGGCGCCTTTAGAACCGTTTTTCTAGCTTCTCCATGCCAGAAATATATTTGCAGTAAGATTATGTTTCCTTAACCCGACAGCAAATTAGAACTTAAAAAAATGGCCGCGTTCATGTTGGTTACTTACAGATGGTCTAAAGTGCATGGTAATTGTATTTCACTGCAGGTATTTCTACAGCGGCCAACTGCAAGTGGAAAGCACGCTCCAGGCTGTCTACACTCGAACTGCGGCCATCAAGTACCTGGAGCCGAAACTAGCCGAGGAGTGTCTCGATTACGCAATAGATAACATGTCGGAGGCGGACGTGTGCGCAACTATCGATTACCTGCACCTAATGGGGGAAGAGGATAGATAGTGATATTCTTGCCCAAGCGATATATTTACTTGACGACGAATGTATCGAAGTGCTTACCTCCGATAATCTGAAATCGTGCTTAGAGGAGACGGTTCATCTAATCACCGACAAAGCCACAGATGTGCCCGAGGTTTCCATCCTTGAGGCGGTGTTCTCATGGGCCCAGGAGCAGTGCCTTCGCAGAGCAGCGGATGGTGAAGACACGAACCTTCGGAAAATAATGGAGCCGTTTTTTGCAAAGCTGAGGTTCCTGGCGATCACGCCAAAGGAGTTCGCGTCTGTACCGAACAAATGGGGTATTCTTAAAGACGACGAGGCGCTCGCGCTCTTATGTAACATTGCGAACAAAGGATCGATGCCTTTGCCTGACGGATTCTGCGGTATTGATGCACCACGCTAGTAACAGTTCCCGTAATATGTACAAAATGCATCGAGCTTCTATCTGCTGTTTTCAGAATTTACTGGTTTCAATTTATTCGGATTCACAAACAAGTGGGGGTTTCTTTTTGCCAAGTCAATAATCTATTTCTTAATTTGCTTCGACAAGTTTGTTTTATATTCTATCATCTGTAAAGCAACGGGTGCCCATTTTTGAAATGTTTCGACGCGCACGCCGGAAAAAGCGGCGCAGATGGAATGGCCCGAAAACCCCCGGACGGAAGCAGAGCAGACTACGCATTCCCGGCTGGAGCGCTGCGCCTCGTCACCTCTTCAATCACATGCGGGAAGGCACGGTGGCATACGAGTGCATCCCACTGCATGGAACCGGCCCCGCTAACATTGTGTCCTTGATAAGGGCGTGCTTGCAGATCATGTCTTCCAGATATTTTCAGGTCTCTCTATAGCTAGGCGGAGGCGAGGTACATAGTTCGCGAGAGCTACGGCGTTCGTGCTCTCTTCACCACTCCTGCCCCGCGTCTGCAATGTTTGTGGCGGTTAATTGAGGGCACGCCGCGCTGCGACCATCGGCTCTCGACGAAGCCACGATAGCCGTGGCAAGTAGGCCCTGGCTGATAAGTCATGAATTGGGAGCTTAGAGCTGAAGTGCCGTGTAGCATGCCATCTCACGTAGCTGCAGTGTTCTGTCAGCTTCTCTTGTAATATAGTTGCATCACTGTCTTTTGTAAATACCTTTTTGTGCTTCATGGTATTATTGCTGTATAAATAGTTTCGTCTTGTTACCGAAAAATTCATCGTCTTTCAGCTACGAGTATCTCGAAACGTCCAGGTGCTTAGGAATACAGAGAACCTGATTTTACTTCATCCTCATATTTCAGTGTCCTACAATGAGTGTCCTACAATGATTGAAAATATTCTTCAGTTCATTTTGCGTATTATTTGTTTAGATATACTTTTTTTTTCGGATATCCAGGAAAAAGCCTAGTTAGATGCGTGGTATTTCTTGTTTCTCAATTTTGAAATAAAAAAAATTGCTCTGAATAAGGAATGATGTTTTTGAAAAAAAAAAATATTGTTATGCATGATCAAACTGGTTCGAAATTCGAATGCTGAAGAAATGCTTAGTGGAAACGCTAAACTTCGAGTCAGTTCACGGCTCTCTTCATGGCTATAATTCACGGCTCTCTTTAAATGCGTATCGTTTAAAAGCGCTGATTCACTCCACCCTCCTGACTGAGTGGTTAGGGTGCCGGACTGCTCCAAGAAGGCGGAATCCAAACTCTGCAGCGGCAGCAGTTTTATGAGTGAAGCGAAAAGCAAACCGCCTTTTATTGCGAAAGCAGTACTGCTAGCACTTCGAGCCTTTGGCGTGTCGTGGCGCCTCCATACATGACCTTTCACGTGACCATGTGACGTCACGCCAGACTGAGAGACTGGGCCCCAGCTCGCGCCATCGGATGGTGGCGGCGAGTCCATACACTGCGCTGTGTCGCAGCCGAGAGAGTGCGCTCGCTGTTTGTGACAACGCTAGGAGGATAAATGGGGCTGTGGCTCGGCTCCTCGCAGCAGTCGGGGCGCAGCGTTACGGTACTTCGGATGGTATGTATAAGGCGAGGCTGAAACGATCTGTTGCAGCCAAGTGGCAGTGCCGTGCTGAAGAAACAGAAGAACGTGAACAACTGCGAGCTAAACAACGCGCGTATGCAACAGCCTGGCGAGCGCGCCGGTCAACATGCCTTCAATGGTCAACATGCAATAAAGCTCAGTGGCAGGCCATGTGAAGCAGCCTGTCTGAGTCCCTCTGGACTTTCATCGCTTTGCATCGATATATGCCTGCGTCGGCCATAGTGTTGCTTTGAAAGCAGTGACCCTTTTCTAGTTATAAGTGGATGACCCTGTACGTTTTCGTGAGAGCATTTAGACGTCGGTAATCCTCAAAAAACCGCCACAAACCATCTTTCTTCGCAAGGGTTTCATGTCTCCTGCATCACCTGCCAAGACATGTGCTCCACTTTCTCATAAAAAAATGTGCTCAGATAAGGACACGCAATAAGGCTTTTGATGAATGGACGATCCTAACCAGTATTGAAGTGTCCGAGACACAGTGCGAGAGATTGGTCTTCTTTGAGAAACGTCAAACTCAGATGAGAAGGGTAGAAGAATATCCACACGAGTACGGGCATAGAGTTGAACTCAGATGGCCGCTCTTCGTGTGCAAAAGTGGATTCATCAGGGGCTGGGCTTACGGGGAAAGACGTAGCATGTGACCAAAGCAACAACTCGAGTCGCATCGGGTACACTTGAGGCAAACTTTAATCCAGTTAGCAAAACTGCAAGCTCGGACGATGTGTTAATTGTTCATACTGAGGCGCTACCGGGGTGTCGGGAATCACATAATGAGTCATATTTTGCTTTAGGCATGTTAAGTGAATTGTGTGCACCAGTGCCTGAAATGCACTCAGTAAGTGGAGCGGATACTGAGACGAACATGGCAGACAAAGGTTACCTACTGTGTGTTCGGTAATACTTAAACAGTCTCTTCCCTACGGCAGCTATCGAAGCACTTGGCAGATAAGCACCGTCAACCTGAACCTCTTCAATTCGGCAGTCCACGGTAGCACCACAAAACTTCTAAAAATTCATTCCTAAAGTGATGTCTTGTGTAGAATAGGGCAGAATGACGAATTCGGCTTGAACAATTGCACCATCAACTGACCCTTGTCCACTACACACAGCCTGAGGATGCAAATCTTCTCTACACACACCACAAAACGTTAAGGCACGATCGTATTCAAAGTTCACTTTGCGTCCCAACAAGCTCCTAAACTCACTACTCACCACCGACACAGTCGCACACGTATACAGCAATCAAAATGTACGCACGTCATCAATGGACACACAAACTTTGTTTTGAGCGTTACAGATGAAGGAAGGATATTCGAGCACTTCACATTTCCAGCGGCCTCACCCTCATTGGTCATGCTGGTTAGGTTTCCTGACAAGGTGATACGGATCACTGCCATGGTAATGATGAACGGCGTGCAAAGAAAGTGGGTGGAGGGGTAACACTTCGATAAGATGCAGGGGAAAGTCGAGTCGATGTTTGTTCAGGATGTTCAGGTAATATCCACGTGTAGTATGCGATCGTCGTAAAACAGGCCGTATGGCCGATTTTGGGATACTGTTGGCGGCGCCGGCCGGTTTTAGCGCGGTGGCAGCCTATTGCGCCAGTACCTGGCGATGTCACCTTCGATGCCACAGCGGTAGCAGATCGGTACGGGAGATCGAAAATGCTGTTGATAAGAGCTAGGAACAGGAGGACACGTCATAGTTGTGGATGAATGTTCGTAATATTCAGCAATCATCTCAGATCGCATTGGACATCGGGTATAACGGGAGGCGAAGTCTTACCTTTGGGCGTCGAGCATCGACGAAGTTGGGTTGGCGAAATGCAAAGGCAGATAGTCAATCGAGGATGTTGCTTGTGGAGCATTGGGGAAGGCAGCGCTGCAATCGCTTGCTGTGGTGGTGAACCCGCCGCTTTAGGGAGTCTGTTTTCAGATACCTCAGCCGAATCTACAGGGCAAGTGGGTCGAGCTGTAGAAGTTGCGCACGATTTTCTGGATAGTCGATGGAAGGGCTAGTAGAGCATGGTCATCGAGGATGGCCACGGTAGGCACGTTGGCCAGCCGCCCAAATTTAGGCGATATACGATGTTCTTTGAAGGCTTGAAACGCACAGATGTGTGTAATGAGATCGCAGACAGTGCCGAGGTTGTCTGGCGATTAAGAAGTTCAGTCGACGTCTCTCTTGTGTAGAGCGCTCGGGCGACACAGGTCCCTGTAAATAAGGCCAGATGTCGTCGCAGCTGGTAGATTATTGCCGCTACACTCGAGTGAAAGTGGTGCCACAGATAGCCGCAACCAAGTAGACACTAGCACCTAGCGCATGAGTCTGGAGCGGCAGTCTATTTTCGGCTTTTTTAGCCCGATATATATGTCTTGCTCGAGCACTCTACATAAGGGTGACGCCGGCTGTACATGTTATTCGCGATGCCTTTGAAAAGGTTTGCCGACTGTATCTTCCTCGGGTAAGTTTGAATTGACGCATTTGCATAATCAGTATATGTGGTGCAAGTTTTGCCGGCTAATTGAGCTGTTTGCGCAAGGGTCTGCTCAGCCCGCTTTTTTCTCGAAACAGTGTCGCAAAAATGCTTTTTTAAATTTGTGGCAAACCGTTCCCAAGTCATCAACTTGGCCTCGTTATTCTTAAATTATGTCACCACCATGTCAATTAGAAAGAAAAAGATTTTTAGCGTAATGAAAGGGTCCCACCGGTTGCACCAACAAGCTCTTTGATGAGTTAACCACTGCCCTCACCATCATCCCTTGCAAACGAATGTGGTTCTCGGTAAGCCTGACACGGAAGAGGCTGGCAGGGGCAGGTCTATCATCAGCCCGGCTTCTAGCGTTTGCGGCGTACACAGTTGGATGCGTTTGCCAGCTCCATAATGAACGGAAGCTCAGTACAGCAAGGCGGCGAATGCAGCGCCACTCGCAGTGAAAAATGGGTGGAACCGAGCCCGGTCCACCACGTTGTTATGGTAAAATCGAGAAGGAATGTTTGTGTACATGTTGATGGAAGCGCGACAAGGCTATGCCTACTGGCTCCTAACACCAACGCCCCTCTTCATTTGCTCCTGCCACCATATACGTCGTCCCCGTCAGTAGAGTTAAATTTATATTGCTAATGACACATCTTTTTGATATTGGTACAAAAGAAGTGACTTTTTCGACTTGACAATGACGCTGAGGGTGTTGTGAAAGGAGTGATCATCGAGCTTGACTTAATGATTGTGACGCTACTGTGAATATGTACCTGTAATATCTTTTGGTGGAAGTAATGGACAAAACGTGAACGAGAAAAAATGACGTCGTCCTAGCAACACAAGTCGTCTACGTGAAGGCTTACTGTTTAGTCCATCATCTTATCTAAAGTGGCAGGGGCATTACACGGGCTAAATGCCTCACTAAATTGTTGAGACTATCAGGAGCGACGAATGCTGTCTTCTCGCTCTCGCGTTCATCGTTGGACATCTGCCAGTAGTCAGAATGAAGGTCCATGGACGGAAAGTAGCTGGTTCCATCAAGTGCATCAACGATGAGTGAAAGAGGGGATACGTCCACTTTTTGGTCCACTTACTGAGGTGGCAGTAATCGACACCCAATCTCGACCTCTTATTTTCACTAGCTTGACAGGGGACGCTCAGGAACTAAATGAAGGCTTAAATAACGTCGCTGGCCAGCATTCTGTCGAGTTCCCAATGAATGCCACACAGTCGCTTGTGATTAGGACTAACGTCACTGGTGCCAATGTGGGGTGTGACAACAAAGATTGTGCCTCGAGGTAGTGCGCTGAAGTCAAAATGTCGCTAAAAGAAAGCAAAAGCTTGCAAAGTTTCTTGGATGAACAAGCTTGCAGATCAGCTGCAATCATGTCATAAAGCAGATAATAAAGAGAAGCGGACGTGGTAGAAGTGGCAGGTGCGGCAAAGAGAGGATTGGGAGTTAGGAGTCAACCTTTACAATCGATCAGAGCAGGAGAGAAATTTCTTTATTGAGGACTTGGATCGTCGTGGGGTGGAGAGGTCTTCAAAGCAGATAGGAAGGTCCAAGCGAAGAAGATCGATAGAGCAGTCAATAAGGGCTGAGTGCAGGGTTAAGAAGTCGTGGCCAAAGATCACTTCTTGAGCACATTTATATAGGGTGGTCAATAACCAGGTGTGTAACGGCCAGATGGTCGAGCAGTACACATGCCAAAAAATTCTAGAGGGCACTCTGGACCCCTAGAGAGCGATGAGGTGAAAACCATTACAGTGCGGTGGATCGTAGCCCACCACTACGCATCTCTATCACCCTCTCCCCAGGCAGCACAAGAGCCCGGGCCAATATTGTCAGTGAGTTGGCAGAGATCAGCCGTATGTAGGCCCAGCTGGTATTGGTTGTGCCATTCTATAACACGTCCAACACTGGCCCTGAGGATTCCATTGGTAACCAATATTGTTCGTACCTATTTATATTGATAACAAAATTGGCCCGTCATATCCGATGCCCTAGCAATATCGGTGGTACCATTATACGAGGATGGCAATGATGGGCCTGGATATCCTGCGTATCACCGGTGTTGGCGCTGCCATGAGATAAGGATGGCTATAACGGACAGCATTAGCCATCAGTCCGCTGATGTTGGCCAATATTCGACATATGCTGTACAATAATGTGAGCTCTGTTAAAATGGCCCGCCAATGTCAGATATACACTGGCATACCTTACATATCAACAGTATTGACATTGCCCTTTCATAAGGAGGATGGCTATATCGAACAGCATTAGCCATTACTCCACTGACGTTGGCTAATATATGCCATATGCTGGACAATACTGTCAGTTCTGTTACCCTGTCGCGCCAAATGCATTAGTACACACTTCAGTCAACATTGTCTTGTCCATTTCACCTACTGGCAATATTAGATGCAAATTAGCATGTGGTGGAAATATTCCGTGGGAAACCGCATTAGCGTGCTTTTGCGGTTGGTAGGCTCGTTTAATACTTGGAGTCGTTAACTGTGATGTTATAATCGATGTTTTCAAGTTACCTTTGCAATTTTAAATACTTCGGAAATCTTGTGTCTAAATAGTCTTGTGAAGTTCCGCGGTGCTGGTTTCAGTCGCGTTTGCTTTAATCCCACCTAGCTGTTGTTGATGTTGCTTGGGATTACACCATGTTCTTTTACACTAGATCTTCATTGACTTAAGCTGGCACTGTAATTAATCCACATGTATACTGTGACGAATTTTGATGAGACTGACAATCGGTCAACGGCGTCAAATATCAATAAGTTCACCACCGTTTGCTGGTCCGTCAGGGCGGCGGTGGCGATAAATAGCTCCACGCCGACCGGTAGATTAGAAAGAATCAAAACGACATGTCATATATCGTGCGTAGGCAATGGTTGCTATTTTTTGTATTCTCTTCGGCAATGGTCTAGGTTCTTTCATAGCTGCTCCCGTGGCGATTCCTGCTGCTCTGGGTGAAGAGAATTCCAAAAGTTGTAGCAAATTTCTTTGCCCCTGAGTGTATCAGGTTTAACAACAGTGGCTTCAAACAGACGATTACCGCAGGACACGCATGCAGTGCGATGCAAAAAATGAGCGATAAGCATCGGCATATTAAGGCTCGTACGTGACTCAGATCGACTATGGCGAGCGCGCTTCCCTCGAAATAAACTTCAAAAATACAATAGGCCGTTTAAGCTATACGAATACGAAGCATCGCAGCACATATTTTCGTTTAAACGATTTATCAATGGTGATCTAAATTAAAGCTGGGTTATTGAGCGGTAAATTAAACGTCGGTCCGCACATGCATGGACGTTCTCACATATGGCAAATCGTATCGACGCTTCCTGCTTCGTTGTCGCTCTAAGAAGAGAAGTATTAGAAAAAAAATGGAGAGAAAACACTGCACGTACAATCTCAGTATGAATAATATTAAGGTTATGCTGAAACAAATAACTGGGTTACAGTTTCACTTTTCTTCATCGCACTCGTTCGCACATTTGTTTTTTTCTCAAGCGTCCGCCCTTGTTGACGACACACCGCGCACTTCTGTTCCAGTCCACTGATGGCAGTCACTCGCGCCGAAATATGAACGCTCTGTTCGCTGCTTGCTAGGTGCATTGAAAACATCACAAACAAAGGAAGAAAAGCATGGAGTCACGGCGCCAGCAACAGCGGCGCCGACCTGCCCGAGTGAATGCGCTCTGCAGGTGGGGTTGTCGGGTTACACGCTGCGCGATGCAATCCAAGACGCTGGCCCTGACGCTCCACGTGTGGTTCAAGGTGCACACGGCCGCCGCCCGGGCGGGAATGTACGACGCAATGCGTCAGCCGCTATACTTTAAGGCTCTATTTCTTTCATATACCTATTTGACATACGCAGAGCTAGCGTAACTTACGTCTTAGGCTCTGCGAGAGTAGACCATTCCATACGTGTATAATCAAAAATACGACTGCAATGACCATGGCGCATTAATCACTGATGGAATATCGCACACATAGGTACTGGTAAATGCTCTATGATTATCTTGAAACACTCATTCGGCAAACGAGTACGCCAGTTATTTGCTAAACAAGCCGCGAATATTCAAATCACTGCAGTGGCAAAAATGATCGCAGAGCCAGCTAGAGTCACCGGCGGCACGGCGATGGGCCGGCTTCCACATTTCACAAGAACTTGAAACGCGAAATATATCCGCGTGGGGCTTTGTCACACTGAATTTCATAGGAAATCAAAATATCTTCGTGTAGCAGCCAGTACAAAAACGGCAGCTCAGCAGAACATCATTTGATTGGACGCCATGCAAGTGCATTGATAGCACAATTTTTGAATTTCTGGATTATTTTTTTTTGCACAAGTGCGAAAAAAAGAAGTCTGTAACGTTTCTCCGCTTTTATTCACACGCCCAATTTCGCGATTCCGTCGTCGTTCACTGCATTACAATGCTTGCGCTACAAATGGCAAGAAGGAATAACTGTAGAGTTCAAAAACTAAATAAAGCAGTCGTTGGTTTACAATTAAGCTTAATTCGGTATCAAAGCTTATTATTCTCTAACTACCTTCGTGGTGGAAACGTTACAGGCGTGCGCGGGGAAGGGAGGTTTTTTTTTTTTTTTACAAATATTGTGTATGGAGAGAAGATTACCCACATGTAAACTGACTTGTTCGCATTAGAACGAAAAACAAATGTGAAAGAAAAGACTGGAAACACAAATAAAATACGAAAAGGTACAATGGGTATATTAACAACTGGATTACAATGACACATCTTTGTTTCGCACACGCTCGTTCACACAGTTTTCCACCGCCTGCTCTCCGTGCTGACGCACCGCTCAATCCCGTCCTCGCGCACTTCGCACTCCTGTCGTTCCCCGGATCGCACTCTCTCACCGCATGCGATGCGAGCAAAGTCCGAGGTTGCATGCGCGCGTCGAAATCCACGCAGGTGCGCCAAAGCGGTGGACGGGTCGACGCACCACTCAAGGTCCAAGGGGCGGACGGCCGCCGCCCAGGGGAAGGAATTGCGCAGTAATAAAAACACGAACGCTAGCAGACTGGAGACTTCTTTCAAACATTTCCGGGCTCTCATAACAGGTTGCATAGAGAAATGTGCTTTTACCGCATTTTCTCGGCCAATAAAATATACGCAAGAAACTAAACTGTGAGAAAGAAACAAGCGCATAATGAATCGGGCCAACAAACGACTAATCTAGCAGATAGAATGATGCTGACGGTGCGCATATATGAGAAAAAATGTAAGCATCGTATGCAACTAGCTTATAAAAAGGTGGCAAGTCGTGGTACTGAGATGCTTCGCTCAATAATTTTCAACAAACTTGCTTTAAATCCTCATTTCAGGGTGATTGAAATATTCCACTCGATTGAGCACTATTGTATGAAAGCATTTTCGTTGGTATGCTAAAAGTGAGCAAACTATTCGTAGTAGAACACAGCATTCACAAAATACAACTTGAACAGGTTTGGGTGTTATAAACAAAACAGCTAGGCGCCTCTCCAGGGCGACGACGCGCTTCGCTGCTGGCACAGAGCCCTACATAGATGAGCAGCAGCAGCAGCAGCGCATCTATGCTGCTGCTGCTGAAAAAGCGTTTACTAAAAAGCTCGAAGGATGACGGCGACAGCTGTATTTTGTTGCAAAGAGGGCGCTCCGTATAGTCGCTCGGCTCGACGTTCGGTGGCACCGCGCACGGAAAATCCTTCTTTCTTCAAGAAATATTCCATGTAAGTTTCCAAATGTTTTCATTCAGATTTCATAAAGCATTTATGTATATTGGAGCAAAATATTAGCCTCTTAGATTGAGCATTTTTTAAATTACAAGCGTTGTCTTACATTTCATTGTTGCTGCAGGCTGCGTAAGCCATGTGCTAGGGAGATTTGTCTTCTTTTAGCATATTTCTTACGTTGTTAACTTTTCAAAAGTGGTTCTCAAGTGTGCGCGACTTGATGCCGATCATTTTTCAGGTTACTTCAAGTTAAACTGTTACTGTTTTGCAGAGTACTGATTTCCTAAAGTAAACAACTGCGTGGCATCGTAGCCCTAAAAGCCAACATCGGATATTCACGGCGTTACAGTGGCTGGAACAGCGTATAGCCGTCGCGTGGCTCGGCCGCTCGGGTTCCCTTGGGTGACCTCGGGCGGAGTCGGCGGAGTCCGGGCAAAAGCATATTTTCTCGTGTCTGGTGCGATAAAACGCCAACCGCATCAGTCGCGCGGCAGCATGGTGCGCAGTGCGCTGAGGACCGCTAAAGCATTGCCGCTCGGCGCTGCCGCCCAGGTTCTGGGTTTCTAGAAAATCGCTCATCATGCTGGAACCAGCACGCGAGGCAGCCAATCGCAAAAGTCTTTGGGGTACTCACCTTCGTTGTTTTTTTTTTTTTTTTCATCCAAAGTTTGTTTCCCTAGTCCGGTATGAACGAAAATCCTGCAGACGCTCATTTCATCTCATCCGTGCATATATGAGCGCATCTAGACGGTTTAGTAAAAGCATTTTAGGGTAATATTGCGAAACAAAAAAAGCAAGTGTGGCTAGACAGTGCCAATTTTCGAAAGTTTCAGAAAAACGCCACTGCTTTCAATCATGTCTGCATCGCAGTATAGTAGCACGCCGCTACGCTGGTACCATTTTTTTTAAGGGGGGGGGGCGGATGGGGGGGGGGGGGGGCTCGACGCTTTTCAAGAAATTTTATCAGTGTTGCTGTTTAGTTCAAGAAACTGGATATAGCGTAACTTTACTCCTTTACCACACAATGAGGCTGCACTAACAAAGCAAGGCTAAAAACGCGTCTGTCGCTGAGGTCCTTCCCTCTGTGCGATGTGCACCAGCGGCAGCGACAGGCGTTGGCGTCGTCGTCGCGTGATGCATCGCCAGGGATTGTCGCCTATTTTTTTCTTTCTGTATCGTTGCTTCAGCTGCAATAGATGAGTTGCAAAACCTACACGTCAGCTTCCCGGTGCGGCAGACATTCTTGCACAATGGTGGCATAGACTTTGGGGTAATTGTTGGGTACAGTGCTAGCAGACCGCCTGACGGGTAGGGTAGTTCCCGCACCTGTTGCCCATTCGTCACAGTATTATTCGCGTGCGCATTGTCGCCCCACTATTACCCTCTCCGGTTAGTGTTCCTTTTCTAAATTTTCTTTCTTCACCCCTATGGTGAAAGTGCTCCCCCTTTATTCCAGTGTTAAGAATGCCCGAAAACCTTTCTCCGACAATGGCCTGTGCGTGGGAAACTGCATCCCAAGCAGCGTGGACTGTGGTAGATGCATGTACTGCACCTAACTATTATCCCTGAATCAGGTTCTGTCGCCACTGTGGACGAATTCCTGCCTCACAGGGAAGCCGACTTGTAGGTTTTGCAACTGGTCTGTTATAGCATGTCCAGCAGGGCCGGAGCCTTAAGTGTGAGCGCTGGGTGGGCTCAGGCAATTTCAGTTCCAGGCCGGGTTCGGGTTTGTAGCATGAGGCCCGGGTCGGGCTTAAAATGTTTGTCCGTGCACACCTCTAGTCGCGTCCCAGGCAGCACACCAACATCGCACCAATCCCGGCCCAACGTCGACAAAAATTGGTACCAACATTGGCGTAACACTGGCTTTTTGAGAAATTACTACATTTTTATATATTGGTCCGGCTTATATGCCAACATTGTACCTGTCTTGGCACTGCCAACATAGGCTATCAGCTGGCCGTGCCCCTAGTGTCACGTATTGGCATGCCACTAGTATTCATTGGCCCAACTGACATTGGCAATGAACCGGCCGTGCCGCTAGTATCATATATTGGTATTTATTGGCATGCAACAAGTATTCATCGGCACACGTGGCCTGCCACTGTTAAGCCACCTTTAGCCATGCAGTTATTTCACCCTTGCCCTTACTGCTGCCATTTGTTCAACTGTCACTCTGATAATTGTGGTTTTCTTATGCAGTCATTTCCCAATACCACCTTGCATGTCATCTCCCTAAGGAGCCATAAAAACCATGCAATTAAATGAGGCAAGCAAAATATTTTCCGAAAACATTTTATTGAGAGCTCATATACATGTAAATGCCACAAGGACATCAGAGGGCCAAAATGCAGTGCAGGAGGCATTGGATACAGGGTTAATATGGGAGAGGCTAGTAGGTGTAATTGGAAACAGGGCACTAAGCAGCACATGACCAGGTAGTGCAGGTAGAGGTGATTGGGTGCAGTGTGCATTGGTCATGATGGAAGGGGCTGGACATGTTGAGCAGGGTTGATGCACTATAGCCTTGTAGTGCGAGAGGTGTTGCAGGAA
This sequence comes from Amblyomma maculatum, assembly GCF_055883805.1. Taxonomy (NCBI): domain Eukaryota; kingdom Metazoa; phylum Arthropoda; class Arachnida; order Ixodida; family Ixodidae; genus Amblyomma; species Amblyomma maculatum. Next base: position 134,159,938 of record NC_139354.1, read on the forward strand.
TAGGAGGCTGAGCATGGGTGCATTTCAGGGCAGTGTCCACCATGGATGGAAAATGGCAGTGGACTGTGTTGAGCATGATAGTTGGCAGTGAAGGGTCAATGGATCAAGTGATGAGGTTGAGGGGGCGGGGTAAGCACATGGCCCAGGTAGTAAGCTGGGCACCCCGCAGGAAACAACCGTTCAGGAACAGTTTGTTGAGGAGATTGGTCCGTGGGTCTTACAAATCACATCTGCACAGAAGACAAGCATATATCACAATAAGATCTAACCTCACCTTCTCAACACTTATCCAAACACATATTTGAAGTCTGGGTGCTCTATACGATCGAGTACAAAATACAGAACCCCGCTTAGTAAAACCTCTGATATAGTAAAGTGAAACTGAAGTCCCAGTTCATCTTCCATAGGCAACTGTACATTTTCCCCCTTTATAGTAAAGATGTTTTTGGTAAAAATCGGTTAAAGTGCTTCTGACCCTGGCGACGACTCCCGCGCGCTACCTAGAGTCGCGAAGCCAAGACTTTTGGATTTGAAAACAGAACAATAACCCCGAGTGTTCGTTTAGGTGGCTTTACTACTAGCCGTAGCAGCGGTCAGATGAAGCCTACTTTACAGAAGCCTTGGAGCCGTGAGGGAAAGCGCGCAGCGCGAAGAAGAAAAAAGTAAAGCTGTCTACAAACATAGCAAGGAGGCAGCGTGTTCCATTCAGGAAGTAAAGGAGTAAAAGTGCAGCAAGAAATACGGAAGGGAAAGAAATGGGTCAACATACACTGCAATGTGCAGTACAAATCATGAGGCAGTGGTGGCAGAAAGTGGAGGTGCAGCGAGTAAGGTCTTACAGCACTTGAGTGCCATGCGAATTTATTACTTATTGCCTTTTAAAAGACAGAAAGAGCAAAAAGGGACACCATGTTCATGCAAGGTTGTAGTTTTTACATGAAATCGAACTTGGTTGCATTCGTAATCACGTCTTCATGCTTCAAAGGTACTTCCACAAGATGTAGAGAAATTTTATAATGAAAAAATTACACAAAGAGATGATAAAAGCGAGATGGAAGGTATTTAGGTTTTTTTCATTAAGCAACAAGACGTGTTCAGTAAGTGCCTATTTAACTACTAGACAGCACTTTCAGGACCATGTCATCACAAACCACTGATACAGTAAAGACCATGATATAGTAAATATTTTCGCTGGCCTCAGTGGCTGTACTATAAAGGGGTTTTACTGTATATATTGAAGGCCTATTGCCACACATTCTTCTTTTAGAGCACTTTGCGACAGGTTTCTGGGCCTACAAAGGCATGCAGCATCTTATGACGTAGGGATGATAAACCTATATGCAAAATAATATCCATTCCAGATACAAAAGAAAGATATTTGGAAGTAAAAACCTGCTTCTGGCAAACCGATAACTTCAGGTAGATGCTTAGTGTTCATATAGAATTACAGTTCCTGAAAATCTGACGGTTCAGGCTCCAGAACTTTCAATTTTTAAAAAATTCTTAAACATTCCTGCAATAGACAATATGGATTACTAAGCATGCAAGACTGGATGATATTAAAGAACACATTAAAGAATATCTTTCTGCAGTACACCAGTTACAGGCACGCATACATTACTGCGGCCAGAATAAAGAAATAATTGCCCTGACAGAGTCAATCAAGCTATCTTCAATCGGCTAACTGAAGGAGATGTGTAGATTGCAGATATTCTCAAGGCTGTGTACGCATATAATATTCTCAAGATAACCGTACCATTTCAAGTTCCAGCTTTTTAGTTTTCACAGCTTTATTGCTTGCTGCATTCTACTATAAACAATTGCCTTAATTGTAATGTACCAAGGAATAGTTTTCATACAGTGCTCATTATAAATTAAAGATACCAGAACAACATGCACACAAACAAGAAAAAAAGAACGGGAGAGAGCGCCATTCACAACTGATTTATTGTGCAGAATAAAGTACATATATATCTCACTGCCGGCATATGCGCAAAGAACCCATTCAGCATCATGTAGTTTAAGATAAGATATGTTCAAGAAGCCCATGCCTCATACCACAGCCTCTTTCTCTGAGAAAGCATTTCTTGAACATAGCTTATGTTAAACTACATGATGCTGAATGTGATGTAGCTGAATGTGTTCCTTGGGCATGTGCCTGCAGTGAGATATATATGTACTCTGTTCTGCACAATAAATCAGTTGTGAGTGGAACTCTGTCCCGTTTTTTTCTTGTGTGCGTGCATTGTTTTGGCGCCTTCAGTTTATAATAAATAAACACGAACAAGCCCGACAAGAAGTTCTAGTAATCATACAGTGCATGCTTGTTCAGCTAAAATTATTACAGGCAGCCTGCAATGAGCAATTGAGCAAGTACTAGAAATTTACTTTGCATAGGCAGGAAAATGTTATGCTAGATCTGAGTACAATGATATTGTACTTCCTTATCAGCTAGCAGCCTACCAGGTATGCATTTTCCTTCATCACAGCTAATCATATGGCCATACCATCGGCAACCTTCCACGTGCAAGATTATGTTCAGTTAGGCATACATGGGTGATTTTATGTCCAGGTAACAGGTGTGGTGCTCGGGCATCTGATTTCTTAAAACCAATTCATAGTAGTTGTTGGTATAGAGAATAGTAATCTGCCTGAATATCTGAGGCCAAATATTATTTTCATTGCTTAAGCACACCATAAAATACAATGCTTGATGTGACTATGCGATCATAAAAAAACGATACATCTAGCATGACAGTGATTTTTCACTTTCACCCTATCACAATAAGTTCCTTGAAAACCCAGTTTAATCCTGAGCTGAAAAGTTGTTTCGCACACATTTTACATTTCAGTATCTATAAAATGTTGCTATTTTGTGAATATATTTCAAAATCAAAATTTCTTAACAGACTCACAAATTGTTTTTTTTTTTCAAAAATGGACAATATTTTGTACTCAAATTAAAAATAAGATTGTGTCTGGAGAAATAGTACTGTTTGCAGAACAAAACAGCATATACGCAAGAAAGCACCAATATCGCTCAAATTTAATGTGCAATGCACGAAATGAGAGTTCACCTAAAATTACAAGTACAATAGCCCTGTTTACATGGACTCGACAGCACCGGGTTGAATCAGCGTTGAGTAAGCAAGGTCATCATTCTCGACCCGGCTGATGTCTACATGAACTCGCTTTCTAGTGAGTAAGTATCGTAGCAGAGCGTTGCATCGAGATTCGAAGTTATTGTGCAAGTTCTTACTCGTATTTGATCCCATTGCCTTTTACTATCGAGAGCTTCGATTATTTTTTATCTAAAAAAAGCATTTTATCGCTAAAAAGCATTCATTTCGAGTGACGCTCGTCGCCGCTCCAGAGGATTTTTCATAGCCCAGAGTTCCCCATAACTAGACTCCCTGACTGGACAGCGTCTACATGCCTTTAGATAAGCGGGTCAAGCGAATTAACCTACCCCCTGCAAGCGAGTTAACGCAACCCGCTCCGCCGCCTATTTTACTCGACCCGACTGTGTATACATGAACCCCAGAACTGATTTTTCACTCAACAGATGTACTCGACCCAATACTGCCGAGTTCATGTATACAGGGGTGGAACGCACGTGTAACAAGTAGCAATGCTGCTAAGAATCCAATCTGCTTTCTTCTGGCTCCCCATCCAGTTTTCTAAAAAAATATCTTGTCTGACAAAGGAGGATATTTGGAGTTAAGCAGCTAAGCAACACAAGATCCATATGCTTGCTCTAACGCATGACTCCTCAGTGCACTTACAGTTGCAATTTGCTTGGTCATGTGGCAGTTCACTAAACCGTCTGACTAGACATGACAATCAAAAAAATAATCGGCGGATCATTTCTACTTTTATTTAGACATGTAAAAGCTTTTTGGTTGTTGACTTAGCATTTAGAGACTGCGGGAGTTTGGCAGTTTTATACGTCTTACTTCGTTTGGCAGTTGCAAGGGGATGTAGAAGAAGAAATATGAGTAGGGAATATAAGGGGTGACAACATCCCGAAATGAAACTAATGGACCAATGATGCACACTGCGTATCTTAAGTGACGTCACTGGTAACATCAAACACAGAAAATCGTCCTTGAGTATGACAAATTTGAAGCCCAGGAGGTGAGTTGGTTGTGGGCAAGTAGTTGGTAAAGGGCAGTCCCCCTGAGAGGTGGGGGGCAAGATCACTGCCACCCATTATGGGGAAAGCCCTGGCAAGCATGCAGGCAAAGGTGCACATATATAAGAGCAATAAATGCACAAGGAATGCACGCCTGAATGAGCAGCTGCACTAATAATTTCCCTTTGTCTTGCAGCCCACCCCTCCTGCACTGTAAGCTAGTCTGCTCTGTTTTCCGAACACCGAAGCATATGCAAAAACAAACAGAATGTCCTCTAAAATTTACAAAATTTGCACGAGTATTGCATGATGATCTCCTTTCTGCAAATGTCTTGCTCTAGGGTTACAGAATAAATTCATTGCAGCTGCGAATAAGGCGAGTTGGGAGCTAATGGCAAATCTCAATGGCTTGGGGAGAGAATTAATTATAATTGTCACTTTGAGCAAAGTAAATAGCCTGGTTTAGATCAAAGTAATATTACATCTACATGACTGAAGCCAGTGTAGGCAACCAGAAATGTACAAGCAGTCAGTAACTGCATGTCTGTATGAACAAATACATACAGTGCAGACAGCAGTAATGAAGGGAGAGTGGAAGGCAAATAACCTGAGGAATACGTAATGGCTTTCTTCTCTGAAACCTCAATACAGGCTTCCTGCGAATTCTTGTAATGCAAGCATAATCGAGTATGCTAAATATTCCATCACTTAAAGCACCTGCTCTCCCGTGTTACGCAAATGACAACTACTTCGTCAGTTCAACAAGCTATGTCTGTTATTGTGCTATTACACCACAGGTTCACTCAATCATGCCTCAACTTGAAATAGTCACATACTGTTGAAATAAAGCAACGAAATATAGCACCAGCTATTAAAGCACTGCCAGGGACATGAAGGATATTATTTTCTGCATACTGTGGGCAAGACTTCTGAACAAGTAAGTCTTGAGCTAAAAAGCTAGAAAAAGTCATATAGCATGCAATCATATAGCGAAAAGCCAGCAGAGCCTTTTTTAAAGCCTTTATATAAAGCAAAACAAAGGCAATGAGTCATACCTACCGAGGCAATGCTTCCTTACACACAGCATGTTTCATGGCAAGGCTCCCACAGTTGTTGACAGGTTATGCAGCACCAAAATGATGATGATGTTGTCTGCCTCACATTCACGCAGCACTCCTTTGATGGCAGATGATTGCTTGTGCAAAAGCAGTGCGATGATACAAGTGGAGCAGCTGGACTGCGGGCGTTATAGAGCAAAGAGCCCTAAATGCAAGGAAAGAAAGTCTCCATTAAATCGATGCCTCTAAATCATGATAAAAGCATACCACGGCTCTTCTCTGTTTTGTTAATCTATAATTTCAATTGAAAGCTGTCTCAAAAAAAGTACTAATTGCAACCCTATGTTACACATGGTATAACATAGCTGTGCCAGGGCGGTGGGGCGATCAGTTAGCATAACGACCGGAAAATGCATACTGATGTTTCATGCAGTCTTGATGCTGGAGCAAAGTGTCATGGTGCGGAGAACAAAATTAAAAGCATGCACGGGCGCCAAACGTGTGCTACACAATCGACGCGACTAGAGGTGTGCACGGGCAGTAATTTTGAGCCCGACCCGGGCCTCATGCTACAAACCCGAACCCGGCCTGGAACTGAAATTGTCTGAGCCCACCCAGCGCTCACACTGAAGGCTCCCGCCCTGCTGGACATGCTATAACAGACCAGTTGCAAAACCTACAAGTCGGCTTCCCTATGAGGCAAGAATTCATGCACAGTGGCGACAGAACCTGATTCAGGGATAATAGTTAGGTGCAGTACATGCATCTACCACAGTCCACGCTGCTTGGGATGCAGTTCCCCACGCACAGGTCATTGTCAGAGAAAGGTTTTCAGGCATTCTTAACACTGGAATAAAGGGGGGAGCACTGTCACCCCCCCGCCACCCTTAAAAAATGGTCCCAGCGCAGCGGCGTGCTACTATACTGCGATGCAGACATGATTGAAAGCAGTGGCGTTTTTCTGCAACTTTCGAAAATTAGCAATATCTAGCCACACTAGCCTTTTTTTTTTTTGCAATACTACCCTACCAAGCTTTTACTAAACCGTCTCGATGCGCTCATATATGCACGGATCAGACGAAATGAGCGTCTGCAGGATTTTCGCTCATACCGGACAAGGGAAACAAACTTTGCATGCAAAAAAACAAAAACAAAAAAACAACGAAGGTGAGTACCCCAAAGCCTTTTGCGATTGGCTGCCTCGCGAGCTGGTTCCAGCATCATGAGCGATTTCTAAAAACCCAGAACCTGGGCGACAGCGCCGAGCGGCAAAGCTTTAGCGGTCCTCAGCTCACTGCGCATAGTGCTGCCGCGCGACTCATGCGGTTAGCGTTTTATCGCACCAGACACGAAAATATATGCTTTTGCCCGGACTCCACCGACTCCGCCCGAGGTCACTCGAGGGAACCCGAGCGGCCGAGCCAAGTGACGGCTATACGCCGTTCCAGCCACTGTAACGCCGTGAATATCCGAAGTTGGCTTTTAGGGCTACGATGCGACGCAGTTGTTTACTTTAGGAAATCAGTACTCTGTAAAACAGCAACGGTTTAACTTGAAATAAGCTGCAAAATGATCGGAATCAAGTCGCGCATACTTGAGAACCACTTTTGAAAAGTTAACAACGTAAGAAATATGCTAAAAGAAGACAAATCTCCCTAGCACATGGCTTACGCAGCCTGCAGCAACAATGAAATGTAAGACAACGCTTGTAATTTAAAAAATGCTCAATCTAAGAGGCTAATAGTTTGCTCCAATATACACAAACGCTTTATAAAACCTGAATGAAAAAATTTGAGAACTTACATGGAATATTTCTTGAAGAAAGAAGCATTTTCCGTGCGCGGTGCCACCGAACGTCGAGCCGAGCGAACGAGCGGCCGTTGGATGGACGAAAGAACAGAGCGCCCTCTTTGAAACAAAATACAACTGCCGCCGTCATGCCGGCTAAGCGATTGTCGCGTCATCCTTCGAGCTTTTTAGTAATCGCTTTTTCAGCAGATCGATGGTCTCGGTTTTGTACCCTCCGTTTAGCAAGCGTTTCCTAGATGACAGGACTTGAATCAGCCTTGAACGATGCGCTGCTGTTGCTGCTTATCTATGTAGGGCTCTGTGCCAGCAGCGAAGCGCGTCGTCGTCCTGGAGAGGCGCCTAGCTGTTTTGTTTACAACACCCAAACCTGTTCAAGTTGTATTTTGTGAATGCTGTGTTCTACTACGAATAGTTTGCTCACTTTTAGCATACCAACGAAAATGCTTTCATACAATAGTGCTCAATCGAGTGGAATATTTCAATCACCCTGAAATGAGGATTTGAAGCAAGTTTGTTGAAAATTATTGAGCTAAGCATCTCAGTACCACGACTTGCCACCTCTTTATAAGGTAGTTGCATACGATGCTTACATTTTTTCTCATATATCCGCACCGTCAGCATCATTCTATCTGCTAGATTAGTCGTTTGTTGGCCCGATTCATTAGGCGCTTGTTTCTTTCTCAGTTTAGTTTCTTGCGTATATTTTATTGGCCAAGAAAATGCGGTAAAAGCACATTTCTCTATGCAACCTGTTGTGAGAGCCCGGAAATGTTTGAAAGAAGTCTCGAGTCTGTTAGTGTTTGTCTTTTTATAACTGCGCAATTCCTTCCCCTGGGCGGCGGCCGTCCGCCCCTTGGACCCTGAGTGGTGCGTCGACCCGTCCACCGCTTTGGCGCACCTGCGTGGATTTCGACGCACGTATGCAACCTCGGACCTTGCTCGCATCGCATGCGGTGAGAGAGAGCGATCGGGGAACGACAGGAGTGCGAAGTGCGCGAGGACGGGATTGAGCGGTGCGTCAGCACGGAGAGCAGGCGTTGGAAAACTGTGCGAACGAGCGTGTGCGAAACAAAGATGTGTCATTGTAATCCAGTTGTTAATATACCCATTGTACCTTTTCGTATTTTATTTGTGTTTCCAGTCTTTTCTTTCACATTTTTTTTTCGTTCAAATGCTAACAAGTCAGTTTACATGTGGGTATCTTCTCTCCATACACAATATTTGTAAAAAAAAAAAAAAAAACTACCTTCCCCGCGCACGCCTGTAACTGTTCCACCACGGAGGTAGTTAGAGAATAAATAAGCTTTGATACCGAATTAAGCTTAATTGTAAAACAACGACTGCTTTATTTAGTTTTTGAACTCTACAGTTATTCCTTGTTGCCATATGTAGCGCAAGCATTGTATTGCAGTGAACGACGACGGAATCGCGAAATTGGGGGTGTGAATAAAAGCGGAGAAACGTTAGACTTCTTTTTTTTTGCACTTGTGCGAAAAAAAGAACAAACGAGAAATTCTAAAATTATGCTATCCATGCACTTGGCATGGCGTCGAATCAAAGCTGTTCTGCTTAGCTGCCGCTCTTGTATACTGGCCGCTACGCGAAGCTATTTTGTGTTCCTATGAAATTCAGTGTGGTAAAGCCCCCCGCGGATATATTTCGCGTTTCAAGTTCTTGTGAAATGTGGAAGCCGGCCCGCCGCCATGCCGCGGGCGACTCTATAGCTGGCTCTGCGATGATTTTTGCCACTGCAGTGATTTGAATATTCGCGGCTTGTTTAGCAAATAGCTGGCGTACTCGTTTGCCGAATGAGTGTTTCAAGATAATCATAGAGCATTTACCAGTACCGTATGTGTGCGATATTCCATCAGTGATTAATGCGCCATGGTCATTGTAGTCGTATTTTTGATTTTACACGTATGGAATGGTCTACTCTTGCAAACCCCAAGACGTCAGTTACGCTAGCTGCACGTATGTCAAATAGGTATATGAAAGAAATAGAGCCTTAAAGTATAGCGGCTGACGCACTGCGTCGTAAATTCCCGCCCGGGCGGCGGCCGTGTGCACCTTGAACCACACGTGGAGCGTCAGGGCCTGCGTCTTGGATTGCATCGCGCAGCGTGTAACCCGACAACCCCACCTGCAGAGCGCATCCACTCGGGCAAGTCGGCGCCGCTGTTGCTGGCGCCGTGCCTCAATGTTTTCTTCCTTTGTTTGTGATGTTTTCAATGCACCCTAGCAAGCAGCGAACAGAGCGTCCATATTTCGGCGCGAGTGAGTGCCCTCAGTGGACTGGAACAGAAGTGCGCGGTGTGTCGTCAACAACAGCGGACGCTTGAGAAAAAACAAATGTGCGAACGAGTGCGATGAAGAAAAGTGAAACTGTAACCCAGTTATTTGTTTCAGCATAACCTTAATATTATTCATACTGAGATTGTACGTGCAGTGTTTTCTCTCCATTTTTTTCTAATACTTCACTTCTTAGAGCGACAACGAAGCAGGAAGCGTCGATACGATTTGCCATATGTGGGAACGTTCATGCATATGCGGACCGACGTTTAATTTACCGCTCAATAACCCAGCTTTAATTTAGATCACCATTGTTGAATCGTTTAAGCGAAAGTATGTGCTGCGATGCTTCGTATTCGTATAGCTTGAACGGCCAAGTGTATTGTTAAAGTGTATTCCGATGGAAGCGCGCTCGCCATACTCGATCTGAGTCACGTACGAGCCTTAATAGGCCGACGGTTATCGCTCATTAATTGCATCGCACTGCATGCCTGTCCTGCGGTAATCGTCTGTTTGAAGCCACTGTTGTTAAAACTGATACACTCGGGGGCAAAGAAATTTGCTAAAACTTTTGGAATTCTCTTCACCCAGAGCAGCAGGAATCGCCACGGGAGCAGCCATGGAAGAACCTAGACCATTGCCGAATAGAATACAAAAAATAGCAACCATTGCCTATGCACGATATATGACATGTCGTTTTGATTCTTTCTGATCTTTCGGTCGGCGTGGAGCTATTTATCGCCGCCGCCGCCCGGACCAGCAAACGGTGGTGAACTTATTTGATGCCGTTGACCGATCGTCGGTCTCATCCAAATTCGTCACAGTATACATGTGGATTGATTACAGTGCCAGCTTAAGTCAATGAAGATCTAGTGTAAAAGAACATGGTGTAATCCCAAGCAACATCAACAACAGCTAGGTGGAATTCAAGCAACCACGACGGAAACCAGCACCGCGGAACTATAACTATTTAAACACAAGATTTCCGAAGCATTAAAAATTGCAAAGGTAACTTGAAAACATCGATTATAACAGCACAGTTGACGACTTCAAGTATTAAATGAGCCTGCCAACCGCAAAAGCACGCTAATGCGGTTTCCCACGGAATATTTCCAGCCACATGCTAATTTGCATCTAATATTGACCAGTAGGTGAAATAGACAAGACAATGTTGACTAAAGTGTATGCCAATGCATCTGGTGGGACATGGTAACAGAACTAACAGTATTGTCCAGCATATGCCATATAATAGCCAACGTCAGTGGAGTAATGGCTAACGCTGTTCGATATAGCCATCCTTATGAAAGGGAAATGCCAATACCGTTGATATGTAAGGTATGCCAGTGTATATCTGACATTGGCGGGACATTGTAACAGAGCTGACATTATTGTCCAGCATATGTCGAATATTGGCCAACATCAGTGGACTGCCGGCTAATGCTGTCCGTTATAGCCATCCTTATCTCATGGCAGCGCCAACACCGGTGATACGCCGGACATCCAGGCCCATCGTTGCCATCCTTGTATAATGGTACCACCGATATTGTGAGGGCATCGGATATGACGGGCCAATGTTGTTATCATTATAAATAGGTACGAACAATATTGGTTACCAATGGTATCCTCAGGGCCAGTGTTCGACGTGTTATAGAATGGCACAACCAATACCAGCCATAAGATGGCAGCGCTGGGCCTACATAGGGCTGATCTCTGCCAACTCACTGACAATATTGGCCCGGGCTGTTGTGCTGCCTGGGGTCGGTTGTGTAGCACACGTTTGGCGCCCGTGCATGCTTTTAATTTTGTTCTTCGCACCATGACACTTTGCTCCAGCATCAAGACTGCATGAAACATCAGTATGCATCTTCCGGTCGTTATGCTAACTGATCGCCCCACCGCCCTGGCACAGCTATGTTATACCATGTGTAACATAGATTTGCAATTAGTCCATTTTTTGAGACAGCTGTCAATTGAAATTATTGATTAACTAAACAGAGAAGGGTCGTGGTGTGCTGTTATCATGATTTAGAGGCATCGATTTAATGGAGACTTTCTTTCCTTGCATTTAGGGCTCTTTGCTCTATAACGCCCGCAGTCCAGCTGCTCCAGTTGTATCATCGCACTGCTTTTGCACAAGCAATCGTCCGCCATCAAAGGGGTGCTGCCTGAATGTGAGGCAGACAACATCGTCAACATTTTGGTGCTGCATAACCTGTCAACAACTGTGGTAGCCTTGCCATGAAACATGCTGTGTGTAAGGAAACATTGCCTCGGTAGGTATGACACATTGCCTTTGTTTTGCATTATATAAAGGCTTTAAATGCTCTGCTGGCTTTTTGCTATATGATTGCATGCTATATGACTTTTTCTAGCTTTTTAGCTCAAGACTTGTTCAGAAGTCTTGCCCACAGTAGGCAGAAAATAATATCCTTTATGTTCCTTGCAGTGCTTTAATAGCTGGTGCTACATTTCGTTGCTTTATTTCAACAGTATGTGACTATTTCAAGTTGAGGCATGATTGATTGAACCTGTGGTGTAATAGCACAATAAGAGACATAGCTTGTTGAACTGACGAAGTCGTTGTCATTTGCGTAACACGGGACTGCAGGTGCTTTAAGTGATGGAATATTTAGCATACTTGATTATGCTTGCATTACAAGAATTCGCAGGAAGCCTGTTGTATTGAGGTTGCAGAGAAGAAAGCCATTCAGTATTGCTCAGGTTATTTGCCTTCCACTCTCCCTTCATTACTGCTGCCTGCACTGTATGTATTTGTTCATACAGACATGCAGTTACTGACTGCTTGTACATTTCTTGTTGCCTAAACTGGCTTCAGCCATGTAGATGTAATATTACTTTGATCTAAACCAGGCAATTTACTTTGCTCAAAAAGACAATTATAAATAATTCTCTCCCCAAGCCATTGAGATTCGCCATTAGCTCCCAACTCGCTTTATTCGCAGCTGCAATGATTTTATTCTGTAACCCTAGAGCAAGACATTTGCAGAAAGGAGACCATCATACAATACTCGTTCAACAAGAGTTATTGTCAGACTAGTTGGCTTGAATCATGTAATGCCATTAAGGCTATGCGCAAAAAAGACAACACAAAAAAGCAGAGGCAACGACAGGACGAGCGCTCGTCCTGTCGTTGCCTCTGTTTTTTGTGTTGTCTTTTTTGTGCATAGCCCTAATGGCATTACATAATACTCGTTCAAATTTTGTAAATTTTAGAGAACATTCTGTATGTTTTTGCATATGCTTCTGTGTTCGGAAAACAGAGCAGACTTGCTTACAGTGCAGGAGGGGTGGGCTGCAAGAAAAAAGGAAATTATTAGTGCAGCTGCTCAATCAGGCGTGCATTCCTTGTGCATTTATTGCTCTTATATATGTGCCCCTTTGCCTGCATGCTTGCCAGGGATTTCCCCATAATGGGTGGCAGTGATCTTGCCGTCTACCTCTCAGGGGGACTGCCCTTTTCCAACTACCTGCCCGCAACCAACTCACCTCCTGGGCTTCAAATTTGTCATACTCAAGGACGATTTTCTGTGTTTGATGTTACCAGTGACGCCATTTAAGATACGCAGTGTGCATCATTGGTCCGTTAGTTTAATTTCGGGATGTTCTCACCCCTTATATTCTTACTCATATTTCTTTTTCTACCACCCTTGCAACTGCCAAACGAAATAAGACGTATAAAACTGCCAAACTCCCGCAGTCTGAATGCTATGTCAACAACAAAAAAGCTTTTGCATGTCTTAATAAAAGTAGAAATGATCCCCCGATTTTTTTTTTTATTGTCATGTCTAGTCAGACGGTTTAGTGAACTGCCACATGACCAAGCAAATTGCTACTGTAAGTGCACTGAGGAGTCATGCGTTAGAGCAAGCATATGGATTTTGTGTTGCTTAGCTGCTTAACTCCAAATATCCTCCTTTCTCAGACAAGATATTTTTTTAGAAAACTCGATGAGCCTGAAGTAAGCAGATTGGATTCTTAGCAGCATTATTGCTTGTTACACGTGCGTTCCACCCCTGTATACATGAACTCGGCAGAATTGGATTGAGTACGTCTGTCGAGTGAAAAATCAGTTGTGGGGTTCATGTATACGCAGTCGGGTCGAGTAAGACAGGTGGCGGAGCGGGTCGCGTTAACTCGCTTGCAGGAGGTAGGTTAATTCGCTTGACCCGCTTATCTAAAGGCATGTAGACGCTGTCCAGTCAGGGAGTCTAGTTATGGGGAACTCTAGGATATGAAAAAGCCTCTGGAGCGGCGACGAGCGTCACTCGAAATGAATGCTTTTTAGCGCTCATCAACGATAAAAAAATAATCGAAGCTCTCGATAGTAAAATGCAGTGGGATCAAATACGAGTAAGAACTTGCACAATAACTTCGAATCTCGATGCTATGCTCTGCTACGATACTTAATCACTAGAAAGCCAGTTCATGTAGACATCAGCTGGGTCGAGAATGATGACCTTGCTTACTCAACGCTGATTCACCCCGGCGCTGTTGAGTCCTTGTATACAGGGCTATTGTACTTGTAATTTTAAGTGAACTCTCAGTTCGTGTATTGCACATTAAATTTGAGCGATATTGGTGCTTTTTTTTTGGGTATGTGCTGTTTTGTTCTGCAAACAATACTATTTCTCCAGACACAATCTTATTTTTAATTTGAGTACAAAATATTGTCCATTTTTGAAAAAAAAAATAATTTGTGAGGCTGTTAAGAAATTTTGTTTTTGGAATATATTCACAAAATATCAACATTTTATAGATACTGAAATATAAAATGTGCACGAAACATTTAAGTCTAGTCTTATTCTGATCTTCAGGCTTAATCAAATCTTATTGGAGTCTAAACGTTCCCTAGCCGATAAGACGCTTGCGCGAAACAAACTAGACTGGAATAAGACAGAAACTTAAGACTGGAATAAGACTGGAACCTAGACTGCCTCGAGCAGTCTTATCCCAGTCTTATAGTCAGTCCAACATGGCTGCCCTGCGCTTGGTCTGCCTCGAGATGCTCCGATGCTCGCCGAACTCTTGTTGCGCCGCAAACGTGTATGTTCCTTGACAGCACGAATCTCCTCGATACGTTCAGCGAGGAGCAGCTGCAGTGGCGTCTACGCTTCGGGCGGGGCGGCTCATTGCCGACATGCTTCGCCCTGAAATGGAGCGCCCGACGCGCCGGAGCGGTGCTTTGAGCGCCGAGCTGCAGGTGATGCTGGCGCTCAAAGTTTTTACCTCCGGTTGATTACTGATCGGGGCCTACGAATCGACAGCAAGCCGCATAGTATGCCGAGTTGCTCTCGTCCTCGTCCACCGCAGCAAAGACTGGATCAGGTAAGCCTCTATATCTGCTTCCCTCGCTTGTTTCATTGCCGCTTGCTTATCTTGACTCGGCGCGTTAGCTTACGGTCGGAGCAGCTGAGCATGCGTGCTGTACGTAGGATCTCTCAAGTGTGTATATATGTAGTACCTGCTTTTTGAACCTGTATACTGGACGCGCAGAGTAACGCGAAGGTATCACTCACCGTGCGCATTTCGCGGCTTAGCTCGGCCGACGTGTTTTTCATCATATGTGCGCGCGCGACGGTGTGCAAGCCTGCGCATGACATAGCCGGGAAACTAAACATCACTACGCTCTTTTTTATTTTCACGTTGGCCGTCGCCGAACGAGCTGCGAGATGTACAAGGAGATTTCTACGCGATCGCCAGTTTTTCGCGTGTTGTGGGTGCGGTCGACGGCACTCATGTGCGGATTTTGACGTTGGACCGGGCCTGTGTACGTGCGTGTACCCTGGAAACACCCAACCCGATACCCATCGCAAACACCTACGCGGGAGCGTGTCAGACGACACCCGTCAGCGGCCGCGCCGCCGCATCGCCTCTGTGTATATGCAGTTCACTCTCCTTCCCAAGCGAGGACCCTCCGGCAGTCTTTTGTCTTTTTCATTTATCTCCTGTGCCTCTCTCGATCCTCGGCGCAGTCACGCATGCCCCCCACTTTCAAAACGCCGAAACGCACGGTGGTGGTGGTGGAAACGTTTATTGGTGGATGCCTGTTGCTCAATGGAATGGCAATTGGTGTGAACACCACTCGCCGACTAGAAATAAAATATATATTATTAATTAGACGGACGCCTTTAGCAATACAAGGCGCTTTAAGAGAGGAATTGAGAGCAAATGTAACCAAGGGTGCTGACGCGGTTGTTACCTTTTTTTTTTTCCTCGGAAAAGGCAAAGTCATCGTTAAAATTAGAAAGGGTTAAAAATATGAGCCTGGAGACGCCCACCGCATTTTTGGAAATATGTGCTTTTGATATGATGTTTTGCTACCAGTCGTTGGGCGCGATTGCTGCGTCATAGTATTAAAAAGAAAAAAAAATGCTACTTCATTCGCACTGCGTGTGGTTGAGTGCAGAGCGAATTTTACTTCAAAGCAAACCTTCATGACAGAGCAGACAGAAAGGAAGTTACGATGCTTAAAATGCGGGCAAGGGAGGGGGGGGGGGGGGCTTGCTTTGATGAATTTCCACGACCTACGGAGGGAAGTGCCTGAGAATAAACGAGGGGAGCTCACACTCAAGCGGTCGATGAGCGCTGGAGACATCTATTCACCCTCCTTCGCGCTTCGGCTCTGCATTTCAGCTGGGATTAAATACATTATCCTCGTGTTGAAATCGGTCAGGGAATTGTAGAACGCAACTGAGCGAAACCTCATAGCCAGCGTCTCGCACTGTTATATAAATTTTATACACGATCAGACAGGCAGCGCTGTCAAAATGTTCCGTTTTCAATTTTCGAAAAGCGCGCGCAAGAAAAGCAGCCGGATGTTTACATGGAACTGTGATCAACTATTGGTCGGCGCGAACGGCGAACGCCGGCCGCGTTCGCGGCCGACTTCCGCCAGCTCCCCGTCTCATTCCCTGCCGGTGGCTAAAATACTCGCCTAGGGACCAAAAGTACCTACAGTCTTCAATACGTCTGGACTGTAGTTCAGTCTTACCGGTTCGTGAAAGCACCCGGCGGCCGCCGGGAAGCCCAGTCTTATTTTAGATTCGGATAAGATTAGACTCGGTCTTAAGACTGGAATTATACCCTGACGTTCGTGCAACTGGGCCCGCTTGCACAAAACAATCTTAAGACTGTCTTAGCTAAGTACAGACTTAACTGGAGTCTAAAAATAGGCCACTAGCATGGACGCTTAAGACTGGAGTCAAGACTGGGCTTCAGTCCTGACTTGAATAAGTCGCTTGTATGATTACGACTCTAGTGCTGTCTTGGTTAAGACACAAGGACGCCAGGTGTCTAAGTAGAGAAATTAGGGAAATAGAGGATACACTGGCACTGTCCCCTGCTGTAGGATGTACACATTCCGTCAATTTTGCGTTGTGTAAAATCCGTGCCATTGCTTTTTGCGGCTTAAGATTGTGTTACGAGGAAAAATGCCCCAAGTGGTTGCTGAGGCCGTTCTGGGAAGCCACTCTGGTGAATATGAACCCCGAAGCGTTCGACGTTCGGAACACGAGCCGTCTTAAATAAGCTTGGTCTTTCTAAAGACACCATTTAAGTCTGAACTTAGCTCGGACTTTATCGTGCAAGCCGGCCCTGGTTTTTCAAGGAACTTGTGATAGGGTGAAAGTGAAAAATCACTGTCATGCTAGATGTATCGTTCTTTATAATCCCATAGTCACATTAAGCATTGTATTTTAAGGTGTGCTTAAGCAATGAAAATAATATTGGCCTCAGATATTCAGGCAGATTACTATTCTCTATACCAACAACTACTATGAATTGGTTTGAAGAAATCAGATGCCCGAGAACCACACCTGGTACCTTGACATAAAATCACCCATGTATGCCTAACTGAATATAATCTTGCACGTGGAAGGTTGCCGCTGGTATGGCCATATGATTAGCTGTGATGAGGGAAAATGCATACCTGGTAGGCTGCTAGCTGATAAAGAAGTACGATATCATTTTACTCAGATTTAGCATAACATTTTCCTGCCTATGCAAAGTTAGTGTCTAGTACTTGCTCAATTGCTCATTGCAGGCTGACTGTAATAATTTTAGCTGAATAAGCATGAACTGTATCATTACTAGAACTTCTTGTTGGGCTTGTTCGTGTTTATTTATTATAAACTGAAGGCGCGAAAACAATGCACGCACACTGAAAAGCACGGGACAGAGTTCCACTCATAACTGATTTATTGTGCAGAACGAGTGGGCGTGTGAACAGCATCATTCTACGGTTGTTTGACACGATGCGTTTGTTCATGCAGATAGTGGGATGTCTTCAAATCTACACGGCATCGGACGCCCCAGGTGTCATCCCCGCATTCACGCCTGCAGTTTTCGGCCGTAATGATGACTTCGCGGGATGTAACAAGTCCTGGCAACCATCCTGCACCATTGCTCCCTCACACAAGTACAGCTCATCACCAACGGCATCACCATTTCCTCTATATAAACGGACGCCAGCGACCCGCGCCTTCCAGTGGGCGTGTGAACAGCATCATTCTACGGCTGTTTGACACGATGCGTTTGTTCATGCAGGTCAGTAATGACACTTCCATGTTTGCTAAGAAGTCCAGTAATGCCTGTCTTCTGCTGTTCCCACGCCCACGATTGCTACTAGGTTTGCTTGTGCAGTCATTTGATGTGTGTTGCCAGCTGCTCTTGCAGTCGGGAGACGTTGAGCTTAACCCTGGTCTTGGTTCCGGTGGTTCTGGTGTTGTTACGCGGTCTAGAGACAGTGAAAGAGATGAAACACTACTGGGAAAGCTGAATGATATGTTGACTTTGTTACAAAGTGTTAACGCACGCACTGCTAGAATGGAAACGGAACAGTCACGTCTAGTTACTTCAATTACTGAGATTAAAGAATTCCAGGAAACTATGAAGAAGAGCATTTCTGATATTGATGCGAGGCTGTCTGCGGTTGAAACCAAAACATCATTCGATGACGTGGCTCGACAAGAGTTGCTAACCCTGCGTGAACTCGCGGACAGCCTGGTTCGTGAAAATGCCAGACTGCGGGTTTCTCAAGCTCAGTTGGAAGACAGGCAGCGAAGAGACAACTTAGTATTTTTTGGATTGCCTGACAGTCCATCAGAAACATGGGAAGAAACCGAAGTAAAGCTGTTAGACATGATTTCCAGCTGCTTTAGTCCAGTGCTTACAAAGGATGCGTTTGAACGTTCTCATAGAATTGGTGCATTCTCAGGCGGAAAATGCCGCCCTGTTATCGTGAAGTTCCGCTCATTTAAAACGAACCAACAGGTTCTATCTCAGTCTACCAAACTAAAAGATAAAAGTATCAACGTGAGTGAAGATTACTCGTTTCAAACACGCCAGGCCAGGAAAAAGTTGCTTCAGTTCGCTAAGGAACAGGACGGGTATTACAAACTTAGGTACAACAAACTGCATATTAATGGCCAATGCTACAGCTATAACCCTTTTCGCGATTGCGTTTTCATTGAAAGTAATCTTCGGGAACCTACACCAATTTTGATGGTGAAACTAGTGACGTCACATCTGGCTCGTCGCATACTAAGCATGCTGATCGCTTGAATTCTTCGCCGGACCACAATCAGCATTCAAGTATTGATACACCTGACCTGACAGGTCCTGCGTCGTAGGGATTAGCGAGGGGCGGTGGGTCGGCACCTGGTACTGTAAACTCTCTTTCTGTTCTTTTTACCAATATAAGAAGCTTATTACCTAAGCGCGATGAACTTAATTCTGTCATTGATTCGTGTGATGCTGACGTTGTGTTATTAACGGAAACATGGCTTTCTTCCATGATAGCCAACAAAGAACTGTTTGATTGTAGAAAGCGTTATAATGTGTTTAGATTAGATAGAGGTCAGAAATGTGGCGGAGGAGTTTTAATAGCTGTCGCGGATAATATTGTCGCATCACCTATTAATTTTTCTAATAGCTTGGAGTTGGTTTGGGTAGAACTTTGTGCACATTTTAAGAGGATGATTTTGGGCATATGTTACCGTCCCCCATCTTCGAGCCAGACTTTTGTTGACGAATTACATGACGGCCTTAACCTAATCACTGTACGCTTTCCGAGCATGCCTATTCTCTTAGCTGGAGACTTTAACTACCCCAGTATCGTATGGACTGATACTTCGCCTTATCTGAGCCCTTTCTCCACTGAATGTAATAAGTTTTTGACGACGTGTTTGGACTTCAACCTGTCACAGTTAGTCTCTAAACCTACTCGAACTACTTCATCCACATCTACCGTTTTAGATCTTGTTCTAACTAACGTACCGCATTTTATCTCTTCGGTTTTGCACCTGCCTGGCCTCAGTGATCATTCCTTGCTACACTTTGATGTGCAAATTCCTGTTTGTAGCCACCTCAATCAGATTAAGCGCATTAGAGATTATAAACGGGCCGATTTTGACACCATTAACCGCGAACTAGCTCTTTTTCTGAACGAATACTTACCTGGGTTCTCACTACGTTCTGTTGACACTAACTGGAAATTATTTAAGTACGCCGTCGAACGTCTCACTAAAACTTTCGTGCCGCTTAGGTCCTTGAGGTGCAGCAGAGAATCTCCTTGGTTTAATAATCTTTTAAAGACTTTTCAATAAAAAGAAGCGTTTGTTTCGCTCTGCCCAGTTGTCGAATTCTAAGTAACGATGGGAATCCTATTTCCTCGCGGCAGCTGAGTACAAAACTGCGCTAAAAAGCGCCAAGGACTCATTCTCTAACCATACTTTACCTGCTATGTTGATTAACAATCCTAAACAATTTTGGAACATTGTCAACAAGAAAGACACATCTACAATATTACTCACATCTTCTGACGGTGTTGCGTTTCCACCTAACGAATGTGCTTCTATTCTTAACAATGTTTTCGCGGCAGCTTTTTCTGACAATGTTTCTATTGCTAATCGCGATGGCCCTGTTTTTGATGTTGTTCCCATGGATCCAGTTCTATTTGACGTATCAGGAGTTTTAAATCTTATTGAAAATCTTAAGGTCTCCTCCTCCTGCGGTGTTGACAATATAATTTCTAAGTTTTTGATAAGCACAAAGTTATCATGCTCTATAATCCTTACTAAATTATTTGATCAGTCTCTTGAAACAGGTTGTATTCCCAATGATTGGAAAGTTGGGAAGGTGATTCCTCTGCATAAGTCTGGAAATAAACATTCTCCTCACAACTTTCGTCCTATATCACTCACTAGTATCCCTTGTAAGATCATGGAACATGTTATATACTCGCATCTTGTTTCTTTTTTAGAGTCGAATTCTTTTTTCAGCATAACCCAGCATGGATTTCGTAAGTCATTTTCATGCGAAACTCAGCTAATATGCTTCACACATGACCTTCATTGCATCATTGATCGCGGGCTTCAGGCAGATTGCATATTTATTGACTTTTCTAAAGCGTTTGATAAGGTTTCTCATGCGCTTCTTTTCCTTAAATTAAATAACCTGAACATTGACCCTAAGATGCTTGCATGGCTGAAAAGTTTTCTTTCAAACCGTTCACAATACGTTACAGCGAATAACATTGATTCACATTCTATACCTGTCCGTTCTGGCGTACCTCAGGGGTCCGTTCTCGGGCCCCTCCTTTTTCTCATCTATATAAATGATTTACCGGCTAACATTTCTTCTTCAATTAACCTTTTTTGCTGATGACTGCGTTATTTACCGTGTAATTATTGATGATAATGATGCATCTTGCCTTCAGTTTGATATTAACAAGGTTCTTGATTGGTGTAAGGAATGGAATATGGAATTAAATATTAATAAGTGTAAGCATGTGCACATTTCTCGTAGTTCCAGCATACCCACTACTTATCAGATTAACAATGTTTCTCTTGAGACTGTGTACTCTTACAAGTATCTAAGTGTTTACGTTTCTTCTAACCTGTCTTGGAAACCCCACGTTGACTATATTGTAAATAACGCAAACCGCATGCTAGGGTACCTTCGGAGAAATTTCTCTCGTTCATCCAGTTCTTTGAAATTATTGCTTTACAAAACTCTGGTACGCTCCAAATTAGAATATTCTGCATCTGTCTGGAGCCCTGGCATTGATTCACTCGTTTCCGATTTGGAAGCTGTGCAGAACCGCGCCTGTCGCTTCATACTGTCAAACTATCACCGAACAAGTAGTGTAACTGCCATGAAATCAAGTTTGTCCCTTCCACTTCTATCTCACCGCAGATCAGTAGCATCATTATCCCTTTTTCATAAAATTTACCACAACAGCTACCTGAAAGAAAGATTACTAACAAGACCATCTTATATATCAGCGCGCATTGATCACCGCCATAAAGTTGGGGTTCCATCTAGTCACACAAAATGTTTCCATGACTCATTCATACCTAGAACTTGTGTCAGTTGGAATCACCTTCCCCATGATATCGCACGTATAACAGATAACGACGCATTTCGGAAAGCCATTGTTTTTCTTTGAATGTATATTGCTTGTTACTGTGTTGTTTGCCCTTTACTTCCTGACAGTTTTTACTTATCTCCACTGCATTGTGAAGTTTTTTTTTCTTTGTTCTTTTTGCGCATGTTTTTTATGTACTTGTAATGTATTTTCTTCTGTAACTTTGCTGTACGTACATCCTTATACTTTTATGTATCCCACTCCCCTCTGTAATGCCTCCGGGCCCTGAGGGTAAATAAATAAATAAAGTACACATATATCTCCCTGCCGGCACATGCGCAAAGAACACATTCAGCTACATCACATTTAGCATCATGTAGTTTAATATAAGCTATGATCAAGAAACGCTTTCTCAGAGAAAGAGGCTCTGGTATGAGGCATGGGGTTCTTGAGCATATCTTATCTTAAACTACATGATGCTGAATGGGTTCCTTGAGCATATGCCGGCAGTGAGATATATATGTACTTTATGCTGCATAATAAATCAGTTGTGAATGGCGCTCTGTCCCGTTCTTCTTTTCTTGTTTGTGTGCATGTTGTTCTGGTGTCTTTAATTTATAATGAGCACTGTATGGAAACTATTCCTTGGTACATTACAAGTAAGGCAATTGTTTATAGTAGAATGCAGCAAGCAATAAAGCTGTGAAAACTAAAAAGCTGGAACTTGAAATGGTACGGTTATTTTGAGAATATCGTATGCGTACACAGCCTTAAGAATATCTGCGATTTTCACATCTCCCTCAGTTAGCTGATTGAAGATAGCTCGACTGATTTTGTCAGGGCAATTATTTCTTTATTCTGGCCGCAGTAATGTATGTGCGCCTGTAACTGGTGTACTGCAGAAAAATATTCTTTAATGTGTTCTTTAATATCCAGTTTCGCATTCTTAGTAATCCATGTTGTCTATTGCAGGAATGTTTAAGAATTGTTTTAAAAATTGAAACTTCTGGAGCCTGAACAGTCATATTTTCAGAAACTGTAATTCTATATGAACACTAGGCATTCACCTCAAGTTATCGGTTTGCCGGAAGCAGGTTTTTCCTTCCAAATATCTTTCTTTTTTATCTGGAATGGATAATATTTTGCATATATGTTTATTACCCCTATGTCATAAGCTGCTGCATGCCCTTGCAGGCCCAGAAACCTGTCGTAAAGTGCTCTAAAAGAAGAATGTGTGGCAATAGGCCTTCAATATATACTGTAGAACCCCTTTATAGTAAAGCCACTGAGGCCAGCGAAAATATTTACTATATCATGGTCTTTACTGTATCAGTGGTCTGTGATGACATGGTCCTGAACGTGCTGTCTAGTAGTTAAATAGGCACTTCCTGAGCACGTCTTGTTGGTTAATGAAAAAAAAATAAATACCTTCCATCTCGCTTTTATCATCTCTTTGTGTGATTTTTTCATTATAAAATTTCTCTACATCTTGTGGAAGTACCTCTGAAGCATGAAGACGTGATTACGAATGCAACCAAGTTCGATTTCTTGTAAAAACTAAAGCCTTGCATGAACATGGTGTCCCTTTTTGCTCTTTTTGTCTTTTAAAAGGCAATAAATGATAAATTCGCACTGCACTCAAGTGCTGTAAGACCTCAATCGCTGCACCTCCACTTTCTGCCACCACTACTTCATGATTTGTACTGCACATTGCAGTGAATGTTGACCCATTTCTTTCCGTTCCCTATTTCTTGCTGCACTTTTACTCCTTTGCTTTCTGAATGGAACACGCCGTATCTTTGCTATGTTTGTAGACAGCTTTACTTTTTTCTTCTTCGCGCTGCGCGCTTTCCCTCACGGCTCCAAGGCTTCTGTAAAGTAGGCGTCTTCTGATTGCTGCTACGGCTAGTAGTAAAGCCACCTAAACGAACACTCGGGGTGATTGTTCTGTTTTTAAATACAAAAAGTATTGGCCTCTCGACTCTAGGTTAGTGCGCGGGAGTCGTCGCCATGGCCAGAAGCACTTTAACCGATTTTTACCAAGAACATCTTTACTATAAAGGGGGAAAATGTACAGTTGCCTAGGGAAGATGAACTGGGACTTCAGTTTCACTTTACTATATCAGAGGTTTTACTATAGCGCGGTTCTGTATTTTGTACTCAATCGCATAGAGCACCCAGACTTCAAATATGTGTTTGGATAAGTGTTGTAAAGGTGAGTTTAGATCTTGTGGTGATATATGCTTGTCTTCTGTGCAGATGTCATTTGTAAGACCCACGGGCCAATCTCCTCAACAAACTGTTCCTGAATAATTGTTTCCTGCGGGGAGCCAAGCTTACTACCTGGGCCATGAGCTTCCCCCGCCCCCTCAACCTCATGACTTAATCCATTGACCCTTCACTGCCAACTATCATGCTCAACACAGTCCACTGCCATTTTCCATCCATGGTGGACACTGTCCTGGAATGCACCCATGCTCAGCCTCCTATTCCTGCAACCCCTCTCGCACTACAAGGCTATAATGCACCAACCCTGCTCTACATGTCCAGCCCTTTCCATCATGACCAATGCACACTGGACCCCATCAACTCTACCTGCACTACCTGGTCATGTGCTGCTTAGTGCCCTGTTTCCAATTACACCTACTAGCCTCGCCCATATTATCCCTGTACCCAATGCATTCTGCACTGCATTTTGGCCCTCTGATGTTCTTATGGCGTGTACATGCATATGAGCTCTCAATAAAATGTTTTCGGAAAATATTTTGCTTGCCTCATTTAATTGCATGGCTTTTATGGCTCCTTAGGGAGATGACATGCAAGGTGGTATTGGGAAATGACTGCATAAGAAAACCACAATTGTCAGAGTGACAGTTAAGCAAATGGCAGCAGTAAGGGCAAGGGTGAAATAACTGCATGGCTAAAGGTGGCTTAACAGTGGCAGTGCCAATGTCACATGTGCCAATGAATACTAGTGGCATGCCAATACGTGACACTAGGGGCACGGCCTGCTGATAGCCTATGTTGGCAGTGCCAAGACAGGTGCAATGTTGGCATATAAGCCGGACCAATATATAAAAATTTAGTAATTTCTCAAAAAACCAGTGTTACGCCAATGTTGGTACCAATTTTTGTCGACGTTGGGCCGGGGTTGGTGCAATGTTGGTGTGCTGCCCAGAATGATATTTCAGCCGGTTTGGATAAAGGGGAGCAAATATATGCGCTCTTTCTTGACTACAGAAAGCATTTCATGTCGTCCCGCACAATCTGCTTTGCATGCAATTATCATTCCTGGGCGTCCCTGAAAGTATTCTTGGCTGAATAAAAGATAATCTACACATGCGAAAAAAAACTTTATCCTAAATGGTGTGACATCCGCTCCAATACATGTAATATCCGGAATGCTTCAAGGATCTGTGCTTGGCCGATTATTATTTCTGATTTATGTAAACCATTTTGTAGTAGGCCTCCAGTCGACCATTATGCTGTATGCTGATGATTGATCATGTATCATCTGGTTAGTGTTGTGCTGATATGTCTGTTCTGCAGGGCGAATTAGAAAAAGGGCCTATGTGGTGCAAGCGGTGGTATATGACTCTGAATACCGGAAAATGTTACCATGTGGAGTTCACAAAGAATAAGAAAAGGTTCCCCCGTTCATGTAGCATAATTATTGGTGCACTCAATACCACCAAACATGTCAGATACCTTGGCGTAAAGCTTTCTCAAACGTTTGAGTGGTCCAATCATGTTACCCTAATTACCGCGAAAGCTTACCATCTCCTTCATTTTTTCTGATGAAATTTTAAGAAATCTTCTTCTTAAGTGAAAGCTAACTTGTATATGACTACCGTTAGACCTATTTTAGAATATGCATACGGAACTTGGGATCCGTACACAAAAAAACCTAATGGATAAATTAGAATGGGTGCAGAAACAGGTAGCACGCTTTCTAACTGGAAATTATCGCTACACTGTCAGAGGTTCTGGGCTGGAAAACTCTCTCTTCACGCAGAAAAAATCCCAGGATAAATGTTTTTCACAATATACATCAACATAAAAATGGTATTGGTAAGACAATTTTTATTAAGCAGCCGCATTACTTGTCATCCAGCAGAGACCAAAATAACAAAATCAGGGCCTATGAGTGCCATAGTATTGTGTTTAAGTATTCCTTTCTCCCTTGCACGTTTATTGATGAGGACCACCTCTGTAGTGATGTAATGGCGGCGTCAAATATTGAGAATTTGATTCATTACTTTATTGATTCCTGACTTTAGGCTGTTTTGTGCACTTTAGTCTTGTTATTATAGAAAGCTGCAGTTTTGTTATATTCAGAAATACTGTATACTGTGTCAGTTTTAATTGCTTTATTGCTTTTTTTCTTACTTGCATGTTGTTGAATTTACTGATGTATTTCCTCGCGCGACCCCATGTATATATACCCCTTACAATAATGCCGCCCAGGTGAAGTAGGTTTACCGAATAAATAAATAAATTTCTTCGGTTTGAGGTCACAGCCCTTCTCTGACGTAATTCTATTGTCTACGGCTTGTATGTGTAATGGCTGCACTGCTCCGTTTTGATGGAATTTTTTATGTGCACGCTGTTTTTCCAATTTCAATGGTTTTTTATCGTGTATTATGAAGTGTGTTTATAAATTCTCGAATTTAAGCCGACCTAAGAGTTACATATCACATCACTTTAAAATGTTAAATAAATACGCTAGATACTCAACTTCCAAACAGCAGAGAATTGAAGAGAAAGTCAGGAGAGAAAACACCTGTTTTGCAAGTTATTTGAAACGTCAACCTATTGTAAATGCAATAGTTGTTCTCCCCTATAAACGCAATAGGTTCCCAGAAATTTGTATTGCTTCGACAAATGCTGCTGCAATTGGACATGCAGCTAACAGCACAATGCACGCAATCACAAGTTGAGTGCAATGCTTCCACCTACTAAGCTTTATTTCACTTATACAATATATCCTATTCCATTGGAATCAAATTTTTTTACCTCTCATTTCATGAACTAAAAATTCTCCACAATCGCCTTAATGCCTGCATAGCGGTAGTGGGAGCAGGCTAATAGGAATAGACATTAATTAAAACGATGAAGGCCATTTACTAGCGTGCGCATGGTCGCATCAAAAAGTACTTGCACAATTTTTTTTAACTGTTCTTTGCGACATTGTTCTAGCTTGTAAAAGTTGTAATGAAATTGATTTGCTGTTCAGAGGGAAGATAAAAACAATGAATTTCTAAACAGGCTTAGAAATTGTTCGAAAGAAGCGTTTATTTATTTTGGACCTCGTGTCTCCATGAATTCATATGCGACGTATAGTGTCATCTGTCTGCCGCGTTTAAATAAAAAGGGATATACTTAACTATATATCAGGACCGCCAAAAGTTTTGAAAGGTTTTCTTGTACTGTTTTTCAGCTCAGTTGAAGGTTTCCGAGTGACCTTAAGAAGGTCGGTGCACAGCTCCATCAGATAATCTATCAGTAAAAGGTACGCGAAACCTTTTTCGGAGAGAGTAGATGTCGATCCTATTTGGATCTGGGAACTCTTGACCTGGATTTCCTGTTATAGACATTGTTGGTTCATGATAAAAACACGAGCGTATTGCAGAATATTTTCGTCTTCCCTACCGTTAAGAGGGGTTAGGGGGTATAATATAGCAGCGGCCCCAACCCCAAGGAAGTCGAAAACAGTGGAGAGGCATAAATAAAATCGAGGCATTGACGAAAGGTGAACGTCCGAAACGGCAAATATATTTTGAAGTGATGGTAATCATTGTAGCACTGGCGACCATTACAGGTCCAAAAGATTACGCAGCTTTTGTGATACTTACGTCCACCGAGCATAGATTCTATGGTTATAATTCTGTCTTCTGTGGGAATCATGTTTAATGTGGTGGTTGCGCTCCTTTCTTTGGCGCTAGGGAAAGAATAACACGACGATTTCTCCAATATTGTTGCGCCGATTACGCCATCTGCATTCACAAGTTGTTAGAAATATGGGTTTATTTACAGGACGATCGCGGAATCGATGAAACGAGGGAACGGCCAGGGGGCGAATGGGACTGTATGTCGAGGCGGTGAATTCACAAACTAAAATTTTGGGGCCTGTATTTTCAAGTGGGTATTGTGTGCGTAAGTGCAGGCGTTCCCTTCGCTCAGCTTTAGTAGAATTGTCTACGGAAAAGCCAGCTGTTCTATGGTTCCGAGGCCAGCTGGTGAAGGAGTTACTAGCTTTGAATGCTCATAGGATCTATGACCAAACTAAGATTATGGGCTTAAGAGAAGTGATTGCGCCATCAAATTTTTAATGAGTAGGGGAAGCAGACGTGTGGGAGAGGCGTTGAGAAACACACGCAGGCTGTCTGCAAGAAGTGTAGGCAACGTATGCGAGGTGAGGTGTACAGAGCTGAAGTGTTTCTTAGTATCGATGATTCTATGGACATTTTATTTATTTATTTAGTAGTACTGCGGAGTCTTTTGACTGCAAGTAGGGGTGAGCAAAGATACAGTTAAAAAAGGTACAACAAAGTTACACGAGCTTCATGGAAGAGAAAACAGATGATGCAAAAAACAAACAAAGGTTTCACATGCGAGAGGCTCTCAAGTTATCAATAACCATTTCTACATTCGGGCTGTTCACTACACACATCGGCAGATCATTCAACTCTGCAATTGTTTTGACAAAAAAAAAAGAATGCTTAACTGCACTAGAGTATGCCCGCTATTCTTCTAGCATTTTTTCATAATCAAAACGCGTATTTCCACGCGAAAAAGGAGTAATGTAATCATGGTGAAAGGGGGTGTTTCTGTCCTTTAACAGGGATAATAGCCCTCTCCAAGTTGCACAAAGAACCACACAAGAGCACAGCCAGTCTAGGCCTTCCACAAGCGAGCTCGAGCAGCGCAGCGGCACTTTTGTCGTCTTTATCCTCGTCTTCGTGGTATTCTCGCCTACTTCATCCTTGTCTTCGTATATCCTCGTGTAGTTCACTACAATTTCCCCCGGGGCGAGGTGGAGCCATCCTGGCGACCTATGGTGAGGGCAAGAGGAGCGGATCGTAGTACGTTTTAAGGCGGCTCACGTGCACAGTTTCGCGGCCGCGATGACGCATGTCCGAAGAGGTAGTGAGTGGCTCCACGATGTAATTCACAGGCGAGGTTTGACGGATAATGCGGTAGGGGCCGTGATACTCGGTTCGAAATTTTGATGACAGTCCCGGTGGGGTGCCGGGAACCCAAAGCCAAACAAGGGATCCTGCAGGAAAAACGTGTGGCGTCTCATCTTTGTCGTGGTGATGCTTTTGGCGGCCTTGAGATTCCGATGTAAAACACCGGGCCAACTGGCGACATTCCTCCGCATGTTTGGCAACGTCTGAAAGGAGAGTACACTCGGAGGAGTCAGGACGATATGGTAAAATAGTGTCCATCGTGGACGACGCCTCACGCCCATAAAGGAGGAAAAAAGGGCGAAATCCAGTAGTTGACTGCGTGGCGGTGTTGTAAGCGTATGTCACGAAAGGAAGAACAGCGTCCCAGTTCGTCTGATCGGCGGCAACGTACATCGTCAGCATATTTCCGAGAGTACGATTGAAGCGCTCAGTCAGCCCGTTAGTTTGAGGGTGGTAGGCCGTTGCGGTCCGATGTATGACGCGACATTCGGCCAGTAGAGCTTCAACGACGTTGGATAGGAAGACGCGTCCTCGGTCACTTAGCAGCTCTCGCGGTGCGCCGTGGCGAAGAACAAAATGATGGAGTAAGAACAGGGCAACTTCACGGGCAGTAGCGGCGGGTAAAGCGGCGGTCTCGGCATACCGGGTGAGGTGGTCGATGCCGACGATAATCCACCGGTTCCCAGAAACCGTGCAGGGAAGTGGCCCGTAAAGGTCAACGCCAATGCGGTCAAAAGGGCGGGCCGGGCATGGAAGTGGTTGTAAGGGGCCAGAAGCACGAGGTATGGATGACTTCCGGCGCTGACAGGCGATGCAGGAGCGGACGTATTTGCGAATATAACCGTACATGCCGCGCCAATAGTAGCGTTGAGAGATTCTTTGAAACGTCTTGACGACACCAGGATGGGCACACTGAGGGTCGGCATGGAAAGAGGCGCAAATTTCATGTCGTAAATGGCGAGGAATGACGAGAAGCCATCGTCGACAATCAGTCATATAATTGCGGCGGTAGAGAAGACCATCTCGTAGGGCAAAGTGTGGTGCTTGACGGCGTAAAGCCCGAGAAGGTGCAGCAGCGTTAGAAGTGGACACTACGTCGATAAGCGAGGCGAGCCACGGGTCTTTGCGCTGCTCCGCAGGCATGTCAGCGATGGTTAGAGAGGAGAGGACGGGATCAGCCGCCGTAGAGCAAGCAGGTTCGTTGGAGAGGGTGGAACGAGACAGTGCGTCGGCGTCCATGTGTTTACGGCCAGAGCGATATATAACGCGGATGTCAAATTCCTGTAGGCGGAGAGCCCATCGTGCGAGGCGGCCGGACGGGTCTTTAAGAGAGGACAGCCAACATAACGCATGGTGGTCCGTGACGACGTCAAACTGGCGACCATAAAGGTAGGGTCGGAATTTCGTCAATGCCCACACAATTGCCAAACACTCCTTTTCCGTAACTGAGTAGTTGCATTCGGCTTTAGAGAGGACACGACTCGCGTACGCGACGACGTATTCGTGAAAACCGTTTTTCCGTTGTGCCAAGACAGCTCCGAGGCCAACGCCACTCGCATCAGTATGGACCTCGGTGGGTGCTGTCGGGTCGTAGTGGCGAAGGATTGGTGGCGAAGTCAAAAGACGGCGCAATGCGTTGAACGCTTCGTTGCACTCGACCGACCACGCAGTTAAGTCATTGTTTCCTCCGAGTAGTTTCGTCAGGG
Organism: Amblyomma maculatum; assembly: GCF_055883805.1. NCBI lineage: Eukaryota > Metazoa > Arthropoda > Arachnida > Ixodida > Ixodidae > Amblyomma > Amblyomma maculatum. The sequence goes on from NC_139354.1 coordinate 134,190,516, forward strand.
GTGCAATTATTGAAGCAAAATTCTGCACGAAGCGCCGAAAATAGGAGCATAGACCTATGAAGCTTCGAAGTTGCTTGAGCGAAACCGGCTTAGGAAACTCCGCCACTGCGCGCAGCTTGGCCGGATCAGGGCGAACACCTTCCTTAGAGACGATGTGCCCCAAAATAGTCAACTCCCTGGCACCGAAGTGGCACTTCTTGAGATTCAGTTGCAGGCCGGCATCAGTAAGGCAAACCAAAACTTGCCGCAAGCGCTCTAGGTGCGTAGCGAAGTCGGTGGAAAAGACAACAACGTCGTCCAAGTAGCAGAGGCAGATGTGCCACTTGAACTTCCGCAAGATGTTATCCATCATCCTTTCGAATGTGGCGGGCGCATTGCACAGACCGAAGGGCATCACATTAAATTCATAGAGGCCATCCGGCGTCACAAATGCGGTCTTCTCTCTGTCACAGGCGGCCATTGGTACTTGCCAGTAACCTGAACGTAAATCAAGAGATGAAAAGTACTCGGCACCTTGGAGGCAATCAAGAGCGTCGTCTATACGCGGAAGGGGGTAATTGTCCTTGTGGGTAATCTTGTTGAGGCGCCGTTAGTCGATACAAAAGCGAAACGAGCCATCTTTCTTTTTCACTAGCACCACTGGTGAAGACCAGGGGCTTTGTGATGGACGGATTACACCACGTTGTAGCATGTCCTCAACTTGCTCATTGATTACGCGACGCTCTGCCGCTGACACACGATAGGGGCGCTGTCGAAAAGGCGAGTTAGAGCCGGTCTGAATGTGATGCGCGACTGTGGAAGTACGGCCGAGAGGTGTGTGGGCGGCGTCGAAGGCGAAGCGAAATGTCTGTAAAAGGGCCACAAGCTGAGTCCGGTAGGTGGAAGGAAGAGCGTCATCGATGGCGGTTCGGAAGAAGTCGTCTGGCAACGAATCAGGCGTCGGATCGGACTGCAGAGCATCAATGTAGTTGCTGCGGTAGGTCTCGGAGGCGTCCAGGTCAGAGAGAAGGTGGGCTGGTTGAATAGAACCCGGAGATTCCCCACGTAGCAGAGGTACGGGGATCGATACCCCGCACCTCCACCAAGTGAAAGGGGGTGTTTCTGTCCTTTAACAGGGATAATAGCCCTCTCCAAGTTGCACAAAGAACCACACAAGAGCACAGCCAGTCTAGGCCTTCCACAAGCGAGCTCGAGCAGCGCAGCGGCACTTTTGTCGTCTTTATCCTCGTCTTCGTGGTATTCTCGCCTACTTCATCCTTGTCTTCGTATATCCTCGTGTAGTTCACTACAATGGGAATTAATTTTAATCAGATTGCTGTATATTACGTACACAAATTTCAACCTTGCTTCAGAGCGCCTTGTCTGAAGGAATTCTAAACCTAGGAAGTTGATCATGTCTTAAACACTATCTGCGCACTTGAATCTGTTACAGATGCAACGGGCTACGACGCTTTGCACTCTTTCTAATTTCGAAATATTCTTGGCTGTGTAAGGGTTCCACAGACAACATGCATATAAGAGACGTGGAAGCACAAAAGTCTTGTACGCTGCCAATTTCACGTTTGCTGGTGCCTTTGACAGTTTACGCCGCAAACACCAGAAAGTCTTCAGAGCTTTCCCGCAAATAGCATCGATGTAATAGTCACATTTAGAAGAAACTATGCAAGCAGGAAGATATACGGACCACAGCACCACTGGTAGAGGGCTGCTGTAGGGAGCAAATAGTGGAGGAAGACGATTGGTGTGAAGCTAGCGATTTTCGGAGGGCCCCAGGCAGCACACCAACATCGCACCAACCCCGGCCCAACGTCGACAAAAATTGGTACCAACATTGGCGTAACACTGGTTTTTTGAGAAATTACTACATTTTTATATATTGGTCCGACTTATATGCCAACATTGCACCAGTCTTGGCACTGCCAACATAGGCTATCAGCTGGCCGTGCCCCTAGTGTCACGTATTGGCATGCCACTAGTATTCATTGGCTAACGAGGCATTGGCACTGCCACTGTTAAGCCACCTTTAGCCATGCAATTATTTCACCCTTGCCCTTACTGCTGCCATTTGCTTAACTGTCACTCTGACAATTGTAGTTTTCTTATGCAGTCATTTTCCAATACCACCTTGCATGTCATCTCCTTAAGGAGCCATAAAAACATGTAATTAAATAAGGCAAGCAAAATATTTTCCGAAAACATTTTATTGAGAGCTCATATACATGTACATGCCACAAGGACATCAGAGGGTCCAAATGCGATGCAGGAAGCATTGGGTACAGGGTTAATATGGGAGAGGCTAGTAGGTGTAATTGGAAACAGGGCACTAAGCAGCACATGACCAGGTAGTGTAGGTAGAGGTGATGGGGTGCAGTGTGCATTGGTCATGATGGAAGGGGCTGGACATGTTGAGCAGGGTTGATGTACTATAATAGCCTTGTAGTGCGAGAGGTGTTGCAGGAATAGGAGGCTGAGCATGGGTGCACTCCAGGGCAGTGTCCACCATGGATGGAAAATGGCAGTGGACTATGTTGAGCATGATAGTTGGCAGTGAAGGGTCAATGGATCAAGTGCTGAGGTTGACGGGGCGGGGGAAGCGCATGGCCCAGGTAGTAAGCTGGGCACCCCGCAGGAAACAACCATTCAGGAACAGTTTGTTGAGGAGATTGGCCCGTGGGTCTTACAAATGACATCTGCACAGAAGACAAGCATATATCACCATAAAATCTAAACTCACCTTCTCAACACTTATCCAAACACATATGAAGTCTGGGTGCTCTATACGATTGAGTACAAAAAACACAACCCCGCTATAGTAAAACTTCTGATATAACTGAAACTGAAGTCCCAGTTCATCTTCCATAGGCAACTGCACATTTTCCCCCTTTGTAGTAAAGATGTTTTTGGTAAAAATCAGTTAAAGTGCTTCTGGCCATGGCGACGACTCCCGCGCACTACCTAGAGTCGCGAGGCCAAGACTTTTTGTATTTGAAAACAGAACAATAACCCCAAGTGTTCGTTTAGGTGGCTTTACTACTAGCCGCAGCAGCAGTCAGAAGAAGCCTACTTTACAAAAGCCTTGGAGCAGTCGGGGAAAGCGGGCAGCGCGAAGAAGAAAAAGTAAAGCTGTCTACAAACATAGCAAGGAGGCGGCGTGTTCCATTCAGAAAGTAAAGGAGTAAAAGTCCAGCAAGAAATAGGGAAGGGAAAGAAATGGGTCAACATTCACTGCAATGTGCAGTACAAATCATGAGGCAGTGGTGGCAGAAAGTGGAGGTGCAGCGAGTAAGGCCTTACAGCACTTGAGTGCCATGCGAATTTATCATTTACTGCCTTTTAAAAGACAGAAAGAGCAAAAAGGAACACCATTTTCATGCAAGGCTTTAGTTTTTACATGAAATCGAACTTGTTTGCATTCATAATCAAGTCTTCAAGCTTCAGAGGTACTTCCACAAGATGTAGAGAAGTTTTATAATCAAAAAATCACACAAAGAGATGATAAAAGCGAGATGGAAGGTATTTAGGTTTTTTTTTTTCATTAAGCAACAAGACGTGTTCAGTAAGTGCCTATTTAACTAATAGACAGCACTTTCAGGACCATGTCAGTACAGACCACTGATACAGTAAAGACCATGATATAGTAAATATTTTCGCTGGCCTCAGTGGCTTTACTATAAAGGGGTTCTACTGTATATACTGAAGGCCTATTGCCACACATTCTTCTTTTAGAGCACTTTGCGACAGGTTTCTGGGCCTGCAAGGGCATGTAGCATCTTATGACGTAGGGATGATAAACATATATGCAAAATAATATCCATTCCAGATACAAAAGAAATATATTTGGAAGGAAAAACCTGCTTCTGGCAAACCGATAACTTCAGGTGGAGGCTTAGTGTTCATTTAGAATTACAGTTCCTGAAAATATGACGGTTCAGGCTCCAGAACTTTCAATTTTAAAAAAATTCTTGAACATTCCTGCAATAGACAATATGGATTACTAAGCATGCAAAACTGGATGATATTAAAGAACACATTAAAAAATATTTTTCTGCAGTACACCAGTTACAGGCACGCATACATTACTGCGGCCAGAATAAAGAAATAATTGCCCTGACAGAATCACTCAAGCTATGTTCAATCAGCTTACTGAAGGGAGATGTGTACATCGCAGATATTCTCAAGGATGTGTACGCATACAATATTATCAAGATAACCGTACCATTTCAAGTTCCAGCTTTTTTGTTTTCACAGCTTAATTGCTTGCTGCATTCTACTATAAACAATTGCCTTACTTGTAATGTACCAAGGAATAGTTTTTATACAGTGCTCATTATAAATTAAAGACACCAGAACAACATGCACACAAACAAGAAAAGAAGAACGGGACAGAGCGCCATTCATAACTGATTTATTGTGCAGAATAAAGTACATATATATGTCACTGCCAGCATATGCGCAAGGAACCCATTCAGCATCATGTAGTTTAAGATATGTTCAAGAAGCCCATGCCTCATACCACAGCCTCTTTCTCTGAGAAAGCATTTCTTGAACACAGCTTATCTTAAACTACATGATGCTGAATGTGATGTAGCTGAATGTGTTCCTTGCGCATGTGCCGGCAGTGAGATATAGGTACTTTGTTCTGCACAATAAATCAGTTGTGAGTGGAACTCTGTCCCATTCTTTTCTTGTGTGCGTGCATTGTTACGGCGCCTTCAGTTTATAATAAATAAATACGAGCAAGCCCAACAAGAAGTTCTAGTAATCATACAGTGCATGCTTGTTCAGCTAAAATTATTACAGTCAGCCTGCAATGAGCAATCGAGCACGTACTAGAAATTTACTTTGCATAGGCAGAACAATGTTATGCTAGATCTGAGTACAATGATATCGTACTTCCTTATCAGCTAGCAGCCTACCAGGTATGCATTTTCCTTCATCACAGCTAATCATATGGCCATACCATCGGCACCCTTCCACGTGCAAGATTATATTCAGTTAGGCATACATGGGTGATTTTATGTCCAGGAACCAGGTGTGGTGCTCGGGCATCTGATTTCTTCAAACCAATTCATAGTAGTTGTTGGTATAGAGAATAGTAATCTGCCTGAGTATCTCAGGCCAAATATTATTTTCATTGCTTAAGCACACCTTAAAATACAATGCTTGATGTGACTATGGAAAAAGTGATGTGAAAAAACGATACATCTAGCATGACAGTGATTTTTCACTTTCACCCTATCACAAGTTCCTTGAAAAACCAGTTTAATCCTTACCTGAAAAGCTGTTTCGCACACATTTTATATTTCAGTATCTATAAAATATTGCTGTTTTGTGAATATATTTCAAAATCAAATTTCTTAACATCCTCACAAATAATATTTTTTTCAAAAATGGACAATATTTTGTATTCAAATTAAGAATAAGATTGTGTCTGGAGAAATAGCATTGTTTGCAGAACAAAACAGCACATACGCAAAAAAGCACCAATATCGCTCAAATTTAATGTGCAATAAACGAACTGAGAGTTCACCTTGAATTACAAGTACAATAGCCCTGTGTACATGAACTCGACAGCACCGGGTTGAATCAGCGTTGAGTAATAGCAGGGTCATCATTCTCGATCCGGCTATGTCTACATGAACTCGCTTTCTAGTGAGTAAGTATCGTAGCAGAGCGTAGCATCGAGATTCGAAGTTATTGTGCAAGTTCTTACTCGTATTTGATCCCATTGCCTTTTACTATCGAGAGCTTCGATTATTTTTTATCGTTGATGAGCGCTAAAAAGCATTCATTTCGAGTGACGCTCGTCGCCGCTCCAGAGGCTTTTTCATATCCCAGAGTTCCCCATAACTAGACTCCCTGACTGGACAGCGTCTACATGCCTTTAGATAAGCGGGTCAAACGAATTAACCTACCCCCTGCAAGCGAGTTAACGCGACCCGCTCCGCCGCCTATTTTGCTCGACCCGACTGTGTATACATGAACCCACCAACTGATTTTTCACTCGACAGACGTACTCGACCCAATTCTGCCGAGTTCATGTACACAGGGGTGGAACGCACGTGTAACAAGTAACAATGCTGCTAAGAATCCAATCTGCTTTCTTCTGGCGCATCCAGTTTTCGAAAAAAATATCTTGTCTGACAAAGGAGGATATTTGGAGTTAAGCAGATAAACAACACAAGATCCATATGCTTGCTCTAACGCATGACTCCACAGTGCACTTAAAGTTGCAATTTGCTTGGTCATGTGGCAGTTCACTAAACCGTCTGACTAGAAATGACGATCAAAAAAAAATCGGGGGATCATTTCTACTTTTATTAAGACATGAAAAACTTTTTTGTTCTTGACATAGCATTCAGAGACTGCGGGAGTTTGGCAGTTTTATACGTCTTATTTCGTTTGGCAGTTGCAAGGGGATGTAGAAAAAGAAATATGAGTAGGGAATATAAGGGGTGACAACATCCCGAAATGAAACTAATGGACCAATGATGCACACTGTGTATCTTAAATGGCGTCACTGGTAACATCAAACACAGAAAATCATCCTTGAGTATGACAAATTTGAAGCCCAGGAGGTGAGTTGGTTGTGGGCAGGTAGTTCGAAAATGGCAGTCCCCCTGAGGGGTAGGCGGCAAGATCACTGCCACCCATTATGGGGTGGCAGTGATCTGCCCTGGCAAGCATGCAGGCAAAGGTGCACATATATAAGAGCAATAAATCCACAAGGAATGCACGCCTGAATGAGCAGCTGCACTAATAATTTCCTTTTGCCTTGCAGCCCACCCCTCCTGCACTGTAAGCAAGTCTGCTCTGTTTTCCGAACGCAGAAGCATATGCAAAAACAAACAGAATGTTCTCTAAAATTTACAAAATTTGAACGAGCATTGCATGATGATCTCCTTTCTGCAAAGGTCTTGCTCTAGGGTTACAGAATAAATTCATTGCAGCTGCGAATAAAGCGAGTTGGGAGCTAATGGCGAATCTCAGTGGCTTGGGGAGAGAATTATTTATAATTGTCGCTTTGAGCAAAGTAAATAGCCTGGTTTACATCAAAGTAATATTGCATCTACATGGCTGAAGCCAGTGTAGGCAACCAGAAATGTACAAGCAGTCAGTAACTGCATGTCTGTATGAACAAATATACAATGCAGGCAGCAGTAATGAAGGCAGAGTGGAAGGCAAATAATCTGAGCAATACTGAATGGCTTTTTCTCTGCAACCTCAATACAGGCTTCCTGCGAATTCTTGTAATGCAAGAATAATCAAGTATGCTATGTATTCGACCACTGAAAGCACCTGCACTCCCATGTTACACAAATGACTACTACTTCGTCAGTTCAACAAGCTATGTCTGTTATTGTGAAATATTACACCACAGGTTCACTCAATCATGCCTCAACTTGAAATAGTCACATACTGTTGAAATAAAGCAATGAAATATAGCACCAGCTATTAAAGCACTGCCAGGGACATGAAGGATATTATTTTCTGCATACTGGTGGGCAAGACTTCTGAACAAGTAAGTTTTGAGCTAGTAAAATGCCAGCAGAGCATTTAAAGCCTTTATATAATGCAAAACAAAGGCAGTGTGTCATACCTACCGAGGCAATGTTTCCTTACACACAGCATGTTTCATGGCAAGGCTCCCACAGTTGTTGACAGGTTTGCAGCACCAAAATGTTGATGATGTTGTCTGCCTCACATTCAGGCAGCAGCACCCCTTTGATGGCATATGATTGCTTGTGCAAAAGCAGTGCGATGATACAAGTGGAGCAGCTGGACTGCAGGCGTTATAGAGCAAAGAGCCCTAAATGCAAGGAAAGAAAGTCTCCATTAAATCGATGCCTCTAAATCATGATAACAGCATACCACGGCTCTTCTCTGTTTAGTTAATCTATAATTTCAATTGAAAACTGTCTCAAAAAATGGACTAACTGCAACTCTATGTTACACATGGTATAACATAGCTGTGCCAGGGCGATGGGGCGATCAGTTAGCATAACGACCGGAAAATGCATACTGATGTTTCATGCTGTCTTGATGCTGGAGCAAAGTGTCATGGTGCGAAGAACAAAATTAAAAGCAGGCACGGGCGCCAAACGTGTGCTACACAACCGACGCGACTAGAAGTGTGCACAGTCATAAAATTTGAGCCCGACCTGGGCCTCATGCTACAAACCCGAACCCGGCCTGGAACAGAAATTGCCTGAGCCCACCCATCACTCACACTGAAGGCTCCGGCCCTGCTGGACATGCTATAACAGACCAGTTACAAAACCTACAAGTCGGCCTCCCTGTGAGGCAGGAATTCGTGCACAGTGGCGACAGAACCTGATTCAGGAATAATAGTTAGGTGCAGTACATGCATCTACCACAGTCCACGCTACTTGGGATGCAGTTCCCCACGCACAGGCCATTGTCAGAGAAAGGTTTTCGGGCATTCTTAACACTGGAATAAAGGGGGGAGCACTGTCACCCTAGGGGTGAAGAAAGAAAATTTAGAAAAGGGACACTAACCGGAGAGGGTAATAGTGGGGCGACAATGCGCACGCGAATTACTGTGACGAATGGGCAAGAGGCGCAGCAATTGCCCTACCCGTCAGGCGATGTGCTAGCACTGTACCCAACTATTAAGGTCTACGCCGCCATTGTGCAGGAATGTCTGCCGCACAGGGAAGCTGACTTGTAGGTTTTGCAACTGATCTATTGCAGCGGAAGCAACGATACAGAAGGAAAAAAATAGGCGACAATCCCTGGCGATGCATCGCGCGACGACGACGCCAACGCCTGTCGCTGACGCTGGTGCACATCGCACAGAGCGAAGGACCTCAGCGACAGAGACGCGTTTTCAGCATTGCTTTGTTAGCGCCGCCTCTTCGTTTGGGAAATGAGTACAGTTACGCTATATCCAGTTTCTTGCACTAAACAGCAACACTGATGAAATTTCTTGAAAAACGTCGAGCCCCCCCCCCCCCCCCCACACACACACACAAAAAAAAAATGGTCCAAGCGCAGCGGCGCGCTACTATACTGCGATGCAGACATGATTGAAAGCAGTGGCGTTTTTCTGCAACTTTCGAAAATTCGCAATATCTAGCCACACTAGTCTTTTTTCTTTTGCAATACTACCCTACCAAGCTTTTACTAAACCGTCTCGATGTGCTCGCATATGCACGGATCAGACGAAATGAGCGTCTGCAGGATTTTCACTCATACCGGACTAGGGAAACAAACTTTGCATGCAAAAAACAAAAACAAAACGAAGGTGAGTACCCCAAAGATTTGTGATTGGCTGCCTCGCGAGCTGGTTCCAGCATCGTGAGCGATTTACTGAAAACCCAGAACCTGGGCGACAGCGCCGAGCGGCAATGCTTTAGCGGTCCTCAGCGCACTGCGCATCGTGCTGCCGCGCGAATCATGCGGTTAGCGTTTTATCGCACCAGACACGAGAAAATATGCTTTTGCCCGGACTCCGCCGACTCCGCCCGAGGAGGTCACCCGAGGGAACCCGAGCAGCCGAGCCATGCAACGGCTATACGCCGTTCCAGCCACTGTAACGCCGTGAATATCCGAAGTTGGCTATTAGGGCTACGATGCCACGCAGTTGTTTACTTTAGGAAATTAGTACTCTGCAAAACAGTAACGGTTTAACTAGAAATAAGCTGCAAAATGATCGGGATCAAGTCGCGCACACTTAAAAACCACTTTTGAAAAGTGAACAACGTAAGAAATATGCTAAAAGAAGACAAATCTCCCTAGTACATGGCTTACGCAGCCTGCAGCAACAATGAAATGTTAGACAACGCTTGTAATTTAAAAAATGCTCAATCTAAGAGGCTAATATTTTGCTCCAATATACACAAACGCTTTATGAAATCTGAAGGAAAAAATTTGAAAACTTACATGGCATATTTCTTGAAGAAAGAAGCATTTTCCGTGCGCGGTGCCACCGAACGTCGAGCCGAGCGAACGAGTGGCCGTTGGATGGACGAAAGAACGGAGCGCCCTCTTTGAAACAAAATAAAACTGTCGCCGTCGTGCCGGTTAAGCGATTGTCGCGTCATCCTTCGAGCTTTTTAGTGATCGCTTTTTCAGCAGCTCGATGGTCTCGGTTCAGTACCCTCCGTTTAGCAAGCGTTTCCTAGATGACAGGACCTGAACCAATCTTGAACGATGCGCTGCTGCTGCTGCTCATCTCTGTAGGGCTCTGTGCCAGCAGCGAAGCTCGTCGTCGCCCTGGAAAGGCGCCTAGCTGTTTTGTTTACAACACCCAAACCTGTTCAAGTTGTATTTTGTGAATGCTGTGTTCTACTACGAATAGTTTGCTAACCAACGAAAATGCTTTCATACAATAGTGCTCAATCGAGTGGAATATTTCAATCACCCTGAAATGAGGATTTGAAGCAAGTTTGTTGAAAATTATTAAATTATTGAGCTAAGCATCTCAGTACCACGACTTGCCACCTCTTTATAAGCTAGTAACATACGACGCTTACATTTTTTTTTTTCATATATCCGCACCGTCAGCATCATTCTATCTGCTAGATTAGTCGTTTATTGGCCCGATTTATTAGGCGCTTGTCTCTTTCTCACGGTTTAGTTTCTAGCGTATATTTTATTGGCCACGAAAATGAGGTAAAAGCACATTTCTTTATGCAACCTGTTATGAGAGCCCGGAAACGTTTGAAAGAAGTCTCCAGTCTGTTAGCGTTCGTTTTTTTATTACTGCACAATTCCTTCCCCTGGGCGGCGGCCGCCCCTTGGACCCTGAGTGGTGCGTGGACCCGTCCACCGCTTTGGCGCACCTGCGTGGATTTAGACGCGCGTATGCAACCTCGGACCTTGCTCGCATCGCATGCGGTGAGAGAGTGCGATCCGGGGAACGACAGGAGTGCGAAGTGCGCGAGGACGGGATTACGCGGTGCGTCAGCACGGAGAGCAGGCGCTGGAAAACTGTGAACGAGCGTGTGCGAAACAAAGATGTCATTGTAATCCAGTTGTTAATATACCCATTGTACCTTTTCGTATTTTATTTGTTTTTCCAGTCTTTTCTTTCACATTTTTTTTTCGTTCTAATGCTAACAAGTCCGTGTACATGTGGGTATCTTCACTCCATACACAATATTTGTAAAAAAAAAAAAAAACTACCTTCGCCGCGCGCGCCTGTAACTGTTCCACCACGGAGGTAGTTAGAGAATAAATAAGCTTTGATACCGAATTAAGATTAATTGTAAAACAATGACTGCTTTATTTAGTTTTTGAACTCTACAGTTATTCCTTCTTGCCATATGTAGCGCAAGCATTGTCTTGCAGTGAACGACGACGGAATCGCGAAATTGGGGGTGTGAATAAAAGCGGAGAAACGTTACAGACTTCTTTTTTTCGCACTTGTGCGAAAAAAAGAATAAATAAACCAGAAATTCTAAAATGATGCTATCCATGCACTTGGCATGGCGTCGAATCAAATGTTGTTCTGCTGAGCTGTCGCTCTTGTATACTGGCCGCTACACGAAGCTATTTTGTGTTTCTATGAAATTCAGTGTGACAAAGAACCACGCGGATATATTTCGCGTTTCAAGTTCTTGTGAAATGTGGAAGCCGGCCCGCCGCCGTGCCGCGGGCGACTCTAGCTGGCTCTGCGATCATTTTTGCCACTACAGTGATTTGAATATTCGAGGCTTGTTTAACAAATAGCTGGCGTACTCGTTTGTCGAATGAGTGTTTCAAGATAATCAGAGAATTTACCAGTACCGCATGTGTCCGATATTCCATCAGTGATTAATGCGCCATGGTCATTGCAGTCGTACTTTTGATTATACACGTATGGAATGAGTCTACTCTTGTAAAGCCTGAGACGTAAGTTACGCTAGCTCTACGTATGTCAAATAGGTATATGAAAGAAATAGAGCCTTAAAGTATAGCGGCTGACGCATTGCGTCGTAAATTCCCGCCCGGGCGGCGGCCGTGTGCCCCTTGAACCACACGTGGAGCGTAAAGGCCTGCGTCTTGGATTGCATCGCGCAGCGTGTAACCCGACATCCTCACCTGCAGAGCGCATCCACTCGGGCAAGTCGGCGCCGCTGTTACTGGCGCCGTGCCTCCTTGTTTTTCTTCCTTTGTTTGTAATGTTTTCAATGCACCTAGCAAGCAGCGAACAGTGCGTCCATATTTCGGCGCGAGTGAGTGCCATCAGTGGACTGGAACAGAAGCACGTGGTGTATCGTCAACAAGAGCGGACGCTTGAGAAAAAACAAATGTGCGAACGAGTGCGATGAAGAAAAGTGAAACTGTAACCCAGTTATTTATTTCAGCATAACCCTAATATTATTCATACTGAGATTGTACGTGCAGTGTTTTCTCTCCATTTTTTTCTAATACTTCACTTCTTAGAGCGACAACGAAGCAGGAAGCGTCGATACGATTTGCCATATGTGGGAACGTCCATGCATGTGCGGACCGACGTTTAATTTACCGCTCAATAACCCAGCTTTAATTTAGATCACCATTGTTAAATCGTTTATGCGAAAGTATGTGCTGCGATGCTTCGTATTCGTATAGCTTAAACCACACAGTGTATTTTTAAAGTGTATTTCGATGGAAGCCGCTCGCCATTGTCGATCTGAGTCACGTACGGCCTTAGTAGGCTGACGCTTATCGCTCATTAATTGCATCGCACTACATGCGTGTCCTGCGGTAATCGTCTGTTTGAAGCCACTGTTGTTAAAACTAATACACTCGGGGGCAAAGAAATTTGCTAAAACATTTGGAATTCTCTTCACTCAGAGCAGCAGGAATCGCTACGGGAGCAGCCATGGAAGAACCTAGACCATTACCGAATAGAATACAAAAAATAGCAACCATTGCCTATGCACGATATATAACATGTCGTTTTGATTCTTTCTAATCTCCCGGTCAGCGTGGAGCTATTTATCGCCGCCGCCCTGACGGACCAGCAAACGGTGAACTTATTGATATTTGATGCCGTTGACCGATTGTCGGTCTCCTCCAAATTCGTCACAGTATACATGTGGATTGATTACAGTACCCGCTTAAGTCAATGAAGATCTAGTGTAAAAGAACATGGTGTAATCCCAAGCAACATCAACAACAGCTAGGTGGGATTAAAGCAAACACGACGGAAACTAGCACCGTGGAACTATAACTATTTAGACACAAGATTTCCAAAGCATTTAAAATTGCAAAGGTAACTTGAAAACATCGATTATAACAGCACAGTTAACGAATCCAAGTATTAAATGAGCTTGCCAACCGCAAAAGCACGCTAATGCGATTTCCCACGGAATATTTCCACCCACATGCTAATTTGCATCTAATATTGACCAGTAGGTGAAATAGACAAGACAATGTTCACTAAACTGTATGCCAATGCATCTGGCGGGACATGGTAACAGAACTGACAGTATTGTTCAGCATATGCCATATATTAGCCAACGTCAGTGGAGTAATGGCTAACGCTGTTCGATATAGCCATCCTTATGAAAGGGCAATGCCAATACCGTTGATATGTAAGGTATGCCAGTGTATATCTGACATTGGCGGGCCATTGTAACAGAGCTCACTTTATTGTCCAGCATATGTCGAATATTGGCCAACATCAGTGGACTGATGGCTAATGCTGTCCGTTATAGCCATCCTTATCTCATGGCAGCGCCAACACCGGTGATACGCCGGATATCCAGGCCCATCATTGCCATCCTTGTATAATGGTACCAACAATATTGTGAGGGCGTCGGATATGACGGGCCAATGTTGTTATCATTATAAATAGGTACGAACAATATTGGTTACCAATGGAATCCTCAGGGCCAGTGTTGGACGTGTTATAGAATGGCACAACCAATACCAGCCATAGGATGGCAGCGCTGGGCCTACATAGGGCTGATCTTTGCCAACTCACTGACAATATTGGCCCGGGCTCTTGTGCTGCCTGGGGCAGTCCTCACCGTAACCTTCCGCTACAGTTTTCGAGCGCCGTTTGGGTCTGTATGCATAGTTTGGCTGTGGCCTACCTTTGTGGATGTGGACATTTAGTGCGGGATGAGGGAAAGGCAACTGCGCCGAACCAACACAGAAAATCATGAAGCCTTTCCCAAACGAAGTGTGAGGAGTAAAGAGGTGCCTTTGAACGGGCCGACCAGGCCAATGCAAGAACGTATGCTCATTATGGTGAAAACCTTTCGCGGTTGCAGCGACGTCTTCGTTCACATTTAGCTGTTTGATGTACAGGACGCGTAGGATACCACTAGCTGCCCGTATCAGGGATATAACTTTCAAAGCCATCATGAGCGAGCGTGTTAAAAAGCCTTGTGGCGCTAAATTACAGCACTGAAAAACTGCCTGCAGTTGCCAGGACGAGTCTGAGCTGTTTCTTCATTCATGGCGTTAATTCTCCAATCAACCGCATTTGCGCAACGGAAGTAACCAGTGACGACCAGGCACATGCAGATGCGTGACACCATGCGTGAGGTGGCACTGGGTACTAAACATGCGGCGCAAACGTTTCGCGAGTGTCGCTATGGGAACCATTCAGGAGGATGGCGTCACAGTGGATAGCAACCAGGCATGGAAGGGCCACTCATCCAAACTTGAATGCAGAGATGGCTGGGTGAAGGTTTGCGCAATCAAACAAAGCGTTCTTTCCTCTTTCATTAACAGGGAATGCTTTTATGCAAAGTAGACTCTGCAGGCAGTGCAGTTGAAGGTACACTCTACTCAGTGAGACTTCCAACTATCTGATGGCTATCGTATCTTAGTTTGTGCTCGATAAGGGAAGAATAGCCAAACCGGCCGCCACGAGGAAAGCGGGCACGCATTTGGGCAGCTACGAATGCAATTTTGCTGCAGCGCTTTACTCTTATTGCTTCGGGCCATGGGTTCTACCCCGCGATGCCTGTGGCAAGTCGTACTGATCGCGATAGCGCAAATTATCGTCGGTCGCTGGTGCCAGACGAGACAACAGTCATAAATGAGGGTAGCTTGGCTACGCTGCCAACACAAGCAGGAGCAAAAGCGATCGGTCGTTTTTGGGATTCCTACCATTCCAGTTCTCGGCGCCACGAATGCAAGTGCGATCTAGGTGATTATTACGCTAAGTTGTTAAGCTTATATCTGTCATTATGAAACACCACAGAAAAAGACGGACCAGAGAAAGGCGGACCCAAAGCAAGCGCTGTGGTTCCGTCTTTTCTGTTGTCCGTCATCGCTTACGCTGTTTCATAATAAATCCATACCAAATAGATCAATCCAACGTTTTGCGAAATTATATCTTCCCGTTTTTTCAATATTTTTCCTTTGGAGTGCGCGATGTAGTAGTCGGACGACAAGGGTGAAAAAGATGAGGAGGAAAGGCAGGGAGGTTAACCAGTAAAAGCAACCGGTATGCCACCCTGCACTGCGGGAAGGGGATGAGTGGATATAAAAGTTGCGAGAGAGGGATAGTTGAAGTTAATGCAGTCACATAACAGACACGCCACATCACATTACGTTACAGTCATGTCATAGCAAACTCAGTCTTTCGATTAGGCCTGTGCCTGGGAGGCGAAAGCCTCCCAGGACGACAAGGTGCAACAGGAAAACTGATGTAATAAACCAAATTTGTAATAAAGTACTTCTCTTCGTATATGTTCTAGGATAATTAATATAACTACAGAGGGGAGAAGAAGAAGAAGAAGAAGAAGAAGAAGAAGAAGAAGAAACGGACGCGAAACAAGAAGATGTCAGACGCAGACAAGAAAGACACCAGCGACACTTCCTCCACTGTGTCGACGAGTACGCTGTCGAGCCGTCGTTCGTACAGCGTCGAGAACCCTGATATGGCTTCAGGGGTGCTCGAAGAGTTCGGAAAGGTCTGCAGGTACATGGAGCTGCAGCTATCGGGCCTGAATGAAGCAAGCTATACGGTTCCATATGCGAACGGTGAGAGTCCCGCACTGGTAAATATTGAGGAGTCAAATACAGTCAGACGACCTGAAAGCCAGAGATCAATTCTCAAAATCAGCGTGACGCCCAAGGACCTGCCGCCGTCCGCAACTCAAGGTGAGTACAATCAAGGTAACGTAACCGGTAAATTTAAAAGGCTCCTAAAGGCACTCTTAAACTAATCATTACCGAAGCGTTGAAAATCGTGCGCATATCTCGGACAGAATTTATTCGCCACTAGTGGAAGTTAATATTTTTGTTTATTTTGGTTTATGGGGCTTAAAGTACCAAAGTGGCTAACTCAATGAGAGGCGCTATAATGGAAGGCTCCAGAAATTTGGACCACCTGAGGTTGTTCAACGTGCACTTACATCGCAAAGCACGCGACCGCCTGCTTTTCGCCTCCATCGAAAAACGGCAGCCGCGGCCGGGATTCGATACCGCATCTTTCGGAACAGCACTCCAGCCCCCTAACTACTGCTCCATCGCGGGCGGCGGTTCTGTCTTTTCAATTTCGAGGCGGCGGGTTTTAGATGGGTGAATAGCGTGTGGTGATCAAAGTTCATAATAGCTGGTATAGTATATGGGCGCTTGGAATATACAGCGATTTCAAACTTTTGCTTCTGTCCTTTTGATGTTGTGGCATAGAATCCCCATGTGGCGAAGAAGTAAGTGTTTGGTGTACATTATTTTGTGACCTTATGTGGTAGGCGGCTTTCGCCACGCCACACATGATACACCAACGAGCCTCCTTCTAACTTCAACGGTTGGTCAGAATGTCGAAACAGGAAATTTTCCTTCGCCACTTGCAAAATGTGAATATTATAACCACTAATAGTGAGTCGGAAAAACATTTAAATAACTAAGAATGGTCCTAAAAGCACAGCAAATTGGCTTTCCAGTTTTCTCAGCAAATTGCAGCAAACACATTTTGATAAGGACGAATGT
This sequence comes from Amblyomma maculatum, assembly GCF_055883805.1. Lineage (NCBI taxonomy): Eukaryota > Metazoa > Arthropoda > Arachnida > Ixodida > Ixodidae > Amblyomma > Amblyomma maculatum. The sequence goes on from NC_139354.1 coordinate 134,207,406, forward strand.
GGAGAGTGCAGAGTGGCCTGTTGGGCGAGTTGGTTGAACATTATTTAAAAAAGCGCTAGAACGGGTTCCGGGAGAAAGATACAAACACACATGACGCTGAATTTAGTATACTTTAAATAAATAACAACAATTTATAGTGTTATTTGGTTTTGATTTTAGCCTATTACTTCTGTCCCTATGAAGCACGGTTCACGCTTGCAGTCTTGACAATGGTCGACAAGATTCCCGTCCCTTTTCCGCTCTACAAATTCTAGCGCTCACGGATCCTATCATTTAAACAGCGTCTTGTTTGACCAACGTATGTCTTCCCGCATGTCAGCGTAATCCTATACACAACCGTTTTTTCGCATGCGACCGCAAGAATTTTGTGTTTCTTATCGCAACCACTGGCGTTCCTTTCTAGGAAGGTTACTATATTACACAGTTCTGCCAACTTGTCTGGTGTGGAAAAAAGCTACCTTTGTTTTCACCCGAGCAGCAATTCTCTTCAAGTTACGCAATACCTTGTGCATTTATGGGATCCCGACTGTAGTTTGCTCTTTTCCTCCTCTATCCTGTCTGGCTGCTGTTTTTTGGCGTGAAGATTTTTGAGCATACCTACCGCCACCGAGATCAATATCTTATCTGAATATCCTGCGTCTTTAAGCCTATCCACTTGCTGCTTAAAGATATCCAAGATCAATTTTGGGCAAGATTTTTTCCAGTGCATTTGGAAAGCATAGCTTGACAATTGCTCTCCTCACTAGTTTAGAATTGCGGAGCTAAATGGCAAAAAACCTTAGTTACATCTGGACTAATGCATACAGCAGGTTTCGTGTTGAAAGAGCAAAAGCCTGACATCAAGGAGCCGAATGGCCCCTTTAATCAATTTTTCATACGTAACTGTTAGCGGCTCCAGAAATTAATTGAAAACTGCATGTACCTCTGCTACAGCAGAGTCGCAGGTACCTTTATGATGGTTAAAAAGCATCAAAACATCATCCAGAAATCTGAATGCTTTGATGCCCTGATCTTTAAGTTCCTTCAACCGTGGAGCCGATAGATTGTCCCAGTAAGCAAGAAAAGTGTCCCTTACGACTGGCGCGATGCATGATCCTATGCAGACTGCCTGTTTTTGACAATACACGAGGCCGTCCAAATGACACACATGGAACTGAGATAAAAGTTAACATTTCAAAAACATTGTGCACAGACATGCCAGTTTCATTTTAAAACGGAATATTTCTAAACCGAACGAACACTGACCGATCCTTATAGGCACAGCAGAAGACTGTTCTCTCCTACATACAGCGTTGTAACTATGTGGCTGCTCACGAAATTGAGAAGGCAGCCTCGGACCGCAACTGCCTTCATAAAGTCGCATAATTGCCGCCGATCGCGGTAAGATCAGGACGTGGCAAGATCAGCCTGCGGAAACAGTAAGCGCACTATCCTGTTGAAAAAAGCAAAGCTGTGGTGTCGTGGCGTGTGCTCTGCGGTGCGGTGCCGTGCTGTGCTCTAAACCTATTTCAAGATTGTGGAGAAAGACGACGCTGCAGCTACGTCTGGTTCTTTCTTGGGTGCTGGTGTGCTGTTCTGCATTCTTCTCCTGACTGTTGGATTCTGTCTTGTCCGCAAGCCTGACCGTTCTCTCTGCCTGACCGTTCTCTCCGGTGAGGCCATTTCACGTCGGGGGATTGGCCAGTATTTGTTTTAAACCGAACTTAGATTTCATGTACAATTAGGCCTATAATGTCTCTAGCTTCCCCAGGTGGGGGTTCGGCATCCTGGTTTGCCAGTCTGCCAGCCCAAAGCTTGGACTTGGAATCTTTCGGACGAAATGGAATAAGTATAATACCGGTGGCAATTGTACCAATTGGGGATGGATTCCTGAAGTTGAAAAATCCAAAAATAATCCAGGAGCAGCTAAAGGCTGTCACCCCCCACTACCTAGAAATCTCTGAGGTGCGTCCGTTTGGCAGGAGAGGTATCCTATGTAAGTCCTCGAATATACAGTGTGTGTCGGACTTGCTTCGATGCACATCGTTTGCATCAATGCCTGTTAAACCTTTTATACCTGAACAGCTGGCATGTGCAAAAGGTATTATACGCGGCGTGGATTCGTCGGCTTCTCCACAAGAAATGATTGAGGAATTTAATGAGGCTGGCATTGGCATCGTATCACTATTCCGTTGCAGCAGGGATGCTGGTGGCTCTAGGGTGCCGACAGAATCAATGATAGCGACGTTTGCCGGGGCTAACTGTCCAACAGAGATTAAAGTATGGCCCATTGTGTACCGTGTAGATCCCCTGCAGCCTCGCCCTTTGCAGTGCAAAAACTGCTGGCGATTCGGACACAGCAGCAAGGCGTGCAAATCCGCATCACGCTGCAGACTGTGCGGAGACAACCATTCATCTGACATGTGCACTTCAGCTGTGGTAATTTGCGCACTATGTCACGCAGATCACCCTGCTGATGATGGTACATGCCCAAAACGTGCAGATGAACAAACTGTCCTTAACATCATTCAGCATAAAAGGTGTTCTAGAGCAGATGCCTATGCACAGCTAGACCATAAGAGGAATTCGTATGCAGCTTGCGCAAAAACAATACCTTCAGATGTGGAAACAGGCATAACAAAGTCGGTTGTCTCAGCTGTAGAGAAATCTCTTGAGGGTTTCTTCGAGCGTATGTTAAGCACGTTTACAGAAGCTGTGTCACAGGTCATAGCTACAAAGATTAGTTCGACCGAAATTGCAGCTTTGCAAGTTGGCAACCCTGATACAGCTGAATGCCATGCTCCTATGGTTGCTAGGGCTTCTGCTGAGGGAGATTCTACCCAGACGGCGCCTGCTCCTTTTTTGTCAATGAAAGTACAGGGACAGGGTCCTGTGGATACCCACGTGTCCACCGTTTACCCATTGGATGTAGAGATGACATGTTCGTCCCAGAAGCGTCGCGCTTCTTCCTCTCCCTCAAAATCCGCCCATTCTAACACTAAAAGTAAAAAAGGTTCCCCTAATCCTCAGAATAACATTGATGTCTTAAAGGAGGCTGTTACAGCCTCCCGGATTCTACAGTAATCATGGCGGGGTTAAAAGTACTACAGTGGAATTGTCGTTCAATTGCATCTTCGTTTCACGATTTACAGAATCTTATCTCAAATTTCAACCCAGACATAGTTTTATTACAAGAAACTTGGCTTTTGCCAAATCGGCCATTTTCTCTAAAGTATTTTAGAACTTTTAGATCAGATCGCACTAGCGGCCGGGGTGGCGGCTTGCTAACATTAATTTCGTCAAAAACAATTCATCGGGCGAAGGTGTCACACAAAATTCTACGACAAGACTGCGAACTGCTTGCAGTTGATATCGCAATTACACAGTCTGCTCCTCTCACTATTGCAAATGTCTACTTCCCAACAGGCGTCCGTACAACAGATGATTTAAGTGATCTTTTGAGTTCAACCAACGGACTGATTATTGCCGGCGATTTTAATTCACACCATGTTATTTGGGGTTACCGTTCAGATATATGTGGGCAGCGACTTTGGAACTGGATGTCTGTAAATGATGTGCACTGCTGTAATAGTCCAGGCATAACCTTCATGCGAGCAGCTGCTAGGTCAGTAATTGATTTAACGTTAGCAGCAAATGGAGTAAGGGTCTCATCATGGGCTACGGTGGATTGTGGTACATCTAGTGACCACTTTCCAGTTACGTTTAATATAGAATCTACTCCCCTTAGAGTAACTACTTGTGAACAAAAATTTGTCAACCATAAACTCTTTAAAAAGTTTGTGAACTCCTCTTTTTCCTCAATAGCATCATCTCAGCATTCTGAACGTGCTCAACAAGCACTCTCTTCACTGCTAGATGCCACTGAGCGTTCAGTGTTCACTGTGAGATCGTCTGTCCCTAACAAAATGTCATGCCGATGGTGGAACGAAGAATGTGAGAAAGCATTCCGTCGTAGAAAAGCTGCGTGGAAGAGACTTTCCCATAACCAGTGTCCCCAAAATTGGATAAATTATAAATTTTATGCGGCTTCATTTAAAAAAACTATTCGTATAGCAAAGGATGAGTATAATGCTAATATGAATATTTATCTCTCTAACCCAATTAATCGGAAGGCATTGTATAGGTTCATGGAACGCAACCAAAGTTCTTCTCCACCACATGTAACCGAGTCAGAGGTGTTATCACCCAATGAAGCAAAAGCGAAACTTGAACAAATTGCGAACGGTCTTGCTATTCGCTTTCAAGCGCAAACGGTGGCTCCCTTACTTCGACCTACACCACGTGCTGATTTCGTTGCAGTGGAGCCACCGGAATTGCATTGTATAGCGGCTACTCTGAAACCTGCAGCTCCTGGGTGTGACGGTATTACAGTGGCTATGCTGAAAGCTTTAATGCAAGACCACAGCTCGGAGGTGTTGAATATTGTCAATTTTTCTCTGGAAAATGCTTGGTTACCTCAAGACTGGAAAGTTGCGAAAATTTTACTAAGCCTCAAAGATCCGAAAAAAGGCTTTGATTTGGATAATATTCGGCCAATTTCTCTAACTTCAAATCTAGTAAAACTTATTGAACGCATAGTTCACCGGCGCCTCACAAACCATGTGATGACCCTGAATGCATTTAATGATGCACAAATTGGTTTTCGTCAAGGGTGCTCCATTTGGACGGCTCATATAGATTTGGAAAGTAGAATTAGGTTAGCAATGAAGAAGAAAGAAGTGTCGGCATTGGTCACTTTGGATATCGCCAAAGCATATGACAGTGTAGAACACTCTATTCTGTTGAATAAGATAAACGAAATTAGGTCACCTTCTTACATGTTTGCATGGTTAAAAGAATTCTTAAGCAATAGAAAATTTTTCTGCACGAGAGGTTCTGTAACTTCTGAAACTTATTACCAAACTAGAGGCGTGCCTCAGGGATCGGTGCTGTCTCCATTGCTATTTAATATATTAATGAGAGATATTCCTGTTCATCCAAATATAAAATTGTACGTGTACGCGGATGATATTGCCTTTTTCTCTTCTGCACGAGATGTTCATTCCTTATATCAGCTATTGCAAGCCTACTTGAATGCCCTTGAAGTTTGGCTCGGTAAAGTAAAATTAACTCTCAACGTGAAGAAATCCTCAGTACTCGTTTTCCCACCGGCACACCCTCTTTATATCTCCCTTGCGTATTGCGGTTCACAAATCTCACAGGTTGAATCCTTAAAATACTTGGGTGTATTATACCACTCCCAATTAGACTGGCGGCCTCATATCAAAAGTAATTGCCTGAAAGGTGAGCGAGCCCTTGGTCGCCTGATTCGAATTAGCCATAAGAAATTCGGTATGCGTAGAGATACTCTTTTGTTTCTCTATAAAACTTATTTGAGACCAATTCTGGAGTTCGGCTGTGTTCTTTTCTCAGGCAGTCCTAAATACAAACTACGACCTTTGTTGCTACTGGAGAGGCGCGCTTTACGACTATGTTTGGGGTTGCCAAGAACAGTTTCAAATGCAGTCCTCTATTTAGAGGCCCGTGTACGTGACTTGAACTCTCGATTTGAGCTGCTAACTGTGCGAACCTTTTTAAGAGCACTGGAATCTCTGTCTGGAGTGGCTTCTCCCATTTTTATTACACACCAATCTCAGTTTCTAGATTATCATTGGCCGCAATATAAGCAACCACAATTTGTATTTACTCAGTCCTTACTGTCCAAAATTGCAGTTTCGCTTAGGTCAGTAAGACGGGTTGGCAATGTTCAAGCTACTTCCACACTGTGCTTTGACCAGGCGTTGCCATCTAATGCAAAACACTTGACTACCACGGTAATAAAGGGAAACCTTGAAGATTATCTATTACAATATCCAGGACACGTAGCTATTTTCACAGATGCCTCACAACGAAATGAAAAAGCAGCAATAGGGATTTACTCCAAAGCACTTGATTGGAGTTTTTCTGTACGGATCCCTGATTACTCACCAATATTTACTGCTGAATTGCTTGCAATTGGTTTGGCCCTTCAAAAAGTTCCTGGTAATGTTACTCACGTAATAATACTCTCTGACTGCCTGTCAGTCTTAGCAGCGTTAGAAAGTCCGAAAATGCGTCTTTTGAAACAAACCCTGATGTTTTTCCTTCCGATACACTTACAGGAAGTACGTTTTCAGTGGGTTCCGGGACACTGCGGCATCGCTTCTAATACAATGGCGGATTATTTAGCAAATTCAGCTCTCAGTGGGCCTGTTGCCGATGTTGTACCCAATATTATCTTGCTAAATATATCCCGTTTTGAACGATTTCAAACGTTAAACTCCTTGAGCCATGAGCCACTCCTTGCGACTACGGATTTTAACCATTTAAATTTCCATTGGAATGTCCGATGTTGTACCTCGAGGCAATGTGAGGTTTCCATGACGCTCATGCGTTGTAGAATTCCTTCCCTGAATCTTTATTTATGTCGCTCTGGATTCACGCCGTCGAATCTTTGTGCGTCATGTAACGACGTGGAAACAATCGAACATTACATCCTCTCCTGCCACAGGTATGCTACTCAGAGAAGACATTATCTAGAAATACCTCTTACTCGCCTAGGATTGCCATTTACAGTTCCTGTCCTCCTCTCCTTTGGTGCAACCGTCAAAGGGTATGCCCTAAAACCGGTGTGTGAATTACTTCATAATTATAATATTGCTACTGGAAGATTTGTGTGTTAGCGCTGAGCTGTCTGAATTGTATTTTTTCTTCTTATTATTATTTTTAGTAATTTACAATTTTATTCCTTTTTTACCATTGCTTTCTATTATATTGCCTCAAAATTTCAAGTTATTTCAGCAACACTAGCTCCTAAGTATTAGGTTATCTGTATCATACAGTCAAATCGACATTATCAAAAATATTATGTCACCTACAACGAATTCTGGCCAATCCCCCACTGTGGGTATGTGCCATTACAACGAGGGAGAAGAAGAAGAAGAAGAAGATTGTGGCTATTAGTATTTAGAAACAATGAGCTACGGCCGTAGCTATTTCAAGCTTATATCCAGTATCAATTACAGAAGCGGCAGAAATTTTGTTTATTTATCGTCCTTTGGTTTTGCTCTCGCGTCGGTGCTTGCCATGTATGAATAATAATAATGGTTTGGTGTAGCACTGCTAGGCAAATTTGCGTAGTAGTAATGCCTTGAGGGACTAATGTGAAAACGCTAGATGCTTGGTAATACGTACAAATCCCTCGTTCATATTTAAACGCCGGTATAGTTTTTGACCCTCCAACAGCAGCTATGAAGTACCAGTGAAGGCACGTGATGTGAGCTATTCAGGGGCTCTCATGTCTGATATTTTCACAGTTGTTCATACCAGTTGAGTGTGGTGTGGTCGTATATTCAAGTGTTTGCAATTTGCAGTTCACATCAATGGGCCGAAGGGTTAGATTTATTAAGTGCATTCGAACTCAACCATCACCTTCTGGGACCAGTCGTTTCAGGTGAAACACGTTTCCTCGCCCAAACTAGGCTTAAGCACCTAGCTCACTTCCTAATAAACCTTTATATTAACCGTCCATGCATGTCATTTATATTTCGGGTCACGAGCTCACACCTCGCTTCGAAAACGTTTCTTTCCAGCGCAGATGGAAAGCTGGTCCCAAAGAAAAAGAAATCTGATACAAGGGCCAGCAAGAAGAAGTGGCGCTCTGTCCTCGGCCCTGCACTCGGCTCCTTCGGCCTTCTCGTTTTCGTGTTGGTTGGCCTCGTAGGAGTCTTCGTCTACGAAATTGTTTACCGTGGGGGGCGCGTCGTTCCCCAGGCGCGGAAACATGAGCTGCTCAACCGTAATGAAACAGTGCCACCTTCGACCTACCAGCCACGGCTTTCAGCTACCACAAATATGATGCCTAGAAATCATGCTTAGGCATGAAATAAACATTGATCACGCTGGATTATAAATATATCGGTAGGTTGAAAACCTCATTTACGAACATCCGCGTCTTGTTCGATCCGCCGTCGAAGAAATGAACACCAGAAGTACTTTTTCTCAACATATATGGGTTGGGCACACATAGCGCAGCCAGGACAAGTACATTGCTTCATCTGCCTTATAGCATTTCTATCATTGCAAATCCCTCGTCAAGAAAGGATGACTGGAATTTATGATTTCCTATTCTCTTACTCAACTGCCGACATTTTGCTTGCTTTCTTTAAGGAAACAAATAGACCTTACATAAAGCGAAAAAAAAAAACGCACCTTTCGCCTTCATCCAACTTTTAATTCTTTTTTTAATCTTTTTTTAGAGAGAAAAGGACAGGTGGAATGAACTTATGAACGACCATACGCACGTAGACAAAGAAAGTAACCGAATTTTCATAAAGAAACGTGTTAGGCAAGGAGACACGATCTGCCAGTATTATTCACAGCTTTCTTAGAGGAAGTATTCAGAAACTTGAAATGTGAGCAGTTAGGGATAAGGGTAGATAAAGAATACCTCAGTAATCTGCGATTCGCTGATGACGTTGCGTTGCTAAGTTACTCAGGGGATGAATTGTAAATAATGATAAATGGCCTAGACAGAAACCGCAGAAAGGTAGCCTTGAAAATCAATGTTCAGAAGACTAAGGTATTGTTCAACAGCTAGGGGAAAAACAGCAGTTCGCAATAAGTAGTACAGCACTGCAAGTGGTAGGCGAATATGTCTACTTAGGACATGTAGTACCCGCAAATCCAGACCATGAAAGGGGAATAACTAGGAGGATATGATTGGGATGGAGCGCATTTGGCAAGTATTAGCGGATTGAGTCGCAGCTTACCGGTATCGCTCAGAAGGAAAGTATACGAAAATTGCATCTTACCTGTACTCACATATGGAGCTGAAACGTGGAGGTTAACGAAAAGGGTTGAGGACAACGCAGAGGACTATGGAACGAATAATGGTAGGTGTAACGTTAAGCGATTGGAAGCGCCCAGAGTAGGCCACAGAAATAACTCGAGTTAATGGCATTCTATTGGAAATAAAGAAGAAAGGGGCATGGGCAGGGCATGTAGGGCGTAGAGGGGATAACCGATGGTCGCTAAGGGTACAAAATTTCTATTTCAATGGAGGGAAAGCGTTGTAGGGAGCGGCAAAAAGTTACGTGCGCGGATGACGTTAATAAGTTCGCAAGGATAAAGTGGATGCAGCTAATACAGGGCCGGGTTAATTGGAGATGTATAGGAGAAGCCTTCGCCTTGCAGTGGTTACAGCCCGGGTGATGATGGTGATGATGATTACGGACTACCTAGCGCAAACAAAAGCCAAGATTTTGACGTCCGTAGTACTAACCAATAAGCCCATTGTTAGGGAATGATCGTAGCTCTTGCGAAATTACTCGCGTGACTACTAATTTCAAATTTTGTTTTGACCACTAGCCATCCCCGCGCAATAAAATTTGATCCCCCTCTTTATCAGTTCAGTTTGTTTACATGAATATGGGATGAGCTTCAGAATCGTCTTCGACTCATAGAGAAATGAAGCATTGGAGCTCTAGAAGCTTTAAGATTCAGTGCTGTTTGCCTGCTATAAAAGTATCCGAGTAAATATTAGACAGAAAGTTAGACCCCTCTTTAGAATAAGGCGCAGTAGCTTTCTGTGGCCCCCTCAATTACTAGAGACATGGTTTTGGTGAAAGCCTATTTGTGTTTTTCAGCAGATCGTATGGGAGTCATTCTTTCTTATTAGCAAGAATTAAGTATTAGCAACACGTATAATACCTTTATTGAAGGTCCTGTAAATGCCTAGTTTAGACGTTAGTGCTTTTATATGCCTGTGTCTCGCTTTGCTGCCTAAAATTACCTGTGTCGAAAATGGCACTAAAACACGATGCCAGCCACATAAGCGGAAAATTTCGAAACCATTTTTTTTGTTTACCTTTGTATTATGCTTAACGCTAATAGAATGGGGCTGGTAAAGTGGAAACCGGCCGGACGATGCCGCATTTCACAAAATGTGGTAAAGCAGTTACCATCGTTTGAACAGTTTTCAGTAGGAAACAAGCAAGAATTGTAATATAAACCAGATGGAGCTAGCTTACCTGGTTAGCCTCATAGAAACCATCTTAAATAGAACTCTGGTTTAGTACTTTTATGACAACCACTTTTCAACCGTCATTCTTGCGTCATTTTTCCTCGATCCGTTTACCAGATTGGATCTCTCGCTCTGCGCTAGATTGCGTAACACCCATGGGATGTCGCGACGCCGGACGCACAGGACCGGAGCCGAGGGTAGCGTTGACCGGCGAGGCGTCGAGGAACCGCGGAGACGTGGAGCTTTCATTAGAGCTGAGTACAAGTAGTTTATTTACATGTTTACACGTTGGAGATTTCAGAAGGAAGCCCTCTCCCGATGTTGGACACCAGGTTTTCTTCTCTTGGGTCTCCCTAGGTCCCTAGGCAGGGAATTGGTTCATCTTCGGCACGGGCCAATCGCAAAGCGCGAGGTGACAGTTTGCGCACTGCATCACTGAGCCCCGCCCCGCACATTCTTGCACGTGTGCCACTACACTTTAACAAACACGTCGCCAGTTCACAAGCGACCCCCCATCGTTCTATTCTCACGGCTTGCCTCTGTTTTTGTCCGTTCGGTCCGGCGCCTTGTGGGTCTCCCCCCTCAGCACCAAACACTTAAGCCAGCAGGCCAGAGCTCGCGCGAAGCCGACGATGGCTTCTCCCTTCGCTTTTGTCCGACGTCGAGTACCGTAACCCGACACCGCGCGGCTCCGACGACGGTCGCTTGCTCCGCCGCCGCCCCTCTGTAGGTCATTAAAAGGCCAGGCTCTTCTTGGGAAGTCAGGCCGTTTCTTCACAAAGCGACCAAATCGGCGCTTCGAAATGGCCATGGGTGAGGACAGCGGCTGTTGAGGCGTGCGCCCAGACCGGTTGGACATCTGCAGACGAAGCTTGCTGAGATGCCCGTGGAGCGCACGCAGACACACCGACGCCTTCTGAGCAATAAATTAGCTCGGACACAACAGCTCCTCCGCCGACGGGAAGATCTCGGACGGCGAGGAGTTTCCGCTGCTCGACGTTAGAGATCAGCTTCTTCGTGCGGTGCTTGGGCCACTCCTAAATCGCAAAGACTGGCGCCACAAACCAAGCAAGCGCTAGCAAAAGCTCTCAAGCTCCCAGGCTATTGCATGATAAACAAAAATCTCTGCCCAGTATCATATTTGCGGACCCTGTCACACTACTGCCATCCGTTTTCTGCCTCACTCCCTCTCTTTTGTTCATAAAAAGAGCTACAAATTCACTCACTTATGAAAACTGCTAAGAAAATTTCAGTACAACAATGCCTAACTTAAACACTTAGAACATTAAAGGGTACATTTGTATCTTCCTCGTTCACGGAAGCGGTAAAAGGAGTATTATGCACGGCTGAAACCATCGACGTTATCATTTGTCTTTCCCTTTTGGTACCGCACACTAAAGCTCAAATCTTGGAGCGCAATGCTCCCTCTCAATTGTCGAGGATTTTTCCCTGCCGTTTGCGAAAGCCACGTTAGTGGATAGTGGTCTGTCACAAAGACGAACGGTGTTCCGTAGAGGTAGCATGCCAATTTTTGCGATGCCCAAACTATAGGCAACCACTTTCTTTTTCGCATGCGCTACAGGCCTCCTCTCTTCTTTAGAGCTGCCCAGCTGAGGAATCTCGGTGGTTAACTCCTCACTGACGTCCAAAGCCCTGCTGACTGCCTGAATCTCGCCCTCATATCGCTTCATGAGGTGGTGGTGATAGATCGTGACATCTAGGCGCCTTCGCTTCCGCTCGATTACGTAGTTCGTCTCTGAAAGCTTTTTCGCCACTCGGAACGGCCCTTCCCATTGATCTTTGAGCTTATTCGCTCGCGATGGGCGCAGGACAAGGACTTGATCGCCTTCTTGATAGGACTGCAACTTTGCATTTCGTTCGTAGTAACTTTCCGCTCTAGTCTGTGCCTCCTCCATGTTGGCTGCGTCCCACACATCTTTTAGACTTTCGGCATCTTGCTGCTCCTTAATGAGCGTTTCTCTGTTCACCTTTCCGAGCCCTCGATCGAGCGACACTATCGACGGAAGCACAGACAACCCCTTACAATCGCTTCCCTCACTTTCCGATTGTCCTGTATTGTCTGAATTGTCTCCCGTTTCTCTCTCATCGAAGTGTGATGGGGCTTGCTTGTTTTTCATTTCATTGAACTGCCTGTTTGGCATCCCCTCACTGCTCCCTTGTTCATCGCTCCTCTGCGATGTCGGAGACTGTGCCCCTGCGACATCTCTCTCCTCCTGCCCTGAGTCAGTCTCATTCCTCTCTAGCTTGGCAGCAAGGGAACGCGCCTCAGCTCTTGTGAGCGCCTGAACGACTCCCTCTGTCAAGCTTTTCCCCTGAGCTCTCAGAAGCTGGTCCGTTCGGTTAGAAAACAAGTAGGGGTACTGCGGCGGCAGCTTGTTTGAAACTGCAGCCTCAGTACGAACTTCACCGAAAGGTCCGGTGAACACGACTTCCGCTACTAGAAGGCAAACACTAGATTCCTCCAGAATCGGCTTTATCCACGCACATTTCCCGCTGAACTGCTTTTCTTCCACGTAATCAGGATGTACAAGGTCAATTGTTGCCCCACTGTCCCTGAGCACTCGGCATTTTTTTTCGTTGACAGTCAAATCAAACAAATAAGGATTGAGTAGTTCCTCATTCTTCACCAAATCGCAAGTGTATGCGAACGTAACTTTTGGTTTTCGACATCCCGCGGCAATGTGCCCAGATTCTTGGCAGTTATAGCAAACTGGCGGTTTGCGCGCTTCAAAACTCTTCTGTGACCAATCATTCGTCCCCCTTCCTTGAGGCTCACTTTCCGACTTTTCAACAGTAAGCGTTTTCGTAGTGTCCGTTGTCACATTTCCCAGCTTAGATCCTGAACTCCACTGGCGCTTTTTCAGTCCCGACCCTGTCACGCTATTTCCCTTATCAGTCGGCATAGCGGAAGAAAGCTCCTCTCGCACCTCTCGGCGGGAGACGTATTCGTCCGCAAGTTCTGCCGCTGCCTGCACCGAGCTGACAGTCGCCTTGTCCTGAATCCAAATTCTCATCGCCTCTGGAACTTTAGAAAGAAATTGCTCGATAGCAATGATTTCTAAGGCCTTGAGGTACTCATTATTGGCTTTGGCGCCTACCATCCATTCCGTCAGGTTTGCCTTCAACTCATAGGCAAACTCTCCATAGCTAGCACCTTGCCTCTTTGTAATGCTCCGAAATCTCTGTCTGAAAGCCTCTGACGACAGACGAAATCTCTTGAGAAGGCTCTCCTTAACTTTATCGTAGTCGTCAGAGTCCTCTGCAGAGAGTCGAGCAATTACATCCGCTGCCTCGCAAGGCAACAAACTTAACAAACGCCGCGGCCAAGAGCTGCGACCAAACTGAGCCTTTTCGCACGTTCTCTCGAAGTTCACAAGATAGAGGCCTATGTCCTGCGCAACCTTCAATGGTTGCAATAACTTTGATAGATCATAAAGATCTTGTCGGACCGCTACCTCTACTCCTTGAACAACGCTCGTCTTTCTGAGTTCAACTTGCAGGCGGAGTTTCTCTACTTCAAGCTCTAATTGCTTTTTCTCTTCCGCCTGGGCTCCCTGAATCTCCAACCATGTCTCTTCTACTTGCTTACTCTCGGCATCCGAACTTTCTATTGCCACCATGACCTCATTCTTTGTCATTTCAGGGCCAACCTTGATGCCTAGCTCCTCCCCCAGACTCACGAGTTGAGACTTGAGCAGTTTTTTTCAAATCCATGACAGCAGTGTGACAATGCCCTGGCCTCCACCCAGAAGTACTTTAATTTACGCTTCTGCGGCTGGCCTCCCCAGAAATAAGATTACACCTCTATCCTATAACCCTGGGAACTCAAAAGCAATGCCAGCACTCACCAGTCCGCAACTGCCAGTCTCCGTGATCTCGGTGTGCTCTTCTCCATCAGTCAGCCAGGTTCGATCCCACCACGCTGCCAATCAATTGCCGCTACGCCGGACGCACAGGACCGGAGCCGAGGGTAGCGTTGACCGGCGAGGCGTCGAGGAACCGCGGAGACGTGGAGCTTTCATTAGAGCTGAGTACAAGTAGTTTATTTACATGTTTACACGTTGGAGATTTCAGAAGGAAGCCCTCTCCCGATGTTGGACACCAGGTTTTCTTCTCTTGGGTCTCCCTAGGTCCCTAGGCAGGGAATTGGTTCATCTTCGGCACGGGCCAATCGCAAAGCGCGAGGTGACAGTTTGCGCACTGCATCACTGAGCCCCGCCCCGCACATTCTTGCACGTGTGCCACTACACTTTAACAAACACGTCGCCAGTTCACAAGCGACCCCCCATCGTTCTATTCTCACGGCTTGCCTCTGTTTTTGTCCGTTCGGTCCGGCGCCTTGTGGGTCTCCCCCCTCAGCACCAAACACTTAAGCCAGCAGGCCAGAGCTCGCGCGAAGCCGACGATGGCTTCTCCCTTCGCTTTTGTCCGACGTCGAGTACCGTAACCCGACACCGCGCGGCTCCGACGACGGTCGCTTGCTCCGCCGCCGCCCCTCTGTAGGTCATTAAAAGGCCAGGCTCTTCTTGGGAAGTCAGGCCGTTTCTTCACAAAGCGACCAAATCGGCGCTTCGAAATGGCCATGGGTGAGGACAGCGGCTGTTGAGGCGCGTGCGTGCAGACCGGGTGGGCATCTGCAGACGAAGCTTGCTGAGATGCCCGTGGAGCGCACGCAGACACACCGACGCCTTCTGAGCAATAAATTAGCTCGGACACAACAGGGAAAACACCGCTTGCAAAAACAGAAAAATAAGCGCGCATGCCATGCCTCTTTATTTTCGTGCTTGTCTAGGGACCTCGACTGGACTGACCAACCATGCCAAACAGAAAGATCTCTAAGAATGCATTAATTGGCCAGTGAACTACTCTCAGACCATGCTACTCTTCAGACGGTGATAACGTGTTTTGCCAACCTTGCGGAAATAAGATGAACACAATACAGGCGTGTTTTTATTAGAATCATTGCAGTTACCAGAAAATTGTGAAACTTGCTATTTCTATCATTTGGTATCATTTATCTCATCGCTTACCGCTAGTTATAAGAATCGGCCCATGTTGGTTTTTTTTAACATTTGTGCATTCCCTCGTACTGTGTTCCACCACAAATCACCAGCGTTTCATGCCATGGGCTACATTAGCCTCTCATTAAGTTAACGTGTTTATACCCAGTCGGAAAAAATGCAGAAAATGTTCTGATGTTACGACAGAATTTTCCGAGATTCCTCACTGAAACAAGTACAGTCGTCATTAGTACAAACAAATCTTCAGGACAATGAGCAAACGTAAAACGCCAGAAGCACTCAATTTCGAGAAAGCCATCCTTGCAGAGTCCTTTAAGAACGACAGAAAGATTGTTTGTGCAGTGAGTTATGGCAGGTCTTATTGGCTGAAAGTATAATGGGACAAAAAGGGAAACTTAAGCATTTAGGAAATTTCTGCAGATTTATTCCAATATGCCGCGCCATGCGTCTATATTGGGAAAGAACTGCTTCCAGTATATGTATTACAAAATACTTGCAAGGATACGAGGTAAACGCAGCGACTCCTTCCTTAGGGCAATTTAAAAAATGCTCGTGTGAAGCCATCTTGTTCTGGCCAAAACGCGGGCAGCGCAGTACCTTGGTACCGCAGTCAATGCAGCCTTCCAGCACTTTTCGAGTAATTCTTATTCCTGAGCCGTAAAACAGCAATGAAGACAAATATTAAGCGCTGCCTTACGCATCTCGTCATCGTCATCGTCGTCGTCGTCGTCGCCGTCGTGGTAGTAGTAGTAGTAGTAGTAGTAGTAGTAGTAGTAGTAGTAGTAGTAGTAGTAGTAGTAGTAGTAGTAGTAGAAGTAGAACTAGTAGTAGTAGTAGTAGTATTAGTAATAGTAGTTGGCACCGCGTATAGGGAATATTCGGGGGCTGCGTAAAAAAGGTATCATGCCATTTTGTGCTTCTAATGACTGATTATTGACTAGTATGTGATAGGCAATGAGGAAGAATGAAATCATTGTAACTGATTATTTGTTGCAGTAAAGATGTGAACAAAAAGTTTGAAATAACATAGCTTATAAGCTGTCAAAATGCTGAAATTTAAAAGCGAATGGTTTATGGCGCTAACTAAAAAGATTTAGAGAGCTATAATCAAGGAATTAATTTATTTGAATTTAAGAATGTAAATTGGAAAAAGAGAAGTTCAAAGATGTGAAATGCTGAGAAAAGCCAATGCTAGGTTATGCCAATTCCGAAAATTTTAAATGCGTAACAGGTCATATACATGGAATAACTAGACACATAAGAATTGAAAAAGGGGGTTCAGATGTGTCAAAATTTTCAGAAGCAAACCACAATGCTTGATGATGCTAAATTTATTTGTTATTTATTTTATACATACTTCTAGCCTCCTTGTGGAGGCTGTTGAGTGTTTGGGGCATAAAATGCAAACAGAAAATGACAAGAATGTTGGCAATTCACACTTGAATAATTTTATATATTTCTAGATGGCAGTGTGGAACAAGAAATGCAAAAGAAGATAATGATATCCTGTCATAAATCACCCTGAACACGCATATTTCAGAAAGAAAATTTTGAGTGTCCAATTGACAAGCAATGAAAAGTTGGATGGGTATTCAAAGGCGAAATGATCATTATGGAAATCTTATGCTTGATATATATATATATATATATATATATATATATATATATATATATATATATATATATAAGCGGATAAATGAAGGGGAAATGAGGGTGCTCGTTATATACATGAATGAAAGAAGCCAACAGTCGGCGAGGCCAAGGAAAGCATTGGGGATTGTACTTCGTCTTTTTTTTTTATTTTTACTTCGATAATCACATAAATTAGTAATGTAATCTGTTCAGGGGAAAGATAATTAAACACAAAATAGAAGAAAAAACAACGTGCCGATTGTGGGATCCGAACCCACGACCTCCGAATATCGCGTCCGGTGCTCTTCCAACTTAGCTACATCGGCCGCAGTGTGTGTGTGTGTGTGTGTGTGTGTGTGTGTGTGTGTGTGTGTGTGTGTGTGTGTGTGTGTGTGTGTGTGTGTGTGTGTGTGTGTGTGTGTGTGTGTGTGTGTGTGTGTGTGTGTGTGTGTGTGTGTGTGTGTGTGTGTGTGTGTGTGTGTGTGTGTGTGTGTGTGTGTGTGTGTGTGTGTGTGTGTGTGTGTGTGTGTGTGTGTGTGTGTGTGTGTGTGTGTGTGTGTGTGTGTGTGTGTGTGTGTGTGTGTGTGTGTGTGTGTGTGTGTGTGTGTGTGTGTGTGTGTGTGTGTGTGTGTGTGTGTGTGTGTGTGTGTGTGTGTGTGTGTGTGTGTGTGTGTGTGTGTGTGTGTGTGTGTGTGTGTGTGTGTGTGTGTGTGTGTGTGTGTGTGTGTGTGTGTGTGTGTGTGTGTGTGTGTGTGTGTGTGTGTGTGTGTGTGTGTGTGTGTGTGTGTGTGTGTGTGTGTGTGTGTGTGTGTGTGTGTGTGTGTGTGTGTGTGTGTGTGTGTGTGTGTGTGTGTGTGTGTGTGTGTGTGTGTGTGTGTGTGTGTGTGTGTGTGTGTGTGTGTGTGTGTGTGTGTGTGTGTGTGTGTGTGTGTGTGTGTGTGTGTGTGTGTGTGTGTGTGTGTGTGTGTGTGTGTGTGTGTGTGTGTGTGTGTGTGTGTGTGTGTGTGTGTGTGTGTGTGTGTGTGTGTGTGTGTGTGTGTGTGTGTGTGTGTGTGTGTGTGTGTGTGTGTGTGTGTGTGTGTGTGTGTGTGTGTGTGTGTGTGTGTGTGTGTGTGTGTGTGTGTGTGTGTGTGTGTGTGTGTGTGTGTGTGTGTGTGTGTGTGTGTGTGTGTGTGTGTGTGTGTGTGTGTGTGTGTGTGTGTGTGTGTGTGTGTGTGTGTGTGTGTGTGTGTGTGTGTGTGTGTGTGTGTGTGTGTGTGTGTGTGTGTGTGTGTGTGTGTGTGTGTGTGTGTGTGTGTGTGTGTGTGTGTGTGTGTGTGTGTGTGTGTGTGTGTGTGTGTGTGTGTGTGTGTGTGCGCGCGCGCGTGCGCGCTCATTACGGCTGCCTGACCAAGTTTATTCTGTACTGGACCGTCTACTAGCCCCGCGGCTATCGGTCCAAATATTCTTTACGTATTTCGTTTCCTACAAATAAAGATCACTTTGATTGATTTGATTTGATACCTTTGAATCAGCATCTGAAAGCCCTGAAATTTACAAATCCGTTGTTTTTCGCAAGCAAAATCACGACAAGCGCGCAAAACTGGGTGTGGCAGGAAGCCCGCACTTTTTTTTTTTCACCACACGATATCTGTACGTGGCTTCAAACCCACCGCGTCGTTTCCACTCCAGCAGTTTTCCTAGCTCCTGCCTGTGGGCCTCCGTATATTAAACAACCGATATCAAGGGATGGTTTCTCAATTACTTAATTCCTAGCATAAAACCTTGAAGTTGATCACAAGAGGAGGCCTTCCCTTCTGTAATGGAAGCCTTTAGAGAGGATCGACGGGAAACTATAGCCCTTTTTAACCAATTCTGAAAATACTCGTCTCAGATGTCTTGCATGAAATCAAGATTTCGCTTTTTTTTGCTTGTGCAGAGCAAACCAAATTGGAAAAGGTGCACTTCTCAGCGCGTCCTACCCGCAGATAATCGCTGTCACCAGCCTGGCTCACAGGCTTCACCGTATTTATGACGAACTCAGAAGCCACATCAAGGAAATTAACGAACTTATTGCTTACGTCAATGATGCATTCAAAAGCGCGTTCTGGTGTGTGATCCTTTGAATAGCAGTTGCCGCAAATTCCTCTTCCAATGAAGTCTATCATCACAGGTTGGGGAACGTGTACATGATAGACTGTATCATACACCTAGTTACATTACGCTGGGAATACAGAAACTACTATTTAGCAAGACAACTTTAAAAGACAAGTTGTTCAGAAACACCGGTGTCATGGACGCTTTTCGTGGTAGCGAGAAAAGAATCACGGCCGTACTTCTGGTAGGGTTGGTTGGCAAGTGACATGGCCTTGCGCAGTTTAGACCATACGACTAGAACGATTTGGCAGACAGCGCCAACTCGTGCTTCTCTACAGACGTGTTTAATAGCGATCGGAATCGAACATTTCAGTATCACTGAATGTCAGCATTCTTAAGCCACGCAGGCAGGTTCATACGAAATGGTACGGCTTGGTACGGCTTGGCAGGTTCGTTCGCCTTGGCTTGTACGCTGAGGTCAACTTTCACATAAAAAGGTAGCTTGAGACAGAATTCCACTAAGTATGTGTTGGGTAAAAGTTGCACAGACAAAGACTGAGCGTGTAGTAAAGTGCGTCAAACCTGAACGAGTATTCGTAAACGGAGCCGATATTAATGTTGCCTCGTTTTGTCCTTAAAATCACCGCATAAGCATTCCCTTAATAATTTTTTTTTTATTTGCGATAACGACGCGAGACAAAGTGCTGCGTGGAGTCAACAGATAGTGCCTCCCTTTTAAGCGATGTATGCGTATTGTTCGTTGTTCATAGTAAAATTTAATTTAGTCTCAGAACTTTGATTTGATCTTATCAGGTACTATGAATTCGCAGAGCTTAAGTATATTGTTGTCGGTTGTTCACTAGAAGGACAGAAAATGTTTGTACCAAACATCAGCGCTCTATTTGGTCATAATTTTGATATTCGTAAGCTGTCGTCGATGCAAATATACAGTTTATTTTATTATATTTGTAGATAAAGATACATCAGTCAACCTAAGCGTTAAGATAAAGCTGAACCATGGCCTGTTCTCACCAACAAGCCATATTCGCATCGAATGCTAGATGCAGGGAAAGGTAATAAAAACAGGACTTCGAACATTTGCTAAGCGCCGATGCTTTTCAGATGCCATTCCAAGCAGATATCACGGAAAAAACAATAAAAGACAGCTGTTAGCCCACAGACGTTCCAACGGCGAAATACAGATGGTGTTGCAGTTCAACAGCACTATAAATGTGCCATCACAGACGTATTTGGCGCGTTCTCCACGTCGAAATAGGTATCTGTAATAAAAAAAGATGTGCGTTGAGTACTATGAAATAATTAACCGTACAGTGTCAATCAGCGTTAACGCCTACTCAATGTTGGTTTCATTTTAATACCGCAAGAAAAATTATCCGCCGTTTATTTAGGTCGCCTAGTTAAGGACAAATGAAGCGCACAAAGTATTTGCAGGCATGAAAAGGAACGGCTTTATTGCACATTCCGGGCATTAAGAGCATCAAAACTCATGTTTTCTGTGGAAGTAACATCTGCTGGTTTCCCCTCAGCCTTTTGTAAGACCGGCACGTATGCAACGAACGTGAGCGCTTACATGGACCTTGAGAGCCTTTCCGCTTTTAAGAAGATTGCTTTCCTCTTTAACGCCCTAGAGACACCAAACCTTAAGAAACATTTTGACTTAGAGAAGTCGAAAGAAACGTGGTGAGAAAACTTGACAGTGTTCTCTCTTCACCAAGGCCTTCCTTCATCGTGTTTCTAAAATTTCCGCGGTGTCCCTGAGTTGGGTTTTTTTTTTCTCTCTGCATGAAAGTGTGAAATGTTATTTTGTTCTCTAAGGGCCAAAAGCTGTTAAAGTGTTGTAGTGAATTTTAATTAGATACCATAGTCTTGCCTAGAAATTCTTTATGCGTTGACATGCATAAAGAAGTATTCTCTCTCTTATACCCGTCTTAAAAATTTGACAAATGTAGGTCACAACGTGTCTAATACTCGCGATGGTGATATAGGTACGTTCTCCACATTATATGTGCAACTGTTCATTTGTTTCTTTGGTCTCGTATAAATTGCACTTGAACAAATAAGCATCTGCTGTGAACATTTCAAAACCACACATTTAAGCCCTGAAGCTACTTCAGTATAGTCAAGATTTATCGTAGCAGCCTTGCCATATGAGCATAAGCCTCATTTGGCCGTATGGACATCAGTCGCTTTTTCTATGTGATGATCTTAATTATTAGCACCAGCAAATACAGCTACTTATTGTTGAGAAATAGCGCAACTAGTAGTGCTTCTTACTAGGGCTAATTATTCGTCTTATTTAGTATAAGCCTGGCTTTCATGGAATCTATCCCATACCGCTAAGGCAAGATGCGTTCCCAATAAGGCCTTAAAACGATTGCATTGAATGAACGTCTGGAGATAGCGCCCAGCTTGCAAATGTGGCAGCGGTTCTATTCTCGCTTAACCGCTTATTATTTTCCGCAGCAGCGTTTTGATTTCTCAAAGAGGTGTCCTGTCAAGTCATCGCTATAATGGCCACTCACGAATTCTGAGACGACGTTGGGGTTTTCGGGAATGCGTGTTTTAACTATGCGGCGTTAAAATTCTAGGGGCCCTTTGGAATACTAAAGTGCGATGATGCGAAAGCGTTTTTGGCGAAGTGGTCTCAAGCATTCAACAACGGCACATCTTTCTCTCTGTTTTCACTGCCACCTTCCTCCTTTTCTTTGCAGCTCGGTTAACGGAAATGAAGAGGCGTCCGTGTGCTTTGCGATGTCAGCGCACGTTAAAGATGCCAGGTGGTCGAAATTACTCCGTAGCCGTCCACTACGGCTCCACTTTCACTCCCACCTTCCTCCCTTCCCTTACGGCGCAGGTGTCAGGTGTCCACAGACACAAGTGTGACAGATACTGCGCCTTTCCCTTCCTATATATCAATCAATCAGACCGCGGAAAATGTGACAGATACTACACGTTTTCTTTGCTGTCAACCAATTTTAAACGCCGCTGATGCCTGCTGTACTGCGTCTATTTCTATATCTTGTTTGGTGCTGCGGGCGAGGAAGCGGCAAATGAAAGGCGTAGCACGGACGCCAGGACCGAACGCCCGGCAGGGTCAGCTTCGTATATGCATGGACGGATGGATAACGTTTATTGTCCACCTTATATAGAGACCCCTTAATCTTCACTCCCGGCACGCAGGCCTAGGGGAGGGGGGCTGGAGCCTCTGCGACTAAAGGCTAACAAAGAGATTTTGTCTCTTCGCGGCCTCGGCCCCTAGGCGGGCGGCTTGTTGCTGCTGAGTAAAACGCAGCTGCCGGCGGTCAGGATCGAACCTAGGCTCCTCCCCTGATGGGGCTGGTACAGGTGGGTCACCGCCACTTGCGGCGGGGCCGAGCCTGGTACTGAATTTTTATCTGTTGTAGGTCGTCATTGCACACGCCACCGCTGGTGGTGGACGACGGCTGTTGTGCCGCGTGCGTCTTTCTTTCCCTGTTCGCTTTCTTTCTTCTCTATATTATCTTCTGTCTGCACGAGGCAGCGGAGGGGGCTCAGCGACAGAGCCAGTAGCAGGCCCGTGCATTTTCTTTTCCTTCTTCCTACAGCCACAGCAACAACAACAACGGAGTCTTCGCTCCGCAGCAGGGCTTCCCAGCTCTCTCTGCTATTGATATTCTCTTCGACTCCAGGGCAGTCGACGCATTCTCATATAATGTCGCCGAGAGTACCCCTCTCCCCATATGCTTAACAAAGATCATTTTCCTGTTCCCCTGGTTCTATGTGAAGTGCCAATACTGGTTAATGAAATTGCCAGCTTGCAGTCGCCGCCATGCGGTTGCCTCTCTATTACTTAGGTTCTTATCTGGTGGTGGCAGTAGTCTTATGTTTAATCTAAATTCTCAACGATTTCACAATATGCTTGTGCGCGTTCCTCTAGGTTCTGGCAATCTGGCGGTTCTACGGTTACCCGGCAGCAGATAGCTCGGGCTAACTCGCGTTCCACTTTATTTCCAGGAACCGACGCGTGCGCTGGGGTCCCTATTAGGTAGACTTCGCGGGTCAACTCTTTGCCGTCCAGGATCGTCGCCGCTTCTGGCGAGATTCTGCCTTTCATGAAATTCCAGATACAAGTTTTACTATCGCTGACTACAAATTTGGCTTCCGTTCCACAGCAAGCGAGCGCTATCTTCTTAGGCCGTTTCTATTTTGCGGCTGCGAATAGTGGGTGCCGAATTGGGGGCTCCTAGTCCGTTGACTATTGAGGCAACCGCCGCGCTAGACTTCCCACTAGCTGCGTCCACGTAGGCAACCTCTTCGGGATCCATTTTTCCGAAGCATTTTGTTAGCGCTTCGGCTCTCTTATTCCTCCACTACTGAAAATCCTGTATAAAATTTATATAGGAAATCGTTATACAGGTTTACTGTACAGGATCTGAGATGTACGATTGTGAGCTATTTCAGGAAATTCCTGTACTGACCTGGAAAGTCTGGAATGAAACCGCGCAAAGCTGATTCGGAATGCCCTGTGTGGTTCATGGCCTTCGTTTCCGGAAAGAAACGCGTCGCCAGGCTGGAAAAAGCATGCAACAATTAAAAAAACACAACTACATTTAAAAAGAAAAATATATAAAAAATGAAAAATCTTATCGCCAAGTCTGAAAATGAACTTCGGTCTTCAGGGTCTTGAGACGGGTCCCGTTGTTTTTGCTCTATCGTACTTTGTATATTTTTCTTGGCTGTAATTCACCGATCGCCCTTTAAGCACACTGAATCTTTTTCCAGGCTATCATGAGGGTTTACAAATGCCTCGTATCTTTATAATGCGTCGCTGTATTGCAGGCAAACCTCAACATATCATATTTACTAGTGCTGATGTGATTTTAATCGCCTACAAACGCTTGTAAGTTTTGCTACATACAGAGTTATCTGGTGCACTAATACTTGTAATACTGGGCGTTTTAGCCTCACGTGCTATCAGCCGAGCAGCGACGTCAATAAATACACTTTCGACTGTGTGGTTTCAACATGTAAATATTAGAGAAAACGTGTGCATCGTTCGATGGTCAGCGATGTTTATTTTTTCTCGAGCATACTTTTGCCATCGCTAGCAAAACGATACGTTCGTGCCAAATGAGGTAGTGCAGAGTAGGGCATAACCCCCGGTCGACGCTTGCCCAGCGCCACGACGCTTTAACCCGTCGTTTGCCGGCTCCCTAATAAAGTTATACATACATACATACATACATACATACATACACACTTACATACTGTGAGCCTTCCGTGGATGTTCTTTAATTTGTACATGCCATGATCTTCCTCTTTCATTTGTACATACCATCATCATCGTCCCGCGGCGCCGGCTCCGGCACGCGCCTGGGTTTTGTCACCAGATTAAAACGCTAGACAAGGCATCGCTGACCTTGCCGTCACGACCTTGCCGTCTCAACGTAGCCTTCTTTCACAAGTGGTGGATGTCGAATTCCATCCCCTTGCTGCCTCTCGCTGGAGCTACGTTCCGGTCGCCGTTTGGCAACTACCACCATAATCATGTCCACCGAGAGCAATCCCAACCCGGCCGGACCCTCTACCTCAGCTGCACCGATGCCTCCGACTCTGCCCACACGTCAACGCGACCCACCGCTGTTCGCTGGTCGTCGTGATGAAGACGTAGATGACTGGCTTGACACATATGAGCGCTGCAGTGCCTATAACCGGTGGGACGATGCTTTAAAATTCCTCAACGTTTCGTTCTATCTAATTGAGGTGGCCAGAAACTTGTTCATTAATCGCGAACCCCACACTACTAACTGGACCACTTTCAAACAGCAATTCCGCCAATACTTCGCCGAACCGGCAGTTCGGACTGAGATCGCGAGAAACATGCTCGCTTCCCGCCTTCAAGGTCCCGATGAATCATATGCGTCTTACATAGAGGCTGTTCTTGCACTTTGTCGGCGCATTAGTCCCACCATGACGGAACCTGAACGTGTGCACCACGCCTTAAAAGGGATCAATGCTATGGCATATCACACCTTAGTTGCCCAGAATCCTTCAAGTGTTGATTCAATTATAACGACCTGTCAACGCCTCGACCAGCTGCAGTCCTCTCGATTACAGCCCGGCTTCGTAACTGGTCCGACCTCTGCTGACCTTGATCTGCGGGCAATGCTTCGAGCAATCTGTCGACATGGCTGCGATCATTCTTCCGCACCTCCTAATGATGCTGTTCTCCGTAACATGATTAAAGAAGAGTTAGCTACCATCAGCCGCCCTATGACATCGGAACCTTCTGTAATCCGCCCAGCGCCGACCTACGCGCACGTCGCTGCACCCCCCCTTCTATGCTTCCCCCGCCCCAACCAGCACCAACATACAATCACGTCAATGCAATGGCGATGGCTCAACCTACACAACCCAATTACGCACCTTGGCGTCCCCCCCGACCAGTCTGCTATTACTGTGGTATTAGAGGACATATATCCCGTTTCTGTCGTCGCCGCCTTCAGAACGAGCGCCGTGGTTACGACACCTTCGAATGCGACATGCCTTCAACCTCATATTATCAACGCCGGTCTATTCCAAGCCCACCTCGACGATCCTCCCCACCTCCAGTATCTTCCTCTGAGCCTCGTGGGAACCATGTATCCCGACGCCGGTCCACATCCCCATACCGCCGCTCAGTTTCCCCTCTCCGCCCCGCAACCGTTCTCCCTGTCCGCCATTCGAAAACTAAGTGTTGCAGTTTCCGGAGGTCAAACTGCACTCTGCGAACTTACTAAAAGTCCTCCTGATCGCCCATATAACGTGATTGCTGTTATCGCTGAAGGTTTACCGGTTGAAGCTTTGATTGATACAGGGGCTGCAATTTCTGTCATTCACGCTGATTTGTGCTACCGTTTGCTAAAAGTGACAACCCCATATGATGGGCCTGACCTCCGTGGAGCCAATGGCGTCCCTTTGCGCCCTTCAGCGAAGTGGACCGTACGAGTTGTTATCGACGGCATCCGCCATCATGTGCAGTTTGCTGTGCTCTCACCTTGTGCGCATCTCATGATATTCGGATGGGATTTTTTGTCAACCGCTTCAGCGTTAGTTTCTTGTGGTGACCGTGTTATCCATATGACAGACAGCGATTTTTCATCTGACTTTTGTGAACGACATCATCCCCTCGTTGCCGCCGCTGATACTGTTTTGCCTCCTCAGTGCGAAAAACTGCTTACTGTTGTTTCTGACCACATCACTGACGGGGACGTACTCATAGCACCATCATATAGTCATCTTGCACGCGGCATCGCTTTCCCGTCAAGTCTTGTCCGGTTTCACAACGGCTCAGCGACAGTAGTGGCCGCTAACACTTCACGTGAATCCCTCGTGCTCCCGAAAGGAACTTCTCTGAATTGTAGGGTGGATGTTCAACCTTTTTCCCTGATGGTGCTCACCGCCCCTCCGCCTCAGCAACGTGTTTCGTCAGACGTCTCTCTTTCTGTTCTCGCGAAGACTATTAATCCTAAACTCCCGCCGAACCAACGCCAAGAACTGCTGACATTGCTTCGACACCACCAAGCCATTTTTGATGCCACTTCCACACCTCTGGGACGGACTAGTGCTGCGCACTATCGCATCATTACTGAAGGTAACTCTATCATTCGCCGACGGCCTTATCGGGTTTCCCTCTCTGAACGAAAAGTAATTGAAGAAAATGTAAATGACATGTTCCATCGCAATATAATTTGTCCTCAACAAGCCCATGGTCCTCCCCAGTAGTGCTAGTTAAAAAAAAGGACGGCTCGGTACGCTGTTGTGTTGATTACCGCGCACTCAACAAAATTACCCGCAAAGATGTATATCCGATGCCGCGAATTGATGACGCCCTTGACTCCCTCCAAGGCTCCGAATATTTCACGACCTTGGACCTTCGCTCAGGTTATTGGCAGATACCTATGCACGAGGACGACAAAGAAAAAACCGCTTTCGCAACACCCTATGGCCTTTACGAATTTAATGTTATGCCTTTTGGACTTTGTAACGCACCAGCGACATTTGAAAGAATGATCGATACTGTGCTTCGTGGCCTAAAATGGAGAACCTGTTTGTGTTACTTGGACGACATTGTTATCTTTTCGGCAACCTTTAATGACCATCTCACGCGCCTGAATGAAGTCCTCACCTGTCTCGCTTCGGCAGGCCTTCAGCTCAACACCAAGAATGCGACTTTGCACAGACGGAAATTAGAATATTGGGACATCTGGTCAGCCATGACGGCATTCGCCCAGATCCTGAAAAAATAATCGCGGTCTTGAACTTTGCTCGTCCACAACGGACTACAGATTTGCGCAGATTCCTCGGCCTCGCGTCCTATTTCCGGCGTTTTATAAGGCATTTTGCAACAATTTCTGCACCATTTCATGAGCTACTAAAAGCACGCAGCCCTTTCGTGCGGACTGAGCAGTGCGAAACTGCTTTTAATGACCTCAAGCACACCCTCACATCAGATCCTGTTCTTGGCCACTTCAGTGACAGCGCTCCAACTATCCTGCACACCGATGCCAGTGGTCACGGTCTTGGCGCTGTACTTCTGCAGCGTGATGCAACATCGCGTGAGAAAGTGATTGCCTTTGCCAGTCTGACTCTCACTCCAGCTGAGAAAAACTACACCATTACCGAGCAGGAGTGTCTTGCTGTCGTCTGGGCTGTCGAAACATTTCGCCCTTACCTATACGGTCGGCACTTCACAGTTGTGACCGACCACCATGCTCTTTGCTGGTTGTCTTCACTCAAACATTTGACAGGCCGACTTGGCCGCTGGATTCTACGCCCGCAAGAATACCATTTCGACGTCACTTATAAATCTGGTCGCCAACACCAAGACGCTGACGCTCTCTCTCGCTGTCCCATTTCGGAATCCACTTGCTGCTTTTCTTCCCAATTTATTTCCACCTCTGACCAGAGCCGACCATCTCTTTGCCCGACTTATATCACAACCGTTTGTTTTGACGACTCCGAGAACAAGCACGCTCTCCGCTCATAGCAATTAGCCGATGCCTACTGCCGTCCTATCATCGACCGCCTTATCGGCGCTTCGGACCCTCCCAATGCTAGGCTTCGCCGACAGCTTCGCAATTTCAAGCTCAAAGATGGCATCTTACTCCGCTACGTGTATTGCCCTGATGGAACTCGCTGGATCCCAGTCGCGCCGCGTGTGCTTCGCCCACGTATACTGGCGGCTCTTCACGATGACGCTACTGCAGATCACCTTGGTTTTGACAAAACCTACGACCGCGTGAGAAAACGATTCTTTTGGCCTGGCTTATCTTCCACCGTTGCCAAATACGTCGCATCCTGCTCTCTGTGCCAACGTCGCAAACGGCTGACTTCTTCGCCCGCTGGCCTTCTACAACCTCTTCCTTGTCCCACCACGCCATTCGACGTAGTCGGCATCGACTTATATGGTCCCCTACCTCTTTCCTATGGGGGTAACCATTGGATTATAACAGCTGTCGACCACCTCACACGCTACGCTGAGACAGCACCTGTACCGACTGGTTCCGCTGAAGAAGTAGCAAATTTCTCTTTGCGATCAATTGTATTGCGTCATAGCGCTCCTAGGGTGCTCCTAAGTGACCGCGGTACAGCCTTCTTATCGAAAGTCGTTGCCGAAGTTCTTCACGCCTCATCCACCCTTCATAAGACAACCTCAAGCTACCATCCCCAGACTAATGGTCTGACAGCGATTTCATCGCACCTTGTCGGACGTGATATCAATGTACATCACACCAGATCATCGAAATTGGGACACTATTCTACCATTCGTCACATTCGCCTATAATACAGCAGTACAGCGAACTACCGGTTACTCTCCATTTTTCCTTGTTTACGGCCGTCCTCCCACTACAATTCTCGACGCTTCCTTCTTCTCTACGCCCGACTACTCCACATCAGTTCAGTTCAGTCGTTCAGTCGTGTCCGACTCTTCGTGACCCTATGGACCATGTCACGCCACGCTTTCCGGTCTCTCACTATCTTCCTAACATTACATAACTTCATCTGCAGTGCCTCGATGATGTCATCTAACCACCGCGTTCGCTGCCTACCCCTTTTCCGCCGACCCTCAACCTTTCCCAACATCAAACCTTTCTCCAGCGACTCCTCTCTTCTCATCAGATGACCAAAGTACCTACCCATTTTTTATCTCGTGTGGCCAGATGCCGTCATCTTGCCCGCCTCAACACGGCAGCGTGCCAGGAAGTCCGCAAAACTCGCTATGATTCTACACATCGAGTGGTCTCTTTTCGTCCTGGTGACGAAGTACTGCTTTACACACCATTGCGCAGCCCTGGCCTTAGTGACAAATTCCACCACCGCTACGTAGGTCCCTATGAGGTCATAAGCCAAACTTCCCCAGTGAACTACAAAGTGACGCCTGTTGATCCCCCAGCTGATCGACGCCACCGTGGAACTAAAATTGTTCATGTGTCTCGCCTGAAACCGTTTGTGCGCCGCGATGCATTGGTTAGGTAGGAGCGGCCAGGCTGGCCGCTTCCGACCCCCCGGGCAGATTGTGTGAGCCTTCCGTAGATTTTCTTTAATTTGTACATGCCATGACCTTCCTCTTTCATTTGTACATACCATCATCATCGTCCCGCGGCGCCGGCTCCGGCACGCGCCTGGGTTTTGTCACCGGATTAAAACGCTAGACAAGGCATCGCTGGCCTTGCCGTCACGACCTTGCCGTCTCAACCTAGCCTTCTTTCACAATACATACATACATACATACATACATACATACATACATACATACATACATACATACATACATACATACATACATACATACATACATACATACATACATACATACATACATACATACATACATACATACATACATACATACATACATACATACATACATACATACATACATACATACATACATACATACATACATACATACATACATACATACACACATACATACATACATACATACATACATACATACATACATACATACATACATACATACATACATACATACATACGTTCGTGCTTCCACTTTCGCGTTGAAGGCAGCAGATCTTCAGTCGCAGATATGAAGACGCACCGCAAGCTCGTACGAACTGCAACGACGGTTGCGCGCGCAAAAGCGACGCGATGCACGAATATGCATGGCAAGCTCATTCTGGTTGAGCTTAATCGACCTGCCCGGCTACTGTTAAGAAGCGGAAATCATCTGCCCGGTATTAGTTCCAGAAATGAATGGGTTCATACGGTTTCTGGTTAATTGATACAGACTGAACTGAAATGAAACCGCGCAGAGCTTTCATTCCGGAAATTTCTGTATGATCAGTGGCCCTTGTTTCAGAACAAAAACGACGCCAGGATGGAAAAAGCATGCAGAGCTATACAATAACACTACATTTGAAAAAAAAAAAACGGGAACAAATTCAAATGTCGCGATTCGAACTTTGGTCTTCACGGTTAACAAGCACGAAGCCTAACCACTACATTACGGGGAGACTTTTTTTTCAGCATGGTATTTATTACATGCTTTAAAATTCAGCGTAGAGTTATATACATTATTCACAGAATAATCAGCCTGTAGGCGAAAATTCTAATTCGAACATACAACACAACACCACACAACTAGAATACTACTTAGCACAATATCATTAAAACGGTGGCAAAGAAAGACAACGCATCAACAATGGCAGCCAGTCCGGTTGATAGTCATTATCTTCGTAAGTGTCTCTAAGCTGGTGTACCATCTGGCTGAAATGAGTAGCGGAGGAGACTAGAGGTTCAGCATTCCGATCCAACATGCGCGTTTTCCACAGGCTGTGTAGGCCAAGGAGGAAAATCATGTCAAAGGGTTCGTGGTCATGTTCGGTGGTTATCAAGTAACGCACACTGTGGAAATTCAAAATAAAGTCTTTCTTCAATGTTCTTGCAGAACATCCCAACAAAATATTGCATCTTTGCAGGCAATAAAACAGTGTCAGATGGTTTCAGGTGTGTCACATAACCGGCAATTAACAGAAGAAACGAAAATATTTTTTTTTCTGAAGCCACACTTTAACAGGCAAAACCTCGGCATGAAGTTTAAGGAAAACCTGGACGACCATATAAACGTCGCAAACGTTCGGTGAAAACTGCGGATGTAATTCCTCGCGTGATGGAGTACCTGTAAAACATAATAAGGTTTTGTAGCCAGAAACACCTTACATGCCTGTGCTCGGCCGAAAATTTATGGGAGGTGAGGAACAAAAGTCTGATCATTGCTTTGGAGTGCCGTGACCCGCTCCTTCCAGTAACGCCCACTTAACTTCAATGCAGAAGGGGAACTCCAAGGTATTTAGAGGGAACACGAGACTATTCAATTCCAGCATGATGAGTCGGCATTGCTCCCCATGAACCGAATCTCAGACCCGAACTTTTAGACTTTTTCATTTCAGCGCCAGATACAATACCAAACTGCTCAATGGTGGTTATAATTTTGTCAATGCTGGGTTTCTGCAGAAAAACGCCAAATCTTCTGCGTACGCAAGAATTTTGACTTCATTACTGAAAGCAACATAAACACGGATACTGTGGTTTTGCAGTACACTCAAACAAAGTGGCGGTGACATAGGATAGCCTTGCTTCAAGGATGATCGAATTAGCATAGGCTCTGAGAGGTGACCACTAACAATCAAGCGAGTGGAACAGTTGTCATATAACGAAGTTGCACCCCTTTCAGTACAGTTGATGCAACATTTGCGCGCTCGAGAAGAGAAAATAGAAACGAATGCCGGAGACAATCAAATGCCTTCGCAAGAGCAATCTGGAGTAGAGCA
Source organism: Amblyomma maculatum (assembly GCF_055883805.1). Taxonomy (NCBI): domain Eukaryota; kingdom Metazoa; phylum Arthropoda; class Arachnida; order Ixodida; family Ixodidae; genus Amblyomma; species Amblyomma maculatum. The sequence continues at coordinate 134,239,034 of NC_139354.1, forward strand.
AGCTGCTGATAAGAGCCAGAGCAAGATTCGAGGATTGTACGTGCAATATGTATGTTATTTTGTATGGAGCGTCCCCTCAAGCGACACGTCTGATGAGGGCCAATGAGAACCGTCATGGCATAATGTAAACGATTTGATAGTACTTTCGCAAAAATTATGTTGTCCATATTGCTCTTTCTTACCTTGTGTATTTTTGCAGGGTGTAGTAGTTGTGGTCGTAATTAAGCGATCGCCCTTTAAACACGCCGAATCTTTTTTCTGGCTATCGCAAATGATCATCCACTTCCCGCATCTTTACAATGCATCGCTTTCTTGCAGACAAACCTCAAAATGTCTCAATTGACTAGTGCTGACGTGTTTAGTCATCGTGTTCGAACGCATGTAATTTTGTACATAGAGAGACAGGCGGTGCACCAACACTTGTAATACTGCTTCTTTATCTTCACCTGTTGTCAGCGGAGCAGCGACATCAATGAATTCACTTCCGACCAAGTGTTTTGCATACGTAAAACTTGAGGAAGCGACTCCCGAAGTCTGCCTATTTCGATGGTCAGATATGTGTTTCTGTTATTCTCGAGCGTATTTTTAAAGTCGCTAACAAAACGCTACGTTCTTGCTTGCACTTTCGTGTTGAAGGGGCAGATCTTCAGTCGCAGATATGAAGATGCACCGCAAAATCTTACAAGCTGTAGCGACTGTTGCACATGCAAAACAACGCGATGCGAGTATTTACTTCCTAGCGCACACATCCACGGCTTCATATCTTCTAGGTATTTGTGAAACAACGCGTACTCCACATATACAGAAAAGTTGTAATGTACAATATGTATGGTTTTATGCTTATTTAGCGCGCAGGTGTTCCGATGTGGTCATTCCGTTTGAGCTTCACGATCCGCCCGAATTGTGTTGAGAAGCGGAAATACTCTTTCCCTTACCAGTTCCATTCATGACAGGTTTTTACGGTTTCAGTTAATCCGGATATCACCTGTCCAGTATATGAGCTCAATGCAGGACTGGTCCGTCCTGTTTCATATCCATACCGGACTAGGATGTCCTATTTAAAACGTATTTTGGAAATTGTCTGTCCTGTATTAACTCCATACCGGACCGGACCGCCCGGATTGAGATTCATACCGGACATGACCTATCCGATATAAACCTGTTTAAGCTCCATACAGCACTGGTCTCACAGGTATGAAATATATACGAGATAATAAAGGACGCGTTCAAATTCGTTAGGCGTGATAGAGGATTTTTCACTAGGTTCCTCTCGGTATTATGCTCCGGATGCATATTCCTCGGGAGTGGGGGCATCACTATTTTCTCCCTACGTTTAGGGGGGACGTTAGTTTTAGGGTGCAGCCTGCGGTCAGACTGCAAGCCTGCCAAGTGCAAGATCACTCTGCCAGTGGTGATGCTGCTAAGTCTCTCTAGCTGATACATGTGATCTGCCTATGCGTGTTCTTTTTTATTTTTATTTATTAGAACCTCAAGGGCCCCCAGATGGGACATTACATGAGGGGTGGGCACTTGAACGGCAGTTACCAGTGGTTTTTGTGAAGTGGTTACAAAGAGGATGAGGCTTCTTCGATGGCAGTCTTGAAATGAGCAGGGTCGGAGATTAGCGCAAGGCTTCTGGGAAGGTCATTCCAGTCGCGAGCTGTGTACACGAAAAGACTTCTGGAATGTAGTAGTGTGGGCACGATGCGGAATGACGCTGCTCTTCCCACTTATTATGCACCCCCATGGAGAGGCGTTCCTCCGTAGAGGTGCACGTCGGGAGTCCTAGAGCTTTCTTGATACATCTTCGGATGACAGAGTCTAATTTCCAATTTTCATCCGCCTAAGCTTTAGGAAGGGTGTAGCGTAGCACACTCGTGTAAAGATGTAAGCCTATACTAGCTTCAATAGGCTTCTCTCTTTAAGTCATCTGCCCTAATTGAGATTCTCCTAAATATGCTTAGAACTTACGACGCGTAGTCGTCTAGCTTTTTTATGACGCCGTCATTGTATCCGTTTTCTTGGACAAAGAAGCCTAGGATTCTGATTTGTTCTACTTTAGGAACGGTTTTACCCTCGACTTCATTTCCAATTTTGAGTCTGTTTCTCTGTAGACGAATAGTTCCGATTTTTGCGGTGATCACGAGAGGCTCCTACCGGCGGCGTAGAAGTTCGTATATGCGTGAATCGCCTAGTGACGTCATCACAAGTCGTAACGTCATAACTGGATGTGACGTCATTATCACTTTAGATTATTAGATGGGGCCGGATGTGACGTCATGATAGTGCCACATCCGTTCATGACGTTACGGCCGATGACGTCACCATGTGATAGCGTCACTGGTTAGAACTAGTTATCAGGCATGCGACATAGCTGGCGAAGCGAGCGAAGACGAGAGCAACGATGAGACAAGCGGTGTGACGTCATACCAAACGGCAGCAGCGGCTCAGTGGTGAGAGCCAGCGTCCGCCAGCTACGCTGATTGCTAGACGACGGCTCAAGGTGATTCTGTGCCTCCTCGTGGCCACAAAGAAATCCCAAGTTCGTGGCCAGTGTAGCTATTGCAATAAAATCGCGTTACCTTGTATTTGTCAAGCAATCTGGATACAATTGTCCTGAAGGATATTTGTGTAACCCATAATAATGTTACTAACTAGAAATGTACAATTATACTTAGTCATTGCGTACGATATGCAAAAATGGGCAACATCTGACAAAGCGCAAATCTTCCGATGTGAGTTAACGTGGCTGGTGTGATTTCAATTGATGTGATTAACATTAGGTCAACGTTAATTCACTTCAATCGGGATTTCAAGTTCCATGCATATGGAACAGATATCTATCTGTGATAGATAGAAGCTATATATTCAACAACCTGCTGGGCCACAGCACCAAAAATATTGATCGGCAATGTGAAGACAATGCCTCTGCCCAAGTATTGCAGTGCAAATTCAATGTGCTCATGGTGATTCATCTTACGCGCTCTAAATTACAATTTTTAGAGGGTTTGGAAAATGTGCAAAAGTATACAGGTCCTTTCCCGATGTTTTGAATAATGAAAAAAGAAAGATAAATGCGGCCGACCGACAATACAGAAGCCCATTTTCGACTGTCCTAGCATCACTGGGTGAATTTGGGCAGCACTTATTCGAATTCGAGTAGCGGATGACTGGGATGTACTCTGCGGCATCAATGGAAACCACTAGGCGGACGAGGCTGCCCGTTCTGTTCACAACGATGGAGTTCCAGTCAGAATCCCCATATCGAGGGTTGACGCAGCATGTGCGCTTCGTTCTTTGGTCCTGGAGATCACACTTTCAGCCTGGAACACGGGGATGTTTTGCCCTCGCCGCCTCAGGGCACTGGGCCCTGGACTGCGCTTTCGCTTTCCTCACAAGATAGCTCGTGGAGAAGTAAAGCTGCTCCGCCGTTTATGTGTCGATGTTACTTTCACGCACCAATATTCTTTATTCTTTCTCTGAGCATCTTCCACCAGCCGACTGGCAACGCACAGACCTCGAGCGATGGGAGGCTGCGGTGTCCTGTTCTGACAAGGCTGCCGAAAGGCAGCTGGTGGACTGGGCTTTCGACGTCGCCGGGAATAATCACCTGCCGGCCATGACACGCATCTAAGAGCCATCCCATTACTAGGATGTTACAACTAAGGCTCGCCCTAATAAAGTTTGTCACCACCACAACCTCCAGCAAATAAGGCATGGTCTAACAGCACAAAAACACGGACGCAGAGTAGAACTGAGACAACACTTCCCTGCGCCCGTGTTTTCTGTGCTGTTAGACACCGTCTGATTCGTATCGAAACCAACTCACCCAGTTTTCCGTCCTCAAAATGCTCTCCAGCTTGGTACGGCCGACAGCCCTGCTGTGAAAATGGTGGCTGTAAATCAACCGTCAAGCATCTCTTGTGTGAACGTCGTGCATTTGTGGATGAAATAAATGGGTTGCGCTCTTTAACGGTGGATAAGATCATTGGTCCCGGCCACGACAGTCGACTGCCTGCAAGGCATTCAGGGAACCGTTTAGTTACTGACAGCCACCGATCTGAGTGACAAACTGTGCCTGAGCTCCGCGTGTCTTTTTCTTCCCATCTTTAATTCCCTTATCCCTTTTCACCATTGTGTGGTAGCCAACTGGAGGCATTTCTGCTTTACACCCTTGCCTTCCTTTCTCCTCATATCTATCTATCTAGATAACACTGTTCGAATTATTCATTTAAAATTTCAGTGCATTCCACTGGGTATCTCTCTAGCGTAATTGCTACTGACAATGCCGTACTATCCTATTCGACTAATATTCTGCTTGTCGTTCATGGTCAAGATATTACTATAAGTATATTGCATTTTATTGGTGAATTTTGTTGTTGTTTGCTATATTCTTTGTTAATATAACCTGATTAAGTTTAAAGCTAGCAGAACTAAAACCTATATTTTTTTCAGATGATCGGTCGCCACAACAGAGGCCTAGCACCAACAGACAGGGGTAACGCGCTCCATGTCCTTTCGCAGCGCCTGTTATTATTCAGATCGATTGTTCTTATTTGCCTGTTTGGATTGCTCATTTACGTCATTTCTTTATTCTATGCCATATATCAGTCGCCTCCAGTGAGCCCGGAACCGCCCACCGATGAGAGTGACGAAGACTCATCTCACGATGTAGTCACACATAGAATGACGATCATTTCTTATATTGCCCTGTAAGCGACATTTATTACGGATGAAGACATCGGCTGGCCGATCTGTTTGATGCGCTACTGATCATTGTGATCCATGCACTAAGGCGTTAGCCTTACGTAATGGCACTTTAGAGGCTCGACTAATTTGTTTTATTGAATATGCCTTTTACTCGTGGTGTTTCATATCCGAAGCATTGCGCCACTTTACAGTCTACGTTTAATAAATTGTTTCTCAGCAAAGTCAAAACGTCGCTCTTATTATTTCTTCTCGATGCACAAAAAAGTCACTGTTTATCTGAATCCCGCCCTCAGAGCATTTGTTATTAATATATAGAAAGGGTATTTAAACTTTCAACTCTACTAAGATAAAGGTCATTTTCGATTTCTTTTTTTTTAAATATACAAAAATTCTTGAATCAATGCTCTGGAACACATTTGTCTCGTTAAAGCTTCACTAAGTGCTGGGTAATGTTCAACAGCCTCGGAAAGGAACAGCAGTTTACATTAGGTAGCGAAGTACTGGAAGTAGTAGGCGAATATGTCTACTTAAGACAGGTAGTAACCGCAGATCCGGACCATGAAAAGGAAATAACAAGAAGAATAAGATTGGGACGGAGCGCATTTGGAAAACACTCACAAATTATGACTAGCAGCTTACCGGTATCGCTCAAGAGGAAAGTATATAACAGTTGCATCTTACCTGTACTCACCTATGGGGCTGAAACGTGGAGGCTAACCAAGAGAGTTCTACTTCAGTTGAGGACAACCCAGAGGGCTATGGAACGAAAAATGGTAAGGGTAACATTAGGAGATAGAAAGCGTGCAGAGTGGGTCAGAGAAATAACTCAAGTTACCGACATTCTAGTGGAAATTAAGAAGAAGAAATGGGCATGGGCAGGACATGTAGTGCGAAGAGAGGATAACCGATGGTCGCTTAGGGTACCAAACTGGATTCCAAGCGAAGGAAAGCGTAGCAGGGGGCGGCAGAAAGTTAGGTGGTCGGATGAGGTTAAGAAGTTCGCAGGGATCAAGTGGATGCAGCTAGCACAGAACCTCGTTCAGGGGAGAAATATGGGAGAGGCCCTGCAGTGGGTATAGTCAGGCTGATGATGATGATGATGATGATGATGATGATGATGATGATGATGATGATGATGATGATGATGATGATGAAGTGCTAGCACTAGACCTTGTCCGACAGTTCTCTTCCTGAAATGTTCAAAACTATTATAAAACTTGTTTGCTTCTGAAAATCCTGACAACGCATTTAAAGCTGAAACGGCTCTTATTACTGAATTAATGTTAACCTGCGTTTATTGAATAAACGCGTCCTTCACGATGACTGCACCTGTTTTAAGGGGATCACGCAGTGAGTAAATCTTTAAGTTGTATAGGACACTCAAATACCACTCCTTGAACTTTGTCATTTTCTTTCTATTATTCTCAAGTGCACAATAATAGCGTGTAAATTAAACAGCTGCATTTTGCTTATTTCGCGGTTAACGGCAATTGCAACATCTTAGTTTTGGATGGGTCCTCTAATATTGCGAGGCTTTTTTTCCAAAAGTCTATCGGGTTTACATATTACGGGTCACATAAGTGTGATAAGTGTGGCCTGTTTACACTTTTTAATAACATTTAATGAACTTATACCCAGGCCACGAGAAGACAGAAGGGGAGTAAAATCGGCTCTCCTCCATAAAATAGCTGACCATATTTTGAAGCGTCCGGGTATGGGGTCCTTTGTCTTTCTAGACCATAAATTCTCGGATTGCATTACATTTAGGTCGCGAATGCGGGTGAGCGCAATATTTTGTACAGACGCTAGAGAAAGAATATGAGAATCATGAAACGTTTTGCCCGAGAACAGTTTTATTTTTCCTGCTGCAAGGAAGGGAGGAGGGAGGGAGGAAAACGAAATAAATATAGAAAGGTTGAATGAAGAGAGAAGAGTAAGGAAGGAAGGAAGAAAGGAAGGAAGGAAAGAAGGAAGGAAGCTGGAAAAGAAAGAATGAATGAGTGAGTCATTGATTGAATGAATGCAGGAACGAGTGAGTGAAAGAATGAACGAACGAAAGAAAAAGTTGACAGTCGCTTAGCTTAGCTATGATACGTAGCGAGAAATACGTTTCCTTGCCTGAGCTTGTTGGGGCATCTATGTTTAGCATTGAGAGTCAAATCATTTTCTGTTGGCTCCGATTGACTGAAATCTTGCATAGACCCCATCTAGGTGGTTATGCTTCGTCGATTGGTGGTAACAACATTTATTGCCACAAAATTAAAGCAATTATTTCGGGCTAGGGCAAGTGTAGGGTGGCCTCCAGTCAGGGGCACCCTCCTGAGCTCGCGTGACGAGGGCCAGTTGAGTAGTTTTTCTTGGGCTGGTCAACAACTTGTCCCATTCCTCCGCTGAGGGAGCTGGCAAGAGTGTCGCATTCCCACAGTATATGGTCTTGAGTGGCCTGCGTCCCTCCACCGCAGTGCCGGCATGCAGGGTTGAATTCTCCATTCGTAATTAACGATAATCAGTAGGGGCTAAGAATGGCCTTTGTAGGCGTCTGAGTGTCGTGGCTTGCGCCCGATCGAGATCAGGGTGAGGGGCGGGGTACGTGCATCTTAGCTCGCGATAAAAGTTTGTTATCTCCGCGTATGTGCGCGGCGCCTCAACAGGCTCGTCCGTTCCCGATAGATCTCCCGTCTCCCGGTTGGCTAAGCCGCGGGCTAGACGGCCGACCCCTTCGTTTCCGAAGTTACCCGCGTGAGCCGGAACCCATACGAGATTGATGTGATTGAGAGATCGTTTTTCCAGAATTCGCGCCGCGAGTGCGCTTGCAGAATTTTTGGCGAAATTTTGAACGGCGCTTTTTGAGGCGCTTAGAATAGTTTTGATGCGGGGATCCGCAATGGCCAGTGCGATAGCTACTTCCTCTGCTTCGCATATGGAGCTAGCATGAAATGTTATGGCGGTAATGAAGGTTGATTTTGGAGTGGCATACATGCCACGTATGCTCCGTTTTTGATGTGTTGAGCTGCATCCACGTACACTACTTGTGGATCGTCCTCGTACTGTTTCTCAAGGGTCTGTGCCCTTGTCTTCCTGCGGGCATCATGTCTGCCTGGTAACAGGTTTTTGGTTTAACAACTAGTCTAGTAATGTCAGCCGATAAATGGGATGTTGCGGCCACCTCCTCAGTGGGATGTATGTGGAGCTTGTCGAGAATTACGCGTCCCGCAATGCTGCGTGACAAGCGGGTCACTTGTGCTGTCTTATGGGCTTCAGTTAGTTCAGGTAGCGTGTTAAAAATTCCCAACTACAGTAGTCGATCTGAGTTTTCTTATACTGGTAATCCAAGGGCCGCTTTGTATGCTGTTCTAATTATGCTAATAAGTGAATCTTCGTCCCTACGACGCAGATGCTAGTACGGGCAAGCATACATGATTCTGTTTATCATGCAGGCTTGAACGATCCTGCACAGGTCGGCTTCTGTCATACCCCTGCGACATGTGGCAATGCGCCTCACCAGCCCACCTATCTGGTGCGCTGTGATACGTAGCCGGCGTATAGCTTCTGTGATACTGTGATACGTAGCCGGCGTATAGCTTCTGTGGTCTGCGTATTATTCTGAATCAACATTGCGAGAACTCTGATCGTGGCTACCGGGGGTATCGGATGGTTGTCAATGTGTAACTAGATAGGTTCTCGAGAATCTGGTTCTGCATGTGAAGCTTGTTTGTTCCTTATAACTAATAGTTCTGATTTAGGCGGTGAACAGGTAAGACCAGGTAAGGTGTACTTTGTCGATAGCTCGTTGTAATGACTCAGTCATCTCTCCATCGGAGCCAGAATCGGTCCATGCATATGGTGATGCCGCCGGCGTATATGGAATTATGTATGTGTGGAATATTATCTAACAGACGCGGGAGGCCGCTCTTAGCGATGTTGAAGAGAAAAGATGAAAGTATGGCGCATTGCGGTGTTCCTCTCGTCTCTAGTGTAAATATGTCGCTAGGTTTCTGAACGAAATGAAGCGTAGCCGTACGCGCACTCACAAAGGTAGCTATGTAGTCGTATGTCCGTTTACCTACGTTTATCTGTGAGAGGTGAGTGAGGATGGAAGCGCGTGACACATTGTCGAAGGCCTTACTCACATTGAGTTCCAGGATGGTTCGCGTGGCTCTTATGCGACTTGGATCTAGAATAGCTTGTTGAATTCGCCTCATGATGTCCTGTGTCGAAAGACCTGCTCGAAACCCAATCATCGACGGGGGAAGCGTGCCTTCCGCATCGGTGTGCATAAGGAGTCTGTTTAAGACAACGTGTTCCATTACCTTCCCGAGACATGACGTTAGCGAGTTTGGGCGGAGGTTCCCCATCTCGAGTCTTTTGCCCGGTTTAGGTATGAAAATAATTTTAGCATGCTTCCATTCTTTAGGGACGCTGCCCTCTGTCCAGTACCTGTTGAAGACGTCCGTTAGAGCCTCTACTGACTGGTCCTCTAAATTGCGCAACATCTTATTGGTGATGCAATTTTACCCTGGTGCCGAGGTGGTGTTAATTTCGTTAAAAGCTGCTCTGATCTCTGCTACGGTAAAGACGCTATCCATGTAAGGATTATCCAATCCTGAGTACCCAGCTGGTGTAGGTATATCCTGGGAGGTGTTAATGCATTTATCTTTTAACGTGGTCATGAGCTCTTCGTCGGTGCCTTGGAAAGATTGCAAGATCCTATGTAGGTTCTCGTGGGATTCGGCCTTAGTTATCGTAGGATCCAGTAAATGTCTATGTAAAAACCACCCGTTCTTGTAGCCCAGTTGCCCATTAAGGGGGTCGCAAGTCTGATGCCACTGTTCTCGGCTATGTTCCCATAAGTAAGCCTCGATTTCCTTTTCAAGCCAGGTTAGCCTAATTTTTAAACGTCGGTTGTGCTTATTTTTACGCCGTCGAGCATGGATACTGCCTTGTGCTTCAATCATGTGCACTAGCTTAGAGTCCGGGCTGGGACTGCTGTTCTCCAGGGTAACAGTTTTGAAGTGTTTGCGGCGTCTTGCAAGAAATCTACTATACCTTCCGCTGGCCTTTGCGAGCGGAGATATCTAAAGGCGTCCCAGTTCGTGTGCTTCACTTCCTGGTGACGTATTTTGCAATTCGTGGCTCGTAAAGTTGTACATAGTACATAGTGGTTGCTTCCTATGTTTGTATTTAGATTTTCCTATCTGGCATTGGGGATATTTCTAGGTCAGGGCACATATCCCTGGTTACACTGTTGCCAATGCGCGTAGGTTTATCAGGGTAGACGAGTAAGGTATGCCCTAGCATCTGAGCTGTCTCCCATAATTTAGTTCTCTTTCTACTGTTAACTGGATAGCCCCATTCTAAACGGGGTGCGGTAAAGTCTCCAACAGTCAGCAACATTCCATTATGAGCGGCTACATGCGCCTTACGGAAGAGTTTGGGTATTGTCGTGCGGCTGTCTTTAGGTGGACTATATACGTTTAGAATGTAAAGGGGAGATTGTGTTCGTTTGTTCGGTAGGATTTTTATAAATGTATGAGAGACCTCCGGTGTTTCCAAATCTAGTTGGTTTGCAGTTAACTACGGTGTACAAGTGTAGCTGTGATCGACCGGGGCTCAGCCGACACTTTCTCATTGTATGCTGTATACCCTGCAAGCTTTACTTCTGTAATTGTCTCTTCAAGTGCTATAACTACCGGTCTGTTTGTTTGGGACAAAACTGCATATTCCAGAGCCTTACGCTTAGCTCGGAATCCCCTGCAGTTTCATTGCCACACTATAACAGGTGTACTAGCTATCGCGTATCGGATAAGGTTCCGCTCGCGCGGGTTGCAATACGCTTGGTCTGAAAATGCTGCTGGGGGACGGACGCGCCCTAAGCGCCGTCGGCTGGGCGTGAGAATGCAGTGTGGGCGGGATGCAAACAGCCTGCATTTAGCGTTGGAGATGTCATCATCAGGTTTCTAGGGAATAGGGCGTCAACTCTGGTCGTAAGCATGTCGAGTTAAGCTAGGACAGTTTCGAAAGTAGTTGGAAACTTTGCCATTGTGTCAGTTACTTTGTTAAGCTGTGGTATTAATTTCTGGATAGTTTCCTCCACCGTGGCGAGTCTTTGGTCTATTTTAGCGAATTTCGCTTCATAATTACTCTCAAAGTCATCTGTATCTGACCGAGGTACCAAAGATGCCTTTTGCTTGTTACGGCGGTGCCTTTCGTTTGTTAGGCCACAGACGACTTTTCATTTTTTGATTGCGTATTTGCAGTTTCTAGCTGTTTGATTTTTACGTTAGACTGAGCTAACTGTTGCAGTTTTCGGACTAACTCTGCCAGATCCCTTACCTGTGGGTCGGGTGGTCGGCGTTGCTTGTCGTCTGTAAGTGGCGTCTTCCGTGCCAAATGTTTGGCAGGTCTTCCTTCTTTCCCGGAGTTGGAGTTGGTCCGCGAGCTGCATTTCTGTGACGATGACTTGCTCCTATCTCTGCTCCCACTGCGTCCACGTAGAGGGGGAAAAGAGTCATCTCTTGGTTCCTGGGGATTGTGGCTGGGTCAGTTGGGGGACTGCTGCTTTGCAGTGGCGGGAAGGATTCATCCCTTGGGGGTGGTTGTTGTTGGCCGCCTTCTCGGGGACGGGACTACCGGCCGATTGGCGAACTGCCTGGGTTAGTGGCAGTGTCCGTGGGGGATTTTGAGGATATGGGCCTGTTGCTGTGCAGGAAGCGGTATTTGCAGTTTCTGCTGGCTGTTGGATGTGAGCCTTTGCATACGATGCACGTGGCTTGATAGGTAGGTGATTTGCCGGCTGGTGGGGACTCGTGGGCGACGCCGCAGCGGCGGAAAGTTGGTATTCGTGGTTGGGGGGCACACGTCCGCTCGGTGACTCAGGTTGCGACAGTTGAAGCACGCCTCCTGGCGGAGAGTGCCAACGGCGCGTTCGGAGCCTGCGGACGTATTTCACATTGACTCCTGTGGTTTTCAACTTACGTGGCTGAATTACGACCTGCAATGACCTGATCTCCATCAAATCGGTCAGTGAAGGTGCTCCGCGCCAGTTTCAGTCATTTTCGGATAATCTATGCCCATATTTTCTCATCTTTTGAAGATTTCTTCTTCGTGTCGAGCGCGTCTCTTCAGGCCTAGCTCACCAAGGGCTCATACATTTGCCGGCAGGCCTAGAGCCGCCGGCTGCTCATCGCCCAAACTCCTTGACTGCTTCATCTTTCAAGATGGAAGCTGGTGTAGAAGGAGAAGATATTTCACCAGAAGAATTTCATAACGATCCTCGTTGGACCCGTGCGGTGCGGGCCCGGAGCAAGCTCTACCCCAACCTGCAGCAAGCCTCGGACAGCGGCGCGTCCGCGCCTGTTGGAGCCTCGACAAGTTCGGACAACCTTGCTTCCGCGCCGAAAGGCAAAACTTTCACTGCCAAGCTGAAGAGGCACGCTCCTCTTCCCCGGATGCCGACATCGGACTACAAGGTTGTTTTTCGACCAGGCGGGGGCTTGGATCTTCGCCTAATCAATGGAGGTGCACTCCTGCCTCTGATCTGTGCTGAAGCAGTAGTCGACTACCAAGAAGCCAGAATCAATGACAAGTTGCGCATCAACCCGCACAACAACTCTTTCACGGTGAGCACACCTGAAACTCGAATGAAACAGTTTGTCCGCATGCCAGGACTTCGCCTCAAGGACCAGATGTAACCCCTGAAAGCTTATGTCGCGGCCCCCGACAACGCCGTTAGAGGCATTATTTATAAAGCCGTCTACAATCAGACGCAAGACGAAATCTTCCAAGACCTTGTGGCCCTTAATCAGAGCAAGTCCTTCACCATCGCCGACGCCCGGCAGCTCTGCAGGACCAAGTCAATTTTAGTCACGTTCATCGATTCCGCGGAGGTACTGCGTCCACTGAACTTCTACGGCACTATTTAATCTTGCTACGCATTCAAGGCAAAAGTTGAAGCTTGCTTCAACTCTCGGAGGCCTGGACACCGTGCCGACGTCTGTCCCAAGGAGAAGACTCACCTGTGCTCCCGCTACGGCGTTGCCCATCCACCCAATCAAATGCCGGACTGCATGCCCAGGTGCTTCTTATGCGGTGAAGCCCACTTTACGGGCACCAAACACTGCAAAGTGTGCTTTGAACGCTCCGGAAACTAATCCAAAAAATCCACACCGCCGATAACGCGTTCGGACGCTCGACCTCCTGAGACAACTCTCAAGTCATCTAGACCATCAAGAAGCCAGTTTTGATCGTCTTCGAAGACGCGCAGCCGCTCTGAGACAGGATCCCGCCATGGCCACAGCAGAAGCCTCTCGAGGTGTTTCCCGCCACTCCCGGGCCAAACAGTCCAGGATTCGACGAAGCAGGTGAGCTGGAGGCCGCAGTCTTCCCCGCTCGGGCGAGAAAACGCTGAACCTAAAGCTCAGTTAAAAACACAGCGTCAAGAAATTGCCGACCTTAAACTGCAGCTACAATCCGCCTTTCGCGCGAGTTTTCTGCGCATGCGCGAAGTCGTAGCGGCGACCGATGGAAACACATTGAGCGGCGTCGACGGCGTTTCTCGGCGCCGCCAGTGCACGGGGGCTGGCGGCACCGGGCGGCACGGTGGCCGTCACAGGCTTGGCAAAGCGATGCCAACCACATCTGCCGCGTACGGTTGCCACTCTCTAAGCGCGCCAAGATGCAAGACGCGGTTTTTCAGGTTTCCTTCGCCGAGCCGCGGCCAACAAGATGTGAATGGCCGACCTTAGCTACCTACTGCGTACTCTCGACTGTGCGAAAAACACTTCGTTAGAGGTATGTATGCATCTAAAGGAAATGTGCATAATGAAAAGTATCTACCGGAGTTTGCACCAAGCCTGTAACCCACTAGTGATAGCCGCAATGAGCATTTGTTCGGCGCGTCTGATGGCGCTGTATTTTGTCGTTTGTTTTCTTTATGTGCGAAGGGGCCGGGTAGCGCAGATATCACAGGTGGCTGTGTGCGCTAGGCCGTAATATTCAGCATGTTTTATCGTGACTGCTAACAAGAAAAAAAAATACGGCTTTTTAATGCACTGCCGTTCGCGAGCCTCAGCTCAACCGCTCAACCACTCGGCTCGCGAACGGCGGTGCATCACAATTAAACGCCCAATTTTTCTTTTCTTTTTAGTCAGGCGGCAGTCGCTACCCGCTAAGCTACCTAGCCCTTTCGCACATAAAGAAAAGAAAGGACAAAATACATCGCCTTCAGGCCCCGGCGCAACTAAAGCAATCACGCACCGAAAAATCCTCATTGCAGCTATCCCTGGTGCACTACAGCCTGGGTGAAAACTCCAGTAGGTACTTTTTATCAAGCATATTTCGTTTAGATGCATACATACCTGTAGTATCTGTGTTTTTGCCACTCGGAGCATATATGACGCACTTGACACTCTTGCACAACGCACAGTATTTTTTTTAATTAAAAGCTCGCCTTCGTGCACGCCAAAGCATCCGGATTTTGTTCCTTTGGTGTACGCAATCAGATGCACTTCGTTAGGGAGCTTGATAATCGTCGTTTACGTCCAACCGTTTGCAACGGCAAGGAAACCGCCCGGCACAATAATTATGAGTCTCCTGGAGGGTTCATGCTCGTTCACTTGCAGAGTGGATCGCTCTGGACGTAGAACAGAGTTGGTTCCTGACCGAGATGCGCATCCGATATGTAGGAGATTCACATGTGTCACCAAATTGTTGATTCCGCAGAAATCGCGGCGGAGGCAGAAATGAACGTTGGAGATCCTTTCACAACAGAATGAGCATTCTCTGCGCACCGAGAACCTTTTCACCACTGCGACCACATCCGTTCTGACTCCTGAGGCCAGAAACCGGCTACAGCTCTGAATCATCCATTGCCAGAAAAATGCAGCGCGTTTCCTGCAGGTGTGCATTCCGGCCGGGACAATGCCCTTTTCACGGGTTGTGTATATGTGCCTCTCTGCCGATCTTCGTGGATGAAATCCTATAGATGCACGGTTGTAGATGACGCGAGGAGGAAGCGACCCAGGTAGCACAAAGTGGGCTATGAAGGGTGGGCCCCGGTGGGCCCGATGTAGGCAATGCAGGACAGCCCCGGTGGGCTCAATGTGGGTGCTGCAAGAGGGGCCGACGTAGGCCCGAAGGGGGCTGTCGACAAAGCCCCAATAGGCCCCACTAGGGGCCGATGCGGGCAGCCCTTGTGGGGCTGGCCACATTTTTCCGGCATTGTTAAAAAAGCACATTCCGCCAACTCCCCGCGATGGTCCTACTTTGGACCGATTTGGGCAGCCGCTTTGGAGGAACATTTTTTTTTATTTCAGTTAGCCCCTCAGATAATGACATAGGACCAATGCGGGTTCTATAGCGGTAGCCGCACTTGGGCTTGCTCACATTATTCTCATAGGGGTCCGACGCAGGAAATTGATGGAAAGCCCTAGTCCAAGTTTTCCCATTCAATATTTATGCACATAATTAATTATTTTATACATGTCTGCACTTTCTAAACAGTCACAATATAAATTTTACAATAACTCATAACATTCATCTAGCCGACATCTTGTTCAGGCTATGGAGATGTGTGTTCTGAACAGTAATTTTGTGCTGAGAGTTGCAGGCTGTCCAAAGCAACCACATAAGAGGCAACAGTTAGCAATCAGTTTGTTTTAGTATTTGCAGCGCAATTTGCATGAGCGCGAGAACTAAAGCCGTGTAAATTTCTAATCGACTAAACATGGCAACAACTGTTATGCAAATTATCTATAATAGTAATTTAGGGCAACATCTAATGCAAATCAAGGTTGGAAACAATGATTACGCAATTGCACGCACGCCTTCTAGCCCCATTACGGCCGATGTGGGACCTACAGCGGTTTTGTGTGGGCAGCCCCAATTGGGCTGGATGTTGGTTTTGAACCTAAAGTTCACTTGCTGTTGCACGTGCCTTCAAATTCCCCAAAAAGGACCAATTTTGGTATCATGCGGGCACGCCCGCCTTCGAGCCCCATTACAGCCTATGTGGGACCTAAAGAGGTTTAGCTAAGGCTGCCTCATTTGGGCTTCACGAGGGCTTGCCCAAATTGAGCCCTTATTCATATTTCACCTGCCCTCAAGTAACCTACAAGGGGCCGATTGGGGCAGCATGTGTTTATGTCCGTTTTCTTGCCCCACTACGGCCGATGTTGGTCCCACAAAGATTTAATGGGGGCGGCCTCATTTCGGATCTATGAGGGCTTTCCCATAAAAAGCCCCCATTTAGGTTGGATTGCCCTCAAATATCCGGCAAGGGACCCTTGTGGTTTGGATGCAGGAATGTGCTCTGCATTAGCCCAAGAAACGCCGCTATGGGACCCATGCGGGAGGAACAGGGGCAAGCCCAAATGGGGCTTGCCCACATTTGCCCCATCGGGGACCGATGCAGGTTTTATGATGGTTGCCCCAGCCCCACTTGCCTACATCGGACCTACTGGGGCCCCACATTCTGTGCTACCTGGGGAGGCCCATTGCACCATGCCGGCGCCGCGGTGACCGCATTGTGCTCGGTAACTCAAGACACCACGCGTATATGCGCCGCTCAAAGTCACGAGACGATTCCACCTAGCTCTGCAGCATCAACAAACCTCTGGCTGCTTTGCCCTTTGAGATCCCTCTCTCTCTCTCTCCGCCCCCACGCTCTCCTGTCTGCCGAAAACCTGCACGCTGAGAGCGTCTCATTCTGTCACGTCGAACACGGCCCGCGCTACACGCTCTCACAATACGAAGATAGTATATGCGTACGTGCGTTATGAGTGGATTGTGAAAACGCTCTACCTCCCCCCATACTGCGTGAACATGATATGCTGCAATCACTGTCATTACTTTCCGCTCCGAGGCCAAAAAAGGGGGGAAGCTTTCGCTTTCTATCAGCGTTGGCGTGGCCATTTCGTATGGTGTGCTTTCGCGTCGTCTGCTACACTGCCGCTCAATGTTTTTCTCGCCCGCTCCCGCATGATGGCGCCACATCCTCGCGCAAAAGGCGGATTCCTTTTAAGGCGAGAGCAGTCCCCTGCAGTATTGCAAACCCAAGTACCTCCCACCAGTTCCAAAACTCCTTCAAACTTCACATCTCTCTAAACTCATCGAGCTCCTGCTGCATACCCGAATTAGTCACTACATTGAATACGTCAGTCCTGTATTTCATCCAGCTCAAGCCGTTTGCCGCCCTAACCTCGGAACGCATGACAGCCTTTGGCTTTTGCGAAGAGGTCTGAATAGAGCTCATCGTAAAGCGTTACCTGACTATCTCCTGGTTGTCGATATACACAAAGCCTTTGACAATGTTCGCCATGAGGTTACCCTGGAGGAACTCGCCAAACGCTTTCCTAGTACTCGTGCCCAAATCTGGATCCACAATTTTTTGGCATCTAGACCCATTCAGCACCACGGCAAAGCTCCGGGATGGGTGCCTAAAACCTATTATTTGGATAGGGGTGTACTTCAGGGCTCCATTCTCGGGCCCATATTGTTCAACTTGGTCATGACACGCGTTACCGAGAATCTGGAAATCAGCACAAGAGCAAGATTCGCTATATATGCCGATAATATTACCATCTGAACAGAGGCAGCGGATTACGTAGACAAATATTCTATGCAGACTGAACTTCAGGCGGCCCTTCTTTGTCTTGAAGATACACTAACCAAAATTGGCCTCGATCTCGCACCACATAAAACAAATCTGATTGGTATGGACGAAAAACATAAAACCAACCCAGTATGCAGATCCATCTTCACATCGGAGGGCACACAATCACCTCCTCAAATGGGCAAATCCGCATTCTTGGCCTGCCCATCGCAAGCTGCAACAGTCCACAGAAATGGGTTCATCAGCTACAACATCTTTGGCCAGCGCTGCTACACACTATTCGTCGCCTGTCCAACAGGCACGGCGGTGCGCGGCAACATGCCTGCCGTGCGATGGCCCGAGCAGCGGCGGTCGGAAAAATTCTCTATGGCAGACCCGTCCTCTAACTGTCGAAGACTGACTTCGCTAAGGTCGAACGCCTTCATCGCGCAACACTACGCACTATTACCGGTCCACCTAAGCACACTCCTATAGCCGAACTTGAGCGTTTGGCTGCTCTTCCACCGCTCACTAACATCGTTACCGAGTCACAGACGCGTCATCGAATATGTCTAGAGAACACTGTCCAAGGGCGTCGCCTGCTGGCCTGGGATGAACAGCGTAACGACAAAACACCAGCCCTATATGCATCTCTTCCCCCTTGGGAGATGCCAGTAGTCACACCCCTTCATCGCCGACCTGTAAAGCGCGATTTTGTCATTCTCCGAGAGCTCCTCGCTGTCCGTCACCGACAAGAGCGAATCCCTGATACGACTGGCATATACACCGATGCGTCGATTACAAGCGAATTTGCATCTATGGGCTGGGTATGCGATGGCAACCCTTCCCTTTCAGGCGCTTATGCCTGCCACCTACCTCAAGGTACCTCTCTTCATGCTGAACTCCTCGCAATTTGGGGAGCCTTATCAGGAGTGTCTTGCACTGAAACTGGTTCAATACGTATTCTTACTGATTCCTATGAAGCTTACAAGGGCATCGCTATTCCGGGTTCACAAGATGCAACAGCTACGGCCATACAGCCCCTCCTTAAACGCCACCAACTCGCGACCAGAACTGTCGCTATTCACTGGACCACAAGTCATTCGGACGAATCAGGGGGCAATGCGAAGGCACACGCCGCGGCTGTCTTGGTAGGTGGGATGTCCACATTTACTTCCCCACCCCCCTTGATTAATCCTTACTCGACCTTGGGCGGGCAACTCACCCCTTCTCTTGCCCTTATGCACTATACTCGGACCAGTCTTCGTAGCCTCAGTCAGCATCGTATGCAGGTGGCCACACCAGACCCACCTTTTACGAAAAAAACCCACCTCACCCGAATTCAAGAAGACTTTTTGAATAAGCTTATTGCCCATGCGGCTTACACGCCACGTATTATGGCCCGCTGGCGTCAGTATACAGAGAAAATGATTACGTGCCCCCACTGTACATATCTCATCTACTCTGAGATTGCCCTGCGTTTTCTACTAGATGCTCCGAGATCAAACCCTACCGCCTGAACTACCGTTCCCTTCTAGAAACTTATGCTAACACACAGATATTTCCCAAGTATGGCTCGCTTAGTGGCCTGGTTAGAGCAATGTGATTTGAGTGACGACATAAACAATGAAGATTCTGTCTACTCCCCTTTATCCCCATCCATGGCCATGAGCCTTCCCATTCAATAAAGGACATTCAATCAATCACCTTGAAACTCTCCCTCTCCGCCTCCGCTTCGCGCGCTACGTCACCTTCTCGTGGCGTTCCTGCAAAACGCAAGATAGCCACTGGAGTAGTTCCTTCCGAGCTATCAATGCCAGACCAGACTGCCCTCATTATGACGGCAATGCAGTCCCTGGAACGCTCGGTACAATCTTTCCGCGCCGAAACCCAGAACTGGATGACGAACGCCGAAAAACGACTAGAGGCTATTGAGAAGCGTCGAAGTGCTCAATAAGCCTCGTTTTCTCAAATCCAAACTCAAGTTTGTGAGCTTCTCCGCAGAAGCTGCACTGTACTGCCCACCCCTTTAGCTATTAGCGATAGCACCCAAAATGGCGGCACACCCCAACAGAATTAATGTGTGGCAGTGGAACTGCAGAGGTTTCCGCACAAAGCGAAATAATCTGCAGCTTCACGTATCTGCCCTATCCCCTAACGAGGTAGCGGCAGTGATAGCGCTGCAGGAGACGCTTGTTTCGGTTAAGCTCCGCGACTATACTACTTACGAGCCCTCCACCCAGCCTCAATCTAGGGTAGCTTCGATGATGCACCGCAACATTACCGCGGTCGAACACCCTCTTGAGATGGATGACGTGGATGGGCTCTTGCTGGACCTCCTACCCCGCACACGAAAAGCACAAACCCTTTTTGTTCTCAACCTCTATAGCCCTCCCAAGAGCCCTCCTGCCCCCCTCATTGGCGCAATCAAGAAAGCCCTCACAGTTAGCGCGGGAGGATCCCTACTAGTGGTTGGCGACTTCAGTGCTAGCCATATCAGCTGGGGTTACCGAAAGAACTGCCGTAAAGGTACGGCAATTTCGTCCTTCGTTCAGGACGATGGGCTTTCTATTCTCAACAACACCTCCTATCTCCGAACGACACAAGCACAGACTTGACTCTCTCAAAATGCGTTGGAGAAAGCCGCTGGACCAATACCACTCACTCATTAGGCAGTGATCATTACATTTTATGCACCGAGCTCTCCATCTCTTCCCTCACCCCACCCAAACGCAATCAGGTCTGCGTGGTCGATTGGATCGATTTCGCCGCGTCCGGCAAAACGCCCCGAACACCATTGTGGATCTGGAGGCCTGGGTGGCTTCTCTCACACAGGATGTGGAGTCGGCGACATTCACTATACCGGAACCAGAGGACACGTCGGCTGCAGATAGTCGCCTTCTCCACATGTGGGAGGCACACATCAGCCTTCAGAAACGCTGGCTTTAAGCATAATCGCACCCTCAAACGGCGAATTTCCCGCATTGTGAAAGAAATTGAAGCTCATACAAGGGACCTCGCTCACCAGCAGTGGGGGCAGGTCTGTGACCACATGAGCGGTAGTCTAGGCCTTAAAGACGCCTGGCCGCTTTTATGCTACCTCCTTGATCTTGGGCAAACCAAGGCCACGCAGCGTAAGAATATTACCCGCATTATTCATCAGCTTCCCCTAGACGATGACGCCCTCCTTCAGACCTTAAAAGATCAGTACATCACTACAACCCCTTCTCCCCCCCTCCCTTCCTACACCGGTTCTCCCAACCCTGCCCTTGATGAGGAAATCTCTTCAGCTGAAGTCAGAGCGGCGCTGCATCGCCTCAGGACTACATCAGCTCCGGGGACGGAGCGAGTCGCAAATAAGATGCTTCGTAACTTGAATGACCCGTCTGTCGATGCGGTCACGGACCTCTTCAACCAATGCTGGCGCACGGGAACCCTTCTGGCCCAGTGAACACGCCCGTATCACATTTTTCCCTAAACCCGGCAAACCACTCGACATCAAGAATCTCCTACCCATATCTCTCACTTCCTGTCTTGGCAAAGTCTGAACATGTTGTGCTCGCACGCCTCCAGAACCACATAGACGACCACAACCTCTTCCCTGACACAATGGTCGGCTTCCGGCCACATCTCTCCACACAGGATGTTATGCTGCAGCTGTCAGAAGATGTCCTTCACCCCCGCAACGCACGCGCACCCGATCAATTCTTGTACTAGATTTCACAAAGACCTTTGATAATGTCCGTCACGCAGCCATTTTAGATGCTCTCTCATCGCTTCAAGTCGGCTCGCGTGTCCACCAGTACATATCCGCCTTTCTTAGTCACCCCACAGCAGAAATCACCATTGGCTCGCTCTCATCTCCATCTTTCAAACTCGATAGCATTGGCACCCCACAGGGTTCTGTCCTCTCTCCACTGCTTTTTAATATTACCCTTATCTCCATGGAACACGCCCTCAACCAAATCCCTGGCCTGTCCCACTCCTTATACACCAAAGATATTAAACTGTGGAACCCCACAGGTCACATTGGCACCATGGAAGATACATTACAGGCCGGAGCCGACATTGTAGTATCTTTTGCCGCAAATGTCGGCTTGGCTTGTTCCCCTACCAAATCGGAGTTTCTCATACTCCGACCTGCTAGGTGTCGTACAGAAAAAGGCCCTCCTCCGCCCATCTTCTTGACAATTGACAACACCCGGATACCAGAAGTGGACAACATCAGAATTCTTGGTATCCTGATACAAAACAATGGCACGAATACCGCAACCATCACTAAGCTGACGGTGATGGTTCATCAAACAATCCGCCTCATTCGCCGCATAGCCAATCGCCATCGTGGCATGCGCGAGCATGACCTCAGATGCCTGGTACAGGCATTTGTCTTGAGCCGTGTTGTGTACTCGCTCCCCTACCTTTTCCTCATACGGCTGGAGGAAAACAAGGTGAACGCCTTTATCCGACAGGCGTACGAGGCCGCCCTCAACTTACCCCGCTACACCTCCAATCAATGAATGCCTTCTTTACATGGGCATCCATAACTCCCTAGCTGAGCTCACAGAAGCCCACCGCTCAACCCAGTTGGAGATATTGTCATCTCGCCTCACCGGCCGGAACATCCTTGCTGGCATCCATCTCTCACATCCCGGTCACTGCTCTACACAACATACACTTCCCCCTGCGATACACCGCGTTCTTAAGGTGCATCCCCTGCCAAAGAATATGCACCCAGAGCTCCATGTCGCTCGCCGCAAGGCACGCGCAGAAGCTCTTCACAAAAACTATGGCTTCCAGCTAGAGACCGTTTACGTAGACGGTGTCTCCTACCCCTCCCGCCCTGCGTTCGCCCTCAGCGCTGTTTCCAACTCTGCAACTGATCGCGGCCGGTACTACTTTTGCCTCCACTTCCCTGGAGACGGAGGAGGCGGCGGTTGCCCTCGCCATAGCTACTACCCGAGCCACAACCATCTTTAGTCACTCTAAATCCGCCGTACGGAACTTCGCTGGCGGTCGGATCTCTAGCCTAGCCTTCCGGTTCCTCGCCTCCCTCCCCCCACCCGAACACCCTATTCAATTAATATGGATGCCCGCTCACACGTGTCACCCAGGCAACGAAGCAGCTCACTCGTTTGCTCGAGGATACGTCAGCCGAGCAGGGATTGCCACTGCCTGGGGAGATGCTTGCGAATGCATGGTATCCTATCACGAAATTTCTCTCCATTACCGTGATCAACGAACCACCTACCCTTCAGGACTCCAGAACTGGAGGGAAGATGGATTCATCCAGGACTGTTCCCGCCGCAGCGTACCCTTTGTTGGGCACCTAAGGAAGGCTGATTTTGAACACATTATAATCACATGCTCGGAATTCCATCCTTCAGCCACTTGGCAACTCTCCGACGCGTATTGCCATTCCCCAAAAACTCCAGCAACGGTTGGTTGGTTGCACAACTTTTAATTCCATCGTAAACGGGGAGTCATGCGCCCACGGATTAGAGGCTGATGGGTAGCCATTGGCTTGTTGCGGCCTCTTCCGCCAAATGGACGGTGCGGTGCTGGATCGCAGGGTCAGCGCTTGGCAGCAGGGTATCCCAGGCAACGGAAGTGCCGGGTGGCGTCACTAAAAAATAAATCACAACAAAAGGAAAGTCAATAAAGCTATATTGTTTTTTAGTATATATTGCAGTGCATAAACTAAATCGCATGCGCAATAAAATAGTTTGCTTAATTAAAATTGCTTGCAGTAATCCTCTGACCATGCCAGTTGCGTCCATGGCGCCATGTTTAGTACGTTTAATCAAAACGAATTAGAACGCTTTTAAAAACCGCATTACCCGTCGCATCTGTGGCGCAATAGATTCACACCACATACCTGATTGTAAGACATGTGTTCGACTCCAGTAGGTACATTTTTTTTTAATTTCAAATTCTCAACGTCCAATCAAATTATGACCATATTTCCTGGGGTGTGTTCCCTTCAGGTTGCATAATGCGATGTTTTTTTATTCTTCATAGCAGCAAAACTTGCCGCGAGCGCAGCCAGGATGTGACGGTATTACAACGGTTACACTTTTCAATCAATTCCTGCCTCTGTGAGTGTGTGTTACCTTTAGGTTGCCTTCAGAGACAGCTCTCCGCAACAATCGCCTTTTAAGACGCTTTAATCTCTTTTTACGGATTTACGCCGCGCCGAGTTTTCAAATATTCAGCATAGCGCTAAGAGCAATATAGCAATATAGCTAAGAGCAGGCTGCTAAGAGCAACATAGATAACGTCGCATACTGCCACTAGCACAACCTGGAACACTGTAGAAACATACGCGACTGATCGGAATCTTCGAGACAGATATCGGTGCATCGTTCGTGACAAAGAAAATGATAACGCGTCGTATCGCGACAACGAGCGTGAAGAAACACGAGATACAGAATTGATAAGCGCGCCAGAATCACAATGATAGGGCCGCATGCGAGCGGTTGTCGAACCGGAACAAATAAAGATATAAATTGTTCGCGGCAATTTCCATTCAAGCGCAGGGATGCTCGTACTTGACGCTTTGTTCACGGTGCTGCTGCCGCCTGTATCTTCTCTAGCGTTTTGCCAAGTGGGCCAGTTCACTTTTGCCAAGTGGGCCAGTTTGCCAAGTGGGCCAGTTCCGGTGGAACTCGATGTTCTCATTCCCGAATCGCATTTGTTTTGTCGCACTGTCAGGCCGGCTGCCTGGATCTTTGCAAACAGCTGTCGTAGCGAGGAGAGCTGCCCTTCCTTAGTAGCACTAGCAACTAGGACATCGTCATAATATTGTTGCCGCCCCGGAATTCCTTCCACAACGCTCTGCTCCTATTTAAAAAATACTGCGGGGGCTATCGTTATGCCAAAAGGCATAGAACAAAATTGGAAAAGCCCCGCAGTTCCTGAAAACGCAATCTTGGACTTGGACTCTTCGGCCAATTGGTATTTGCCAATATCTTTTGACGAAGTCCACATTGAAGGAGTATTTCGTCTCTCCGGCTGTAGCGAAGACCACATCAGCTCTGGGCATGGGTTCCAAATCGGTGACTAGGCCGTCGTTCAGGCGCCAGAAATCGATGCAAAGCCGCTTCATGCCGTCCGGGTTCTTCACCAAAAGGACTGGAGAATTATAAGGGGACTGCGATTTTTCTATTATTCCGATTTTCTACATCTGCTGCACCTCTCTTTCGACACCTTGCCTCGTCGGAAATGGAAGGGGATATTGCCTCACGTGCACCGGAGTGCGGGTGGTAAGCTCTAACCAATATCCAGCCCAGTCCATCATTCCTGGAACGTCGAAGAAAATGCGAGAGGGGTCTGAAATCCCACCTTGAAGCTGCCGTCGTTCATCCACCGTCAAGCTATCAGAAAGCTTCATGTCTTTTTTGCCCTGTCTGCTGACAAGCCGGAACAGGAATAGCCCGATTGCTGTCAAATTCAGCTGTGCCGCAGACCGCGTGGCATACCCTTTTTATTGGCTGGCTTTCTCGTTCTTCCTATATTTTAAGCAGGTTGGCTTGAAAAATCTTTCCCCCTCCGGCTGTCTCAATTACGTGGTCTGCTTCACCTTTCTGTTCTTTGATCGCGAAGAGCTTCTTCTATTGAAGTAGTAGCTTGTTGCTGTCGGTAGGCAGCAAATTCAGGATCTTGTCTTCAGGATCAAAAAATCCTTCCTTTGATTTTTGGTTGTACATCTTCGCGCAGTGTGTTCCGGCCTTTGCGAGCTCCTCGTGCGCTAGCGTACAAGTTTCTCCTAGACGATTTCGGAGGTTGAAAACGTGTTGATACCTTGTCTTCGCCTACTCGTCGAGCTGGCGGTTAGTCCACAGCTCCTTCAAAATCGACAGGGCTCCTCTCACTTGTCGTCCATACATTAAGTCAAATGGCCAAAAGCCGAGACTTGCCTGCGGCACTTCCCTATATGCGAAGAGCAGCGGCGCTAGGTAGCGGGTCCAATCTCTAGGTTTTTGGGGCGCATTCGTTTCAACATTAATTTCAGGGTGCCGTTAAATATTTTGACATCCCGTTCGCCTTGTGGTGGTACGACGTCGTGTGAAGCTGGCGTATGGAGAACGTCCGGCCATCTCTTTCATCAAGTCGGAAGTTAAATAGGTGACCCGGTGGCTTAGAACTTCCTTAGGGACTCCAAATCGAGAGAGCATCTATACCAGCGCCTCAACGACTCAGTTTCCAAGCTCGGCAGCACTAAGGCGTCTGGGTATCGGGTTGCATAATCCATTAGGGTCAGGATATACCGATCGACATGCTTTGAAGGGTGCTGAATTGGGCCCACGATGTCTATGGCCGCTCTCTCGAACGGGGTTTCAATGAGGCATCTTTCTCAGTGGCACATGGGGTAACCTGCCCTTCTGTTTTGTTCGCTGGCAGGTGTCACAAGAAGCAACAAATATTTTCACGTCGGCGGTGATGCCGCGTAGAAAAATTCTTCCAATGTCTTGTCCTTGGTATTTTGCGCGCCCGAATGGCCGGTCATTATTCCGTCGTGTGCGGTCATCAATACTGCCTCGCGGGGTCATTTCGGGACCACGAGCTGGCACAGCATCTGCCCAGTTTTCACTGCGTGGCTTCTGTTTAATAGCCCATCTTCCCGCTTCAATTCTATTCTACCCTCTGCGTCTCAGCACGTGAGCTTCTTGCCAATTTGGAAAAAACAAGGTTCGAGCGACTTGTCCATAGCTTGTGGATCCGCATAACTCTTTCCTTTAGGCTCCTCCGCGACATCGGGTGTTTTGAGCGTCTGGAACTCTCTAGATTGCTTCCTAGTTTATGCACGAGTTACAACTGCTACTACCGTTCCTGCTCGCTGAGCTTGCTACAAACTGGTTGCTCAACACATCCTTCGGGACATCAGGTAGCCTTGCTCCTTCTACATTTCCCGGAATTAAGTCGTAAAGAGGTTTCTCCGCGCAGAGAGCGGTGATGATCCCTGAACAATACGGGATGTCAACATCACCCCTCGCCTTGGCAAACATTGTTTCTGCTTCGTCAAATAAACAGGCCTGCTCTTTCCAGTTATCTGATCGTCGTGGACGAGCTCTTTCTTCTTGATGGCTATATTGCATCCGGTATCTCGTATACTGAAATTTATTTGCCTTCATACGTACCCGCCACCACTGGTAGTCCTTCGACCAGAAACTTTGGTCGCTTCATAATGACTGCATTCACTACAGGGATATTCTTCCCGTTTTTGACCTCCACATAGCTATCACGAATGCTCTCCAGATTTAATTACTGGGCGGGCGAGTAAACACATGACGCCTGTGTCCCATCGTTCGGCCGCGCATGGCAGGCGTCCGCCTTGTGACTCTTTTGCCCGCACTTGAAGCAGGTGGGGCTGTAGCTGTTAGTGGCGTGAGCCCAGCATTGTGAAACCTGATGCCCAATGCGGTTGCAAAGATAATATCGGGGAGCTGTCCTATGATTTCATCTTTTATCGTCTGCCTCGGGCCTCCCTGTATCGTCTCGACTGCTTTTGATTTGGTGAGATTTAGATTTCCCTGAGCCGCTAAAAACTGGTCAGCTAAATTCAGCATCTTTCCCAGCGATTTCGTCTTTCTTTCCTTCAGGTGCAGCGCCATGTGGGAATGACATCTATGCAGAAACCTTTTCCTAACCAGGAGCTCTCGCAGGTCTTTGAAGTCTGTTTGTCGTACTTGACAGCTCGATCCAGCGATCAAAATAGTGACTGAGACGCGCTGAGAACTTAGCTGGGGTTTCTCCATCTGCCGGTTTTCTGGAATTGAATTTGTCTCGGATGCCGTCCGCCGTTAAACAAAATCTCTTCAAAAGGACCGTTTTAACCGTGGGGTAATCGGGTGCATCCCCCGCTGGCAACCGCCGGTAAACGCTTAGTGCTTCACCACTCAAAAACGTACCAGAACCGTCGACAAGTGTCTCTCAGGCCACTTCTGGCTTTTCCTAAGGTTTTCAAAGCGTCTCATGCACGCCTCTAAATCATCATTTCTTTCATCAAATGGGACAAGGAGTTTGCTTGCATTTAGCTATAGTTCACCTTTTTCCCGGCTTCCTTCCTTCTCTTTGGTCTCCTTCTTCAGTTGCTGGCACTCTATTCTCAAGCGCATAATCTCAATCTGACACTCGTCAGCTTCCTTTGCGGCCGAACACTCATCCTCTGCTGCCTGTCTAGCAAACGCTCGATCCTCACGCTGCTTATCCTCTGCCCACTTCCTCAGCTCAGTGCTACTCAGGCCAAGCTGGCTACCGATCGCGATCAATATTTCCAAATCCATGCTCTATCTACCCAAACACTTCAAACCAATCAAATAGAAGCTCGCCACAAAAATTCCGTTCATGCACAACACTCCTCAACTCTATGGAGACACACATCAAGATTCAACACGTCTCTCTCTCCGTTTGCCACGTTCCCTTTGCATCGAACATCCTGTTCGTGGACGCCAGTTATTTGTCATGCTCTCGGTAACCACCGGAGGTCATTACCGAGACATGACAAAATGGAGGGGGGGTCGTTTGATTCACAGCGTAGCCGGTAAGCAAACGTGGAGAATGAGACGAAGTTGTGTTGATTTGAAGCAACAAGAAGACGTTTACAGGCTCAAATAGAGGAATTCACAAGCCAATTAAGCAATTAACATTCTAAAAGGCAACGACAGAAGTGAAAAAATCATCAAATCAAACACTTCGAATTATTTATACATAGAGTTAAACATGTTTTCTCGCTATGAAAGTAGCGGTCCAAGTAACAACAAAGGAAAGATAGTTCAAAGCAGGGCAGAACATACAGTTGACCCCTGAACTCGGCGGCATTCCATTACTGGGACGACGCAGACGGGTAACCCTCGAAAGCGATGATCCTTCCGAGGCCGCTTGCGGTCAGTAGATGCGGTGCCGGTGATGCCGGTACGGGAACCCTGCAAGGATTACGCTGCAGTTCGGGTTTACTTCCGAGAAGCGTACTGGCCGGACTGACTTTGGGGCCTCTGCAGCTCTTTTTTAAACCTTATAGGAAGGGTCACTCGTGGACAATGCCTTGTACGCAGTGTCGGAGTCCAAAACAAAACACAGACTTAGAGCGCACAAAGTAGTTTACTCACCTAGGAAGGCTCACGTAGACACACCCCACTTTAGCGCTGCATGGCCGCTATCTTAGGTCTACAAAAATAGCGTACAACAAAAATAGCAGTCACGATACGCCGCAACTTCGGTCTTCTGGGAGCCTCATTGCCACGGTCAAACATATGGATCAACAAAGGAAGCTCTATATGTCGATGCAGTATAGGTGATGTTGAGTCGCAAAACTTAGGAAACCGAGAAATCAAGCAGCCCGTACTCTCCCGCTGGAGCATAGAAAGAGTTGAAGCTAACCAATGAAATGTTATACCGTTCTGAGGCACCGTGCACGTACGCATTCTTGCACTCCCGCCGACGGTCACATATACAAGTCCCTTGAACATATGAGGTTTACAGGACAATTAAGCGGTTGCAATAAATGCAACATGAACAAATTAATGAATGCCGCCTATTCTGTGATTTGGCCTTTAGTTCTTTATGTAGAATGTGTAATCATGTTATAGACTCCAGCTTATGCCCCGATACTTTAAAAGCTGCAAAAGCTGTTCCAATACAAATGTGGTTACCCTAACAATCCGTCTAGCTACAAGCCAATATTTGTACTGAGTATCATCAATAAAATGTTCTAAAAAAATTGTCTACCAACTAAAATTGTTTTAATACTTATCATATGTTACCCGTTAGTCAGTTCAGTTCAGTCGATCAGTCGTGTCCGACTTTTCGTGACCCTATGGACCGTATCACGCCACGCTTTCCGGTCTCTCAATATCTTCCTAACATCACATAACTTCATCTGCGTCGCCTCGAGGATGCCACCTAACCATCGCGTTCGCTGCTACCCCTTCTCCGGTGACCCCAACCTTTCCCAACATCAAATCTTTCTCCAGCGACTCCTCTCTTCTCATCAGATGACCAAAGTAGCTGGGCTTTACATATAAAATTTGACCCTCCAATGAGCAGTCAGGGTTTATGGTCGACAGTATCGACTGATGTGATCTTCTGGCCGTCCAAGGAACTCTCAAGAGTCGTCGCCAGCACCACAATTCAAACGTGTCAATTCTTCGGCGGTCAGCGTTCTTCACAATCCAACACTAGCATCCATACATCCCAACTGGAAAGACCATAGCACGAGTTATACGGATCTTGGCTGGCAGTGTAATGTCTCTGCTCTTTACTAGGCGGTCAAGGCTAAGCATGGGTCTCTTACCCAGAAGCAAGTGTCTCCTAATTTCAAGGCTGCAGTCTCCTTCCGGGGCTCTCTTGGAGCCCAAGAAGAGAAAATCTGTCACAATTTCCACTTCTTGTCCCTTGATGCTCCAGGACGTGATAGGGCAAGTGTCACAAAATCGGCGCACATTTTCATCAAGCCGGCACGGCGCGATGCCCGCGCGGCGTCGCGTGGAAAGCTCGAGAAAAACCTCCTTCCCCGCGCGAGAGAGCGCGTAGCCTTGTACGCGTCGCCGCCGCCCTCTTTCTCATCACCCGGCTTTGACGCGGACTCATCCGTCTGGAATATGCCAGAAAAATCCAGAATCTTCTATGGGACCTAGCCAATGACGACGCGCGGCTCGACGGGAGGAGAAGGGAGTGCTATAACCAGCGAAGCTAAGTGAGTGTGCGCGCTAGCCTAGGCGCGTTTTAACAGACAGACGCGGCGCGCCCTATTTAAAGAGACCGCGCCGCTTGTGAGTCAGTCAGTCAGCCAGTTCGTCAGTGGTTGCGGCGTGTTCTCCAGTGCTTCGGCTGGATTCCCGGGGATCACCCGCTGCTGGCAAGGTCACGGACCTACAAGGGAGCGGCGCTCGTCTCGTATGGCGGCCACATCTTGACTCTTGAGGCGTCGGACTGCAACAGTGCCCGGTGAACAATTTGGTGTTTGTTTATGTAACTCTCTCGTGTTTGATCTGTTGTAAAGCCTCTGTGTTATTGAATCATTTTGTAGTTGCATGCTTAGCGTTTGTATTCTGTGAACCTCTCGTCTGTGCATTTCAAGTGATCTTTTGTATTCCTGTGTATCGTCTCTTGCTGTGCATAAATTGTGTTTTGTTTGTTACTTCTGACTCCGATCCTTACTCTGGTTTGAACCGGCGACTGCTGGGCACCAAACGACCACCCCCTTCTGTCACTCCTAGGTAGTTGAATTCCGGCTGAGCTTGCCACGCAAGTCGAGGTCATCTCCTTTGCGACCGGAACAGCTTCCCCCACTCACTCTAAGGGTGTCTGGGAGTGTGCGCACCGTTAAGGGCGCATCGGTAATAATTCCCTCCTAATTATTAACTGGTGACAGCAAGACACCATAATCTTTGTCTTTTTAATGTTCAGTTTAAGCCCCAACTTCTTGCTCCCTTCTTGTACGCGCATCAGAAGTCTCTTGAGTTCCACTTCACTTTCAGCAATTAAAGTGGTATCATCCGGATATCTAAGGTTGTTGATACGTTTCCCAGCAATCTTCACTCCAGCTGAAGGCTTGTCCAGACCGTCCTTCCTCATGATGCACGCAGCATATAGGTTACATAGGCAGGGCGACATTATGCAGCCTTGTCTCGCTCCTTTCTCAATCGGAAACCAATCAGTAAGACCATGCCCAGTTCTGACTGTGGCCTCTTTCACATCATACAGGTTCCTGAGGAGACAGATGAGGTGCACACACACCCAAACACCGTTAGAGTGAGGGGGTAGCTGGTCTCAAAGGAGACACCCTCGACTTGCGTGACAAGCTCTGCCAGAATTCATGTACCTTGAAGTGACAGAAAGGGTGGCCGTGTGGTGCCCAGCTTTCGCCGGTGAAAGCCAGAGTAAGGGCCTGAGTCAGAAGTAACAAACAAAATCAAACTTTATACACTGCGAGACAAGATACAGAGGAATTCAAAATAACACTCAGAATTGAAAGACAAGAGGGTATAGCGCCGCCAAAGCAATAAAGCGGTGGCGCGGAAATCCGTGTTAGAGGAAAATAAAGATGTACAGCGCGTGCTCGGAGCGCAAGCACAGCACGTGCTGTTCAGAATGAGAAGCCTGCCACGCTGGTCATCTTGCTCTGGTGCTCCATCACAACAGTGGTGGCTGCGGCATAATAAATGACAGAGCCCAGCAACCTACCACCCTCAGGTGACCTTCCGCCTGACGATACCTTGCGCCAACGGGACATTGCAGCTCTCCAACTCCGCCTACCAGCATTCTGGCCATCTTCCATCTGCACCAGATCACCTCGGAGGCATATCGGTTTCGTCATTTACTTTCTTTTCAACCTGCCTCCTGAAGTGGCTCAAGAGGTGGCGGACATTATCGCTGGATCCTTAGGCGATGCCCCGTACCAGCGACTAAAGCAAGGCCTTCTGGACAACACCACGGCGTATGAGAGTGCGCACCTCCAGCAGCTGCTCAACTACGAAGAGCTTGGAGACCACCGTCCCTTCCAGCTACTCACTAGCATGCGGCAGCTCCTGGGCGAAAGCAACGATGACTCGAATGGCGCACTGTTGAGGCAACTCTTCCTTCAACACTTGCCGCAGTACACCCGCCTCATTTTGGCTGCTGCGGGGGACTTGACCCATGACCACCCCGCCCAGCTCGCTAATCGAGTCAACGACGCGACTTCTCCTTCCGTCGCTGCTCTTTCTTCTGCACCGGACATCGTCGTCATTTCACGGTTAGAGGCCCGAATGGATCAGCTGGCGCTTCTGTCGTTGCCCTTCGGACGTCCTCTCATGCCCAGCATCATTTCTCCTCAACACCTCGTCGCCGTTCGTCTTCGCCGAGCGATCTGCACTCGTCTAATCCT
Organism: Amblyomma maculatum; assembly: GCF_055883805.1. Lineage (NCBI taxonomy): Eukaryota > Metazoa > Arthropoda > Arachnida > Ixodida > Ixodidae > Amblyomma > Amblyomma maculatum. The sequence goes on from NC_139354.1 coordinate 134,271,196, forward strand.
CGCGGTCCGCGTCACTGCTGGCATCACCGAACGTTCCAGCACCGCGCCCGCCAGTGAACTCCACCATGCAAGTGGTCGGGAAACGCGGAGCGAGATCACTGACGGCGGCGTGTGACCGCGCTCTTCAACCTGACCGCCTTTTCGTCGTCATGGACCGCATTTCTGGCCTGCGCTTCCTCGTCGACACTGGTGCCGAAGTCAGCATACTGCCGTCCTCCAAGGCCGACCGTGCTTCCAAGTCACATGGACCTATTATCCGTGCGGCCAACTCAACCTCCATCGCAACGTATGGTCTCCGATCCCTCACAATAGATATTGGCCTGCGGCGCATAGTTTGATGGATCTTCATAGTCGCTGATGTACATCAGCCCATGCTCGGGTCCGAATTCCTGACGCATTTTGATCTGGACGTCTGCATGCGACGCCATGGTTTTATCGACAGCAAGACGAGCCTTTCCATAACTGGCGTTATATCGGCTGTCTCTTCCACTGGCATCCAAACTCTGATTCCGTCATGCCCGTACGCCCAAGTGCTGCAGACTTTCCCGAGGTCACGAGGCCTTGTATCCACCATCAGCCACCCAAGCACGGTATAACTCACCACATTGTCACGCGTGGTCCACCTGTCACAGCTCGTCTGCCCCGCCTCCTCGGTGAGCGCCTGGCTATTGCAAAACCGGAATTCCACCACATGCTCCAGCTGTGTATTATTCGCCCTTCATCCAGCGCTTGGGCTTCACCACTGATCTGGTGCCCAAGAAACTACCGGGTGACTGGCGTCCGTGCGGCGACTACCGGGCGCTCAACGCTCACACGGTCCACGACTGCTATCCCCTTCCACACATCCAAGACTTCACTGGATATCTGGAAGGCTGCAAGATCTTTAGTAATGTGGACCTTGTCAAGGCGTACCACCAAATCCCTGTTGAGCCGGCCGATATTTTGAAGACGGCCATCACTACACCCTTCTGACTTTTTGAGTACATGTGCATGCCATTCGGGCTATGTAACGCAGCTCAAACTTTCCAAAGGTTCATTGCTGAAGTGACACGTAGACTCCCGGCGTTATTTGCCTACATCGACGACATCATCGTCGCGAGTCGTTCTCCCTAGGATCACCGGCGTCACCTCCGGGAACTCTTTCAAAGCCTCCCAGAGTTTGGCTTCGTCGTCAAAGCCCAGAAATGTGATTTCGGCTCCTCCGAGCTCGAGTTCTTTGGTCACCACATCTCGGCTCTGGGAATTAATCCATTATCTTCTCACGTCCAGGCTGTTAATGACTTTTCAACACCCACTACGCTACGCAAGATCCGTGAGTTCTTGGGCCTAGTGAATTTTTCACGGCGCTTTATTCCGCACTGCACCGAGCTTCTTCACCCCGAGACTGACCTCCGCACCACCAAGTCCTCATCCTCTGCGATTTCGTGATCTCCCGAAGCTCAGGCCGCTTTTACGGCTGCGAAGCAAGCCCTCGCCGATTCAGCCGTGCTCATCTACCCTAGGGCTTCCGCGCCCACTCGCATCATGGTGGATGCTTCTAGCGTGGCCATTGATGTGGTTCTCCAGCAGCTGATCGACTCCGAGTGGCACCCACTGGGTTTCTTTTCTCGGAAGCTCCAGCCTGCCGAGACTCACTACAGCGTATTTGGCCATGAGCTGCTTGCCTTCTACTCCACCATCTAGCACTATCGCCACTACTTGGACGGCCAGAAATTTTATGTTCTCACGGACCATAAGCCTCTGGTGTACGTGTTCCGTACGAACTCTTTGAAGTACGTCGCCCGTGAACTTAGTCAGCTGGCCGACATATCGGAGTCCACAACCGATATTCGACATATCAAAGGCACCAAAAACGAGGCAGCTGACGCACGTTCACGCATTACCACTATCGGCGTGTCTTCACCTGCTGTGGACTGGCACTCTCTGGCCGTGGCGCAGCTTGAAGACCGTTAGCTGCAAGCCCTGCGTGCCCACCCCTGAGCCCTCCGTCTGCAGCTCGTGCCTCATCCGTTTGTACCCCGATCGGTCTGGTGCGACATATCATCGGCTCTACCGCAACCGTTCATCCCGGAGGCCTTTCATCGTGCCATTCCCATTCCCTCCACGACGTCTGCCATCCTAGCATTCGAGCCACGCAGCGCCTCGTTACCCAGCGGTACGTCTGGCCTAACATTAAAACCGACGTTCGCCACTGGGCCCGCTCGTTCCTTGTTTGCAGTCCGCCAAAGTGACACGCCATACCAAAACTCCCCCTCAGTCTTTCCTGCCGCCTAGGTCGCGCTTTGACCATTTTCATCTTGACCTGGCTGGACCACTTCCCCCATCTCAGGGCTACAAGTATATTCTGACGATGGTTGACCGCTTCACCCGTTGGCCCAAAGCCGTGCCAATTCCAGACATTACTGCGCAAACAGCAGCCAGAGCTTTCGTTTCAGCGTGGTTTCCCGCTTCTGATGCCCCGGAAGTGTTACCACGGATCGCGGCCGCCAGTTAGAATGTGCCCTCTTCACTTCGCTCACACGGCTACTAGGCACTAAACATTGCCGCACCACATCATGCCATCCCTGTGCCAACGGCATGGTCGAGCGACTCCATTGCCAGCTCAAGGCTGCCCTCATAGCGCGCCTAGATCGCAAGCACTGGGTCGACCACCTCCCTATGGTGCTCCTAGGCCTACGTGCCGTCCTGCGTCGTGACCTTGGCTGTTCGGCGGCCGAACTCGTCTACGGTACGTCCCTGCGGCTTCCCGGAGACGTGTTCGTACCTCCGGCTCCCTGGTACCAGCCCCTACAATACCTTCATCGCCTACAAGACTGTCATCAGCATCTGCGCCCAGTGCCGCCTCGCTCATCTGCCCATCAAGTCTGTGCACCCAGACCTTGCTTCCTTGACACATGTGTTTCTCAGGCGAGAGGCTGTAAAGGCGCCTCTTACCCCCTCATACGACGGCCCGTACTGCGTCCTCAACAGAACAACAAAGTCAGCGACAATCCAGCTGGATGGTCGTGAAGAGGTCATCTATCTAGATCGCCTCAAACCCGCGTACCTCGAGACACCTTTCCAAGAGCTCCCCTCAGATGTTCCCGGCTTATCTACAGACCTGCTTGCTGCCGTGGCACCCCCATCTCTGCCCCGTCGGCGCGTACATTTCGCCGTTCCGTCTAGGCAGGGGGGCCTATAGCGCCGCCGACGCTCTAAAGCGGTGGCACTGAAATCAGTGTTAGAGGAAAATAAAAATGTACAGCGCGTCCTGGGAGCGCAAGCACGGCACGGGCTGTTCAGAATGAGAGGCCTGCCACGCTGGTCATCTTGCTCTGGTGCTCCATCGCAACAAGGACAAAGAAAGACAATGCTAAGCATGCAACTTAAAGCGGCATTTAATAACACTGAGGTTTTGCAACACTGAGCAATACGCGAGAGAGTCAAACACCAAATTGTTGGCAGGTCACTGTCGCATTCAAATACTCTTATTAAGAAATATTTTCTGAACAAATTTGTGTGATCATGCTGCAAGTATTTTTGTATTGGTACGTTTTGCTTCTTTTTCCAAGGTGTGTTATCTTCTTTTGTGCTATAATATATAGCGCAGAATTTATAGCCGCTGGTTTGATGCAATGCCAACATGAAAAAATGGGGCAGGACCTCCATCAAGCTTTCGAGCTTTTAGTCCTGTATCCTTCTCTAATATAGAGAGAATAAAAGACTGATTGACTGACCCCACGTCTGGAGAGTCACGATATGGCCGCTAGGTAAACCGAGCGCCGCTCCCTCACAGATTTGTGTGCTTGCCGAGCAGTGGGTTGTCCTCGGAAGCCGAGCAGTAGCACTTGCGAGCTCACCACAATACTAGCTCAAACACTGGATCTTGTTGCGACTGTAGGAAGTAGGAAAAGAAAATGCATGGGCCTGCTACTGGCTCTGTAGCTGAGCCACCTCCGCTGCCTCGTGCGGATAGATGAGAAAACAGCGAAGCTGTGGCGCCATCTAGTGGCAAACTCTAAAAGCCCTGACATGGGGTCACGTGGGGTACTACAGTGACACTAATGGGCTTTCTCCACTAGTTGGGGCCCCAGTCGTTTCGCGATTTTCAATTGCACATTAAAATTGTAAAGCATCTTGTCCTTAATGTTGTCGTGCTCAATCTGTACTATATGAGACATGATCATTTGATTTCCACTGTAATCTCAAGACATATTTGGCCAGTGTTCTATCCCCTTAACTTTTTATAACAATAAGAACACAATGGACAGACATGTTATTTGCAAAAGGCTGGGAGGTGACTAGACTTCAGAAAGGACACTGAACAAAAACTAAGCGCAGCTGCACGAGCTGGCACGCTAGCTGCAACATGAACTCATAGCTATCTTCACGACTTCCAAGCCAGGGCTTGCCTGCAACTGCTATCGTAGCCTCGCCGAGGACCAGAACCGGCGATCGGCGCGCGGCTCGTTCTCGAATAACCGCCGCCGAGTGCTCCAGACGCGGAGAAGAAGCGCAAACAGCGCAGCGCATTCCGGTTCGCTAGAAAGACCTGAAATTTGCTAGAAGCCATGGTCAGCACACCTGGCCATCTCAAGGACACGAATTGAGGAGGACAAGGTCACGCGGTGGAATGCGTGCGTGAGACAGCGTGCCTTTTCACCCATATCGACGGGGGCGAGAAGCTCAGCACGGTGACCGGGACTGCGCAATCGGCCGCGCCTCTCAGGAAGCCGCTCGGTCTTGCCATCTGCGCCGCTTTCTAGGCGTGCGCGCCGAAGGATTAGAAAAAAGGACCACCGCTACCTTACACAGCCCCTAAATGGCATACGAGCAGATGTTTATATATCCGAGATTTTCGAATTTTACTTTCATTCTTCTTTTGAAATTATCGGTGTTTACTCTTTCGCCTGACAAGGAAATGAACGATATATACGTAAAACGAACATTTCTTTCATGAACCATTCATGCCGAACAATACTGAGACAATACATAGGTGCCGAATGTTCAAAATGTATTCTCTTCCGGGCAGACAACCGACATATATTTCTTGACCTAATTAACTACCAAATCAAGTAACGCAGCCATAGCTTTCATGAGTGTTGTATTTGCTAGCTGATTTAGAAACGACGCAGCGTTTCCTTGACCATAATGACTCGTTAGTGTTTGCATGATGGTTAAATGTAGGGTGACTCTGGAACATTTTTTATTGCATCCTGTGTTTCCTTCATAACAGGAAGTTCTACTCAAAAAACTATTCCTGCCGACAATTCATTCATCGATGTGATCAGAACACAGGACTGTCGGCCTGAGGAAAAAGCGGTGGATGTACAGTTTCTAAACACGATGGGTACTCATTACCGTTAGGTGATCCTAGTCCTTGTGTTGCCTTTGAAACAGAAGTAATCCTATAAGAAAATTTCAGAAGAATCAAGATAAACATTCAAGTGCGTAAGGCAAGCGAGAGTATGCTGTGTTTTAAGGATGTCGTGAATATGACAGTATTTAGCCGTCTAGCCTTCACGAGTAACTCAAAACGGAATCGGCCAGCTGTTCCTTTCTTTGGCGTGTGCACACGTTACGACCGTAAAACTCGCGAATTAAGAAATATGCATATGTGTTTTCAATAGATAGCCCAGCCATACATTTATTCCTACTTGTATCAGTGGGATTGGTTTTAAAACAAAATCTCTAAGAGACACCACCTGCTCTTGGCATGCTTAGCCTATGTTCTTAGCTTAATTATAAAACAAACATTGAAAAGGGAGTCTGCTGAAACTGTACTCTAAGAACATTGAGTTTTCGTATTAGCTGTTAGAAACTGCGAAACAGTTTAAAGCCTCTTCATTCTAGCCCGAAATGGTTCTGTCCTGGCAAATGGTGCTTTCTTTCTTGGTACTACTTCACGCCGCACAGGTAGACTTCCTCATAAAATACATACCAAGTTTATTTTTTCTGCATGTCTAAACTTCCAGCCGTGAAAACGCATGTCTAAGTTCGAAGGTATCATCTCGATGAAAATTTGTGCACTCTGATTTCTTAAAGGAGTAACACACGAACGCATCGGCTTTCAGTTTACTGATGGAGCGGTATCCATAAATTCGGAGGGTAAGTTTACTACAATATTTATATTACTGCATCATCCTTAAAAAAACGGGGGCCATGGTGTTACTTATCAAATAATTGTGATGTTCATATTCTTTCACTTCAGTTTTTTTTATCAATATTAACCTGAGAATTTATACATTACGGAAGGGAAAATACTTATAAACGTTTGCTAGATGTGACCTCAGACAAGACCAGTAGTCGCACAGATAAGAAGAATGAAGAAAAAAAGTGAGAAGTGCAAGAACAATATGTTTGCCGTTTTTCTTTTTTTTTTTTTTCAAGTTCTTGCTGCCTTTCGCTGATTTTATAAATTCATTCTAAGTTTTAAGGAAATTAGCATTTTCATGTTGTGTCAGACTTTTTCTTCCTAAATGGTGATATTCATCGTTTCACGTTTCATGCATGCGATGCTTGCAAGTAGCAAAATATGTATAGCCTCTCAAAAAAAAAGGGCCATTGAAAGCTAGCTATTTCAGTAGTATTATATACATAAGCACCAGATATGCAGGCTGTAAAGAAGTTGAAGCTACCTCGTGGCATTTAGAGAAAACTCACGCGTTGTTTTGTCCGTAAAGAGGGTACTAAACGTCACCTTAAGGACGTATAGGCCAGATTTTACCTGTAAAGTATAAAACAGTTATACTTGTTTCAACATTTTATATTTGAAACCAGTAAGATCTCGATGCGCTTGCTGCGTGCTACCAGTAATTTGCAAATGCTCGTTTTAAGACAGAGTGCGGTCTGGCTGGACCAACTCCAAGAATTGTCAACGGTCTTCTGGCTCTCCGAACGCAACTTCCATGGATGATAAGCTTATATCTGAGCATAAAAGGGACGAAAATATTTAGGCACTGGTATTAAAAAAAAAACACGTTCTTTTAACTCAACTTTTGAGCTGAAATTTTAACTAGTCCTCCGTGTGTTAGCCAGTAGTGAATGTTGCCTGAAGGAAATATAATCAGCATCCTAGGTTTTTGATTCTGAAAAGGGAAATGAGGGCTAGCACACTACTGTTTCACATATTGACTATCCCGGTGCGGCTCTCATGAACCAAGCGGTTCCGGGGTGCCCGCATTCTGCAGCACGCCCTATTTACCAGGGCGTGTGTCCCGTGACCTTTTCTCTACCACCAAAAATGCTCTCCAAAGGGGAGAGGAGGCAGGCGACTCACGCTCCACAGCAGAACTGTTTGGGTTTTAATCCTTTGCACGGTCCTAACTACTTGCGCCGCACCGCATTGGGTAATCGTGTTTGCAAAACTCTGGAAACTGATTCAAATGTTAAATTGAAAAATCTCATCTGTCACGAGGGCTCAGTGGTTAGGGAGGCTGCCTGATAACTCAAAGACGCGGCATAGCTTACCAGCCGCTGCGTCCACTTTTTGGTGTAGGCAAAAAGCAAGGCTTCTTTGCACTGCCCGATGTGAGTTTACGTTAATCAGACCGTTGTCATTTCAGGACTCCTTCACTACAGCGTCCGTTATAACCAGAGTCTCTTTCGGACGTTGAACCCTGTACATCAAACAGTGACAGCCATCTGATAACATCATATACAACCAGCAACTGGTTGTATTATCTATAAAAAAACGGCTCTTGCTTTTATTGCCGAGCTCTACTCTCCTACTCAAGCTTTACTCTCCTTTATTTGTACATCCCCCACTATAGGTATTACTTTCTGAAAAAAAAAAATTGAAAAAAAAACAAACTTTTATACCTGGAACATCGTACTTTGCATATTGCTGACAAGATTCGTACACTGTTTATGAGCGGATATATAGACCATGCTGGAAATTCATGCGTAGCCAGCTGAAAAGTGTTTTAATTAAGAAAGCACTCAAGTAATATTCTTAAATTCAAGATCGTATCTGAAGTCAATGAACAAGGGGGGACGATTTAGATTACGACTGTTCATTCTGTATTTTGACTAAAGCAAAATTCAATCGCCAAATCTCCTCCTGAATGATAAACGCGATTATTAAAGCTCGATTTCTAGGAATATAGGCAAACGTAAATATACGTAGGCACAATAAACGTCTCTAAATCACGAGGAAATGTAAAAGTTAGGGCAAAATGCGTCTTCGTTAGCTTGTTTGCCTTCATTTTTACATATCCTCCTGAGACCCGGAATGCATTGGGTGCACAGATTTTTCTTTAACTTTCAGAATAAGTCAGTATGGTTATGAAGGTGAAAAGTGATAAACGTTTTTTGAATAGCCCTGATAGTATCGGCTCAGTGCGATGTCCAATATATTGGACACTGGGATTCTACCCGTTCTTTTTTCACCAAACGCGTATGTATTTACATGCCGCAAATAATGCTCTCAAACTCGTGTGCAATTTTTTTTTATTAACTTCTAAGGTAAAATGGTGAAAAATAACGTAAAATCGAGCCTTCGTCTGCTCAAAAAAAAAACTTTCGCTTGCTTCTTCACTTTCTGTGGGCAATTTCAAAACACCTTCTGTCCTTTGTAATGCAGAAGAAGAGCGGGCATTTGGTGCAAAAGAACATTGTTTTATATTACAAATTTATAAAATTTTAAATTTATAATTTATGATGCTATAATTTATAAATTTTAATTTTTAATTAAAATTATAAATTATAAAATTATAAACTTGCGTCAGCTGTCTCATCAGACATGTGAGGCCGGTCTGCTACACAACAAATAGAGGCGATTTTGTCCGCAAGCCGCTAAATAGCAACAATACTCGTCTGCTATTCATAACAAGGCCGTGGCAAAAGCGTGATCAAAATGACCGGGTTGAGTCCCAGCGTCCAACACAGTGGACACGCGAAATCAAAGGACGCATGAATAAAAGTAAGCGCTTGAACAGTTTAAATTTCTTATTCTGCACATTCGTTGTTGTATTACCTTTAAAATAAAATCAAAGATATGCTTTGAAAGCAAGTAGAAATACGAGAAAAAGGACTTACTTCGCCGACAGGTGCCATCAAACGCCGCGCCGCTGAATGTCGCCCTTTTGAAAAGTTTTGGCGGGAATTTGAACAATGCGTTTTCATCTGTGTTGCATAGATGGCGCTAGCAGGTGTCCAATATATTGGTCTGCAGGGTTTTATGAGGATGAATGCCTTGGCATAGGAGTACTGTCTGATTATTTAGTGTCCAATATATTGGACAAATCCCCATAGCCGGGTCTCAGGAGGATATAGTAAGCATATACGGCGTAAACAATTGATTCAGAGTGAAACTTTCTCCTATTTTGCACTTTTAAAATGCCTATCTCGTTCAGAACCTCATAACTAGACCCGACCTGAGAGTGGCTTGTGCGTGCGTGCTTGTTTTTTAGGTGTTTCTAGCGATAAAGATAAACGGCGAATACACAACATGCTCCGGTACTATTTTCACTGAACGCAATATATTAACGGCTGCCCACTGCATAAAGCAGTAAGTACGTTTTTGTTTCTTTTTTCAAATACTCACTCCTTTAAGTAGAACTTACCGGGCTACTTGGTTCATAAACCGTTTCTCTTGTCCTTGTCTCGATAGTGTAGCTTTTTATTGCACTGCTTTAGTTGCGACCTTTTTATGTTATTTTATTATAATCAAAGGAGACAATTTCGCCTGCTAGAATCTGGCAAAGAGGTCGTTCTGCTGCTATGGAAACATCATGTATCAGCGTCATACCAGAGTCGGTATATAGGTTTTTATACAGGCAGAACCGCCATGAAAATGGGCGGAACTCTGATTCCGGGATTTCTTGTGCGACCGGTGGCCCTCTTTTCTGGACAAACCAAAGCGGCACTGGGATAGAAAAAGCACATATATATATACAATAACAGGATTACATTTCAAACAGGCAACAAAAATGAAAAACTGAAACATTCCTCTCACAGGCCTGGATTCAAACTTACTCATGCACCACAGCCCGACTCTCCAAACACTTTTCCATAAAATTTCTTTTTTGTTCCTGGCACGGGAATATACTAGCACTGCCAGGCTTCAAGCGCAATTTTACCGGGTCGCATTCCTCAACCCGTCGTACAGAGTCGCAATAGCATTCAGCTCTCACTTTCTTGACACATCAAACTTCCGGGAGACATATATACGCATTGAATAGTGGCAGCCATGCAGCAGGTCGATCCTGCGCATCATATACCGACCCCTCCTCCCCGCACCATAGCACACTGTTTTCTGAACAGACTTCATTCAATTAACGCGGTTGTTATGCTTGGCGATCTGTCATGCAGCTCTTCCATTAGCTTAACAGTTCCTTGAGCAGAAAAAAAAAGACGAATCACATAGAACCTTACAATATTCCACACTATTCAAAACCATAGGGCGTCGGAATAATGCCTTATGTGAGGATCCATTGAAGAAATGACCCCCGCCCCCCCCCCCCCCCACAAAAAAAAAAAAAACACGGCATTCGGCATCACACAAAGAAATCCTGTTTAGCTCTTGGTTGCTGACAAAACCGGCAGTCAACTTTCCACGACACAAAGGCCCTTTTGCACAAAGCCACGTTTTGACAAGCAAGGTAGACATATGAAATCTAGAAAAAAAAGTCAGTGCAGCCGATGCAAAAACAAAAATCCGTTTCACTGCTTTAGTGCACTGTTGTTTAAAAAGGACAGATAAGGCTGTCAATACTGTACACGAAATAACTTCCCAATTCGAACTTTCGTCATCTACTTTCTGGATAGAATGTATAGGTATTCCAAGAAAAATCGCACAATGAGGATATGAAATGTGTCGGCGACTTCTTTTAGAAAACCCCATAAAGGCCCCACATTCCTATTACCACATGGCGAATCAAAATATGAAAATAGAGAGTTAATAGACTGGTAAACATAGCTAGCTATGATAAAGGGATGGATTGTTGTTTTAAAAAAGAAAAGCCTTGAAATGAGCTGGTGAAGAAACAAGTGCTGAGGACCAGATCCACAGACTCCAGAGAGAGAAACAAATTGTTCAGATGCATAGGCTCGAATTGAGAGCTCCACACAAAAGTGGCAAGAACTCTGCGCATCACCTGTATTTCTTCCCTTGCACAATGCAACATCGGCACGAAATAGACAACGTTCATAACAAAGAAGGCATTGCAAACCTGTGATTGTGCAAACCGATAGAGCGCCACATCAAAGTTGTGTTTGTCTTCTAAACGACGAGATCTGCGAATCCATGCGAGGCCCACTATTGCGATACTAATCTTAAGGAACTGTCAAATACTTCAAGTTTTCAGAGTCCCATCTGATTCCACCTAGCCAGGACCATTTTGATTAAAACAAAAAGCACCCGATCTCTTACAGAACTGCTTTGTTACACGCAAAGCCTGAGCCACAATCTTTTTATCGGAATAGAGAAGAACAATGTCGCAGCATAAGCCAAAATCTTGATTTCATATCGCAATAGCAAGAAGCCACGAATTGCTGTGTTCTTATTGGCACTACGACATAAGGGTGCGAGGTATAACGCGAATAACCAAGGCGAGGGCGGGTAGCTCTGTAGAACAGATTATTTAAGTGAAATAGGTTTGGTAATATCTAAATTGACAGTCAGTCTTGTAGTAGCCATTTTATAATTTATTGCATTTAAGCAAGACATCATCAATGTTTTCACTACCCTATACAGCAAACAAAAACCACGGCACACCATATTTGAAGCTTTTGCCAAATATATCCGAATAAAGGCTACTGAGTAACCTCGTGTGCCACTGTCTCTAACACGAAACGTGCGAAATGGACATGGTTTTCGATAATAATGCCCTTGATCCCGCCCACTTCGTGTGGGCGTAGAAAATCTAATGCCGCAAGCTACAGACGAGAAGAAAGAACTTTCGTAAATCTTATAATCCAAGGATATCGGATGATGCCCTTCAACAGTTTCAACCTATCTTCGTAGGTGCTTATCGGAATTAGTATAGCGTCACCAGTGTAGAACGGAGGAGGCAGAAGCCCGTGGCACTGAAAACTTCCGATAATGCAGCTTCTATAAGATAGCAATAAACGCATTATAGAACTCATTACTTTGAAGGGCCGGAAGACTTCTGACACTATAGTGAAGGAAGAAATTTCTGAGTTGAACTCATCTAATGTAAAAACGAGGAAACGTTGTGCTATCGCCATCTATGAACCGGCAACGGCATCAACCGTTTCATTCTTTCTTTCCTTCTTTCCCCTCACCCCTCTGACTTTATAATACTCCTTGATCTGGAAATAAACCATCGTACTTTTGGCCGGGCTACGCTGTCAGATGCATCCCTCGGGGGCGGCGTTCCCATTGACTACGCCTTTCCAACAGTGGCGTTCCCATTGACTGCGCCTTTCCAACAGTGGCGACGAGGCTGAAGCAAGGATATCGGGCCCAGGACAGCGCCAGACATGGGTCACAAGCTACCGGACATCGATGAGGAAAAAGATAAGTGGCAAGCTTACCTGGTGAAAGTAGAAGCGTACTTTGAGGCCAATGAAATCTCAGCTGATGCAAAGAAGAGGGCTTTACTAGTAGCCGCCCTTGAGATGAAGACCGTTCAAGTTTTATGCAGTAAAGTAGCGCCAGCAAAATCAAGTTCGTTGAGCTACGACAAGGTAGTCGAGACCTTGAACAGCTACTATGATCCTACACCAAACGAAATAGCAGAAAGTTTTAAGTTCTTCAACCGCTATCAGAAAGAAGAAGAATTCGTGCAGGAATTTATTGTCGCTATACGACAAATAGCACAGAACTGCAATTTTTCGTCTATGCTAGACAGAATGATCAGAGACCGCATCGTGTGTGGCGTCCGATCAAAGAGTTTACAAAAGCAGCTTTTGGCAATAAAAGACCTGTCGCTAAAAGAAGCAGAGGCTCTAGCACTAGCTGCAGAAAGCGCCGAACTAGATTCGCGAGGCATAACCGGCGAGGCTCGGGATCCAAACGTGTTCAAGATAACTCATCGGCGCCAATCAAAGATATGAACGCAACAGCGAACGCAATGCCAGTGCTGCGGTAACTACGGCCACAAGACTGCAGTATGTCGCTTTAACAGACGGCAATGTTTCAAATGCAGACGATACGGGCATCTAGCGAAGATGTGCTCAGCGGCTGACAGCGTTAACAGAACTGGTACCATGGAAGCACAGAAGCGGCAGGAATCGGAAGACAGTGATAGCAGTACATCGCAGATATGGTCCCTCCGTACGGCGGCGCAGACGCTGCTACCGCACATTCACGAAACATTCACATGGAACGGCGTTGACCTAAAAATGGACATTGATACTGGATCCCCTGTCTGCGTCATTTCAAAAGCTATTTATGACAAACATCGCAATGAATGGCCTCCGCTCGCGAAATCGCCGATAAAGATATCGTGCTATCTCGGAAAGCTACCAGTGCTGGGCGTCATGAACATGGACGTGCGTTATCAAGCAACTACAGTGGAATGCAATCTGGTGGTGTTAAACTGCAGAGGCCCCAGTCTTTGTGGCCGGGATTTATTGCAGAAACTGAAGGACACCGGAATGACTCTCCTGCACGTAAAGGCGCAGACTAACGTGGCCAGCATGGTTCCGCCAGCTGCCCATCAACCTGCCGGGGAAATTCTGAACAGCTATGCTGACCTTTTCGGCGAGGGCACAGGACTCTTGAAAGGCCCGCCAGCACGGATTCATCTCAATAGCGGAGCAACCCCCAAGTTTTTCAAGGCAAGGAAGGTTCCTTTTGCGTACAAAGAAAAAGTTTCACAGGAGTTGGATAGGCTTACGGAAGCAGGGCCTGTACCATATTCGGAATTGGCCACACCAATTGTTCCCGTCTTGAAGAAGGACGGCTCAGTGCGCCTTTGCGGAGATTTTAAAGCCACACTAAATCCTGTGTGTGAGATTGAGCAATACCCGCTACCAGTTATTGACGACATGTTTGCCAATTTAGCGGGAGGAGAACGGTTCAGTGTGCTAGACCTGCGAGACGCCTATAGCCAGGTAGCGTTGGACGAGGAGTCGCGGAAACTGGCCCTCATCAACACTCAAAAAGGGCTATACTGCTACAATCGGCTACCATTTGGAATCTCTTCTGCGCCAGCAATCTTTCAGCGGAAAATTGAATCCGTGCTCCAAGGGTTAACCGGCGCGCAGGTCTATCTTGACGATGTGCTGATAGCTGACAAGAGCCAAGATGACTCAAACCTGAAAGCAGTACTGCAACGCTTCAGGGAAAATGGCATTAAGCTGCGCGCTGACAAATGTCGCTTCGCCGAGCAAGCAGTAACATATCTCGGTCACCGCATTGATAAAAACGGGTTGTACCCGGTTGAAAAGAACATCGACGCTATCAGACTAGCCCCTTCTCCGCGTAATGTTACAGAGTTGCGTGCCTTTCTTGGGTTCATCACCTTCTACCATAAATTTCTCCCTAACCTGTCCACCTTACTTGCGCCTTTGTATAAGCTACTGACGAAATGAGCCAGGTGGATGTGGAGCGATAAAGAACAAGCAGCATTCGAACTGTCGAAAAAGGCTCTTTGCGCAGCCCCTGTGTTGACATATTTCAATCCGAAGCTCAAACCACTTTTGGAATGCGATGCCTCACCTCACGGTGTGGGAGCGGCACTTTTCCATCGCATTAAAGGGGAAATGAGGCCCATCGGATTTCGGTCCGGGGCCTTAACTTCGGCCGAAAAGAAGTATTCTCAGATCTAACGGGAAGCGTTGGCTCTCGTTTTTGGTGTTTCACGTTTCCGAGACTACCTCCTTGGCCGGGAGTTCACCCTGGTGACGGATCATCGGCCACTGCTCGGCCTTCTACGAATGGATCGTCAGACCCCCATCATGGCCGCCGCGAGAATACAAAGATGGGCTCTTCTGTTGGGTGCGTACAAATACAAGCTGCTTTGCAAATCCGGAGAAATGATGGTTAACGCGGACACCCTAAGCCGTTTACCTCAAACCTTGCAGGAAACGGAGACCGCACCGGAAGGAGACGCAGAGTTTGTCCTCGCCATCGACCAGTGGGACCAGTCGGCCATCACTATAGACGAATTGCGGTCACTCACAGAAACGGACGTGGTACTAGCACTTGTGCGCAGGTACGTCCGGGAGGGTTGGCCCAAAGCATGTTGCTCCGGTAACACGGAGATGTTGCATTACTACAAAAAGCGACATGAATTATCTGTTCAGGATGGCCTCCTACTGTGGGGACATCGTGTAGTAGTCCCCAAACAGGCGCACGGTAGACTGCTGATCATATTGCACGAAGCCCATCAGGGCGTCTGCACCATGAAGAAGGTAGCACGGTCTAAATTTTGGTGGCCGGAGATCGACCGGGACATTAGCCGAATAGCCGATGAATGCAGAAACTGTGTCCAGGCTTTACCAATGCCTCCAGCACGTGAACCAGTAAACTGGCCAGCTACAAAAGAAAAATGGTCCCGATTTCACCTCGATTTCGCTGGACCTATCAGGGACAAAATGTTGCTGATCGTGGTTGATTCCCACAGCAAATGGATCGAGGCCATTCCACTCTCGAGTGCAACGTCAAGCAGCACGGTTAACGCGCTGCGTACGCTCTTCAGCCAGTTCGGACTACCGCGCACTGTAGTAACTGATAACGGCACGCCCTTTACCGGGTCGGATTTCGCCGAATTCATGAACAGGAATGGCATTGCCCACATTCGAACACCGCCCTACCACCCACAAAGCAATGGGCTGGTAGAACGCGCGGTCAGAACGGTTAAGGATGGGTGACAGAAGATGCCTGGCGTGGATCTCTCAACCGCACTCGCACGAGTTTTGTGTCCATACCGGAATGCCCCAAGGCAGTCGAGCCTATCACCTTCAAAGTTACTATTAGGTTATCGACTACGCACCAGACTTGACATTTGTTTTCCTCTCCGGAACAAACCTGTCCAGAGCAGAGCAGCTACACCAGAGCGGGAGTTTAGCTCCGGGGGACCCTGTACTAGTCCGTAACTACGGTGTTCGTGACAAGTGGACACCCGGAAAGGTGAAGTCAACAACAGGAGCTCGACTAGTCACCGTCAAGACTGAGGATAATGTGGTGGTCCGTCGTCATGCTGATCAAATCCGCAAGCTTAACGTCGAGGGATGCACACTCACGGGTACAGACAGTCCAGCAGCAGAACCAGTGGACCACCCGCTGGCTATTCAGAACAACGCATCCACGTCAGAGCCCGCAGACCCTGCTCCCCAAGAGACACAGCTGCGTAGGTCTACCCTGGTCAAGGAACCTGTGGATCGCTATGGTTATTAGGAGGAAGGGATGCTATCGCCATCTATGAACCGGCAACGGCACCAACCTTTTCATTCTTTCTTTCCTTCTTTCCTCTCACCCCTCTGACTATATAATACCCCTTGATCTGGAAATGGAAGAACTGGATGATCTGGAAGAAAGCCTGGCTCCGCTGGACAGGCCGCCATTGGAAACTGACCCTGGCAACGTTTAATGCTAGAACCCTAGCTAGTGAAGCTAGCTTAGCAGTGCTGTTAGAGGAACTAGAGGGCACAAAATGGGATGTCATAGGGCTTAGTGAGGTTAGGAGGCCGAATGCGGCATATAATGTACTGAAGGATGGGCATGTACTGTGTTATCGAGGCTTACCAGAGAGGCGACAACTAGGAGTAGGTTTCCTTGTCAATAAGTATATAGCGGGTAATATAGATGAATTCTATAGTATTAATGAGAGGGTTGCAGGCATCGTAATTAGGCTTAATAAGCGGTATAAACTGAAGGTTGTACAGGCCTATGCACCTACATGTAGTTATGATGACCAGGCAGTTGAAAGCTTCTATGAAGATGTAGAATCGGCAATGCGAAAAGTAAAGACGCAGTATACTGTACTAATGGGCGATTTCAATGCCAAGGTAGGGAAAAAACAGGCAGGAGACAAGGCAGTAGGTGACTATGGCATTGGTTCTAGGAATAGCAGGGGGGAGTTACTAGTTCAGTTCGCAGAGCGCAATAAATACGAATCATGAATACCTTCTTCAGCAAACGGAAGAACCGGAAATGGACATGGAAAAGTCCTAACGGAGAGACTAAAAATGAAATCGACTTCATAATGTGTTCAACCCCCGCCATTATGCAAGATGTAGAGGTAATCGGGAAAGTGCGATGTAGTGACCACAGGATGGTGAGGTCCCGAATTAGCCTAAATCTGAAGAAGGAACGCAACAGATTGGTAAGAAAGAAACCCATCAACGAATTAGCTGTGAGGGGGAGGGCAGAAGAATTCAGGATCTCGCTACAGAATAGGTTTTCAGCTCTAACTGAGGATGGCGGCATTACCCTAGAGGCAAGGAACAATAATTTCAGAGATATCATTACTGAGTGCGCGGTAGAAGTAGGCGGTAGGATAGTTAGAGAGGATACCGGCAAGCTGTCTAAGGCGACGAAAGATTTGATTAAGAAACACCAGAGTATGAAAGCTTCGAATCCAACAGACCAGATCGAATTGGCCGAGATATCAAAGCTAGTCAATAAGCGCAAGGTGGCCGATATAAGGAAGTATAACATGGAGAAAATTGAGCATGGTGTAAAGAACGGGGGAAGCTTTAAAGCGGTAAAGAAGAAATTGGGCATAGGCAAAAACCAGATGTATGCGATAAGGGACAAGGCGGGCAACGTCATCACTAATATGGAAAAGATAGTCAAAGTAGCCGAGGAGTTCTATACAGATCTCTACAGTAGCCAAAGTAGTCAGGACCGTAATGAGATTGCCGGTAGGGAAAAACAGTCAGACGTTCCACCAGTGACGAAGGACGAGGTCAAGAAAGCACTAGAAACTATGAAAAGGGGGAAATCAGCTGGAGAGGATCAGATAACTACAGACTTGCTGAAGGACGGGGGGGATATCGTGCTAGAAAAACTGGCCACCCTGTATACGCAGTGCCTGGTGTCATCGACGGTACCGGAACCATGGAAGAATGCAAACATTATCCTCATTCACAAGAAAGGGGACTCTAAGGACCGTAAAAATTATAGACCAATCAGCTTACTGTCTGTTACGTATAAAGTATTTACTAAGGTAATCGCTAATAGAACCAGGGCAACCTTAGACTGCAATCAAGCAAAGGATCAAGCAGGTTTTCGGAAATGGTACTTTACTATCGATCATATCCATACCATCAATCAGGTGATAGAAAATTGCTCGGAATATAACCAGCCTTTAACATAGCATTCATTGATTACGAAAAAGCATTTGACTCAGTTGAAACCTCGGCGGTGATGCAGGCATTGCGAAATCAGGGGGTTGTGGTATAATGAGGGGGACGGTCTTCCGCCCCGCTCCTAACTCCGCAGGTGCTGCGTCCTCGCTGGCGACCCGCGGAGGGAACAAAGGGGACAAAGGACGGGCACGACACATCGTTACTACTCGAATGCTATTTATTGCACTTGCAAATAATACAGAGCATGCCGGCTAGCTATACATCAACAAGGTTTTCCTTGGAAGGGCAAGGCTACGTAAGAAGGGCTTTTGACTCACCGGCTGGGGAATGGGGGGTGCGATTTCGGCGGCGGACATTTGAACGCGCCCGGAATATGGCGGCCGGGATCTCCCGGGCGCGCCGCATTCTTCGGACGAAGCCATACCACGGCGTTTGCTGGGAGGCGGCGAGAGCGTGCGGTATTTACCGGCCGCTTCGCCGTCGGGAACCAGAAGATGGGCGGTCGTGCACGACGGGTCCTCCCGTGTGCGCAGCGTGCTCCGTGCACGCTATCCCCCGGCATTTGCCGGGAGAGGCGGCGGGAGACGACCGCTCTCGCTGCCGGCTGGATCCAGAATCTCTCTCATCTTCTCGCGGGAACCCGCGTAGACCTCTTGGCGGCGCACCCCTCGCTGGTCTCCTTCCCCCAAGGGGAGGTATTTACCTCCTCTCCCAGCCGGCGCTGCCATGAAGCTCGTTGGGGTGGTTGTGGTCGGTGGCGGCGAAGGGGCAGGAAACTGGTTTTCCACATCCCTCCCTCCTTAAATGTTCACCCATGGTTGTCGAGAGCCGCTCCTTGGACGCCATCCGCGAGGTAAACACCAGGCTTAGCAGGGCGATCCAAACGTTGGTGTCATCCGACGAGCAGCAAGGTGAAGGGGCCCCCCTGTCCATCGGCAGGTCCCAGAAGCCAGCATGACGGGAGGGTGTTGTTCCCGCTGACGCGCCTTTGTTGGCAGGTAGGGGTTGGCCTCCTCTCCCGTCAAGCCGGACTGGTTCCGTGAGACTCCGAGCTTCGGTGATTCACGGCCACAGGGCAGCAGGCAGGAACGTAAACAATGGCGGCAGGTCCAGGCGGTTTCACTTGATATCTGCACAACCCTCCGGATCTCCAAAAAGGTTGAATAAATTGAGCAAAATGACCATTTGGTAAAATGCGGGCCAATGCGAGTGCCAAACAATTTTATCCGGCACCGCACTGCGTTCCGTTAATCCGAACGAAGCACGGGCATCCGCGGTTCGTTTGCCGGCATAATAATCTGGTTCCACAAAATTTCAGATTCTCCTTCTCAGCCCTAAAATACCAAGTTCATTTGAACGAAGTTAGCTTTCTCTAATCCAGCGAGATGTTTGGCTACAGCGAGGTCAATATAGAACAAGCAAACCGCATTTGCGCATGCTGTATGCCACGGTTAGCCTGTCCTCCGATGTGCGGCAGGCAGCTCCCAAAAAGAGCCTTAAGCCTACTCGCTCTAGCGCTAAGGACAATAGCTAGAACGCAGCGCCGCGAGGATGTGCATCTCCGCCAAGGAACCCAGGGTGGCCCTACTCGCTCGCTGCCATCCAAAGGCAACTTCTGAGCGAACGGCGCCCACCGCGTTCAGCGGTGTCGGAGCGCCCCGGTGCTTTCCGGCAATCACGGCTGCAATACCAGTCAGCCGATTGCGGCACCTGGCTCCCAGAGCCGAAGAGACAGAAGAGGAAATATTTACAACTATATACAAGAAAAGTAGGGCCACCGTCCCGGCTGAGGCACTCACTCGCTTCCGGCGTGCTGTTCTCCGTGGACGGCTCAATCTCGTGCTCCATGTACGGACCTCGTGGCTGTACCTCTCAAAGGCCTCGGAAGTCGGCACACACAAACACACACGCACACACACACTCACAAATAAAAATGCTCCACACACATAAACACACGCACACACACACAAATACACGCACGACCATTTGTTCTCGCTGCAACTCCTCCCACCTCGCCGTCAAGAAAGCATATTAGCCTTGCTAGCATAGCGATGTCGGGTCAGGCCTAATGTTAAAAGTCCGGGCAGGCACTCCACGCCGCGAGCTGACTATCGCCCTTTGTCCCTAGGGAGGGGTAACTAGCTCAAGTGCTTCTGCACGAGAGAACCACGTTGATGCGCCATTGTGGGGGTATGAGGGGGACGGTCTTCCGCCCCGCTCCTAACTCCGCAGGTGCTGCGTCCTCGCTGGCGACCCGCGGAGGGAACAAAGGGGACAAAGGACGGGCACGCCACATCGTTACTACTCGAATGATATTTATTGCACTTGAAATAATACAGAGCATGCCGGCTAGCTATACATCAACATGGTTTTCCTTGGAAGGGCAAGACTACGTAAGAAGGGCTTTTGACTCACCGGCTGGGGAAGGGGGGGTGCGATTTCGGCGGCGGACATTTGAACGCGCCGGGAATATGGCGGCCGGGATCTCCCGGGCGCGCCGCATTCTTCGGACGAAGCCATACCACGGCGTTTGCTGGGAGGCGGCGAGAGCGTGCGGTATTTACCGGTCGCTTCGCCGTCGGGAACCAGAAGATGGGCGGTCGTGCACGACGGGTCCTCCCGTGTGCGCAGCGTACTCCGTGCACGCTATCCCCCGGCATTTGCCGGGAGAGGCGGCGGGAGACGACCGCTCTCGCTGCCGGCTGGATCCAGAATCTCTCTCGTCTTCTTGCGGGAACCCGCGTAGACCTCTTGGCGGCGCACCCCTCGCTGGTCTCCTTCCCCCAAGGGGAGGTATTTACCTCCTCTCCCAGCCGGCGCTGCCATGAAGCTCGTTGGGGTGGTTGTGGTCGGTCGCGGCGAAGGGGCAGGAAACTGGTTTTCCACAGGGTAGACGAGCCGTACGTGAAAGTGCTGGAAGATATATATAGTGGCTGCACTGCAACCATAGTTCTGCATAAAGAAAGTAACAAAATTCCCATAAAGAAAGGTCTTAGGCAAGGAGGCACAATCTCCCCAGTACTATTCACAGCTTGTTTAGAGGAAGTATTCAGAGACTTGGAATGGGAGCAGTTAGGGATAAGGGTAGATGGAGAATACCTCAGTAATCTGCGATTTGCTGATGACATTGCCTTGCTAAGCAACTCGGGGGATGAACTGCAAATAGTGATTGATGACCTAGACAGGAAAAGTTGAAAGGTAGGCTTGAAAATCAATATGCAGAAGACTAAGGTAATGTTCAACAGCCTCGGGAAGGAACAGCAGTTTACATTAGGTAGCGAAATACTGGAAGTAGTAGGCGAATATGTCTACTTAGGACAGGTAGTAACCGCAGATCCGGACCATGAAAAGGAAATAACTAGAAGAATAAGATTGGGATGGAGCGCATTTGGCAAGCACTCGCAGATTATGACTAGTAGCTTACCGGTATCGCTCAAGAGGAAAGTATACAACAGTTGCATCTTGCCGGTACTCACCTATGGGGCTGAAACGTGGAGGCTAACCAAGAGAGTTCTACTAAGGTTGAGGACAACCCAGAGGGCTATGGAACGAAAAATGGTAGGGATAAAATTAAGAGATAGAAAGCGTGCAGGGTGGGTCAGAGAAATAACTCAAGTTACCGACATTCTAGTAGAAATTAAGAAGAAATGGGCATGGGCAGGACATGCAGTGCGAAGAGGGGATAACCGATGGTCGCTGAGGGTAACAAACTGGATTCCAAGGGGAGGAAAGCGTAGCAGGGGGCGGCAGAAAGTTAGTTGGGCGGATGAGATTGAGAAGTTCGCAGGGGTCAAGTGGATGCAGCTAGCACAGAACCGGGTTAAGTGGAGAAATATGGGAGAGGCCTTCGCCCTGCAGTGGGTATAATCAGGCTGATGATGATGATGATGATGATGATGATGATGATGATGATGATCTGGAAATAAACCGTCGTACTTTTGGCCGGGCTACGCTGTCAGATGCATCACTCGGGGGCGGCGTTCCCATTGACTACGCCTTTCCAACAGTGGCGTTCCCATTGACTGCGCCTTTCCAACACGTTGCTTTTAAGTGACTGAAATCAGACCCATATGTCGCGTTACTACTACTGCCACTAAAACGCACACATAATAATAAAAAAAAAACATCAAAGACGTCTTTCCTGTCCTCTTCCAGTGCCCGACTACACACGATCTGTGTTGCGGCGGGCACATTCCGTATTGTGAATGGATATTAGGTGAGATACATAATTTTGAACAATCTCTGCATGGTGTGTGTTCATACAGGAATATACACTAGACATCTAGATTCGAATAATGTGTTCTAAGCAATGTATGAAGAATGACACTACTTATTGGGCTCTCTAAGACTCAGTCGAATATTGACATTTTATGTTCTACGTGAATTTCCGCGCCATCATGCATGCTTGACACACAAATTTCGTTTAAACGAGGCTTTCATGCGCTGGTGCTTGCGTTTAGTTTGACAGGCGGACTCCCCAGAAGGTTCAACTTGTGGAATCCCTGAGACTGTGGATCATACATTATTGGTGTGCCCAGTGTATGCGCGAGAAAGAAATGTACTAGCCGTTTCCTTCCAGCCTCTTATGAAAGAACTGCTGCTTGGCGCTTGGCAGGACAATAGGAAAGGTGTCCAAACAGTGCCGACTGTCTGCTGTTTTTTGTGCGCCACCAGACTTTATTCGCTCTTGTAAAGCAAGTGGCTGTGCCTGTATATATTTCACATGCTTTCTCCCACATAGTCACCCATCATGATCCTTATTCTTCTCACCTTGGCCTTCCCCAGCATAGAGTAGCAGGCCAAATTT
Source organism: Amblyomma maculatum (assembly GCF_055883805.1). Taxonomy (NCBI): domain Eukaryota; kingdom Metazoa; phylum Arthropoda; class Arachnida; order Ixodida; family Ixodidae; genus Amblyomma; species Amblyomma maculatum. Next base: position 134,294,210 of record NC_139354.1, read on the forward strand.
TCCACTCCGGCAAACCTTTCTGCCTTTCCATTCAATAAAATCCTCGATTTTTCTTCTCCAGCCCCGGTGTATATGCAAGCTTAATTACCTTGTTTATATTGAAAATTTTCAGCACGCTGTAGCTGCTTGCGGTAGATACGCGGGCACGTCCAGATCTCTCAGCGTTTCAGAAATGGGATCGTATTAAAGAGGGAGTTAAGAATCTTGCAACTGGAACATCCACACGGATTACATTAATAAATATTCAGTTGAAGAGCACCTTGAAGGAATGGCATTAGTTGGACGGAATTGTTCCGGGATCGAGTCTTTATTTACTGACTTATTTTATTTAAAATACTGCCAGTCTTCTGCCAAGACCATAGCAGGGAGCTATTAGTGCAGTAAAAGGAGAGAAGCTATACATACAGGTATTCTGCATGGTCAGCACAACAAGGTATAAAAATAGACATATGCGAAAACTGACAACATTATCTGCGCTAAAAGGACAGAAAAAAAATCAGCAATGAAAAGCATAACTTCACGATGCAGCACACATAGCGTAAATGCTAACATTGTACAGGTAATCGTTATCCTATCAGTATGTAGCAAGTACTGCAAGGTACAGCTATCGCACCACTCGGGTACGGGTATCAGCATCACTAACATGAACCCACTAAACGTTCTACTTCCAGAAATGAAGATAGAGATTGTGCACTGGTAATGAAGCGATCTAAGCGATTCCATTCACTGATTACGAGAGGAAAGAAACAATGGTTGAACGTATTATTGTGACAGAGTTACCCGGTTAGTGTGTACGAGTGTTTGTGTCGAGATGGTTATGATTGCGACGAGGTAAAATACTTTTCAAATCTATTTTGTAGCGGTTATGTAAAAATTTTCAGAGATCACTGCAGAATTTGCACTGGAGAAATGCGTTAGCCTAAGTGTTGCTGTGTTGTCCATGAGATGTGTCAGCGGGATTCCGCGAGTGATAGACACCGGACCTTTCTTTCACTGTGAACAACTTAATTGTCTGTAATAAATTAACTAATCAACGCGCACCAACAATTATGTCACTTGGCCATGTTTCTTTGATGCGCTATCCGAAGGGACCAATTTTATTTCGGGATTCCAAAATAGTTCCTCTTCCGCCCCTAGTGAAAAATCCAGAATTGCGACAAACGGGTTTTAACCGGTCCTGTATTATCCCGTAAAATTTCATACCGGTGTGACCAGTGCTTAATGAAGCTTAAACGGGTTTATATCGGTAGGCCATGTCCGGTATGAATCTCAATCCGAACGTTCCCGCCCGGTATGGAGGAAATACAGGGCAGACCATTTCCAATATGTATCTCATAACTGACATCCCAGTCCGGTATGGATATGAAACAGGGCGGCCCAGTCCTGTATTGAGCCACTATTGAGTCCTGTATACAGGACACGTCATGTCCGGTTTAACAAGCCCGATATGAATGAAACTGATACGGGACAGAGTATTTCCGCTTCTCAAGACAATTCGGGCGGATCGTGAAGCTCAACCAGGATCACCACGTCGGAACATGCCTTCGCGCGAAATAAGCATGAAACCATAAATATTATACGTCACAACGTTTCTGTGTATGTCGAGTACGCGTTGTTTCGCAAATACCTAGAAGGTATGAAGCCGTGGGTGTGTGCGCTAGCAAGTACATAAACGCATCGCATTTTGCTTTTGCGTGTGCAACAGTCGCTGCAGCTTGTACGATCTTGCGGTGCATCTTCACATCTGCGACTGAAGATCTGACACCTTCAGCGCGAAAGTGCAAGCAAGAACATAGCGTTTCGTTAGCGAGGATAAAATACGCTCGAGAATAAGTGAAACACATCGCTGACCATCGAAATATGGACAGGTTAGCCGGACATCGGGAGTCGCTTCCTCGAGTGTTTACGTATGCAAAACACTTGGTCAGAAGTAAATTCATTGACGTCGCGGCTCCGCTGGCAGCAGGTGAAGCTAAAACAAGCAGTATTACAAGTGTTGGTGCAGCGCATATATCTATATGTAGCAAATATTACATGCGTTCGAAGACGATGACAAAACACACCAGCCCTAGTAAATTGTGACATTCTGAGGTTTTTCTGCCAGAAAGCGATACATTGTATAGATGCGGGACACGGATAACCCTTCGTGATAGCCAGGAAAAAGATGCAGCGTGTTTAAAGGGCGTTCGGTCAATTATGACCACAAATTCTACATTCTACTAAAATACACAAACTACGAAAGAGCAAAGTCGACTACATAAGCAGAAATATAACCACTGCTGCCGTATCCTGTTGTGGTGTAGTTTCAGATTTTACACATATAGAAATAAATTAGGCAATAAAGAAAAAAGAAGTTGTGGTTTAGTGGTTAAAGTGCGTGCTTGCTGGCCAAAAAGACTGCAGTTCGAATTGCATGTAAAATTTTTTCGTTTCAATTTCTCTTTTTTTTTCTTTTTCAAATGTAGTCCCGTTATTTTATAGCTCTGCAGGCTTTTTCCAGCCTGGCATCCAGTTTTGGTTTTCTGAAACAAGGGCCACGGACCATACAGGAATTTCCGAAATGAGAGCTCCGCGCGGTTTCATTTCGATGCAGCCTGTATCAATCAACCAGAACCCGACGAACGCGTCATTTCTGGAACTGATACTGGGCAGAGTATTTGCACTTCTGAACAGAAGCCGGGCTGATCGATGAAGCTCAATCATAATGACCATGCCGGACACGCCAGCGCACTAAATAAGCATGATACCAAACATATTTTACAACTATTCTGTATATAAGGAGCACGCTTCGTTTCACAAATTCCTCGAAAATACGAAACCATTGAAGTGTGCGCTAGAAAGCGTATACGCGCGTCGCGTCGCTTTTGGGCGTACAACAGTCGCTGCAGCTCGTACGATCTTGCGTCCATCTTCATATCTGCGACTGAAGATCTGTCGCCTTCAGCGCGAAAGTGGAAGCACGAACGTATCGTTTCGCTAGCGATGACAAAAAACTGCACGAAAAAAAATAAAGAAACATGACTGGCCATCGAAAGACGCGCAGATAGTCGCACACTGGGCTACGCGTTCTCGAATGTTTGAATATTGGGACCGCTCAGTCTGAAGTGTATTCATCGACGTTGCGGTTCCGCTGGTAGCGCGCGAAGCTAAAACGCCCAGTCTTACAAGTATTAGTGCACCGGATATTTCTGTATGTAGGAAAACTTACAAGCGTTCGTAGACGATGAAAAACACATCAGCACTAGTAAATTATGATATTTTGAGGTTTGCCTGCAATAAAGCGGCGCATTATAAAACTACGGGAGATTTGTAAACCTTCGTGATAGCCTGGAAAGAACTTCAGCGTGTTTAAAGGGCGATCGGTGAATTACGGCCACAAATTCGACAGCCATGGAAAATTTGCGAAGTACGAAAAACGAAAATTAGCTACATATACTATTGAATAATAACCCTCGTTACACAATCTGATTACGAACTATATGACATGTTTTTTCTTATTGGACTTCATAGCTTGTGGAAGACACGCATGTCGGATCGCAACGCTGAACCTGTTGTTCCACCTAGACTCCATTTTAGCAGAATGATGCTTCAACTGAAGCACACTTATGATGAAAATGACTTTCAACCTGATTGGTTTCCGCTGCTGACACGGTGCTTATTTTTGCCTGCCTTTTAAAACGTTGTGTCTTCTGTTGTGTGTCTCAGCAATGGCTAAGAGAATTGTAAAGTCTGTGTACATAATCATTTCTGTATAATAAATACCACGTCAGAACAAAAAAACCCGCCGTGGATTAGTGGGTATGGTGTCCGTCTCAAAACCATGAGCCCCGAGGTTCGATTGCGTAATTTTTGTTTCAATTATTTTTATTTTGTTTATTATTTTAAGTGAAGTCCTGTTAATTTATATTGCTTTATGCTTTTTCCAGCCTGGCGACGCGTTTCTTTCCGGAAACGAGGGCCATCAACCATACAGGCCATTCCGGTATCAGAGCTCTGCGCAGTTTCTTTCCGGACTTTCCAGGGCAGTACTGGAACTTTCAGAAATAGCTTACAATCCTGTATCTCAGAGCCTGTGCAGTAAACCTGTATACAATTTCCTGAACAAATTTTACACAGGCTTTTTCAGTAGGAGCGAGTGACAGACACTTAGCGTTTCCTTTCCTGTAAACCACTTAACTGGCTCTAAGTTTCGATGGAGGCGAAACGAAGAGGCGTCCGTGTGTCGTGCTATGCCAGGGCAAGTTAACGATCTTCCTCCATTCCTTTACGGCGTGGTTGAGGTGTCCACAAAACAAGTGTGGCATACACAACCCCTCTCTTTCTCTGTGGACTATTTCTTATTGTTATTGTCTATAATTAATTAGCTAATAAACCCGATCAATCATTTTGTCGTTTGCACACCTTTCCCTGACGCTCTATTCCATGGTACCATTATTTTTCCGATATTAAAACTAGTTCCTCTTTTACAGCTTCGACAAAGTCATGTCCAAGTGAAATCTGCCTACACATCCATACAATTCTTACACATTAAAACCGAAACCGGAACTTCAGACGTGCTTGCTATGCTCTAGATGATAAAGTAAAAAGGCCGCATGAAGCTCCGTGTAAAGTCAGAGAATCGGTGCCCGCTATTTGTTATGTATTACTCGTAATGCCTTGCCCTAAACAGCTTCTAGTTTTTTATGTTTGGTATTCATTGAGAAAACCAGACTTTATTCGCGTATTCTAAAATTGGACTTACGAGAAGTTTGTATGCTTGAAGTTTAGTGGCTACTAGTGTGATCTCTAGGCGTCTCCTTATAAAAAAAAAGTTTTCATAAAACAGTTGATGTGATGGTAGTGATGTGAGAGTCCCACCTCCCGGTCAGATCACAGCGTGATACCTAGATATTTGTGATGCATAACTTCTGTTAGATCTGCGCCATTCATTGTGCACAAAGTGTGTTACGGTCAAAGCGACAGATTTTTGCATGTTTATTTTCATTTGCAATGTGTTACACCATTCGGTAATTTGTTTGAGGGAGTCATTTATTGACAGGCGATTTTTCGGTGTTAATTGTTTGTAAATAACACAGTCACCTGCAAATAGTTTAATGCTATAATTGATGCTGTTAGTCATGTCATTGATAAAAAGCAGAAAGACGGCCCAAGAATTGATCCTGACACACGCCGGTGTAACGGATGCCGTTTTGGATGCAACATGTTCGAAAACTACAAAATAAAACGATGAGACAAAAAGTCTGTTAACAAGGACAGTTTTCCCCGTCTCTGATGAACGTTTTTAGTTTTGCTAGCAAGTTAATGTGTAATACACTGTCGAAAGCTTTCGAAAAATCGAGCATAATGTCTTTCTGGCTACAGTTAACGCGAAGTACTAGGTCGTATACAACCTAAGATAGTTTACGTAAGCATAGCCCGTGTCGGATTCAGTGCTTATATAGAAGTGTAATATGCGGCCGCTCTAGACAATTTCACGACTGGTTATAAGCTTCGAAAGGATATGTTCTAGAATTTTAAAATGTGTATATGTAAGGGAAAATAGTTCTTCAGCAACTATAGAAAAGCCAACAACAGCCTCTGAACGGCTGTTGCACTGCTGGAAGTAATATATCCTGAAAGTATATTCTAAGTATAAATTGAAAGTATAACTTTCTATCCCCTACCTGAAGTATTAGTAGCAGTTATAGATTGTATTGGGCAGTCAAGGCCTCTGTGTATGCATCGTGTGAAACAATGATAGGATGGAAATAACAAGGAACAGCTGTAAGGAGCAACATATAATAAACTGCATTTCCAAACCTAAAAAACAGTTTACAACCACGTTTGGGACACAGAAGACACCAAAAAAGTTACAAGTTGCCTTGAAAAAATGCGATTTTTTTCGAGGAAAGTGAAATAGTCGAAGTGCTGACACATCTCTCACCAATTTTTCACATAGACAGGTTAGAGATATGTCAGAACTCCGTGTATTTCACTTTCCTCGAATGAAATAGCGTTTTGAAAGGTCACTTGTAGCTTTCCTGATGTCTCTGTGTCCCAAACTAGGGAGTAAACTGTTTTACAGGTTTGGAAATGCAGTTCATTGCATGGTCTTATGTTGCACCCTTACAACTGTTCCTTGTTATTTGCATCCGGCCATTTTCACATTATTCTTCTACCAGGTTTGACTGTTCCTTGTTTTTTTTTTTATTTTGCTATTGTTCTATTACCTTAAAGAGTTCCCTGCCTCTAATGTTCACCTAGACTATTCAGCTCTTCAATACCTTCACGCCACCGTCATTTTTCAATACAGATACAGTATGTTCTATAGCTTTTTTTTTACTTTTTCATCTGCGATGTCGCTACCAGTTACTAAGTCTGATCGTAGCCCTTTTTTTTTTCATATGATTATGCTGGTTTTCTGCGTTCAGCAATGACGAGATGCTTACCCATAAAGTAAAAGAAGACTACACTAGCAGTTCTTTATTTTTTTTACCTTTAATCACGTCTTGTGTGAAAGGTAGCTGTATTTGTATGCCTCGGTTCTTCATGCATATAGCATATGTGCTTTCAAACAGTTGGAAGTTAGCGCCCGTGCTGTCGGTTTTTGTTCCGTCGTCTCTTGTCCTGTTTCATTCAGGCAGTTTTACATTTTACCTCCGATGGGCTAAGTAGCCCGCAAATATATTCTACTTCAGAGCTAGGATGGCCAACGACTATTTGAAGATATCTGACAAAATTGAAATGATATCTACAGGGGCAACTATAGTCGGGGACAACTTTTATGGCTATTTAGTAAAGGCTAGGGACGAGGAGACGGGCTTTTGTGTCCATGCTATGGGGAGGAGATAAATGAAATTTTGGGAATGCAGAGGTGGCGTGTGAAAAAGGAGTAGGACTCCTCACTCCAGAAAAGTAGTTGATGTAAACCGACCGCTATAGGTTACTGCCCTCCAACTGCTCTTTGGGATTCTTGTCCAGGAATGATACCTACCCAACTAGGATTGTGGCCTTCTACAACAGCACGGACAAACTAGACGGCGCCTTTTATCGGGTGGACCGCATGAAGGTTCACCCAGATTTCAACGAAACGACGTTCCACAATGACGTGGCTCTCCTTAGGGTGAGCGAATTTGATTCGTTGCGTTCTTATAGAGTGACATCAGTTAGCTACTATTTTCTTTCCTACACACAACATATTGTCAGGCGGTAGTGACAAGACCGCAGGCACGGAAGAAAAGGCAGTCGCAATAAAACCGAGCTCAACTCTTCATTGGGCTGACTTGCGCCCGCAAAATAAGTAAGCAACTCGGCGGCGGCGATGGCAACATTCGTGGTCGTCGGTAGTCGAACAAAGAATGCTCGTCGCACGCGCCAATGCTCGATTTAAAGGCCGCAGGGAGACATCGAGATAAAGCCGCAGACCATGACTAGCGTGATCTGGAACATTGCAGAAACACACCCGAGTGGCAGGAATCTTCTAGATTCCTCTCGACGCATCTTGCGCGATATTTTCTTTCATAATACACACCACCATAAAGGCGCGATATATATCAGTGTACCGTTTCAGTAGTGATCTCAGGTTTTGATGCGAAAATGAGCTAGGTATTTATAGAGAATATTTTTGTGACACAGCTTGCTTGGTAAAATAAATCGGCTACATAATTTAGTTTTAGTTCTTGACACCAAATTATAATTTCAGAAAAAAAAAGATTTTTGTGGCAGGTTCAACCTGTAAAACGGCTATATATATTTCTTGACACCAAATTATGATTTCAGAAAAAAAAGATTTTTGTGGCAGGTTCAACCTGTAAAACGGCTATATATATTCCTGGTATAAAAGATGAGAAGTTCGATTTTGCACTATAAAGAGAAGAGATGAATGACATCTTTTCTTCATCAAAAGGAAGATATTAGACTTCAAGGTGCAAGAGAAATGTTAACGTGTCTAGGTTCAAAGTAAGGAAATATTCTCAGGAGCCGTGAAGTATCCACTCATTAACTTTTCTTTTAAGAACATAGGGGAGTGTCCAATTTGCCCAAAAATAATGCCGGAATATAAGCTGCTAGCAGACGAAGCCGCTCATTCAGATCTCATACGAAGTTTTAATACGGAATTCTCACAGCGAAAACAATACATCGTTTGCCACACACAAACAAGTGCCCTGGAATGGCCTTTGAGGAGAAAACACAAACCAGAAGTGACAACTAAATGTTTCGGCGTATCTTTATTGTGTCAGTTTCGTCAACTCTGGCCTTCTTCTGGGATGTATCAAGCCACCAATTGAATGGTACGATGAGAGAGATGTCTTTCTTTGCGCAGAAACACATTTTGTGGCCCTCAAGCGCAACCATAAATAACTAACACTAAATATAGAGGCGTCATCAGCATTTACTTTTATTCATGATGAAATGATGTTTTCGTTTGAATATTTTTTGGACTTTATTGGGGCACGAATGATTCAGAATTGTAAGAAAGCGCAGCTTTACACCATGGAAGACCAGTACCAGGAGAATCCAACATGACATGTTTTGTTGCAGTAAGGCATAGAAGCGAAGACCCAACACCGTCGGCGCTAGTATTGCACAGTGCAATATAACATAGAGAAAAGCGAGTGGCAGATTTTCTTTGTCGATTGTTTAATTACTCAATTTTCACATCGTTTATCACTATTGATGATGTACAAGTGGACAAGCAAAGGTACAAGCTGCATTCCTTGCGCTTTTTCCAGACCGCAAAACATTCAGATTTTCGGAATTGCCAATAACTTTTGAGAAGAGCAAGATGTGTTGATGTTTTCTGTTCACACCTCAAGCTCAAATGATACTGGAATTGATTTTGCATGATATTAAGTGTCAGTGCCACTTCGGAAATAGTGTGTCGTTTTGTTTAACGGTAATTACTCTGCTTGCTAAAGGACACAATCTGTGTTCGCGTGGAATACGTTCTGATCTCGTATAGTGGTATAGAGGATATCTGGAAATGTCAATATGCACATGTGCAAAGACGCAAAAATGTTGGGAGAAAAACAACGGTAGCAGCTGTCATAGTTAGTACATAAGAAGAAGCAGTCTCCTGCAGTACGCAAGATAGCGCGACCACGCCTGAGCAGTCACGTGGACAAGGTAAGGACTTCACGCTAGAAGTTATATGAATGTCTTTGTTTGTGGTGTTCTATGACACATGAAGAATTTTTACCGCATGCTTTTACACCTATAACATAACTGCTTTCAGATAACGTGCGCACTTTACTAAAGGACGATGGCAGGGTCGTTCAATGTATTGCCTATACTTCTGTGAAATATACACGTGTGCGATTCTACTCGCAGTTTTAGTGCCTAGAGCACGATACCTATTACAAAAACGCGATAAACATTGGAATTGGGAAACTCCTTCATAACCCCTGCCATCGAAAGCGACCGCCATATTGAAATGCTCGTGTGACGTCACATGAGAAAAAAGCGGTGAAGCGTCATCTGCAATGCAGGCTGTAATATCAAAGGCCATGTTTCGTTTTCTTTGGTGGACGATTGACAAAGTGGGGGTCCCTTATGCAGAAGCGCCTGATGAAGATGTTACTGCACAAAAGCGATATAGAGTAAGGCATACATGTTCTCTTCAGCATAAGGCACGGTCGAAGTCATTGGGTGGCGCGCGGTTATGTTCCTTTGCTTATCAACACAAGGATCTGTCGCATTACACTGTCGGCGACGCTAGGACGACCAAAGGTCGCATGTTGCCACAGGGTGATGTTTTAGACCCCGCAATGCCGACAGAAATGATAAGCAGACGGTTGCTCGATCGATTTGTTCGGCCGAGCGAGAATTTAACACCCGATGAGTTAACGGTCCGAGCAGCTACGCACGCTTCTCTGTAGCTGTTAGAAAAAAAAAGAAATAGCTGGACTTTATAAGTTCCCATTTCACATCAGCAATGACCTTGGCTAGAAATGTCAGTCAGGGCAGAAGTGGTTCCGCGACGATTAGGCTTAGCGCGAGTACGCGGGTCTACGGGGTACGCGGGGGACGGGTCTATAGTTTCGGCGCCTACGAAGCGCTTATTCACACTTTTTAGCGGTTGCATGAGACCATCGAGTGTATTTCTGGCAGTAGTGACCCCAAATCGAGGACAGCTTATATCACAAAGTACGTGCAGACTGAGCGGGAAACATCGTGTGACCCTGTCTGGCGAGGGCACCCGGCAGCTGTCGGCGCCGCTTGTGGGTACCCAGCGGAGGTAAGAGACGTAGAATGCCCATCGCTTCTTGTAGCACTGTTGTAGTTTTTAAACAAATAAATGAGCAACTTGGGTGAAAAGAAATAAAAGTTTTGGTATTGTTAGCTCAGCTTGCATTTTATGCCATGCGTGCGAGCAGCATACTACCAATCATATACAAAAACTCTATGTAAACGCAGTCGTAATCCGCGAACTGGCACAGTCCTGAGAGATTTTAGGGCTTACTTACTAAATATACTAAATGGTGTATATTACAATGAAGCAATAACTAGTCATTTCCTGGACAAGTGCTACAAAAACGCAAGCTAAGGCTCAGGAGTCGGTCGCAGTCGCGCGGCTTCGGTGGAGGCGGGACGGAGATGGCAGCGGCTGAGAAGCTCTTGTACGGTGCGGGCAGGGAAGAGCATTCGAATCGCGTTGGGTTTTGCGATTACGGGACTGAAGCGGCGGCGGCGGCGCATGATTTTGTGCGCTGGCGGCGGCCATACTGAACATAGTTTTGCAAAACATGCTTTACCAGCCGAAAATATTTAAGTTCGACTAACATGCGCATATAACAGCAAGTCAAAACGTACCGCTTCGTTCAAAAGTTTTGCGTATTCCTCTAAAGGTGTGCTCTCGCGTCAACGTATGCTTGTTTAGGCTTTCCTCTTAGTGTTTGGACCTAAAGAGCGACGGGAAATAGCAGCAATCAGAAACACAACGTTAACTTCTCCCCCAATTCATGGTGCACAAGGTGGAAGGAAATTTCGGGCATGTATCTTTTTATATGCAGAAGCGCTTGTTGCCAAAAGAAGCTAGCTCTTATAACGTACGAATATGAATATTCTGAATATGTGCTGAAATAATACAGCATGAGCCCAATGATTCCGGCCTCCTAAACAGCCTCTAGACGGAAGCCGAAAACAAGTCCGAGGATCAGTCAGGATGCGTATTGTGGTGAAAGCTTCCGAAATAAAAAAGAGAATATGCAAATAAAATACTTTTGCTGAATGGAAAAACGTTCGCAACGAACACCGTCCATGCCGTGTATCTCGTTGCGACATCAGCGGTCAGTGGTTTCCAGAGAAGGAAGCTGCTCTGGAATTAAAAAAAAAAATTCATTTTAAAAATGTCTACTGCGCCATAAAAACCTCAAATTTCGAGCAATTATAATTTAACGTGTGTGGAGATATATACAATAATCAGTTTATGCTCGATTGTAAGCTATCATGATCCCTTTAATATTTAGGAGGGCTTTCACGAAGGCACGTTGAGATTATCGCTTCACATTCCTAAATGTGATGGCAGGTTAAACTATGTGTTAAAATGTTTACGTAAAAATAAATGCCGAGAATAGAAAGGTAAATTTTAGAATGCTATTTGTGAATTAACGAAATACATGTGCTACCAAATTGTATCCTTAGTTCAGCTTAAAAGAAGCAATTTCCGATGCCCGCTATCATCCTGTTTATAACTTTCACAAAGTTGTTTGACCGAAAATACTTTTTTTACACCCAGACGGCCATAGACGTCCGACGGACGACCGAGCGTCGTTCATTTTCGGAAGTTTGAAAGTCCGAAGGAAATCCGGTTATATTCGACATACGTACAGGGCCGTTCGACTATCGTTTGTGGTCCGAATCGCGTCCCACGAACGTCCGACGGACAGCCGGAGGCGGACATTCAGAGGTTTCCCGGAACTTGCTTGCAGGGTCCGCTATTGGTTTAAAAACTTGCCGATATCATTCGTGTAAAGCTCAGCAACCATGTTTCATGAAAATTTCAGTCACATACTAGTGCTAAATGCCATTGCCGTGAGAGTAAAGCAGACAACAGAATATGCAACAGATTGAAGTTTCCTGTTGTTTGCTTTAACACAACAAAGCACTGAGCAGCCGTGTGCAAATAAAACTTCCATCCAAGTGGCACATATGCTAGCTGAGCTTTACACAAACCCCCACCTCTGAAAACATGTGAGTGCATATGTATACCAGCATGCGAGCTTGTAAAAACAACACTTTCGATTTTTTAAGCTTTGTTGCAAAAACTGCATGCATAAATAGTCTACACGAAATAAATATTCATGTCAAAGATGCACCCAAAATAGACGGAATGGCATTGTAAAATAATGTACTAGAATAATGTTTTAAACTATCCTTAGCCTTGACAGCTCTTCGCTTGGGGAGGTGGAAGAGGAAAAGGTATTCATTGAAACCTAATATTTAGGAACTAGTGAGATCATCCGAGTCCTCTGTGGGCGGCCTCCGCAGGCCGGGATTCCAGGAGCCGCTACTATCCTGCGCATTCCATTCGCTTGATCAGATGTTGCTGGCCTTGCAGGCCTAAGCTGGAAAGATCAAGTTCGGCTCTTCCTGCAAAAAAGGAGAAAATGAAATTCCAGGTAATCAAATTATCTGTGCTGAACTTTGATTAGACATCGCCAAGGGCAACTGCCAGTTTCCCTCAATCGCCTTTTCCAAATGGCACTGTATGCGTACATCTCCATTCAGAGTGTTCCCATAGCATATAGAAAGGTCATATAACTGCAGCAAAACCCATTCAGAATACCAAAAGATACAAACGCAGTTGGACCAGAAGCTAGCATTTAGTATTACCAAGATACTTTGTGGGGCGAGTTGGTACTTATTCATTAATAATTTAAACAGCGCGAATACGAAGACAAAGGACAAGATAAAAGAAAGCCACTGTACAAACGCTGTTTTCTTCTTTTTCGTTTTCTTTGTTTCGTTTTCTTCATATTTGTTTTTTCTGGGCCTTAGAGTAAAGGGCTTAGACATAGTTGTGAGTCAGTGCTTATACTGTGGCTTTCTTTTATCTTGTCCTCTGTCTTCGTATTCGCGCCGTTCGAATTAATAATGAATAAGCGTTAAGTATTTTAATGTTTTTATGTCGTCGTTTTGAACATGCCACTCTGACCAAAACATAGCATGTTATAAATGTTTGCTGCTATGCGCCCCTAGCAATGCCCAAGACATGGAGTGCACATGCAGGGGAACTAAGCATAAATGATGCTGTATATCAACATAAAGCACAGCCAGAGCATTGCAGTATTACACAGGTACGCACTGGTAGCAGAAACTTGGATTTTGAGTGGCTTAACAGGCAAATTTCTAGAGTGATTGTTCCTGCTCTGAAAAGAAGTGTTGAATAAAAACATAATTTCAATTCTTACCTTTTATTCTGTAAACTTCACAACGTTTCGTCGGTTTTCATGTACCCTTCCTGAAGACACTACATTGGCGTGTCAGGGGTATATCAACATTAACATCTAGGCTACAAGTGTCTAGAAAGCGTCTCCTTAGAGCAGCTGTGACAAAGTAACTTATGTTAGTGTAACTGATATCATGCAAGCTACACCAGCAGAATAAGCGGAATAAAGGTAGATATTTAACATGCGGCTGAAGCCCAAAGTGGAAGCATAGCCCGCTGCAGTGATTGTGCAGTCTTCGTGCTTCTACAAGAGTTAAAAGTAAAGGTATTTGTTTACCCGTAGTGCTATACGTGACATAACCATAGCAAGGCTTACAGTTACACAAAACACAAAACGAAAGCTGACAGCCACAAGCTCCTGGTGTATTACCGGTAGTATACAGCATGGAGGTTAAATTGTTACTGAAATATGGTTCCATAAATTTGGCAAACAGCTGTGCATGTATGTCATGGATTTCTCAACTACGCATCACAAATAATTTATGGTCTGTATAGATGCCGCCAGCTGTTCACAAGAAGCATTGTACCTGATTTAGGGGGAGGATAGTGGCGGCCAGATAAACTGCCCCTGTTCAAGGATGGCCCATAAATTCCCCCTATGTAATATCGAGGACAAAAGTCTGTGGACCACACAAACTACAATCAAAGCGCATAACTTTCGCATCGACCGGTTGTCTCGAACCATACTTGTCGATGTAAAAGTTGAACATTACTTCTTTCACGTGTGCTATAGAAATAAGGTCACAATTCGTTTACATAGCGATTCTAGTCCAAACTCTTCAGACGTACAGGGCAGACTTTCAACCCCGTAGTATAAGCCACCACTTGGGTAAGAGATTAGTAATAGGAAGTGTATAAAAGACATGAGTGCGGTGCGACAGCCATAGCTATAAAAATGGTATTGAAATTGGAGTACTGCCTTACGGCAGGGCCTAGGGCATTACAAAAGGAAGAGTTAGTGCCCGTTGGGCCTCATATGAACGATAAAAAGGGGGATATCACACAGTTTTGTGGAAGATTTGGGAGCCCTTTGCTGCTTTCTTGCAGGATTGGACAAAAGAGCTCACCATCTTCAGAAATGCATGTTATATAAATGAAAATAGTAAATTTACTGCATCTGGCCGCAACAACACGCACTCTGAGAGGAAAATGAACTGAAAACTTTACACAGGAAAGTACATATTTACAACAGGTGAAAAAAACGAGCATGATCTGTGCCGAGGAGGCAAGGGATCAGTATCTAGCTCAGAACAACTTCCCCGGGGCCCAGTTTCATTACCTTCAGGACCCGGCCCACAGTTTTCATCCCCCATTAACAACGAACTCCCAGATGACTGGTTTACAAACATTTGGCATGTCTTTCCATTTTCGTAAAGTTTTCACCCTCTCCCTAAAACAATGCAAAAGAGACAACAAATTCGTCTCGCAACAAGCGGAATTTAGAGAATGAACCTCGAAATGATTGGCTCACTTACTCACTTGCCACGCTCCATGCCTTCACAGTGTTATAAAAACTCTCTCTCGCCCCTAGGAAAGAAAAAGAAATCATATTAAAACACATGAAAACGGAAAGTCACGTGTGCAACCATTGCTTAAAGCTTACATCCTTGGCGGCTCCTTTTACAGGGCAATTATAGGCATCTGAGTCAGTACCAATGCGGAACACATCAGAAGAGCCAAACCGCGTCCTCCCGCTCCGCATCTTTCCGTCACTGTTACACACTTGCCCTGACATCCGTTCAACGCCGCCGTCTCCCACCATTTTGGCATCCAAGGTTGGAATCGGCACCGAGACCCACTGAGTGCGGCTGCACCAAATAATTGTTACTATTATGGGCTCCCAGTCAAGGAAGAGGGCATTACACCCTCAGCCTGGCAGTGTTTGTTCTTTGAACGATATGCCGCCCTTCCAAAAATGGCGATGGTTTCAAAGCTGCGCTGCCTCCGCGCGATGGGCCCAGTCAGCGTACTACAGTGCCATCGGTGTAAATTGTTCGTAACGCCCCTCAAAAAAAGAGCCCGCTGCGTGACGCAGCGACGAGAACAAACTGCCTATCCCCGCGTCTTTGAGCGTAACAGCAAAGTCCTTGGAAGAAGGGACTGCTTTCCCTCTCTGCCTATGATTACATTAAGCCGGACCCTGCTGTAGCTGCCTTTCTGTGCGCGTCTTCCCGACTCCTGCCCGAGGGCAAGTGGAAGACGGCCGCAGCTGGGCGTTGAACAAGTGACCCAAAAAGATTAGATGGTCCTAATGGTGCTTAGCATACCCACCAATTCCTTACAAAAATCATTAAAGGAATTAAAACAACACATCAGATAACGCAACAATGTTTCTAAGTGCGAAGTCTACAACTCCAAGTCATATAAATATGTGTTTATCTCTGCACATCAACTAGACCAAACCAACGTAGAGTAAACTAATAATTCAGTGTCTGGCAACACTTTTAAAAAGGGAAAAAGGCTACAGGGGCCTACGAATATTAGTACCATTTCGCTTTTAAGCTACAATACCATACTTGATGCAAGCTAAAATCTAAGATTCACTCCTGTCCCACCTACAGCAATGGAACACACATCTGACTCAAGTCTGCAGAAAAAGGGCAAGCTAGACTTTTACAGACGCACCCTTGGTCTCGCATTTTTGAGGGTGAAGAATCTGACTTGTCATTAGCATATATATGAATAAGGATCCTATGATACTGAATGCATCTGATTTTCTGGAGTGGCTTTTCTTTGCTGACCACATATGAGATGAGCGTTAATTTATCCAACTTAGCCTAGCTTTATTCTATGAAAAACAGAGCTACAGCAGGTACACAGTCATCCACTCTTAGGCTGAACTCGCCAGTGCGTGGCATGCACTTTTCGACATGCAACTGGTTCGTTCCAGCTGCACACCGTAAGGCAGACAGCGTGAAGTAGCAGCCTCTAGTACCTCTACTGGCACTGGGGTCCCGAACTGGAGCCCCCTTGTGTTTGTCAGGACAGGCCCCCTCAGGGTCAGCTAGTGCGTAACCTCCTATATTTGTATCTGATATAAATGTTTTCCGCCACCACCATCGATATGCAGCTGCGCGTCATACAAAATGTGAAGCAACAGCTCCTGGTCCCTCTACGCATAAGTCACTTTACCTTGATGCGTGCCTGCGCACCGTAATAAAGAGGGAGACGACATGAAGCAGCAGCTCACAGTAACTTTACACAAGAGCCATTGTGTGTCGATGTGCGGGTGCGCATTATCACAAATATACAGACGACATCACACAGCAGCTCCTCGTCCCTCTATGCAGAAGCCACTTTGCCTCGATACGCACCTGCGAACCTGAGCGAAGAGGCAGACAACGTGAAGCTGTAGCTCCTGGGCCCTCCAAGCACAAGCCTCTTAGCCTGTATGTACGGCTGTGCACAGTATTAAAGTGACAGGCGGCATGATGCAGCAGCTCATGGTACCTTTACACATGAGCCATTGTGATTCGATGTGCGGGTGCGCACCATAGCAAATATACAGACAACGTCACAGAGCGGCTCCTGGTCCCTCTATGCATAAGTCACTTTCCTTCGATACGCACCTGCGTACCTGAGCGAAGAGGCAAACTAAATGAAGCAGCAGCTCCTGGGCCCTCCATGCACAAGCCACTTAGCCTCAATGCACGGCTGTGCAAAGTAGTAAAGAGGCAAAGGATGTTAAGCAGCAGGCCCTGGTCCCTCTACACATAAGCCATATTTTACTTCAATGTGCATCTGCACACCGTACAAACGCCCAGATGTGACACAGAAGCTCCTGGTTTCTCTATACATTAACCCCTTTGCCTCGATGAGCGTGTGCACACCGTAGCAAAGAGGCAGATGACGTGAAGCTAGAGCTGCTGGTCCCTCTACGCACAAGACACTTAGCCTTGATGTCCGGCTGTGACAGACACAATGCCATTTCGCAAACTACATGCCAAACATTCCCATTCAAGCCAAAGGTGGACGACCATGTAAACTTAAAATACTAGCTATTTACTTCAAAGGACAATGCCAAAAAGTAACCTGGTGGACAATGTGAAAATAATTTGCTGTGTAAAGATTGTTTAGGCCAGTTCTACATCCTACATGTAAACAAGCTAGAACCATTACTGTCCAAAGGAAGTCCTGTGTGCTTAAATTCATGATGCTTAAACAACTTCAACACTGACAATCATGATTCAATATTAATAATATAGATAATGATACAATACTCACTTTTAGCCATACCAAAGAAATGAGATAGCAAAGGGATGTTGCTGTTTTTTCCCCATGGACGACAGTTCAGCCAAAGGAAGTTTTGTGCATATGCTCAAAGTTATGCTTCATGTTGGCCTGCGAGATCGGCTACAGCAAATGGCATCTGAAACAATTTAATGAAACCACATGCTAGTCTTTAACGAGAAAAGCATTACCATACAGAAGCAGAACACAGATACTTGCACAACACACTAAAAGTATCAATTGCACAACTGCGTGTAAGATGACTAGGTACAGGTTTCTGCTGTAGCGTGCATCATGTGCCCAGTGGCTATCAGAAGCCTTCCATGTGAGCATGATGCCAATGATTCAATTTATGGTTATCACTGTACTAACAAGCATGGGTTTAAAGCTACTTCTATGTGATAATCTAAGAGCATGATAAGAGCTTTCGGTGCGAGACTTAGGCTCAGTATAATGCACTATAAGGTGCTGCATGTCCCTAGTGCAGATTTGGCATTATATAGCTGTCTGTAATTCAAGGAAGTTTTGAGGAGCCTTTGAATATCTGAAAGGACACAGCAATAACAATTTTGGTTTTATCCTACTCTTGCTTAGCTCGTTTTTTTGTTTTTTTTTTAGAACCTGTGACTTGCAGGAACTAACATTATGCCTGATTTGAATAAAACAAGGCGTTGCGGTCACCAGAGCTCAAAGCGCAACTATTTCACGGTGTTGGTATGTCAAATTTGGGCCAGAACAGCGCAGGACAACGGGCCAAGAAAAACACAAGCGCAGGTTTTTTTTTGGTCTCTTACCTCCTTCTTGTCCGGTTGTTCTGCGCTGTTCGGTCACATATGCATAACAAATAGGAGGCGCTGGCATAACCAACATGCCCAAGGTGCTGTCCTGGTTTTTCAAAGCTAAAGGAGAGCACTAAACATTTAGTTATTTAACAGCTACTGCACATCGTACAGCCATTCTTTCTATAAACTGTAGTGCCGTAACACTGAAGAGAAAGACCAGCGGCTGCCCATTAAAACATAACAGCCCTCGCGACGTTTCAACAAGTGCAGGCAAGTCACACGACAAGCTGGAGTGCAAACGTTTTGCCCTATAGTTTTTACAACTCAGCACGCTCCACATGGTTACCCTATTAATTCCTGATTTAAAGTTCAGGCAGGCACTCCTTTATCACAGATAGATAAGTGCGCTGCTTACTGGCGCAGCGTCCAGCAATGCCGAAAACGATGGCCCTCAGACTGGAGGCTGCACTTTAGTTGATCGGTGCGGAGCCACCCTGTCAGTCTCGCCTAAAACACTCGACCGTTCGGCTGCTGTACAGAGCTGTTTCCTTACCCGAAAGCGCACCAAGTTTAAGCAGCACCATTTGTAATGTGTCAGTGCATCGAAAAGTTCCACTAAGGAAACAAAAGTTTGATAAATTACTTACTTTGGATTCGGCGGGTAAACAAAGTGTGCCAGCCGCACCAAGCCACAGTAAAAACAATCCTAGCAGTGCATAACAGCCGTAGGTATTTTTAACTGCGCAGAAAATGCAGAACGCAGAAGCGTGAAGGCATCCTTCATGACAAAACTTAGCAGGTGAATTGGATTGGTTTATTTCAGACTTTTTTTAAGGTAGGTTCGGTTTTATTCTTTTTGAGCTTGCTGCTTTCTGCGTCTACTCAGCCTGCGATTAAAGTTTCACCAAAGCATCATGATTAAAAAAATGTTTTATGGTCATTTAACTTTTCTTCAAAACATTTTGAAGAAACAATTCAAGGATGAAACATGCGGAGGGTAAAAAAAATGTCTTTATTGCAAAGCTTTCTATCGCATCGATTCGCTCTGGCATCATATAATGCAGATTCAACGGCATTAGTGATTTATACGCAGTTCATACGAGCACGACGACTACACACTATATCGCAGCTGCGTAAATGCGCATCCAGTGGCGGAAGTACGACGGCTGTCCGTTAGAAGAACGGATTCGACCATCCGCTTTCCTACGTACGCCAGAACTCCGGCGGGTGTTCGAACTCGGTCGCCGAGTTACGGCCGAGTTCGGTCGTCTGTTATACGTCAATGACCGTCTGGGCGTTTTGCACAAGCGGTAATAAGTTGACATTACTGTATGATCTCACCCTGTACATAGAACTGCGTTGGACACACACTATGTGTAATGTGATACCGAAACACTAAAATGTATGTTGCCCTAGAAGCCTAAAAGTTTAAAATGAAAGCGCATCGCACGCTTGGGCACTGGGTCCCTTTGCAACATTCTGAAAGTCAGCTTTGCTACACAGCAGAAACCCCATCATCATGGCGGCCAAACTTGTTTTGGGGCGGAAGCTGGCTGCAGCGCAGAATACTTCTATGTCAAGCCTGATGTCTTGCACAAACATGGCTAAGATAATTCCTTCGCTATTGAAGACCAGGAGTAGGTAGGTGCGAGGATGAAATATGAGTGGCACTTGCGTGGCACTGGCGTCATGGAGGGGCTCTTAATCTCATAATTGCGGACGCAGCACAAGGCAGAGGGGGGCAGGAAATCGACATGGCCATTATTGTCACAACAAATGTCTCTTTCACTGCACCTAATTTCTGTTCCCAAAGCAGGTTTGGCTGCCATGTTGAAGGGGTTTCTGCTGTGCAGAGAAGTTTACATCGAGAGTTTGGAAAAAGGTCCGTACCAAAGTTTCCGTAGGATAAAAAAAAAATGCATCAGTTGATTCAATGTGCAGCAGTGTAATAACACCCAATGTGATTTAATATTGAAATTGCGCGCGGATTACAAGTCTTAGGGTTTCAAAAGCATCGGTGCTTTTATTTTATGTTTATTTCCACAAGCTTCTCTCCACCCTGTCACAAGGTTTTACTTGGCTGTATGAGCAAAAATGCGGAATTGAAGAGATGCCTATTTGCATGAGGTCTAAGCGCTCTAGGTAAGACTATTAGACAAACGCCGAAGTGTGGTTCGCCACCTTCAACACATAATTGAACTGTTTCGCTTTCCTGCCAAAGCGAAGCCGACATATTAGATGTCTTGAGCAAAAACCCCATTGGAAAAATGAGGGGTCTTAAAAATAACAGAATTAATTTTAACTCCATATCAGTCATAGACTTGCAATGCTTCTCCTTGCAGGTCGCACGGCCTTTCACATTCACCGAGAATACGAAACCAATCTGCATCTCCCTTGACCCTCTCGACATTCTCAAGAAGCACGTTCGTGTGGCAGGGTGGGGTCGCCTCAAACATTGTGAGTGCCTCCGACAAAATCAATTTCGTTGCTCCCCATCATCATGTGATTTATGAATTCCTTAGGAATAACCCAGATAAACATTAGGCATAATGTGCATGATGTTAGGTTGCAAGCTAAGCAACATGAGCTTGTATCGAATCCAATCCAGTTTGCAAGGCTCTGCTCCCATCACAGCAGTCACGTATCTTCGGATAGAAAAAAATGCCTCACTTTCCGGTAAAAAAAAAGCGCAGGTAGATATTGTCTGCTGTTATTTGCATGTACATACGTTGATGAAGGTAAACTACAATTGCCAGCATAGCTAGCATACAGCCCCATGACTGCAAATATATAGAACCGCCGACAATAAATGTTGCAGTCAAATGAAGTGTATTCAACGCAACAAAAAATGTAAATGCACAGCAAAGATGCAACAATGAGTACAATATATAAACGTTAGTTATGACAGCATGGTTTTCTGAGTTCTTGATGGCGTTGATTGCCGAGTACACGTCCGAAGGTTGTAGCCTCACTAAAATCAAATTTCGTCTTATGCCAGCTTTGGTCACGGTTTCATTTTTAGTTGGGATCAAAAGGAGGAAGTGAACCTTATCAAAGTGCAAGGGCTATTATGTGTTTATATTCCACCAGCCTCTCCTAGTACATCTTTCGAACTCGCGCAGATGGCGCCGCAATAATTAGGCACGTAAAAGCAGAGCTTGAAAGCCCGAAACACGTGCACGTATACCACACTAAACATTTCGGCACCCTTTTTAGTGCAAAAAGAATGATCGAGGGTCCCCGTGCTAACATCCTACGTAAAAAACCGCAAGGCAGGGGTAAGGCGCGACGGTTTGCAATCAGGGGCTTCCGGTTGGCTGCCCTGCTTTGTGTAAAATGAAAGACGGGCATCTAAGAAAAAGCGAGAGAGAGAAATGGAATCTGAAAGGCAAAAACCTCTGCAGCAATATCCTGAGCACTGTGAGGGCTGCCACGAGCTGTGGCCTCAACAGAAAACAACCTGAGCTTTTCAACGCCAGACAAAGACGTTTGTGCAACGAAGGATGTTCCGCGGTGAAGAAGGGCTCTGCTCTACTCATAGGGTGTTAGCGCGGAGACAGCGTTACACCTTTAAGGGTGTAAAGAGGTTTAGTATGTAAGATCTTTTTTAAAAGGTTACTATCCAGCCTCAGGTCAAAATATTTTCTTCTCCGGTGACCGTGAGGCTTGTCCCCTAGAACGCTAAGCCGCAAATGTTTTTGAAAAGAGTAATGAATAACGCAGTTACATCCGCCGCAATCACAAGATTATGTCGTGTTTCTCTCCTCCCGTTTCCTCGCAAAGGTTTTTCACTCTCCTGCCTGGTCGTCTCGCATCCGCCAGCCAAATTCCCCTTCCTGCTCAGCGTTTGGTGGCAGGTGGTTCATGGTGCTCTGCGCGCACGAAAACAAAATGGGCGAGGGAGCACGTGCTGCTGCATCGATTGCATTCATTCCGGCCGTGGCGAGAGAAAAGCGCGTAGTAAGCGGAGCACACAATTAGTCGTGTACTCCCATCCTTCACCCGTAAGTCAGCGAGACGAACTAATGGATGTCGGTACCGTTCTGACGTCCCCCCAGCGGCAGTACGGGCCAGCGTAGAGAACGAAGAAGCTGTTTGGCCGAAGGCGTGGATGAGAGAGTTTTGATTTGTATTTCGCTACTTTCCGGCGCGCGTATTGCTATAGCATTTTGCACAGAATATATTCGGTACCTGGTCGAAGCCCTGGGCTCATTTGCTTAAAAAGTCGTACTCTGGACAGTGGCCCTTTAAGGAGACAGGGCACTCACCGATTGCAGTTGTACTTGCACCGGGTAATATGGCGCTAAATCATGTTCAGTATGTGCAATGAACACATGAATGACAGGAACAGCAGTAAAGAGGTGGTGTCTTTCCTTAGACATTGATCTCGCAATGCTTGTATTGCAGGCGTTCTTTGTTTGTCGGTACGACTACTTACTGCGCGGTTGAACACTTTTTTATATATAAAAATTTGGCCGCAATGCTTAAGCTGCCTCATTTGCGCAATGACGCCTGTTTGTGCATTTTAAGAACGCTAGAAATATGTTATACGTCGAACTTCGACCATGTGGGATTTCTGACGTTGGCTTAAAAGGTCAAAACTATTCCGCGTTTCGGTGCATCAAAAATATTGTATCAGCCGGGAGTCAAACTTGAGATGTTGGATGGCAGAATGACTATGCTCTGTGTTCAAGCTCTTGCACCGAAAGGAAAGTAAGAGTTCATTTCCGACGCTTTGGCGGGAAGAAAAAGTGCTTAGGTAAAAGTGCAGTGATTAATAAGAAAAAATCACTTGTGTTTTTGTGTCAGTGGCGGTTGGCTTTCTTATAACGTATGCGTATCTACCCTTATGTATCTTATAAAGAAGCCGGTTATGTATACTTGAGCTTCTTGTGTGTCCGCCAACCTTTCCTTGAGAACTTCCGTTCAATTTCAGCAATGCCAGCATAAAAGCTGATTTTGGCAGAAGAAATGGCCGTCATTCCTTTTGCCAATCTCAGCTTCCTTCTGCCAATCTCATAGCGAGAAACGCCACGGGGTAACGGGGGGAGGAGGAGAGCGTGGAAGGTTGGCAGACGGGAAAGGGAGGATATCAAATCATGCGCATCAGTGTACCTTCTGTTTGAAAAAATAGACAACAAAATTTTTATTCATATCATTTAAAGGTTACATGTACTTTTGAGACCAATTTTTCGCCGCAAACCGCGCACGCGGTTCGCAGTGGTACGTGGTGTCAGCATCTAATGAATTCTTTCACCAGAGCTTTTTACAAATAATCTGTTTCAGAAATAAAAGCCAAGTCTTATTTTCTGACACATCATTTATTAATTCATGAGGTTTGTCTAGGAACAGTGGCGTTGCACTGTGCTTAAGTCTCGAAGAAAAGGCCGAGTTTAGACCGCATCCAAAGAGCGGTGGAAACCTCAAGTGGTAATGGCCCAGAACTGAAACAAGTCCATATTTCACATCTAAGGGCATATTAGGCAAATAGGAGAATCATTATTTGTGTTTTCTTTCGTCCACATTTTGTGTTTTTGCAACCTTCTTCAGTTACGCGCCCTGCTGTCGCCGCAGGCCGGCCGATGGCGCAAGTAGTTATGTCATGTAAAGCTGGCAATAAATTCGATTCGGTAATATGTTTCCTACCTGTCCCCTTCCCGTTCGACACTTGAATTTGGCATTCAGACAGAATGCGTTAGCCAGAGGCAGCAAAAGGATCAGCAGGCATTTATTGTTTATAAAAAAAGGTTTTTCAAGACAGTTGCGTTGCAGGAAGTGAGAAGCTTGAAGTATTGAATGATATTGTATCTTTATTAGCCGAGGAGACGGACACTTTTCCATCGTTTCAGTGCCGATTTTGATTTGTTAACTGTCATAACATCAAGCTGTGGTATAACAAGAGTTCAAATTATCCCTTCTGAAGCTGTTTTGGAAGACATATGACAAGTAATAATGCACTTCCAGTGGGACCATCGCAGCGCCTCCTGTATTTCACCAGTCTACGTGTTATGCCTGACAGCGTGTGCATGCGGAAGTTCGGCGCCAACGGCTTCAACAAGACGCTGCAATTTTGCGCCTACGGAGATACCACAGACGCTTGCGAGGTGAGGGACTTCGGCTGCATTGCGGAGGTATAAGAATAGACAAATGGCAGATGCATGCATCATCATGTTCACTGTGTATAACTGCTGAAGCTCTGTGATCGTTTTTCGGAGAAGTAAAATGGGCATTAAAGCTGTATTTTATACTGACTGTAGTGTATTATAGCGCACATTATTGGCCCGGCTATGTGTTCAAAAATGCAGGTAAATAGACTGTATAATTTCCGGAGCATTTCCCTCCTTGCGCGCGCATGATGAATATGGAAACTTGTGAAGGAAAGATTATAAATTCGCTTCGCATCCGTGCCTATATTTACGCGCAGAAAAACAGCTATAATATAGGACTTTAAATCCATTAAGCTGCACCCCAACTGTCTGTGCAATGGCTGACATCGTGGTGTCAATTATTTAATAAAAAATATTGTGCTAAACTTTTCGCGGAAGCGTAAGCACTTTTCCGCTCATTTTGTGTCAGGTTTTGCAAGTAACTTACATACAATTAACTACTTTAGTTGTTAGCAAATGAAGCCCGAGTAGATAGGGACCACGTGCATGCCCAAAATATTTTCTGAACTCCGGGCTTTGATTATCGCTTTTCATTATTACCCTCTTTGCGTGAATGTTTGAGATGGTGTTTTCTTTTTTTTTCAAATAAACAATGCAAATATGAAAGCGACATCGTTCGTGTACATTTCGAGTGAAAACGGATAAAGATTTGCATTTCTTTTCTGTGCATGTTGAGGTGCTCAAGGAACAATACTCCCAGTACCACTATAGGAAGTGGCACTATTTTCCTTCGAAGTGAATACGTTGGTACATATTCGAGCAATCACGATGTCAAGAATTATTTCCCCAGTGCATGCAGTCCCCAATTTCACGCATAGAAGTGCAGTTTTCCCGCGACACACAAGGTAAATTTAGTTTGTCTTCTTTTGATCTTTCTTGTTATTGTCAACAAGCCCTGTTCCTATTGAAGTAGTGGCGACACTTATAAATCTGCTCACAGCTTTTATGAGTTTTAGTTGCAAAATTAACCATCCACGCTGCCTGGAAACTAAATCCTACAAGAAGCGAGCGAAAATTTAGTTCCTGATCTCGTTTTTTAAGCAACTAAACATGTAAAAGACTGCTTAAAGCACTCAACAGAAGAGGCCGATACTTTTAAAGAGATGCAAGTCCGAAGCTTGGTGGTATTGTTTTTATTTTCTGTAAAAACAAAAAAGGAAAAACACATTCGATGAACTTTGCAGCATGACACTGCGGTTATTTACAGATTCTACGAGTTTTCAACTCTTATGGGCACGAAAATGAAGGCTGTCTTAGGACGTGCAGAATGCCTGAAAAACTTTAGCTTAGATTAGGTTACGACACACTACATGACACACGCTATATTACTTCTGTCTGTCCATAGTACTGTTGGCGAGGTCTCTCAGAAAAACACAAAATGGTGACAACGCTGTGCAGGGAGACTCCGGGGGACCGGCCATAGCACGCGCGGACAACAAACGCTTCCTGCAAGTTGGGATAGTATCGTACGGCGCTGGATGTGCGGGCAAGTACATTCCGGGAGTGTACACGCGGCTGGACCCGCTTGTACCGTGGATCCTTCAAAACATTCTTTACGGCACCTGGCGTATCCTGTATCCAACAGGAGAGTTCAAGTGATGGATATAATTCTAATAAATGACTTTCTAGCAGTGAGCTATTTCCCTCAAAAACATTCGCAAAAGTTCTCTGCTTTGAACTTGAGCTGCAAAATTCACAGCAAACTTGTCTAGTTTTTGAAGAAATCATTCTACGATCCTGGTTGCACTACGACAGCTCGTTCCGCTGCATACGCTACATAAACGCTTTAGGTAGGGTATGTATCTCTGTAAGTACGAACCTTGTAGGGAGTACTTAAACTGTTAACTGCCTTCCAGTTTTAATCTTCGGCAATTAGCACAGGCTTTACGAAGATGCATGGAACTAGCGGAGATAAACGAAGAATGAGACAAAGGAGACGCACCAAAACGCCAAACCGGGAAATTCCTAAATACACTCCTGAGAAATCAATAACAGCGTTTGGTTCAGGCACAGAAAGCAACTAATCCTTGCACTTGAAGGAAAGCCATTGTACCCCTGGATTTCAACATGCCTTTATTAACGGTCGGGAATAATCAAATCGTGAGTGTGAGCTGCTGGAAGTGCTCGTAATCAAAATGAATAAGCAAATATGCATAAGTCATCCCTCAGCTGCATTCACCGAAAAATATAATTTCCTTCCCCTCTGTCGTTCAAGCCCGTGCTTTTATAATGTGTATTGTTCATTTTTTAAATTCTTAGTAGGAATTGATTGTTGCTGACTCCTTGATTTTGTGTGGGTCGTTTGGGTTTTGGTGCTCCCGAATGTTTTGGACATGAAGTGTTTTCCTCTCCCCCGCTTTGCAAAGCTTGCTGTGATGTTCAGGTGCCGCGTCTTCATTTTTCGAGCATGTCTATAATATCTTGTTCCAGCCCTTATTTTCTCAAACATTTGACAAGAACTTGAGACAATCAGGTGGCATATCTTCATTTCGCAGTTTTCTTATCTTACATCACTCGAGTTGAAAATCTTTAGAAGAACGGCTGTTTGGGCGAGTTGGTGAACCATGACGAACAGTAATACAAGAGCGCAATAAAAACGAGACAAAGAGACTAATGAGACAGTTCCGCTGTTATATTAGTGTTCGTCTTGAAGAAAAGCTTTTTATTTCAGCTATATTGCGTATTTTGCATTTGTTTACTTATGGAATAAGCGCGACAATCAATAATCCTAAGAGAACCCAATAACTATTTGCGTCCTTCTACGTAAATATTATATCACATGTGCAATCATGACGCCTGTCGTCAGAAAAATCCCTGAATTTTTTAGCTGCACGGTGCAATCTACTCTTATCTAAGCTCGGGAGCATACAGAAACTGAAACATTATCCTAACCTTCAGCGTTCTAACAACTTTACATGCACAAAACATTTACAGCAGAGCTGCAATCAGCATGAATTCGCGAACGTATTTAATGCGGCTAAGAATTGCGAAAGCTAATTGTTTATTGTTTTTTTATGTTACAGGTCCCCCTTCCCTTTTTTAATCTCTAAACATATTAATTGTTTTATTTCTCATCTCATTCGTATTCTGTTTTTCGAAGAGACAGAGCAACCGTTAACCTTACCGACAGAGCAGCGGTGACTTCGCTTCCACTGAAGGCGCCACCCATTGCGTCAATAATATTGCCCCATTATCATTTCGGAAGGATCCCTGCTAATGTTTCCTTCATTTTAACTGGTTCACATTTCAGTATGCTTGACTAAAGCAGCTTGACTATTTTAGTCTTATTTTGCCTATAATCAATTTGTTGTTTTTTCTGTCTCTTCCGTTTCACCATAACTCTTTGCTCTAGGGTACGGCTGGAGGACGCTTTCCTGGGCGTGACGTATTTGAGTACCGTGAGGCTTCTAGTGTACTCTGACAGGGAGATCTCGCGACGCCTTCTTCCGTTTGTCTCCGTCGGTGCGTTGAAAGGTCTCAGAACTGCGAACAATAAAAACGACTTTGCCCGCCCTTTCCGGCCGAGCCACTAACAGGTTTTCGGTTGCCTTCGTTTCGTCAAACAACACAAATGGCTCAGTGGTCCTACCAGATCCTCGTCGGATGCCTGAAAAGGACGGTTCTTCCTGAAATTACCTTCGAATCGAACAGAGCGCTTATATGCGAGTGCGTACGCTCAATCCGTAACCAAACTGTTACCTCGTCATGTTCATGTAAGTGATGAAATTTCGTTCATTCCTTCATACGATTACGTGTTTTTATCAATATTTATCTGAAAGAAAATGTAGTAGTAAATCTGTTTATCTTCTCTAAGGTTTGATTAAAAAATAAATAGAAGATTTTCAGATATAAAAGAACCTGGCTTACCAGATGTATCATAAATTGTCACCCGCTTACCTTTTCAATAAATAAATGCTTACTTTGTCGTAAGCGCCAATTTTTACCTTCTTTTTAGGAGGCTTATGTTATATTGGGCGAATTGTGACACCATTTTTTCATACGATTAAAACATGCGAATGACGGTGTTGTTGGTTGTTTTTACATAATTTACGGTCTGGTTGGAAAATATAATTTCTGATTTGCATTTATTTGCGCTTTAGTCCGAGTAAATTCGGTCTTCATTAGATTTTCTTTCGTGGGTTTGCAGGGCAAAAATTTCCTTCACTAGCAATCCCATACTGTAATTTTCGGTGAAGAAGTATGACAAAATGTATACATGTTGAACCCAATTGTCGCGGCTTGTAAAGGAGAAAGAAGGATGAGTTGCGAGCGCCGATTGAATTGTTGAAGTGTATTCTGAAGTCTCGTTTTTCCTTTATTCATCAGTAAAATGCACTTGCGGCAAGCAAAATTCTACCCTGACATCTTGGGATGGGCAATCAAATGAGAAGCTACCTAAGCATCTGGTTTGGTTAAACGAATTAGTAGGTGTAAAAATAGATACCTATGCCCTGGATACATGTGTCAAGCTGCAGCTAGCAAATGGAAGTTGTGACAAGGCGTTGTGTAAATTTTGCGCCATCTTGGCCCACAGACGGCTTCTCTAATTTTGTAAAATGCACCCTTCAACATCGTGGTATCGGCTAGGGATGTGTTTAGTTAATTGTTCTATAAGGCGCAAGATCCTTATTTCTGAATCCCTGCATCGCAGTGCTCGAGACTGCTTGAACCGAAAAACATATTCTAAACGATTTACATATAAGCGCTTATTATGTATTACATAAAACAACTTCTTTGTGGCACTCGCTTGATTCTAAGTTTTCCTTTTTTGTTATACAGTCTTTTAACGGCGGTTACCCACTGTAAAATGTTTAATGATATCTTCATCACGTCCAGGTGGACCAACTCAGTTGTACGATGGGCTCCTATGATGTACTCACTGACTCTATGAGGAGCCCTAGTTGACTTGTGGTTCTTTTATTTTGCAGGAAAGCCAGTGCCACCCTTTTCTTCGTAGTCATTAGTGTGTCTGCCGAAAACGCGGCCGACAGTTACAATATCGGTGCAGGAAATGCAACATCACGTCGATCTCCTAGATGTAAGTGAGGCATTTTTGCAACAATAGCAATAGGAGCACCGTTTACAACGTTAAGGGGTCCTATTCTCTAGGTAAGGTATAAGTGCACATTAAAAAAAAGGATATAAACTTAAATAGAAAAAGGAAATTTCTGGTCTGTAGTAAGCTAGAGCCTTTTTGTGCTCTATTCAGAGTGCTCAAATGCACGAAAAAACGCTTTACCTAAATTTTAAAAAGTGAAATTAAATGGCAGTGGCTTAGCTCGGCTATGCCAGGATATACCTAGCGTTGCTACTACGCAACGAAGGCGCACAGCTGGGCGCGACTCCTCTGGAATGCGCGCGTGGCGGTGGCGGAGTGCGTGGCTGCGGCGTGGCTGCGGCGTGCCAGCTGCGTGCCGTGTGACGTCACTGCTCCTCGCTCTTGCGCAGCACAGCTCTCCAGGAGCCACGCGAAACTGCTCAATCTGGGCCAGTGTAACTAACGCTACAAAATATGCATTGCACACTAGCCGTCGCCCCACTGGGGTGGTGCAGGGGTAAGACGCCCGACTACTGTGCCGGAGTTCCCGGGTTTCCAACCCGACCACGGTGTCTGCGTTTCGATGGAGGCGAAACTAAGTGGCGTCCGTGTGCTGCGCGATGTCGGCGCACGTTAAAGATCTCGAGATGGTCGAAATTATTCCGTATCCCTCCACTACGGCTCTCCTCTCTCTCTCTTTCCACTTTCACTCCCACCTTCCTCCCTTTCCTTACGGCGCGGTTCAGGTGTCCACAGAGCAAGTGTGACAGATACTGCGCATTTCCCTTCCTGTGAACCAATAACAACAACAACAAAGCTAGCAGTCAATTTTCTATTTTCATTTAATAGGCTTGAATTTGTGATAGATGGCCTGTTTCATACTGTTTGAAGCACAAGAAACACTAACCTGTCAATGATTGAGCATGACGCTTCGTTGCGTGCGTTATCATTAGCAGAGCGTAACAATGCATATGCAGTTGTTTTTAAAACCTATAAACAAATAAAGGTTAATTCACGCATGAGTGCGAGCTGTACTTTTTAAACACCTCCGATGTGTAGTGGGCGGAGAGGAAATGACAATGAACGATGCTCGCACGAATTCTATACTACTGTAAAGTAATAAATATAGATTCGCAGCACTTCTCTTTACTACAAAAACTTTGTCACAGCGATGTTTTCACATTTCGGCTCCGTCGCTACGCATTCCGTTGCCGACTTTCTGCAAAGCTCACTGCATGCTCAACGCTGAGGCCTTGTGCATTCTTAAAACTTGTAACAGTGATGAACGTTATTGCGCTAACGCTCACACGTACCGCTCAGCGTATTAAACGCGAAAGCCTCCGGTTCATCCCTGCCGCGGAGAACGTCAAAATACATTACTCATTTTCAATACAGAACCTTCGTGAATGGATCCTTGCAAGAACCTTGTCTTTTTTCTTTTTAGATTGCCTTTTCCCTTTCGCTACAGCTGACTTTGATATAGATTCTAATATAAATTATCACATTTATTCTTTTATCGTTCAACGGTGATATGATAATTGCAGTTTTTGGCAAAAACTGGCCAACGCAAGACGCTGCTCGCACAGATTGGTTATACATCTCTGCGGAAGGTTTAGCTTTTTTATCCGGAAAATGATGTGGCATATGTAAATTTTCACCAAATGCTGCCCAGCATACAGCACTGTTCATTTCGGTGCATGAAACTAGCTGTGACAATTATGTCAACGTTTATTTCAGAAAAGAAGGCGCTCGATGGTGACTTCACCTCAGAATTCCAGTTTTCAACACGGTGGAAATTAGCGATGCCATGCGGCTAATGCTGCTACTAATATGCTTAGGGTGACGTGGATCTACGATATGTGGAACCCATGCCTTCAAATGTTCGCAGGATTAACGATATGAAAAAAGCATTTACATGTCTTTTTTTGGGGCGTGCGATACGCATCGCCTCAGAAGCTTTGATTACTCGTATTTGAAAGACATTTTGATGGAATCTCATGACACTTCTACTTAGGGGGATTCTTCCACTGGGTGGAGTTCGCCAACGAGCCATGCGTGTCCAGGAATGGTTTCAGCGGCATCTGCTTTACCAGCTCCGAATGCAACGTGCATGGAGGCTTAGCCATGGGTCGCTGTGCACAGGGTTACGGCGTATGCTGCCAAGGTACATTAAAGGATTCTGCCATAAAATAATACTAGAAGACCAGGTATGCCCGCTTAATCCTGCGGTTCTAACTGCGGCTATGGAGCTTAAGAATGTTGTTGCCTGTAGCCCATCGCATTTTGTGCGAAACGTGCCTTAATACTGCGAGCAAAATAAAGCACTTAGAAAACTCAGACAATTGGCATTAACATGCACTGAAAGGTTAATCAAGCGCAGTAAGATTTCCCAAGTACGCAGAACAGGGCTTATTCCTATAGTGGCTATATTGAAAGACGCGCACCATCAAAGAGAAAAAATAAAAAACAGTTCTTCGTGTAGGCTTTCTTGTCGCTTCTCGGTATCAGATAATTTATTATGGTAATAGGTTTATTGTATACTTTATTTCATCCTTCCTTTTTATCGTTTCGACTTACTAAATAGATCAGAATGAGTAGGACAGGAAAAACTAGGTTAATCGCATAGACACATATTATCACTTTCTGAGTACTATCCACGCTTCTATCAGCTGGACAAGAGCACGAGCACTACTACAATAATTTATTGTCCAGATGTCATTAAAAACACCACCACAGGTCGTAGTGCTCTGCTAGGAAATGCTGTTGTTTGACCTCTGTTTAAACGTGGGAGCCTTTTAGCGGTGTGCATGACAATCGTTCAAGCTCTGCAAAGACTCTCAGCTGTGACAACGCACGAGAAGCCTAAATGTCAGACACAGCTGCACAGAATATTTTTTTATTCTTTTTTCAGAGAGATCGCAATTCATCATCAAACGTCAATGCGGGAACTAGTAAGAATTTGGGGATTACAACTTTTATCTATTATGTCGATTTCCAAAGTGGTACCGCCTGCGGAGAGACTACGTTCCAACAGCAAGTTGGCTCAATTTCCCCGCCCCCCTCCCCCACAATACTGTGGCTTTGTAGTGCACTCTTTTTGACATCTCTATTCTTTCGCCGTGCTTCTGTGTAGTTTACGCTCGGAGATACCTTGAAGCCCAATGCCTGACATGGTCGTATTTATGCTTTTCTGGTTTCTTTTCTCTTCTTGCAGTATCAAGAACTTGTGGGGAGACGATATTAAGAAACAACAGTTACTTCGTGGACCCTGTGTCTGTTGGCGGTTCGCTAACTCCGGATCCAAATGGCTTGCTTTGCTCTGTGGCAGTTCACAAGGTTGATTTCTCTCGTTTTGTTTTAATTAGAATCAGTGAATAGGTTGAGCAGGCATTGCAAATTTGCAAAGTGTCCTCAGTGTTCTCAGTACTTGCAGGGGTCAAAGCAGGGATCTCTGCGCAATTAAACTCCTCTATACGGCTTACCCTTCATTGTACACCAAATCCTTCACCTCCCTCTCTCCCAGCAACGCGCATACAATTTAACTGCAAGAAATGAAAAGACGTATCCCTTCCAGACCACAGCAATAATACGGCTTTTCCTTAGTGCCTATTACACTCGGCTCAAACACGCGTGTATAGCCCTCTACTTGCCACAAGCGCGGCATAGTTTAAATGGAAAGCATCGACGTCGATTCCAGCAATAAAAGTAAGTGGACCCCTGACCAAATGGCACCGCACGTAAGTCACGTGATGTGGCTCTGCCCTTCGAATATTAGTCTACGGATATTATAGTTCGACGAATTATATACTACTTCCACTCCCACAAAGAGGGCTTCAGCGGAATGTTTATTTGCAGTCCCATTTCGAAAGGCTAATAAATGACATGTTCCAGGAAGTCTGCGACTAAATTTGAAGAAAATTTTGAGATGTAAAGACTATCTCAGCAGCGCAGATCTACCACTGTGGCGGTATTAAATGCAGGAGAACATGGTTAGCTACTAAGCGCGTTAACTATTTCCTATAAATTAAACTTTAACTGTAAATTTTGACCACTACATGAAAATACAGATTGGTGCCAAAAGATACCCACTTTCGAAAAGACCGCCCTCTAAGCACTGCCACCGACGCAAACAATCAATGGCACAAGTGTCACCTCGACAAGTGCCACCTCACGTAGCTTGTCGGGCATTATTATTATCTTTTATTTATCAAATTATATTTATTTCAGAGCTGTTAACCAGCAATACAAGTTATATTTAATTGCATGTTTCCTGACGCTCCCCAGAATGGCACATTTGTATCAACAAGGCAATCTTCATATATAAAGGAGGGTATTCTCAATAACTAGTGATGGGCTGCCTAGAAACAACTAGCGTAAAGAACTGTGACGTCTTTCTGACTTGTGTACACATGGTTATGCGCAACCGTGATAAGGCGGCGCACATTAGGAGGCTTATCATTGCATGCCACTATAAAAGGAAGCTTTTGCCACTCAATAGTCAGCTGGCCAGTCTGTGCCCGCTACGAAGCCGTGCCGTTCGCTTGACACGCGAAAGTTACTGATTTCGCAGCGTTGCGTGGACCAAAGTTCTGCATATCGTCGTCGCTTCATCTAGGATTGTTCTGAAGTCATGCTTCTTTCCCCATTAACGTCTCGCAACGCGCATCGCGCATGCATGTATGATTAAAACTGATTACTGCTACCGTACAATGTGCTGAGGCTACTACTACGCTCGACTGTTAACGTAGTCAGAGTTCAAATGTCTGGTCATCTTCAGGCAGAGCCAGGGGTATGCCAGCTGCGACTCAACCTGGAGCGCTTCGACATCATCGGTCCCGACGTGTCCCCTGACTCCGGGGTATGCAGACACGACGCCTTCCATGTCAGTGGGCAAGATGACAACAGCCCTGTACCCCTCATCTGCGGTATCAACCATGGCCAACACGGTGGGTTTCCAGAAATATTTCAAGGCGTTGTGCATACCCGTATATAGTTCCACGTTGTTTCGGCAGAAGCTTATTAGCAGCCTATTTTGAACTAAAGAATTAAAAGGCGATGTGAATAGATGGTGGAGCAGCAGCGGGGAGGCTGTTATACTTGGGGTCAAAAATTAGGCTGATGCTCAAGCTTCTACGTAAGAGCAGACGCCGAGTTTCGTTAACACCACCTTTTCATTCCGTGAATAATTTTATATATATTTTAAGCTGGTTTGGTAGAAATGAAGACGCAGTGTCGGTATGGTGTGGTTTGGTTTATGAGGTTTAACTTCCCAAAGCGCACTCAGGCTATGAGAGCCGTCGCTGTGGTGGGCTCCCGAAATGTCGACCATCAGGAGTTCTTTAACGTGCACTGACATCGCACATCATAAGGGCGCCTGGCATTTCGCCTCCAACAAAAAGAGGCCACCGCCGCGTGCATTCGATCTCGCATTTTCGGGCGCACTAATCGGGTGCCACTAAGCCACCGCTGCAGGGCTCAGTATTGGCCTCAGCGCATTTGACAATGCATTTAGCTTATTCCACAAAAAATATTAACATAATAAATCGAAATCATTACTATACTATGTCGGCAAGTTCCCGAGTACAAAACGTGTGTACAGTCTTGTGTTCTCGTAAGAGTTAGGATCAAACAAGTGGTTGTAGTAGAGATAAGATGGCGTGAGGATGCTAAACAAAAATTATCTCAATAAAATGATTAGTTATTTTTTCGAGCTAAAATATGTCAAAAATAAAATCAATCAGACGTCGAAATAGCCGTACGAATAATGTGGACATCTAAGGGATGGGACGTCACGTCAACATAGAGTGGATGTTTCTGCCTAATGAGCCAAAGAAATGTGTGATAGCGATCAGCAGTTCGTTATCAGTGTCAGCTCATCAAATATAAATAATAATCAGGGGTTAAGAGAGCAAAACGACCAAACAAATAACAAAAGTGACGTCACACTGATGCGGTTGCCAAGGGGACCACCGCCGGTGACTTCATCGCGCAGCATAGCACGCGTGACGTCATTGAGGCCCAGCGGCGCCCATCTCAACCCCACAAAGGCAACACCACCTAGACTACTACAAGGCCTGTGCAAGCTTATGTGACGTTATCGTAGTGAGATCATTCTGAAAGTCGGCTTCACCCTACGCGGTGCATTTTATTTTATTCAACGCTGCTCTGGAGCTACCCCTTGACATTTTTAGTGCTAGCGCTGAAGAGGGTTATTCTTGTTCCACCTGTGTTATCTAATATTGCCAATCTTTTGAAGTATATGAGAAGTTTGACACACCTGGCATTTATTTCAATGGCAGATATGAAGCTGCGAGTAAATTTTCACCTTCATTCAGAGCTACTTGAATAAACATTAAGACAGGTACAAAATTCATCTGAGAGCACATTTATTGTTAGATGGATAGATAAAGCTAAGAATGGTCGACAGATATGTTACTCAGAACGGTCCCTTTGACGACAATCGGTGTAGCTTGTCGTGAATACGAGGTCGCTTTCACGGAAGTGCTCGTCACAAAGCTGTAACGCAAATATATAAAAAAAAAGCTGCTTAAGCTGGGAGCTTAAGCAGCTTTCCATGAGTATATCAACGCAGCAAGCAGCTCACTCGGCTTTAAACTAGTCATTTACTGCGGCGACTACGATCACGTGGCCACTAGCGAAATAAAATTATTTCCATGCGAAAATAATTTAGGTTGCAAAACAATTTCCTTCCGCACTCAAAACTGGGCGAATCCCATTCGATTATTAGTAGCTGTGCCATCCAAATTGTGTGCTCGATATGGGCACGCCAACGCTTTAATACACTGTGCTAAATCAAATATAGTGATGAACAGCAGTACGACTATTAGGAAGCAAACAAGAACACTTTCTTACCACAGTCCGCTTCATTGGTAATAAGTTTTTTCACGGCACAGCCTTTGTCCACGCTGCATTTTGAGCCGAGTCCGACGGAAACTTGTACACTTGCGTTTTGAATCCATTGGCATAGTTAGAGCGACAGTTTAGCGCACAACAACACCCAGACATTGTAGATACCTTGATCGCAAGCGCCTATGCAGCACGGATTAGGAACACAGCAAACACAGCCTGAAAACACGCACACTCAGGCCGAGTCGTTCCAGATCGCCTTGCTTGCGTACGCTCGCGCTCGGCGCCGACGATCTATCCCCAGATCCCCAGATCTCACTGTCGTGACGTAGAACTGGTGGAAAGGGGGACTTGCGCTGGCCTTCTCTTAGTCTAGGTGGTGTTGATAAAGGAGGTCGTTAACTGTAACCGTGACGTCACGTCGCATCTGGCAACGCGCGACGTCATGACGTCCGGTGGCGCTCCTCTCCTACGCTAGTCGCTCTTTCACCGCCGGCGCTTTAATGACGCGTTGCTTGTGTGCTGAGTGGACAGGTTGGAGCAAACGGTACCAAGGACGCCGGACAAACAGTGGGAAATAGAAACAGAGATAAGGGGAGAAAAAAAAAGAGATGTACATGGGGGCAAAGGTTGTGATGAGAAGTAAAGAGGGGCACCAGTGTCAAGCAGGCGTGACTTCTTTTTCATTCCTCCAATGCAGATTCTGCAGCGCCTTCGACATTTTTTCTATTTGACTCCACATTTACGGAAACGAAGGAGAAATATCTCATTTTCTGTGGGCAAGTAAACTTTTCAGAGGTGCATATTTCGCTGAGCAGAATCGTATCGCCAACTAGGCTCCAACTTGTCTAGCAGATTGATGTTAAATAGGAAACGAAATGATATTTATTTATTTATTTATTTATTTGAAAATACTGCAGCCCCTCAAGGGGCTATAGCAGGAGTGGGTACAAAAATGTGGAACAATTCCACGCATACAAAAGTACATACAAGCATTACAAATATAAATGCTAGAAAAACAACATACAATGCTACGACTCAATTGCCGACGCAAAATCAGAGATTGATAGTGCACGAATGTTGCCATCCAAAGAATTCCAACACTCCACAGTGCGCGGAAAGAAACTGTATTTGAAAACGTTAGTGCGGGCAAAAAAAGGTTGGATATTAAGATCGTGATGGCTCCTGGTTGCACGCAGCACCCTCTGAACGCAGCACAAGTACGCTTGAAAAAAAAAAAGTTTTGTACGAAATCTCGTGCATATTTTCTCCGACACTCTTATCTCATATACGTTATGGCGAGTGCGCACACGGCGGTGTTGGGTTTACAGCCGAATGAGCTGTATATGTTCCGAGTAATAAAGCAGCTCTTTTCTCTTGATTCTATTCTCGATTCTTGATTCTCGCCGTAACCAGTGATGACGGTTCTAACGACGTAATCAGGGTACCAGGTCAGTGTGAAAAACACAATGAAATTGAGAATAAAAAGGAAAGACCGTTCTAGCACTGCGCTGGGCAGTATCTACAGACATTACTCATCATTATCACCACTTTCAATATCCAGACTGTCGGCCAAAGGCCTCTCCCAAGACTGCCATTCAAACTTGCCCTTTTTCTTCTTTAGCTAGCATCGCTTCGAATTCCACAGCTTATAAGCTGCTAAATAGTTTTGTTACTGTCAAATAAGAGGTAATTGAGTGAGTGACGCAATATTACAAATCCAAAGCTTAATACAGGGAAAAATTATTACAATGTGCAGTGACAAAATGTCTTTCCTAATAAGCATTTTTCGCTCACTCTAGAAGAAAAGAGGAAAATGTTCTGTTTTTGTCAGATGCAGCTAATTAACAGACATGCAGACGACAGTGCCGGAAATATATCTCAGCGCCTCAGCTCAATTGACGCTCTAGTAAAGTTTCTGTAAGCTCGTCCAAATAATTGGCTGTCTAATTCGTTTGTGGTGTGAAATTGTGATGTCCACCGCTTATCGAATACATTCCCTCAAAAAATCTCTACCTGTAAAGCCTAGACGAACATCAGTAGCTCAGCTAGCACTGTCACATACGTACATAACATAAAAAGGCAGCAATAATTTTTTCCCTCGTCTTATAGTCATTTAATACGTTAAGACATATATTGCACAAATGGGAACTTCAATCCGATTAGACGCGAAGTTTTAGCTAGCGCACCTTACTGGCCTTCCCTTTGCAGTATACGTCGGTGTGGGCCAGTCCAGCGGACCGGTCAGATTGTCCATGTTTCTGGCTCCTAACTCAACGCAGCGAAGCTGGAGGATTATAGTCATCCAGATACCTTGCGGCAGCCAGCGAGTCGGTAAGTTGACCATAGGGGACGCTCAAATTAATATTTTTTTTTTGTTGTAAAAACGTAGACTGCAAAGGGCGTCTTCACACTGTTCGGATTCACTACATTTGGGAATTTAAACTCATGAATCTAAGAGGGACAGCCCGTTGTAGCGACTCCAAGTTAAGTGGAGCTCTTACGTACTCTTATCAGCCGATTAACATTGTCGTTGAGTAACTCCTGGCATTTTTGGTGCTGCTGCGGCCAAACTTATTAGAGTATGATTTTGCCCATTTGTTTATTTATTTCAAGGTATGGTACCAACGAAAAATATACCACACATGAAGGCCATTTGAATAGAGAACTCACTGGACCCAAAATCAAAACGTGAAAAAAGCTAAGCAATAGATATCTAAGCAACGCCCCTGACCAAACAAGCCCATGGTCAGGAACTATAGAAAATAAATGTGACGCTTTTTCCTTGTTTCTCGAAGCTCCTTCTGGCTGCCTGCAATACCACGAAGACCCGACAGGCGTCATCTCCAGCTTCAACTACGCCAGCAGCGACAGTACATACCCTGCAAGCGCAATTGGTCGTCTGGAACAGGGTTACCCCAACCTCCAGCGGTACTCCATCTGTTTTCGACTGGCGGCAGGCGCCTGTTCGCTCCGCCTGTCCAAAGCCGGCCCATTCGGCGTGCACGCCGCGCCCGTGCAACCGGTTGTTGGCCAAGCTGGCCTACAAAGGGCTGTTGTGAATCGTTGCGAAGAGTTCCGCTTCCGGTCGCCGCTCCAGGCCGATTTCCTGATGCTGGGAGTAGAATCCTTCTGCGGAGGCGATTTTCCCGACTCCTTCGACACCGGTGAGACTTGATTTCCTTCTAAAGCAATAAGTTTCCCTACTACTTGGATATGATTCGTTAGAGGGACACTAAAGGGCTCATATCCGGCAGCAAAAATCGAATAATTTATTAGATATTGCGATAAGAAGTTGAGATTTTTTTCTTGTTCCCACCGGTCGAAGTCAAAATGTTTCCTCCGACTGCGTAGTCGGGCATATAAGTTTCCGCTTACGTCATAGTGACGCACACTATGACGTAAGCGGACACTTCGTGATTACTAGCGAGCCGGCGCGGCCCGCGGCGGTCCCCTCAGGGGCCAACATGGCAGCATCATACTCGCAATAATAAGTGACGGCCACAGCCGAAATAAATGAAACGATGAAGAGAGTAATTTACTGAGGGATGGGCTCATAAAGGAAGACAAAAAACATAGAGCGCTTGCAATGCACAATACTTTACATGTTTCTCAAGTTTTTGCGCACCTTCATGCACTACGTATAAACAAACCGAGCCCTCGGCCATCGCAACACTTCCCGAAATGTTTACATACAAATAAGATTTAGTTACCAGCAAAATAGTGTCCTCGCTGCTGCGCTTGCCAGTTTTGTAGTTTCGTCGCACTTTTTTTATTCAAGGTTTTTGCTCCAGCTCCGTGTTCAGCGAACATTACGTCCACGGTAGCAGAGCATGACCGAAGAGCCAGCGCCCCTAAATTTGCCAGAGCTGTGAAATTCCATATGTTAAAATGGCTCCAGTGCACAATATAGTGCGCATAGGCATCCAGAACATTAGTTTGAAGTCGTGAGAGCAGGCAGCATGATCTGATGACCAAAAAGTTGAAATGTTTAGACTACCAGCAATAGCCTTTGCACGTTGAAACATGTTCTAATAAAATACGCCCCTCCCCCTCCCCCATGACATAATATGAAGAAATATTTCCCGGCTTCCTGTGACGCGGTGTAGCCGAGCCAGTTATTGGAAGTTCTAATCATTGTTTCTTTTCTTCGAGGTTGAACTGGTGATAAACAATTTAAACCCGGGAAAATCACCCGGTCCAGACGGCTTAAGTGCGGCATTTTACAAAGAATTTAAACTCGAAACAGCGCCAGTCTTGACTGTTGTGTTTAAAGAAGCTTATGACGTAAACGAACTGCCTCCTTCTTATGGCAAATTCCACACAGCAGATATGCTACAACAAGTAACATCATACCGGCCAATTGCGCTCACGAACGTTGATTACAAAATTTATATGAAGGTGTTAGCACGAATGCTGCAGTCGGTAATCAACGAAATCGTTGGGCCACATCAAACGTGTGGGACAATGGGACGGCCCATTGTTGCAAATATACACAAAGCAGGAAGTGTATTAGAAAGTTGTAATGGGGGGGGGGGGGGGTCATAAATGGCCGTGTGGCCATTCTGCAGCTTCCCTTGAAAAGGCGTTCGACTGTGTTGCCCATAAAATTCTACTTTGTATAATGGACCATATAAACGTTGGTTTTGTTATTCGTGAGGGCGTGGCACTGGCGTACCGAAATTGCACTAAGAGATTAGTCGTAAATAAAAATCTCGGGGCCCTCATTAGCGTGCAGCGTTCTGTGCGGCATGACTGTCCCCTCAGACCTGTTTTATTCTGCATTTACATCGAAACCCTTTGCTTAAATATCTTGGACAATGAGAATATTACTGGTTTTCGTTTGCAAGCTATGGAAGGGAAGCTGCTGGCGTACGCCGATGATGTGGCGGTTTTTACGGTTAACCAGGAGGGTATAACATAAGTTGTTGATTCTATAAAAATCTTTAGTGAAGTTACAGGCAGTAGAGTAAATTGGTTCAAGTCCATTGGTCTCTGGCATATTAGATGCCGAAGTGCTCCTGATAATTTTGCAAACGTGTCCTGGGTGACGACTCCGCCAAAGCACCTTGGCGTGCCACTAGAATGCTATCGTGATAGCGAGACATATTGGAGAGCATGCACACATGACATGCGGGAAAGGGAAGATAAGTGTAAAGGAACTGCCTTATCCATTTTTGAGCCACAGTATGCAACCTCTTCTTCATTTCTAAGCTGTGGTATGTGATGCAAGTTTTACACTGTGCAAGATTGCCTGTGCAGAAGCTGCATAGGATATTCGCGGTTTTTGTGAGGGCTTCAAATTGGGAACGATGCAGCCGCACGAATTTATTTAGAAGTGCCAAGGATGGCGGCGTGGACTTAGGGCATCTTTTTTGCGGCAGATTGTCAGCAGATTTCTGTTCCTGTCTGACGTTCATGATCCATGTTTGTTCACTATCTGCCAAATTAGGCTTGGACGTGCACTGCCAGATTTTGTTGTGGCAGCGGAATGTTACACGGGAGGTATTTTTTGTTACTTTAGAGAAGTTATTCATGGTGTTCGATTTCTTTCTGCAAGATTTTCAAAAGAATATAAATCAACTGTGAAAAAGAACAAGTTGTACAAAGATTTGTGCGACGTTGTTCTTCCGGAGCCCATCTATAGGACCATATTTATTTATTGTACACCTTCAATGCCCCTGTACCGGGTATTACATGAGGAGAATACATGGCAACACAGAAAATCAAAAATTAATTACAAAGAATAAAAAAAAGATCTTCGACACCTTTTCTATATCCGCGGTGCTGGTATGGAATGCGGCATCGGCAGGCAGGCCATTCCAGTCGACTGCAGCCAGGACAAAAAAGGAATGCATTTGTGCAGAGATGCGTGCACGAGGTGGATAAATGGCTTTTGTGTGACTGGTTCGAACGGAGGTGCGATGAGCTGGTTCTAGATCAGCAAGTGACAAGTCATAGAATTTGTGAAAGAGGCTAAGTCTGTTGATTTTACGTCGTGTCTCGAGGTTAGGAAGGTTAGCTTCAGATTTTATAGTAGTCACATTGGAACGATGAGAGTAATCGGAAAAGATGAATCTAACTGCGCGATTTTAGACAGATTCGAGAGTTTTAGTCAAATAAGAAATATGAGGGTCCCCTACTGCGCATGCAGGCTCAAGCTTTGGACGAACTAGTGTCACGTAGGCCAGATACTTGACAGAAGAAGGAGCTAATGGTAAAGTACGTCGTGAGTAAGACAGGACACGATCAGCTTCGTTAGCAATTGTTTTAACAGGGGAGGCCCTGGCAGGAATTTACTGAAGAGGGTAAAGAGAATGAAAGTGCCGGCAGCGGCTAAAACTTTGTTGCACACTGGAACTTTGCCAGTAAAAGTGTTTTTGCAAGAAAAAGGTTTATTTCTTCCGTGGGGTGCACATTGCTTAATTTGTAAACAGCCAGAAACAATTGATCATGTATTTCTTCACTGTTGGGAAGGGGTTTATTTTTGGAGCGTGCTTCAAAGAACCATAAAGAGAGATTTACCTATTAATCCTTACGGAATACGTTACTTACCCACGAAAATTGAGGAGGGGGTTTCATATGATTTAATCATGCTAATGGGCCTCCACAGTATATGGCGTTCACGCATGGCAGGATATCACTGTGATCCTAATGCGCGTCGCGCACGAATTGTTTTCCGTGAGGCTCTTCATTGGTTTACAGAGATTGTGAAGTTTGTCGATGATAATCCTGAGTGGTTGTCAAAGGTAGATCCTTTGATGGATCTAAAGGAACTTTAGAACGGCGAGGCCAGCCCCTGGCAGGCTTATTTATCAATGTCTTGTGTATGTCTGTTGTCTTGCAAAAGTCAGGCAATAAAGAAAAAAAAAACTCTGAGTAGCCGAGCGGTTAGCGCCGAACGTTACGGAGCAGGCAGCGGTGAGTTCGAATCCAGCTGGTGCCTGCGGTTGTTTTGGTCTACAAATCAATTTTTAAGCCTTTTTTATTGTATTTGCGGTGCTTCGTTACTTTTAGTTTTTACTTTTTACCCGAGGCCCTCTTTTTCGCCGTGCGACCAGCGCAATAGATCAACGCTCTCCTTTGTATGAGCGGCAAGTAAGCCCCT
Source organism: Amblyomma maculatum (assembly GCF_055883805.1). NCBI lineage: Eukaryota > Metazoa > Arthropoda > Arachnida > Ixodida > Ixodidae > Amblyomma > Amblyomma maculatum. The sequence continues at coordinate 134,337,831 of NC_139354.1, forward strand.
TTTGTTTACGATCCCTGCAAATTACACGTTGAAGGTCTTGTTGCCGCAGTATGTGGGTCATATTTGCCATGATTTAGTGGACAATGGAATGATAAAGCGTTTTTCCTTGGGCACATAGCATATGTATGCTTTTCGTGGCGTACGTAACTGCAATTGAGCGGTCAGGTCAGGGTTAAAGGGAGCTCGCAGTCGAAGCGGCGACGGCGGCGATATGTTGGCTCAGAAGATATGTTGCCGAGCGAGGCTGGGCTACGCGCCAGCATGGATTCTGCTCCGCCGACGACAGCTGTGCGGATTTCCGCTGTGTTACAACCTGGCGCAGCATCCACGTCCAAGCAATCATCAACGCCTACATGCCCCCAGTCTGCTTAGTCTTCGGATGGAACGACTTCGGCTTGTCCCATGGATTGCTCCGCCGCCTCTGTTCCTGTAACCCTCCCTCAAGGAAATGTGCCCGTCGCACCGATTCAGTCTTCCCTTCCAAGGCCAACTACAGCGTGTCGGCCCCTGACACCACCACAGATGCCGCCAGTGAGTCGAGCCTCGCTTTGCTGCTAACTCGTTCCGCGTCACCATCAAGCCTACATTGCGCTTTGATATAACGACTATCCCTCCCCGGCATGTCCAAGCCACAATTGACCAAGTTCTACGTTCTACTAACTACTGTGTATTTGTCGTCCATCGCCCATCGAACACCATTACGGTGAACTTGCCATCCTTGGTGGACGCCCAGAAAATGTGTGCAGTTACTCAAGTTCCCCTGGATGCGAATGAGCATGTCCCAGTGCAAATATATATTTTGCCTCTGGCCCTGACACCCTCCGCTGCGTCGTTTACCATGTTGACAGCAGAAGTCCTTCTGAGGAGGTGCGAGCTAACATTCGCTGTTCAACCCACGCAGTGTTGCAAGCACGGCCTCTAGGGCGCCGGGGCTCATACCTACTCACCCTACAAGGCCCGTTGACTTTGCCTAAGTACCTAACCTATTATGGTGCGATTATCAAACCACAGCCCTTCCGACCTAGTCGTATATTTTATCACTGCCATAAAGAAGGGCACATGCAAAATACCTTCTCTAATCCTGCAGCTGTGACCGACATGAATGAACCAATAGCGCTTTGTGCCCTATGCAAATCTGCGGACCATGACTTGCGCTCTCCCGCTTGTCCAAAGAAGAAGCGAACGAGGCTTTCGCGCAAGCCGCCTGGAAAAGCAGATATTCCTACAAGTAATCGCTTCACTGCTCTTACATGTGATGAAACCGACTTCCCTGCACTTCCTTTACTTGACCCACCTGCTCATCATACGTCTTCTCAGCATCATTCATACGCACAAGCGACTCACCCTCGTGGATCAAATGGTACACCAAAACGGCCAGTGCACCAATCACATGTGGATGCCGCAGATGAAGACGCTGTTTTTGGACAATGCCATTGCAGAGGCTCGCCAACGTCTAGACGAACTCACCCAGCTCCGAGAACAGCGTCGCTCTCACCCCTCTCGAAGAACTATAATACCTCGTGATAAGACTTCAGTTGAATCACCTCCAATAAGCATCCAACCCCAATCACGTGCAGACAACACGTTAACCCCGAATACCCCGACAGTGGCTAAAATATTAGCCCTTATGGAGCAGGTGACCTCCCTCATCGTAGAAGCTCTTCGGCCTCGCAATGGATAATGCACTGTCTCTGGTGGTGCAGTGGAATTGTCGAGGCTTTGCGAATAAGGCCTCTGAAGTGAACAACCGTCTTCGCGACAAAAAGCTAAAGGCGTGGGCCTTCTTACTTCAAGAGCATAACTCACTTCCTCGCCTTTCAGGATTCTGCGCTTACCATTCACCTTCCATTCCTGATCGCCGTTGTATCACCTCTTCCCTCAGCCCAGGTAAATCTGCAATTTATATTCACACTTCAGTTCCCCACACCCCGACGACCTTTCACGGTGGTGCAACGCACGCCAATCGGTGGTAGCACTCCTAGTTAAGCCTGTACGCACGCCACTTATACTAGTTTCCTTTTATGGCCGTCCTGGTTCCGCATCTCCTAATCTTGGATGGGTTCATTTGCTGCGTTCTACCTACTCGGGTATCCCTATTCTAGTCGGTGGAGACTTCAACGGCACACATACCTCGTGGGGTTACCCATCGGATTCTCCCAGGGGTGCACAGATCCAGGGAAGCTTTTCAGATAATTCTTTTCATCTTTTAAACCACCCGAATACATCTACCCGTCCACGAGGTGGGCCTTATTCACCTGATTTGACTTGGTGGTTAGGCCCTGGTAGCCCTCGTTGGACTGTTGAACCAGATACCTGGGGTAGTGATCACAGTCCTGTCTTTATCTCTCTCGCTCCTTCGCAGATACGTAAAACACGCCGTAGCGCACAAATAACATCATGGGACTCTGTACGCGCAGAGAATCGCTTATCTGATTTCACACCATCTGCATTGTCTACTCTCTCTGCTGTTCTTGCGTCCCACACGATTACCACCACTGTAAATGAAGACGAGCCAAACCCGGACATCCACCTTCTGAATCTTGGGGCTCTGCGTCGCCAAGCAGATCATTATGCTGCTCGTAACCCCTGTGACCCATCGGCTATCCCCGCTCTTCACCGGGCTACCGCGCGTGCGAGGCGGTATGAAAAGCGCCTAGGAAGGCAACGTTGGGCTTCATGGTGTGAGCGCCTGTCCTCCAAGAAGAGTAATCGACAACTTTGGAGAGTGTTTCACGCCATGGAGCGCTCTTCTCAAGTTTCTGATTACACAGAGAGCATTCGCCTTGCGATGAATGTTGATGAGGACACATTTGCAGAACAGGCGGCCAGACAGTTTTTTCCCCACTAGGATTCCACCTCAACTTCTCCACCTTGCTTACCAGTTACCGAACCCCCCGATACGATTACTTCTGACCTAACCATGGCAGAGCTGCTGTCCTTCATTGAACACCTCAAATCTAACTCTGCTCCCGGGCACGACGGCATACCTAACTCCTTATTCCGCAACTTGGAAGGGACTGCTTTGCAGGCACTGCTTGATGCATTCAATGACGTGTGGCATTCTGGTGTCATGCCGGACGAGTGGAAGCATTCTATCGTTGTTCCAATCCCGAAGTCAGGTCATCCTCCAGTATCTCTCTCCGCCCTTCGTCCAATTTCCCTGACGCCAACAATCTGCAAGCTTTACGGAAACATTCCCGCCACTCGCTTATCGTGGTGGTTGGAATCCCATGATTGTTATCCAGAATCCCAAACTGGCTTCCGCCCGCAAATAGGAACGGAGGAGGGTGTTGCTACTTTGGCTGCTGACGTGCTTCACTACTCTCCGCACAGTCATCTTGTTGGAACTGTGATCGCTACAGATATAACAAAGGCATACGATAACATCCTTCACTCAGCCATTATTGCCTCCCCACAAATTCTTGGTCTTCCTCACAGGTTTCCCCTCGCCATTCACGCCTTTCTAACAAATAGAACATTCAGTGTGCGTGTCCATGGAAAGCCCTTTGGTCACTTTCACTCAAACAGAGGAGTGCCCCAGGGCTCCGTTCTCGCCCCTACATTATTTAATGTGGCCTTCATTCCACTTGTTTGAGCCCTAGAGGCCATCCCTTCTATACGCGTGCTTGCGTATGCCGATGATATAACCTTATGGTGCTGTCACCCAGATACGTCTGTCCATCAGGCGGCCCTCCAGCATGCGCTGAATGTATTGACATTTCGCCTCCCTCCTTTGGGCCTAACTCTCTCGCATACAAAATCCTGTTTCATTCGCATTGGAAATAAAGCTGGCTTACGGAAAGCTCCCACTATAAATTTTATGATACATAATACCCCATATCCTCAGGTACAAACCGTTCGCATTCTTGGTCTTCTTCATTCCTCTGGGACTGGCACCCCGTGGCTGACAGCCATCCGTAAGACCACTCACGCTACTCTAGGTCTCATTCGTCGCATAGCTATGCGCTCTGACGGCGCGCGTGCTCACACGGCCCGCCAACTTGTTCGCTCTGTCCTCCAGCCGCGTATAATCTACCAAGCACAGTATCAACGTCTCACCCGCAGACAATGGGACTCCCTTGAGGCCATCAATCGTGAGGCTATGCATGCAATAACGTATCTTCCCCGCCTAACACCCATACCAGTACTTCAGGAGTATGCCCAGCTGAATACGCTCACTGAACTCGTTGATCAGCGGATGGCAAACAGAGCTCGCAAACAATCTTTACAACTACATCATTTAAAGACACTACCTCCATGGTCGTACTGCCAGATCACGGACAATCGCCCCACTGCTTCCCCGTCGGTATCATCCGCACATCTGCCTGAAGGGTGCATATTGTATACCGATGTATCACATACTGCAGAGCGAGGAGTTACTTCTGTGTATAGTCCCTCTAATCCGCATCTCAACACTCACGTGACATATACCGCGGACACGTGCACCCCTCTGGCTCTGGAACTTCAAGCAATTTACAATGCCATACATTCCCTTCCACCAGTTCCTACATTCAGTGCAGTTCATATTTACACAGACCCTCTCACTGCCCTTAAACAGCTTAAGGCCGTCCGACGCACATTCCAAATAACACAGTCCATACATATGCTCTCTTCAAAGTACCCATGTCCTGTGCGCATACACTGGATTCGCGGCCATGCTCGCGATCCACATAATATTCAAGCGGATGCTATGACGCATATAAACACATCAGGCGATCCACCACCTTCCCCTCTTCCCCCAGATCCGTTCCTGTCCCACGTTTCCGATTCGCAAGTTCTGCGCGAGCGAACACGCGCTCTCATTCCTCCGTGTTTCCACCCTCTCCCCCGTAGTCTTACTCGGCAGGAGGAGGTGACAGTGCGCCGGATCCGGGCAGGGGCGGCTCTGACCCCATCTGTTCGACATCGATGGCGGGAAAAAGATCTACCAGTGACTGACAGGTGCCCTCACTGTGACACTCCACCTAACGTCTCCGATGTGCGTCACTTGTTGTGGACGTGTCCATCAACGACTAATATTAGGCAACGGATAATCATGAAGGTGGGCCTGCGGTGGAATCGCGATAGTGATTATGAGAAATGGACAATGGATAATCGCTATACTGCCAACCTTCTCAAATACATAAGCGCAACTGGACTTCACTCCTTCTTTTAACTTTCTATCTCCTGCATCCCATTCCCCCTTCATCAACTTATGCCTTGTGGCAAACTCTTCGAAAAAAAAAAGTGTGAACGAAGGAGCGTGTCGGCGGCAGCGGATTTCGCTCGCTCGCACCTCCGAATGCCCAAATGTGAGCGAGCCAGGCGTATCTGCTGCTCCAAGCTCAGAATTCAGGCGCTGCAGGTCCACACTTCAAACTATCCGAGCACGCACGAAGTGCCTGAGCCGGAACTAACCGAAACTGGATTGGGCGCCTGTGGCGCCTCCATGTATATTTTTGTATTTGCTTTGCAACGTTCACGTTGCCTTTTCGCCGTCGTTTACGTATGATAAAAGCGTGTTATCATATTCGAGACAAAACCTACGACCGCATTCAAACGGGCAACGTAACTCGCATTTGTCAGCCTCCGGGATCCCTAGCGCGTCACGTGATTTGTAGTTGCGAGTTTCGGCTGTGGGGGCGATACCTGTATTTCTGTTCTTCCTCTTTACTACCTTATAACAGCTCTGTTTTCAGTAAGAGTGCATTTTTTGTAATTAGGAATTGGCATTCTATCCATGCAAGCCCACATCAGTTTTCTTTTTAGTGTCCCTTTAAGATCAGAATTTTGAACACAACGGCACACGTCCAAAGAAAGAGGAAGAGAAGAGAAATGAACCCTTGGTTTCTCCTTCATCTTCGTCCTTTTCCTGTTTCTTCTCTCTTTACGCCTTGCGTTGTCGCGCTGAAAAATACGAGCATAAAAAGCAATTCCGACTAGCCCAAAACCTAACTCTACTACTAATGTTTCATTATAGCGCCCGAAGTAAAAATTTAAATTGTATAAGTTGTGTTTATGCTGGATATGAATACCGTATCCTAACAAGCGCCTCACTTTCACACGCTGAACTTACCGCAAAGTGATTGCATACAGTGGAGAAATATGGGAGAGGCCTTCGCCCTGCAGTGGGTATAATCAGGCTGATGATGATGATGATGATGATGATGATGATGATGATGATGATGATGATGATGATGATGATGATGATTGCATACACCGTTTTGTTTGGCGAAATGCACCCATTTAATTCATAGAGAATATTTTTTTTACACACTACCGGAAATTTTGTAGCACCGGAATGTGATTGCTTGCGCGTAGTCAACCAGTTGTATGTAGCAGTCGTAAATTCATTTCTTAATGCGTCAGGGTATGGAGCAGGGTGCGGAACACTGTAGACGTATAAAATTAGCAATAAATAAGGAGGGTAAAGGGGCGCGTGCGCATGTTTGTAAGCTTGCTCAGAATTTTATAGTATATTGTCTTCCTGTCGATATATAATTTAAGACATAAAACAGGCGAGTGGCCTAAAACTAATCGAAATTTAACCGACATGATAGGCATCACCATATTCTATGGAAGTTTGCGCTATTGTGAAACCCTGCCTTTGTCGATAATGAGATAGAGACAAGGCATAATATCTCAAGCAACTTTAAAGAACAAAAAACGAAATGGGATGAAGTTGAAAAACATAGGATACTTCACTTTTTCCGCAATCACTTTTGTTGAATAGCGAGGTAATAACGTAGTGCCGAAATTAGAAGAGGGTGAAATCTGGGCACTAGTATTTGCCATGCAGTCCCTTATTAGCTTGAGGAAAACGGTTGCCCACGAACACGACTTGCTCAAGAGATTCGTTTTGTTTTCATGTTACTGTGTTTCTAAAGCAAGAAGTCATTCCAGAACTTATGACAAAACATAAGAAGAGATAGAGAAAGCAGCTTTCTTTTCCTTAACCCATCTTCAAGCTAGCTGCAAACAGGGGTTGTTGCATTTCCGGCCTAAAAAATTCGCCATCTATGTCTTGTACGACATATCATATTAAACGCAGGAGCAGATCCATTTTAAGTTTTTAAGTATAGATCGCATTAGCTTAAAGGCCTCCAAAGGTCTTCCCCGGTCATGCTGATGTTCTGGGCTTCTTAGTTTATATAAATGTTAGGCTGTATATTTATCGGCGTTTCTGCGTAGTGCGGCCTCTACCTCACATGTTAATTGGGGCACAAGACATGATGTGAAAAAGGAAACGCAGGTTCTGGAGCAACAATAGCGCCTCTCAGGCGCATGTATAGGACGTATATTTATCTTTGAGGAACATGCAGATGACTTATATATTTAAATGTGCAATGTTACTTAATGTAACTCTATTTATGTGGTTTTCACTTTGCCCATAGGCCCATTGAGCGCTCCGGTAAAAATATAGTCAGAAATAATTCTCTCTCCTTTCTCATTCACTTTGAGTTTCGAAAAAAATCAGGATGAAGCATGTCCCTTCTCTGTTTTTCAGTGGACACTGGGGCAGCTGTCATCACTTTTGTATCCAATGGAACGCACAAGCCGGAACACGCTGGCTTTAGACTGCGCTACCAAATGGTTCCATGTGGTGAGGCCTGCTTCATATTGCGCTTTGCCCACAAGTTTATCTTCAGCATTCTGGGTCGAGCACTTCGTACTTGTTGCTGATATCAATCATTTTGTTGTCACATTCCGAAAAAGAAAAGTATACGTTAGCTTTTGTAAATAAGATTCAACTTGATGAAAACAAAAATTTCTCGAACAAATAATTCGAAACGTGTTATCTCTTTAATGAAAGTGTCGAGTTGCATTTTAACAGATATAAAAAAGAATAAGCTAATAAAGCGCTGAGCATTTTTTTGTTACTTCGACTGCAGTAACCGCTGCTGACACCTGATAACAAAATCAGCATAATTGTATGGCACCCGTCATACATATTACCGTTTTCATCCCCCCAATCTGATTTTATTATCTGAACACCCTCTCCGCTTTGCTTGCAGTTCATCGCCGCCATGGAATTGAAGACGACTCTCCAACGATAAAGCCTTTGATGCCTTTGCTGTTCGACAGATTGAGTGACCACAAGCCTATTGCGGCGAACTCTTTCCCGCTTAATGATCGCACGAAAGCGCACACTAGCCAGTCGGGACACTACTCTAACTCGATACCCGAGCCAGAAGTCTACACTGAATCAGGGTACTTCCCCGAGCCTAGTAGCCACTACACCGGTGGCCAGATAATTCTTTACCACAAAGGTGTGTACAAAGATCTCATCCTGAAGCTGGTTAGGAACCTCGGCAAAATCTGAGGACCGATTTCTGTGAAGCCTTCTTTATGCAGGGTTAAAATATTCCACGCTTGCATCCATATTTCTCGCATACGGAATGTATATTTTGAAGAATTATCTGGAAACTTGAAATAGACAGATAAAAATATAGCCTTGAATTTCAGAGAGGCGTAGAGTGAAGCTGCGGCGCAGTTGTTTCGCTGGTATAAAACGAAGGATAAATATGCAAAGGAGAGGTCGCTTTTCTTTCACCTATTAAACAACAGCAAATTAAGCCAGGTTAGACGATTAAGAACTAAGCGCCTGTTAGTTACAGTGCCCCAGGTATCAACAGTCCCATCTTGTAGTCAAAAAATGTATAAGCGGCAAGCGCTACAAGTTCTCTTATCCGGCGTTCACTCAAATTTTTTCTATACTTTGCTGCACCTCCCAAAGTGCCTCTTAAATAGCTTTTATTGAGACGAGCGCTAGCAATATAGAGGACGCATTTAGCAAAAGGTGCCAAAATGGGCAAAAAAGTATCATTTAAGGGCATTCTATTTCATTCACTATTGATGAACATGCTTCTTTATCGGGGAAATTTAGTTGAAAGTTGAAACTTTGGCTTCCTATTCTAAGGCGCTGAACCAAAAAATAAATTTCCAGGTGACCGATGCGCATAGCCAACGGTAGTTCTTGTTTAAATGATTAAGGCGCTTTCAAGCTTTTTACATTGTTGCTTTCATCAGAGGCAGCTTTCTCAAAGTAAGAGCTCAAAAGCAAGAACAAATGCTCGCCTAAAGAAATCGAAGCAAGCCGCTCATATAGCGTCATTGCAAGATCTTACACAGCAACGCATCGCACACATTGCTCTCGGGCTCACTTGCCATGAGCGTATCTCTCATAGATACCAAGCAGGCGCCCATGAAGCTTGGTCTACTGACAGGTGGCTGACACAAGCCAAGATTGGCAATTCTCTGCTAAGCATCACGCAGCTTAAACTCAGCTAGTTATGCATTTAATACATATTAGGGTTGCACTAACCTCCAAGTGGAAAAGATTGTCGGCCTTTTTGAGTGCTATATATATGGGGTAAGCTGGCTGCAATGGATTATTAGTTATGTGCTCAATCAAAGGAGCAATTGAGTCTAGTTGGTTTACCATTTCAAGAATTTTCGCGCTACGATATACACAGATACGCAAGAAAGCAGGAACCACGCGCTTGTCCTGTGTACGTGGTTCCTGCTTCCTTGTGTATCTGTATATACCGTACCACGAAAATTCTTGAAATGTGCTCGATCCCAACCGGGGTCGTGTACAGTGCGATATCACTGTCCGGGAAAAACCACCATATAGCCGGCATTATCTGGGGCCATCTTTTGTAGAGTCCCTCATGCTTGGATGGGTTGATAATTTACACCACACTTGCAAACTGAGATTGAATTAGTGATAAGATTTCAGCTGAACAATTCGTGTCATTGGCACTTCACTAACATCTGAAAAAATGGCTTCCAGCTTACATGGAGAAGGCAGAAGGCAACTGTATTCTTCAACCAGGTAGTCTGGATCAGATGAACGGATGCGTTTCTTCCTCCCTAAGCTATAACAAAAAAGCTTGTAGCTAAAGAAGGATGAACAATTGGGCAAGTTAGTTTAAGTTCATATTGGTGCAGTGCAGCGTAAAAAGACACAGTACTAAAAGGAAGAAGACGGACAGACGTGCTCCGTCCTTAGTAGTATTAGTAGTATTAGAAGATATTTATTTGGAAAAACGGGTTACGGGTTACGGGCGGGGATGGTAAGGGACTCCGTCGGATGATCCGCGAGGTCGGAGCTGGACAGGCACACTCTAAATCTGCCCCCGTTGGGTTTTATTTACTAGGTATGGTTTGCTTTTCTTGGCAAGCCTATACCATATTGTAAATGTGGGCTTTCTGACCGGAAAATGTACCCTGAGCTAGAAAGTATAAGTCCTAATTTTGTGCAGTTTAGTCGGGGTGTTGTAGGACAATGTTTGTAATCGTCTCAGGTGCCACTCCTCTGATTTATCGAGTCGTTTAGCAGCTGCTGTGAATGTTTGTCTCGCTAAGTGGACGTGTTGCAGTATCTCGCGATGTGTAGTGAGGGGCTGGGGGTGGTCATGTGAGGGGATTGATGATGAACCCTGGAAGAGGAATGCTCGGGCTGAGGCGTGTGCACACTCGTTTCCCTCTACCGTTCACGACCAGGTACCCATATTACTTTGTTGTCTGAGGCCTGGTGTCTGACTTGGGATAACATTTTACAGACAAAGGAAGAAACCCGGCCTCGAATCTAGTTTTGCAGGCTGTTTGCGAGAGGGTGACAATGTATATGCAATTGGTGTGTGTTGTGGCTAATGCGATCGCTACCTCCTCAATTTATGAGATGTCTGAATTTCTAGACTTTGGCACTGCTACCGTATTTCCTAAACGAGTGACGGCTACTGTTGTGATGCCTTCGTACGGACCCCCAGAGTCAATAAAGAAGGCTCATTTGTCCTTGGAGTAGTTCTTATCTATCGTCTTGCCTTGTGCTTTGCGTCATGCCTCGTGATATTATGGGTACATATTACGTGGTGGGGGCATTGTGTGGAGTTTGCCTCTCAAGTGTACTGGTATGTCCTGTCTCTGCTTCGTGGTGCTTGAAAGGATAATGCAAAGCTGTTCAAGCACTTGCCGTCCAGTGGTGGCACGAGAGAGGTGAAAAGTTATCTTTATAAGGTTAGCCTCTGTGAGCTCGTCGGTAGCGTTGCGCACGCCAAGTTTAAGGAACCGGTCGGTAGACACACTGAGGGGTAGCTCTAGCGCCCGCTTGTGGGCCATGCGAAGTATATTGTCGAGTTGCTTGAGGTCGTTCATTCGTAGCTTATGCGACAGGCGATAAAAGCCTGGATTACTCGCAGCGTGTCGTTCTCTCTCGTACCTTTCTTCTTGGTCGCAATACTTGAGATCATTCTGTTGACTTGTTCACATGTCGTCCGGAGGTGAGCAATAGCTGTCGCTTTTACCCCTTTGTTGCTAAAGTACAGACCGAGAATACAAATGTTGTTTGCTTCGGGGATGGGTGTATCATGGATCTTAATTTGGATGTGGTAGTTGCTGGCCCGGGAACGTATGACTAGACGTTTTGACTTGGTAGAGCAGCAGGTGAGTCCGCATTCGGTGACTTAGTTCTGCACAGTGTTGGCGGCTTCCTGGAGTCTGTCCTGCGTTACCTCTTGTTACCCAAGTGGTGACGTCATCTGCATACAAGGCATAATGTATGCCTTCTGTGGCGTTGAGTAGGTACTGTAGATGCAAAAGTGCCAGGTTAAAAAGAAGCGGGGAGAGTACCGCTCCTTGTGGTGGCCCCTTTTGCCCATGTGGATGGCGTTGGATCTTGCATCGTCCAATGTGTCCATCTCATCCCTTTTCGTCTTGTGCCTTTGTGCTGCACCCTTTCAATACAAAATTTGTAAGTAGCACAGTCATGACGTGTCTGCAACGCCCCATTTGCTGTTCTGACATATTTTTCGATGTTTCTGTATGCTGCAAAAATAACACGCTGATTAACTTGCACACTCTGTGAAAGTATATGTTTTGTCTGTTTAACACTATAGCAGCAATAAATAATTTTTCCTGAATTACCTTCATTTTCTCTAAATGGTTTCCTCTAGTATCGTACAGATATCGGAAGCCTTACTGGATAGGAATGGTTTTGAGAGACGCAGTGCGGCCTCATGAGTAATACAGCGGTTCATTTAAACCAAACAAAACCTTCCAAAGGATAAAACAGAGAGTAAAGCGTCAGAGCAAAGAACGCAATCGAGGCTCATCATTGCAGCAAGGCTGCAACTGTAAAATCTGGAAGGTGAATAAAAGCCTATTGCGAAGCGAATGGAACAAAGTGACGTAAACATGGACTAAAAAAAGTGAAGAAAGCCAAGATACCCACACAACGGAGGCGTTCATGTCAAATAGAATTGTCTTCAAACGTCACTAAATTTACAATATCCTTAAGAACATGCACGAAGAAACATAGTAAAAAAGTCACTAAGTTGTATACCGCTGTCACATGGGCACTAATGATCGCGATTGGTTACGATTCTGATTGTAGTTTCAAGCACAGCCGCAATGGACCGTGCTACATGTGCCCACTCAATTGGAATCGACAAGCTAGATCGCTATACGAGAGAGACATTGTGCTACGTGATTGTGATTTGTTTTTGATGCATATTTTAGAATACAAGATTCAGTAAAACTTTTCTCACCACAGTTTCTGTGGAGTATTAGCAGTTGTGTCATCCACAGCGCACGCAGGTAGTGTTGCAGATTCGCATGCGTCTGCAAGCGAAACGAGGAAAGAGGAGGTTTGAAACTGGCAGAGCGCGAAGGGGCACTGTAGATACCATAACTCCATGTTGCGGTATCAACAGCCTGGGGGAAATCCGGGCCTTAAACGCAGTCAAAGGCGGCTTGGTGTCTTCCCTTCTTAATTTATAGGCAGGGCACCAGGTAACCAGTACATGCGGAAACTGGCAAACGCGGTCGATCCCGTACGTTTGCTTATCACTGCCAAACCACGCACACAGATTGGGGAGCTGGAACATAGCTTTGCAGTTCAAATCACATAAAGACAAAGGTATTTATTCTAAAATTTCATGTTTTATAATAAATCTTGTAACCCTTACTTTTAGTTGGTATATTTGATTAATGTATGCGAACGAGTGTGGCAACGACTGCTCGACCGCGGTCGAGGTGGAAGAGCACGATCGTGGGCGATTGCGGTTGAATTCGCCTTGTAGCAACGCCGCATCCGCTTCGGGCTCGCTTTCGATTGACTTGATCACGATCTGAAGTGCCCGTGTGACAGCGGTATAAGTCTTTTAAAAGAACTTGAAGGCGGGCTAGATAGTATTGCTTCTCAAGATTCATTATAGCGCGATTCCTGAGACGACAGGACTGGCCCTAAACTATCATCAGCGTTTATTTGTACCCACACCAAAATATATATTGCACGCAACAAGAAGTACACGGTATGAGAGGGAGATAAACTCCTCTTTATGTCTGGTTTCATTCTATATATTTATGTGTGGATAATAATGAAGAGAGGTGGTAGTCTAAATTCAGTCCTGGGTCTTTTCTCTTTCAGTCTTCGTGCTCGAGCTCGTGTCTGTATTTGCATTACAATACGTCTTAACATATTTCAGCCTCTGGACAATAGCTATACGTTTTTGCACACCTTGTTATGTAATCAATTTAAAAAAAAAGCTTTTTACTGCTCGTCATTTTAGAGAAATCCTCTCAGCCTAATTTTACCAATCCTGTACACAAGATACGTATGGAGCTTCGGGATACTCATTTTCTTGAGTAGTGTCTAAGACATCGCATTTTATTGTTGTTGCTGTTAAAGAAAATACTGCTGTGTACATCTACTTCAAATTCGAACGCATCGTGTTGGGCTCGCATAGTTCAAATAGAGGCATTAGAAGAGTCGTTGGCAGAGCGTGCCACCGCATTCTGAGTCCAGCGTTGTGCTCTGCCCGAGCGGAAGATGATGGCGTAGGTGAAGGCCACAGCAATCGCCACCAGCAGAATCCCAACTGTTGCCAGCGACCGCAAGGACATTCCAAAGATGGAGGCCCATCTTCTGTTGGCTGCCGATGCTGGAACACCGCCGCCTGCCTTTTCGCCGATAGCTGCGGCAAATAGTTTATTAGCAGTGCGAAGTAAATGGGGGAAAGGTTAGAGGGAGGTACTGAACACTTTAGTTTATAAGTGGACGATTTTACAGTGCCAGCGTTTCATAGAAAGCTTCACTACAGTTTCATCTAGAAATGCTTCCGGGACACTTCTGACTTATTACGTCTTGGTGAGGCAATATCAAGAGTGTCTCCCTGTGAGTCCTCTTCATTAGCGCAATAAAGTAAATACTACGTTCTCTGCAGTATCGGCGATCAGTGCTGCAGGGGAAACATCATGAACAGTCGGTGATTCGCAAGTGATATAGCGATGCACTTGTCGGCCGCTGATGGGCGTAGCTTCAATACATCCCATGCCATAGCCCAGTCAGTAGGAGCTTCCAATGCAAACTGCTTGTCTCAGGTACAAAGGCGAGAATTGGACTTCAACCCCCCAGGAGCACAGAGTACTACTCGGGCCCGAGTTATTCTTCGGTTGGACAGGCACGTTGTTGTGCCTTGGTTAAAGCGGCGCTTGAAAGCTATGCTTTGTGATATTTAGGATAACTTGGTAAATTAAAACAGTATGTTGATAAGTATGAGTGAGATAACGCGGGAAAGAAATGAAGGAATAAACGATTAGGAAGGTCAAAGTATGCAAACGAGGACCCACAAGTGAAGCCGCAAAAGGAAGGCATTACCGCTGCAGCGTCGTGGTCTCAAATACGGAGTATAAGGGTACCCAAAGTTTCTTAACAAGTTTCCATACGTACTACACGGCACAAGATAGAACGTCGAAGTAATTTCCTGGGGTTCCAGTTTCCTCCACACCCGACATCTAGTGTGAAACGATGAATTCAGAATGCTTACTCGAAACTCCTGATTTTCAAACAGCGATATAGCTCTAGGTGTCTTTGTAGCGGATGAGGTGAGGCATTAAAAAACAAGGCTCAATACATGGTCATCAGCATATATCGTTCTAGATCGGTGTATTCCTTGATAGTAAATTGATAATGTTCATCAGATTGCATATAGCTGTATTTTCACAAGAGACATCGCAACTTTTTCATTTGCACTCACGTTTCCCTGACGTAACTGTAAAAGCAAATCCTGTGAGATATTAGTGGATAAAGACGATTACACCATGCAACTGAGCGAATGTGTCCTTAAAAGGTAACTTCGGGAACAAAATGGTATTCTAAGTTGGATGCCTATTATCGCAGAGTTTTCGTGCTTCATGGAGCACTTAAGGTTAAAAAATTTCTTGATATACTTTTGAGACGGCAACAATCGCACATATAAAAGTACCCAAGTATACAAATTCCCCATCGTTGATAGCACTGCGAATGTTATCAGGCTCTTCAAAAAAGCATTTGTTATTAAGCGAAACACATTGTAGTATGGCTACAATCACGTAACTTGAGATTTGTGGGTAAATAATCGGTTGTTTTCGTTCTCCGACTTCACCTCACCACAATGACTCAGTCGCTAGGACGCTGGATGGCTGATATACTGTCCGTATAGTGTGCGATATCCGTGCGCGTTGAAAGACGCCAATTGTCATAATTTCCGCAGTCCTAGGCGTCCCTCATTACCGATGTCGCTTTGGGACTTTAAACTCTGCAAAACAAACCACACCAATATATTGATTTGAATATAATCAGGGTGCAGGTTTATGGTATGGGTGTGTGTAGTTTATATTAAAGTTTTTTTTTTACCTTTACCTAAATTCGCTTCAACTTGTTAGTGAAAAGGAACTATGCAGTGATCGATGCTCGAATCGAACGGAATGCGAAAGCGTCCCTTGTTTAATAAAACTTTAACCTGCTGTTCACTTTTCTTCCTCCAATCCAGACACGTATAGGGCTAGTATGCGACAGCCTTCCTCGCTTCCCCCTCTCTTTATTCCTTTTATCTGCTTATACGCACTTTAACTGTCCATAGCGAGCTCTCCCATTGCCTTCTATATCGCCCCTTCCGCCATTCGTCTTTGTTCTTTATCATTCTTGTGCTTTGCTCCTTCCCATGCATCATTACAGAGCACAATTTCTCGGCTTGAACACACAAATACACTGACGTTAAGAATGTTATTCGAGCACACAAGACGCATGAGGCCTCTGGGCACCGTTTTGTAAGCTGTTTGAAGCAGTTCCAAAGGCAAGGGTAACTGAGATCAAAATATATGGCAATTGTCTTCCTACGAACATATTGTCCAGTGCCCATTTATAACAACGGGGTAGGAACTCATAAATATTCTGTGCGTCATATTTAATGGTCCAGATCACTGTTACCTGCTGCAGCGCTGCAAAAACGTGAGAAAACATTCGTTACCATCTTAATGCGAGAGAAAGCCAAAAGAAGGAAAACGGTGGGGGAGGCGGCCTGGCGTATCTAGAGACTATTCAATGCTGCCAAGGTTTTAAGTGGCCAACGAACCCACATAACTGACAGCACCACCTTTTGCTGAGTTCGCTTCTTCCTCCGAGCGAGCGTTTCAATGTGCTCGTCTTTATTAATTACGAAAGGACCTTACGAAAGTACAGCGCTCGTGTCTGTGCTTCCTTCCTGCTTTCCCGTGGTTTGGCGCTGTTTTGTTCTAAGTCATGAACCAAGTAGCCCAACAATATTCCCATTTACGAAAAGACCGCTGATGCACACTGTCCCCATCTTTGTTTTCACTCTTACGTCACCCTATAGTGAGTTCCCTGCTTCTGCCGAGGAGTTGTAACGTGCCTGCCGCGTTGTTTCAAGGAAAAAAGCAAAAGCGACAAGGGGCGCGTCCTCGTCTGTCGTGGGCGATGCACATTGTCTTGCGCTTGTTTACATAGCGAATGTGAGCTGATCCATGGCTCATCGAACGTGGGGCTAGCAATTTTGGTGCCAATCTTGCTTACGTTCGAGCACTACGATCTATTGAAAACGCGAAGCAGCTAGGCGCGAAGACACCTGCTTTTTTCTGAGGAAGAAGTAGAGCAGGAACGAGAAACTCGGAGAGTACCAAAATGAAATGAGGTCCTAAAATGAGAACTCCAGCCAGATCACTTCACCTCACCGCATAAATAAAATCTCTTGTCTTTATTCATAGAGACACATCTTGCTCTTAGAATTATTTCACTTCCAACCTAGCTCCTTTCCTCACAACGCGGCTAAGATGTCCCTGTCATGAAGTGAAGGAGTTCTTGGTTCGCGCTACTGAGGCTGGCAGTGCGGTAGCAACCTGTCAGCGAACTTTTATACCACGCAGTAAAGTAGTAGAGTTAAACACCCATTGACGCAAAAAACGTTCACGGCATGGTTACAGCTGCTTAGCTCAGGATTCAGAGAGAGTCTTCGCGGTACTCTAATTTCATGATATATTCATGTAAACAACTTGATAGCCACGCAGACACTTCCATATGTGCAAAAATATAAAGCCCTTTCTCTAGATCTCCGCCTTTTAATCACTGCCGCTTCTACTGCCGCGACGATGCGAAATCTAGATAACGGGCTTATTATCCGTGATATCATTCCCACCTTCTTCTTTCTTGCACCGCAGCTATTTTCCTCTTTAGAAAGCCGCATTCCACGTTGTTCCAGCGGCAACCAGACTCTTGGTTACCCTCTACTGCTACTACAAAAACTCCAAATCGATAAACCAGGCGTTTAGCAGCTACTGCTGTAATAATGCCATAGTCGATATGGAACTACCATACGAATGTATAAAAAGGCAAAACATTCAGCTGAACGCCAGCGAAAATACCTTCCTTCTGTGGCAGCTGCGGCTCCTTCCTCGCTGGTGAACTGGAATCGATTACAGGACTCCTAGATGCTGGACCGGTAAAAACATCCGACGACTCCACGGCGGGCCCATGAAGAGGTCCACGAGGAGGCGCGTGGGCCTCCTCATGAGCCAAAGCAAGCAGCTCCTTCATGGCCTCGTTGTTGAGACCAAGTACCTGCTGCAGGTACTCGTCAACGGCCAAGCTGCGCACGGACTCCCGAGATGACGCCGAGGACACATCGGCGCTAGGATCTCTAGAAGATGGCCCAGATTTGCTGCTGCCGGAGGCCGACATTATGCTCGCTCAGTGAATGGCTTGCTTCTTGACAGGGGAACAAATGGCGACCATCACCTATGCTACTGTCTTCTTTCTCCTTGGTAGGTTGGCACGGCAAGACTTAGGAAAGAAAACTGAAGTTACGATCCTTGCAAGTCCACCATATATATAATTCGAGGAGGATAAGCTCGAACACCTTTTTCATGTTTGTTGTGCAGCTTGTGTCGGTGATATGTATTTACAGGGACCTATTATTCAATTTGGAAAGTATGCTATGAATGCAGCTCATCACAGCGCAAAAAAAACTGATGCACGCCAAACCGGCTAAATTGCTTCTTCCCATTTTATTTTTATTCTGCCATCCTGAAGTGATTTTCTGTTCTCAAGCGATCAGTAAAAAACTGTATAAATTGGCATATATATGTTGTATTATTTAATCAGTACTCAAACGCGTGTTCATTTTGTTTTTGTTTTGTGAAAGTGCGTTAGGAGAAAGTTGCAGACAATTAACAGAAGAACATAGTCGTCTTTCGAGGCAGTATAATGTAATATCACAGGACATACATCCGTCCACGTAATTGATGACGTGAGTGCGCAGGAGCACCCATCTGATTTCGTGAGGTTTCTGCCCTACATTCCCCTGACAGTTCGCTGCTAACTTATCTATTCCTGATTTCAATAAAATGAAAAGGGTAAATGTTTCACAATCAATCCGGAAATAGTTTCGACCAATACTAAGATGACATGTGTAAATATGTGGTTTTTGTGATTCGAAGATTTACCCTAAAAAATTCATAAATCGATCACAACATTACTAAAAAAATAGTTCATTCCTGAAAGCTCAGTTGATTTCAGGATGCTTTTTGAAATTTTTATACCTCTTCTGCGAAAAATATCATCCAGGGGAATATTTAAATTCAAATTCAGTCCTAGGGGCACCGACCACCAAGCTCCTGCGAATTCTTACTGATTATTATGCTCATTAAAAGTTTTCTCTCTCTCGCCTTTAAATTACAAGATTCAAATTATGTTAATAACAGAATAGCAAAGCTCCTGCGCTCATAACGTGAAATTCCAGCTGTCCCAGACAATACGACCTAGATATTAATGAAACACAGTGTCCTAGCACAGTGAAGCCAACTCAAGGATCTAGAGGTAGCCTTAACTAGTTTGTGGTATTTTCTGTAGCTACAATATTAGGTAATAAAGAAAAAAATGCCAGTTTGTTTATTTATTTTTTTACAACACCTCATCGACCACAGAAGTGCGGGGTTTTACATGAGGGTTAGTCTTGACAGTATTGTGGAGATTAAAAAAAAATTTAATGGCGGTTCTGAAATGGCTTCGATTAGAGTGAGCGACGATGTCAGCGGGAAGATCGTTGCAGTCGATGGCTGTCCTCACAAAAAGTCAGTAGAGGTGCGTTGTCTTTCGGGCATGTGGCGGATAAACAGCCAAGGTGTGGCTGATGCGACTGGATGTTCGATGAATCGACATGATGACTGCTGTGCTAGATGATAAGGCATGATAAAATTTATGAAATAAAGAGTCTAGATATTTTACAGCGTGCTTGCAAGCTTGGGAGACCGGCATTAGCTTTTAGAGTAGTGGCGCTAGTATTACGACAATAGTCAGAAAAGATAAATCTAGCTGCACGGTTTTGTGTTATTTCAATGGTAGATATCAAGTTTCGAAGATGCGGGTCCCACAATGTGCATGCGTACTCCACATTTAATGATAAGAGTACAGATTATCTACCTACCTATTTTATCAATCGATTCAGCATCGTCGTTCTGTGATGTTACAAGGTTTCAGAAGTTCTTTATTGTCTTATAGTTGAGAGTTCTGAGGAAGGCCGTCTTTCCAACTGCAGGCCATGCGGTAGGTTCTCCGACACATCGCTCGCCTACAGAGCGCAGCGGACGGCGGCCCGCTATTCCATTGGTGGCGACATCGCTCACTCGCGCAAGGGAGCGGCGCTGCTCGAGTGCGAGCAGCTTACCAGCGTAACGCCCCCCCCCCCCCCCCCCCCCCCCCCCTACGGCCTGTGCTCGCCCTGGCCCGCTTGTACGGAGGTTCAGTGAGAGATCGTCGACATCGCGGGGAAACGCCCCACACCGCTCTGTGCAGTGCAGCAGCTGACCGGAGCCGTCATCTACAAGGAATTCCAACACCACCTCCTCGTTTACACCGACGGCTCCGTGGTCAGAGATAGTTGCTCGCTAGCAGCGGCGGCTACCATCCCCGCCCTGCAACTGCACAGAGAGCTGCACCTGTCATTCCTCGGTTCTTCCACCACGGCGCGGCTGCTGGGCCTACTCCTAGGCCTGGATGTACAGTTGCAATCAATATGAAGGTGATCGCCGGAGCTTCGACCGGTGGGCCTTTCAAGCTGCATAGCGGCCGATTTTGGAACTGCGAAAACAATGATTGCGCTGCCTTCTTGCCCTCCTAAGCTCTTCCGGGCTACAAGCATCACCCCCCTGACTAACTAGAAAGCTTTTGTTTTCTACTCACAACTACTGTGGACACGATTTTGCTGGCGCGGCCTGCGGACGCGGTCTGCGGACAGAAATATGTGAACATAGCGAAGTAATGCTTTCGTTTGTCATCGCAGCCTGCTTGTTGACGCGTGAAAACAAGAACATAAAAACTGTTACTAGCTAGCGGAGAGTGTCAGATGTTACCGGAACAGCGAAAAGAGAGAAAGGGGCTGCCAAGATGTTTCCTCCGCCGCGGAAGGTGGTGACTTAACGTGGCGCTGCTCCTTGTCTCGGTTGCGGCTCGAACGATCACCTTCATATCGATCACGACTGTACTTCTTGAACTGACTCCGCCGCCACCCAGGTGTGCCGTGCTATGCGACTCTCGCGCCGCCCTCAGCTGCCTTCGAACCACCGGCCGGGGAACTCCGCTACTGTGTCAGATTCGCGCGCGTCTCGGGCGCTTGGCGGAGCGCGGCTGCGTTATACGGGCACAGTGGATCCCCGGCCACTGCGGCATCGAGAGCAGCGGACGTGCCAATGAGCTCGGTACCGCAGCACATGAACTCCCTCCTAGCGACGAACATCTCGCTTTAGAGGACGTGCGTGCGGTAATCGACGACCCCTCCGGACGCAGCACCCCGACCCACGCATGGCAAGAGGTGAGCGCATTCACAGCGGCCGCTCGCTGAATCGGCTTCAACGCGCAATGATCATCCGTGCACGCATTGGATGTGTGTGGCTTGGGGAACAACGGATGCGGTACGGACTTGCCACCAGTGACGTGTTTGACGGCTGTGGCGCATTAAGGCGCGAATATAGTCCGATGCAACGCACGCGCGCGCATGCGCTCGCACACGTTGCGTTATGCTGCCGAAAACGCCCCGTCGATAGTTCCGCGAGCTCCAGCCCCCAACGTAACCTGCGGCGACCAGCGCGCCTCGACGGTCCCGGCGCAGAGTTGGATCCTGTTCCATTCGAGCGTCGGTGCCGCCGACCGCGTCGACCCACAATGCATTGCGCAGAAAAAAAAGGGGGACGGTCGCGTAAGCTTCGGACAGCTTGGTGGAGAGGTTTATCGAAGACAGTGGCTGACTTATTGCGTCGGGAATTCCCGCCTGGGCGGCGACTGTGTGAACCTTGAACCACACGTGAGCGTCCCGTGAGTGCAATGTAAACTTACAACCCCCAACTGCCTCATGCTTCTACTTTTCTCTGCCTTCTGGTGCTGCAGGAATGCAGCATTGCACCAACTGGTAAGTGCCTGCTTTGTTTTGTCCTTCCGGCCATCGCTGCGTAGTATTCAGCTGCTTTGAGGCTGGTAAAAAATAGTGACAGCACCAATGTGTTTATTAAGCGTCAATACTGCAATAGTAATATTAGATGCGCACCTGTGCTTTCTGGACTACAATGCTAATTGCTTCCCTGCCTAGCTCGTCTGCGTAGTGTGTTAGTGTGCTCCTGCGAAGCTTTTTTTTTTTTTTCGCAGTATACGCTAATTGCGAAAATTTGTGATGAAATAGAAACACACGATTTACCTATTGTGAAGATGACTATTTTAAAGTGACTTAAACCAAACCTTGCAAAGCCTATATTATTTTCCCTTCTCGCACTCAACCGCATTAAGGCCTGTGAGAAATAATGACAGCACCAGAAGTGTGTTTATTACGTGTCAGTAAGGTAATAATAATGTTAATTGTGCACGTGTATTTTCTGGACTGCGATGCGAACTTCCTCCTTGGTTAGCTCGTCTGTGTGGTATGTTACATGTGCTCCAGCGCAATATTTTTCGTTCCGCTAACTGCGCAATTCTGTGAAAAAAAACAAAAAAAACACGAGCTCTGCCTATTGTGACGATTAGTTTGGAGTGATCGAAACAGAAAGATGCAACGCGTATATTTGTCTTTCCTTGTTTTTCTGGTTAAAAAAAAAAGATTTGTACGACGCGCTGAATCATTGAAAGTAACAGCTGATACCAAAATTGTTCTCCGTACAGATCTCAATGGCATACTGCGATGCAGTTGTTCTAATCATCTGTAGATCAAGCTGGCTTCTGAAGTGCTATCAGTGACAGCAGTCACCGTGAACTTTTTTCCCTACTTGTGGCAGCTATTCATCACACCACTTCTACATGGTACTCTTGAAGCACAATTGCGTTCGCAAAATGTGTAAATAAATGCTGGTGCCTTTCTCATTAAATTTTGTTTTATTGCAGCATAGACTAGCATTGTAATTTTTCTATTACCATTGGCGCTAGCGAAGCAGTCATGCAGGTTTTCGAGCCATGCGCAATTTCTTGAAACTGCCTGACATAAAATGTCACATAGCGTTGGTGTTATTGCCTAAGAAGTATCATGATGACTTGCTATGCTTAGTGGATGTCGGCCTTACAAGTAAATATGCTGAATGTGCACGACTCATGCTTAGCAACAGTTATCCCGCTAGCGAATAACAGCGCTCCGGCCCCGCGCAGACATTCGTACCCGTGCGACCGGTGCGCCTCGACCCCTACGTCAGCGGCTCCCTCAGCGAGGGGACCGCGCAACTTTACTCGACGGCGCCGCTCTATTGCTCGCGCGGCGCGTTGACAGGCACAGAGTATAAAGGAGGCTATGGTCGAACTATATACGCGCGTTTAGAAGTTCTCGAACATGTTCTACTGCACTGCGCCGCCTTAGCCAAACCGCGACGTGAGTTGCTGGCAGCTTACAGAGCGCAGGAGGCCAGCCCGGACAGCGTAGCTGTGTAGCCGCCGGGCAGTGCGCGCGTCCGCGAGCGAACGCACGTGAGCCTGCGTGAATATATCGAACAGGCGGGTTTGATGGCCCGCCTATTTCACCTCGCTAGATAGTGCGCGCTGTGACTGAACGCTCAGCGTGTGCTATTCCGGACGATAATGGTCGATCGCCCCAAGTCGGCCGTTAGCGCTTTTTGGTGTGCACCTCCGGGCGTCGTATAAACGTTTACATGGACGCAGAGCTATTGCGGAGGCCCGCCTGACGTGCCGAGTGCTCAGGGACCTAAGACATTTGCGGGTGGGCCTCAAGCAAACTATATACTGCATATTGTTCTATAGTGTATATATTTTTTTCTCCCTATCTCTCATCTCTTTGATTGATTCCTCTACCCCTTCCTGGCTATCCTTTATTTCCGCCGCCGCAGTTCAGGTGCTTCAGATATTAGATAGCAGATACCAGGACTGGCAAACATCTTTTCCTTTCTTTTGTATATAAATAAAATGACCACTACAACAACAAAAATAGTTGCGCTAGCGTTTAACTTATGCAGAGCTATTTACCATATTTTAAAAAGCTACCACGTGGCGAGATGTTAGCGCATAACTATCTTAGAGTGCACACTCAAATCCTTCGCCCGGGAACACTCGAAAGAAGAGCGGATTCTATTTATCACGCCATTTTGGAAGCTGAAGTACCACCACTGTCAAGTGGAAATATTATCATCCAAGATACCGTTAGAGGCGGCATAAAAACCAACTTCCTATACACAGTACTTGACTGAAACATTTACTTTTCTGTTTCGGTAAATTGCCTACAACCTCTGACTAGACACATAATTCCAAAAGCCAATAAATGAAAATGTACTGCACGTTATTAGGTTTTAAACAACCTTAGCACACAAAAACGAAATTTCTTTGGTACGCACTGTTTTAAACTTCTCCAAGTTAAATTCAGTGCGCTAGACATCCCGGCTCTTTAAAGGCTCGTTTATGTTTAGCTGGGAGACCTGTAGTTAGCGCTATAAAGCCTCAGAGCGCATGTTGCTCCTTGTACGGCATGTTACCAAAATTAGGCAACACAAAACGAACACTTCATCTAGAACGCAAATGGGGTCTTTTTAATTATTAATCTATTCCACATCATAAGGTATTTCTCACTTCGCATGCATTGATACAGCGAATAAAAAATTAGCCTTAAACGTCATCGTTCTACTTTCTTGCCTGTTACGGCGTCTGTCCAGCCGAACGACGCAAAAAAGCGAACTGATCTTCTTAGTGCACGCTCGACGTTATATTGACGCCAGTAATGCGACTGTATGGAAGACGTTGCGTGCATAGTTAAGCTGCGAAGCGGTGCCCATCGAGACTGGAATAGTGTTACCCCGTACTGTGTGATTTTCATTTGTAAAAACTTTGTTGGAGGTGCGGGGTAGCTGGACAAAATTACTCTAACACAGAGAGAGTTTCTGGAGCAAGTTTGGCCTATTACAAAATTAAAGAAATTGCGCTTTAATTGTTCGAACCACCCTTAATTGTTATCACGGCGCACCATGCCTTGACTTTCTTCACTCATAGACCCTACTGGCCGATTGGTGGCGCTGGGAGTTACGGTTGCGAAACTACACTTTTTCCTTTGTTTACCTGTCTGTCCGAAAGAGCGCTATGGGTAGCCTTGACCGCCTAGTAAAGAGCAGAAACATTAGTCTGCCAACCAAGACCCGTATAACTATGGTCTTTCCAGATGTGATGTATGAATGCGAGAGTTGGACTGTGAAGAAGGCTGACCGCCGAAAAATTGACGCGTCTGGATTGTGGTGCTGGTGGAGACTCTTGAGAGTTCCTTGGTCTGCCAAAAGATCAAATCAGTCGATATTGTCGACCATAAACCCTGACTGCTCATTGGAGGGTAAAATTATAAAGTTAAAGCTCAGTTACTTTGGTCATCTGATGAGAAGAGAGGAGTCGCTGGAGAAAGGTTTGATGTTGGGAAAGCTTGAGGGTCACCGGAGAAGGAGTAGGCAGCGAACGCGACGGTTAGATGGCATCCTCGAGGCGCTGCAGATGAAGTTATGGGATGTTAGGAAGATAGTGAGAGACAGGAAAGCGTGGCGTGATATGGTCCATAGGGTCACAAAGAGTTGGACATGACTGAACTACTGAACCGGCTTAATCAATGTGCTAACGGCTTGTAACGCCATCCTGTCCATACTCCTAGCTCTCCCGATTGTGACACCGCGCATGTGTTATTTCTTTATCGGTCTTTCTGCACATTGCCCACGAATAGCGCTTGGATTCTGCGCTACAGTCAATCATCGAGCGTCTCACTACCGGCCACTCTCATCCTACCCTCGCAATACTCTTATTCCAAGACGACGCACAATAACGTCGCAGTATCCGATCTGATGGCGTGGAGCTTTTGCTCGTAGTTCCCAAATATCTGACCTCTACCATCCTGGAACAGTTTAATTTTTCTCCCACTGCTTGCCACCTTAGCGAGCCCCGCAAGTAGGACAGTGTACGCCAACGTTTCAACTGGCTGGGTCTCTATCGTTCAGTCCAAAATCATGTGGCCGCACGAAAGCAGGGTCAGCGCTGGACGAAATCGTTCGTATATTGCCGCTGGACACTTGCAGCTAATCTCCATACTAACTGAACCGATTTTTTGTGTTGGTGTTGACATGCTTGATAATCTCCTCCTCGGGAAAACAAATGGATTGCCGTCGCGGACGAATATGCTACGCGTTACGCTATTACCTGCGTGATCCCGACCGACTGCGCTACACACGTATCTGATTTCCTTTTCAACGACGAGATACTCCATCATGGTGCCCCTCGTGAACTACTCAGAGATCGTGGCCGCTGCTTCCTCTCAAGAGTGGTTGGCGAATATCTTCGTCTGTGCATGTTTGCCACAAATTTACTACCGCTTGTCACCCTCAAAGCAAAGGCCTCACGGAACGCCTCAAACGTATGCCCAAATATATGTTGTCCATGTATGTCTCTGACGACCCCAGGATTGGGACATTAATTTACTGTTTGCAACATTCGCCTACAACTCTTCTCGTTTTGAAACCGCTAACTACTCTCCCTCTCATCTGCTCTTTGATCGACACCCATTACTCCCCTTCAATACACCACTTCCCGCTACTGACGCTGCCACCAGTACCTACGCTCCTCATGTCATCGCCCGCGTTAATGATGCTCGCCAGATTGCTCGCGACAGGCTTTTGCCTCCCAAAGCCCTTAAAAATACCGTTGAAACAGTGTAAACCGGTACGTGCACTGTGCTCCAGGCTTTGTCGTTCTATTTTGGCCCCCAACCCACCAAGCAGACTTGTGTAAAAAACTTCTACCCCACTATTCAGGGCCTTACCGTATCCTGCGCCCTGTCACCGACAACACATACGAAATCGCACCTCTCAACGCGAAGTCTTCTGCAGCACCACCTTTTGCGTGTGTCACGCCTCAAGTCGTATCATTCACGGTCTGCGTCGCTCACCTAGAACGCACCGCGACTGCACCTTTGTGTAGCGGGTGATGTTATCTGGCGTATCGAGCAAGTGGAAGACGACGCTTTTGACTGGCCAGACAAAGACGACTTCGAGTGTGTAGTTTGAAGCGGTCAACATCGTGTCTGTAATAGTGTTACCCCCTACTGCGTAATTTAAACTAGTAACAATATGTTTTAAATTCAATTCCAGCGCATAGCGTAGAACATTGACTTCGGTTTCTTGCTCAAATCCCGCCTCTGGACATCATGAGACCCCCATGGAATCATTGAAAATACAGGTTTCATTTGCCCAAATGTGTATAGTGATGACATATTTGGAGTGGCAGGAAACCAAGTTTTGAATCGCACACTTTTCACTCCTCAACCGACGTGGCGATAGATCAGGCGGCAATAAAAAGTCCACAGAAGAGTCTGAATCGCTAGTTGACGTATTCGTGTCTGGAGTGTGGTATCAGTGTTTTCTCTTTACGCTCCCCCCCCCCCCCCCCCCTGAGCCCTATGTGTGGGTGAATATAAAAAACGTGGGCGCTGTTTTGAATCGCCGGCATCTTTCGAGCTGGATATATGTTGGACATTATGTGGGATGATAATAGGCGGTTCATTGAATCATGCTATCACGAGGGAACACTTTATCACTTTGAACGAAGTCATATCGCCCCTGTAATCGCTTTGAATTATTTGCTTCTTATTCTAATAATATTGTGACGGCAGTGATCAATAAAACGCCATTTATTTGGTGAGCAAATCACACGAACGCTGCATTTATATCCCAATTCTGTTCCTTATTTAGCTGCCTCTTTCGTCCTCCTTCCTTTCTTTTCGTCTCGATATGAATTGATTCAACGACGGCAGTAGACATATCTTTAGCGGAAAGGGTTCTCATGCAGACGCATTAAAACGGAGATTCATAGAACTGCATGATTACGATGAGTTACAGCCCGCAGTTTGTTTTCATGCGCCCCAAAGGGATGAGATTCAACGAATCGTAGTTGTCCATTAACGTTTAAGACTGCACTCATATCTGTCTTCACTACTGAGCTGGATTCCTGGACTGGATTCGAACACAGCATCCTTTCCTTCTATGCCAGTAGGCAAAGTCATTGCTATAGCCGAAACCCATCAGCGTGCAGACTGCAAGAACTTCGCACGCCGTGTTTTGCATGTCGTCGTCTTTATCAATAATAATTTATACGTTAAGGCTATCGTACGTTCTAGCCGTTTTAGCTACGTTAAAACCATGCCATTTTTCAAGATTGTAAAACCAATAATCTCCATTGTTATATAACAATTACTTTTTTACTCATATTTCAAGTGTACTGCCACTCTTACGTGAAACGACTTAAAAAAGGAGCTTTTTAAGAAATCAAACACACCTGAGAAAGGAGTTACCGCACATTGCGCCTTGTTATAGAAGGTTGGCACCCTCCAGCCATTTTCAGTGTTTTAATGTACGGAGACAAGGGTGCCGTCCTCCGGGCAATTCAGCGTCAGGTTTGCTGATGTTGTGAGGGAACGATCATGAGCATGACTCTTGCACGTAGTGATTAATAGGTAACATGAATGGCCGCAGTTTAGTATGGAGAGGGGGGCGGGGGTATGGTTGTGAAGTCACTTGAACAGATTTCTTCCAGATTTAGCAGAAGCTGCCAGCTCACGCAGCAACTTAGAGGCTGTAATCGAAACGCCTATGACCCTTACATATCGAGTAATAAGGCTGCTCCTAAGCAATTCAGACACGTTCGTATGACTTTCTTCAAGGAGTTTTTTTATATCTATGACGGGACGTCTTTGATATGACTTGGTATTTTACGAATGTATGCGAGTGAGTATGTGTGAGATAGTATATATCAAATCAAGTGATTATTGAATAAGCTAGTGTGCATACCCGCGAAATAATATTCGCAAGGAGAAACATATAAGCATAGCAGTGAAGCCTAGTCACATTCCTAAAAGCAGAGCTGAAGTCCCCGTACACAGTCTGACCTGTGCGTGTGCCACATCTCCTGGATGACCTAAATTTTTCCCCGATATCGCTTCAAGCTATTTTAACGGATTTTTCTGAACAAAAAAGAACTGTTAATGGCAGAAAAATCTTTTCTATAAAACGCTGTTACTGGATGGGGTCGAACAAGTACAAAGAAATGTGTGCACCCACTTCTGCTTGGTTCGTTATTGATGTACTGGTAAGTCTAGGTGAGGTAGCTGTCTTGTGCTTCAGAAAACAAAATCGCATCATATTGCAACACGAAGACAAATCGCTTGCAGTAAAAGTGTCCGTCTTTTGAGATCCGCCAGGTTTTGTCTTCCATTTGCGCATTATTGCATGCCTGCCGCCACAGCGGAGCCTAAAGCCGTTGTCTGCTCATCCAAAGTCCCCACTTTTGGTGGCTTTCTGTTGGCTCGTATTTTGATGACACCTCATTCATTGCCTTTAAACTGTGTGGTAGCGTGCAATGATTGACATAAGCTTTAAGGGACCAACAGCGCAGACACGAGGTAAGATAACGCAGTGACTGTGTTGTCTTGCTTCCTTGTCTCTCGTCTCTGCACTGTTGCTCCCTTAAGATATGTACCAACTAGCTGAACTCTCCATTTTAGTCAGTGAAATATGCGCTGCTGCATAAGCGCACTTTAGATCTGGTTCATTATGAAGAAAGGAAACCTTGCCAGAGGCTCTCGCTAACTGAGCTGCATAACAAAAATGTGCCCGATGTCTCGTGCTTTCGCAACAACTACTAATATGCCCTGTCGTCTAATGCGTCACCTGCATAATCACCCAAAGAGAATAAAGCTCTCGGACTCTTTATTCACCAAAATCGTCGCGCTGACACAACACTAGCCAAGCTTCGCAAGGTTGGCGACCAAGTGGGCCGCATGGTCCGCCGCGTCTCCAACCAGTGTGGGGGCCTCAGAAGCAGGGATGCAATGCGACTCGCGCATGCTTTTGTGACGTGTTGAATTCTTTATTCGACTGCATACCTGCACTTGCGTAAGCATCATGAAGACATCCTGAAGGTTACTCTCCACAAAATGATCAAGAGGGCGCTCAGTCTCCCGATCTCTAGCTCCAATGCGAGGCTCCTTGCATTAGGGGTGGTGAACACCTATCGGGAGCTACGCGAGGCGCACCTCACTAATCAATACATGCGCCTTGCCCAGACCGTGTCCGGTAGTCGCCTTTTTGACCGGTACATATACAACACAACCATCACATTGAGGAAAGGGTACGAGTTTCAGAGATATGGAGAGGCGCCCTCCGTGTTCGGCCTCTTCCTACCAAAATAGACAGAGAAGACCACAATGGACGGCGTCAGGCGCGGGCGAATGCCCTACTCCGCCATTATGGCTCTAAACGGAGTGTTTTCTATGTGGATGTTGCGGACCCGCACCCTTACAGGTGAGGATGGTACACGGCTACAGTCGTTGACGAGGAAACACAGGAGGACGGCTTCACTTTTAGGGCCCCTAGCGCGACCCACGCAGAGGAGGTAGCAATCGCCCTGGCCGCCTCCCACCCTCAATCTAAATTCATCCTATCCGACTCGCGAAGGGCCTGTAAGAATTATGATCTGAGCTGGATAACACCTATAGCACAAAGAATACTTCGGAGAGCAGTTCGGGATCAGGATCCCCAGACTCGATTTCTCATTTGGACTTTAGGCCACCAGGGCCTAGCAGGGAATGACGCCGCCTACTCGGCCACCCGCGCACTCACTAGCCGGGCCCCCGGCGTAGATCCTACCGATCTGGACCAGGACAGACATCCTCTCCTAACTTTTCAAGAAATCTGTGCCTATTACCGGGACTTGCATGGTCAGTATCCGGCTCCAGTC
This sequence comes from Amblyomma maculatum, assembly GCF_055883805.1. Classification (NCBI taxonomy): domain Eukaryota; kingdom Metazoa; phylum Arthropoda; class Arachnida; order Ixodida; family Ixodidae; genus Amblyomma; species Amblyomma maculatum. The sequence goes on from NC_139354.1 coordinate 134,368,372, forward strand.
AAGGGGCTAGGGAAAGCGGGCGAAAGAATACTTCTTATACTTTTTACTAATACTCTACTGTGCCCGGCAGTACTCAAACAAATCGACCATTCCTTTTCTGGCCTCTGTCCTTTCTATGGAGAGGTAACAGACACTTTTCACATGGTCTGGGCATGCCAGCTAAATCCTTCTCTTTTGCCCATAGCCGCTTACCCTACCCGAGAGGACTGGAAGGCGGCCCTGCTCGGCTTCCTGGATCTAGCGGCACAACAAGCACTGGTCCAGTGAGCTCGCGTGGCGGCCTGGACCAATGGAGTCTCGGAATAAGGGACTTCACCTAGTATTGTAAAGGGGAGAGGCCCACTAAGGATGGCTCTCCAAGCAACCTCTCCTTTTGTAATAAATGGTTTCCACCCCCACCATCACCACCACCACAGTTTAGTTTATGCAGCATGCGAGCATAATAGGTTGTTTTCAAAGTGCAGCGCAGCTTATCATGAAATAGCTTGGTGCTACCTGGTTTATATCTTACGGAATGCGAGCCGCACCCAGTCACAATGCAGGTGCGCATCACAGCGCATTTGTTATTCATCGTAAACCAGCCCGAAACACAGGACAAAGTAACAGGAGACGACAAAGCGCTTGTCCTCTGGTTTGCGCTGCTTTAAGAAGAATCCAATCCAACTCGCCCAGTTTTCTATACTCGTGAACTGCATTTGTTATTGATCGGTGCAATACTTTCTTTTTTTCCTGCTCGTCTTTCAGCTGGTGGTGGCCCAGCCCAACGCGATATCGTCTGCTCGACCAGAATCTGGCAGCCCTAGCGGTGCATGTGCTAACATGCAACACGCGTGTTCGACTCACGAGGAGGAGCCCTCAAAAATGACGGTTTTTGTTAGTTCATTTACAGAATTGGTTTTCACGCCTGATGCATTTGCGTTTGTCAGCAAATTTGGGACCTGAAGAGTCTATATTAAGGCTCAGAGGTGTCGCCGCATAAAAAAAAAATCCATCTTGATAGATTTTGCGAACTAGATTTCAAAACGCGTTCCCTATACGAAACAGCAACAAGTTTTTGAAACAGTAATTTTGAGATACGAGGCCCGCTTCTTTGGTCTCGTTAAATACGTTGTGCACCTGACATGGCAAGGCGTTCGTTGGAGGTACTGAGGAAGACTTGGGAACAGATTTTTAAGGCCCTTGATTTCAGTGAGGATGGCTTATACGCGACGCGCCCTACTTCGGTTAGTTTTAAATACGCCATAAATAAGGAGCGTTTAGTGACGCTTATTTGCCCTTTTCGCCGAAGGAGGGCGCGCGCCTCCTAACGCATATTCACTAAGATAAGGAGCCTTTTAAATTTTAGCCCTAAGGGTCGTCTTGTGTTCCTTACGCATGATAGTATCCGCTCGGTCCCATTCCTTTTTGTGAGCGGTCGACAATTCCGAGAGTTTTGAAAAAGCGGCCGACAACATCAAGTGTTGTCGGCTGCTTAGCACGTCACTATAATGCTAATCTGTTTTTTTCAATGCGCCTATAATCTGCAGGTCTCGGTGATGCGTATACTGCGATATTGGAGAGTCCTGTCATAGTTACTTCCACCACCATGCCACGTACCAAAGTAACGAACCTTATGCAGCAATAGGTTCTAACGGTTGATTTTGTGCTATCGATAGCCATATCGAAATTACTACCAGAAGTACTATCGGTTAACGATCGCAATTACTATCGATAATATTATTGACGTTTTTCTAACATCAATTACTCGATAGTGACTCAGCTATCGATAGTATTATCGATATTGCAAATAGATTTGCATGACTATCGGAAGGGCATATGCTTTGTGGAGATGACTAACGCTTGTATTAGGCGGAGGGGATTTCCTCCTGCATGCCGTTTTTGTGAAATGTGATGAGCAGATCATACGCATAATTTTGTAGCTTGTCTTCATGCCGGTTAAGGGTGTGAATGGCACAGAAGGTACTCTGGACCTATTGTCTGTTATGCGAATGACAGCGACCTTCCTAATAATAGGTATTCCTTCCTCGCTTACCGAATTCAACCATACCACATGGTCCCCAGGTCATGAATAACGAGAAAGAATTGGGGAGGCAAACAGCTTAGCTCTTCCCTCCACCGTAGCAACTTAGGCGCATCAAGGAGAATAAAAGAAGGGTTCATATAATCACTCTTACAAGCGAGGAGCATACATATAATAATAATAATAATAATAATAATAATAATAATAATAATAATAATAATAATAATAATAATAATAATAATAATAATAATAATAATAATAATAATAATAATAATAATAATAATAATAATAATAATAATAATAATAGCGAGGTGATGTTAAACATCCTGCAAGGTAGGCTGCAGCAGTATGTGGATCGGGAGCTTCCGGACGTGCAAGCTGGGTTTCGCAAGGGCAGAGGAACTAGAGACCAAATTGCCAACCTTCGCTGGATCATGGAAAAAGCAAGAGAGTTCCAGAAACCCATTTATTTCTGCTTTATTGATTATGCGAAAGCGTTTGACTGCGTAGATCACAGCAGATTGTGGCAAACTCTCCAAGAGATGGCAGTTCCAATTCACCTCATCTGTCTCCTCAGGAACCTTTATGAAGGGCAAGAGGCCACAGTCAGAACTGGGCATGGTCTTACTGATTGGTTTCCGATTGAGAAAGGGGTGAGGCAAGGCTGCATACTGCCGCCCTGCCTATTTAACCTATATGCAGAGTGCATCATGAGGAAGGCCGGTCTGGACAAGTCTTCAGCTGGAGTGAAGATTGCTGGAAAACGTATCAACAACCTTAGATATGCGGATGACACCACTTTAATGGCAGAAAGTGAAGTGGAACTCAAGAGACTTCTGATGCGCGTACAAGAAGAGAGTGAGAAGTTTGCGCTTAAACTGAACATTAAAAAGACGAAGATCATGGCGTCTTGCCCTATCAAGTCCTGGAGCATCAATGGACAAGAAGTGGAAGCTGTGACAGATTTTCTGTTCTTGGGCGCCAAGATTACCTCGGAAGGAGACTGCAGCCATGAAATTAGGAGACGCCTGCTTCTGGGAAAGAGAGCAATGGTTAGCCTTGACCGCCTAGTAAAGAGCAGGATGTAGGTAGAGCTCCCGTCTCTACCTACATCCCCAGCAGCCAACCAAGATCCGTATAACCCGTGCTATGGTCTTTCCAGTTGTGATGTATGGATGCGAGAGTTGGACTGTGAAAAAGGCTGACCGCCGAAGAATTGACGCGTTTGAATTGTGGTGCTGTCGAAGACTCTTGAGAGTTCCTTGGTCTGCCAAAAGATCAAATCAGTCGATATTGTCGACCATAAACCCTGACTGCTCATTGGAGGGTAAAATTCTAAAGTTAAAGCTCAGTTACTTTGGTCATCTGATGAGAAGAGAGGAGTCGCTGGAGAAAGGTTTGATGTTGGGAAAGGTTGAGGGTCGCCGGAGAAGGGGTAGGCAGCGAACGCGATGGTTAGATGGCATTGTCGAGGCATTGTAGATGAAGCTATGTGATGTTAAGAAGATAGTGAGAGACCGGAAAGCGTGGCGTGACATGGTCCATAGGGTCACGAAGAGCCGGACACGACTGAACGCCTGAACTGAACTGAACTGAATAATAATAATTCAAATCATCCTTCTTTTTCCCACTTACAGAGGATACCTGGAGAACCCCCGCTTTAAGAAAACATGTGCCCCCTCTGCCATGAAAACCCTCACTACAGAGAAGGCTATAGCCTGGTGGCAAGTTCAGGAAGCACATTTCAAAATCTACATATGCAGTGCCATCTATCTCACTCAGTATGACCCACAATCCTTCCAACGAGCGGCAGTTCAGCCACTATATTCGATTTTTCCTGGTGATGCTCTCGGAAACCACATCTTGCAACCCTACACCAAAATATAAACAACGGAAGGTCGCCCTTTTTAGACAGGACCTGGACGATTAACGCAAGCTCTTCTTATGGGTCCGCGATCTAGCGCAAGCCACTAGCACCTTTAAATTAAAATGCGATCATTTCACTCCAGGAATCACCGTGTTCTTCAATAACTATATTATATTTAGTCCCTCTCATACCACGCGGCTCCAAAACTAGGGGAGCGCCACTGAAATTGGCAACCCTTCGTCCTAAACATCACGCGTAATATTCGACAAATTGGCCATAATCTGAAGGGCGTGCGTGATGAGGACACCCTCCGCCTGTTCGCAGCCCTCGCTATAAGCCGTTCCCGATACGGCCTACCTTATATATCTTCACGTCACTCCTGCAGACAAAGGCAAGGTTAACTTTTCTCCACTACGCTGCTGTGTGCCTGCCATATCCAAATCTACATCGCCTCACTCCTGGCATCTGTAATCTCTTCGAACATAATTTTGAAGCTGTCATCACCTCCTAAAGTACTCGCCTTCTCTAAACTACCTCAAGAAAGTCTATTCTCCGCCATATTGATGATCATCAAGCCTCACTCAACCTTCCCTGATATGCATCCTTACTCTGAAATCCCGCTCCCGTCTCTACCTACATCCCCAGCAGCCAAGCACAGACCACGAACTAAAGGCTGTATGATGTCTGTCCCAGATTCGCTACTTCGCCAGCCAGTACTACAAAGATACTACTGCTTTGTATGTTGACGTGGCCTGTGGCTACCTATACTCTTCCCTCCCAAAATACCTTCGCAGCAATCGTTCACTCTTCGTTCTACTTTGCTGTAATCTTTGATGCAATTGATGCAGCAGAAGCAACGGCCGTCACAATCGTCATCAAAGCACAGAACAAATTAATGCGCAGCTACCAAATAAACTGACTGCGTGTTGCGCCTTCACCAGTTGTTCAGTGTGCAAATTAGCGTTTCGAATTTTTCTGACACCGTGCACAAAGGTAAGATGGGCTGGTGGTCATGACGACCTAGAAAGTAACATCAAAGCTAACACTGCAGGTTGGGAATGCCCAAACTAACGAAGACTCGGATCTTAGGCATATACCCCGGCGCCCAATAGACTTTGTGCCTTGAGACCTTAGATCACAGCTGACACATTTACCACGTTCATCAAAAAACATGTTTCACTGCTTGATGACTGCACTGACCGCCAAATACAGACTATTACTTTCAGCAACCTCCACGATTAATGCCGCCTTCACCACGCACTGTGTTTGGATGTAAAAAAAAAGCAGACAACATACTTATGGAAAAGCTAAGCTGAATTCCATAGTCGATGGTCGGGAATTTTCCCGTCTGGCAGCAGAAAATTCACACCCCTCAGCTTAAGGTTTTGGTTTGCAGGCGCAAATAAGACAAACTGCCCCCCCCCCCCCCCAGACGGAACGATGGCCGTGCAAACCCTGAAAAAAAAAAAGAAACCTAACCCAAATTTTTTCTCTCTAAATAGTCCTTCACTGACACCACAGTTTTCTCACTTAAGTCTTTAAACCCTCTTTGCACACAAGGAATTGAAACGAAGTGAGCTGGAGTTCATTACTACAGCCTCGCAGTCAATCACAGGCGAAAACGTACTAACTAATCGCTAAATCCTGACTGTTTTGAGGTGAATTGCGATTACTAGCGTTGGTTATATTAGAGAAGTATTACGAATAAACCCCTTTGACCGTACTCTTAGGAGCAAGCTAAAAATATTGAGAGCAGAAGAAGTGCCTTCCTGCTAAGGTGGATTCATCGCTCCTCTGAAAATTCTTGTCGTCTTTGTAAGCACCTGTCCTGTCTTCAGAGAAGTGGATCTTCTACTTCCGAGGAAGCTCCAGACGTCCTCTCGGCGTCAGGTTGCGAGACCTCCTGCGCATACTACCCATGCGTGATTGCAGCTCAGGTCGGCACGGAGGCTAGGCCTAGTGCTGCCGCTGCCACGCTGGCAGAGGTAGCTTCGCCGGAGTTGCTCGCTGCAACTCCTGCTCTGCCGTCGACACCTCAACCTGATCATCGGCCTCAGGTCCAGCTTGGTGCTCTCGGTTCTTCAGCACCAGCGCTCATTCAGTCTTCCCAAAATGCACAACAGCCCGTAAGTGAAGTGTTCTCTGGGCGGAGCACGGCTATGTCCACCCAGCTCACACGACGAGATGCACATCCAACAGTGCGACCAGAGGAGACAAGCTCTCCAATGGACTTATCGGCTCCACCATCCGTATCAACGAGCACCCGTGCGCGTCACAAGCATCCTTCGGAAGATAATCAAGTGAATTCGTCCTCGGCAAGCACAGGTTGCACCTACACCGGGATCGTCATCTTACAAAGTGGCGATTAAATCTCTAGCCAACAAAAGCCTCACCGATATACCAAGCAGGATCATCCAGGCCAACTTGGACGCGTGTCTCGGAACCGGAGGTTTTCGGGGCCTCACGGCAAGGAAGAAGTCAAACACTATAGCTTTGTGGCTCCCGACACTTACTGCGGTGGAACGTATCGAAACGCTTAGTTATATTTCAGTCACAAGAGAGATCTCAGTGCCTGTGCAAGAGCATCTAGTTGAAGGCTCCGACTTGCAGCGTTGCGTCGTTTACAACGTCGACAGAAATGAAGATCAAACCACCCTTCAACGTGAGCTGTACTGCCCAACGTACCGACTCCTACAGGCCCGACACATAGGAAAGGGGCATTCCTGCATGATCACCTTTTAATGCCCTTCGACACTCCCAGCCTGTCTGTACTACTACGGCTGCATATTAAGGCCGCGGCCGTATAAACCAAGTGTGGCTTACTGTTACAACTGTTTTCGGGCAGGCACATGCGCAAATCTTGCCCCTTTGCTACTGCCGATGAAGGTGCGTCTGAAGGAAAAGTTACGTACCGATGCGGCCTCTGCAAATCGGTTGACTACGAGATACATCTCCAAGTTGTCCGACAAAACAAAAGGAAACGCAGAAGGCTCGTCTTCGGAACACTAAGCGTTGGCCAATGGAGGACATGACACCGATGCAGACATCCAATCGCTTTGCAGCTCTCCAGTGAAATGATGACGAGTGGCTAGAGCTTCCTGGGCCCGCTTCGAATGCACCTCCAGCTAAGACAAAGTCTAATGATACAGTGCTCAAGAAACGCCGTCGACAACAGCCAATACAGCAGCGCACTGATCTACCAGACGACGATATGGCTGTAGTGGATGAGCAAATCAATCGTCTCTTAGCAGAGGTCTCTAAGCTCTGACAGCACCGCGAAACGCTTGCTCGACGTCGGCGAGCTGCAGAAGTAACCGCCAAATCTAGTAATTGCCCAACACTGCCGCCTTCATCCCGCGCAACAGGGCCATTTGCTGCCCCTTCCCAGAGTACCACAACGCCCAATGATAACTCTGCAACATTGTTGCTTCGCTATATAGTCAACCAGTTGTTCAACCTGACATATGTGATACTGCAGCGCTTGGACTAGCACACAAAAATGGCGAAATCCGGTCGTCCTGGCGTACTACAGTGGAACTGTAGAGGCGTTTCCACAAAGGTGGCCGAGCTCAAGACCAGACTGCGATTTAACAAGCTTCGGGTGTGGGCTATGTTACTTCAGGAAACGAACGCCTTGCCATCTATTCCGGGCTTCAGCGGCTACATGTCTCCTTCAATGACCGACTGTCGCTTGCAGACTGCTTCTCTCCCGGGAAAGGCGGCGTTATATGCTGAAACGCGTTTTCCTCGTGTACGCCTTTCTCTCGAAAACTGGTGCACATCATAGCAAGAGGTAGTAGCAGTTGCTGCGAAATTTCTGAAGGGAACCGTTGTTCTTGTTTCATATTACGTTCGACCAGCTAGAGGCGCCACTTCTCGTATTAGTCTTGGCTGGTTATTAAGTGTTTGTCGGTAATACTCCGGGTGTCCAATATTAGTCGGATGCGACTTTAATGCACCTCACCCGGATTGGGGGTATCCGACTGCAAGCCCTCGTGGTAGGCGTGTGCGGGACGCCTTCACTGATGCCCTGTTTGTTCTGCTTAATCACCCTGGGACAGCAACACGGCCTATGCGTCACATACGTAGTGCTGCCTATGCTCCAGACTTGACGTGGTGGTTGGGCGCAGGAACTCCCTCATGGCACATGGAGCCGGACTGCTGGGGAAGTGATCACCACCCTATCCTCATCGGTCTCCATCCCTCCCGTCTCTGCCCTTTGCGCCGCAAATGTTCTGTGATATACTGGGACAGCTTTCGCTCATGTCTCGACAGTATGTCTTCAGATTCACCGTCACTCCTTGTTGACCGTATACAGAGAGCACTAAACAGCGCTACGACTACTACCTGGATTGATGTAGGTCGACCGGCACCAGGTCTCGGCCTGCTTAACTTGTGGGCAGTCCGCCGTCAAGCTGAGCTGGCTGCTATGCGAGACCCTACTTCGGGGCAGGCACGTACACGACGGAATTATCTTATTGCGAAGGCTCGGAGATATGAACGCGATCTCTCGCGACACCAGTGGCATGCATGGTGTGAACAATTTTCTGAAAAATCATCGAATGCCTCACTCTGGCGAACGTTTCGTACAATGGAACACGGTCGTCGTTCTACTGACGCAGCAGCAACAGCATGCTTTGCGGCTAATCTGTTGCCGGGCGATTTCGCCAAAGAAGCTGCTCGAAATTTTTTCCCAAACACGATATACTGCCTCCTTCAGCTGTAAATCTTAATTTGGCAGGTATCCCTGCAAACGCATAGAAACTATCATCTGCTGCCGACGCAGATGGAATTGAGCTGCTGGCTGCAATTGACGATGCGAAACGGAAAACAGCGCCCGGACTGGACAAAATTGAGTGTGAGGTTTACAAGAACCTCAGTACTGCTGCACTTCTTCAACTACTAGACACCATAAACAAAGTGTGGCTTGATTATGTCGCACCCGAGAGCTGGAAAACCGCTGTCGTGATCCTTACTCCCAAACCTGGGAAGGCTCTAACGGACCTCGCCAACTTACGACCAATCTTCTTAACTTCAACGCTTTGCAAGCTCGCAGATAAAATGCTAGCCACGCGACTTTCTTGGTGGTTTGAACAGCACGGTTTTTATCACCCTGCTCAAATTGGATTTCGTCCATGCATAGGTACAGAGGACGGGTTGGCTGTCTTGGTATCAGCGGTTCTATCATCTACCCGCAGCCGCAATGTACGTACCATATTAGCAATGGACGTTGAAAAGGCATATGCCAACATCAGTCATGCTGCAATCCTCAATGCCATTGACATGCTTCATCTCATTCCGAGAGTACGCACTTGTGTCGCATCATTTTTGGACGGAAGAAAATTTACAATACGCCTCAGCGGTGACGCTGTTGGTTCATTCGTTTCACTACGTGGCGTCGCCCAGGGATCAGTATAATCTCTGACGTTGTTCAATATTACTTTCATCCCATGGGCATGGCGCTTACATGATATCCCTGAATTCAAGTTTTTGCAATACGCAGATGATATCACGGTATGGAGCACTCACCATGATCTTCTAACTCAAGAGGCCACCCTTCAGTAAGCATTAGACGTAACCTCTGATTACGCATCCTCCACAGGCCTTCAACTTTCTGTGTAAAACTTCATAGACGTCAGTCGCCAACCGCTGGGGACGCCGTAAACTTAACTTAAATCCAATTCGTCTCTCTCTATCAGGCACCCCAATACAGGAAAGTTCGAGCCTGAAAATTCTGGGCTTAACTATTCACCAATCAGGGTCAGTGACTGCCTGGCTTTCTCAGGCAAAAAAAAGCAAGCACTTGAAACTACGAGTTTAATAAGAAGAATTGCACCTACAATGGGGGGCGCTGGCTCGTCTGTTGCACGCCAGTTAGTGAGGGTGGTTCTACAGCCACGTATTGTTTATCAGGCCCAGTTCCAGCATCTTGCAAGGGCAAAATGGGATCGCCTTGAAGCCGTAAATCGAGAAGCTATAAGGACCATAACATGCCTTCCACGAATCACACCGGTCGTAGCGTTACAGGCGAATGCGCAGCTCAACACCATTGATGAACTGGTGCAGCGGCGCCGTGATGCTCGCAGACTGAAGGCCTCTTTTTCACATTCCACGCAAGCACTGAGGGCGTATGCAACGTCACACATTATTCTTCAGTCACCTGCACCAGTTCTCCTTCCCTAGAAATTTATACAGTTAGGAGACAACAAGCTAACTGACATCCGCAGACCGACGTCTGCCAACTCGGCATCATTGCTACGCCAGAAATTTGAAGAACAAGATACTCACCTGCCTCAAGATTCCATAGTAGTGTACGTAGATGGAAGCCTGCCAGGCCCTGAAGCCAAAACGGCAATTTACTCTCCACGGAGACCTAGCCTGAATCAGACAACTCCGTTTCAGCTTTCGGAACCACTTACATCTTTCTGCGCTGAACTTGTGGCAGTTCAGGAGGCACTTTGCTCCATCACTTCTATAACCATGCTCCCTACAGCCCACGTTGTCATCCTCACTGACGCACTTCAAGCAGTACGTCTGCTCCGACGTGTCAGCCGCTGCCTTAAAATTTGCCAGGACATCCAACAGCTTATGGCGCGCATCCCACAATCAATACGCATTGAGTGGGTCACACGGGATCTGCTGCCTTGCCAAAGCCAAGCTTGTTTTGCAACCAAAACGCATCAATCCCACGGCTTCTCGAAGTCGACGACGCTACCCTCCTTTTGCCAAGAAAGGAGCACCTCCGTCGCCGCACACGTGCACTTATCCCTCCGTGTGCGATATCCCTTCCCCGCGGTCTCACCCGTGCAGAGGAGGTTGCCCTTAGGAGGATACGGATCGGTGTTGCCCTTACACCAGCTGTAATTAGGACCTGGTCATACTTCTAACACATATCCTCGCCCAGGATGCCCGATCTGTAACAACGAATATGTCGAGGCCGACATCCACCACTTGCTGTGGGACTTCCCAGCACTCAAGCCAACACAAATCCTGCACCTGAGCATAGCTGGCCTTTCAGCAACCAATCCTGCCTCATACGTCACTTGAACGCAGGGACCTCATCATCGCTCACTTCTAGACACATAAAATCAGCCAACCTTTTTCCATTCATTTAATCATTTATTCATCCTTCATCTCATACCGTACTGACCTGAGGCAATAAATATCAATTAAAAATAAAAAAATAAAGAACGCGAACGCTTCTGATTTCTAAATGCATCTAGCACATATGATTTCTATAACAAAAACCAGCAATGGAATGGAGTTAAGCACAGTAAACTGTGTAAAGAAGCTCCAGAGTTCAAACAAGCGATCTGCGACGGCCGAGTTCTGACCACAGTCAGGAACTCCTCTTCTCACAAGTCCAGTTTCAATTGTAGCGAGCGTAAATTTCCTCAATGGCCCAGTTAGGTCCGATTCCTTGGGCATTGGAAAGGCCGCTAATGTCATCCAATACGGTTCCTTGAATGCACCCGCACCTGGTGCATGAGTATTCACCCAGCATTCAGAGGTCAGAAGGCAGAGACAAACACGATTTTTCGCCCTTGCGCGGCGAAGGCATTCCACCTTTGTGTGAGTGATAAGGCCTTGGTCTTTGTGTCGCAGGTAGGCACTCCTCAGTTTATGAAATACCCCATCAGATGCGATGAGGCCTTTTTCTAAACTTTCTAATGCGGCGGTCGCCTTTACCACGCATGGAAGTACTCTCTCTTCGTCCAGAGCCTTCTCAAGCTTCTCAAGGGTGTCGATGTGGTCTGCCGGAATAGTCAAGGTTACTATCGAAGTGAGCTGGCCTCGGAAATAATTAGAGAAAGGAAAAATGGCTAGAAACCATGTAGCGTATATAAGCCAATGGAAGCTTATATGCTTTCTGCATCCAGGCTCCATAGAAGAAGTTCCGAATAATGCCGCCAGCAAGAACATGAATTCCTCTTGAGCACACTGAAGAATGCTGACACCAAACTTAAAGCTTCGAGCAACAGCAACAGTTAGTGCACAAGACGTCAAGCAGAGTAGGGCCAAGAATATGCACGACGTGCTGCCCATGGCCTCAACCAACTGCTTAACGCGTGTGCCGTTACTGGATGCGTAGAAAGTTTCGTATGTGAGGGCTATGTGCGGGAAAGACACCATCGGCATTACCCACTCGTAAAGAGCCGTAGAAATCAGCGCCATGTCAATATTAGATCTGTAAACGTCGCTAAAAAGTTTCGCGTGGTCAGTATACTGAGTTAAGACTGTAGAAACATTTTTCATGGACAGAAGGTGAATTAGATGCTTAGTGAATTCATTTGAGCACCAGCCAGAATAGGTGGCTGCTAAACAGCCCATACGCACAGTTCGCCCGGCGAGGTGCCATGCATCTCCAACTGTCTTTTCCTGTTGGCGCCCGCTGAGGGGAAGCAAATGTTCGGTGCACTTAGTTGTTGATGATGGCTTCCCCAAGCAGCGGGCAATGCTCGGCACTCCACTTTTGTCACAGCTGACTATCTGGACGTTAACTAGCGCACTAGAGTTTCCAAACCTTGCGAGAAGAGTTCTGAAACTATTCACTTCAACTAGGAACACCCATCGTGTCAAGATACCGTGAATTGGATTAGTCATCACCTCACCCACTACATTTGTTGTGTAGAGCGCCGTACAGTCCTGAAGAGCCACAAATATTGTCGTTCGTACGGTATATTGTCTGTTTCGATTGACAGAAGTGAGGAAGTCGGAATACCCTACCTTCCAGAGAGTATACCTGCGGGGAATGAGGCTGAGCCATGGCAAGACGGACCTGGTCTTTGAGTAGTCGATGACCATGATGTCTGACCCTGGTGAAATCCGTCTCAAGACTGCTGCATTCAATTCTCGTGACAGTTGAACACTAGGATGAGCTGGCGGTAGCAAGAAAGAGACGGCATAAAACATTCGTAATTTGTTCATGCACATCCTAACAATAATGATGCAGGAATGCGTCAAAGTTCATCAATGTGACTTCGTTGCAAATAGGTCCACTTTGCAGCCTGGCGTCCTTGAGGTGAACTGGACTCAGTTGTGTTTCTACACCTGTGGAATATTATTTGAACAGAGAATTAGCTAGTACACGTGGATGCAAAAGCAACCTATCCCCACTATTGAACCGATAAATTATTTTTGACGATCAGAAGAGCCTGCATCGGCAGCCACCTTTCGGCGCACAGCTGTGAAGGGCTACGAAGAATATTCCATCGGTCGGGGCCCCACATCAAGATCTGAAGACAGCAACAGCAGCAGTACGGCTAGTTTAAGCATGCACTTTTTGTCCGCACCGCAAAGAAATGGCTCGAACAGCTAGGCTGAAAGGTGTTTTGCCGGTCCGTTGAGCACATTCGAATTACGGAGCCACGCGTCTCTCAGCTTGACGATCAATTCCGCCTTCTGCAGAAGCGCCCTACAACAACCCTAATTAGAGGCATGTCCACTCCATCAAAACAATCGCAAAATACATGTTTCTGGAAGAGCGTTAAGGTGACGGGGATTCAGCGCACGTCGCAATAAATCGAGCCAAGGCCGGGTTTTCGAGGCACATGTTCCAGTAATTTGAGCGCACTCCGTTTCTGATTTTCCGGTGCAGCTGCCTCTATTCTTTAAAAAAAGCATTTCACGTTTCACGAAAGCGGGGTCTGCAACTCTACAACAAAGCATTCTTATAGGGACTGCAGGGCCGTTCCGCTCTACAGGAAAGCTTTTTTCTTGCTTCCTGTGCTAATATGCTTCGGTTAGCATATATTCCCAAAACTCGGTTTGCAGACTCAAGTGATTCGTAATTCAGTGTCGAAGCACTTCAATGCAATAAACATATATTTTCGTCAAACTCATAAGGATAGTGGCATCAGATGTTTATAAGCTAGGTGTGAGAAAACGGCGATAGTGATTTTCTCAGTTTTAAGGGCAGTAGTGCACTGGTGCTCAGCTGTCTTTATTAGCAAGCGTTGAAAAGTGAAACACTTATATTATTTTTTTAAATAAATGTACAAACGCTCTTCAGGGAAAGTGGGGAGGAGATTGCCGCCTTTCCCCTCTCTTTTATGACTGCCACTTCTCGAGTGTAGCGCCACCAAAACTCGTTTCCGTCTATACGATACTTTACTAGTGCTACCCCTACAGTTGCTCCTCGTGCCTTTTTTTTTCATTTTCCATAAATTGATCCCTTTGTTATACTATTCCTTGGTCGTAAAGCTCCCACTCGCACTTCTTCACACAGCAAAGAGGGTCAGAGGCGCAGTTTCATTGTTTAAGCATTAACCTAACGTTATATTGCCGGTCCCTCTTACTATCAAGCATTACGTTACAAGAATAAAAACTTGCCGGAACTTTTTAATATGCTGAGTTCAAATTAAATTTAGTTTACCCCTTACAGTTTACCCCTTATAAAATTATCTGCAGCACGCGGATGCAAGCAGAGTCAGAAACAGAGCATAAGGACATGCAAGTAAGTTGTGAGAAGGGCTATTTTCTTCCGTGACAACATTAGCAGGCGTGTTTTGTATCTCTCCCGTGTAGCGGACCTCTTCCGCTGGGCTATCTGCCATACGAGGCGAAACATAAAGAGGCAATGAAAATGTTCTCTGTACAGCCGACTTATTACTTTGTAAAAGTGTTGCTTATCGGGACTGAAATCTTAAAATTAGAAGGGGCAAATAGATGCAATTTCATAACTGGGAGAGGAACCTTTGCGGCAGAGCCGATAGGACAGACCTCTAATTTATGACGCCATTCCCTGTTCTAGGACTTCGTTTTAAGAACTTCGAGTCTGGCCCAGATTGAGACAAAACCACTCGGTACTACAGAAAAAATGTTTCCTCTGCCGTGGCGTGTCACGCCCGTCACACATTGCCAGGATTTTGAATCCCTCAGCAAAAGCATAAAGAAAAACTTCGATACCTCAAATTCCTTATTTGTACAATACGCTGCATTGCTCGCTCAGTCTGGTATGCCTGAAACTATGGAGCGGGGTTCGCAACGTAAATTGGTATAGACACGCTTAGCTTTTATCGAACTTTCATTAATGTGCTGAGAAGTACACTCATAGGATCACCAAAACTATGCATCTGAAGTGCATGTTCAGTCATTCTGATAGTGAAAGCTGTTTAATGATGCCTTTAAAACGAAAGTCTTCAATAAAGTTTGCCAAAGTGCCTAAACCTTATGTGCACATCTGCTGATGCAACAGTAAATACCGCCACCCTAGCACCGTATCGGTATTGTAGGCTGGCGTTCTCAAAACATAACAAGCATGCGTCAGGAAAGTTGTGGTTGAGAGCTGAGAAGGCCAGGCACTGGAGAGGTCGGCGGGTTTCTGATATCACGGTACCGGATGTCATGATAGAGTACGAATATGCTCCCCTCTCGGGCAGCACTTCCATAGGGAAGGGTAAAGAATGAATTTGCGTTCGGCGTGATTGTCTAAGCTCTTTCATGACGTTAAACAGAGCTGGACTCGCGTGCGTAACTCAAACTAAGGCTTATATACCTTTACCGTATGGTGGACCAGTGACTGACCATGACCTGACCGTGACACAATCTTGATATATTTCACTGTTAGGTGAACCATAAGCGAAATTACATTTTCTCAACACATTATCACTGGCGCACCCAGGTCGAGCCTCTCCTACTTTTTCTTTCGGCCGCTTTCGCGCTTTCGCGCTTTCCACGCTACCTGCGTTCGCTAACATACTTCGCACAAACTCGTGTAAACCTTGTTTGAGCGCCAACTTGGACATCCTGTGTAACCTCCCCAGCATTTTGGAATCAGAAAACCTGTGACGCAAGTGCACTTATGCTCTCATAGATCTCAGTATACAGGAACCACAAATCACCTTGGTATACAACCAATCAGACGTTTTAAATGGTAATATAAAAATTTATTTTTAACTGAATACTAGGGTACATCGGCCGTAGGCTTGTGCCGCAGTCATTGCATTGACAGTTCTGACGCGTGCAGGCAGCGTGCAGCTCGCTCGGCGTTGCAAGACTCACACAGCTTCGTATTGAAGCCGCAGTCTATGGTTGTTTGCAGCTGGCCGTTATGGGGCGCATAATTCGGTTACTACTGCACACTATCATCATCATCATCATCAGCCTGATTATACCCACTGCAGGGCGAAGGCCTTTCCCGTATTTCTCCACTTAACCCGGTTCTGTGCTAGCTGCATCCACTTTAGCCCTGCGAACTTCTTAATCTCATCCGCCCACCTAACTTTCTGCCGCCCCCTGCTACGCTTTCCTTCCCTTGAAATCCAGTTTGTTATCCTCAGCTACCATCGGTTATCCTCTCTTCGCACTACATGTACTGCCCATGTCCATTTCTTCTTCTTAATTTGCACTAGAATGTCGGTAACTTGAGTTATTTCTCTGAACCACTCTGCACGCTTTCTATCTCTTAATGTTATCCCTACCATTTTTCGTTCCATAGCCATCTGGGTTGTCCTCAACTTAAGTAGAACTCTCTTGGTTTGCCTCCACGTTTCAGCCCCATAGGTTAGTACAGGCAAGATGCAACTGTTGTATACTTTCCTCTCGGGCGATACCGGTAAGCTGCTAGTCATAATCTGCGAGTGCTTGCCAAATGCGCTCCATCCCAATCTTATTCTTCTTGTTATTTCTTTTTCATGGTCCGGATCTGCGGTTACTACCTGTCCTAAGTAGACATATTCGCCTACTGCTTCCAGTATTTCGCTACCTAATGTAAACTGCTGTTCCTTCCCGAAGCTGTTGAACATCACCTTAGTCTTCTGCATATTGATTTTCAAGCCTACCTTTCTACTTTTTCTGTCTAGGTCATCAAACATTATTTGCAGTTCATCCCCCGAGTTGCTTAGCAAGGCAATGTCATCAGAAAATCGCAGATTACTGAAGTATTCTCCATCTACCCTTATCCCTAACTGCTCCCATTCCAGGTCTCTGAATACTTCCTCTAAACAAGCTCTGAATAGTACTGGGGAGATTGTGTCTCCTTGCCTAACACCTTTCTTTATGGGAATTTTGTTACTTTCTTTATGCAGAACTATGGTTGCTGTGCAGCCTCTATATATATCTTCCAGCACTTTCGCCTACAGCTCGTCTACCGCCTGATTTCGCAATGCTTGCATCACCGCCGAGGTTTCAACTGAGTCAAATGCTTTTTCGTAATCAATGAATGCTATGTATAAGGGCTGGTTATATTCCGAGCATTTTCTATCTCCTGATTGATGGTATGGATATGATCGATAGTAGAGTACCGTTTCCGAAACCCTGCTTGATCCTTTGCTTGATTGCAGCCCAAGGTTGTCCTGATTCTACTAGCGATCACCGTAGTAAATACCTTACACGTAACAGACAGTAAGCTGATTGGTCTGTAATTTTTAGGGTCCTTAGAGTCCCCTTTCTTGTGAATGAGGATAATGTTTGCATTCTTCCATGGTTCCGGTACCCTTGATGACAGCAGGTACTGCGTATACAGGGTGGCCAGTTTTTCTAGCACGATATCCCCCCGTCCTTCAGCAAATCTGTAGTTATCTGATCCTCTCCAGCTGATTTCCCCCTTTTCATAGTTTCTAGTGCTTTCGTGACCTCGTCCTTCGTCACTGGTGGAATGTCTGACTGTTTTTCCCTACCGCCAATCTCATTACGGGCCTGACTACTTTGGCTACTGTAGAGATCTGTATGGAACTCATCGGCTACTTTGACTATCTTGTCCAAATAAGTGAAGACGTTGCCCGCCTTGTCCCTTATCGCATACATCTGGCTTTTGCCTATGACCAATTTCTTCTTTACCGCTTTAAGGCTTCCCCCGTTCTTTACAGCATGCTCAATTTTCTCCATGTTATACTTCCTTATATCGGCCACCTTGCGCTTATTGATTAGCTTTGATATCTCGGCCAATTCGATCTGGTCTGTTGGATTGGAAGTTTTCATACTCTGGCGTTTCTTAATCAAATCTTTCTTCTCCTTAGATAGCTTACCGGTATAACTATCCTACCGCCTACTTCTACCGCGCACTCAGCAATGATATCTCTGAAATTATTGTTCCTTGCCTCTAGGGTAATGTCGCCATCCTCAGTTAGAGCTGAATACCTATTCCGTAGCGAGATCCTGAACTTTTCTGCCCTCCCCCTCACCGGTAATTCCTTGATGGGTTTCTTTCTTACTAATCTATTGCGTTCCTTCTTCAGATTTAGGCTAATTCAGGACCTCACCATCCTGTGGTCATCGCATCGCACTTTCCCGATTACCTCTACATCCTGCACAATGGCGGGGGTTGAACACATCATGAAGTCGATTTCATTTTATGCCTCTCCATTAGAACTTTTCCATGTCCATTTCCGGTTCTTCCGTTTGCTGAAGAAGGTATTCATGATTCGTAAGTTATTGCGCTCTGCAAACTCAACTAGTAACTCCCCCCTGTTATTCCTAGAACCAATGCCATAGTCACCTACTGCCTTGTCCCCTGCCTGTTTTTTCCCTACCTTGTCATTGAAGTCGCCCATTAGTACAGTATACTGCGTCTTTACTTTTCGCATTGCCAATTCTGCATCTTCATAGAAGCTTTCAACTGCCTGATCATCATAACTACATGTAGGTGCATAGGCCTGTACAACCTTCAGTTTATACCGCTTATTAAGCCTAATTACGATGCCTGCAACCCTCTCATTAATACTATAGAATTCATCTATATTACCCGCTATATACGTATTGACAAGGAAACCCACACCTAGTTGTCGCCTCTCTGGTAAATCTCGATAACACAGTACTTGCCCATCATTCAGTACAGTATATGCCTCATTCGGCCTCCTAACCACACTAAGCCCTATGACATCCCATTTCATGCCCTCTAGTTCCTCTAACAGCACTGCTAAACTAGCTTCACTAGCTAGGATTCTAGCTAGTGAAGCTATAGTACTACACAATATAGTACGCATAATTCAGTCGCCACTACACAATATAAGCGGAACATTTTCCCGCTCATACTAAGTTAAATTTAGTCTCGGCCACATGTTTGACAACAGATCCCGGAGTCAGAGCTACCGCTAGATTCTAGTTGAATTGCCGTCAGCGATAGATGGCAATGTGGTATCAAAAAATAAATATTAGCACGCATTCAACGATAATGAATGGAAGGTCGAATAGTAATTCTTCGCGACGAAAGCGAGTTGTTCAAGTTCCATAGCTGGTCGCACTCTCGAAACGGGTTACCAAGCGGGTCTTCCGTTAAGTCTCGCTTAAATCGTACGGTGGCCGATGATGATTGCGCTAGGCGAATAATATATACCGGGTATCCCCAGCTTACTTGTTCCATGGGTTAGAAAATTTGTTATTTGAGACAGGCCAGGAAAACGAATTGAATAGTGAAGAAGCCTGTCTTCTTGCGCATCACATGCAACTTTTGATCCCAAAACAATTGATTAGCTTTGTAGTTTTTTGTTAATAGTGATAATAGTTTCTTTGGGTAGTTTTGAGTAGCGATGTTTTCGATTTATTTCATGTAAACATTAGAAAATAAATGTGATTTGTGAAGCTGGAGAGCACTTTAGAAAACCAAACTTTTAGATTACGATAAATAAAAATTAGCTTCTGTTAAAACTAGTTTTAAGCGATGGCGTCGACCAAGGCGCGCGGCGCGCCTTTATACATACTTGAGATTGATGGCAGCGATCATGTGTATCGGCACGCAGCTGCTGACGCGTTAAGCTACTTCCCACGTCAGTTTACCTTAACGTTGACTTTGACATTTGACCTTTAATTCCCAGTCCATCCCATCGATGGCAGGTGGTTTTTTTTTTCGGCTTTCTAGTCAATTCTCTTCACGTTGCAATTAATTGTTCATACTTATAAGAAAGACATTCCCTATTCTGTTAGTTTTTACCACTGGCTCTTATCTGATTAGCGCAACGAGGGCTTCGAATCAGTGCCTTTGACATCATATGTCGCGTAAGAGGATTAATACACTTATCCCACCCTTCTCGCTAATCATGTTTTACTTGACAGTGGAGTAAACGCAGAACGCTCCTCGTCTGCTGATATGGAATAGGACAGCGCTAACGAATGTTCTCGAGGATAGGTGATACGAAACATGAATCGTTAAAAAAGTGGGACATTAAACAACTGCCGAAGCACAGTGGTAGAGTCCGGAGGTAGTGAGTTCAGATTCCAACAGGAGAATATGTTGGTCTTTCCTTCTACTTTCCAAGCAATTCTTTCCACGTTTAGTTAATACTTCACAATGATTGAAAAAAGACCATCCCAATGCTTTTTTGTGTGTAAGCGGCTTCTGGCTTCCTTCTTATGCATAGATAACGCAGGTTACTTTAGGAGCATACACTGAACGCGATCACGTCGTTACCGCGCGAACAGGAATAAAAGCCCGCTCTCTGTAGCCCAGGAAACGGAAATATGGCGTTTAGTAGCCGGCTTCAATATTGAGCATTGTGTTGTGGCTGTTGCGGAAAGTTTGCCGAAGGCAACCACAAGATTTTGAGCACGAAACTGAACACGAGTTGCTGGACAACGGGATGGGTTGAAGGTGGCGATCATTGTTGGAGTTTAACAAACATTTTAATGCAGGTACTCTCATATTGCAAACAGCACTCGTACTTGAGGATTTATTTACGTAGACTCCAGCCAATAATTATTTCCAAGTCTCTAAAACTCTTCGAACAGCCAACGTGTTCTAGGTGGCTATTGTTTCCTGTGTGTTTAGGCCTATCTTTAATTGTTCCTCAACTGCGTCGCAAATTTACTATATTCACATTCGCGTGGACATGCATACTCGCAACACCGCCCTAAAGCTTCCCTTTTTCAGGGTACCCTTTTGAGCGACAATTGCCCACGTTCACTAGATTTCATCATTCTGCTTGTTCTTATTTCACCTGCTGTGCGCTGAACATGTAAACTATGACATATATGACAAATGCAGATGTACATAGGCGGCTTGTGTCTATGGTTGGCGGGATATCTGAGTCAATTTGTCAGGAAATCTTTTGACAACAACGATGTGGCACCGAGTGTGCCTCGCCTACATCAATGCTGCTAAAAATACAATCCAGCAATTTAAAGAAATTTCACAGATGTTAAGTATGTGCATCATAAAGATGATGATATGCTGCGCGCAGCGCCAGAGAGTGACAGTTAGCCTTAAGGAGTGAACGCGGTTGCGACGATAGCCTAGTGCTCTTGTAGTGCTGATCTCCTCGCGATTCTACGAACTTGAAGCTTAGGTTCGCCGAAGTTTGGCAATGAATATTTTTTTCGGTAATATCTATTAACAAAGAATTTTCTAAGATATATCTGGTCAGATTTTTAACATATACTTGCATTTGTCGGCAGACAGGCTGCTTTATTTATTTCCTTAATTTTGTGCGCCAACAATAAAACATTCATCAGCTCTACAAAAATGACTAGCACGTATATAATTCAATTAAAAAGCGTTTCTTGTGCGCAATTAATTATCTATTGATGCATTATTTTAAAAGAAGCAAAATGGGAAAATAAATAATAAAAAGATGTAAGCGAATTTTTGCAATTCATTATGGAAAAGTATTTTCCATGGAGCTTTCAAAGAACAATGCAATACTATAACCAGCGAGAAATATGAAGAGGCTTCTAACTCGGCTACGTTTTGATAAACTGCTCGAATGTTTCGTTCCTACGCTAAACTCAAAATCGACGATGCTCTTTCAGTTTCGTGCTCTTTATTACGCAGTATTTCCTTTGGACTGCATCGGTAGCACCATAAATATGGGGATTTCCACTGTGCAGTAAACGGTATCCACTCTGTGACGCAAACGAAGATTTGTGTTGAAATTTACCAATAGCGTAAAAATTCATGTCGCGGCAAATATTCCAGCTCCGCTTGAAACCTTTGCTGAAATCGCATTTGCTGCATCAGCGCCATGAGGTACTTGTTTATTACAATTTTTGCATGTGAGATCACGCATCCGTGCTGATGATGACAAGAACTCATAATAGTTCTTGTTAAGTAAAGCAAAAGTATTGATCGAGAGTACGTACGTGGACCCTTCGCATTACAGCGCAATTAAGGACGAATAGAAGGACAGCTCCCTATTCTACGACTTCAGAGTGACGTGAAAACAAGATGCGGTTTAGCAGGGACAAAAAACGACACATCGAGGTACTTCTATGTTCTTTCCCGATGGTGGTGTAGAAAATGCTTGTTTTCTGTGTAATTTATTGCGGAGTGTTTATCGATTGGCATTGACACAGGCTTCTGAATCTCTGTACTGTGTTTTTAGTAGAGTTTTCCCCTTTTTGTGATAGCCCCTGGGGTGAAACAAAACACGATAAGGGAAAAAGCAGATGTCATCTAAAAGAAAAAATAACCTTTTACCTCTCGTGCTTGGAAATATACAAGCGCATTTCTTGGGACCTTGGGAATTCTTCGTGAACCCGATTGTGACGCATCTTGTGTTAGATCACCACAAAATGAGGCTTTGTGTTTCTCAATTAATATTTTCAGATATGATGGAATAAAGTTTTTACCACCACCATCAGAAGTGGTGCTGCGAACCGTCAAGCAGAGTGGACCCCCTTCGCGTCGGCTACGCGAAACGGATGTCCTACTGCCAAACCATCAAGTATCACCACTAAACACTTGTTGAATTTTGTCCGGTAGGTTAGGAGGCACCCGTAGACACCATTTGTATCCTGGTGGGCCTCCTTTTGGAGGTGTTATAGGACTTTGTCCGTCAGCATTTAGCACAGGTGACCCTTCAGAAGCTTTCTGAAAAATAAATTGAATTGAAATTGATTTTGAATTGAAAATACGTTGGCGCAGCTACTAACCCTAAGGCCTGGTAACGACGCCGGGCCGCTGATGCGGCACTAAGCACGGCGGTCATGAGTCTTCTACGGGGCTACGACCCGTAAAACATGCAAATAGCTGCGAAGTAGCTAGCCTTCAATGAAGCCATTGAATATGCTATTCGGAAGAAATTATAAGAGCAAGTGCGAGCGTCTGCGAGGCGCGCGAGCGTGGAACGGCAGGAACGCATTAACAGTGGAGACGCTTCTGACGGCCATGATCCCACTTCGGCGCCAATCAAACCGCTTCAACCGAGCGTTGGAAACCAAAGGTGGTGCGCGAATTCGGCACTGAAGACTATGTCGTTGTCATGAAACCCAGAGGAACGCTCAATTTGTCACATTTCAAGGGTACTAATCAGATAGGAGAAGCTATATATGCTGCTGCCTGCATCGAACGCAAATCACAGGCGCTTGCAATATGGCTGGTCTGGGATCAAAACGTAATCAGTGTTGGAATTCGAGACACGGAGCTTATTTGGCAAGTCCTCGCGGTCGAGAATCTGCGGATTGGCGGCCAATTGCAAGCGGTGCATGTCTACCTCAAGATGCCCGAAAATACGTGTCACGCAGTAATCCAAGTGGCTCCGGGAGTGTCCGAAGCTGATATTGCTCAAACTATTTACTCGCCAGGCATTTCCGTGGTGAGTGTGAGAAAATCAGAAGAGTCGAACGCAGCGGCGATTACGTTCGAAGGCCGTACAGGGCCGTTCAACGTGTTATACTGGGGGGAGGCTGTGCCCGTACGTCTCTACCGGAAGATAACACCAGCTTGTACCCGCTGTAGAACAGTGGGGTATAGGGTGGATGTTTGCCCTAATCCGCGAGATCTCTGCCGCGCCTGCGGAAGCATCACCCAAGAAGAGGGTCACAAATTCCAGCCCCGACGCCTAGTCGGCAGGGGTGCCTATCTCACGAGCTCCGCAGACTGAACCTGGAAATACAGGAATCGTTCCGGAGCCAGGTGGAAGCCTGGTGGTGGGAACTGCAGCAACCAGCGTCAATCAAGAGAAAACCGGAGAAATTCAGGGCCTGGACCGCAACCGCGGAAGAAGCAGGCGCCTGAAGGAAGCGGTCGTCCAGGTGACAAGAGGCTTGGAGGAGCCCAGTTGGAGAAAACCACGGGCAGCAAGGTGAGCTGGGCGCGGATTGTAACTTCCCCGCCTCCCACGCTGGCTGTTGAAAAGCTTCAGGAGAAAAATAGCAGATTAAAACAGGAGCTAGCGAAGTGTAAATGTCAGGAACAGAGGACATCGGCAAAGGGTGAAAACATGCCAGAAACTCCTGGCGAAACTGCAATGGAGGATTATGCTCCCCTCCCTCCTACTTAGCAGGCACTAACTCTTGTCCCTCAGGGTGCGAAAAAGGAAAAGGAGGGAAACAGTATCATAGTGGCACCGGAGCCCGATAAGGGGGCTGGTGCCACAGAGAAAGAAGCCGGGATTGAAGCGGTTGTCAAGAGATGTTTGCTCAACGACCTTCCGCGTTTGGAAACTCGTATAATGCAGAATATGCAGACGAGCCTCAAGGAAACTCTGCAAACTATAATTGAGAAAAACGTTCAGGCAGCAATTGAGAGGGGCATTCAAGCAGCGGTAGAGCCGGTCTTACAGGGGATATTGGAGCCCTGTCTAATTAGGCTGCAAGCCTTTGAAATCAGAATTGATCGAACACTACAGGAGCTTGCCTAATGTACGCTGGCGAAGGTTCCAAAATTAACTGTCCGGGTGGGTAATCGGCAGCTTGTAGCTGGTGTTTTGCCCGACACGGGAGGGGACGCACCAAGCGCGACTTCCTTTAGTGTTCAACATTGCCCGTCTCCTAAGCTGGTGATCTTACAGTGGAACTGCAGGAGGTTTAGAAGGAAGAGGGATTCGCTACAGCAATACATAGAACCATTGGATAAATTACCTGATAATATTGCACTGCAGAATGTGAATAGGGAAGCCAAACTCAGACCATACAGCACGCATCAAAAGAACTCATCCACATTAATTTTGGTGCATAACAATGGCACGGCTGTGACAATCGCGCTGGAGTTATTAACTGATGTGGTACATAAATTTATTCTACTATTACCGACTGTACGTAGTAGCAGATGTGCGTATGTGTTGAACATATATAGTCGACCGAAGAACAGGAGGGCGTATTTCGATGAAATTTTCCAAAAGGCAGCGCAATTGGCATAAAGTGCACCTCCCATCATAGTGGCTGATTTTAATGCATATAGCTTCCTGTGGGGTCATAATAAGGAGGATATTAAAGGCAGGAAGCTCGCTTCATCTATTTCGGACCTAGCATTGACGATTCCTACTGAGCCGCAGCAACCCACGAGGATTGAAAACAGTGTCTCGAGAGATTTGTGTCCAGATCTCTCTTTGATTAAGGGAGCTAGAAACTATGATTGGCACAACACACAGGAAACCTTGGGGAGTGACCACTGAGTTCTCAAGATCTGCCTCGACTACAATAAGCATCGCAAACCCAGAAGGCATGCCTGGCTCACGAACTGGTCCTTGTTCCGAAAGGCGGAAGACTACGCTTGACGCGTTGTCACGCGCTCGGTAATCACCGGAGGTCATCACCGAGACATGACAAAAGAGGGGGGTGGTCTTTCGATGCCCGGCGTAGCCGGTAAGCAAACGTGGAGAATCAGACGAAGAAGCGTTGAATTGAAACAACAATAAGAAGACGTTTATAAGCTCAGAACAAGGAATACACAAACATTTAGAGGGCAGCAATTAACATTATAAAAGGCAATGACTCCAGTGAAGAAACAATCGAATTAAATACTGCGAATTACGTAAACAGGGTCATGCTTTTCGGGATTGAAGTAACAACTCATGCAACAGTAAGGGAAAGAAAGTTCATAGCAGTTTTGAACGTACAATTGACCGGGGAGCGCGGCGGCAGTCCATACCTGAGACGACGCAGACGGGCGGCACTCGAAGGCGACGGTCCTTCCGGTGCAGCTGGCGGCCTTAAAATGCGGTGCCGGCGGCGGCGCTCGGTACCCCCCGTGATCACGCGGCAGCTCGGGTTTCCTTCTTCGGGAGCGAACTAGGTGAACTGACTTTGGGGCCTCGGCGGCTCCTTTTTAAACCCTTGTAGACGATGCCTTGTGCGCAGGGTCGGGGACCGAACAAAACACACACATAGAGTGTACAAAGTAGTTCACTCATAGAGGAAGGCGCACGTAGACACACCACACTTCAGCACTGCTCTGCCGCCACCCTATGTTTGAAAAACATAACGCACATCAAAAACAACGGTCACGTACGCCACTAACTTCGGTTCTTCTAGGGGTCAAATTGCCAGGGAAAAAAGCATATATGGATATACAAAGGAAGTAGCAGGGGTGACTTTTAGTGGAGAACGTACGACACAAGCAGCACGTGCTCTTCAGCTCGATCATGGAGAGTGTTGTAGCTAACACATGGAAAGCTATACCGTTCCGAGGCAACGTGCACGTACGCGTTCTGGCGCGGCCGACTGATGGTCACATATACAGGTCCCGTGAACATATGGGGTTTACAGACAACTATTCCGCGTGGGTATAAATGCAACATTGGCAAATAATGGATGCCGCCTATTCTGTGACACGGCCCCCCACTTTCCGAATATTATCGCATAATATTCTAGACACACAGAAGGCGGCACACGGGCCTAAACTATACACAAGTAAGCTTGCGGGACAATCATAACCGTTATATAAAATTAGCACGTAAGTCAACCTACACGTATGATACAGCATTTGAATGTCAATACAATGAATATCATGCGAAAGAATCTATAACCTGCCAAGATAATCGGCTCCCACGTTTTCTTTGCCCTTTATATGCTCGATTCTGAGCCAATACTCTTGGAGCAGCTAGCTCCAGCCCAGGACCCTGCTGTTTAGTTCCTTGACCCGTTGCATGTAGCTCAGCGGTTGGTGGTCCGTTTGAACAAGGAAGGGCACCCCGTACAGGTAGGTGAAAAGTTCTGAATCCCCCAAACCAATGCCAAGCATTCTCTCTCGATTGTGATGTGTGCTGCTTCTCCGGGGAGTAACTTTCTATTAGCGTAAGCTACCGGGTGAAGCGTCCCGCCATGCTCCTGCATTAGCACCGCGCCGAGGATGGTGTCAGAGGCGTCCGTACGCAGCACGAACTGCTTAGAAAAGTCTGGGAGTCGCGGTATGGGAGGGGTCGAAACTCGCCACTTGAGTTGTTCAAAAGCTTCCTGATGGACAGGGGTGCACTTTACGACGTTACTCTCACCTTTCCTCGTGAGCTGGGTGAGCGGTTCGCTTATTCGAGCATAATCTGGAATGAAGTTGCGGTGATATCCACTCAAACCGAGGAATGCTCGTACCTGACGCTTTGTTCGAGGGGTGGTGCCGCCTGGATCTTCTTCAGCGTTTTTCCAAGTGGCGCGAGTTCACCACTACCGATGCGATGCCCGAGGAACTCGATGTTCTCCATCCCGAACTCACATTTGCTGGGTCGCACTGTCAGACCGGCTGCTTGGATCCTTGCAAACAGCTGTCGTAGCGAAGAGAGATGCTCTTCCCACGTAGTACTGGCAACCAGGACATCGTCATAATAGTGTTGCAATCCCGCAATTCCTTCCACAACTCTCTGCATCAACTTGGAAGATACTGCAGGGACTGTCTTTATGCAAAACGGCAAAAAAAACAATATTGGAAGAGTCCCGCAGTTGTTGAAAACCCAGTCATGGGCTTGGACTCTTTGGTCAACGGAATTTGTCAATATCCTTTGACGAAATCCACCTTGGAGAAGTATCTCTTCTCTCCGGCTGTAGCAAAGACCGCGTCAGCTCTGGGTATAGGTTCCGAATGGACGACCAAGACGTCGTTCAGGCGCCGGAAATGGATGCAAAGCCGGTTCGTGCCGTCTGGTGTCTTCACCAAAATGACTGGAGAATTTTAAGGTGACTGCGTTTTCTCGATTATTATGAGTTTTTCCATCTGCTGCACATCTCCTTCGACACCTTATCTCGTCGCGAATGGAAGGGGATATTGCCTCACGTGCACCGGAGTGCTGATGGTGAGCTCTAAAAACATTCAGCCCAGTCCGTTTTTCACGGAACATCGGGTAAAATGCGAGCATGTTCTGAAATTACACCACGAAGCTGCTGTCGTTCATCCACCGTCAATCTATCAGAAAGCTTCACGTCTTGTTCGCCCTCTGTCTTCTGACAAGCCGGAATAGGAATAGCCCCATCGCTGTACGATTCAGTGATGCCGCAAACCGCGTGGCATACCCTTTCTTTTGGCTGGCTTTGTCGCTCCTCGTATCTTTCAAGCAGCATGGCGTGAAAAATCTTTCTCCCGCCTGCTGTCTCGATAACGTAGTTTGCTTCATCTCTCTTTTCCTTGATCTCGAAGGGCCCCTTCCACTGAAGTAGTAGCTTTTTGTTGTCGATACGCCGCAAAATCAGGACCTTGTATCCAGGATCGAACATCTTTCATTTGGTCTTTTGCGCGCCAAAATGCCCGGCCATTATTCCATCGTGTGCGGTTTTCATTACCGCCTCGCTGTGGCATTTCGGGACAACCGGCTGACGCAGCACCTGCCCAGTTTTCTCTGTGTAGCTTCTGTGTATTAGCCCATCTTCCCGCCTGAATTCTGTCTTGCGCTCTGCCTCCCGGCACGTGAGCTTCTTGCCAATTTGGGAAACGCAAGGCTCGAGCGACTTGTCCTCCGCTTGTTGATCCGCGTAACTCTTTCTTTTCGGCTCCTCCGCGATATCGGGCGTTTTGAGCGCTTGGAACTCTCTTGGTTGCTTCCTGGTTTGTGCGCGAGTTACAACTGCTGCTACAGCTTCTTCGTCGACGTGCTCGCTAAAAACTGGTTTTTCAACCACCCCCTTCGGGTCATCAGGTGCCCTTGCTTCTTTTATATTTCCCAGTATGGAGTCGTAAAGAGGTTCCTCCATGCAAAGAGCGGTAATGATCCCCGAAAAATACGGAGTGCCAACCTAAACCCACGCCTCGGGCAGCATTGTCGCTGTTCCGTTAACTAAGTAAGCAGGCCTGCTCTTTCCAGTCAGCTGATCGTAGTGGACGAGCTCTTTCCTCATGATGGTTGTATTGCATCCGGTATCCCCTAATACGGAATTTTCCTTACCTTCATACGCGCGCACCACCACCGTGCAGTCCTTCGACCAGAAACTTTGGTCGCGTCATCATAACTGCATTCACGACAGGGATTCTCTCCGCGTTTTCGAGCTCCACATAGCCATCGCGATTGCTTTCCCGATTTACTTCCTGGGCGGGCGAGTAAACACATGACACATGTGTCCTATCGTTTGGCCCTGCATGGCACGCGTCCGCCTTGTGACCCTTTCGCCCGCACTTGAAGCAGGTGGGGCTGTAGTTAGTGGCGTTAGTACGGCATTGCGAAGCCTGATGCCCAGTGCGGTTGCAAAGATAACATTGGGAAGCTGTCCTTTGACTTCCTCTTTTACCGCCTGCCTCGGGCCTACCAGTATCGACCGTGCTGTCTTTCTTTGATTTAGCGAGATTTAGACTTCCTTGAGCCTCTAAAAACTGGTCAGCTAAATCCAGCATCTCTTCCAGCGTATTCGCCTTTCTTTCCTTCAGGTACAGCGCCGTGTGGGAATGACATCCATGCAGAAACTATTCCCTAATCAAGAGCTCTCGTAGGTCGTTGAATTCCGTTTTCGTACCTGACAGCTCGATCCAGCGATCAAAATAGTGGCTTATACACGGTGAGAACTGAGCTGCGGTTTCTCCATCTGACGATTTTCCGGAATTGAATTTGTCTCTGCAGCCGTCCGCCGTGAAACGAAATCTCTTCAAAAGGGCCGTTTTAACAGTAGTGTAGTCGTTTGCATCCCCCGGTGTCAAACGCCTGTAAACGCTGAGTGCTCCCCCACTCAAACAAGTAGCCAGAACCGTCGACCACTGGCTCTCTGGCCACTTCTGGCTTTTCGCAAGGCTTTCAAAACGTCTTACGTATGCGTCTAAATCATCCTTTTTCTCATCAAATGGGATAAGGAGATTACTTGCGTTTAGCTTTAGTTCACCCTTTTCTCGGTTTCCTTCCTTCTCTCTGGTCTTCTTCTCCAGTTGCTGGCACTGTATTCTCAAGCGCATCATCTAAATCTGACATTTGTTGGCTTCCTTTGCGGCCGAAAGCTCTTCCTCCGCTGCCTGTATAGCAAACGCTCGCTCCTCATGCTTCTTATCCTCTACCCATTTCCTAAGCTCAGTGCCACTCAAGCCAAACTGGCTACCCATCACGATCAACTTTTCAAAATCCATGCTTCTATCTACGGAAACACTTTCAACAATTCAAATAGAAGCTCGCCACAAAAAATTCTGTTCAAGCACAACACTCTTCCAGTCTACGGAGACACGCCTCAAGAATCAACACGTCTCTCTCTCCGTTTGCCACGTTCCCTTTTCATCGAACGTCCTGTTCGCGGACGCCAGTTTAATTGTCACGCGCTCGGTAATCACCGGAGGTCATCATCGAGACATGACAAAAGAGGGGGGTGGTCGTTCGATGCCAGGCGTAGCCGGTAAGCAAACGTGCAGAATGAGACGAAGACGCCTTGACTTGAAACAACAATAAGAAGACGTTTATAAGCTCAGAAAAAGGAATACACAAACATTTAGAGGGCAGCAATTAACATTATAAAAGGCAATGACTCCAGTGAAGAAACAATCGAATTAAATACTGCGAATTACGTAAACAGGGTCATGCTTTTCGGGATTGAAGTAACAATTCATGCTACAGTAAGGGAAAGAAAGTTCATAGCAGTTTTGAACGTACAATTGACCGGGGAGCGCGGCGGCAGTCCATACCTGAGACGACGCAGACGGGCGGCACTCGAAGGCGACGGTCCTTCCGGTGCAGCTTGCGGCCTTAAAATGCGGTGCCGGCGGCGGCGCTCGGTACACCCCGGGAGCACGCGGCAGCTCGGGTTTCTTTCTTCGGAAGCAAAGTAGGCGAACTGACTTTGGAGCCTTGGCGGCTCCTTTTTAAACACTTGTCGACGATGCCTTGTGCGCAAAGTCGGCGTCCGAACAAAACAGACACATAGAGCGCACAAAGTAGTTCACTCACATAGGAAGGCGCACGTAGACACACCACACTGCAGCACTGCATGGCCGCCATCTTATTTTTGAAAAACATAACGCTCAACAAAAACGCCAATCACGTTATGCCACTAACTTCGGTTCTTCTGGGGGTCACATTGCCAGGGAAAAAAGAATATACGGATATAAAACGGAAGTAGTAGGGGAGACTTTGAGTGGGGAACGTACGACACGGGCAACACGTACTCTTCTGCTCGAGCATGGAGAGAGTTATAGCTAACAAAGGGAAAGCTATACCGTTCCGAGGCAACGTGCACTTACGCGTTCTTGCGCGCCCGACCGATGGTCACATATACAGGTCCCGTGAACATATGGGGTTTACAGAACAACAATTCCGCTTGGGTATAAATGCAACGTGGGCAAATTAATCGATGCCGCCTACTCTGACACGCGTCCATAGAAAAGTACGAGGAGTGAGCAGAGTCATTGCTTGGAGTCAGGGACCGCTTTACACGTACGCTTCAGACCCCAGAACAAGTTCCGGTCATTGACAGCCACCTACTACATCTATGAGAGGCCAGAAGAGGTCTCACACGGCGGTGGAAAAAAGCAAAAACATAACCGCACGCTGAAGATCAAGATCGCCCAATTAACATTGCAAGCAGAAGAGTATGCATGGACCCTGGCCAAAAACAGCTGGCTGGCTAAATGCGACTCGCCGCAAGGACACTGTTGTATCCCGCAGAAGTAACGCTGGATGTCCACTTAGCAACAGCCACCAACGACCTGGTGGAACGTAACCGGTTCCGTCTACGGAAGCAACCGCCTGGTGAGAATTTTGAAGCTTACATAAACGGTCTTCAAGAACTTTCCGAAACGTGTAATTTCGGAACTGCAACTGACACCATGATCCGTGATCAACTGCTTGAGTGAACAACTTCACAAAAGATACGAGAGCGCTTACTTTACGAGGGACCGTCTCTCACTCTTCAACGCGCAGTTGACATTGGAAAGCAGATCGAGCAGGCAGAAAGGCAATTAGAATAATTCAACATCAGCGCTCCTGTCAACAGCGTGCGAGAAACAAAAACGGAATCATTCGACCCCTCGCATGGCACGTGCTACACCTGTGGTTCGGCTTTGTATCTAGCAAATTTCTCTGCATGCCCAGCAAAAGCCAGACACTGCCGCAACTGTGGAAAGATTGGACATTTTGCAAGCATCTGCAGGTCAAAGGAAAAGAAAACTGCTAAAAGAAGAGCGTCTTGCCCGAAAGCAAGGACAGCCAACCTCATTACTATCTTAAACGTCAACGATAAGGATGGCCAACCGAAAGAAATTCGTTCTTAATTACGATAGGGCAACATCCTTTTTCTCTCATTGTTGACGCTGGGGCTACAGTCTCTCTGCTGAGCGAAGAACATTACCGCAGATTCTTCGCGGATATCTATGCGTTGTGCTCGCCTGCTGTCACCCTCCACAACTACTCTGGAGAAAAGATAAACATCGTCGGATGCTTTCTGGCCGAAGTAACTCATGGCGAAACCACCGCCGGTGTGCTGTTCCACATCACAACCAAAGGCACGTTTGCTGGGACTCGACGCCATACGCAGCTTAGGCATAAACATCGTCGGTTCAAGTTTAACCTGTTGCAGCGTCGCGCAAGCACACTCTCCCCACCGAGCTGCAGGATCAGTTTTCGTATCTCTTCTCGACGGGCCTCGGGCTCGTAAAGGACTTCGTGCACCACATCCAGCGTCGCTCGTCCGTGCCGCCGGCTTCTGGAAAGCAGCGGCGCCTGCCCCGGACTCTACGAGAGCAAGCTTCCGAGGAGCTAAGCCTTCTGCAGTCGCAGGAGGTAATAGAACCCGTGTCTGCGTCGGAAGGGGTCTCCCCCATAGTCGTTGTGCGAAAGAAAGATGGCTCGCTGCAGTTGTGCGTGAACCTCCGCGAGGCAAACAAAGCTGTCATCGCCGACGCGTTTCCTCACCCGCACGTTGAAGAACTTCTGCATCATTTAGCAGGTGAGACGTATTTTTCGAAACTTGACCTGGCGTCTGCGTACCCCCAAGTTGAACTTACACCGGAGAGTCGAGGTCTAACCACTTTTGTCACGCATGATGGGTTGTTCCGATTCAAAAGAGTATATTTTGGTCTGGCCTCTGCTCCCGCGGCTTTTCAGGAAATGATGCAGCTGTTGTTGAAGGACTGCAAGGGTGTGCTCTGTTACATTGATGACATAATCGTCTGGGGAAGGGCACGCCAGGAGCACGACGAAAATTTGAAGCAGGTACTTCAATGTAAAAGAGCTTCAGGATTGAAGCTAAATGACAAATGTCTTTTCGCTGTTCCTGAGCTGCACTTTTTGGGACATGTCGTTAGTGAGAAAGGTTTGTGCCCATTGCCTTCCAGAATAGACGCTGTCGTGAAAACGCCTGCTCCTCATGATCTCTCAACATTGTGTTCTTTCATGGGACGTGTAGGATACTACTCCCGTTTTATTCCCCGATTTGCTGATGTGGTCGAACTGTTGAGAAAGCTTTTGAGGTGAAATCAAAAGTTTGATTGGAATGAGGAAGCTCAACGCAGTTTTGATCTCGACAGAAGCTCCTTCACAGCTAATCCTGTCATACGGATGTTCAACCCAGATTTAGATGTAATCTTCACCACGGATGCTTCGGAAAAGGGCTTGGGTGCAGTGCTTCAGCAACGCGATGGTGAAGAAATGCGCACCGTTGCATTTGCATCGAGATATTTGAAGCGGAACGAATATATTCCGTGGGGGAACGAGAGGCGTTGGAACGTCTGTTTTCATGCGAGCATTGGCAGGTCTACCTTTGGGGAACATGATTTATGTTGCGCACAGATTATCAGGCTTTGGTAACTTTGCTTTCGTCAGCTGGTGCAGGACGTCGGCCTCTTCGTTTATCCAGATGGTCTGCTCGCTTATGGTACTACAACGTTTGGATCGAGTATCAGAAAGGATCTCAAAACGTCATTGCAGATGCACTTTCACGCCTGCCTATGGAAAGCGCTTCAAATCAAACCGTAGGCGAAGAAATAGTCTCGGTCGTGTTATTATCCGTGACAAAAGAGCAGCTGCAGCTTGCTACCGCTGTAGACGAGCTTTTGCAAAAGGTTGTGGGGTATGCCACAAACGGGTGGCCGCCGAAAAAGCCCCTGGCACCTGATGTCTTTCCTTACTTTGACGTGCGAGAGGAACTGTCTGAGGTGGATGGCTTGTTGCTCCGAGGGGAAAAATTGTAGTCCCCGATGTGCTGAAGGCTACGCTTGTCAGCTTCGAACAAGAAAACCACCCTGGCATAGTAAGAACTAAGCAAAGGCTGCGTGACCTCCATTAGTGGCCTCGAATGGACATAT
Source organism: Amblyomma maculatum (assembly GCF_055883805.1). Classification (NCBI taxonomy): domain Eukaryota; kingdom Metazoa; phylum Arthropoda; class Arachnida; order Ixodida; family Ixodidae; genus Amblyomma; species Amblyomma maculatum. Next base: position 134,402,536 of record NC_139354.1, read on the forward strand.
AAGGCACTGTCACATTTGTCAGACTCTCGACAAGTCTGCTAAACAATCTTTTGCGCCGTTGCAACCTGTGGCATTCTTCGACAAGCCATGGCAAAAGCTCGCGATGGACATTGTAGGTCCTCTTGAATGGGCAGCTTCTAAATGTCGATGCATAGTAACTCTACATAACGATACATAGATACATACATAGTAACGATACATAGCAACTTCAGGCCACTCGAAGTGGCCTGAAGTTGCATTTGCAGCACCAGTAACGTGGCATACTGTTGTCGAGTTCCTGCAGGAAGTAGTCAGCCGCGAGGGTTTCCCGGACGAAATTGTAACTGACAACAGACCGCAGTTCAAGTCTCAAATGTTCGAAAAATTCTTGCACGAGAAGAGCCTTAAACATCGTTACTCTTCAGTGTACTACCCTTAGGGAAACGGTGCAATAGAAAGATTCAACAGGGTGCTCAAAGATTGGATACAAATGGCGAGATTGAAAAAACGCCCCTTGAAAACTTCCTTGGTTGACTACCTCGGTATATATAGGTCGACTCCACACGCAACGACTGTCTTGTCATCTGCGAAGCTTCTACGCAGTCGTCAACCCAGAACAAGCTCAGTATTGCTGGAATACCCTCCGGGAGCGACGTACACTCTAACGCTGTATTGAAGCCAGTTCGCGAGAGGGTCCATGCTAAGCAGTCGTACACCCAACAGTATACGGATAGGAAACGCAGTGCTAGGGCTCCAACATTTCGAAACGGTGACCTTGTTCGAGTAAGGATTCCCAAAGCTGGAAGCAAGGCATCACTTTCATGCATGGGTGCATTAAAAGTAGTCAAAAAGAGAGACCGGAATTCCTTTCTGCTAAGTGACGGTCGCATCTGGAATGCATCTAAATTATCTCGCGTACCAGAAAACAGCTCTGACTCTACACCGCCCTGGGCACTGCTTCCAGACAACGAGCCAACTACTTCCGAAGATCGCTTGGAACCAGCACCAGCTGACACGACATCTGAACCGCTGTCTACTTCTCCAGTGGTTGAAGCAAGTTCAGCTCCTCCACAAAGCAACGACACAGGACAAACGCTGCGTCGAAGTGCAAGAGACCGTCACTGACCTGACAGACCTAATACTGACTTTACTGTTTCTGCCCTTGTACATACTGTGCTTTTACGTGTGGTGTTTTTTTAACCGCGAGGTGATGTTGTGTCCCGCACAAGTTTCGGTTTCGCTTCCAAACACCAGTGCTATCATCATCAGCACATTTCTCTCTCTCTCTTTTCTCGAGCTCACATGCTCACACTCTCTGACATAAATAAGCAGTCTACCCTGAGCTGCGGTCTGCGCCTGTTCGTTCCCTCCGTCCGGATACCGAACACCACAGACCTTAGCGCCAAGGCGGCTTGGAGTCTTCTTAGATGTTTGATAGAGCCTACCACGTCGCGTGGGGATCAGCAACGTAACCTCAAGAGAGCCATATATGGCTTCGCAGGCACGGACCAGCAGCTGGTTGAAGCCCTCACGAGCAAGTACCCATGTACAGTGAAAGACAGCAAATCAATAAGGCATTATGAGAGCATGGAGAATCCGGAACTTGATCGAGAGTTCGATGTCGTGGAAATACAGGCGGCGCTTATGGCCATGAGGAGGGGCACGGCACCAGGGAACGGCATGGTGACAGTAGGATTGCTTGTCAATCTCAATCAGCAGGAGCTTCCACCTCTTACGCAGCACATCAACGATTGTTGGAAAAGTGGACAGTAGCCCGGCTCGTGGAAGACGGCTGATGTCAGCTTTATTACCAAGCCTGGAAAGGAGGTGCACGTCAATAACCTGAGGCCAATTTCGCTAACGTCGTGCACAGGGAAATCGATGGAGAAGGCGGTTCTAATACAGCTTTCGACGTATGTAGATGACCAAGATATTATGCTTCACACAATGTTTGGGTTCAGGCCACACTTGTCAACCCAGAACGTGTTAGTGCAGTCGAAGATGGAGGTTACCGATCCCCCGTGCAAACGCAGCAGTAGGGCCATACTTGCGCTTGATCTTAAGGGAGCTTTCAACAACGTGAAGCACTCCAAGATACTGGAAAACCTTCAGGGTACTAACTGCGGAAAGCGCAGCTGTAATTACACCAAGGCTTGCTTGCAAGACAGGCAAGCACACATTAGGATGGCGAAACATCGTCCGAGCCGATACCCATGGGCACCGAGGGGACGCCTCAGGGAGCAGTCCTTTCTCCACTGCTCTTCAACGTTGCCCTCATACACCTGCCAGAACAACTTAATGCCGTAAAGGTAATCCGCCACGCCCTTTACGCGGATGGCATAACCATATGAACAGTGGTGGGCAGCCTGGGACAGATGGAGAAGGCGGTCCAAAAGGCTGCCACTACGGTTCAAAGGTGTGCAGAAGGATGCGGACTGCGCTGTTCCCCGGACACGACGAAGCTCCTCGTCCTGCGCGGGAAGGAGGTACTGCAACTTTGGAACCCTCGGTCCATGATACACGCATTCCAGGGGTGGAAACAATGCAGATTTTGGGGCTGCTTGTTAAGAGCAAGGGTGGGAACGCAAGCGATCACCAAGCTCTGAACGGTGTGCGAACACGTCATCCGTATGCTATTACGAATCGCAATCAAGAAGAACGGTATGCAAGAAAAATATACCCTTAGGCTAATACAGGCCTTTATCATCTGCAGGATAGTGTACGTGGCTCGATACCTACATGAGGAAAACTGATCTAAACTTCCTGGACGTTGTCATTCGAACTGCTCATAAGAAGGCGCTCGGGTTACCCATGAAAGGATCTACGCAGCGCCTGCTACAACTGGAGGTGCACAATACGGCTAATGAACTGATTAGCGCCCATCTTACACGCCAGGTAATGCGACCGGCCACAACCAATACTGGCCACAGGGTCTTAGACAATTTGAACATTTGCTTTCCACGTCAAGTGGTTGGGAGACAAGATATAGTTGAAGAGTGGAATAACAAATACCTTACACTTCTGCTCCCCAAAAACGTGCACCCGGAGCATCATCATGCTAGACGAGTGGCAAGAAGCAAGAAGATGAACGAATTTTATTCAAGAGAAGAAGGAGCCTTTTTCCTGGACGCTGCGGGTCCTGTAGCGGGGATATCCACAATATCAGTGGCTCCTCAATTGCAGGTAGGGGACGGACTTTCAACTCGTAACGGGGATACGCAGGCTATGGAGGAAGTGGCCATAGCCCTAGCCGTAACGCACTCCGCATCGAAATACATAGTTACAGATTTCCAGGCAGCTTATAGAAACTATATGCGTGACAGAATAATGCCGCTAGCCTGAAAACTTCTGAGTCAATGAAGTACATCAGCTGCCCAGAAGGAGCTAATATGGGTACCTGGTCAACAGGGAAATGAAGAAAAGGAGCGCGCACACGCTTCGGCCCGAGCTTTTCTTCCCCGAAATCCTTCTACGTCCTCCCTTGTTGATTTAGGCTCCCCCTCTCCGTTAACAACATATTCAGAGATATTACAGCATTTGGGCCTTAAAAGGCAGACATTCCCGGAGCCCGCTAGGGGTCTTAGTAAATCAGAAGCGTGTCATCTTAGAAGGTTACAAACTACATCATTTATTAATCCAGCAACACTTCACGCCATTGAGCCCGAATCCTTTTCGGCACAGGGCACATTTTATGGCCAGAAGGCAAACTTATACCATGTGGTATGGCCTTGTCAACAAAATACCAGTATTGACATAATAATATTTTGGCGGCAGCGGCGGCAGAGCAAGGACGCCCACCTAATTCGCACCTACTTCGTTTTCCAGGTCGGCCCACTAACCCTGTTGCTGGCTTACCTGTGTTCCATACGACCAAGCGAGGCGTGTTCCACTCATCATTGTTGCGGTATTTCGCCTTCCCAGGCAGAAACCAAGCATTTTCAACAATACCGGCATCAGGCTTACGTGGACTGGATTGGCAGCTGACGTCACATTACCGACGCGCTGGTCGTGCTTTGCTCCTGGTGGCTGTTATCGCAAACGAGGCATTTTGGCGGCAGCGGCGGCAGAGCAAGGACGCCCACCTAATTCGCACCTACTTCGTTTTCCAGGTTGGTGCTATACGGAGTTTCTTATTTGCTTAATTTAATCTCTGTACCGCCGCCGCTGCTGCCACAGTGCTTTGTTTTCTGTACTTATTCGTGCAGTGTGTCTCAACATGTCTGAGATATGCCCATCTTGTGAAGGTGTACCGCCTGGTGACCGAGTCCTGCTGTGTGCCGAATGTAAGTGCAGCTATCATCTTGGTAATTGCTCAGGGTGGTCGGAGGCAACCTTCAAATCTATAGGTGAAGCCGGTCGAAAAGCGTGGCGATGCGTGTCTTGCCACAGTTCGAAGGCAAATACCGGGCGAAAAATGTCTGTTGATGTGGAACTCGCTGCAAGTCTTGCAGATATTGTTCAAAAGCTGGACGCCCTTTCGGGTTTGCCGCCCCAAGTCGACGAGGTAAAGGCATCTATCGAAATGATGTCAGCTAAATACGATGCCATCCTTGCAAAGCAGGAACAGCAGGACAAAGAGATAGGCAGCCTTAAACAACGTGTCCAGAAGCTGGAGCAGACAAGCTGTGACAAAAATACCATTGAGCAACTGAAAATGTCATTAAATGAGCTAGAGCTATACATTAGGAAGCACAACATTGAAGTTCACGGTGTTCCCGTTTCCCCAAATGAAGACTTGCTAACCGAACTCAATAGCATCGCTAAAGCAATCCAATTGCCAGATCTGCAACCGAGCTATATCGACAATATCCACAGGCTTCCTGCTAAGGTGGGAAAAATTCCCCACAATTCTGGTGCGGTTCTCTAAAAAAGCGCTTCGTGACAAATGGCTCGAAGGACGAAAAGCTTTGAGAGCTGCGGAGGCATCTGTTTTCATATCCGAAAACCTGACTAGGTACAACAGAAACACTTTGCAGCTAAGTCGAGACTGGGCAGCAGGAAATGGTTATCGTTTCACGTGGCATGCTGGCGGTCGTGTATTTGTCAGAAAAGCGGAAGGGGAGAGCGCAGTTGTCATCCGTAGCCCAGATGATATCTTCAAACTGGAAAATGCATGATGAAATCGTCGTTTTAACATTTGTCTAGTTATTTTCTGTTTTTCTTTTCAATGTCTGTTTTTCTGTCAAGCCCAGTTTGTACATCGGACCTCGCTTCTTTCTGCGGAAATTCCCAGCAATCTTTAAATATTGTTCATTTTAATCTTCGCTCAGGAACAGGCAAGCAAGATGACATTGAATTTTTTTCTTGCTGAAGTGAAGTTGCCAATTCATGTTCTTATGTTTTCGGAAACTTGGTTTTGTAACGAAGACGATGCCTTCAGCATACCAGCGTTTAAGAGCTACTGCTTGAATCGCCAGGTTAAACGAGGTGGTGGCGTATCCATGTTGGTTAAAAATGACATAGAATGTGAACTTCTTGACGAATTTTGTGTAGTTAGCGCCCATTACGAGATACTTACGCTCAGAGTCCGCTCGTACCTGTTTGCTGTGTGTTACTGCCCTCCTTCCGGCAATACGAGTGTTTTTTTCTTTTTTAGATTCTGTTCTTGAATTTGCGAATCAGCACAAGTTGAATATTGTCCTTGGAGGCGACCTGAATATAAATCTCAGAGAGTACTGCGACGCGGGAATTAGATACACTTTTAAATGTTCACTGCTGTATGAATACTATAAATGCCCCAACCAGAGTAACTGAAGAAACAGAAACATTGTTAAATGTTTTCATTACAAATAACCAAAATCACTTAACATCCGCAGTAATCAGTATGCCGATTAGCGATCACCTCCCTATATTTCTTTGTGTCAACCACGTACCTGATCTCAAAAGGAGCTTGAAACAATACGCTTATAGGGACATCAATTCGTTTACGGTTTATAACTTTCGTGAGCAGATAGTCGGTGCGGACTGGAGCGACGTTTTCAACGAAACCAATCCTGAAGCAGCGTACGATAAATTTATCACATTATTCAACCACCAATATATTCTACTTGTTTTCCCTGCAAAATACATAGTCGTCCACGGCGAGCTCGTAAGCCTTGGAGTAGCAGTACGCTACTTAACCGAATAAAAGAACGTGACAAATTATACACCCAATTTCTAAAAACGATATGTCCTGATGCGTTGAAAGCTTTCAAATCTTTCAGAAACGTAGTGACAAAAGAGCTTCGAGCTGCAAAAAAACTGTATTATGAGAATTTGTTTGTTTTTTCGAGGAATAACCCGGAGGTGACTTGGAAGAAATTGAACTCTATCATAAGGCATATAACAGAACCAATTACCAAACTTATTCTTGATGGCATAGAGGTTGAGCGACATGAACTCGCTAACGCTTTCAATGATTTTTTCACTTCTGTTGCCCAAAGTTCGTCATCTTGCGAAGAGGTACCGCTCAACTATTCTCGCAATAACTCAAGAATATTTTTGAATCCAGTTTCAGAGGGAGAGGTGATGGCAGCTTTCAACAGTCTTAACAATAGCAAATCTGAGGATAGCGCGGGTGTTCAGATAATGCCAGTAAAATATGTTATTCTTGATATATCAAACTGCCTGACACATATTTTCAACTTATGTTTATCAAAAGGCGTGTTGCCACGTAACATGCAGTCGGCGAGGGTCACAGTATTGTACAAAAAAGGCAATAAAAACGACCTTTCCAACTATCGCCCAATATCTATCCTGCCTACCTTCTCAAAAGGATTTGAAAAGGTAATTCTTGCTCGTTTTACGTCCTTTATTAATCATCATAATATTTTAAACTCCGCTCAATTCGGGTTTCGGAAAAACAGATCTACTGAGCTTGCTCTTCTCGCCCAAAAAGAGTATATATTAACTAATTTTCAAGGAAAGAAACTCGTCTTGGACATATTTTTAGATTTCTCGAAAGCTTTCGACAGCATCAACCACAAAACTTTACTCAATAAACTAGACAAGTATGGCATACGTGGCACAGCCTACTCTTTAATATCTTCCTACATAGCCAATAGGACACATTATGTTGAAATAAACGGTTTCTCCTCTACAATCAAGCCAGTGATATCGGGAGTTCCACAAGGCAGTCTTTTAGGCCCCCTTCTTTTTATTCTCTACATCAATGATCTTGTTTCCATAGATTCATCTGCAAAACACATTATATACGCTGATGATACAAGTCTGTTTTTCTCTGGCCACTCAGGCATAGAGCTATCCAGTCGGGCTAACATAACCTTGGAAAAAATTGAAAACTGGGCGTGTCAAAACAGTTTAAAACTCAATGTCAGTAAAACAAAAGCCGTTCTCTTCCATCCCAGAAATAAAGCATTCGAGCTGCCTTCTCTTGTACTCAGTGGCACGAAAATAGAAATTGCTCACTCTGTGAAAACGTTGGGCGTGTACTTCTCAGAACACATGACATGGGACGCTCACAAAGAATATTTAGTCAACAAATTATCACGCACAATAGGTTCTCTACGCCGACATTTTCGTGTATTTCCACTTACTGTTAACATTATGCTTTATAATTCACTGTTTTTGTCTATTATGAACTACTCCTTGCTAGTATGGGCAACAAAAACAGCAGAAAACATTACAAAGTTACTACTCCTTCAAAAACGTGCAATAAGAAATATTACTAAAGCTTCTTACCTCGAACATACAAGACCAATATTTAAGCAGCTAAAAATAGTTAAAGTAACATCTTTATATAACTACAGGCTTTTGCGATTATATAAACAAGGCATCAGTAAAAAGGACAACACACTAACACTCATAGCAGCGCTTCAAGACAACATACACACATACGACACCCGTAACCCGGAGCATTGGCAGGTTGCAGCTTGCCGGACGAACTATGGCAGGCAGATGCTTCGCTTAAGGCTTCCTACCATATTAAATCAATATTTTGCTAATAGTGGTCAAGATTTCTCTCTTCCTCCCATTAAATTAATCCGCGAAATGTTTCTATAAATACATATATTCAAGTTAGGTGTTCTGTCTTGCGGCATTTCTGTTTTATCTTCACGTATTTTTCCTGATTTACCTAGTGCTTTTTTGTGGTATAATTATTTCTCCATTGACTGTTTATTCACTGTGTGGGCGTGACTTTCTCTGCTGTGAAATGCCGTCATATGTAGGGGAAGCCGCCCCGTCAAGCTGCTCTTCGAAGCAGCTTTTTAGCGGCAGCTCCTTTCCTTTCCTTGTAGTAAAGGAAAAATAAATTATTATTATTATTATTATTATTATTATTATTATTATTATTATTATTATTATTATTATTATTATTATTATTATTATTATTATTAATATTATTAATATTATTATTATTATTATTATTATTATTATTATTAATATTATTATTATTATTATTATTATTATTATTATTATTATTATTATTATTATTATTATTATTATTATTATTATTAAATCAGCCTGCGTGGGAAGGCCGGGAGGCGGCCCTGTCGAGCTCGGACCTCGAGGAACAACAAGCCCTCGTCGAGAGAGCACGGGCAGCGGCTTTTACCCACGGTGCCCCGGACTAGGGACGCGACCAGCCTTCCCCTAATCTAACCTAATACTTCCTTTCACTGCACTTCACTTTACTTCCTTAAAGGCCTCTCTTGGAGGCATTACATAAGGGGTGGGTTTACATACATGAGAAAATACAAGCACAGGTCATTGTGTTTGAAAATAAATTTTTAAGTCATCAATAAATGAAGATTGGCATGAGAGGGCGGCGACATCGTGGGGAAGGGCATTCCAGTCCACAATTGCTCCTCCAATAAATGTCTTCATCATCATCATTACATGTGACACCCCCAGTCACATATGCTACTTGCAGAAAGCTCATCGAATGTTTTCTTATATAGAAATATTGTGCGATTGAACACATCGCTGCTTCGGACCTACCCTTACAATTTTCCGTTTTGTGTCCTTTTAACATAATGTAACTCTTAGGCAGCCTTTTCTGCCGTCACCTTTGCCGTGTAAGGGCCAAAACGATCTCTCTGTGAAGAAAAGATCCGCTTCAAGCTCTTCTTGGTGCAATAAAAAATCTTTCCGAGCCATGCTGTTTCCTCTAATGCATGGCTATAATACTTGCTACTAGCATTTTTTGTTACCTTTGCACGGCACCCCATTGTCGAAGAAGGCTAATTTAAAAGTTGGAAATAGTATGTTTGGCTCGCGCACGCATTCCCAAGTTTTCTTCTTATTACCGGCACTCCAAGCAGCCATGATCGAAGTTAGCTGCCAGACTTCTGGCCACCTCGACCATTGGCTTGAAATGGCGAATGTTGCTAAAATATTTGAAGACCTGAGCGATCATGTGATCGCTGAGCAGGTCCTTCGATGTTGCCATCCGAAACGCATTGTATTTTTGAAAGAACTGGAGTGCAACACACTCGACGTAATTGCAGACACAACTGATTAATTCCTGAAGGCTGAGAATAGTTCTAACATCGGAAAGTAGATTGATGAAGCGCGAATCCATAGTGAGAGCTCCGTTGACCCGCCGAAAAAGACTCATTTATGGTGCATGTTGTGTAAATGTCAAGGGAATCGGGCTTCCGATTATTGCACCTCTACTAGAGAGGCGCCAAAGTGTAATTAATGTGGCAAGAGCGGGCACAGGACGGAGAACTGCAGGAATTAGCAACCAGTGGAAGGACAGAGTGCCGCTTGATATTTAGGTCCTGTTCTCTTACCTGTCGCGCAGACGGGCAACAGACAGTCAGAACCTGTAAAAAGAAAAGTCCCCGCCTCCCAGTTTCATGATCAAAGACTAGGACATGCGCTTCAATTTGAAAAAGGAACTATTCCAATTACAGAAGACCTAGCGGTAAGAAAGCGCGTCCGTATTCTTCGATACAAGCAGTATATATTCGACGACTTGACGGAAACGGTAAAAAAAGTGCCATAGCAATCACACTCTGCTCGCTCTAAAGCAACTCTCCGACAGCACCCCCCCCCCCCAGACTAATCTTACCTTATCTGCAGTATTTACTAACATACGAAGCTTTTTACCGAAACGGGAAATCGTATCTAGTCTTGTCTAATCAACCAACAGCACCCTTCTCATTCTTACAGAAACGTGGTTAACAGACAATATCAGTGATACTGAAATTTTAGCTGCGCTGCCTAACTTTAAAGTTTACCGTAAAGACCGGGAAATAGCCCGTGGCGGTGGCGTGCTCATAGCCGTACATCAGCAGTTTTCAGCATCCTTAATCAATGTAGATTCTAACTTAGAACTGCTATGGCTGCTCTGCCACGCTGCCCCACGAACTGTGCTGGAAGGAGTCTGTTACAGGCCACCGCAAAATGATCCGGACTTTTCCTACAAACTAAACAATGTGCTGAGTGAACTGACATCATCGTATCCTAACGCAGATATTGTTCTTTTTGGTGATTTCAATTTTCCCACTATTGACTGGCGTAACTACACCTCCATGACAAATTCTTCAGAAGCATAAAATTTTGTCGAGGTCTGTCTTAACTTCAACCTTACCCAGCTAATATTAGAGCCAACGCGCATTGCGCAGAATTCCGCCAACAGTAGATCTGATATTAACCAACAGCCCTGATAGCGCAACAAGTATTACATACCTAAGGGAAATAAGTGATCATAAAGTCATTCATGCTACCTTCAGTTTTACACCCATGCTTCGTCAAGTTTCCAGGAAAACAATTTGTCTTTATGAAAGAGGTGATTTTCAAGCAATAAATGAAGAACTAACTGCTTTTTTTACAACTTATGAAACCGATTTCCACACAAAGTCTCTTAACGAAAATTGGACGATTTTCAGGGACAAAGTTCACGAACTAACAAACAAGTACATTCGGGTAGCTAGTTTCCGTGCTAACCAGCAAAAACCGTGGTTTACTACGGCCCTGAAACGCCTGGAAAACAAGAAAAAGCGTCACTATCGGGCAGCAAAGCGGAACCCATGTCAAGCATCATGGGAAAAGTACTACACTGCCGAAGCTGATTACCTTGCTGCTATCCGCAACGCAAAACACACCTTTTTCCACTCTGACTTGGCAAAAATGCTAATACACAACCCTAAAAAATTCTGGCTCGTAGTAAACCGAAGGATACACGTACAATTGTTCTTACTAACGATATGGGTCAAACCATCAGCGATTGTGAATGTGCTGATATTTTCAATAGAGCCTTTTCAACTGTTTTTGCGAAAGAGTGTGATTTACCTGCTAACGCCTTCATAAGTTCCTTCACAGCGTCAACCATGGATCCAGTTTCTTTCTTAGCAGATGGTATATCATCTCGTATCGAAAACATCAAGCTAACGTCATCAGCCGGGATCGATGAAATTAACTCGAAATTTCTGAAAATTACTAAGCACATTTCCGCGGCCTACTTATCACTATTGTACTCTCAGTCTCTCTCTTCAGGTAACATACCGCATGACTGGAAAGTGGGAAAGGTCGTCCCAATCTTCAAGTCCGGTAACAAAAACTCGCCCTTAAATTATCAACCCATTTCCCTAACAAGCATTCCTTGTAAAATCATGGAGCATGTAATTTATTCTCAAGTCATGAACTTTCTCGATTCCAACAATTTCTTTCATTCATCACAACATGGCTTCCGTAAAAACCTTTCCTGTGAGACACAACTGGCTACATTTGTTCATGACTTACATGCCAACCTTGACTGCAACCAATAGATTGATGCTATCTTTTTACATTACGCAAAAGCCTTTGACAAAGTACCACACCAGAGATTACTACTTAAGCTCTCTTACCTAAATATTCACCCTAGCAGTCTAAACTGCATTAAGGAATTTTTAACAAATCGAACCCAATTAGTCATAGTTAATAACGAATTTTCTGATTACATTCCAGTAACCTCAGGCATCCCCCAAGGGTCAGTGCTCGGACCGTTATTATTCTTAATATACTATAATGATTGCCCCTTCACGTATCATGTCACATTCGTATGTTCGCAGATGATTGCGTCATTTATCGTACTGTTAATAACTCTTCCCACCAAGAAGCCCTCCAGACTGACCTAGCTAACGTTCAGAAATGGAGCGACCTGTGGATGATAACACTTAACCCTCAGAAATGCAAGATTGTATCCTTCACCCGTCGCACTAAACCATTTATTTTTTTGTACAATATAGCTCAAATCCCAATAGAAGCAGTTAACTCATTTAAGTACTTAGGAGTCACGCTTTCTCATGATTTATCTTGGCGCACACATATTTCTAATGTAATATCATCCGCGAATAAAACACTAGGCTTTTTGAAACGCCACTTACGTCACGCTCCCCAACAAGTTAAACTCCTGGCTTACCAATCGCTAATCAGACCGAAACTAGAATATGCATCCGCCATATGGAATCCACATCAAATATACCTCATAAATGCCCTCGAATCCGTCCAGAACCGTGCCACTAGATTCATCCACAATACCTATTCATACCAAGTCAGCGTGTCGTCCTTAAAAGCAGAATCCGCCTTATCAACCCTTGTTATTCATCGCCGCATTGCCAGCCTAAACCTGTTTCATAAGTTCTTTTACAGCACCCACGGTTACGCAGGCTATATCACATCACCAGCTCGCATATCGCATCGCACTGGTCACATTCTTCAAGTTGCCCGGCCTCGGACCCATACGACCACGTTCGCTGCCTCCTTCTTCCCCCGAGCAGCATTAGATTGGAACGGCCTTTCCCACAGCATCGCCGCTATCACCTGCCCATCCAACTTTTTCAAAGCACTAACAGATCATATTGTATGTTGAACCAACATGGCAACCATTGTACTTATTTTTTTTTTATAATCCACCCCTTATGTAATACCCCCCCGGGGGTCCTTAAGGTAATAAACTGAACTGAACAAGGGTAGTAATGTTGTTATTAACCACCGCAGTTTGGTCCTGAAGACCAGCTTGACAGCGTGCACATGGAGATTGGCTCTCCTCGATGGTACCTCAATCCAGTTACCGGTGGTACGAGTATGAGTGGACATGCCATACTGCACAGGCGAGGTACCAGCACTTTGCATGAAACGAACGCTGTACGACATGCTCGGAAACACTCCCGGTGTCAGGGAACGTGATGATCTGAACACGGAGCGGATGAACGTGCGTGCTAGCGGTCATGACATGATACCACCCGTTTCACGAGTACAGTTCCCACGTGAAAATCACAGCATTGGGTTGCTGCAGTGGGCAATGCACAAGAGAACAAGTTATCTCCGTTGAATGGGTCACATATCTAATACTGTGACCTTAAAAAACGCCAGTTAGCTGAAGAGCAGTGGAGGGATGCGACTCCTAAACGACTCTCTCTTAAGACCAATCAGGAGTTCAGATCCGGTAAGCGTGACATGTACTGCTTCCGCGAAGAAGGAAAAGTCATTTACTGTTATTACGCTTTGGTTACTGTAAGACGTTATAAATAGGTTGTTGTGCCCCAGCATTAAGGCATCAAATCCTCCGAATGGCGCATGAACGTAATACGTCCGAACACCAAAGAAAGAGAGCAGTTGATAGAAATTGTCATGAAACGGGGGAGGGGGGAAGAAGGTTGTGATGATGGTGATCGTGTGTAGGAGTGAGAAGGGAAGTGCGGCCCCGCCTGCAGGAGCGAGCAGTGCACGTGAGTTTGTTCGAGGCGGGAGAATGGGAAGAAAGCTCTTGAGAGTCGCAGGCGGTTGAATTCATCGTTGTGGTCCTGGCGTCAAAGGCCAGCTCGCCAGCACCTGCTGGGCACCTGGTCCGGGGTCTGGTGCCCGCACAGCGCTTCGCCACCATCCTGTGGACAGCTCCCGAAGGGAGCTCGACTGCCCCATCGCGCCTGACAGCCGCACTTGTGCTGCCGCAGCACCCGGGCGTGACCCACCGCAGTACCTTGTACCGAGCACTGGGACGCCTGGGCTTGGCCGGCTGCGGCACCTGGTACTCGGACGCCTAGGCGTGAACAGGTTCCGCGTCATACCCCGGCCGCCGGTGTCTGTCGCCTCAACCGGACGTAAAGCACCGTCGGTTTCGCCTGCACCGGCGTCGAGTCCACGACCGGACTAAACAGTAGGACGTTTTTTGAATGTGCGCTAGTAGACCTTAGCTAAGCACTTTTCGTGTCGTTGTAATTGTTGTGGTCATGAAAAGCGTGCGTGTGTCCGTGAGCCTGATCTGGTACCTGCCCAGGGCTGCTGAACGGATCTTGGCCCATAATTACCATCACAGTCACCAAATTGCGCCTGTGCTTTGGTGATTTTCTTACACGGAAAAAAACGCGGTAAACAACTATTCGCACATAGGGCTCAGCTACAGGGAGGAACTTGCACAACCTATAAGAGGAATTCTTGGTGCTCTGTAAAGCGACAAGCGCCCAGAAGACCGAGGAAGATAAAGTATGCCATCTACTAAAAGGCATAGTTGATGTTTATATATTGTGATACCAAAGTATGATCTCGACGCTGTCTCTGATCTTATTCGACACGTTCAATCTTTCGAGATATTGAAGATTCGTCGCATAACGCAAAAATAGTGGCGGCTACCTAGCGTTCCAGCTGTCACTGGATTTGAAGATAGCTTCACGGACCTGTCATCGACGATACGGCGAACAGTTTGCGAAGAATTCGAGCGCCTCCAGCCGTCAGCATGGTGTCCACCATCTGTGCCTGCCTGACGTTGCCGCTCCTCACGAGGCTCCCGTCATTCTTCCTTTGATACCCGGGAAGAATTACGCCAATGCATCACACTGACGCATACAGCAAAGCGGCTAGTGTCGATACCTCTAATCATCCGTCTCGCTACGACTCACACCCGGCTCACTACATTCAGCACTACTAACTGAGCTTTGAGTACCATCTGCCACAACCTGCATCTTTCCTTCATCCAGCCGGAGGGCCTCCAGATATGTTTGACTATGAAATGGCCCTGCCGCACTGGAGTCTAGCAAAAACAAGGTTTTCATCGCACAGCCTGGCCTTCCACCGCTGTGGCATTGACAGGCACATCGCTAGTTACTGCCGCAGTAGCCGACAGACCCGCTACGGTCACCTCATCAGCCAAGCTCAGCCATGTAACCATACCCCTGGTTCCTCTTGGCAATGTGCCCCATTTCTTACAATTGTATCCAGACAAATGAACCATGCAGTCACTCTCCTATTTGCGATCGCAGATTCTCATCACCGCCTGCATCTTCTGCGAGTCATTTTTCGTCACCACGGCCACGGCGTCATTCTGTATCGTCTGGGCCGGAAAACTAGTGCGCGCGGCAGCTGGATTTTAGGCCGCTGGAGACAATGTTGCCTCCGAAAATTGCTCTAACTCTTATATTGTTATATAACGCTGTTTCTGTGCTTGTCGATGGTGTGGCGACAATGACTTTAGTGGATACGGGGTGTCAATTTTTGTTGTGACTTTATTCTTTACGAAGCACTTAGGCCTAAACTTTATGTTTATGTGGGACAGAAATGTGAACTTTCATGGTGCCCTTTAAGCATGTGCTGTGCTAGGAGTGCCTTGGCGAATGATATTCACCGTGGATTTCGTTGTGATTTCGCGATGCACGCATGACGTGATTCTCAGCAACGGTTTTTGCGAATGTGTGGTGCTATGGTAGACTGTCACTCTGAGGAACTCTGCGTCGAAGGTTACGTTCTGTATGGGCTCTCAGAGGGCTGCCCAGAGCAGGAGGATGTGTGGTACGTATACGATTATACCACAGTATCAGCCCTTTCTATAGTGTGCGTCCCAGTTTTATACCCGTCCTGCTTCCAGTACCTTTCATGCTATGGTGGAACTGCTGCATTACAACTGTGCCAAGAAATTCATTCTCGTCCCTCATTGCGTGCGGTCGGTGGTCAAGGGGCGGCTCACGAATGTAGACCATCAATTGTTCTTCGCAACCTGTGGTTTTGCCCGTACATATGAAGACTACCACATATAGTCAAAATGATGCTGCTCCTTCGGCGGCCTTGATAACGGACGCGCCTAACGGAGTTACTGTAATTCCAATTCCTTAATCAGAACGGTACCGTTCTGATTAAGGAATTCTGATGCAAATCTCTAACCAGTGAACAAAGTGAGGCGTAGGAGACTTTAATGCTGAAATACTCGTTCATCTGACTTTTCGGATTCAATTTGCTCAAGGTGCATTACCCTGACACGCACCTGCCATCAGACTAACACAGGCTACTCAAACCCGGTTCGAAAGAAGCCGTATACAGTGTCGCCAACAAAATGGCAGGTCATCAGTGAACGGGTTCGAGATATGCTGGAAGAAGGCTACCAGAAAGAAGCGGAAGCGGTATCAAACTTTTAGAGATAGTACGTGTAGGAAGAAAATAGCAAGTATGTTTATTGCCCAGGTCTAGAACTATGACAAAGGGAATTTAAATAGTTTCGCTGCCATGTTCCAAAATATATCTCGAAAAAAAAAACGGAATTCTAAATTGTATATATAGTAACCGCAACCATAGTTTACCACAGTTCACCCATTTCAGATCTGCTACGAATTCTTCATATCCTGGTCAACTCTTATAGTACTCAGTAAATAAATCAAGTCAGAGAAAGGATGTGTACATAGGTGGCCTAATTTTATACAGCACTAACGATTCAAGCGTTGAAACGTTGAAAGAACATCGATGATAAAACGGAAAACCAATGAGAAAAAAGAGAGAACAGCGTTTTGTAAGGAAACATTGTTTATTATAAGGCCCCGTTGTAGCTCCTAAATCTTTTGACGAACAATAATATTTATGCCTAAGTGTTCGACCCACTAATGAAAAGGTGGTCAATGACTGACACTGCATCCTAACACTTCAGCAGTGCTGCTTTTACTGAGCACCTCGGTCCATCAAAATTGTATTCAGCTAACTGACGAAAATATCGCATTCGATGCATTTCGGTTCATTTAAAGCCACACAGAATCTTAAAAAGCAAGACATACCACCCAAAACTATGACATTAGGTGGTGGCACATACTCAGGTAGTCAAGTTCTCAGGCGACACGGTCTTGTTTTGAGCAGTATAGGTAGGCAGCTGCGACAGCCCCAAGATTCATATTATCTCCGCAGGGTAAAAGAAGTACTATTCTAACGTCCGAGATAACTCATTGCTATAATGGGATCTCACATACCAGAATATGCCGACAGGAAGTAGAGCCTGCGGCCTGTAAACTTTTGACTACCATTGTACATCTAGCTGACGAAAATGTATTGCTTGGGATGTCTTTGGATTCATTTATACCAACACAGCTTCGTAAAATGTACGACAGCATACGCGACGCCGCGATAATAGGCGCTAGCACGTGCGTCCAAATGACGAAATTATATCGCTTGCGTTGCATTCCTATTCTTTTAATGCGACCAGCTTCGTAAAATTCACGACTGCATGCGCGAAACAATGATATTGGGTAGTGGCACGCGCGTCCAACTGACGAAAATATATCGCTTGGGATGCATTTCCCAAGCTTCGTAAATAGCACGACTGCATACGCGCTACAATGATATTGGGTAAAGGCACGTGCGCCTAGATAATAAAAATATATCGCTTGCTATGCATTTCCAATCATTTAAAGCGACCCGGCTTCGTAAATAGCACGACTGCATACGCCAAACAATGAATGATATTTGGTAGTGGCACGTGCGCCAGGCTGATAAAAATATATCGCTAGCGATGCATTTCCAATAATTTAAAGCGATACAGCTGCGTAAATGACAGCATACGCAAAACAATAATATTGGGTAGTGGCACGTGCGCCTAGCTGATGAAAATATATCGCTTGGGATGCACTTCCAATCATTTAAAGCGAAACGGCTTCGTAAATAGACGACTGCACACACGAAACAATGATATTGGGTAGTAGCACGTTCGCCCATTTGATGCACATATATATATATATCGCTTGCGATGCTATTCCAATCATTTAAAGCGAAACAGCTTCGTAAAAAGAGCGACTTCATATGCGAAACAATAGTATTAGACGGCTGCACTTACATCCAACTGGCGAAAAGATGCCGCTTGTGGTGCATTTGGATCAATTTATAACGACACAGCTTTGTAAAAAGCACGGCTGCATACGCGAAACCATGATATTGGGTAGTGGCACGTGCGTCCAACTGACGAAAATATATCTCTTGAGATGCGCTTCCATTAATTTAAAGCGACACAGCTTCGTAATCAGCACGACTGGAACGAGAAACAATGATATTGGGTAGTGGCACGTGCGCCCGACTGTAGTAAATACGTCGCTTGCGATGCATTTCCAATCATTTAAAGCGACACAGATTCGTAAAAAGCGCCACTTCATATGCGGAACAGTGATATTAGACGACTGCACGTACGTCCAACCGGCGAAAAGATATCGCTTTGGTGCAGTTTAATTCATTTATAACGACACATCTTTGTAAAAACACGGCCGCATACGCGAAAATATGATATTGGGTGGTGGCACGTACGTTCAACTGACAAAAATATTGTTAGGTTAGGCGGTGCTTGCACTGACATGTGCATAAGAACGACCAAGAAGAGTCTCGGTAGTTTTGGCGGTAGACGACGAGGACGTTCGAGCAGTATCGGCTGGTGCCTGCAGGAAAGGCCTGCTGTGGGCAAGCCTTGTCTCCCCTCTCCGCTCTCTCAAACCTCAAGCTGAACTACCCCCGTTACATGTTGGTGGAAGCGCTTTCGATCCCCACGCCACAGCTCCTCGTATTTCCGCGCCAGAAACCTGGATTTGCGCAGTGGACGCCATCTCGCTGAGCTCACCCTACCGACTTTCACAGTAGTGAGTGAGTGAAAAACTTTATTACGTATAATTAAGGGAGGGGGGTGTTTAGGTGGGGTCCCTAGTCCGGGACTCCAGCGGCTGCCGCTGCTACCCGCTGGACAGGGCAGCCCCCCACCCCTCAATTGCTGGCACTGCATTCGGATCATCTGGAGGATTGTGTGGGCAGGTCCACACCATGTGGTGCAGGCCTGCCTTTTCCCCGCAATATTTGCATTTGGGGTCGCAGAACCCGGGGTGTATTGTGTTTAAACGGGCTGGTGTGTTATATGTACCCGTCTGTAGGCGTCGCCATCTAACATCCTCCGCTTTGGAGAGCCCCTTGGCTGGGGGTGGATATTTTCTGCGAGAGAGTCTGCAGTGCTGTAACCTCTCCGCATACGTCGCCAGAGGGCCGGGATAGGGCGGTGTGGAGGATGGAGGGTAGAGTCCAGGGGGAGGAGAGCTCGGGCAGTGGCATGGGCGCACTCGTTCCCTTCCACGCCTTGATGTCCCGGCGTCCAGACGAGGCATTTGTCTTGTTCGGGGTGTCCATAATTTTTCAATTATCTGGCAGCCTCGGGACATATTCGCCCTTTGATGTAGTTGCGGTAGGCAACCATAGAGTCTGTTATTATATAGGCGCAGGTGGTATGCGTGGCGGCTAAAGCAATGGCCACCTCCTCCGCCATTTCTACCGTGGTCCCGTGCGGGTTGCTGCTAGCCGATTTATCTGGGTGGCGGCGCGTTGGGCGGCAAGGAGTTCTTCGGCTGTATTGTGCACCCCTAATTGCAAAAGACGTTCTGTGGAAGTGCTTTAGGGCAGGCCCAGCGCCTTTTTAACTGCGTTTCGTATAATGAAATCGATTTGCTTATAGTCTCCCGTTTTATTTAAGTTGCACAAAATATTCGATTGGCATTTTAGCGGGATAGTGCACTGGGTCATGTGTCGTAGAAAAGGCGGTGTTGCTATATATTTCTGACGCGACGATGAAGCAGGAAAGAAAACAATAGATCGAACTTTTCACACCTATGGAATCTAATTAGCCAACTTCGATTTTAAGGCGAGCATGCATATATGTATTGGTTATGTGTTACTAACGACTGGCATCATGGGAATATGCGCGTCAATAGAAAGAACATTAGCACAGAAGCAATTGTTAATGTAAAGAAAGGATTATGTTCACTTATCTTCCGTAGTGATTGCCTGCGATTTGGCTCCGCCCTGTGTGCTCAGCAAACCCCATTGCTAAGCTAGTTGGTGAAGCATGGTTTCGTAAAAAGTGATTCAGCACTAAGAAAAAGACCCGAACACAAGAATAAACGCACAAGATGAGCGCTGTCTCTAATTTTGTTGAGGCAGACGCATCCCACATTTATATTCAATGAGTGAACAAGAGCGCATGCTTGTAGGAAATTTCTTGCTGGATTAAGACTGCAGATTATATTCTACCCACTATTTAATAATCTCTATTCGCTTTCTTTCAGGAAGAGTAACGTGTTGCTGATGCACGTGTCGCCCCTTTCCTTGGTACCACTTTTTAGGGGACTTGATAAAGTATTATGCGCAGTGTGCCACGTGTGTGGTTTATCAAATACCTCTAATTTACGGCTCAGTATATCTGGGGCAAACTAGCCGCTGTAGGAATGAACGTGCACTGTAAAAACAAAAACACCTTTTTGGGCATTTGTCTAATTCAAAACACCCTTACACCCTGAGTCTAGGGGGTTCGGGCCATTGGAAATCACCTCTTGCATACCAAAGGGGTGCTTTGGTTGGAGATTATGCCTTAGGCTCTTACGGGCAAGCAATATCACCTAACATGCTGGGGGTATATGGCTGCGTAACTTCGCAGCGTTTTATACACAAGCGGCGCTGCTAATACAACGCAGCACCTAAATAAAGCACCAAAAATAACGCTAAAATTAAAATATACACACGAGTTCTTTCTAAAAATGAAACTGAAACTGAAACAAACTTTCACCGCTAAGAGGCCGACAGTAGCTACGCACGCTCTTTTCCGTTAGCATTGTTGGGTGCGTTTCGACCCCGTTTCGGCGAATGTTGAATGTGCTTCGTAGACTGTTTACTCTTGTGAAATGTGTTGCGTTTCGCATGCATATGTGTTACAGAAGTGTGTACGCTTGTGAAGTGCCTTCTACATGTGGTGTTTAACGCAAACGGGCCTTTATCATGCTGCTGCACCGTTTTATGTTTGAGATGTTCGAAAGAAGGCATGGAAGATTTTTTTTTCTGCGTGACTAAGAGGTATATGAGCCGACTACATTGCCACGGCCGCTCGATGGAAGCGCACTGGGTGCGGCCTGCTGCGTCGCGCCGCCGTCAATGGGCAAGCGCGTCCTTGGGGAGTTTACAGTTGCGCCCGCTATTTCTGCTGAGGGCGCCACTGTTGTGGGACACGTCGCCGCCGGGGTCGCCGGCTCTGAGCGCGCGGTTTGCTTCCTTTCTGGACGCGTTCGCCTCGTGTCTGCGGGGTAAACGCAAACTTTTTAGTGTGCGTGTGCGCAAGCACGTTAACGTTGAGACGGGATGCGTTTGTTTTTTAAGGCGAAAGCCGCTCTAGGCTCACGGAGCAAAAATCTGTGCGCAGAAGCTGTGGCTGTAATCTGTGCGTCGCATCTGTGCACTGTTGTGTCAGTCGCAAAAGCGGACGTGCAAGGAGGGAGATTAAGAATGAAAATGATTGATGGTGATAGGTAATCAATAAAAGTAATCAACAGACATTGATAGAGGTAATGACTAATGGTAATGAATAATAATGGCTAATAATGACTAAAATGATTTGTAACGACCGCAACTGATTAGAAATGAGTACAAGTGCTTAGCAATGTGTGGTAAGGACTATAATAACTAGGCATGAATCATCATTACTGCTAATGACTGCAAAATGACAAATATGTGAAAGGATGACATCTAATGACCACTGCTGATTCTAAATGAGTAACCTGTTTAGTTATGATTGGTAAGGGCTACAATGACTACGCAGGAGGACTCATCATGACTGGGAAACGACCAATATATAAAACGACGACTTAAAATGACGAACTGTGACAAAAGATGAGAGACAAATGATAGGACAAGGGTAGCCTTTCGCCGTCCTCCGCTTAAGAGACATCTAAGAGATCCTCAAATTTTATCTGCTGAGCTCGCTTCAGACAAAGGCAGTAGCGAGGAGTGGAAATGCACTCGCTTCCTCTGAAATGAAAGTGGCGCTGAGGTTAAAAAGTCCAGATGCTGAATCATAATACCCTATCAGCTGCCATTGAATTTGCTAGAAGAGACAGTAGATTGGACTTGTTGGTGATTAATTATAGGTTAACAGTGCAAACAACGTGACGGGAACACAGGAGAAGAGGACGGCACAACCATGCTAGTTGTGTCGTCCTCTTTTCCTGTGTTCCCGTCACGTTGTTTACACTATTTAGTTACCAGGGAGCTGGCCAGTGAACTAGGATTTTTAACTATGTGTTGTGACGCAGATGAACACGATGAAGTAGCACCAGAAGCTTTTCTCGCAGGTTATGTTGCGAGGACATATCAGAAAAAGGTACGAAGCGTTTTTTTTTTTTAATATAAGCATACAATTTGTTCTAAATTTTGCCGCGTGCTAGTCTGAGTGGCCTTGCAAGTAAAGGAGCCTGTGCATACAACATTTGTTTATGCTCTTGAGACTGTTTGATCGAGGCGATAAACTGAAAAGCCACGTTCCACAAAAAAGCCGGCGCCCGCTCTGTCGGCGGAAAGTCGGAAAAATACCTCTCTCGTAAGAGGCACGTTCGTTGGTGATATGGCCAGATACCTTTGGCGCAATGAGAGCACGACATGTTCAATATAGCAGGAGCTGCCAAATCAGAGAGTCAATAAAATGTAAGGGTGGAATGGGAATTATTGAAAGTGGGACCCTTAGATCCCAAGTCAGGCACACTATACTCCATAGGGCACGTTCGTACGGCTTCAGTAAAGAGGGGCTTTATATAGCTATGTGTAGGGTGCTATTTCATATAATGCGGTGGCTTAAGGCTGCATTCTAATGATATGCGAAAGAGGCATCAATTACGGGATACGGTGAATAAGCTGGTAGCAAAGAGCGGGTACTCTAACGAGGCTCTGCAAGGAGATTTAGGAACCCCAAGTTTTGTTTATCACTACCAGGTTGTTGTTTAATTTATGCGATATTAGGTAATGGTTTTGAGGCGACATGTCTGTTGCAGGAAATATGAGTTAACTGGACCAGTTACAGGTTGATGAAAACCAAGGACAATGGAGGCTTGATATACCCCGCAAAGGAAGTAATCAAGCTTTGTCAGCTTACGAGCACCTTCATCAACAGGATGATGAAGTCTTAAGAGGTTCGGTGAAGTAGCAAGCTGTGTAAACTTTTGATTTCATCATTGTTTTCTCACTGTACACAGTACCCGCAGCTAATCTATGAAAACAATGATCGTGCCCATGCTGAGGCGCTATGCAAGATATTGTTAAGTTGCGGCACCCACTGATAGCGAGCTGAGCTGGAAATGTCAGCTCAACAGTCGAGCGACATTTATGGCTATGGCATAAACCGCTCTCATGAAAGGTTTTTCCATCTGCGATTGGTAATTTTCTTCCTTTTTTGTGTGGCCACTTAATAAGCGTACTCGGCTGCTCGCTGAATCTGGGCTGCAGTTGCGCTCCGAAGCGTCAACATTGTTGAGATGGCTGCTAAAAGTTTCACAACAGGAACACTCCATGCGCGTTCTTCCATTGAAAATTACAAACAGCCAAATAGTGTACGGGTTTGCGAGAAGCCATTAAAAATAGTAATAAAAGCTTTCGGCGCATATACGTAGCAAGCTTGAGGCAGACCGGCTCTATGAAGCGCGCTTAGTTCGGTTATGCAAAATGCGAGAAGCCATGACGGATAGCCTTCTGGCGTAAAACGTTTAAGGTCTCCAACTGAGTTGAAGATCCAGGGTGGTCATGTAGATTTAACCTAATAAACATTTTCATATTTCCAACCTAACACTTGTCAGAATGAGATAGAAAGGTTGGTTACATGTCGCATTTTCACAGAGGTTGTTCACAGTAAGACAATATATTTTTATTGGATAGCGCTGTCAGCTTAGAACAGGTTGACATAAATTTGTGTAAAAAAGTTGTATGCAGGATTGAGTAAATGGTATGAAAATGACACACGGAATTCGCGACATAGTTACGTGGCTATGCATTAGGCTACCATGGCAGCTGAACAGCTTGGAGTTGTTCACAGCAGGGTGAGATTTTCATGTGACGAAAAACTTGATCCGAATGCAACATCACGGTAATGCGAGCTCTCCAATCGAGTGGCCTTGACCCACCGTATACATCGTTGCCAAGCAAGCGCTAAGTACTGACATGGTCACAGTAGACATGACAGTATATACTAATTCGTGTTGCCAAATTGTGTGAAGCAGAGCTCTTATATCCTTAAAATAAAAGGCTTCTACCACGCCGACGCCTCCCTGAAAGCGCAGCCAGGCGCAGCTCTCCGCGCGCGGCTGTCCCCGAACGGTGGCGCCGCGGCGGTGGCGACGGGAAGTAGGCGCCTCCCGCCGGTTTCGCGCGACGTAGCAGGCCGCACCTAGTGCGCTTCCATCGAGCGGCCGTGACATTGCACTCGCGCTCAAATCGCACTCGTTTCTTCGGTGCGGGTGATACGAAGGCGGACAGCGTACTTCACGGCTGACGCAATCGCCTTCAAAGGTAAGCATATTCTTACTCATATTGCGCGTTGTGGAAACAGCGACCTACCGGATTGCGGCATTCTGTGTCTGTTTGTGTCGGAACGCTCCAGAATGTGCTGAAATGAAAACGTGTTTTCACTTGGCTGCCAAAATGACATGGCACATGTCGTTAGATGTCGCGGCAAGTTACGCAGATTTCACGCAAAAAGATCAGTCTCAACTTTCTTGAACAGACATATCGTGCTACGTTTCCTTGCATTTTGTACGCGCAGGAGGTTCATGAAACGATTTTCGTTTCTTGACAGTTTGATACTTGCGCTCAGTTCACAACGACTCGGTTTTGTTCTACGGTTTTCGTTCGTTCAGCAAGGGTTGGCGTACTACCTCAATTCTCCTTGCATCCTCGACTCCCAACTCCTCCATTATCTCTTAAGCTTCGCGCTCGCTCACTTGAAACCTCCTTTATGCTTCGTCATCTCCTTTCACTTGGAGGGCCGCGGACCGACCCCCCCCCCCCCCCTTCCTGTTCTTCTTTTTTTTTTTTTTTTACTGGAAGCATAGGCGCGCGCCGCCACCTCCTGTCCTGCTGTTCGGGGAGTGTCCTCCCGCAGCCCTTCTGTTTACACGTTTTGTTCGTTTGTTCTCGGCGGCTGTTCAGCGCGGCATGCCTCTGCGCTCGCGCTCTCGGCCTCGATGGGCGCCGGTTGGCCGGCCTGGTTGCATAATAGTTTATTACAAACTGCGTAAACTATATGTCGCTATTTTCAACCTATATTACCTTCACTGCGTCAGGATTGGCGTTTTCAATCACAGTGGGAGCATTTTTCATTTTACGGGGCCCATATTTTGCTGTTGCATGCAGTGCGAAGTTGCATTTTTGTTATGCAGCTTTTGCTATGGCGTTTACTTTTGCTCTCGAAGAATCGTTTAGCTACGTATTTTATTTTCAGCAAGACTTCATTTAGGCCCTTGCACACGTGCTAAGTCAGCTGATGTGGTTTAAACCATCCAGATTTCATTCTTTTTGCGGTCACATTTTAACGTAACTGTTCGACCGCATTACTTGATCTTTGTAGTGTCTTTAGACTAGAATAAATGGATATTCGATACTGATGCCTCAGCATTCAAGTAGAGGTCGTCAGCTTGAATTCTGTGGCCAAAAATTGTACCGGATGTTGCTATTACATAGTTTGGTTCTGAGCTAATGTTTACTTTTTTTTTTTGGTCTTTTGCCTAAATGTACATACGAAACAGTTATCATAGCCTTAGTCGCATATGTTTACCTGCTTTGCTCATCACAGTGCGCATATTGTAGGCAAATTTGTGACTTACTGTTATTAAAAAATTTGTAATGTATGTGCTGAAAGCAGTTTAGTGACTTGAAGAGCACTGAAAACAATTTGACTTTCATATACTAAGGATGCATGTCTGTAGATTGTCTCTAAGAATTGAAGCCTATTTTTTAAAGCTGAACGTGGACCCTTAGTTTAGAGGTATATTACATATTTTATTGCCACCCAGTCGTGTGCCGAGTTGAGTGGAGGAGGATCATAATTTTTGCTTTGTTATTTTTTATATTAGACCTTCCTTAATATTGCTTGCAGTCTGGTGATGAGTGGCAAAATACTGATGGTTTCTGCTGTTTTCTAGCCTTACAAAATATTTGTATTTGCTGTTTGCTAATGCCAGTTTGTTTTCAGATATGTACAAAGGCATCAATTGCCTTAGCTTTTGTACATTGATTTTTAATATTTAGTTACTTAAAACGTTAAGTAAAATGAACTCTTTATGACTACCATTCACACGAACTTGCAGTTCTTACATGACTTCAACATGTTGATCAAGAAGGATGGCAAAGAGGCAGTTGAAATTGGCCTTAACAAGACACTTGGCTTGGTTTTCAAGGACACCATTCGTGCAAGAAAAAAGGACATTGCTTGGGTGCTCGAAGTATGTTCTAAGTGAATACGTGAAAGGAGAAAGAAGCGTAAGTGTTAAGATGTTTCCTTCTATTCGCTGCATGTGCTATCTAGTTGGCAGTTTTTTGCTAATAGCCTACATTTTTTGCCATTTTGCATTGCCTTATAGATATACTAAATACATGGCTAATCATCAGAAAGAATAATAAAACCATAACTAGCCTGTGCATTTCTTCATATTGTTACGACGGGAATAAGACGTCGGAGCGCTGAACAACAAGACGATAGGGCAGGGAGCTCAGCTGGTCAACGGCAGCGCGTCCGGCACAAGAGTCCTCTTTTTTTCAACGTCTTTCTCCTTCACTTGTATTCTAAACTTCACCTTTTTCTGTACTGTTACATTTTCCCCCTGGGCAAACGAAGCCCCCCGGGCGAGGCAGTTATTCGTTTCCACGAGAGTGACAAGGCTTCATCCGGGCGACGTGGGCAACTTCGCTTCTGGCTGAACGACGACCACTTGCTGTCATACGTGCTATTTGGTAGTTGACTTCACTGATGCGTTCAAGCACAACGTATGGGCCAGCGTAATGCGCCAATATTTTCTGGGCTCACCCACGCTTTCGCAGAGGTCGCCAAAGCCCCACTAAATCTCCAGGCGCGTAAGACACATGGTTATGCCGGCTGTCGTACCGAGCTTTTGAACACTCTTGCGAAGCGAGAATTCGCAAACGGGCGAGACGGCGAGCTTCTTCGGCTCGACAAAGTTTCCGCGATGCGCGGTTCGTCATGGACGGAGAAAAGAAGAATAATGTCTAGAAAATACCGAGAAGGACGGGCATATAGCAGGAAGAACGGGCTGTAGCCAGTCGTCTCATGTGTTGCAGTTTTGAATGCAAACGTTATAAACGGCAGTATAGTATCCCAATTCTTTTGGTCAGATGCGATGTACATAGATAGCATGTTTGTGAGTGTGCGGTTTGTGCGCTCCGTCAAGCCGTTGGTTTGAGGGTAATATGGTGTGGAATGCCGGAAATGCGACGCACACAAACGAAGAAGCTCTTCCACAACATCTGCCATAAACTGGCGACCTCGGTCACTGATGATCACTCGCGGAGGTCTATGGCGGAGGATCACAGAACAGAGCAAGAACAGGGACACGTGGTGAGCGGTGGCTGAAGGAAGAGCTGCCGTTTCGCAGTAGCGGGTGAGGTAGTCAGCGCAAACCACGATCCATCGATTTCCGTCGGATGACTTCGGGAAGGGACCCATAAGGTCGATTCCGATTTTCTCAAATGCGCCACGTGGTAGAGTCACAGGATGTAGCAGGCCCTGTGGCGTGGATGTAGGACGTTTGTGTCGTTGGCACTCAGTGCAGCTAGCCACATATCGCTCAATCGTCTGGCGCATCTTTGGCCAATAAAACCGGTCGCGGGCACGATGGAGCGTTCGTGCAGAGCCCAGGTGGCCGGAAATGGGGTCGTCGTGCATCGCACGTAAGATGCACGAGCGGTAGCTCTCTGGAATCACAAGCAGAAAATTCGTGCCGGTGCTTGAGTAAGCCTTTTTGTACAAAAGGCCTTCACGGAGGCAAAATGGGCTGGAAGCAGTGGAATCCCGTGCCTCCGCAAGCAGTGGCTCGAGGCTTATATCGGTCTCTTGCGCAGTGCGCAGAGACGAGGCGTCTGGAAACTCGGGCACGACGGAGGCGATGTAAAGATCGAAATGACCAGAGTCACATTCGGTCATAGGAAGAGGAAGACGTGAAAGACAGTCTGCATCGGCGTGTTTGCGGCCACTCTTGTACGAAACAGTGAAGTCGTACTCCTGCAGACGAAGGGCCCAGCGTGCCAGACGACCAGATGGATCACGAAAGTTGACGAGCCAACACAGGGCATGATGGTCCGTCACAACCGTGAAATGGCGTCCATATAAATAGCACCAAAACCGCTGAACAGCGACAACTACAGCGAGGCACTCCTGCTCCGTAACAGTGTAGTTACGCTCAGGTTTGCTGAGGGAACGGCTTGCATACGCAATTACATGTTCGCCTGTTGCCGAACGTTGCACAAGCACAGCGCCCACACCAATCCCACTTGCATCGGTGTGGACTTCAGTCGGAGCGGAGGGGTTGAAGTGCCGTAGTATGGGATGCGACGTATGCAGAAAGTTTAGTTGGCGGAAAGACGCGTCACAATCTGAGGTCCAGTCGAAAGGGACGTCCTTTTGTAGAAGGTATGTCAGAGAGTAGGCGACGTCGGCAAACCTTAGGATGAATCGTCCAAAGTAGGAACACAGCCACAGAAAACTGCGGAGCTCCTTTTGAGTCTGTGGTCGTTGGAATGCTGCAACTGTTGCAGTCGTCTGTGGATCTGGCCGAACTCCATCGCGGTCTACGAGATACCCGAGTACCAGCGCTTGACGTTCACCAAAACGGCACTTTTTGGAATTCAGGACAGGGCCAGCCTTCTGTAGGCAATCTAACACAACAGCGAGTCGCGTGTTATGTTCAGTAAAAGTCCGGCCAAAAATAACAACATCGTCTAAATAGCACATGCAGATTTCCCACTTGAGGCCACGAAGTATTGTGTCCATAAATCTTTCAAATGTGGCCGGGGCATTACATAGGCCGAAGGGCATCACGTTATATTCAAATAGGCCGTCCGGCGTAACAAATGCAGTTTTTTCCTTGTCAGCAGGGTCCATCGGAATCTGCCAATACCCCGATCGCAAATCAACTGAAGAGAAATAAGACGCGGAGAACAGGCAATCTATGGCAACGTCAATGCGCGGGAGAGGATACACATCCTTTTTTGTGATGGAGTTGAGGCGACGATAGTAAATGCAGAACCTGCATGTTCCGTCTTTTTTCTTCACCAATATCACGGGAGCAGCCTAAGGACTCGAGGATTCCTGTATCTGCTAAACATGTCTTGGACTTGCTCGGTGATGATCTTACGCTCCGACGGCGACACACGGTACGGCTTTTGACGGATCGGATGGGCAGATCCCGTGTCAATCCTGTGGCGTGCGCGCGACAGCGGAAAACGTTGCGAGCCGTCGGACTGCGCGAAATCAAAGACAGATAGGTGCTGGGACAAGAGGTTCTTCAAAATCTGTCGTTGTGAGGTGTTCAACGATGCGCTGATCATCGGAAGAAGCTTTTCGTCAGCAGGTAAGTTAGTAGCGGGTTGTCTAGGGAAGGAGTAACGGCAGCTGCACAATTCGAGGGAGTTTCGCTACATGAAGCTAGTTTGGAGCCCCCTGGAAAAATAACTGGTTCCGATGAGCAATTTATAGTCCACAGTCCGGTACGGCCCTCTTTCACGCGAACCAAACAATGCGGCACTAACACATTTTTCTTTACGCACTGTAGTAGCCTCAAAGGAGTCGTTAATAGCACGGGAGCCGGACACCTGGACACACACTGCAGAATGTGGCGGTATGACGACTTCACACACACACAAAACGTCTTCATAATTTGACGTCTCTTCCAAAAGTTCACGAGGAAGAGAACTACTAACACTTAGCTCTCCAGTTCGACAATCAACTGTAGCGCCGCACATACGCAGGAAGTCAATTCCCAAGATTACGTCGTGTGTAGATGGAGGCAGTACTGCAAACTCCGCCGGAAATACTGCGCCCCCCCAAAGAAACTTTAACGCTGCATACCCCAACCGGATACAATAACTCTCCACTTCATAAAAATTAGCAGTTTTGTCCTAAACAAACATAACTTTGTTCTTCAAAAGTTTCTTAAAATCTAAACTCATTACTGAGACAGTGGCACCAGTGTCTGCCAACGCCATCGTAGGTAAACTATCAACGAGCACATTAACCTTGTTCTTTAACATGAACACAGACGGAGGAATAATAGGTAGCAGCGCACATAGTCCAGCGACCTCACCTCCATTGGCCGTGCTGGCTAGTTTTTCTGCGTTGGTGGTGGAGATCGGCGCCGTGGTGACGGGGATCGGCGCACACGAAATTACGGAGGCGGTGTCACATTACGGTCAGACGCTGCTGGAGAATGGCTGCGGAGCCCTTCGTTTTGAAAAAGGCCTCTCCGGGATGGATGTTCTGGCCGATAGTTGTCGATATAGGGCTCTGACGGTTCTTCGGTTCGATGCCATCGGAGGATTCCTGAACTCTGCGCGCTGATTGCAGTAGCGGGAAATATGACCCGCGACACCACACCTGTAGCACACTGGAAGAGGTCGCTCAAAAAGTGGCGTGTCAGCTGGTTCCTGCATGGTAGGCTGCGACGAATATCTAGATGGTGGTTCCGGGACGATGTAGTTGTCTGGCAGTCGGCGCGATGTATGACTGGTGTAAGGGCGAGGATCTCTACGCTGATGGCAAGAGAATTGTTGGAAAGTCTCTTCCGGTCTTGGTCGCGGAGTGTATAGGTCTTCGCAGCAGGCAAAGTCGGTGACATTCGCGGACATCGGCGGGCACGCACCCCCATAGGTTGGAAGAGAATATACGTTCCCTACGAAGCCATTGGGCCGGGCAAGCTGCTCACGTCGTGACATCTCATCTCGAACAATTTCACGGATGGCGCATAGGAGGCTTCGTGCCCTGGACCTCCCCATCACTACTTCAAACAGGCGTCTTATGGCCCTTGGGGTGGTGAATACTTTCCGGGAGCTCCGGGAGGCCCACCTTACAAATCAGTACACGCGTTTGTCGCAAACGGAGTCGGGTCGCCGCCTTCTTGCTCGACTCCGTATCCAACACACCACACTCATGGAAGACAGGTTTCGCATCCCAGAATTGTGGAGACGCGCCCTCTGCGTGCGACCTCTGCCAGCGAATATGTCACGCGAAGATCATAATGGTCGGCGCCTGGCACGAGCGGAAGCCCTAGCCCGACATTATGGCAACAAAATAGGTGTATACTACGTGGACGCCTCCGGCCCTCACCACGGGGGATGGTACAGGACCGCTGTAGTTCACAACAGCAAAACAACACACGCAGAAGAGGTGGCGATTGCTCTCGCGGCCTCTCATTCCGACTCAAAATACATAATTACCGACTCGCGAGGAGCCTGTCGGAACTCAGACAAGGCTGGACTCCCTTACTAGCCTATAAAATTTAATTAAATTGCATACGGGATACGGACCCCGCACACCGCTACCTTATATGGGCCCCTGCTCATCAGGGTTTGGCAGGAAACGAGGCAGCAGACGCAGCCGCCCGCGCGCTCTCTCACCGGGCTGTTTTCTCCTCCCTACCCGACCAGGAACCCGATTTTAATCCGGCCTACACCTTCAAAGATATCACGACGTACTATCAAAATTGTCATCGCCTTTACCCCAGCCCATGTAAAGGTCTCAAAAAGGCGGATGAGCGGCTCCTTCTCCGCCTTTTCACCAATACATTGCTGTGCCCGGCAGCCCTAAAACATTTTGACCCCTCCTTTCGTGGCAGCTGCCCTCACAGTGGAGCGGTGTCTTCTGACATCTATCACATGGTGTGGGCCTGCCCCTCCAACCCGGCTATTCCCCCCATCCCCAATCCAACCCGGGAGAACTGGGAGGCGGTCCTGCTCGGCTGCCACGACTTACAGGCCCAACAAGCCTTAGTCGGACGCGCCCGAGCGGCGGCAACCGCCACTGGGGTCCCCAACTAGGGACCTCCACCTAGTGTTTGTAAGGACCGGTCCCTTATGGGCCGATCCAAACATCCTTGTGTAAATAAATGTTCTTACCACCACCACCATAGGAGGCTTTGAGATGGCGATTATTCAATACTAGCCACTGTAGTCACATTTGCGAGCCGTCCAAATTTCGGTGTAATGCGGCGAGTCTTCAGGGCCTCGAATGTTCGGCAGTGCCGGATAACGTGAGACCGAATTCAAGTTTTCCTTGGCAATGAGGAAGTGGTAGACATCTTCCGCAATTCCCTTGAGCAGATGGCCTACTTTATCTTCAGTCATCCTGCTGTCGACGGTCTTGCACAACTTGAGTATGGCCTCTATGTAGGTGGTGCAAGTTTCTCCGGCAGCCTGGGCCCTCTGAGCAAGTGTCTGCTCGGCTTGTTTCTACTTTGCAGCTAGGCCGCCAAAACATTCCTTGATTTCTTCGACAAAACATTCCCAAGTTGTCAGGGATACCTCGTGGTTCTCATACCACATCAAGGCCGTTTGCGTCAAAAAAAAAAGACTACATTGGCTAGTTTAGCCACTGAATCCCAGCGGTTAAAGGAGCTCTCACGTTCATAATGAATGAGCCAGTCATCAACATCTTCACGTGCTTGGCCGGCAAAGGAACGAGGCTCGCGAAACGGTAGCGTCGCATTCGTGGTGGTCGGAGGCACATCGCGAGATGGGGGTATATAGAGGGTCCCGTGTTGATGTTCGGGGCTGCTCGGTAGTGTGCTGCATTCTTGTCGAAAAAGGTAGGAGAACAGCGAGGCGACGGCTCCGACGAAGCTCCAGCGGTTGAGGATCCGTCTTGAGGATAGTCGTATCCAGCACCTGACCACGAATTTATTACGACTGGGATAAGACGTCGGAGCGCTGAACAACAAGGCGATAGGGCAGGGAGCTCACCTGGTCAACGGCAGCGCGTCCGGCACGAGAGTCCTCTTTTTTTCAACGTCTTTCTCCTTCACTTGTATTCTAAACTTCGCCTTCTTCTGTACTGTTACAATATGTAACAGTTTTTGCACTAGCTAAATTTAAATTCCCTATTGTTCTCCATTGTAATGGTGCAGCCTTTTCGAATCTGTTCAACTAGCAGTAGGTAATTAGGTGATACCTAATTCAAATCTTCACAAGCTTTGCTAATTTCTGCTGTAAGATGTTTCGCTTTCAGTTTGTGTGCCTCTACATGTTTTCAATTTTGTTTATTTGCCTTCCTAAATTAGAAATAAATTATCGCCACAAAACTCTGCTGTCTCTTTCTACCTGCAAGGAGGTACACCATTGTTGTGTTGCTTATTTCTATTGTCGATGTACAGACAGTATGCATTCTGCAACTCTTGGCAAACATTGGAAACCAGCCGGGAGCTCTGGATGTTATGTTTGTACCATTTGTAAGTTATCTCTTTGTCATTTGAATATTCAGGAAGCCTACTCAAAACTGACATTATTAGCGAATTTTCTTTGTTTCTAAAATGGCTTATAGTCTAACTTGTAATATGTATTAGTGATTCATAATTCAAATAGAAATAATACACAGGTTTTCATCACGACTGTGAATTCTTTCCTGTGAAAGGATTATTTGCACTGTAAGTACAATCAAAAGGAGTTGTAAGAGACACCTGCCATCACAGGCTTACCACGTCATATTGCATAAGAGTCACCTGATGAAGCACTGGTAATGTCAAGATTATTGCAGTGTGCCGTTGACTAAGCACTCTGCTGCAGTGGACCAGCTGTGCTTTATCAGATGGCTCTTGCAGACAGCTTGGTGGAGTTCAGCATGTACTGGCAAGGGGTCTCTAAACCTGCTCATGCATGCTAGTACCTAATATGTTCCTAATGTCTGGAATATATAAATCTGAGACTGCTTCAAAAGAAAAATTTGTGGTATTGCCTTATCCTACAGGCTTCTGAAGGTGGGTAATGCAGTTTAATAGTGCTTAAAAAAATGCTGTAATTTGCTAGCCAAGTTTCAAATGATATAATAATTTTAATTCTCCTGAGATTAGGTTTAACACGTTGGTTGGGAGAAAATACTGCTGTGTTTCAAGGTTCATGCTGTATGAATGTAATGCCTTCTACTGTATATGCTAACATTTCATGCATTAATCATGTGGCACTGTCAATAGACATTCTCATTTATAGTAGACATTCTCAATAAATCGAAATTGTTATTTTTGCATTTCAAGTTAGTCAACATATTTTTAGTATTTGGACCTGTAGCACTTTAGTGCTCAGACTGCCTGCCGCTATAACGATTACAACTTCTTGAACACTTCAGCTTTCTGCCGCCCTTTGAAGCTCACCACCGATGTTCTGGATGTCTACGTATACAATGTGCTACGTGTGGAAAATGTTTTAACATGCCATGCTTCAGTGTTGACATTTTTTGGAGCTTCTGCTGTTTGGTAGTTCGGTAATGCCCTGCTGCTGCACACATAATTGTCGCTTAACTCAAAGCTCCAGTGTACACTTTCAATGAATAATGTGTGATGAAGTTTCAAACATGCCACATATAGAGCAGCGAGAACACTTTTTCTTGTAACTAAAACTTAAATATAAACACTTCAGGAAGCATTGCGATGACTTAGGGCTTGGCTGGGTCATACTTAGCACAAGAAGGAGTGCAAAAGTTCAGAAACGCATTATGTGTGGTA
This sequence comes from Amblyomma maculatum, assembly GCF_055883805.1. Taxonomy (NCBI): domain Eukaryota; kingdom Metazoa; phylum Arthropoda; class Arachnida; order Ixodida; family Ixodidae; genus Amblyomma; species Amblyomma maculatum. The sequence goes on from NC_139354.1 coordinate 134,437,233, forward strand.
TATTACATTCACTTTGTTTTTTTTTTGTTTTTTTAGCGCCCCATCGCTAAGTACGCTCTTTCCATATTTTTGTTTTGTTCTGCAGCATCTACTTGGCCAGTGCAGGTTATGCTGTAGGCCTTGTGTGAAGCCTTTGATTCAGCCAGCTGATAATATTTTAGTAGTAAACACCGTGTTCCAGTGCTGTAAACAAATCCCTACAAATTTTGAAGGTAGCCTATAGCTAATTTCATTTTCAGTTGCAAGATATTCAGCACTGGGTAATCTGAGGATCAGAACTGCGCCGATCGTGGTTGCTTAAGAAAGGCGCTCTCCCATTAATGCTAGAAAAAAGAAACTGACTTAATTTTATATTCAAGTGCACATTGAGTTCCAAGAAAACAGTGCGTACAGGGACACTGTTATTCATTTGCCCCATTTATCTGTCTATTTCTAAAATGATACTGGAACCAGTGCAGCCCCAGCATCCATTCAGCAGTTGTTTCAGTGCATTTTTGGATACCAGCAATGCACCTGCATTGTTCTAAAGTAAATGTCAGTATTTTCTCCTATCATACAAGTGCAACTAGTGTATTCGCGTCACAGCTTCGCTGAATCTCGCAGGCCGCCAGCGTACCCAACAGAAATGTGTGAAAAAGAATTGGTGACGCACTAGAAGGCGCTGGTTTTTGTAATAGGGTTTTTAAATTTACAAATGCTGTTAAACCATCATGTAAAATGCGAGGTAGTATTTTTGCCTTTCGGCCTGTATTACCAGTTTAGAATAATTTAATTTGTTACCAATTTTGAAACAGCTTTTTCCGGTTGAAATCATGCGACTGCTGTTAGGAGTGATAGAAATCCGGCAGGTATTCTTTTCTTCTGCACACTTTAACAAGCTATTGGTTATTTACATTTTTAACTATCATAATAAACATTCCAGTTCATGTGAAATGAAAAGTTCGTGGGGCAGCATGAAAGTTCTCTAACCCAGATGCTTTTATGAGTGTATATTTGTGTTTGACAAAATAGCTTGCATAATCTGAAATTACCATGCAACAGCATGCTGCATGAATAAAAATGGGTTGACCTTACACTCTCCTTTATGACTTGATCAGACTGCCTGCTTTGTACCTCCTGAACCAACCATAACCGCATACTCTGCATTGTTAATTGTGAGACAACCATCAGTGGTTTCCGATCGGGCCCTTTTCTAGCAAACTGCTGCACACTAAAGGGGCATTGGCCTATTATATATATAGAGTAGAAAATATGTTGAATTTTCTTTTTGCCAGGTGCAGTGCACATTTATACAGCTGCTCTCTTATGCATTTCTTTCACAATTTTATCAAGGAACAGAAAGAAAAGCCTGCCACGCTGTGCGTCGGATATACAGAGCAGCATCAAAGAAGCTGAAGAGCATTTCCCCTTCATTGAGAAGCGCAAGCTTCTTCGAGTCATGGACTCTACTTAGGGTATTGTTCCAATAATGGGTCGATTTTGGCTGTTCAATCTGGCATATGGCAAGGGGTCCGACAATTTGTGCTGCTTTATAGAGCACCTCTTTTTGGGCGTCTGCGTGTCGAAGCCAAGATGCGCTGCACGACGCTTTAATTCATCGCTTAAGGCCGAATTTTATGCAAGTGCATGCGTTGACACTGACAAAGCGTAGGATTACTATTGTGCATTCCGATTATTGTTGCATACGACTGAAAGTTTTGTTGTTGTTTTTCAAGAAAAGACAGAATGCTGTGTGCATTGTTCAGTTCTGTTTTTCACAAAAGTTGTATACTTTGTTTCTGCATTTGTTGGAACTGTTTTGCTTCTTTCATTTTTTAGGTATTTGTGTACATAACATGTATGTTTTTGCCCGTCTGCTAGGCTTTCGGTTGAGAGCGGCAGTATTGTGAAATAAATGAGGTTCCATGGGGCGCATCAATGAAGGAACAAAACAGAAGTGCCCCCCTGACCCCCCCCCCCCCCGCACCTGAGCACCCACTGGCCCGAACCCTGACCCTTCTATGCCGTATAAAAGACTACCAGTTACCTTCTGTGTGTGAAGCTGTGACATTTTTTTGTAACATGCTCTGTGAATTTGAGAAAACAATTATACTGGCATGGGCCATTCGAGATGTCAAAATAATGGCATGCAGCATCTTTTTACATGCTCATTTGGCATTACAGGTGGTTACCAGGTATACCGTTAAGCTTGATTGCAAATGTGCACTTAAGAAAAGCATTAAAGAACGTGTAGTGGCAAAAGTAGTTCCTAATTAGGGAATGCAATATATGGGGGTTATCCACACTGATATTTTTCAAGGGGTGTAAGGTTGCAATGCTACTGCTCCCACCCTGCAATAGGGTGTAAAGGTGATGAAAACACCCCAGTGCATTGGCCTCATAGAAGGGTGTTATGACCAACCGAATCACCATCTCTGAGGGTGTACTGGCACTCTGAAGCCACCTTTTTTCAAGGGTGCATGGGTGTTAGTTATAGACATGCGAAAACACCTAATAAGGTGTTTTTGTTTTTACAGTGGGCCAGGAACATTGGGAATGTGTCGGACTTCTACGAAAAGCTACCCGCCCATTGCCGATCTAGCAAAGAGGCCTGTGAGCCACGACATTAGGACATCAAAATGCAGCCCAGAAGTAAGGACACGTTACCACGCGAACTGTCGGAAGTGTTTTTATCATGGAAAGGGCGGCAGCACGTGCATCAGCGCTGCGTCACCCTCCCTGCGAGACAGCGAATATTATATACTCAGTAAAATGTAATCTGGTTTTTCTAATCTAGCAAGAAATTTCCTACGTCCGTGGGCTCTTGCTACTCATTGTCTATATATGTGGGATGCGTCTGCTTCAATAAAATAAGTTGTAGTGAGGGTGAGTCCTGCGTATTTCTTCTTGTGTCCGTGTGCATTATGTAGCGCTGAATAACGTGTTATGTAACCTGAGGTGCTCACGGCAGAATCCCACGATGATGGCGTTTTAGCACACAAGATGACACACGAACGCTACTGTGTATGCAGTTTCTCTTAAGGCAGGAAAATGCACACGTTCCCCGATGAAGGTGGATGCTACCAGTACGTTATCCCCATTGTACTAAAGGAAGCGAGCCGTCTGGGCCGTCTTGTGGAACCTGTGTCTGATAAAGCCAAAGCGTTCAATTGTTAGAGGCCAAGATAATTCTTCCCTACAATATTTTTAATTTGATCGTTACCATATAACGTCCTTCCATCATTTGCATTGCAACAAAGACTACAAATAGGGTGTCGTTTTGTAAACAGGCCTACGTTAGTTCCCAGTGAATGCGCGATTAAGCACCGCTGAACTACAGTGGAGTATCATTAGCGTTGTCATGTTGGTGTGTTCACGGAAAAAGTGCAAGAACTTGATGCAAAGAATAAATTATTCAAAACGTTGTAACCTAAACGTTGTACCTTATTCAGGTAAATAGGCACACTACTATACTGAAATTGATCATTATCTGTGAAATTTACCATAAGAAACCTGTGTTTTTGCAAAGGAACTGTAATATAAACCAAGGATTCTGTAGTATACCGAATTCTGTAATATACCATTATTCAGAGACACCTACCATATATTCAGCTATGCCGCTGCTAGGTACTAGTATAACTGTTGAGGTCGTCATCCTATATGGGGTATTTAAGCCAAATATGACCAAATGTTTTTTTTTTCTGCAGCGCAGGACTCTGCTTGCAATGCTATCTAATCAAGGCGTCAATAGCGACTTCTGCCATAAGATTGCCAACTTTTTTTCACTGTGTAGATGATCACTAAAGAATGATTACCCATCATTGCAAAATGTTGGCTACGAGAAAATTATTTTTAATCAGAATGAAATTTTAAAGCAAGGTGGTTGTGCAGGCCTAACAATTAGGGAGGACGCCTAAAACATTGTAACAATGGCAACGCCAAGGATATAGTTGGGTATTGTTGTAATTTTTCAGTCTTTATTGGCTTCTTCGGTCATGGAGTACTTTCTCGGTCTTCCCTTCCGCTATCTACTTCCCGATACACTGTCAGCCATAGCAATATGAAACGAAGCTATGTGCCCTCGTAGCAATGTATGAAAGGCGGTGGAGAGCGCTGTAAGCGTGCTGCCGCAGTTTCCAGAACATAGCGATTTGGCCGCCGTTACATTCTACAGCTGTGTTGCTTACCTCGCCGCCGCTTACATTTTCTTTCCCATCTGCAGCTGCGCTCTCCAGCACCGCTCCTGATAACCTTCAAATTCTTCGAGCGCGCCCTTTCGTGCACAGCTGTTTCTTTTAGCCGGCGCTCTCTTTTTTTTGCGAGCCTCACAACGAGAGCTTGAAACGTAAATATCGAAGACTTTCATCCTAACAATTCATGGGAATTTGCAAAATTTCAGGTCAGTGTTAAACTGCTTGAGAGTATCAAGGCGTGCTATCAAAAAAAAAAAAAAAGAAACCCGCTCAGATGCAACCGCTCGCCCGATGACAATATGCTTATTGCGCTAAGGTAAATTACAAAGCTAAATTGTGGGAACGCATTCTTGCTGAAACTGGAAGTTTTCCAGTGGTAGCAGGCTAAAATAAAATAATTTCTAGGCAGAATGCAACTATTAGGCAAACTCCATTTCATCACCCAACAAACTTCAGGTTACTTTTTGAGCAACAGTTCAAAAGGTTCACATTCTATTGGTGACGTACTAATACTGTTTTTTTTTTCTTTTATACAACAGTTGAGTATTCGATTTGTGTTTTATCATCTGTCCTAAAATTTAACGAATATATACCAATTCGTGTCGGGTGGGCTATGAACTGTTTTATTCACATTGCAGAGTAAAGAAATAATAAACGACACAGAAGAATCCTATCCCGACATAAATGCGACATTGCACAACATGCGCAGCCTTTCGCAACGAAGTGTCTTCAAAGGCTGTGTGGCTGCAGTTTTCCTGACAAGGTAAAGATGGTTTGTGGAAACGGCGAAAAAAGTCCAATGGTCCTTTTCGCGAGAAGGAACTGCTCGATCATTTGCGAACCTATATTTTAAAACAGTCGTGCCAAATACAGAACTGGTGCGTAATATCGTTTCTTGATGCTTTTTTTAGATGACGACGGGAATGCAACACTGAACTTTGGAGGGTGCGGCTGTATAAGAGAGATTTGTGCCGCAAGTAAGAAAAAATAAGGAGTGCCTTCCTGTCGCTGCACTTAATATTTACATAGGGAAGTTTCCCCCGCCCCCGCCCCGCCGGGGTGGCGCAGTGGTTACGGCGCTCGACTACTGTTCCCAAGGACGCGGGATCGAATCCCGGCCTCGGTGGCCGCTTTTCGATGGAGGCGAAAAGCAAGGCGCCCGTGTGCTGTGCGATGTCAGTGCACGTTAAAGAACCCCAGGTGGTCTAAATTTCCGGAGTCCTCCACTACGGCGTCTCTCATAGCCTGAGTTGCTTTGGGACGTTAAACCCCCCAAACCAAACCAACCTTCTGTGGTGCTTGTGGTATAAACGACTCTTGCCTATCAAAAAAAGGAGTTACATAGAGGTTGCTATGAATCCCTTCCTTTCACAATTACTAGGTGGAGGCCCTAGTACGGAACACCAGTGGCTTCGGCTGTGTGCATTACTCGCTTCGCTTCGGCAGAACAATTGCCGCACAGGCCGAAAGCAGTCTTGGGACTTAGTATATAATAAAAACATTCAAGCGATCTCAACGATATAGCTGTAGCTTTGTCCATATCGATCCAGCATTCGTCAGTCGTTACTGATTGTACTGTCTTGGGCGCTACCTCTTTAAGAGCTATCCAATACTTCCGGACAACGTATATGTTCTATTCTTTGGTATGACGCTGATTGTTTGTGACCATAGGATTGATTTATGAACTCCGTGCAGTTCACTAAAACTAGGCTAAAATAAACGATCTGCCATTAAATGGATATTATTAGGTATCATAAATGTTGGTGCTTGTTTATTGTGTTTCATGTGTTGTCAATCAAGCCCATTTCAGGTGAGAAAAAGGTTTGAAGTGGCATGTAAAAGTGGCAAATATAGTAATTGCCGAGGTCATACCAAATATGGCACTACCTTTCTGTTAAACATTAAATTACACGCACAACCATACTTGAAAATCAAGCTATGCAGACCTAGACAGTTGAATATGACACCCTCAGTTAAAACGAAAGTGTAAAATATCAAAATATGAACCATCACAGCATGAAACAATGAAACGAAGGAATTTTCGGCCCGAATAAAATTGCCCTAGATGCATTTGTGAATAAAATTCCACGTACGAAGATATTAGACATGGGGCTTTTTAAACAATTCAGGGTGTTTCTTCGTTGTATGTTGGACGTGAGAAAATTACCATTTTTAAATAAGCGTCCCTTTTAGACCTCTTGTTGGGAACGAGGACGTTAAGGCAGTTTACGCCAAAAGCGGTAACCATATCCCAACTTATCGCTGCGGTGACACTCAGCTCGGAGGCGAACCCGATAAACAGTTTTATATTGTCACGTGGCTACTCAAGGAATTTATCTTCAAATTGTTCTCAATAGAAGGCACTTTGAACAATGCAAGCACTTTGAACAATGCAACCAGCCAGTATACATTTGTGACTTCCTAACAGCTAGCTTCAATAGTTAGTATTTTACCTATCATTGTCAGGAGCTTCACTGTCTTGAATGTTTGCATCCGACAGCAAATAATAATATACAATTTGACATTTGAAAAATGCCATTCTCGCTGTGGCATCGGCGACGAAATTCAGGTCGCACTAATTGAAAAAGCAGAACAGTCAAGTGAAGGTGATTCCGGGTGGTCATTAGCAGCGCTAGCGACATCTGCGAGTGAGCGCCACACAGCGGTGGACCTTTATGTAAAGCTTTACGGACTCGGTGTTCCAATTAGGGTGCTTAAAATGGAGCACATGACAGCACTCAGCACAGTGACCTGCAAGACTCTCAACAAATGAAAGGCTTATAGCACAATTTTTATTTTTATTTTGAAATGTTCATTATACGCCCCTTCCTGTATTCTGAATCATTACGCATTTATTAGTTCTACGCTAAAAGGCGGCTGTTAAAGAAATTGGCTTATTTAAAGTAATTTCTCGGCATCTTAGGTGAAACCAACTGAATACTGTCGCAAACCATTCAATCTTTATTTGTTCTTAAAGCCGCCAGCATGCATCCTTATCACTCAGATTCTGGCACGCGCATCAATTCTGTGTTCTTTGTTTGATCATGCTCGTTGTCAGGAGACGCAGCTTTGTTAGTTTTTTGTCCAGCAAGATACGCCGAGATGTTTTCAGAAATTCTGGCCACTCGCATATATTTCTGCAATGTTCAAAGTTGTACGAATAATCGCCGTTTTCAGCTTTATCTAGATGTTTCCTCGCCGCCTATGAATTGACCGTTTGCCGAAATCACAAAGGCGTTGATCGGCGACAGCTGAGCACAATTGTTGCTAATGCTGCCACCGAGTTGTTACTTCTTTTGCGGGCGAAATTCAGCCCGATACGGAGTTAATTCATGCAAAATTCAAGTTTCGTTATTTGTTGTCAAGGGCATTGGCATCACTACGTGATATCTGGTGGAGTTGCTGCCTTTCATGTCCCGGTTTAACCCTTCAACCCAAAACCACAGCCCTGTTCCTGTCACCCTGCGGGATCAGCCAAGAGGCCATCGAACCAGCCGCCGACTTCAAGGACTACAACCTGAACACGTTCTCCTCTGCCGGAACCCTTTCGGCCCCTGAAGGCGTCAACTTTGGCAATGGCCAAATCAACAGCACCAGTTGTCTTCCAAGGATTCCCCACTGAAGATGCCGAAGACTGGATGGATAGTTTCGACGACCGTGTGGCAGCATTCAGTGGTTGGAACGATGCTGCAAAACTGTGGCAAGTATACTTTGCTGCTCGAGGACCTGCCCGAGTTTGGTTCGAGAATCACGAGACTTTCTTGAAGGATTGATGACATTCAAAGCTGAGATTTTGACGACCTTTGCAAGTTTCGTTCTAAAAGAAAGAGCTCAGGCTCTCCTAAAATCAAGAATTCAGCTCCCAAATGAGTCTGTCGTGGCTTATGTTGAGAATATGAAAATATTTTTTTCACCGCACCAATCCCGGCATGACAGAAGAGACCAAGGTTAGCCTGCTGGTTTGCGGTGTAAAAGATCAGCTATTTGCAGGTTTTCTTCACCAGCCGCCAAATACAGTTGCGGAGTTCTGCCAAGACGCGGCAAATATCGAAAATATCTTAGAAGCAAGGACGCGAGTTTACAACCAGGCTATTGAAACGCTGCCTGCAAGCCACTACTACCGACAAGCGGAGATAACGTCCGTGAGATTATCCGTTAAGTCCTTCGTGAAGAACTATGTCGTCTTTTGCCGTCGCAAGCGCAGCCGCAGGCTGCGTCACTCGCAGACGTCATCAGTGAGCAAGTCCAGCAAGCATTGAACCTTTCTCAGGCGACGGCTCCGACATATCAAACGCAAAAGCAAAAGAAACAAATTACGCAGCTGCATTTCGTCGTCCCGCGCCCCGACGAGACTTTCCTTGTCCTCACTGCTACTGTCCTGTTACCGAAAGCCGGCCCTCGTGCACCGCCCGCCTAGTTTACAAACAACTGTCATGCCCAAGGAAATGCGACGCCTGGAGGGTTTCTAGCAACCGACCAATCTGTTCACTTTGTGGTGAGGCTCGACACATCCTTCGTCACTGTTCGTACAGGCGTATCGACCTGCATGGCCTGGCGAGCGACCACAGAACATCAACGATTTCTTGCGAATAGGAGAGCACGCTTCGCCAAGTTGTCTGTAATGCTCCCCATCACCGTTCAGGTCCCTCTTTGAGTCACTGGGACGAAGCTACGTCCAAGGAAGGTCTCGTAGACCACGCATGGGAAACTACAGAGAGTAATCTTTGGAGGTTGGTTTGCTTCACGTTGAAAACACCAAGATACTCCGCCGCCGATGACGAGTGACGATCAAGAAGCCATTAAATCGCCGCTTCACTCAACGACAACAACGACGAGAACACGACCAGATTTCAAGTACACCGCGAAGCTGTTGACAGTCGGATGTTTACCGGATTAGTGGACACCAGAGCCGACTGTGCAGTCATCATTGGAGCGTTCGCTGCCCAGCTCGAAAAAGTAATGACCACTTGTGATGATCCGCTAATCCGCAACGCAGGTGGTAACCTTATTACGCCCTCAGAACGATGCACCGCAATTGTTAGAGTAAATGGACGCACGTACCCTGCAAGCTTCGTCATCCTAAAGCAATCGTCGCACAACGTGATTTTGGGTATGGATTTTCTGAATGAGCATCGGGCGATCATCGACCTTCGCTTAGAACTTATCAAGCTGTCGACATACAAAGCCATACCTCATACGCAAAACTTCGACCCATCACGTTGCTCTCAACGTCCTCGAGGGAGAATTCACCGTACCGACAACATCAAGCTTCAACGTCCCTGTTGGTACAAAAGAAGTCGAAATCGATGAAAATGTCTTCGAAGAAAACACACTTGTTATTGGACAGGGGTCTCGGCATCGCAAGATGCATAGCTGACTTCCGGAGAAGACAAGCTATGGTGCTGCTAACCAACATCACCGAACAATACCGGTATCTCAACAAAGAAACAACGGTTGCCTTGCTGAGTGAATTTGCGGACGTCAGCGATGACTTCACCTTCCCCGAAGAGCCTGCAAATAATCAAAGTGACCAAAGCCACCATCCTAGATTCGATACTAATCCAGCACTACCCCGAAACATGCCAAGACAAGATAAAGGTCATCTTTTAAAATGACATCGAATGATTTTCTTGAGCTTCAAAAGTGCGACAAACCCGTTTGGCAAATCACCGCATCATCACAGATGAAAACGCCAGTCTTCTGCTCCAAAGCCCCTACCATGTATTCTCTCGAGAACGCCAGGTCATCCGCATTTTAGTAAAAAATGATTTGGAGTGACGTATCCACCCATCAAGGAACTCATGGGCGGCGCTAGTCGTTTTGGTAAAGAAGACGGCACCGTTCGCTTCTGTGTTTATTAACGGCTCTTGAATATAATAAAGAAAAAAGACGTCTACTCCCTCCCAACATTGACGACACACTGAACCAGTGATGGAATGCTAAATAATCGACATATATGGAAATGAAGAGAGTCTATTAGCAAACTTAGTTCGCCAACAAAATTTTGCATGAAGACCGCATCACAACTGACGGCCTATTTGTGTTCAAGGTGGTGCCATTCGTCTCTGCTCCGATCAAGCGACGTTTCAACGGGTAACTGACATTGTGCAGGCGGCTTGAAGTGCCAGATTTGTCTGGCATACTTGAATGACGTCGTTTTCTTCTCAAGCTCTGTAGGCCACCTACAAAGGCTTCTGACAGTGCTCGAAGCAATCTAGACATCAGGGCTAATGTTGAAACCAGACAAATGCCAATTCACCTACCAAGAACTATGGTGACTAGGTCACATCGTTAGCAAGAATGGTGTTCGCCAAGGCTCAGCGAAAACAGCTGAGATCGCATAGTTTCCGCAGCCAGCCTGCACAAAGCATTACTTAGGTGGCTTGGGTTATGCGCTTACTATAGGCGATTTGTCAGGGATGTTTGGCTAATCGCCGAACCGTTGACGCAACTTCCAAGGCCTGGCGCACCTTTTTAATGGGAAGGTTGGTTGGTTTGTGGGGTTTAACGTCCCAAAGCAACTCGGGCTATGAGAGACGCCGTAGTGGAGGACTCCGGAAAATTGTGCAAGGAACTTAACCGCCGCTTACAGTTTCCTCCTGTACTCGGGCATTTTGACGAAAATCCAGACAAATTCATACAGACGTAATTAGCGTTGGCGCAGGCGCCGTTTTTCGCCGAATATTGACGGAAAAGAAAACGAAATTGGTTACGCTAACCGTTGCCTGTCGAAAGCTGAAGCCAACTATTCGAAGGCAGAGAAAGAATGCCACGTCATCTTTTGGCGCGCATCAAAATTTCGCCCCGTTTGTATGGACGACAATTCAGAGTTTTGAGCGACCATCATGCTCTGTGCTGTCTTACCAACCTAAAATATTCCCCCGCAGCCTTGAGCGATGGCGACTGCGTCTTCAAGAATACATCACTGTCGTCTCCAAGTCTGGCCGGAAGCGTTCCAACGGAGACTGTGGGTCGTGAGCCCCCGTTGACGCGCTGCCGAAAGAATACGAATACGCCATCTTGGGACCGGTCAGCGCAGGATTGCACAGCAGCACCGCTCAGACACTGAGTTGAACGCCCTAGCTGATTACCTCGAAAGAAAAAATGCTTCTCCTGCTGTGTTCAGGTGTCAGTTATCGTTATTCGTCTTAAAAATGGCGTCGTCGTGAAGAACCTCGCAGTGAACAGAACCGCGTGGCTCCATTCTGTGCCCAAGAGCATCAGACAGGCTATGCTGCAGGCGCTGCATGATGAGCCGACAGCTGCGCAGCTCGGGTTTGCTCGCACGTTGCAGCGAATACAAGAGAAATATTGCTGGTCACGTTTAGCTGCCGACGTTGCTCATTGTGTGAAAATTTTCCATGAGTGCCAGCGATGCAAGACACTAAAATCAGACCAGCTGGTTTACTGCACCCGCCATTCACCGCAAGTAAACACTTTCAACAAATTGATGGCCCTCATCGGCCTCTTCCAAACTTTATCAGCGAGAAACAAATGGATCAAAGTCCTGCTCAACGGTACCGCAGGAGGAGTTGCTAAGAGTTTCGTCGAGTCAATTCTCCTGCGATAAGGCAGTCCTAAAGTGTTCATAACGGACTGCGGAACTGCATTTACGGCGGAGCTTACGTAGGCCATCTTGTACTGCAGCCAAACTAGCTACCGGAGTACAACTGCCAGCCATCCGCAGACCAACCGACTTACAGAGCGCCTCTACAAAACGACCGCAAACATAATCGCAATATACGTCGACCTGGGACACCATCCTTGAGTACGTCATCTTCGTGTGTAACATCGGCTTTTGCGTGAGGCTTTTGCTTAGTTGGGTGGTACTTTTCTGTAGTTCTGCTGTTTATTCTAAAGTGGTTTTCTGCTATCGTTATTGCTGCTGTAAGATGTATATTTTCTCATACCTACAGTAACTTATATTACTTTTTCAAAACAGGCTTTTTGTCAAACACCGCGCCAAAATTATTTCGTATCACAATATTTTGTGTAGCTTTTCCAAATGCGTATTTTCAGCTTCCCTGCTTCAAACAACATAGTGTCACGTAGGGGTGACAAGGTCGATGACACAAATGAAGGGCCGATCATTGCACTGAAAAAAATCTTTATTGGGTGACTTGCGCCCGTAAAAGAACTAAGCAACTCGGCGGCAGCGATAGCAACAAACGTGCTCGTCGATCGTCGAACAAAGAATGCCCGCACTCGTCAACGCTCAATTTAAAGGCTGCTCAGAGCAGTCTGGATGCCGTCGCAAACAGCTACCAGCACGGGCTGGAACATTGTGGAAAGACACACGAGTGGCCGGAATCTTCGAGATACATCTCGGTGCATCTCGCGCTACAACGAAACTGATAAAGATGCGACTGGCGACATCGAGCATTAACATACAAAGATTATGGAAATGATACGCGATCAAGAATCAGAGTGATAGGCCTTTATACCAGCGGCTGTTAAAAAACAACACAGTCTTGAAGGTTTCACGGCATTACTCCCCCCTTAAAAAAAACATCGCCTCGATGTTCCAAAACAAAGCAACTTAAACATAAACACCGGAAAGTTTAAACACCACACATTCTTTAACGCGCGTAATATGGCTTCAGTCGTACAACATGTACAATTTCTTTGCGTGCGCGTCGCCGTTGTGATGCTGACATTCCGTCGGGAATGACTTCATAGTCCAGTGGTCCGACGCGGCGAGTGATTTTGTACTGCCCAAAGTATCGACGCAACAACTTTTTACTTAATCCGCGAAGGCGAACTGGTGTCCAAACCCACACTTGGTCTCCTGGATTGTGCTCTGCTTGGCGCCGTCGTAAGATGTATCGTCGGCTGTCGGTGCGCTGTTGGTCTTTAATACGCAGCCGTGCGAGTCGTCGGGCTTCCTCTGCACGCTGCAGGTAGGCGGCAACGTCAAGGTTGCCCTTTGGTTACGTGCGGCAGCATTGCGTCGAGCTTCGTCGTGGGCTCCCTGCCGTATTCAAGCTTAAACTGGGTCGCTCTGGTCGTCTCCTGGACTGCCGTGTTATACGCGAAGATCACGTACGGCAAGATAGCGTCCCAGGTCTTGGCTTCAGCGTCGACGTACATGGCGATCATGTCCGCGATCGTTTTATTCAGGTGCTCCGTAGGACCATTGCTCTGGGGATGGGAAGCAGTTGTTCGTCGATAGCTTGTATGACTGTATTCCAGGATGGCTTGCGTCAACTCTGCCGTAAACGCTGTTCCCATGTCCGTAATGAGCACTTCTGGGGCGCCGTGTCGCAAGAGAATTTGTTCGACCAAAAATTTGGCGACTTCTGGCGCGGTACCATTTGGTAAGGCTTTTGCTTCGGCGTAACGGGTAAGGTAGTCAGTGGCCACGACGATCCACTTGTTACCCACAGACGAAGCTGGGAAGGGGCCAAGGAGATCCATCCCAATTTGTTGAAAGGGCAGGTCTGGGGGTCGGAATCGGATTTAGTAGTCCTGCTGGTCTGATAGGCGGCGTCTTGCGTCGTTGGCACTCACGACATGTCTTCACGTAGTGGGCAACTTCGCAGGCAGTCGCGGCCAGTAGTACTTCTCCTGGATTCGACGCAACGAGTGTGCGAATCCGAGATGGCCTGCTGTGGACTCCCATCATGCAACACCTGCAGAATTTTCTTCCGGAGGTTTTTAGGCACTGCAAGAAGTTGCGCAGTCCTGTTGGGTGCGAAGTTCGTCTTCACGTGGAGGCTATTGCTTAACGCGAACGAAGACAAACCTCGCCTGAACACACTAGGAAGGGAAGTGCTCTTTCCTTCTCAGTAATCGACTAGCGCTTTCAGCTCAGGGTCTGATCGCTGTTGTTCTGCGAAACTGCTGGCGCATACCGGTCCCAAAAAGGCGTCGTCGGCATCGCCCTTCGAGGTAGCGTCGACGGGAGCGCGTAATAAGCAGTTTGCGTCGGAATGCTTCCGGCCCGACATATAGACTACAGTCAAGTCAAACTCTTGAAGTCGTAGGCTCAACCTGCGGCCGGAGGGATCTTTAAAATTAGCCAGCCAGCAGAGCGGGTGATGGTGGCTTATCACTTTGCATGATCGGCCGTATAGGCCGTATAGTGGCCCAGATGATCGCAAGGCACTCCTCGGTCCTCGAGTAATTGACTTCTGCTTTTGTGAGGGACCTGCTAGCGTAGGCGATTACTTTCTCCTGTCCGGCACTCTTCTGGACGAGAATGGCTCCTAGGCCAACACTGCTCGCGTCGGTGTGAATTTCGGTCTTGGCGTTTTCATCAAAGTGGCCAAGTACAGGAGGGCATTGCAGGCGACGCTTGAGTTCGTCGAAGGCTTCTCCTTGCGACGCTTCCCATTTAAAAGGTACGTCAGCCTTTGTAAGCTGCATCAACGGTTCGGCGATCCTCGAAATGTTTCTGACAAATCGTCGACAATGAGAGCACAGCCCAAGGAATCGGCGCCCATGTTTCTTGTCGGCAGGTGGTGGGAATTGTGCGATTGCAGCTGTTTTCTTCGGGACTGGGCGAACACCGTCCTTGATGTTACCTAGGAACCTGAGTTCTTCATAAGCGAAGTGACACTTCTCTGCCTTTAGCGTTAGTCCCGACGACTCGATGGCGTCCAGCACTGTCTGTAATCGTTTTACGTGGTCTTCAATGTTTGACGAGAAGACAACAACGTCTTCCAAATATACCAAACAAATTTGCCACTTCAAGCCTGCCAGGACTTTGTTCATTACTCGTTGAAATGTGGCTGGTGCGGAGCAGAGGCCAAATGGCATCACCTTGAACTCAAAAAGACCGTCCGGTGTGATAAATGCGGTGTTCTCGTGATCTCTTTAGTCGACCTCAATTTGCCAATATCCGCTCTTCAGGTCCATTGATGAGAAGTACTTTGCATTGCAGAGCCGGTCGAGAGTGTCGTCGATGCGGGGAAGCGGGTAGACATCATTCTTCGTTATGCTATTCAAGCGGTGGTAATCAACGCAGAAGCAGCGAAGTGTGCCGTCTTTCTTCTTCACCAGAACGACTGGCGCCGCCCAGGGGCTGTTTGATGGCTGGATTACGTCATCACGCAGCATTTCCTCAACTTGATCGCGAATGGCCTGGCGTTCTCGCTGCGATACACGATAAGGGCTTTGAGGCAGAGGTCGGGCGTGTTTGTCCGTTATAATGCTTTGCTTGGCCAGTGGTGTTTGTCGTATCTTCGATGATGACGAGAAGTACTCCCGTAGCTTCGAAGACTGAGAATGTGGTCTTTCCTGCTTTGGGTCAATGCCGGGTTGATGTCAAATTTGGGCTGAGGGAATTGGTCCGGTGCGTCTTCCAGCGTTTGGTCGTGGAGGGCGAATACATCTTTGAGATCGGCTAATTCGTCGAGAAAAGCGATCGTCGTGCCCTTGTTGAGATGCCGCTATTCTTCTGTGAATTTTGTTACCAGCACCTGAGCTTGACCTCTCCGGAATTTCGCGATGCCTCTTGCGATGCCGACACCTCGTTTTAAGAGCAATTGGATATTTACTTCGACGATCCCTTCAGCGGTTTCGATGTTTGCGCTACCTATGCAGACTGCGATGCTTGATTGAGGCGGGACGGTCAATTCTTCATCGAGGACGTTTAGAGCGATGTGTTGTTTCGACATCGTCGTAGCAGGAATGGCTTTGTCTGCTGAGAGCTCGATGAGCTTGGATCGCAGGTCGATGATAGCCCTATGTTCATTTAGGAAGTCCATGCCTAAAATCACGTTGCGGGAGCACTGGTGCACGACCACAAAGCTAGTGGGATAAGTACGCCCATTTATGGTTATTCTTGAAGGGCATCATCCCGATGGAATAATCAGGTTGCCACTGTGGAGCGAATCAGCGAGCCATCCCAAGCGGTGGTAACTTTCCTGAGCTGAGAGGCCAACAGTCCACTAATGACTGAATAGTCAGCTCCGGTGTCTACTAGGGTTGTGACTCTGCGACCGTTGATATGAACTTCAAGGTCTCTTGTTTACGTCCTCACATTGCACGTGGGCCTTGGCGTCCGATCTCGGCACCGTCGTTTCTTCAGGTCATGGCCGGGGCATACCGTTGTTACTTCGCTGGGTGGCGGTGTCGGCTTGCACTCTGGTCGTGTTGTCATCGATGTTGTCGTGTGGAGCGGCGGTGAAATGGCTTCGTCATTGTTAGTGGTCGTTGGCGGCGGAGGATGTTCTTTTCGCCGTTTAGCAACCTCACCTGCAAAGGTTGCTCGTTTTAGTTTCCCCTGCGCGGGTTTGGAGATCTTCCGCTCACAATTTCATCGTAGTTAAGGCCTGGCGACGGCCTGGTGCAGGTCTCCATCGCATGTACGGCGATGGAGACCTGCACCGACGGCTTGGTGGCGCAATCTCACCGCTACGCGGATAGTTGTCGATCTCTTGCGGTCATTCACCTGGGCGTGGTCGTGGAGCGTCGACTGCAAATCCGCGGAGACCGATTCGTCGGTACGGGCAGTGACGCAGAATGTATCCGGCCTCACCGCCGTGGAAGCATAATGGCCTGTTGTTTGCTGTTCGCCAGGCGTCGCACTTCCTGGGGCTTGGGGGTCGTTGGTAGGCTTGGCGGGCGGGGGCCAAGGGGCGGTTTTCAGGAACAGGATGGTAGCTGCGAGGGCTCGGAAAGTCATCACGTCAGGGCGCATAATGCAACAGCGTAGTTCATCGCTGTTGTCTCTTGTGCTGAAACAGTCGCAGCCGTCGCTGGAGGAACGCCCAGCGCCTGCTGGACTTCTTCACGGACGACGTCCCCGAGCGTCGCCACCTGGGGTTGTTGCGATGATCGCATCAATCGGCGGAGCTCCTTTCGCACGATCTCCCGTATGAGGTCCCGAAGGGTCTCTCTGCTTGCAGATGCGCTGGGGTAGCGGCTTATGTACCCGGGTAGTGGCTTGACTATCCCGCACTTCCACCAGATGTCACGTAGGGTGACAAGGTCGATGACACAAATGAAGGGCCGATGATTGGACTGAAGAAACTCATTATTGGGCTGACTTGCACCCGTAACGGAACTAAGCAACTCTGCGGCGGCGATAGCAACAAACGTGCTCGTCGATCGTCGAACAAAGAATGCCCGTCACACTTGTCAACAACAATTTAAAGGCTGCTCAGCACAATCTGGATGACGTCGCAAACAGCTACCAGCACGGGCTGGAACTTTGTGGAAAGACACACGAGTGGCCGGAATCTCCGAGATAGATCTCGGTGCATCTTGCGCTACAACGAAACTGATAAAGATGTGACTAGCGACATCGAGCATTAACAAGCAAAGATTACGGAACTCATACGCGATCAAGAATCAGAGTGATAGGCCTTTATGCAAGCGGCTGTTAAAAAACAACAAATACAGTTTTGAAGGTTTCGCGGCAATAGTTCTATGGTAAAATATTGAAACATTTGCGTTAACAACAGCATTAGAGTTTGGCAGAAATGACAACCAATGTTGGTAGAGATGAAGCGGGATTTTTGTTACTACGCCGTTTGTTGAATGTGCTATAATAAAGAAAATTATTTCCAGTTTCATTTCTCCTTCGCTTGTTGCTCATCATACGATAATTAAAAACATTCGTGCCACTTCCCTCCTACTGTATCTTTATCATCCTAATATCATTAAAAACTTTCAATACATTAATAAAGCTGGCGTTAAATGAACGAATAATGATGAGAAATGAAGATGGCACCATTTTACCCTGGGGACCCTGTGATGTCCTACTCATTTGGGCTTGTTTTTGGTTTTCTTTTATAGCCCGTGAAATGCTGTATATAAATCTGCATATGCAGG
This sequence comes from Amblyomma maculatum, assembly GCF_055883805.1. Classification (NCBI taxonomy): domain Eukaryota; kingdom Metazoa; phylum Arthropoda; class Arachnida; order Ixodida; family Ixodidae; genus Amblyomma; species Amblyomma maculatum. The sequence goes on from NC_139354.1 coordinate 134,455,187, forward strand.
TTATGGACGCAGAGCAATCATTCTTCTAAATATCGTCTTACTCAAGGTTCTGGGTGGAGTCAGAGCTGTAATCTGCCGCATTTCCATGGTTTCACATTCCCCGCTTTTACATGTGTAACGTAAATAAAGCCAACAATCGAAACCAATTAGGTTATGACTAATAACACGAATCGCAATGCACGAAGGCAGTATAAACGAGGAAGTAGGAACGCACCACTTGTTTCGACCAAACTCCGCACAGCTGCGTGCTGGGGAATGCAATAACCTGACTTGAAGGCAACGCACTCTATTTTGAAAATGAAAGCGCGGTTTTTGAACACAATTTCGTGATATATTGTTTGTACCAGAAAGCATTTAAAAAGAACAGAAAACGCAAAGTTCTATATAATTTTACTATATGACGAAAAATGAAACAGTGGCAGCAGAATATTTCGTCAAGGTGGTCCGACTGTATTATTTCTAGTTGCCTATATATTGATAATAAATATTGACTGTGGGAAAGGCTCTCCATGTATATAAAAGCATTTATTTTGCTGTTTTAGCAAGAATCTAGAGTTCAGACCGGAAACCAAACGTGAAACAGGTGTGACAGGTAAGAAAACATCTTTATAGTCATTTATCGGGGCAAGAACAATACTATTGCAATGAACTCTCTGATATTTCCTTTAGAGAAAGATAAGTCATCGATAGAGAGGTCAGATGCTATCAGAACACAGCAGAAATTGGATACAGAGAAAAGAAATTGCAACGTGTTATTTCTTCGCCACCTGTGCAGTGATCAAGCCTACGAGGTGTGAGAAAAAAACTGAAGCTTTCAACTATAAGCACAGCTGTAGAAAAACTTGTTTCATGCGCTTTTCAAATACAGTATTTTTATCCAATTGACCAGTTTTTCTTTATATGGTAAATATGTGATGTAATACCTGCGTTTGGTTTTAAGACAAAATACACTCCACATAGGTCAGACCAAAAAATCGTTGAACTACGTACGTTTTTGCGAGTAGTGTAATTAAGAATTAGAAACGTGGAAATAGGCCGAAAAATGGCATTATCGCTTACTCGAGGCTACCCAGCATCTAGATGTCTTACGAAAACGTACTTACAGATGCACACAATCGCATAGGTATGAAGTAAAACAAGAAAAGCTCCGAGTAAGTAGATATGCGAATTGAGAGACGAATTGACAAATAAATTAACAACGTAACGTACATAAAATAAGAAGCTTCATATCCTTAGAAATATTGCAGTATTCTACAAGTGCAATACAAGCGCAAATATGGCCGGTATCCTAACAAGGAGTTTGTTGCGACCCCTTCAAGACCATTCTTGTTTTTCCAAGGGTACAACTGCGTGCCGTCATAAACTCTTAGACTGTTGCTACTATTGAGACAACATTTAGGCAGATCACATATATGGAATCACGGGGTTAAGCTAAATGCATTAAATATGCGCTGACCACGGATTTGAGCTGTATGACTAGATAGTAGTTCTTTATTTTTAAGGATGACACTATTCAGAAACACGTACTTTCGTTCAGTAGAAGAGAGACAAGTGGAAAAACATTACGAATGCATCACCCTCGCGAACCGTTGTAGTAAGAAGAATGCCATCCTTCAAATGTTTGGTATCGAACTCTTACGCTATTGCGACTCGGCTATATAGATAAAATGGTTGATGAGAAAGTGTGTTCTCTCTGCTGTGATGACTGCCAACTAGGTGGCTGAAAACAAGGCGGTAATAATGTTATTGATTATATACAAATTTAGGCATACAAATTTGGCACCAAATAATACTGCCTTAAACTATCCTTAGTCTCTGATACTGTGGTGCGTATCATGGTAGAAACAATCTATTTTTGGCAAATCAGGATTTCGTTCGTTTATTTATGTATATTTATTCAAAGAGCTGCACGAATGCACCTCGAGTTTTGTAATTATGCGCCGATTGCCTGTGACAAACAAATAACGTTTTGGCTCTGTTGAATTATGCATTTCTGGCTCAACACGTCTAAAAAAATTTAGAAGTAAATTTTAATGGTGACATTTTCAAAAATAGAAAAATGATGATGAACTTCTATAGCAAAAAAAAAATAATTTAATATATTTTTAGTTCAAAAACATCGCCATACATGTCTCGAATTATTTTCCGTATTTAAAAAACGTATTGAGGTGCTGTGATGCACAACTGCGTTCCTAATCGGAGGAAACATACGGTTTCTCTTCCAGTAGGAGAACACAAAAACATGAAGGTGGGTGAGCGATTTCTCGTATTGCTTGGACTGTGCGCAAGCAGAACGTACGGAGGTAAGTTACTTTTAAACTAGTCCTCCTCTACCTATGTTAAATGTATGATAAGTGTGGCGCTTAGCAGTACAACGTTTGTCAAAATTTTAAAGTGGGATGGGTTTTGCTTCTAAATTATACACGATAGCTCGTAGCATCTAGGAATGTTCGAAAATCGGCCGATGGTTAAACGAGGGTTCTCGTCACCTTCAAAAGGTTTTGAAAGCTAGGAATGTGTAATATAGCCAAAGCCATAACCAATCACGAAATCTAATATAAGGTAGGGAGCATTCAAAGAATATATGTATGTACAACCAAATGTTGAAACGTTTGTACTACTGCAGCAGTTTTACAGCAGACTGCCAAGATATTGTTGAAAAGACATCAAAGGGCGTAGAAACTAACAGACGCGTCGCTTCAGATTAATACTTCGATAAGAATACTTCACCAATTGCATGCGATAAAATGCGTTTTGAAATGATTTCACACCTTAAATATGCTTCAATTCTTTTATGATAGTGCTATAAAAGAATGTGCCAACGGCAAGCAATTTGTATTAGGAGAATGATGTAGGTTTCCTAGTTCAGTCATGGTCTTTATGATTACCCGTAATCCACCTGAAACGCCTTTCCGGTCATTAGGGTACGGATTATATATATCCTTATAATAGTGGTGCGGGACCCGTATGGGTTCCGCTCCACCAGAATTAGTAGTCGATATTTTCTCGTAAAACAAGAAAGAAAGAATAACACCTTCACCAAGCGAAATGTTTTGCCCACAAAACTTAGAAGTCAAAGCCAGCAAAGCTATCCTGGCGCGTGTGTATTGTTAAGGACAATCACGGGAAAAGACGCGGGCAGTGACGAGGACAGGAGCGCTCGCGCTAGGCCCGGCAACAATTCATTAAATGTCATCTCACTGTTATCGTCCATCTCTCGGTCCTCTGCTCTGTTTTCATCTGCTTTCCGCGTCGCAAAATTTGGTTGCAGGTACTTCATCATCACCCCCTCATCCTGGTCCGGAGTTTCGGTGCCCTTGCGACTTCTTGCGCCTTAGGCTGAAGGTCAGGAGGCATCGCATCGAATTTGCTCAGCCTGGTGGACCCAGCAAGACATTTCCGTTCCTCCGCCCCGTCCCCCCGCCCCGGCAACACGACACGACGAAGGAGAGACTGACCCGAGACGTCACACATTACCACAAGACACAGGAAGAGACCCGAACGGCCATATGTGACCCTAATGGCCAGATGTGCCGACCAAAAACACCACGACCCAAGACAGCACTACACTTCAAGACATCATCCCCTGCCTATGCAATGTGGTGCACGCCTTGGTCTCTGCCACTGAGTCGTGGAAACGTGTGGCCCGAGAGTGTCCTGGGCCAAAGCCCATCAATCATCATGCCGGCAAGCCTTTCTATTCTTCCTTCTTCCTATGCTTCCTCAAACATCCAGCCACGCGCATCATCATACCATGGAATCATCAACATCGGTAAACTTCCTCGTCCACGATCGGGACGATCACTCGGTGGCCGCGGGTCATGTTATGGACGATCAAGGGAAAAGAAGCGGGCAGTGGCGCTGACAGGAGCGCTCGCGCTAGGCCCGGCAGCAATTCATTTAACGTCATCTCACTGTGATCGACCATCTCTCTTTACTCTGTTCTCCTGTTTTCATCGGCTTGCCGCTTCGTAACATTATGATCATCATCATCATCAGCCGGACTCTACGCACTACTGGACGAAGGCCTCTCCCATATTTTTGCCCCTAACCCCATCCAATGGATGCTGCGTCCACTTGAACCCTGCGGATTTCTTAAACGCATGCGCCAACTCTCTGCCGTCCGCGCGCTACGTCGTTCTTGCTTTAGCTATTTGCTACCTTTAGCGACCATCAATTATCCTTTCTTCGTCCTACATGTTCTGCCGATGAACATGCTTTTTGATTCCCACTAGAATTTTATTAGCTCAAGATATTTCTTTGACCCAGTCTATAGGCTTTCTATCTCATAACATTACCCTAAACATTTTACATTCCATAGCTCTGTGCATTGTTCGCAACCTACGTAGAGCTCTATCCGCTAGCTTTTACTTTCCAAAACCAGGGATGAGTACAGGCAATGGGCCGCTGTTACACACTTTATTCTCTCGAGCGATACCGGTAAGCTGCTACTTGTAATCCTTGAGTACTTTCTCTGAATCTCAATATTATTTTCCTACCTATTTGTCTTTCGTTATCCAGATCAGCTCCTGCTACCTGTCCTAAGCAGACGATTTCCATTCCACTTTCACTGCTTAGCTAACTGTAGTGAACTCCTTAATGTTCTCGACGCTGTCGAATATTAACGTTGTCTTCCGCAGAATAATTTAGGCGATTTTTCCTGTGTGTCATCAATATATATTTGCAAATCATTCCCTGATTTACATAGGAAGGCAATGTCATCAGCAAATCGCTAATTACTGCCGCACTCTTGTGAACAATTATCTCTCACTATATATATATCAAGTCTTCTCTAGGCGAACACTGAAAGTACTAGGACGATCGTGTGTCTCTGCCCAACAACTTCCTTTATGGAAATATTTTATGGAAACGCGGTGCTGCGGTTGCTGCGCTGTAAAATACACATATTGTCACTCTAATGACGACGATGAAGGATGGTGATGGTGTGGCAGAAGAAAAAAAAGAAGCGTTCGTTTCTGGGCGCTAGTAGGCTTCATCTTGTTCCGCAGCATCAGCACTGTAAATAAACACCCCTTCTTATTTCATTGTAACAACTTGGTGGAAGGTGCTCCGTACGATCCCTACCTACAGCGCTGCAAGACCAACTGGAGCTTCGACGTAGTCGCCGCATCGCTTGACTGCCACCGCTCACGACCATCATGGACCACACCAACTCAAACCATGCAAGCCTTGAGGCTGCAAGGCAGGCTGGCGGCATGCCTGCCCACTCGAGCCCAATTCCGTCCCAGCCTTACCGGGAACCACGATCTTTTGCCAGAGAAGAAGGTGAGGACGTTGAGAAGTGGCTACTTGATTATCAACGAGTTAGTCGGTACAACCGGTGGGACCCTCTTACAATGCTAACAAACGTCGTTTTCTTTCTCACTCACACGGCTATGACCTGGTTTGAGAATAACGAGGATAACTTAACGACTTGGGAACGGTTCGCCACCGAGTTAAAACTGCGTTTTGGCGACTCTGTTCCCAGTAAAAAGCGGGCTGAGCAGACCCTTGCTCAAAGAGCTCAATTGCCCGATGAAACTTGTACAACTTACACAGAAGAGACCCTCAAGTTATGCAAATGTGTAAATTCCAACATGCCCGAGGAAGACAGAGTCGGTCACATTTTAAAGGGTATCGCGGCGGACCTGTACAACTTCTTAATCACCAAAAACAGCCTTAACACTGTCTCCGATGTCATTAGACACATCCGCGCCTTTCAAGCTTTGAAAACACGTCGTACTGCGCCGAAATTTGGGCGGATGGCCAACGTGCCTACCGTGGCCAGTCTTGATGACCATGCCCATCTAGATCTTCCGTCAACTATCCGGCAAATCGTGCGCGAAGAACTTCTACGGATCAACACGCTTCCCCTGCATAATCTGCTGAGGTTTCTGTCCAGAGGGCCTCTAGACGGCCGGCTTCACCACCAAAAGCAATTCAAGTGCAGCCTTTCTCCCAAGCTCCTGAAATTGCAGCTTCTCTTGACTACTCGCCACTGCATTTTGCCACCCCGACTGCGCCGATGCTTGAAGCCTCAAGGTATGGCGTCACCTCAAGTGCACCTAGATCTTCTATTCGATCTACAAAGACTCCTGTGCAGTGTGAGCATTCAGCCAGACCTACGATGCGCCCTGCTGTGCCTGGCTCGTATCCACAACAGCATTTTGTACCTTCCCCACTGATATGCTACCACTGCGGCTTCGAAGGTCACATCGCCAGGTGCTGCCTCAGTAGGTTCCCGCCACGCTATAACCGCCCGGTGCCTCCAGCAGTACCCAACAATCGGCAATACATCCCCGTTTTTCAACAATCTAATACTCCCCCTGGGTACTTCGGCAGCATCCAGAACGGGAATCTCCGCGAACATTCCCCAGCATCTGAGCGAAGTGTTACTCCTCCACCCGCCTTCTGTGCGCGTCGTTCTCCATCACCGCTCCGGCGGTCCATGTCGCCCCATCAGGAAAACTAACCAGCGCGACCGATGCGGGTGAGGCCGCTGGAAATGTGCTGTGTGCCAACATCCCTCCAACTGCAATGCTGAAAAACAAAACTCGTGTGTTTATTGATGGTGTGCATCTCTTTGTGCATACAATAATTATTTGCAATTGTTTAATTTCTTCTCTCTCGCTTTATAGCTCGACCGTGGTTTAGAGCATGCTCGATTTTCTCCATGTTTTACTTCTTCATGTTGGACGCTTTGAACCTATCGGTTACCTTTGATACCTCTACCATTTCTATACTGTCTGTTGCATTGAACGGCTTCGTACGTTAGATATTATAATCAGATGCGTCTGCGTAGATAATTTACTGGTATCTTCTCTAATTCCCTACCGTATTTCTGCCCCGCATTTAGTAATAATATTGTTTCGGGGCGGCAAGCCGATGATGAAAGGAGACAGAACATGACCGATGGCGATGATAAATGACGTTTAGTGAATGATGGTGGACCTAGCGCGAGCGCGCCTGCCCCCGCCATTGTCCGCTTCTTCTTATTCGCCCGTAACACTACCCGTAACACTATCGGTGGACGAAGAAGAAGTCAAAGTTGATCAGATTTGTGACATGACGGTGATCTTGTGCGGGTAGGTGAAGAAAGAAGAGAAAGAAGGAAACGGCTTGCCGACATGATGACCAATGAACGCTGGCCCAGGAAGCTTTCGTTGAACCCGTCGCCAGGATTTGATGGCTGGGTCCTAGGTACGCATCACACGGCACCGGCGGGGGCGATGTCTTCACGTGTACTGTTGTATCGGGTCGATGGGTTCATCTGGTCGGCGTTTCGGGTCAGTCGGAGCCTTCGGTCAGGTCTGTCATGCTCTGTGTCCGGTGATGCGTCCTTGCATGTGTTCGTGGCGTCTTAGGTCGGTGGGATCTTAAAGTTATGCTGCTTGTGTTTCTTCGTGTCTTTTGGTCAGGGCGGCGGACTGGGCGGGGGTGGAGAACAGCGATGTGGCGTCAGTTCTAGCAGGCTGGGGAAGAGCCAGGTGATGCGTCTTCCCAGGAAACCGTTGCCGACGACGAAAGATGACAGGGCACCAAAGCTAGCTCCGGGCCAGGATGACGAGTGATAAAGATGTACCTCGCGCCTCCAATCAAATGTTGCGGGGCGGCAAGCCGATGATGAAAGGAGACAGAACATGACCGATGGCGATGATAGAGGACGTTTAATGAAGGATGGCGGACCTAGCGTGAGTGTGCCTGCCCACGCCATTGTCCGCTTCTTCTTCGCCTGTAACAACATTTCTCTAGGTATCGCTGATTCCTTGTGTCCTAAGGTAGTACTCATCTGGCAACGTTAAAAAACATTTCTGTAGCAAGATCCACAATTCGTTTGCGTTCCTTCTGGCCGCATAATATTGATGGACGTCTTCATTATCATCTATTTTGTTTCATCTTCAATTTTAGAATAATCCGCAACCTTACCATTAAGTGGTCTCTTCCACCATTCCGATCACCTCTGCAACCCACAAAATAGCAGGGTTAGTGCACTGTATGAAATTAACTCAAGATCAAAGGTTTTTCCCCAAACCGCGAATTGCATTCAAGTAGTTAAAAAAAAAAACAGCGCTACCCGCCCTCTATCACCAATGATGTCATTAAAAGGGCGAACCAGGTAATCACAATCACGTCTTTAGAAATCCCAACCAACATCCCATCGCTGCAGTCTCAGAATATTACTCCAAACAACCGCCCGAATATTAAAAAACTCTAAAAACACATCAATATCTTTTAACACCGTTAATCGCTCACGAACATTTCCTCAGCGCACCTCAAAGTAACATACAGAACACACAAAAAATGCAATGTAACGTTGTCTACTTAATGAAACGAAGCCTGTAGGTTGCGTATGTTGTGGAATAACCGATGCAAAGATTGGAAACGTGCAAACCAGAGCACTTGCCACAAAAGCATTCATTCACAGTTCAAGCATATTGTCACGTAGGGGTGACCAGATCGACGACACAAATGAAGGGTCGATGATTGCGCTGAAGAAACTCTCTATTGGGCAAACTTGCGCCCGCAAAAGAATTAAGCAACTCGGCGGCGGCGATAGCAAACGTGCTCGTCGGTCGTCGGACAAAGAATGCTCGTCACATTCGTCAACGCTCAATTTAAAGGCTGCACAGAACAATCGAGATAACGTCGCAAACAGCTACCAGCACGGGCTGGAACATTGTGGAAAGGCACCCGAGTGGCCGCAACCTTCGAGACAGATCTCGGTGCATCTTGCGCTACTACAAAACTGATAAAGGTGTAACTCGCGACATCGAGCATTAACAAACAAAGATTACGGAGCTGATACGCGGTCCAGAATTAGAGGGATAAGCCTGTATGCCGGCGGCTGTTGAAAAACAACAAATACAGTTTTTAAGGTTTCGCGGCATTTCTCTCCCCTTAAAAAAACATCGCCTCGATGATCCAAAACAAAGAAACTTAAACATAAACACTGCAAAGTTTAAACACCACGCATTCTTTAACGCGCGTAATATGGCTTCAGTCGTACAACATGTACAATTTCTGGGCGTGCGCGTCGCCGTTGTGATGCTGACGTTCCTTCGGGAATGACTTCATAGTCTAGTGGTCCGACGCGGCGAAGGATTTTGTATGGCCCAAAGTAGCGACGCAACAACTTTTCACTTATTCCGCGACGGCGAATTGGTGTCCAAACCCACACTTGGTCTCCTGGTTTGTATGTACTCTGCGGGGCGTCGTCGTAAATTTTATAGTCGGCTGTCGGTGCGCTGTTGGTCTTTAATACGCAGCCGTGCGAGTCGTAGGGCTTCCTCTGCACGCTACAGGTAGGCGGCGACGTCAAGGTTGTCTTCGCTGGTTACGTGCGGCAGCATTGCGTCGAGCGTCGTCGTGGGCTCCTTGCCGTACACAAGCTTAAACGGGGTCGCTCTGGTCGTTTCCTGGACTGACTGTACATAGCGATCATGTCCGCGATCGTTTTGTTCAGGCGCTCCGTAAGGCCATTGGTCTGGGTATGGTACGCAGTTGTTCGTTGATGGCTTGTGTGACTGTATTCCAGGATGTCTTCAGTCAACTCCGCCGTAAACGCCGTTCCACTGTCCGTGATGAGCACTTCTGGGGCGCCGTGTCGCAAGGGAATTTGTTCGACAAAAAATTTGGCGACTTCTGCCGCGGTACCATTTGGTAGTGCTCTTGCTTCGGCGTAACGGGTAAGGTAGTCAGTGGCCACGATGATCCACTTGTTACCCATAGACGAAGATGGAAAGGGGCCGAGGAGATCCATCCCAATTTGTTAAGAGGGCAGGTTTGGGGGCGGAATTGGGTTTAGTAGTCCTGCTGGTCTGATCGGCAGCGTCTTGCGTCGTTGGCACTCACGACACGCCTTCACGTAGTGGGCAACTACGGCAGGCAGTCGCGGCCAGTAATACTTCTCCTGGATTCGACGCAACGTGCGCGCAAATCCGAGGTGGCCTGCTATTGGCTCATTGCGCAACGCCTGCAGAATTTCTTGCCGAAGGGTTTTAGGCACTACGAGAAGCTGCGCGGTCTTGTTGGGTGCGAAGTTCTTTACGAGGAGGCCATTGCATAACGTGAAGGCCGATAATTGTCGCCTCAACACACCAGGATGGGAAGCGGTCTTTCATCTCAGGTCGCTGTTGTTCTGCGAAACTGCTGGCTCTTACCGGTCCCAAAAAGGCGTCGTCGTCATCGTCCTTCAGGGCAGCATCGACGGGAGCGCGGGATAAGCAGTCTGAGTCGGAATGCTTCCGGGCCGACTTATAGACTACAGTCATGCCAAATTCTTGAAGTAGTAGGCTCCATCTGCAAGGCGGCCGGAAGGATCTTTCAAATTAGCCAGCCAGCAGAGCGCGTGATGGTCGCTTACCAACTTGAATGGTCGGCCGTATAGGTATGGAGGAAACTTAGAAGTGGTCCAGATAGTTGCAAGGCACACCTTCTCGGTCGTCGAGTAATTGACTTCGGCTTTTGTGGGGGACCTGCTAGCGTAGGCGATTACTTTCTCCTGTCCGGCACTCTTCTGGACGAGAAAGGCTCCTAGCCCCACACTGCCCACGTCGGTGTGAATTTCGGTCTCTGCGTTTTCATCAAAGTGGCCAAGTACAGGAGGGCATTGCGGGCGGCGCTTAAGTTCGTCGAAGGCTGCTCCTTGCGGCGCTTCCCATTCAAAAGGTACGTCAGCCTTTGTAAGCTGCGTCAACGGTTCGGCGATCCGCGAAAAGCTTCTGGCAAATCGTCGGTAATAAGCGCACAGCCCAAGGAATCGGCGCACAGCTTTCTTGTTGGCAGGCGGTGGGAATTGTGCGATTGCAGCTGTTTTCTCCGGGTCTGGGCGAACACATCCTTATTAGCGATGTGACCTAGGAACCGCAGTTCTTCGAAGGCGAAATGACACTTTTCTGCTTTTAGCGTTAGTCCCGATGACTTGATGGCTTCCAGCACTGTCTGTAGTCGTTTTAGGTGGTCTACATAGTTTGACGAGAAAACAACAACTTCGTCCAAATATACCATACAAATTTGCCACTTCAAGCCTGCCAGGACTGCGTCCATTACTCGTTGAAAAGTGGCTTGTGCGGAGCAGAGGTCAAATGGCATCACTTTGAACTCATAAAGGCCGTCTGGTGTGATGAATGCGGTCTTCTCGCGATCTCTTTCGTCGACCTCAATTTGCCATTATCCGCTCTTCAGGTCCATCGCTGAGAAGTACCTTGCATTGCAGAGCCTGTCGAGAGTGTCGTCGATGCGGGGAAGCGGGTAGACATCTTTCTTCGTTATGCTATTCAGGCGGCGGTAATCAACGCAGAAGCGAAGTGTGCTGTCTTTCTTCTTGACCAAAACGCCTGGTGCCGCCCAGGGGCTGTTCGATGGCTGGATTACGTCATCACGCAGCATTTCCTCAACGTGATGGCGAATGGCTTGCCGTTCTCGCGGCGAAACACGATAAGGGCTTTGGCGCAAGGTCGGTCGTGTTCGTCCGTTATAATGCGGTGCTTGGCCAGTGGTGTTTGCGTACTTTCGATTATGACGAGAAGCACTCCCTGTAGTTTCGAAGAAGACTGTAAATCTGGTTTTTCCTGTTTACCGATGTGGATCAATACTGGGTAGATGTCAAATGTGGGCTGACGGAATGTGTCCGGTGCGTCTTGCAGTGGCAGGTCGTGGAGGGCGAATGCGTCTTTGAGGTCCGCTAATTCGTCGAGAAAAGCGATGTTCGTGCCCTTGTTGAGATGCCGGTATTCTTCAGTGAAGTTTGCTACCAGCACCTGAGCTCGTCCTCTCCGGAATTTCGCGGTGCCTCTTGCCATGCCGATAACTGGTTCCAAGAGCAGTTGGATATTTCCTTCGACGATGCCTTCAGCGGTTTCGATGTCTGTGCTACCTACGCTGACGGGGACGCTTGATCGGGGGGGGGGGGCACAGTCAATTCTCAGTCGAGGACATTTAGAGCGACGTGTTGCGTCGAATTCGTCGTAGCAGGTATGGCTTTGTCTGCAGAGATCTTGATGAGCTTGGATCGGAGGTCGATGATAGCCCTATTTTCATTTAGGAAGTCCATGCCTAAAATCACGTCGCGGGAACACGGCTGCAAGACCACAAAGCTGGTGGGGTAAGTACGCCCATTTACGGTTATTCTTGCAGTACATCGTCCCGATGGAGTACTCAGGTTGCCACCTGCGGTGCGAATCAGCGGGCCATCCCAAGCGGTTGTAACTTTCTTGAGATGGAAGGCTAACGGTCCCCTGATGACTGAATAGTCACTGATGACTGACTCTGCGACCGTCGATATCAAATTCAAGGTCACTTGTTCGCGTCCTCGCATTGCACGTGGGCCTTAGTGTCCGATCTCGGCTCCGTCGTTTCTTCAGGTCATGGCCGGGGCATATCTTTGTTATTCACTGGGCGGCGGTGTCTGTTTGCACTCTGGTGGTGTCGTCGATGTCGTCGTGTAGAGCGGCGATGAAATGGTTGCGTCGTCGTTAGGGTTCATCGGCGGCGGAGGATCGTCGTCGTTTCGCCGTTGAGCAACCTCAGCTCCAAAGGTTGCTGCCTTTAGTTTCCCCTACGGGGGCTAGGAGACCGTCCTTGCACGTAACCGCGGCCCGGGGACGCAAATCGGGCATTGTACGGTGATGGGGAGCGTGACAGACGCCTTGGCGACGAGTGCTCTCCGCTGCGCAGGAAGTCACTGATTTCCGGTGGTCGCTCGCCAGGACAGGGTCGTGGGGCGTCGACAGCGAAACCACGGAGGCCGATCCGCCTGTACGGGCAGTGACGGAGGATGTGTCCTGCCTCACCACAATGGAAGCAGAGCGGTCGGTTGTTTGCTGTCCTCCAGGCGTTGCACTTTCTGGGGCTTGGGGGTACTTGGTAGGCTTGGCGGGCGGGGACCAAGGGGCGGCTTTCGGAAGCAGGATGGTAGCGACGAGGGCTTGGGAGGTCGCGTCGGGGTGCAGGACGACATAATGCAGCTGCATAGTCCATCGCTGCTGATTCATGCTCTGGCGCCGTCGGAGTCGTCGCTTTAGGAACGCCCAGCGACTGCTGAACTTCTTCACGGACGACGTCCGCGAGCGTCGCCACCTGGGGTTGTTGCGATGATGGTAGCACTCGGCGAAGCTCCTCTCGCACGATCTCCCGGATGAGGTCCCGAAGGTTCTCTCCGCTTGCAGATGCGTTGGGGTTGTGGGTTGAGCAGTTTGGCTGAAGTGGTCGCTCGTAGTGGCGCATCCGAGTGGCCAACGTTTTCTCGATAGTAAACGCCTCCGTTTCAAATGCCGCCACGGTTTTTGGCGGATTTCAGACAAGACTTGCAAAAAAAGATTCTTCCACGCCTCGCATTAAAAATTTGACTCTCTCACCTTCGGTCTTGTCAGTGTCGGCGCGGCGAAAGAGGCGCTTCATCTCCTCAACGTATTCCAGGACAGGCTCGTCAGTAAGTTGGTCTTGACTTAAGGAGGGACTGGGCTCTTTGCTTTCGGACGATGCTTGAAAAGGCAGTCAAAAACGCTTCCTTGAAAATCTCCCAATCCTTCTTAGCTGCCTCATGATTTTCGAACCAAACTCGGGCATGTCCTTGAAGAGCGAAGTAGACCTGCCTGAGTTTCGAAGCGTCGTTCCAGCCGTTGAATTCTGCCACGCGTCTCCAGCATCTTCATCCGGTCGTCCGGGGAAGCAGGGGGGTTCACGGGGTTGGACGAAAACAACCGGTGCTGTAGTAGGCTGGGCCATTGTCAGCGTCGATGCCTTTCGAGATCGAATGGGGTCAGGCAGCAGACCGTGTTCGGATTGTAGGCCTTGAAGTCGGCGGCTGGCTCGGTGACCTGCAGGCTGGTCTTCGAGGGCGACAGGAACACGGCTTGGGTCTTCGCTTGAAGGATCAAAGGCAGCACCTCCACCAGATGTCACGTAGGGGTGACCAGGTCGACGACACAAATGAAGGGTCGATGATTGCACTGAAGAAACTCTTTATTGGGCTGACTTGCGCCCGCAAAAGAACTAAGCAACTCGGCGGCGGCGATAGCAAACGTGCTCGTCGGTCGTCGGACAAAGAATGCTCTTCACACTCGTCAACGCTCAATTTAAAGGCTGCACAGAACAATCTAGATAACGTCGCAAACAGCTACCAGCACGGGCTGGAACATTGTGGAAAGACACCCGAGTGGCCGGAACTTTCGGGACAGATCTCGATGCATCTTGCGCTACAGCAAAACTGATAAAGTTGTGACTCGCGACATCGAGCATTAACAAACAAAGATTACGGAACTGATACGCAGTCCAGAATCAGAGTGATAAGCCTGCATGCCAGCGGCTGTTAAAAAACAACAAATACTGTCTTGAAGGTTTCGCGGCAATATTATCTGGTAAGATTTAAATTGCGGCTCACGCAGCGTTGCTTGCATGCTCGAATGTGGTGACTCTAATGTAATAGTAGCACGAACCATTCATTTAGACCGACTTAAACCACCGTTCACATGTCCAACCCCCCCCCAAATCTCACTTTTTCAAAACACCCATGCGAAAAAGACCATGAATTTTATAATCTTAGGGTAAAACTAATGCAGATTGCATAAAAGCACCCTTCGGCGCGAACAACGAGAATTAAACTTTAAATTTCATACCGTCCAAAAAAAGCCTGAACTCAGCAACGCCATTTTTATCCTGTCTTCCGAAACCGGGCACCTGCGAAAATTTCAAGTCGGAGGCATAAAGTATCATTGACTCTATTGTCTCAGATCATACCTGCTTTTGCATACCAAGTTCCAACAATTTTCACTACTCTCTTTTAACTCATCTTTCTAGTTCTCAGTGCATACAAACTCCCTCCTGCCGTCGTTGTTTTTTTTGTTTTAACCATGTCTTCTTTACGATTGCTCCATTATCTGAGGTTCCTTACCTATAGCCGCGCTTCAGGGCTTCAATCCCCCATTCCTTTATTTGAGGTTATCTGAAGCTTCTTTCCCCTCTGCTCTCAGGGACAGGGTGGAAGTCCGGGCATCCTGCATTATTCGGCTAAGCAAGCTGCGTGGCCGAACATGCTTGATCAACGAAGCTCAGCCCGATATATCTGTCAATCACCAAGCGCTTAGTAGCAACGAAAGAGGGGTGACTTCTTGATATCTCCGCATTCTGCATTTCCTGTACACCTCCGGCTCTCTTTCCTCTGCATTTTGTATATCTTTCTGTCCATTTTCCTTTTTTCGCTTCCCCTGTTTTATGTCTTCGGTCACCCAATCCTTATACAATTTGATCGGAAACCAAAAAAACCTCTCTTGAAAAATATTGCCCTTCAATCAAAATGTAGGGTTAAATAGGACTTTTTAATAAAGCATACAACTAGCTTTGTGATTGAGCGATCGATAAAGAATCACCTACGGCTGGTTCCCGAAATATATACACACACACACACACACACACACACACACACACACACACACACACACACACACACACACACACACACACACACACACACACACACACACACACACACACACACACACACACACACACACACACACACACACACACACACACACACACACACACACACACACACACACACACACACACACACACACACACACACACACACACACACACACACACACACACACACACACACACACACACACACACACACACACACACATATATATATTGTCAAGTCTCGATTGAACGCCAAGGAGGACCCAAAGATAGGACGGGTTTAATAAATCAACCTGGACGAGTCTTGCGCTCCAACTTCCTTCTCTTCCAGGCTCGCGCTTGTGGGGCCCAGTCATCATCTTTGGCGTCGTCTTCTATGCGGCATTTGCCCCCCTCCTCAGGAAGCATCGTCCCGATGAGCATAAAAGGGAGTAGGGGGTCAAGGTCAGTCCGAGTTGTACGGCTTCATGCGTACAACGTGGACGACGTCGGCTTGTTGCTGGCGTCGCTTCGAGGTCGACAGCCCGTCTGGCACCACCTCATAAGTGACGTCGGTTAAACGTCGCTGAACAACATATGGCCCGAAATATCGCCGCAATAGTTTTTCGGAGAGTCCACGGCGGCGAATAGGCGTCCAGACCCACACTTTGTCGCCAGGTTCGTACATGACATGTCGGCGTCTATGATTGTAGCGTCGTGCATCATGCTCTTGCTGATTCTTGATCCGCACACGCGCTAGTTGGCGGGCTTCCTCTGCACGCTGAGCGATTTCCTCGGCGTCCTGATCGAGATCGTCGGTGTCGTCATTCGGGAGCAACATTGCATCCAGCATAGTTGTTACTGGTCGCCCGTGAAGGAGGCTGAATGGTGTCATACGAGTGGTGTCTTGGCGTGCCGTATTGTAGGCGAACGTGACGTAGGGAAGAATTTCGTCCCAATTTTTGTGGTTCACGTCAACGTACATGCAAAGCATGTCTGCAATGGTTTTATTGAGGCGTTCCGTCAACCCATTGGTTTGGGGGTGATAGGCTGTAGTTTTACGGTGACTGGTACCACTGAGGCGGAGAACGGTCTCCAAAAGTTCGGCCGTAAATGCAGTTCCTCGGTCAGTTGTAATGAGCGCCGGAGCGCCATGCCTCAGGACAATGTTCTCCACGAAGAACCGAGCTGCTTCGGCGGCGGTACCCCTTGGCAGAGCCTTGGTCTCCGCGTAGCGGGTTAGATAATCGGTGGCGACAATTATCCATTTATTTCCGGCTGTCGACGTCGGAAATGGTCCCAGGAGGTCCATGCCGATTTGCTTAAAAGGTGTTGTTGGCACTTGAAGAGGATGGAGTAGGCCAGCTGGTTTTACAGGGGGTGACTTACGGCGCTGGCAGTCTATGCACGTACGTACATAGTGTTTCACTGTCGCAGGCAGTTTTGGCCAGTAGTATCCGTGCTGGACTCTAGCCAACGTGCGGGTGTAGCCTAGGTGACCGGCGGTTGGCTCGTCGTGACACGCTTGCAGAACTTCACTGCGGAGAACAGATGGGACGACGAGTAGATGTCTGTTTCCCCCAGGGCGGAAGTTCTTCTTGTAAAGCACGTTGTTGCGAATAAAGAATGAAGAGATTACTCGGGTGAAAATCTTAGGCACAACGGTAGTTCGTTTTTCCAAGAAATCAATAAGAGGGAGCAATTCCTGGTCTTCTCGCTGCTGTTGGGAAAGCGTTGCGTCATCTATGACACCTAAAAATGCAGTGTCTTCATCGGTCATAGTGAAAGGTTCGACCGGCGCTCGCGAAAGGCAGTCAGCATCCGCGTGCTTTTTTCCAGATTTGTAAATAACTGCCATGTCGAATTCTTGTTATCGAAGGCTCCAACGCGCGAGTCTCCATGAAGGGTCCTTTAGATTCGTCAGCCAACAGAGCGAGTGATGGTCGCTAACGACTTGAAAGGGGCGAACGTACAAATAAGGGCGGAACTTCATAACCGCCCATACCACTGCAAGGCATTCTTTTTCGGTTGCCGAGTAGTTCGATTCTGCTTTAGATAGGGTCCTGCTGGCGTAAGCAATTACTTTTCCCACACCACCCTGGCGCTGCACCAGCACAGCACCTAAGCCCACGTTGCTGGCATCCGTATGAAGCAGTGTAGGGGCGTCGTCATCAAAGTGCGCCAGGACAGGTGGTGTCTGTAAACGTCTCCGCAGCTCATTAAACGCTTGTTCCTGTTCTTCACCCCAGTGAAAGACAGCATTGTCACGCGTCAGCGAAGTTAATGGCCAGGCAATTCGTGAGAAACCAGCAATAAACCGGCGGTAATAGGCGCAAAGACCCAGGAAACGCCGCAATGTCTTTTTGTCCGTAGGTGTCGGGAACTTGGCGACTGCGGAGAGCTTTTCAGGATCAGGCCGGACACCTTCTTGGCTAACGACGTGACCTAAGAATTGCAGCTCCTCGTACCCGAAGTGGCACTTCTCGGGTTTTAGTGTGAGGCCCGCAGATCGTATGGCCTGAAATACAGCTAGCAGACGGCGTAGATGCTCTTCAAATGTGGCCGAAAACACAATCACGTCGTCAAGATACACCAGGCATGTTTGCCACTTAAGTCCCGAGAGCACAGTATCCATCAACCTCTGAAATGTTGCTGGTGCTGAGCATAAACCGAACGGAAGGACCTTAAACTCGTACAATCCATCGGGAGTGACGAATGCTGTCTTCTCCCGATCTCTCTCGTCTACTTCTATCTGCCAATATCCACTTTTCAAGTCCATTGATGAGAAGTAACGTGCATTTCGTAGGCGATCAAGGGAATCGTCGATGCGAGGAAGAGGGTACACGTCTTTTTTAGTTACTTGGTTGAGCTTGCGGTAATCTATGCAAAATCGTAAGCTGCCGTCCTTCTTGTTAACAAGTACTACGGGGGAAGCCCAGGGGCTCTGTGACGGCTGGATAACGTCGTCTCTAAGCATTTCGGCCACCTGGCGCTGAATGGCTGCACGTTCTTTCGGAGCTACACGGTAAGGATTTTGTCGAATCGGGCGAATCGAGTCATCCGTGATGATTCGATGTTTTGTCAAAGGCGTTTGGCCGATCCGCGATTCGGAAGCAAAGCAGTCTCGAAATTGATCTATGAGATCCAAAAGACGGTCCCGTTCTGAAGAAGACAAATTTTTACTCACATCGACGATGGTTACGGGCGTCTTGCACATTGATCCTTCCTGTTGCAGTGAGAAGCAGTGCTGCGCCTTTGGGATGCTGTCGAAAAAGGCCACAGTTGTGCCTTTCGGAATTTGCTGACGCTCGTCGCTGAAGTTTTTCAGCAGCACTTCGGTCTGTCCATTGGTCAAGTTGACTAGCCCTCGAGCTATAGAAACACCTCGGCTTAGTACCAGGGCGACTGCCCTTTCGGCGATACCATCGCCGGTATGCGCCATGTCGCACTTCACTTCAACAAGAGAGCATGATCGCGGAGGTAATGTCACTGTCTCATTGGCGACGCGTAAGGGCATCAGTGGTACTTCCGCACAACCAAGGTCTTCATGATTGTTGGTGAAGGCAACGACGCTGTCACGAATGCTGATTACAGCCCCATGAAGACGCAGAAAGTCCGTGCCCAAGATGAGATCTTTGCAACAGTCAGGGAGAATAACGAAGCTGCCAACAAACACCGCGTTTCCTATTCCTATCCGGGCAGTGCACTTCCCTGTCGGTGCCAGTAGCTGGCTCCCAGCACTTCTTATTACTGGCCCAGTCCATTCGGTTTTTACTTTGCGCAGCGTGTCAGCCAGTTTCTGGCTAATAATTGAAAAATCCGCCCCGGTATCCACCAGAGCATGTACCTCCAGCCCATCAATGGAAACGGCGAGGTCAGCGCTAACAACGTTATCTGGGTTGCTCGTCTCTTTCGGCATTTTCGGCGGAAGTGCGGCAAGGTCAGCGGTATCAGCTTCGTCGTCGGGGCTGCTCATCTGATGCGGCATTTTCGGTGATAATGTAGGCGGCATTTTCGGCGGTAGTGCGGCAATGTCAATACTAACGGCAGCGTCAGAAGCACGGGCTGTCGGCTGTTGCGGCGGTGGTGAGGGTTTTCACACTTTTAGACTGTGTGCAACCTCCCCTCGTGAGGTTGCGGCTGTTAGTTTCCCCGGTGAGGGCTAGGGGACCGCCGTCCGCCAACGTCAGCATTGCCACGACGCATCGGCGGAGAATAACGCTGTGGCGATGGGGAGGAGCGGCGGCGGAAGCCCGGGGATTCGGTTTCCCTGCTGACCGGAAGGCCGTCGTCGGTTTGGGCAGTGTCAGCGTCGAAGCGGCGGCGAGCAGAAGCAGACGGAAAGGCCTGCCCCTCTTCGCGGTAACGGCAGTACCGATATACGTGGCCAGGTTGTCCGCAGTAGAAACAGAGTGGCCGGCTGTCATAACTGCGCCACCTGTCCGTTCGGCGTAGTTGAGAGCACCTGGAAGGCGCCCACTGAGGCCCCTGGAAGAATCGCGTCTCCTGACGGCTTGGTGCGCTCGGTGAGGCGTGGTCTGGAGGCGGGCGACGTAGGACCGCGGCGTAGCTCTCAGATTGCGGCTCGTGATAAGGTGCAGGAATGTTGGCCGGGTAGTTGACCGGTTGTGGAACGCGGTATGGTGGTTCGGAAATGACTGCCGCGTTGTCGACTGGATGAAACTCGTTGCACTGGCACCACGACTGAGAGCACCACGATCGCTGCTCTCAAATGCGCTAGTCACGTGGTATTATTTGTATTTCGCGGGCTTTCTTTTGAGCCCGGAAAAAAAGATACACGTGAGATTTTCTTTATCGCAATTAATGGAATGGGGGTTTCTGAAGGTGCTCTACAACTTTCCAATTCACATTTTTGGTCTAAGGTGAATATTTATAAAATTAGAAAAATTAACATAATTAGCCAATTAACTAATTGCGAAACAAAAAATTGCCTGTAGTGCGCAAGTAGGCTGGTAGTTGTATGCAACTGGTTTCACTGACCTACCTCAAATATATTATTTTGTAACCCTTGGTTCAAGTTAGCTGGGACACCCGGTATATATATATATTGTGAGGCAGAAGAACGCACCAGCAAATTCACCTTTTTACTTCAGGTAGACCGAAGCAGCAGCTACCGACTAGCCACAGCTTAGCAACACTTCGTCTTCTTCGCACGACCCGAAGACCGATGATGATTACGCTGAGATGAAGATGAAGGTCACTCACAGTGCTTACAACATTCCCCCTCCCGAACGAAAGCGACCATCCTGGTCGCAAATTAAATCTTAAGGTCGGCGGTTAAAGGGTTTCAAGCGCGACACGTGCACAATCTCGGTGCCGCGACACCGACGATCGCGAACAGGCGATGCAGGTGTGATGAGATAGTTTACAGGGGAAGTTTGTTCCAGAACCGTGTACGGGCCAATAAAACGGCTCAGAAACTTTTCACACAGGCCGGGGATGCGAGTAGGTGTCCAGAGTAGCACTTCGTCTCCAGGGCGGAAAGACACTGAGCGATGAGTCGCATCATACGTGCTTTTCCTGGAAGCTTGAGTGGCTTCAGTTTGAAGGCGGGCACGATCACGGCAGTGGGCGATACGAGACACGAACTGTTCGTGGGAAGGCGCGGCAGAAGGAGTAGAAGCTGTGAAGAAAGATGCTTCGAGGGAGAAGGTAGGATGGCGGGCATAAACAAGAAAAAACGGAGAGTAGGTGGTGGTTCGTTGAACGGCAGTGTTGTAGGCGAAGGTTACAAAGGGGAGTAAAGAGTCCCAGTTGTTGTGCTGAGGGTGAATGTAGGTGGATAGCATATCAGAAAGGGTGCGATGAAAGCGTTCCGTGAGGCCATTGGTCTGAGGGTGGTAAGGAGATGTAGTTTTATGCACCGTGCCTGAAGCATGAAGCACTGCGGCGAGGACGGTGGAGAGGAACGACTTGCCACGATCGCTAAGGAGGAGGCGAGGGGCGCCGTGGCGAAGAAGTATGGTGTGGAGGAAGAAGTTGGCGATTTCGGAAGCGGAGCCGGAAGGAAGTGCTGCGGTTTCAGCGTATCGGGTGAGGTGGTCAACGGCAGTAACGACCCAGCGGTTGCCAGCTGGAGTCAAGGGCAGCGGTCCATACAAGTCGATTCCGACGACTTCGAAAGGTGTGGAAGGACATGGGAGAGGTTGCAAGAGACCGGCAGGAGGCGACGTAGACCGCTTGCGTCGTTGACAAGGGATGCAAGACGCTACGTATTTTAATACTGAGGTTGAAAGGCCAGGCCAGAAGAAACGACGTTTGATGCGGTCGTAGGTTTTGTGGTACCCAAGGTGACCTGCGGTGGGGTCGTCGTGAAAGGCTTGTAGAACTTGAGGACGCAGGGAAGAAGGAATTACGGGAACCCATGTGTGGCCCAGTGGGCTGTAGTTGTGCCAAAATAATGTGCCATCCTGTAACTTGAAATTTTTGAGCCGACGACGGAGACGGGCATTTGGAGGTCTAATAACACCGCTGAGACTATCAATCAGCTTTTGACAGTAAGGGTCAGCACTCTGGTGGTGAGCAAGATTGCAGTGTATATCTGGCATGGGAGCAATAGAGGCGGCGCTCAAAGACTGCATAACTGTAGGGTTTAAATGGCTTGACTCCGTTGGGACAGGAGAGGAATGCGAGGACATGGGTTGCGACGGCAAAGCAATAGGGCAACGAGAGAGAGCGTCGGCGTCCTTGTGCTTCTTGCCCGATTTGTAAGTGACAGTAAAGTCGTACTCTTGAAGGCGGAGGATCCACCGCCCGAGACGACCGGACAGATTTTTCAAAGTGGATAACCAGCATAGGGCGTGGTGGTCAGTGACGACTGTGAAGTGACGGCCGTACAGGTAAGGACGAAACTTCTGAACAGCCCAGACGACGGCGAGACATTCTTGTTCGGTAATAGTGTAGTTTTGTTCCGCAGAAGTCAGAGTTCGGCTCGCATAGGCAACAACATTTTCTGTAGAGGTGTTTTGGCGTTGCAGAAGGACAGCGCCAATGCCATGGCTACTGGCGTCGGTGTGCAAAATTGTCGGTGCTTTATCATCAAAATGGCAGAGGACGGGACCCGAAGTCAGAGCACGCTTCAGAGTTTCAAATGCTTCTTCGCAAGCAGGAGACCAGATGAAAGGCGTGTCGTTGTGAAGAAGCGCATGTAAAGGTGAGGCAATAGAGGCGAAATTGCGGATGAATCTGCGGAAGTATGATGCCAAGCCGAGGAAACTGCGGAGATCTTTGACCCGAGTTGGACGGGGAAAGTGCAGCGCAGCAGCGATTTTTTCAGGGTCAGGCTTAATTCCTTCGCTGCTTACGAGATGGCCAAGAACTTTAATGGATTTTGATGCAAAACGGCATTTCTTCGTGTTTAGCTGTAGGCCAGCGCTGGAAAGTGCTGTCAAAACTTCATCGAGACGAGTAAGGTGATCAGGAAATGACGAAGAAAAAATGACGATGTCATCTAAGTAACAGAGACATGTTTTCCATTTGAGGCCGCGGAGAACTGTGTCAATCATACGCTCGAATGTAGCAGGAGCGTTGCAGAGTCCAAAAGGCATTACATTGAATTCGTATAAACCGTCCGGTGTTGCAAAGGCGGTCTTCTCTTTATCATCTTCATTCATGGGGATCTGCCAGTAGCCTGATCTTAAGTCAAGGCTGGAGAAAAATTGGGCACCTTGCAAACAATCGAGGGCGTCGTCAATTCGAGGGAGGGGATACACATCCTTACGAGTTATTCTGTTTAGAGCACGGTAATCTACACAAAAACGAACCGAACCGTCTTTTTTTGCACTAGCACAACAGGCGATGACCAGGAACTAGACGATGGGCGTATGATGTTGCGTGCAAGCATGTCAGCAACATTTTCCTGAATAACTTTGCGCTCGGTTGGAGAAACACGATAAGGCCGGCGTCTAACTATGCTTGATCCGTCGGTGAGTATGCGATGCGTTGCTGCAGCGGTTTGACCCAGTGTGCCGGAATTGACGTCGAACGAGTCTGCGTGCTTGTTCAATACAGCGAGCAATGCGTCTGTCTGGTCTGTTGTCAGGTCGGTGCTGATCGTGTGGCGAAGTGCTGCACTGAGCGAGGCAGGGGATGAATCAGAGCGATCGGAGGTGGAAATGGGAAGAAGTGTGACAGGCTGGGCGGAAGCAATTGATGCAACAGTAGAGTCGCGTCGCAGAAGAATGGGCTCTGATGTGGTGTTGAATGCGGCGAGAAGAGAAGAACCGCTGGAGAAGCGAAGAAGGGACACGATGATGATAATACCTCTTGACAGGAGACGAGGGCTGGGTGTAATCAGGACGTCGCCATCGGTGACGGCGTCAGAAGTCACAGATAGAATATCTTCGTTGCCCGGATAGAGGACGTGATCGGCAAGCATAACTACACGGGAAGAAAGTGGTTCTCTATCGGCAAGAATGTTGCATTCAGTGACTTCAATAGTGGGAGGGGAACACGTAATGACTGCTGAGGCGTTTTGGAGGAAATCCCAGCCGAAGATGAGTTGATGGACACAGGAGGATAGGACAGCAAACTCAATGAAGTGCAAGATGCCATCAATGGTGACTCGGGCTGTACACGCTCCACAAGGGTTAATATTCTGTCCATTTGCAGCACGTAAAGGAGGACCGGTATAAGGTGTGCGCACTTTTCGCAGTTTTAAACACAAGTCAAGTTTCATAATAGAAATAGCGGCGCCGGTATCAATTAAAGCTTCCAGTTCATGTCCCTCAAGGAATACAGTCAACATGTTTGATGGGAGCAGAGGAGGAATTGGAGCGACGACAGGCGGTGCAGTTTTACCTCCGGAAACTGCACAGGTTAGTTTTCCGTTTGGCGGGCAGAAGCTGAAGATGGAGGGCGAAGGGGCGACGAAGTCCGGCGAAAGGGTGACGGGGAGCGACGACGCGATGGCCGTGCTGTCCTAGACCGGTCAGGAGAAGTCGACGGGGAGGAAGAGGGACGGAGGTCATTATCGGTGTAGTACTGGCGAGGAGGAAGCTGGTAGGCGTCGTCACGTCGAACGTACCCATAGCTCGCACGCTCATCTCGCAGTCGTCGGCGACAAACGCGTGTTACATGGCCGCGGATTCCGCAGTAGAAACATACTGGACGAGGTGGGAGAGGCCGCCAATTACCATACACCGGTGGTCGCGGGGACAGGGCGGCGAGGCTGGGTGGGACAGGCGCGTGATGGACAGGAGGACAAGGAGGAGGAGCCGCAGTGACTTCAGCATACGTCGGAACGTTCGGAGCATACGTCGGAGCTGGTGGTTCTGTAGCCATGGGACGATTGAGTGAAGTAAGCTCCTCCTTGATAATGCCACGCAACCCAGTAGATTGAGCAGGTGGGCGTGAGAAGGCAGGAACCGACGGAATATCATTGTGGAGCTCTTCCCGTATTATAGATCGTATGATGGTGCGCAGATCAGTTTCGGGAATTTGGCTCGGATCCCAGGTGTTGTTGAGGCGGCGCGACTGTAGATAGTCAAGTCGCTGGCAAGTGGCACGAATGTCTGCCACCGTGACGGGATTTTGGGCAGCTAGAGCTGCGTAGGCAAAAGAGCCAATTCCTTTTAAAATATGTCCGACACGTTCAGCCTCGACCATGCCATTGTTAACTCGCCGGCAAAGGGCGAGTACGTCCTCAATGTAGGATGTGTATGTCTCTCCTGGAAGCTGCACACGGGTCTCTAGCTTCTTTTGAAAAGAGGCCGGACCAGCACCAACAGTTCCAAATATCTGGCGGATCTGTGTCGTAAATTGAGGCCAGTCAGGAATGGCGTCCTCATGGTTGAGGAACCACGTCTTAGCCACGTCACTCAGGTAGAATGAGACGTTGAGTAGCTTCATAGAAGCGTCCCAACCGTTAAAAGCGCTCACCCGATCGTACTGCTGTAGCCAGTCTTCGACGTCGTCACCGCGGAGACCGGCGAAAACCGGAGGGTCGCGCTGACGTGAGGTAACTGACCAAGTTGGGTGGGTCAAATGGTGCTGAGCAAGTGCACCTTGGGACGTCAGTGGTGCAGAGGTGGCATGGGCAGCCGTGGGATGCCCATCGGTAGCTACAGGCGCCGGAACGGTGAGAGCAGGGGGATGTGACTGCGCCATGGCGGTTGATGTGCCGCCAAGAACACGACCGGAACGGAGCTCCAGGGGGTGCCGCGTTGAGGACGCTGGGATCAGGAGTCACTTCCACCACTTGTGAGGCAGAAGAACGCACCAGCAAATTCACCTTTTTACTTCAGGTAGACCGAAGCAGCAGCTACCGACTAGCCACAGCTTAGCAACACTTCGTCTTCTTCGCACGACCCGAAGACCGATGATGATTACGCTGAGATGAAGATGAAGGTCACTCACAGTGCTTACAATATATATTACGTAGAAATGATTACAGTGAAGATATTTAAATAGTGTTACCGTTGTCACGCTGTTACCTCGTGGCTCTGTTCCCGGCTGGTGTTGTGGCTATTAAGGGTTAAACACATCACATGATGCAAGCTAAAGGCTAAAGGGACACCCTCCAAGGAAAGATATTGGTAGCTTATTTTAATGTTGCAATTTAAAAAATAAAACAAGAAACAGGTTGTACATACAAGATTCAAACATATGCTTTAATCGCTAAGTGCGCAGGTAAGTAGTAATCATCTATTGCGCCACTGAGGCAACAAGAAAGGCAAGCTTTAAATACGCTCTGTATAATTTTTACAATACGTCTTCTATCCATCTCCAGATGACACTGCTCAGAGGACCCTACATTTAAGAGAAGGGAATAACGCTGCACGCAGACTGACCTGGGTTCTGAGCTCCTTGTGACTAGCTCACATTCTAATAGATTTAACCTGCACTCACAAACTTTCATCTAATACATTTGCTGGTAGACGCTGAATAAAAAGGTCGTGGATTCGTTTATACCGCGTTGCAGCCACCGTGTAGCAGGTTTGCCACATTATCGCCTTAATATTTCCTTTCAGTGACTACCTCCCAAGAGACTCAGACGTAGGAGCAGCGAGCTAAAGAAGAGCCGCGTACATTCCGCGATCAGTCCGATATTTACTTTGAAGAATGACTACGCAATTACTAAAGGTGTATCAAGTACAACCATCGGACGTCTACTGCCCACTTCTATAAAAATGGTTTCTTCATTACTTGCATGGCTCTGACTTGGTTTGACAACCATAAGGAAACCTTCACGACCTGAAACTGGTTTGTTGAAGAAATCACTAAGTCCTTTACAGATATTCTTGCGAAGAAGATACCCGCTGAGCATCACTTTACCAGAGAGCCCAGCTGCCCGGTGAGACGTGTGCACAATACATCGAGGATGTATTGCGTCTTTGTCGCACTTTCAAACAGCAGATGTTACGAGGACACAAGGTAGTGCACCTTCGCAAGGAAATTGCTGAGGGCATGTATAATTGCCTTAATTCGCGAGACAATTTTGCTACCCTTGCAGACATCATCAATTAGTGCCGTGCATTTGGCGCTCTCGAAGTACGTCAGTAACGCCTACATTCCCAGTGTGACAACCACTACCAGCATCGACATCCTGGGGGCTGAAGAGATCGCTTTACGGCCCGGAGGATTGGAAGAGAGGAGTTGGATACTCATTGGCAACATACAAATTCTAATTTACCTCACCACCAGATTTCATGTTGCATACCATCATGGGAGTAACGTACGACATGAACTGCAGCAAATAACGAAACGTTTTAAAACTACAGTATTGAACGGACGTAGCAATTGAAGTCGTATCGTTATTTCCAGCACATGAAAGCAGAATACACAGGGGATGGACAATAACACACGAGGCCACACGAATCTGGAATGTCCGATTAAACTCCAACTCTAAGTCCGGACAGGCCACTTGAGGTTCACAGTGTCCACAAGTTATGACAGCGACCGCACATCCCTGTGCGAGATGGCCGCTCGAGAGTGCTGTAATTCCACCTTCATGCAGTGCCCACATCAGCTAGTTGATGAGCAGGTAGCCCATGTTGTTGAACGCCTGGTAGAAGGTGGAGGGGTTGAGCCTGAATACGTTCAGCTGATTGCTGACATCGATGTTCGCAATTTCCACTTCGGTCAGCATGAAAGTCATATTTGTATCACACTATTTGGCTCCTTAGTATTGCCTTTATTCTTCTTGTCGTCTTCCTTGCTTAACAAAGAGTCATCCGCCTTTGTCTCCACCTTCTAGGGCTCATCTCTCTGCTCACCCTCGACGCTGCTGGACTCCGGAGCCTTGGTTTCCCTCTTGGTTGCTCAATCGACATATTCCTATTTCTGGGCTCTTGTAGCTCAGTTGCAAGCGTCAAAATGTGTACGTTCAGAGGTGATTCGGTATGCCAGCAGCTTCATTGAGCGCCAGGTCTATGTCATTACATGAAGCTTTGCCTCCAACCGTAAGGGCGAAAACCAAAGCCGTAACCACATCCTTCAGCTTGAGCACCTGATTGCGTTCGACACAATGCTCAGTAGACGCCTCTAAGTCCAGCCGAGAGCTGGTCTCAGTGCGCAGCTGCTCTTTGAGCAATTCTCGCAGCTCCCGCTCAAAGCACGCCAGCCACTCCGAGCGGGCAGTTCTTCATGAACATTAAGTGCCTGTAACAAACTCTCCAGCTGCTCCAGTTCCTTGCGCTCACAATCGGCCAACAACGTATCTTTGAGGCTCTGAATTTTCTTTGCATACCTAATCTTAGGGGTCTCTGCTCCGTGCTAAACTTCTTGACCTGAGCTTCGCCTTTTCGTTCGTATGGCTGCATGGCCTTTTCCACCCCTCTGTTCTTGGCATGTCGGTCTTTGGTCTTCGCCCGTTAGTCGCCCAGCTCGCTACGCAGCTCATCTACAGCAGCTGCATGTGCCTATTAGCCGCTTCTTGCCCCTCGATATCCACCTTCTTGCGTGATGACTCACTTACCTCCCTGCTGTGGTTCTCGACAGCCTCGGACCAGCAGGCACACAACTCCCCAGCGAGATGGGCCTTCTCACAACGCCGCTCCAGAACATCCAGACTACGCCCCCATGACTTAAGCTCCACTTCATGTGCCTTGCTCAGTTCCTTCACCTTGACGGCGTGCCAGAGGGTGCGATGGCTCTAGGCCTCCAGGTCGCGCAATCGCTCGGCCGGCTGCCTCCATATGTTGGCCTCTTGGTCGCAGCTCCACTTGCGCCAGTTGCCGGTCGAATTTCAAGGGAACGAATCAGGGCGCCAGAGACGTACTTGACGCTGGACTTCGGAATTCCGATGGCATCGAGAAAAGCCTCGATGCTAGTTAGGGCCACGGCATCCTGAGGCACCCCCGACGGCGACTGCGACGCAAACTGCTGGATATCTGCGGCGAGGTCCTAGAGGCTTTCACTGGAACCCTTGCGTCGAGCGCACAGGGGCTGGTATTCGAGCCGGAGTTGCCGAGACCGACATTCAGTCTCGTATGGCGCTCGGCGCAGGGTGCGAGTGAGTGCCATCCCACAGCAGTCACCGAAATGTTCGGTGCAGGATGATACCTAAGGAGAGATAGAGGCACAAGCGCCGACAAGCTGCCAACCAATATTCTCTTCTTTCTCATCTCACGCACTTCCTGTTCTTCCGCACCGTAGCAATATTGTGATCGAGATATCATGCGAAAAATTCAAACTTTATTTGGTTGTGAATCTTTATAGCTCACTGTGGCAAAAACAAGAACGCCGCTTTGATGCTCTCATCTCAAAAGCGCGAGTGGTCGCGAACGTAGGATCCCTTTTAATAGCAGGAGACGTTACCGCGAGTCACGCTTCATGACAGTATTCATACAATGTAGGACGCGAACGATGGAACATCATTCAGCATAATGGCTCTGTACTTCCGACGGAACGCCTGAGAAAGAGCAGCCAGGGCAATAGCGCTTCGTCAGACATTTCCTTGGTGCAGCATATCAACACGTGGCTCAAGACGGGTGAACATTTAGGCAGCTGAAATAAGAGTATAGTAATTGTGGAATGCAACAGCCTACCAGTAGTCCGCACAACGAATGTAGCATGGATGAAATGGAAGGCTTTCCGAATTGGCATCACAGGTCAGAGGCAAGGCATAAGTAACGTTGACAATTAAAGTAAGAGGTCAATCAAAGGTCCGCGAAGCAAAGGAGATGATGCAAGATGATGAAGACGTCGAAGGCGCAGATCAACACATGGTCACTCTCTGGCGTAAGAAGCATTAAGTAACGCGACCCACGCAGAAAGGAGGGAACAGGAAATTGGCCGTGCTCAACAAAGAAATCGATGAGTACGATCTCGTTTCAACGAGGCGAAGCTTCAGTACATTTGAGGGAGACTGGAGGAAACATCGCGAGTGCAACTGACGTCTTCGTCAAAATAACCAAGCAGAACGGCGGCCTGCGGTGCAGGCGCGTTGCTTACCCTTTGTGACCGCTGCTCCCCGACAACAAGTATAAAGTAGGTGGCGCAAAGCTTCTCCCTCGCTATCTCACTTTGAGACCCTGCTATGATAAGCGGGACCGATGAGAATACTGTCCAAGAATAACTCACAAATTTACGAGAGGTGAGCCTCTAAATAAATGAGACGAGAGGCGAACCTGAAAAACGCTGTTTTTTTATCACACCAGCGGGGCTAACTTATGGTACTGCAAACACGATGGTGACATCCGTACTTGGGCTGCCTTTCAAATATTCGCAGAAGTCTGGTCGCCTGGTTGTAAGAAATCGGTTGCCGAATAGCGCTTGCGTAAGCTATCACAGCAGGTCAGCGAAATCTTTGCGATCTATACAGAAGTCGACATGTACCAACTTGTGAACATCAACATACCGAGGCTATGATCAATTGCTTGTTGAAGGGCACTAACGATGCCTTCCTGACGTGAGCGTGCAGCTTGAGTACCATCACTGAAGTCTTCAAGCTCTTCCAGAAGATGAAGGAGCTGCGCAAGCAGAGGATGTTGATGCATCAGCCTCAAGCGCAAGTTGAATCGCTTGCCAGAGTGACTCTTGCCTGCCACCCACAGCCCCTCGTTGCTGCAAAAATTAAAGCCTTCATTCGTGAAGAGGTGGCGTGTAGGCTTTCTCTGCTTCTTAGCCCTCAAAATAACTAATCTTATTTGGCCCCGGCTTTGAGGCAGGCTATTAACAGCAGGCTGCTGAGTCACTTCTATCTGTCCATCCGCCATGAGCTGTCGCTGCTGCTTCTCTGGCTCATGCTGATGTCGTTCCATGTCCTGTTCCCATCGCTATAACCAATGAAGATGACATCTCGATTCCTGTAACTGGTCCCTTGACTTTTTCCGGCATGGTGGCACGACATCGGCCACCTACTTAGGCCCTAGCGTCAGCGCTTGTGCAAGCGCTTCATTTTTGACCGGCTATAATACCCACGAAATTCTTAGTGCACAAGAGCTATCGGCCCATTTGCTACTCTTGTGGGCTGGCTGGATATATTCTGCTATTGCCAAAATAGTCTTCAAGGGTGAGCACCACTTGCCCACGTTTCAGGGTGCTTGTCTTCGAATCGTCACTATTCCGTGCCCACTAATCCTGCAGCATGTCATCCTTTCTCAACAGATCACCAGCCGTCTCAGAGCGCTCTTTCAACGAAGACGCGACGCCGCTCCATGTTTGCGAGGCGACGTCAGTCTAACGCTTCTCGTGATGAAAACTAGATTCCACTTTTCCTGAGAAGGGAAGTGCGCCCCCGTCAAACTTTTCACGTCCTCATCTATCTCCTACCAGTCTTACTGAAGTTTCTGTCAAGTGTGGTTCTGCCATGGCTACATGAACTATGTTATTTCGGTTATGAGCGCTATAATTGGCAGCTGTTTAAAGAATTCCAAGACGCCAATCACAGAGATTTTGTTGCGCACGGAAGGTGCTCAGCAAATGAAGCTTTCATCAGGGTGTCCTGCTCAATCAGTAATCCAAAATTGTTAGTATACAAATTGAGATCATTGTGCTGCGAAGTGGCTCGCTCGCTTTTATCTTTGGCAGGAATTCCCTGTGGTCGCGCAGCTACAATCGATTGTGCCTGCGCTTAATTCGGGATTCGAGCCCTATCGGAGCCATCGCTAGGCAGCGCCCATCTATCCTATGCGCTAAAACCCTCGCCTCCAAAGACATTGACATATATCACTTATGACTCTGTATAAGATTAAAGGGACACTAAAAACAACCAAAGATGGTATGAATATCTAATAAACTACATTTGATGACACTGTCGCCGCATATCCGGCAGCAAAAAATCGAATAATTGCTGAGATATTGCGATAAGAAGTTGAGATTTTTTTCTTGTTCTCGCCGGTCGAATTCAAACTGTGGCCTCCGAATACGTAGTCGGAGTTGAGTGACGCACAGTATGACGTAAGCGGAGACTCCGTGATAGCTAGCGAGCCGGCGCGGCCCGCGGCGTCGCATCCCTGAAGGGCCAAATGGCAACTGCGTACTCGCAATGACGGCCTCAGCTGAAATAAATAAAACGATGAAGAGAGTAATTTACCGAGCGATGGGCCCATTAAGGAAGAAAAAAAAAAAAACATAGAGCGCTTGTAATGCACAATACTTTACATGTTTCTCAAGGTTTTGCGCTCCTTCTTGCACTGCGTATAAACACACCGAGCCATTGGTCATCGCAACGCTTCCTGACATGTTTACATACAAAAAGGTTTAGTTACCAGCTAGTGTCCTCACTGCGGCGCTTGTCAGCTTTGAAGCTTCGTCGCACTTTTTTCCTTCAAGGTTTGTGCTACAGCTCCGTGTTCAGCGAAAATTACGTCCACGGTAGCAGAGCATGAACGAAGTGCCGACGCCACTACATTTTAGAGCGCTGTGAAATTCAACATGTTAAAATAGATCCAGTGCACAATATAGTGCGCATAGGCATCCAGAACATTAGTTGCAAGACGTGAGAGCAGGCAGCATGCACCGATGATCAAGAAGTTGTAATTTTTAAACCGGCAGCAGAAACACTATTGTAAATGGGGCCGTGACATAAAAACTTGAAATATTTCCAAGGTTCCTGTGGCGCGGGTGTATAAACTAAAAGAAATTTTGAAGCAGCAAGACGCTGCGGAGGAGGTCTTGAGTCTGATGGGCGAACTTGTGGTAATGAAAGTCCATTAGATACGGTTGTCAGCCAAGGGGCATGGCAACCACGATCGTTTACTGATGTATTTGTACCAATTCATGCAATAAAGAAAAAAAACTCGCGGCTTAGCCGAGCGGTTAGCGCTGAACGTTACGGAGCAAGCAGTAGCGAGTTCAAGTCTTACCGCTACTGGCGTTTTTTTTTTTCTTTTTACAAATCGATTTTTTTTAACATTTTGTAATGTATTTTGGTGCTTAGTTATTTTTAGTTTTTACTTTTTACCCGAGGCCTTTTTTTTCCCCGGGCGACGAGCGCAATATATCGACGCTCTCCTTGGTATGAGCGGCAAGTATGCCCCTTTTGTTTACGACGCCTGCAAATAGCACATTGAAGGTCTTGTTGACGCAGTATATGTTGGTCAGATGTGCCATGATTTAGTGAACAATTGAGTGATAATGCGTTTTTCCTTCGGTACTTAGCATATGTATGCTTTTCGTGCCGTACGTAGCTGCAGTCAAGCGGTCAAGTCGCAGTCGAAGCGGCAACGGCGGCGATATGTTGACGTAGAAGTGTGAACGAAGGAGCGTGTCGGCGG
Source organism: Amblyomma maculatum (assembly GCF_055883805.1). Classification (NCBI taxonomy): domain Eukaryota; kingdom Metazoa; phylum Arthropoda; class Arachnida; order Ixodida; family Ixodidae; genus Amblyomma; species Amblyomma maculatum. The sequence continues at coordinate 134,488,270 of NC_139354.1, forward strand.
TAGCGGATTTCGCTCGCTCGTGTCTCCGAATGCTCAAATGGGAACCATCAAGGCGCATCTGCTGCTCCAAGCTCATAATTCAGGCGCTGCAGGTTCAAACAAACTATCCGAGTGCGCACGAAATGCCTGAGCCCAAACATAACCAAAACTGAAGTGGGCGCCTGTGGCGCCTCCAACTATATTTTTCTATTTTCCTTGCAACGTTTACGTTGTCTTTTAGCCGTCGTTTACGTATGATAAAAGCGTGTTATCATGTTTGAGAAAATACGTACTACCGCATTCGAACATGCAACGTAATTCGAATTTGTCAGCCTCCGGGTTCCCTAGCGCGTCACGTGATTTGTAGTTGCGAGCCTCGGCCGTATGGCTGTGGTGGCGATACCTGTATTTCTGTAATTCTTCTTTACTACGTTATAACAGCCCTGTTTTCAGTAAGAGTGGTCTTTTTGTAATCAGGAACTGGCATTCAATCGATAGAAACCCCCTTCCTTTCTCTCTGTACTGTCCCTTTAAACTATCCGCTTCACGCTAGCGCATTCATTTCTGCGACGGCAATACCTTCCGTCGCGTTACGTTGTATTTACTATCTCTGCTGGCTTCTGTGTGCTGTTTTCTCAAAACCGTTTCTTTTCCCCGCTGCTTTGCTCCATAATGAGTGTCTCGTGAGCCTTCAGACAATCGTATCTCTTCTCCTTGAAGTGACTGACAAAAAAAAGCACCTAGCCATTGCTGTGCTAAACGAGCCGTCCACGTTCTACATCCGCTTTCCCTTACAGAGACCTGTCCCACCACTACATCGATGTCGATCTTCCTACGCCCCAGTCAACACAACTTCTTCCCCTACATCAACAGTTCAGCCCCTCCTCTGACTCCCATAAATATTCCCCTGGCCTAAGTTCAACTGTCATCCATCGCATCGACACCAGAACCCATGCACCACGACAACAGCACCAAAATTGTGTGTGCGCAACTGAGCACTAGATTATCGAAGAGCTTGTAGACCAGATGCTCCAGAACGCTGTCATTCAGCCCTCAGGCAGCCCTTGGGCATCCCTTGTTGGGCCTGTTAAAAAAAAGGACGGCTCCATCCGCTTCTGTGTAGATTAACGCTTCCTTAAAAGGCTTACGCGTAAAGACGTGTACTCTCTTTGGCGCATCGACAACGCTCTTGACGGTTATAAACTGTCCGAGCTTTTTTCTTCTGCAGATTTACGTTCTGTGTATAGACAGATCTCCTGGAAAGCATTTGATCGCCCCGAACCCGCCTTGGTAACTCCAAATGCCTTGTAAGAATTTAAAGTTATGCCATCTGGCCTATGTAATGCTCGCGACATTTGTGAGAATGACGCGCACCATTTTGTATCACTGAAATAGAAGATGTATACCTGATATGTTGATGAAACCATCGTTGTTTTTTCCCTAACTTTGACATTGACCTCTACCGCCTGAAGCACGACTTGACCTGCCTTTCGGAAGCCGACTTGCAGCGCACTTTAAAAAAGTTGGCTGTGGTTTAGCTCTGCTCAACCCAAGTTGAATCGCGCAAGCAACGGAGGAAGCTTCTTTTGCCTGCTACAATATTACCCTGTCAGGCCCGACCAGTGTCACTTGCCACATATTGTTAACATTTAAGCCCAGAATTTAAGCGTATGACGCGAGATCGTAAGCTACTAGCCCACATATAGTCACTCTTCTACCAATCGTATGGATGTGCCTGCGTGTCGTGGGGGTACCGAGAATGCAAAGGGTTCTGGCAGGCTGATTCTAATATCACCCTCCCATATGAAAGAAGCAACCCAGTTGACAACTGCTGCCCGTGATACAGGGGTAACGGAAATCTAATCCCATCTAATCCAGTTTAATTCAATCTAGTCCAGTCTTACATAATCCAATCCAGACCAATCCAGTGTAATCCTATCCAGTCCCAGCACCTACAGTTCACTCCAGTCAAATTCAATCCAATCGAATTTTTTACAACCTCTTAGCATGCGAAAATAAATACAGCTGCTCTTCTTCTCCCTTGAAAGGTTAAGTACAACAATAATGGGACCTTAAAGATTGCTAGCAGCAGAGTTAACGTTCCAAATCCATCCCCTAAGCTTTAGTTTCATTGAGTGCCTGTTGGCTCTCTTCTTGCTGCGTCCTAATAAAGCCATTCGCTTTTCTTGCATTTATTTGCTGATCAGCTAACGAGGACTTTGAATCTGGTGGCCATTAACTCGGAGGTAGCGTGAAGCAGTTATCAGACAGCTTCCACCTTCTCCGCTAAATTCCGTTCTATGTTAACGTTGTGGTAAAATCGGAAGTTCCACTTCTACAACTCTGAATGATAATGGCGATGACAAAAACTGTGAAGGATGGGTTATCTACAACTTAAGTAATCAGGAAAGCGGAAGATTAAACAGCCGCCGACATAACTGAGTCGCAGAGCAATGTACGCCAAGCTCGGAGACTGTGGGCTCTGATCCCACCGAAGTCCAGTGGTTGTGTTTTTGTTTTAGTCTATTACGTTACGTTTATTCAATACTTCACTGTAATGAAACACATCCCCTCTGCTTTCATTTGTGTCAGTACCTGTTGGTTCACTTTTTATGGATGTCACCGCAACGCACCTCAATTTTCCTTGATTTGTTCACAATGAACGGCACGCACGAATGCTATTCTCAACGTGATTGTTGGTTTCACACGGCAAACAAAGATACTGACATGGTCAAGAACTTTGATGATAAGGTTTGCTCCTGCGCCTTGTTTCTGTTGATTCAGCAGAAGTGAGAAGTTTGATAAACGAGAAGAAATAAAGCGACTTTCTGGGAAGGCTCAAGGCGCACATGCTTTATAATATGGACTATCACAGGCACCATTCGGATGCAGGCACAAAAATTCATGCTTTGTGATCCTTGGCCCAGCGCTGATTTTATTTGCTTTGTTAATCGGACCAGCTACTCAAGTGCGTACTGGTTTCACCTTTACTTTAAGTTTAGTTTAAGAAAGTTCCTAGTCTAAGGCGTTCTGACAATCTCGCTCGAGCAGGTAAAAGGAGGTTCCCCGTTAGCTTCAGTGCAGGATTAAAAACAGAAAGCTCATATGGTATAATTTTGCGTTTATGACTAGTTTTATTACTGTAGCACAACTCAAACCATTGAAAAAATAAATGCGTAAATATCCAAATATGCACGCAAGAATTATGCTATAGCACATTGTGGCCAGCAGATCGGACAAACACGCTGTGTTAGTAAAAGTAACAGCGCATTCATTTTGACATGAATAAAGGATACATTTAATTTCAAATTCAATTCAAGCTGTTGAAAAGAAAGCAGCTAAAAATTATTTTACATGGTTTGCACTTGATTATTTTATATGCATACACAAAAAGAAACAGCACCTAATGGGGCCCTGAAGGCGTCTCTGAGAAGCCCGTTCTTAGCTCTGTGACACGGCGACAACTGAATTGGGGCTGAACTCCTTTCGTGGTACTTTATCGAAACGAAGTTGGAGGGAGTTGGCACTTGCCCGTGTGACAAAATTATTAGAGCTGGGCACTATTGCTTTTCAACATTGCCGCCTCTCTTCTATTCCTTCGTAGATTTTCTTGTGTACCCTAGAATTTTGGAAAGCAGAAATGAAGACGGCAGTTTGGTGTTGCACATTCACCAAGGCCTAACACTTAACCTTGAAAAAACGTCTATACTGGCTGAAGACTTTGTCATTTCGTCACCTACAGAGGGAACTTCCCAGCTAGTTGTAAGTTCTTTTAACTCATTTTTTTAGAAATACTGAAGGCTATAATTTGTAAATGTTGGAGATGATTGGAATCTTTCAGAGGAAGTTTTACAAATTTATAATAAAGCGTATGTTTGCCCAATATTCATATTACGACGAGTGAATGTGGTTACCTGATGGCAGTGTCCTAGCTTGTGTATTTCGTATTTCTTTACAAAAAAAAAAGAGACAAAATGCTGTGGCCTTCATTCCAACACAAGTAATTCAGTGACCATAAACCTAAAGGGATGTCTGGGAACATCGTGCATTGTTCGCAAATTTCAAGTCTAGAAATTAGGCGTGAATTTCAGTAGAAATAAACAACATAATTAAATGAATAATATTGTGTTGCGGGACTGTCCAGTACTGAAGCCGACACGAATCCGGCACCTGACGATAACTGGCTTTTCAGCAGCCAATCCTGCCTCATATATCGCTTGGACGCGAGGACCTCATCATCGCTAACTCCTGGACTTCGTAAAATCAGCCAACCTTTCCCCATTCATTTATTCATCCTTCTTCTCATACCCTACTGACGCCCTGAAGGAATAAATATTGCTAAAAAATGTATTTTGCACTTTAAAAAAATCACAGAGGTCATTTTGTATACCTTTCGTAGAGGGAAACATATATCAATGTTATTGTTTTGTGGGAAAAAATTTCAAAGCTAAGGGGAACTATTTTTGTTTTCTTTGCGACCTCTCGGGCCCACTATGTGAGCAGGAATTTTTTTTTTTGCTTCTTTGAAAAAATAGCATAGAAATTTGGCACAACGGTGATTGATGATTGATAAAATAACGCATAAAATATTTTTTCTTTCTGAATGGCTAGTTCGATGGGCGGAAACTGCAAGAGAGTTTGTATTACGACACTCAACGTCTGTGTGCGGTCGCCATCAAGAGATTGAAGAATGGCGTTGAGGTGGTACGTATTTTGTCTGCCATTTATTCTCACAAAATTAAAGGGCGCCCATTTTTAATGATTAGACCTTTCTGAAATATTCACATCAGCCAACAGTCGATACTGGCTCAAGCACATAAGCTTTACAAAGGTGAAGAGGTCGCACTGGCGACATCAAAGACGAAGGGAAAGGAAGATTTCACCTTCCGACAACTGACTGCGCCAGCTGAGTGAGTATCAGGTTAAGCAAGGCTGCCTCGTAGACAAACGCCGCTACTAGAAGGGGTGATTGAAATCAACATGCTGTGGCTTAGTTATCCAGTTTACATCCAGCAGTCAGGCAAAAGCGCAAGAAAATAAATATTAATCTATATTTTATAAAGTGCGTCACAAATTAGCAGTGGTTTTAAATGCGACAAAAAGGCTCTTTATATACAAAGCGAGAAAGAATAAAACGTCTGACATTTAACTACATTTTTATTAACAGTCCTATTTCCCAAGTTTTAACTTTCGAATACTTTCGTGTTATAATCAATTCTCCTTTTAGTTGGACTGACAAGATATATTACATCACACCACCTGAAATACTCTATGTAATCTACTTGAGAGATAAGCTCAAAAAACACCAAGCAACGTTAAAGGGACTATGAAATGACTAAAAATGTCACTCGCTTCCGAGTGTTTCCCCAAAGCACAATTCTTTGGGACAAAGGCAGCGATTGATTATTATTTTTCTTACTTTTTTTTTAAATCTGATCGATTGATTATTATTTTTCTTACTTTTTTTTTAAACCTGTGGGCTGCTCAATTCTCGCATGGCGGTGAGATCTGGAATTATTTTGCCCTACGTCACAACTACTGAGAATGACAGCCCACGACAGGCTGTCATTTGCTGCAGGCGCGATGGCGACTACGTCACGGATGCACTTCCGGTAGCTGGGAAAATCGTCTCTTCGGGTGCTGCATGCAGTGCATGCGTGAACACCTGAGCTTGCCAGTCCGGTTTGCAATATTAACCAATAAGGTTTTGAAGTCTGACTGAAAGTATGCGTCAGCGCCGGAGTGAAAAAAGAGCACGAACTGGTCCGCTTCAACACTATCGACTGTACACATCTGCATGAGATCCTATTACAGGAGCAGCTTATAAAATCGGCAGTGTCAACCTTAGTGTACCGACCGACGGCGCAGCAGCAGGATCTTACTCTAGTCCAGTCTCGTCTTTGCAGCGGAGGCCATTTGTACGGCGTGTTGATAAAATAATGGAATGTATGTCAAAAAAAGATCTGCCTTCAGCTGCATCGCGAAAGTACACAAATTCGCATCGGTTAAGTGCAGCACCGGATGCTGGCAGGTTACCGCAGAGATGCCTTCCGCGAGCACTGCGGCCGACGGCACTCCTGTCATGAGCTGCTCCCGGGTCGTCACTAGGCCTTGGTTGTTAGGCATCGAAGCCACGGCGGACAGCGTTAATGATGAGGATGGTGGCCTCAGCCAAAATGGAACATACCCACGGCGGGGGATACGCCAGGGTGCATTGTAGATTGTAAATATATATGTTCAAGGACTGCTGTATTCAGATAAATATGGATGTTTAACTAGAATTTGGAAAAAATAAAAAGGAAAAGAAAAAGTCAAGAATTCCTACCTAGCATAGGAATCTACCTGTTTAAATCATGTAATCATGAATAGATTTGCACTTTGGTTTTAAGGCATATCCTTTAACGCTTCCCCGAAGGAGAGGAGAACAATGGTTAGTGGAAGGCCTAATCTCAAAAGGGGAGTCGCTAAGTAAATTTTGCGGAGAGATGAGAACCTCCGGCAGAAGAGAAAAATATGACCTATGGATTCAATTTCTTTGCAAGACTCACAAATGTTAGTAGCTGATAGTCCGGAACGACATAAATATAGGTTTAGTTTCGGTAATCTGCAGCGCAATAGAGTCATAGACATTTCACGTAGCCTTGAAACACGCATTTAGAACCGGCCGTTTCGCTGACTCTAGCGTAGCCCCTCGCGTGCGGCTGCTGAAATCAGTGACTACCTGCGCTCCCAAACTTCATTCGCCGAGCTGCTTTGCTGATTTTTTACGCAATTGATTCTGGCTCGGACGATACGCACACAAGATACAAAACAAGCCTGCACGTTACGCATTGCCGCTTACTAAACGATGTGCGGAAGGACTACCCTTTTTGTTAATTTGAATTCTTTAAGCTGTAAATCCGAACTTTGTAGCAATGATCACTCCGTGCTGTCGCTGGTAATACATGTGCATTCTATTCGTTATGCACCAAAAGAGATGCCTCTGGCCGACCATCATGAAAGCGCTCCTAGCTAAAAACGATGACGACATGTTTGCACGCGCGCAAATCGCAAGCTTGGCTGCCAGCATCCATGCAGAGTCGTTGCTATCTCATTAACTCCAGATGTGACCGGCCGCCGTTGGTCAAACACAGAAGACGGTATCAAAGCTACTGATACCGAACGCTTACCGGCAGTGCGACAGAAGAAAGGGGTCTTGTAGAAAGCCGTATTTGGCGGGAGTGCACGTTAATTTGCGCTGAATGGGACAAGAATACTAGGTTTCGGAAGTGCTCCTCCGTGGCGGCCACCAGTTTGTGTGGACAGCAGCCTGCCCACCTGCAGCCATCCGATCGCGAGTTACCTGGTTCGGTCGGGCTGCTGTCGCGCACAATTCCGAAAGTTCAAGAAACTCAAGAAAACGGCGGCCGTAGAATGCGTGAGACGAGGCTGAAAGCAATACAAACGGAGACGGGAAGGAAAGGCAGAGACCAATGAATGCATGGGCAACGCTCAGGAAAACAGGCGCGACAACCGGAAGCCTGCGAACCGAGGGCCACGAAAGCCTCCTGATTCGAGGGTGCTTCGGCGCCACAGAATGACGTTTCATGAGCAGGGCGGAGTTTCCGAGCTCTTTTCTTCGTTTTATTTTTTGGTTTCTCGGAGTGTTGAGCGAGTGAGGAGCAGCGCCATTTTTAATGACCGATCACCCCGGTGTTAAAAAAGCTAGATGAACACTTCTTGCGATGAATTGACTCGTAATAAAGTACCTGTCTCTTGACCGATTTGATTTACCTCATTTTAGGCACTTTATAGTCCCTTTATTAAGTTGTCTTGTACATCAATCATTAGGCTGAAACTCATACACGCCGATATTGTCTTGGATTCACACAGCAGGATAAGATATTCTACAACTCCAAAATGTGAAGAGACAATTTATATACAACAAAAATTAAAAATCTGACTCTCCATCTGCTCTAAGGATATCAAATCAAAAACTGTCCCTCTAATTCAAAATAAATGTTATAGAATTGACCTTTCATCATATATTCTTCTCTCCAGAAAAATTGGGAATCTCCCTAATGAAGTCAAGAAGTCAACAACCAGAAAAACCCTGAATTAGCAAAGTTACTACTTGCGCTGGCTACTCTGCTAGAATAGACGAATACCAATGTTTATATTTCCGCAAACTATCACAATAGAAATTGCGGCCTCAAAGAATGTTTGAAAAGACAATTCTGTAAATGCCGTTTCTAACGCTGTTTAAGTCTTTCTACATATTCTGGCAATCTCTTGTTGGTGACCTTTTATTGTATATATTGAATTGCACTCGAGCTCTACGTGTTTTGAATATAACTTTTTTTGTTCAATTTTTGCATATCCTATTTCGCTAGTACAAGGCCTTGCGTATAGAGTACTTAATTAACTAAATACTCGACACTACTCACACGACGAGGTGCAATTCAGCTCCTAATGGAAGATGCCTAGCGTATGGGATGCAAGAAATTTATTAGTAGCGGGACTGAAGGATGCATAATTACTAACGCTGCTGACGTGATCGGGGAGAGCCGGGTGACTATGCAGTGACGATTACCTGCTTGTACACAACTTTTCAAATGTAACCTGGTGTCAACCTGGGAAGCTTCACTCCCGTTGTCCTGCAGCATGTCGTCCGCGAGGGCATGCGCTGATGCAAGCAGCTCCCTGGAATCTTGTGCTGTGATTTACGAACGATTTTGCTTTATTGAACCTTGCGCACTACGATCAATTTCGTTACAATAAGCGATGATTAAGAGGGCTATACACGAGCTGTGATGCACAACAGGTGGCAAAAGGTTATTGCTGTCAGCACGCAAAGCTTAGGAATACTCTTGACAAAATTACTAATGAAAAAGGATAGGTGTCTAAACGCATTTTGAAATATTTGTTTTTGGGGTGTATATAATGCAGCAATGTGAAATGTGAGCTCAGCGTGATTTTTCTTTCATTCTCTCAATCCGACGTTTTCTTCTTATGACAGTGTATTTTTTTTTCGTATGACTGTAGATTTGTGACGCCCCTTCTTTATTAAGATAATGAGATTTTCCCACAATGCCTCCGCTGCTGTCATCAGTTGGGGCAGTCGCCTCGTTAAGCTTCTGGTAGTAGTAGCTTCTAGCGACTTCTCCATCCTTGTTATTTGTACAAAGGAAAATAAAATTTGATTTAATATGGTTTGAAAAGGAAACATTAAAACTGAGAGCCAAGAACAGCGTTAAAAAACTAAGACTTCTTTTATTTTGCTCTCAGGAAAAGCATTAGTACAGATCATCATCATCATCATCAACATCATCAGCCTGACTATATCCACTGCAGGTCGAAGGCGTCTTCCATATTTCTCCAATTAACCCGGTTCTGTGCTAGCTGCATCCACTTGTCCCCTGCGAACTTCTTAACCTCATCCGCCCACCTAACTTTCTGCCGCCCCCTGCTACGCTTTCCTTCTCTTGGAATCCAGTTTGTTACCTTAAGCGACCATCCGTTATCCTCTCTTCACACTACATGTCCTCCCCATTCCCATTTCTTCTTGATTTCCACAATGTCGGTAAAGAATTATTTCTTTGACCCACTGTGCCCGCTTCCTATCTCTTAATGTTACCCCTACCATTTTTCGTTAAATAGCCTTCTGGTTTGTCCTAAACTTAAGTACAACTGTCTTGGTTAGCCTCCACATTTCAGCGCCTTAGGTGAGTACAGGCAAGATGCAACTGTTATATACTTTCTTCTTTAGCGATACCGGTCAGCTGCTAGTCACAATCTGTGAGTGCTAGCCAAATGCGCTCCATCCCAATCTTATTCTTCTTGTTATTTCCTTTTCATGGTCCGGATTTACGGTTACTACCTGTCCTAAGTAATAGATATATTCGCCTACTACTTCCAGTACGTCACTGCCTAATGTAAGCTGCTGTTCCTTCCCGAGGCTGTTGAACACTACCTTAGTCTTCTGCAAATTGATTTTCAATTCTACTTTTATACTTTATACTTAGTCATCAATCGTTATTTGCAGTTCATCTCCCGAGTTGCTTAGCAAGGCAATGCCATCAGCAAATTGCAGATTACTGAGGTATTCTCCATCTACCTTTATCCCTAAATGCTCCCGTTCCATGTGTCTGAATACTTCCTCTAAGCAAACAAGGAGATCGTGTCGCCTTGCCTAACGCCTTTCTTTATGGGCACTTCGTTACTTTCTTTATGCAGAACTATGGTTGCTGTGCAGCCACTGTATATATCTTCCAGCATTTTCACGTACGGCTTGTCTGCCCCCTCATTTCGCAATGCCTCGCAGATTTCGCAGATGGTCGAATCATTTTTCAGTCTCAAAAATATTTAGGTATAAATGAAGAGTTAATGGACGCATCCCACTTGCAACGGAGAGTGAGCAGTTGCATTAACCGAACGACTTCATTGAATAATAGGATTCATCTTCCTGAACCGATTTAAGCAACGCGCGACTCGGTAGTTACGATCTCTAGATAATTTTTGTTTCATTTTGTTTATTATACGTTTATATTAGTACCACCTATCGTTCTTGACTTAAATGGTATATAGGTTGTTGTGCGCCGTATGACTGAAGGTGAAATATCAATCCAGCATGGTATTCTTTACAGCGAGGACTGCTCAATGACCATTTGAGGATTGCTCCAGTTAAGGATGTCCAGCAGTTAGCTGGCGGTGTTAAATTGCACGAGGTTGTTGAGCTGACGGAAAGAAGCAACCCTTCTTCAGAAGAACGTAAGTTAGATCGCCATCTAGGGAGTATATTTCTTCTTCCTTCCCAGCAAGATTTGTACAAAAGCCACAAAAATCACTTTTTCTGAAAGCCACCTCTTTTCCAGACCATAGTTTAAAAAAAAAAACATATACTCAAACATTCTATTGAGTGCTTATTTCAATATTCAACATCTTCAAATATCATCTTCGAAAGCCCAGGGAGAACTTATGTTCTGTAATACACCGACTCCAAGGGACGAAGTGAAGCTAAAATCAATTGGCTTCAAAGTGTAATTTGTCACCAAAAAGAAAAGTGTTAAGTTTTACCTTGAACAGTGCAACTAAACAACAGGTGCAATAGTTATTTCCTCTTGAAAATGTTCCGTTCTTTCATTTAGGTCGTAAATTATTGCGAGTTAGTACAGACGGGATACAAATCGGCCCGTCACAAGTGATAATGTGAAATCCACCATTAAACTCACGGCTAGTGTAGGGATGTGGTAATGAATAATCCAGCATGGTCATCGAGTGCGACGGCGTTGAGGCAAAACACGTGCGATGAGGCCACGACTAATTGCAATGTATGTACCTATAGACACGTGTTGCAGGTCATTATATGGGGAAATTTGTCCATGCACTCAGAGGAATACACTACATCTCGGTCTAATTTTCTTATGAGCAGTCGCGCCGATTACCATGTTACGCATGCAAATGGCTGAAAACATGACTGCATTTCTCCATCGGCATCCATAGATATGCCAATCAGGCTTGAACGCCTAAGGGGTGGCCGCGCAAGCATATTTTTACCTCAGGGCTTGGCACGCCGCTGCGAGTTGCCTTCGACCGAAAAATAAATAAATAAAATGCGCTGATATTAGCTGATCTCCAACGTGGTTGTTCCTGCCTCGTGGCGTGGATACGATAACCGAAAATCAGGAGATGTCTGTGTCAGCGTTGTTCACGTCATGTTAATCCCAACGTGTCGAGGAAAACGGCATGCGGATGCTCAATAGCATAGCACGTATGGATATCAGCACTTTCATCATGTGCGTATATATATATATATATATACCATCGGTGCGTTGTTTTTCCTTCCGCTTTACATCTAAAATTTTCTTTATCCCGATAATCACCTTAAGACTAATTCTTGTCAATGCCAACAGTGTAAACATAAAAAAAGCAAGCAACGCAACGTTTGTCTCACACTCATAGACTGTTCGCTCGTTTAAATTATATATATATATATATATATATATAGAGAGAGAGAGAGAGTTACAGGAGCTCATAGACTACTAGTCTGAGCCAAACGGTGGGATTTTTTTAATGTTTCGTAGTTGGTATCTGACAAGAAATAATCTTATAGTGACTATCAGCATAAATATTAATTAATGGAAAGCGGTAGGAAAAATTTTTAATTATCTATATATACATCACCCTTAGCGTTATTCTTGTTTGATATTAATATTTAAGTTTGTTTTTGTAACAATCGCCGTATGTCCAGAAGGTTTAGACTCGCGTCTGCTAGCAGACGATCGAAAACGCGCAGAAGTTTTCCTGCTAGCGACTTCTTCGCAGTCGCGAGGAACATCTGCTAGAGAATACTTCGCGCCGTGGCCGCGCCATGCTTACGCCCTATTTCCGTGTGGTGCGGACGCGTGTTCCATCGCTCCTCCGATTGCACGGCTACCGGAAACGGACGGACTGGCGACAGCGGGAGCTTCCGAAAGTGTCAAATAGATGAGTTTTTTCTTTTATTAACTTCATTTCGTTTTCAGCTAGTTAGATTAGGTGCAGGCTAACGAATAGATTTTAGCTCTTTATCCTAGCGGCCTGGTTTTTCTATTGGCATTCGCAGAATTTATTTTAATGCGTGTTTGCTAGTCGTTTTTGTGTCTTCCTTTTGCAGTTTGTATATTCTCAGAATTCGTAGTAGAAATAGTTCAGTTGATACGTGCTTAAGGTTTGCAATAAAAAGAAGGTAAAGTGTATTCATTGTGAGGAGCAGGTTAGGAAACGCATTTAGACTGTAGATGAAGCGGAAGGCCGTCACTTTTTGTGTCGGTGTTGCGTGCTGAGTGCGCGCCTAAATAGATTTTGTAAGGCCGCAATAAACGGCAGTTTTTTTTGTTTGCTTTTAGGAAAACTGACCCTGTCAGAACTCGCGAAGATGTTCACTCCCACGCACCTTCTCTACTAACTCGTCGGATCAGCCGCCTACGGCGCCTGTCTCCTTCGTCACGGTGGGGGATTAGGGCAGGTACCGTCGCTTCGCACCACCTTTCTTCAGACGCGATTCGGAAGGGCGCCCACCTCCCATTCAGGGATTTCAAGGACGATTCACAAAACAATGCCCCTCTGTCTAGAGGATAGGCGCCGTTTACCCCTCGGCAGCTTGTAGGGGCGATGACTCCCCGGCGCGTCTTGACGATCGACCCTTTCAGCCCTCCCCCCCCCCCCCCCGGTAGCTAGCAAAATTGCGTCCTCGTCTCAACACCCCCCCCCCCCCAACCCCCGCGGCGCTTCTTCGAAGAAACGCGGCAGTTAGTGAAGCCGTTGGACAGACGCCGTCTCTCCCGTTTCGGGCAGCAGGGACGGCGACGAGCATTTGTTTTTTAATGTAGACCGTGGAATAAAGAAACGAGGACGAGCGCCGATGGGGACAGTTTGTTAACCCTCGACCGGAGAGAGTGTGCAGCATGCAGGCTGAATTTTTATTTTAAAAAATTAAGGACCTCGGTCCGGGATTATGGCCATCCCACCGGAGTTGTGTCTTATTAATCAACGGGTTTGATTGGATGCGTAATTTTGAGGAGGCTCATGTGAAGCGACCGTCCTCATGTCTGTCGTTGCCATAAAAAAGCGGCCATCAGACGCGGTTGAGCAGTTCTGTCCAGTCGAGCACAAGCCGGCGACTCCGTGCTCGGCACTAAGCTTTCCTCTGTGTGAGCTAACCGGTTCTCCGCGTGAGATGTTCTGTGCTTTTGATGTACCCTCTTGCTAGGGCGGTGGCTGCTCTGTATGAGGCCACCAGTGTAAATACAGTTCTCGTTAGTGTATATAATCTGTATATATATATATCTTTCCTCTTCATTCAACCACAAGACTGCCTGACTTGTCATATTCCTTCGTCTGCCGAACAACCCTACTGAACCTTCGGAAGGCGACACCTATTCATCACTGATTTGAACGAGAAAAGAGCAGTTTAGTGTCTCGTGTGGATGATTTAGAAAATGAAGTAGGCTTGTTAAGGGCAAAAAATGAGAAACTGCTAGGACAGCTTCCTCAAATGGAAAAAAAAAAACACCGACTTTGTCCTTGGAACCAACGAGAACGGACATTCCAGTGCGGGCCACGCGGCTGGGACCAGCACTTGTACGGAAGGCATAAGCAAAATAGGTAAGGCGGATCCAAATAGCTAGAGGTATTTAGAAGCAGCTACTAAGAAGTTGGAAAAAAAGGAAGAAGTAAGGAAGAAGGAAAATTCCAGAAAGAAGGACACAGATAACCGAAAGCAGGAGCCAACAGTTGGGAAAGGGAAAGAGAATGCCCAGGTGCTTATCGCCGGAGATTATAACATGAGCAGGTACAAGCGAGATATCTTGGATTGCGTAAAGGGTGATAAGCAAATAAGCAAGTGCTGGAACCTTCCCAGGCATTACTATGAGGGCAGTGCTTGAGAGTAAAAATAGGCTGTTGAAAAATTCCGCAGAGCGCAATATTGCCGCGAAACCTTCAAAACTGTATTTGTTGTTTTTTAACAGCTGCCGGCATACAGGCTTATCTTTCTGATTCGTGAGTGTGTATCAGTTCTGTAATCTTTGTTTGTTAATGCTCGATGTCGCGAGTCACACCTTTATCAGTTTCGTTGTAGCGCAAGATGCACCGAGATCTGTCTCGAAGGTTTCGGCCAATCGGGTGTCTTTCTACAATGTTCCAGCTTGTGCTGGTAGCTGTTTGCGACGTTATCTAGATTGTTCTGTGCAGCCTTTAAATTGAGCGTTGACGAGTGTGATGGGCATTCTTTGTTCGACGACAGACCAGCACGCTTGTTGCTATCGCTGCCGCCGAGTTGATTAGTTTTTTTGCGGGCGTAAGTCAGCCCTAATAAAGAATTATTTCAGTACCATTACGCCTGTCTTCTTTTGGCGTGTACGGCCTTGTCACCACTACGTGACATCTGGTGGAGGTGCTGCCTTGATCCTTAAAGCGAAGACCCAAGCCGTGTTCCTGTCGCCCTGGAAGACCAGCCTACAGGTCACCGAGCCAGCCGCCGACTTCAAGGCCCAAAACCCGAACACGGTCTCCTGCCTGGCCCCATTCGATCTCGGAAGGCATGGACGCTGACAATGGCCCAGCCTACTACAGCAGCGGTTGTTTTCGTCAACCCCGTGAGCCCCCCTGCTTCTACGGACGACCGGATGAAGATGCTGGAGACTGGATGGACCTTTTCGACCGTATGGCAGAATCCAACGGCTGGAACGACGCTGCGAAACTCAGGCAGGTCTACTTTGCTCTTCAAGGACATGCCCGAGTTTGGTTCACAAATCATGAGGCAGCTATGAAGGATTAGGAGATTTTCTAGGAAGCGTTTTTGACTGCCTTTTCAAACGTCGTCCGAAAGGAAAGAGCCGAGGCCCTCCTTCAGTCAAGACTTCAGCTTACTGACGAGCCTGTCCTGGCATACGTTGAGGAGATGAAGCGCCTCTTTCGCCGCGCCGACCCTAACATGACCGGAGGTGAGAGAGTCAGATTTTAATGCGAGGCATCAAAGAATCGCTATTTGCAAGTCTTGTCCGAAATCGGCCAAAAACAGTGGCGGAATTTGAAACGGAGGCGTCTACTATAGAGAAGACGATGGCCACCCGGATGCGCCACCACGAGCGACCACTTCAGCCGGACTGCTCAACCCACTACCCAGCGCATCTGCAAGAGGAGAGAACCTTCGGGACCTCATTCGGGAGATCGTGCGAGAGGAGCTCCGCCGATTGATGCCATCCTACGTCCGCAAACGTCGCCACCCCAATTGGCGATGTTTGCGGACGTAGTCCGTGAAGAAGTCCGCCAGGTGCTGGGCGTTCCTAAAGCGATGGCTGCGAGAGTTCCAGCACAAGAGACAAAAGAGATGAACTATGCTGCTGTATTACGTCGCCCTGCGCCCCAACGTGTTGACTCTCCAAGCCCTCGCCGCTGCCGTCCGGTTCCTGAAACGTGCCCCTTGGCCCCGCCCGCCAAGCCTACACGACTTTGTCTTCTCGTCAAACTTTGAAGACCACCTAAAACGACTTCAGGCAGAGCTGGAAGCCATCAAGTCATCGGGACTAACGCTAAAAGCAGAGAAGTGTCACTTCGCCTACGAAGAACTTCGGTTCCTAGGTCACATCGTTAGCAAGGACGGTATTCGCCCAGACCCGGAGAAAACAGCTGCAATCGCACAATTCCCACCGCCTGCCGTCAAGAAAGCTGTGCGCCGATTCCTTGGGCTGTGCGCTTATTAACGACGATTTGTCAGAAACCTTTCGCGGATCGCCGAACCGTTGACGCAGCTTACAAAGGCTGACGTACCTTTTAAATGGGATGCGCCGCAAGGAGAAGCCTTCGACGAACTTAAGCGCCGCCTGCAATGCCCTCCTGTACTTGGCCACTTTGATGAAAACGCCGAGACCGAAATTCACACCGAAAGCGAGCAGTGTGGGCCTAGGAGCCGTTCTCGTCCAGAAGAGTGCCGGACAGGGAAAAGTAATCGCCTACGCTAGCAGGTCCCTCACAAAAGCCGAAGTCAATTACTCGACGACCGAGAAGGAGTGCTTCGCGATCATCTGGGCCACTTCTAAGTTTCGTCCATACCTATACGGCCGACCATTTAAGGTTGTTAGCGACCTTCATGCGCTCTGCTGGCTGGCTAATTTGTAAGATCCCTCCGGCCGCCTTGCCAGATGGAACCTACGACTACAAGAATTTGAATTGACTGTAGTCTATAGTCGGACCAGAAGCATTTCGACGCAGAATGCTTATCACCCGATCCCGTTGACGCTCCCCCGAAGGACGATGACGACGACGCCTTTTTAGGACCGGTAAGCGCCAGCAGTTTCGCAGAACAACTGCGATCAGACACAGAGCTGAAAGCGCTAGCTGATTACTTAGAAGGAAAGACCGCTTCCCCTCCTGGTGTGTTCAGGCGACATTTATTATCGTTCGCGTTGAGCAATGGCCTCCTCGTGAAGAAGAACTTTGCAACCAATGAGACCTCGCAGCTTCTTGTAGTGCCTAAAAACCTCCGGCAGGAAATTGGGCAGGCGTTGCACGATGAGCCCACAGCAGGCCACCTCGGATTTGCGCGCACGCTGCGTCGAATCCAGGAGAATTATTACTGGCCGCGACTGCCTGCCGAAGTTGCCCACTATGTGAAGACGTGTCGTGAGTGCCAACGATGCAAGACGCCGCCGATCAGACCAGCAGGACTACTAAACCTGATTCCGCTCCCAATCCCGCCTTTTCAAGAATGTGGGATGGATCTCTTCGGCCCCTTTCCATCTTCGTCTATGGGTAACAAGTGGATCATCGTGGCCACTAACTACCTTACCCGTTACGCCGAAGCAAGAGCAATACCAAATAGTACCGCGGCAGAAGTCCCAAATTTTTTGTCCAACAAATTCTCTTGCGACATGGCGCCCCAGAAATGCTCATCACGGACAGAGGAACGGCGTTTACGGCACAGTTGGCGCAAGCCATCCTGGAATAGTCATACAAGCCATCGGCGAACAACTGCGTACCATCCCCAGACCAATGCCCTTACGGAGCGACTGAATAAAACTATCGCGGACATGATCGCCATGTACGTCGACGCTGAACACAAGACCTGGGACGCCA
The DNA here is from genome assembly GCF_055883805.1 of Amblyomma maculatum. NCBI lineage: Eukaryota > Metazoa > Arthropoda > Arachnida > Ixodida > Ixodidae > Amblyomma > Amblyomma maculatum. The sequence continues at coordinate 134,505,844 of NC_139354.1, forward strand.
TCTTGCCGTATGTGATCTTCGCGTATAACGCGACAGTCCAGGAGACGACCAGAGCGACCCCTTTCAAGCTTGTGTACGGCAGGGAGCCCACGACGACGCTCAACGCAATGCTGCCGCATGTAACCAATGAGGAGAACGTAGACGTCGCCGCCTACCTGCAGCGTGCAGAGGAAGCCCGACGACTCGCACGGCTGCGTATTAAAGACCAGCAGCGCACCGACAGCCGACGATACAATTTACGACGACGCCACGCAGTGTACAATCCAGGAGACCAAGTGTGGGTTTGGACACCAATTCGCCGCCGTGGACTAAGTGAAATGCTGCTGCGTCAATACTTTGTGCCGCACAAGATCATTCGCCGCGTCGGACCGCTGGACTATGAAGTCATTCCTGACGGAACGTCAGGATCACAACGGCGACGCGTACGCCCAGAAATTGTACATGTTGTACGACTGAAGCCATATTACGCGCGTTAAAGAATCTGTGGTGTTTAAACTTTGCAGTGTTTAAGTTTCTTTGTTTTGGAACCTCGAGGCGATGTTTTTTTAAGGGGGGGAGTAATGCTGCGAAACCTTCAAAACTGTATTTGTTGTTTTTCAAGAGCCGCCGGCATACAGGCTTATCACTCTGACTCTGGACCACATATCAGTTCTGTAATCTTTTGTTTGTTAATGCTCGATGTCGCGAGTCACACCTTTATCAGTTTCGTTGTAGCGCAAGATGCATCGAGATCTGTCTCGAAGGTTCCGGTCACTCGGGTGTCTTTCTACAATGTTCCAGCTTGTGCTAGTAGCTCTTAGCGACGTTATCTAGATTGTTCTGTGCAGCCTTTAAATTGAGCGTTGACGAGTGGGATCGGCATTCTTTGTTCGACGACCGACGTTTGTTGCTATCGCCGCCGCCGAGTTGATTAGTTCTTTTGCGGGCAGAATTCTGCTCACTAGAGCATGCGGCAGCGACGTGGATAGTAAAATTGCAGCGGAAGATTCTCACATAGCCAAAAGCATTTGTTTCCTGTCTGTGCACGTGCGAACCTATAGTGAAGGAACCAATATCACATTTTACTGCTTTGACTGCATTTTGTTTTGTCACTAGCTGCCCGCACCTGCTCGATTTCGGATTCACTAAATATGATTTTCACTACCTGGTACGCACTTTGCGCTCTGCAAGCGGTCGTTTTTCTCTTCACGGCAAGCGAAGCGGCAAATGAAAACGCGTTGAGTCATTGCAGCGTGATGAGGGAACTGAACTTGAAATGGCCGTCTTTTATCAAATTTATGAAAGCACCTGCACGGATGCCTCAGCCTGACAATGTGACGCTTAGTGAGCGATGCTCCCGCTAGTGTGCAACTTCATCTGCATGACGCAGTGAATGCGTAGACAGTCAAACAAGAGGCGCACTGCCTGCAGGGTCTCGATTTGGCCGCGTACACAAACGTTAAAAAACTGGAACTTTAGGCAAATGTATAATACCTGTGCAAGCCCAAACGACCCTTATGGCTGAAGAAACAGCCTAGCTGAAGCCATATTTTTTTACATTTCTTTCATCTTTGCTGAAATAGTCGGTTCATCATTTGCGCAGTGAAGTCGTTTTGCCATGAAATAGAAAAAGAAAAGATTGACGTTTGAAACCTTTCATTTCACGTTACAGCGAATAGAAGGCCATTCGAATGAACGATTATGTACAGTGTGTTGGATTAGCGGTTAATATAATTCTATCTGTCTTCTATTAATATTGTGAAAGAAGGCCAGGTCGAGACGGCAAAGTCGGGACGGCAAGGCAGGGTATGCTGCCTCAGCGTTTAATCCGATCGTGAACACAGGTACGTGCCGGAGCCAGCGCCGCGGAACGATGACGATGGTATGCACAAAAAAAAAGAAGATAATGGTATGTACAAATGAAAGAAGATCCGTGGAGCGCTCACACAATCTGCCCGGGGGATCGTCCTAACCAATCGATGCACCGCGGCGCACAAACGGTTTCAAGCGAGAGACACAAATAATTTCAGGAATCAACAGGTGTGACTTGGTAGTTCACTGTGGTTGCTTGGTTAATGACATTGAAGGGACCGAGAGAGCGGCGCTGAAATTTATCACTAAGGCCAGGGGTGCGCAGTGGTGTATAAAGTAGTACTTCGTCACCAGGATGAAAAGAGACTACACGATTCGTAGAATCATCGTGACTCTTGCGGTCTTCCACGTACGCTTTCGTGTTGAGGCGGGCAAGATGACGGCATCTGGCCACACGGGATAAGAACTGGGTTGGTACTGATGAGGAGTAGTCGGGCGTAGAGAAGAAGGAAGTGTTGAGAATTGTAGTGGGAGAACGGCCAAAAACGAGAAAAAATGGAACATAACCGGAAGCCCGCTGTACTGCTGCATTATAGGCGAATGGGACGAATGGCAGAATAGTGTCGCAATTCCGATGATCCGGTGTGCTTTTCATGAATATCATAACCGATGGGGTGCAGTGGAACCACTGTCAGACCGTTAGTCTGGGGATGGTTGCTTGAGCATGTCTAAGGGAGGGTGGATGACGCATGAAGAGCTTCGGCAACGACTGTCGATAATGAGGCCATCCTGCGGTCTCTTAAGAGCACCCGAGGAGCGCCATGACGCAATATAATTGATCACAAAAATACATTAGCTACCTCTTGAGTGGAACCAATTGGTACATGGGCTGTCTCAGAGTAACGTGTAAGAAGGTCAACAGCTATTAAAATTCAATGGTTACTTCCATCGGAGAGAGGTAGGGAACTATATAAGTCAGTGCAGGCAGATAGGGCTGAGGGCTTGAAGTTCCTCGCAGATTATCGCTCGAATCAGGGCTCGTTGATCGTGGTCGGTAGATGCCGGGCCAGTAGCGAAGCCGGACTGCAATTGGGAGGACTGCAGCTGGCCGATGCGTTGACAGGTCGTAATAATGGCATCAACTGTTGAAGGATTCTGGGCAACTAGGGCAATAAGCAACAAAATTGATTCATTTCAAGACGTGGTGTGCACGTTCAGGTTCCGGCATGGTGGGACTGATACACCGGCAGAGTGCAAGTGCGGCCTCTATGTAAGATGCATATGACTCATCGGGATCTTGAAGGCGAGAGGCGAGCTTGTTCTTGGCGATCTCAGTCCGAACATCCAAACAGCCGGGTCGGCAAAGTACTGTTGGAACTGCTGTTTGAAGGTTTTACAGTTCGTTGTTGGGGCTCACGGTTGATACACCAATTCCTGGCGACCTCAATAACGTAAAAGAAACGTTTTTGAATTTTAAAATATCACCCACCGGTTGTAGGCACTGCAGCGTTCAAAAGTGTCGAGCCAGTCATCCACGACTTCTTTGTGACGACTAGCGAACAGTGACGGGACGCGTTGTTATGTGGGCACAGTCGGAGCGGCGGTGTAGCCGAGGTAGAGCGCCCGGCCGGGTCGGGACAGCTCTCGGTTGACATAACGATGGTGGCGGTTGCTAAACGGCGACCGCAACGTAGCTCCAGAGAGAAGCAGGGCAGAAGGCAGTAGGGTGATCGAATTTCACTTCCGTCACTTGTAAAAGAGGGGCATGTTGAGACGGTGAAGTCGTGGCGGCAAGGCAAGGTATGCTGTGTCAGCGTTTAATCCGATTGTGAACCCAGGCACGTGCCGGAGCCAGCGCCGCAGGACGATGTCGATGGTATGTAAAAAAGAAAGAAGATGATGGTATGTACAAATGAATGAAGATCCGTGGAGGGTGCACTATATATAATTTTAAATATATATTGACAGCACCAATGTTCACCGTATACTCAACAACGATAATAATTGGACTTTCTTTAGTCTGCTACGTTTTTGAACGATGATGGCCCACAGATTCTTCTCATGGAATGGGCGTACATTTCTATTGAGTCAGTGGTGCGAGAAAGAAGAGCGCACGTGGCGTAGTGTAGAGTTCGAGAAGCCTGTAGAAACGTCCCATTTTTCGCTAGTGAAAACTTGTAGATTTGCGCACATCGGCGTCACCCCCACCATATCACCCTGCGGCTCAGGTGACTCGCCCGGCCGGAGAATAAACCGCAGCCCTCTAGAAGGTATGGCGGAAGCTAACCAATGACGATGTGCGTCTCCGCGAGAAGAGAGGACGCCTAAAGATTTAAAGTCACCTGAAGGTGCGCGCGGCCTTGCCGAGGTGTTGTAGGCAGACGAGGATTGCCCTATTTTTAGGTCACGCCGCTTGAGCCAGTTAGCCAATGTTAGAGCGAGTGTTGCAGTGCTCAGCTTCCGGCGTCAGCCCGCTGCTCGGAACGACTGCGAGATCAGCGAAAGAGCGGCGCTCATTTACGGATGGTCACAACGTGATTCTCCAGACGTTGGTTCTGCGACAGTCCCCGGGAAAAACGTATTTATTATTCGACTCTCTCTTGTATTGTTCAGTGTTCAAAACCTCTTTCGTAGCATGTTTTGCATTGTATTTTTGTGAACCTCTCGTCTGTATATTTTAAGTGTAAGTGTGAATTCCTCTGTATCGTCTCTTGCTCCATAAAGTTTGTTAGGCATGTTGATTCTGTCTCCTACGATTACTTTGGCTTGACCTGGAGAAAGCTGGGCACCGTACGCCCGCCCTCTTCTTTCACTACAGGAAGTTGATTTCCGGCTGAGCTCTTGCCACACAAGTCGAAGGCATCTCCTTTGAGACCAGGACAGCTGCCTCAACTAACTGTAAGGGTGTCTGGTAGCGTGCGCACCAATACTGGCGCATCGTTAATAACGTATAGTTATTCACGGGTAACACCCGTGCTACTTGTACTGATTTTGATTTCAGTCTCGGAATCTTAATTCAAGTGCCCTAGAATTATTTGCAGGTTGCTTAAAGAGACCGCAGTACCCTCCTCTGTGTGAACAGTTAATACACTGCGTGCTCTTCGGAATGGAGCTCTGATATAAAGTATTCAATTAAAGCTTCTGAACACACTAAAGTAAAAATTAGGCAAACGTTTATTTCTGCCTAACAGCAAAAGTATACCTGATTGCTGCATCGAAGATGAAGAGACACATGCATTTTCATCGTGCATGAATTCCGAGTGGCAGTGAAGAAAAAACTTCATTGAATGTGGCCACCACTGAATGCGCGCGAAACCCAACGCATATAACAATAATGATCAGTTGGGAACATACGGACAAAAAAATTACAGCATTTACAGGCACCGAGATCTAAATTTTTATATTATATACACAGAGCCACTCTGAGCATCATTTCTGTATTTGAAGAGCAATAAATTAGATCGAATAAGCATCATAGATTGTGATCATGATTTTTCTGCTAGCCTTAAAAATTTCAAATTATGTAAAATTAACCCTGCAAAATTGTAAATTTCAGTACTTGATAACCCGGCCATATCTTAATAATTTTATATTACAGTTCATTCATTCAGGCAGAAGCAATATCAGCCGCATCTTGGATTTCGCTCGCGTTGGCGGGAAGTCTCTTCAACAGCGTTGTGATTGAGTAGTTAAGCATAACGCGTGAAGGCTTGGTATGTATTACTAATCGTTCTAAGCTCCGGCTAGGTACACTACTAAAGATCATACAGATTCAAGAAGGCATTGCCCATTATTCATTATCGCGATTAGCCGTTCATTGCAAATGCTTCGCCTAAAACATTTGCCTTATAATTTTAGCTATGTCAATATTTACCACCTAAAACCCCTTACTGCGGACCCTTGCCGCTTCGCTGTGTCTTGCGCTCCTGTGGAGATGAAGATGGTCCCCAATGTAATCTGTACATCGCTTATGTAAGCATCTCGTTGAATCATGTGCGCTCCCCAAATATGCTTGGTAGTTTGCAAAACAATCTACGGTATGTACACGACTCAGACATGGACGGCAGGACAACGTGCAGGTCGCGCTTACGCTCACATTCATTCCCCAACATTCACGCCTATGCGGGGCTCGGAAACCTCGTGTGTCCTGAATGCAACCGACTAAGAGTTACAATCAATGAATTTTATTAAACACCGCACTGGAGTGAAAACCTGACACCGGTTGTTACTCAAACGGTCGGCTATCCCGTATTTCTTGACTACCTACACTAAATATTCATGATTAGAGGCAGCCCTCAAATCTGCTGACGTCTACATTGGTTTATTTCTTCCTGTTTTTCCTTTTTATTCTAGAAGTCTCCTACAAGGCATAATTTCAGAAAGGGGGATGCAATGCAGGAGATAGAAAGTTGAAAGAAGGAGTAAAGTCCAGTTTCACTGAGGCAGTGGCAGAGGTTGGCGATGTGCTGGTTGCCCATTGTCCACTTTTCATAATCACATTTGCGGTTCCGCCGCAGGTCAGCCTTCATGAGCAGCTGTTTTCTATTGCTGGGCACGTCCACAACAAGTGACGCACATCACAAATCGCAGGTGCAGCGTCACAGTGAGGGCACCTGTCAGTCACTGGCAGATCTTTTTCGCACCACCGATGACGCACAGATGGGGCCAGAACCGTCCTTGTCCAAATCCGATGCACAGATACCTCCTCCTGCCACGTAAGACTACAGGGAGAGTGTGCGAACACGGAGGAATGAGAGGGCTTGTTCGCTGGCGCAGAAGCTATGAATCGGAAACGTGAGACAGGAATGGATCTGGGGGAGCAGGGGAAGGTGGTGGGTCTTCTGATGTATTAATATGTGCCATATCATCGTCATCATCAGCCTAACTATACCCACTGCAGGGCGAAGGCCTCTCTCATATTTCTCCAATTAACCCGGTTCTGTGCTAGCTGCATATACTTGACCCCTGCGAACTTCTTAATCTCATCAGCCCAAAAAACTTTCTGCCACCCCCAGCTACGCTTTCCTTCTCTTGGAATTCAGTTTGTTACCCTAAGCGACTATCGCTTATCCTCTCTTCGCAATACATGTCCTGCCCATGTCCATTTCTTCCCACTGCAGGGCGAAGGCCTCTCTCATATTTCTCCAATTAACCCGGTTCTGTGCTAGCTGCATATACTTGACCCCTGCGAACTTCTTAATCTCATCAGCCCAAAAAACTTTCTGCCGCCCCCTGCTACGCTTTCCTTCTCTTGGAATTCAGTTTGTTACCCTAAGCGACTATCGCTTATCCTCTCTTCGCAATACATGTCCTGCCCATGTCCCTTTCTTCTTGTTAATTTCCACTAGAATGTCGGTACCTTGAGTTATTTCTCTGACCCACTCTGCACGCTTCCTATCTCTTAATGTTACCCTTACCAATTTTCGTTCCATAGTCCTCTGAGTTTTCCTCAACTTAAGTAAAACTCTCTTGGTTATCCTCTACGTATCAGGCCCATAGGTGAGTACAGGTAAGATGCAAGTGTTGTATACTTTCCTTTTGAGCGATACCGGTAAGCTACTTGTCAAAATTTGCGAGTGCTTGCGAAACGCCCTCCATCCCAATTTTATTCTTCTTGTTATTTTCTTTTTATGGTCCGGATCTGCGGTTACTATCTGTCCTAAGTAGACATATTTGCCGACTACTTTTAGTACTTCGGTACCTAATGTAAACTGCTGTTCCTTCCCGAGGCTGTTGAACATTACCTTAGTCTTCTGCATATTGATTTTCAAGCCTACCTTTCTACTTTTTCTGTCTAGGTCATCAATCATTATTTGCAGTTCATCCCCCGAGTTGCTTAGCAAGGCAATGTCATCAGCAAATCGTAGATTACTAAGGTATTCTCCATCTACCCTTATCCCTAACTGCTCCCATTCCAAGTCTCTGAATAGTTCATCTAAGCAAGCTTTGAATAGTACTGGGGATATTGTGTCTCCTTGCCTAACACCTTTCTTTATGAGAATTTTGTTACTTTATGTAGAAGTATGGTTGCTGTGCAGCCACTATATATATCGTCCAGCACTTTCACGTATGGCTCGTCTACCCTCTGATTTCGCAATGCCAGCATCAACGCCGAGGTTTCAACTGAGTCAAACGTTTTTCGCAATTAATGAAAGTTATGTATTAGGGCTGGTTATAGTCCGAGCATTTTTCTATCACATTATTGATGGTATGGATGTGATCGATAGTAGAGTACCGTTTCCGAAAACCTGCTTGATCCTTTTCTTGATTGCAGTCTAAGGTTGTCCTGATTCTATTAGCGATTACCTTAGTAAATACCTTATACGCAGCAGACAGTAAGCTGATTGGTCTGTAATTTTTATGGTCCTTAGAGTCCCCTTTCTTATGAATTAGGATAATGTTTGCATTCTTCTATGGTTCAGGTACCGTCGATGACACCACGCTCTGCGTATACAGAGTGGCCAGTTGTTCTAGCACGATATCCCCCCCCCCCCCCCCGTCGTTCAGCAAATCTGTAGTTATGTGATCCGCTCCAGCTGATTTCCGCCTTTTCATAGTTTCTAGTGCTTTCTTGACCTCGTCCTTCGTCACTGGTGGAACGTCTGACTGTTTTTCCCTACCGCCAATCTCATTACGGCCCTGACTACTTTGGCTACTGTAGATATCTGTATAGAACTCCTCCGCTACTTTGACTATCTTGTCCATATTCGTGATGACGTTGCCCGCCTTGTCCCTTATCGCATACATCTGGTTTTTGTCTATATCCAATTTCTTTACCGCTTTCAGGCTTTCGCCGTTCTTTACAGCGTGCTCAATTTTCTTTATGTTATACTTTCTTATATCGGCCACCTTGCGCTTATTGATTACCTTGGATATCTCGGCCAATTCGATCTGGTCTGTTGGATTGGAAACTGTCATACTCTGACGTTTTTTAATCAAATCTTTCGTCTCCTTCGACAGCTTACCCGTATCCTCTCTAACTATCCTACCGCCTACTTCTACCGCACACTCAGTAATGATATTGTTACGTGGAAGATCTACAGTCCGAAAGCTCTACGCACAGCTAACGTTGATGAGGGCACTGATTTCACAATACTCAGCGTCGTCGTCTTCTTGGAGTCTGTTGCACTTCATCCTGATTACGAACAGCCAATACAGCTAAGTAAAACTACCCCCCCCCCCCGCTGGAAAAGCAGAGTCCCGGTGCGGTATATGTTAGCGAAATAGAATGTTGATAATAGGGCTTTACACAGGACACATGCGCTATTTCGGAGGTTGGAGCTCTGGACGGAGACTTCGGAACCATAGATTCAACTTCGTAGGTGACGTCGGTCACGGGGCACAAAACTCTGTAAGGGCCAGTGTACCGTGGCAAAAGTTTTTCACACAAGCCCACTCGACGGCACGGGAGCCACAGCAAAACGAGAGATCCAGGAGTGTAGTGGACATCACGGTGGCGGCTGTCGTACCGGATCTTTTGGGAGTCTTGGGATGGGGGCAGAGATCCTGGCATGAGCTATCCGGCGGGCATCATGAGCGCGCGTGACGGCGTCACTGGTGTAAGTACTGATGGCGTTTGCTGCGGGTAGGGAGGTGTCGAAGGGTAGTAACGGGTGTCCGCCAAATAATAAATAAAATAGGGAGTATCCAGCGGCAGAATGGACAGATAAATTGTAGGCGAATGTGACAAAGGGGAGATGAACGTCCCAATCTCGATGGTCGTCAGACACATACATGGCCAGCATGTCTGTGGGGGTAAGGTTTAGACATTCCGTGAGGCCGTTGGTCTGGGGGTGATATGCTGTGGTGAATGTGTGGCGGACGGAACACAAACGGAGAATTTCGTCAACCACTCACGACAGGAAACACCGGCCACGGTCAGTTAGTAGTTCACTAGGAGCACCATGAAGAAGAATTACGTTTTCTAGAAGGAAGTCAGCGATATCTGGCGCAGCTGGTCGGGATGGCTCGGGTAATAGCGTACCGAGTAGCGTAATCGGTGGCGATGGCGATCCATTTGTTCCTCGAGGCGGAAACTGGAAAGGGGCCAAGGGGGTCAATGCCTACACGGGAAAACGGGTCAGTTGGTATGGGTATCGGCTGCGTATGACCTGGAGGCAAAATTGTGGGCTTCGTCCGACGCTGACACAGTTCACATGCAGCAATGTACTGCTGGACAAAGCGGTAGAGCCCCGGCCAGTAGAAACGCCGGCGCAGGCTGTCGTATGTGCAAGAGACACCCAAGTGGCCAGCCGTGGGAGCATCATGGAACTGTTCAAGGATGGTGGAACGCAGGTGTTGGGGAACGACGAGCAAAAGGTCTGTGCCATCTGGTCGCATATTACGTCGGTATAGGGTGCTCTCGTGGAGCACAAAAAAGGCGAGAGATGGGTCCGGGTGGTCGGAGGTAGGACGGAGGATAATGGACTGCAGAGAAGGATCTAAGTGTGTGTTCCTTGGCAATTTAGCAAAGGCGGAGACATTCAAGACACATGCATCATCGTCAGACTCTGTAGGACTAGGGGAGTCGACGGGATGACGGGACAAACAGTCTGCATCTTCGTGAAGCCGGCCGGACTTGTAGACTACGGAAAAGGTGTATTCTTGTAATCGTAGCGCCCAGCGCCCCAAACGGCCAGTAGGATCTTTGAGAGAGAAAAGCCAGCACAAGGCATGATGGTCTGTTATCACAGTAAAATGGCACCCAAACAAATAAGGGCGGAATTTCGTAATAGCCCAGACAAACGCCAGGCACTCTCGCTCTGTAATAGAATAATTTTGTTCGGTTGTTGAGAGGAGGCGGCTGGCATACGCAATCCCCCTTGTACGGCCGTGTTGTCGCTGAGCGAGTATAGATCCTATTCCACGGCCACTTGCGTCGGTACGCAGATCAGTATAGACGGAAGGGTTGAAGTGGGTCAAGACTGGTGGAGTAGTTAGAGCAGCGATAAGCTCTGAGAAAGCTGCCACTTGTTCAGGCCCCAATAGAATGTAACGTCTTTCTTGAGGAGTTGGGTGAGCGGACGAGCAAGGACTGCGAAGTTTGGGACGAATCGTCGGAAATAGGAACATAGGCCAATTAAAGCTTCGGACATCGCTGGATGAAAGCGGAGTGGGAAAATCTCTGACGGTACGTATCTTATCAGGGTCGGGCTGAACACCGGAAGCATTAACCAAGCGACCAAGCACTTTGATTTCCCGATGGCCGAAACTATTTCTTTGAGTTGAGTTGAAGGCCGGCGCGGCGGAATAGCTCGATAATGGTAGAAAGGTGAGAGAGGTGGCTGTCATAAGTGGACGAAAAATAACGATGTCGTCTAAGTAACAAAGACAAGTCGTCCACTTGAAGCCGCGCAGCAATGAGTCCATCATCCGTTCGAAAGTTGCAGGGGCGTTACATAGGCCAAAAGGCATGACTTTAAATTGATAGAGGCCGTGAGGGGTGATGAACGCTGTTTTTTCACGGTCTCTCTCGTTGACAGAAATCTGCCAGTTGCCGGAACGAAGGTCGATGGATGAAAAGTAGCTGGCTCCGTGCAAACTATCAAGCGCGTCGTCGATGCGCGGAAGAGGATATACATCTTTTTTGGTTATCTTATTCAAATGACTGTAGACAACGCAGAATCCCCAACTGTTATCCTTCTTCTTGACCAACACGACAGGGGATGCCCAGGGACTACTGGAAGGCTCGATGATGTCGTTCGTTAACATCTTTTCGACGTCCGTTTGAATGACGCGTCGCTCGGCAAGCGAAACACGATAGGGCGGCCTGTAAATAGGACTGGCATCCCCGGTATCAATGCGGTGGGTGACAACTGTCGTTTGACCCAATGAGCGGGTGCCGAAGTCAAAAAGGTCCCTGTAGGTAAACAAAGGCTTGTGTAACTCAGCGGCGTATTCAGGTTGCAGATCAGCTGATATCATGCTGTTAAGCGGATCAGAGCGCGATGTGGACGACGAGGGGGTGTTGGCAGGGACGGCAGTTGTATGATCTGTAGACACAGCTGAAATGGCACAATCGGTCATCGGGGACAGCGCAGCTAATGAAATTCCCTCGGGCAAAACTTGAGTGGAAAAGCTGAAGTTAAGGACAGGGAGAGTGGTGCGGTTCTGGGAGATGTGCACAATTAGATGAGGAAGGGTGACGTGCCGCTGCAGCATGACATCTGTAATGGGACAAGCGAGATAGTCGCCATCTGGAACGGGTGAAAATGGCGACATAGGGATGTAAACGGCAGTTTCAGGAGGAAGGCGCCTAAACTGTGCTGATCGAAGTCGGGGTGAGCAGGAGGGGTCTTCAGAGCAGAGCGGAAGGTCTAAGCGAAGAAGGCCGCTAGAGCAGTCAATAAGGGCAGAGTGGGCTGTTAAGAAGTCTATTCCAAGTATAACGTCGTGGGAGCATTCATGTAGGACGGTGAACAACACTGGGGCATGACGGCCAGCAATTGTAACTCGTGCCGTACGCATGCCAACCACGGCAACAGGGCTGCCATTGGCGACGCGAATTGTGGACGAGACGGCTGGCGTAAGGACTTTCTTGAGGCGACGGAGAAATGAGGAGCTGGGAACGGACAGTTGGGCGCCTGTATCAATTAGAGCAGAAACGGGAACTCCATCCACAAGGACGTCGATATGGTTATTTTGCAGGTCAGGGGTCAACAGAGGTTTTTCGGTCCGGGTCATAAATGCAGCGTCACCACCGAGAGCTGCATTGACTAGTTTTCCGGTAAGTGGCCAGAATAGGACGATGGCGAACTGCGGCGAGGAAGAGGAGAACGCGAACGTCATGCTTGCGGGGATGGTGAACGGTTGGCAGGACGGACAGTGGAACCAGGGTCAGCACGGGTCTGGTCGGGGCGAGGTGAGGAATAGCGAGGGGCATAGTTTCCGCGGCGGTCGACGTAGGTGAACTGACTAGATGGCGTATACCAGCGGCTACGGCAGTGACGGGAAATGTGTCCAACGCGAGAAGAAGTGAGACAGATGGGGCGATTGTCATGGGTACGCCATTCATTTGGGTTGCGGTACCGATATCGGGGCGAGAAACCGGCGCTGGATGAAGCAGCAGCACTTACTGAAGGGGCAGGTCCTGAATCCTCAGTGTCGGTGGCGCTGGCAGAAGGGAGGCCCATATTCGCAACTTCTTGGCGAACAACAGCCTTAATAAGTGATATAGTAGCCAGGGTGTTGTCGGGTGTATGCTACAGAGAGGCCGCAGGAGTCATTGCCTCGAGCTCTTGGCGGACAATGCGTGTCAGTGTTGTCGTTAGCAAGGCGGTCGAGGCGTCGGGAGATCAATACAGGAGGAGCTCGCAACCGTGTTCGGCAGCCGGTCGAAACGGTGAGATATGCACCTCTTTTGCCTTCTCGAAACGTCGGCACACCTGCAGCACAGAGTCCACAGTAGAGCAATCCCTGCACAACAGGAGGTAGAAGGTATCTTCGGCAATGCCTTTTACTATATTGCCGACTTTATCCTCCTCAGGCATGCCTTGGTCGACTTTGCGGCACAGAGATAGGACGTCTTGATTGTGAGGTAAGGCTCCGTAGACGTTTGGGTGCGAGAGGCGAGCGCTTTCTTGGCGGCGATGTGGCGGCCAATAGGCTTTCCGAACAGGTCGTGTAGCTTCTGTCTGCAGATATCTCAAGATGTTAGGTCGTCTTCGTGGGTTTCAAACCACACCCGTGCGGTCCCAGCCAAGTAGAAGATTACATTCGCGAGCATGAGTGTGGAATCCCACTGGTTGTACTTGCTCACGCGCTCGTATAGTTCTGGCCAGCCGTCTACGCCGACGTCGTCGGTCCCGCAGAAGGTTCCGGGGTCACGGGGGTGGGCCATGACAACAGCGGGTGCGGCGGCTGTAGAGGTAGAGGCGTCTGTAGTCATTGTTATGGTTCCGGCGTGGCGGCCGCTGCAGAGATCCAGCTTGTAACAGGGGATCGAATACATTCACCGCCACTAAGAGATGTTACGTGGATGATCTACAGTCCTAAAGCTTACCGCACAGCTAACGTTGATGAGGGCACTGATTTCACAACACTCAGCGTCGTCGTCTTCTCGGAGTCTGTGGCACTTCTTCATCCTCATCACGAACAGCGAATACAGCTGAGTAACAATATCTCTGAAATTATTGTTCATTACTTCTAGAGTAATGTCGCCATCTTTGGTTAGAGCTGAATACCTATTCTGTAACGAGATCCCGAACTCTTCTGCCCTCCCCCTCACCGCTAATTCGTTGATGGGTTTCTTTCTTAATAATATGTTGCGTTTCCTCTTCAGATGTAGGCTAATTCTGGACCTCACCATCTTTTGGTCACTGCATCGCACTTTCGCGACTACCTCTACATCTTGCATAATGGCGGGGGTTGAACACATTATGAAGTAGATCTTATTTTTAGTCTGCCCGTTAGGACTTTCCATGTCCATTTCCAGTTCTTCCGTTTGCTGAAGAAGGTATTCATGATTCGTAAGTTACTGCGCTCTGCAAACTCAACTAATAACTCCCCCCTGCTGTTCCTAGAACCAATGCCATAGTCACTTACTGCCTGGTCTCCTGCCTGCTTTTTCCCTGGCATTGAAGTCGCCCATTAGTACAGGATACTGCGTCTTTACTTTTCGCGTTGCCGATTCTACATCTTCGTTGAAGCTTTCAACTGCCTGGTCATTATAACTACATATAGGTGCATAAGCCTGTACAACCTTATGTTTATACCCTTCATTAAGCCTAATTACGATGCTTGCCACCCTCTCGTTAATACGATAGAAGTCATCTATATTACCCGCTATATTCTCATTGACAAGGAAACCTACTCCGAGTTGTCGCCTCTCTGGTAAACCTCGATAACATAGTACATGCCCATCCTTCAGTGCAGTGTATGCCTCATTCGGCCTCCTAACCTCACTAAGCCCCATGACATCTCAATTTCATACCCTCTAGTTCCTCTAACAGCACTGCTAAACTAGCTTCACTAGCTAGGGTTCTAGCGTTCAACGTTGCCAGGGTCAGTTTCCAATGGCGGCCTGTCCAGTGGAGCTAGGAATTTTTAGCACCCCCTGCTGCGTCACAGGTCTGACCGCCGCCGTGGTCAGTTGTTCCGCAGCCGCTGGTGACTGAGGGCCGGTGTTTTGTGGAGCTTGGCATGACAGGTTGCGGCCAATTACTGCACCAGGGTGGCCAACTCCTGTTCTGGAGAGGGAGTACGTTGCCGAAGGTGTTCATGGGCATCCGGTGGCACCCCAAACCTGTTTATGCAATTCCATCGATACGCGGATTTCTTTTTTTTTAATCCGGTGGAGAATTGCGCGGCACTGGGATTTCAACCTCGGTCCTCTTGCTTGCGAGGCGGATCTCCTACCGCTACGCCACCGCTGCACCTATAGCATCCGCGTAATTCTTATGAATATCGCGAGCATGACCGCTATCCAGTGTATGCGCTGAGGACATAAGTACTCTGCACGGAGCAGATGACTGGACAGAGTTATCTGGAATGTGCCTTGAACGGCCTTAAGCTGTTTAAGGGTAGTGGGATTATGACTGCATTTGGGTGAGTTGGTTAGACATGTCAAACCTGAAAAGCGCATAAAAACACACGGACGACAGGAAAAGACGGACAGACAAGCGCTCGTTTGTCGGTGTAAAGATGAACTGCAATAAATGTAGGAACTGGAGGAAGGGAATAAATTGCATTGGGAATGGCGTGAAGTTCCAGTGCCAGAGGGGAGCATGTGTCCGCGGTATACGTCAAGTGTGAGTTCAGATGCGGATGAGAGGGACTATACACAGAAGTAACTCCTCGCTCTGCAGTATATGATGCATCAGTATACAATACGCACCGTTAGGCGGATTTGCGGATGATACCGACGGGGACGCAGTGGGGTGACTTTCCGTGAGGTGGCAGTACGACTACGGAGGTAGTGGCTTTAAACTACGAAGTTGTAAAGACTGCTTCCGAGCCCTGCCATCCGCTGACCAATGCGTTCACTGAGCGTATATTCAGTTGGGCGTGCTCCTGAAGCCCGGTATGGGTGTTAGACGGAGGAGACATGTTATGGCACGGATAGTCTCACGATTGATAGCCTCGAGCGTGTCCCAATGTCTGCGGGTGAGACGTCGAAATCGTGGCTGGTAGATTATCGGTGGCTGGAGGACACAAAAAACAATCTGGGGGGCCGTGTGAGCACGTGCGCCTCCAGACCTGCGGTAGCTTGAGCGGACTTCCGGGTGGCTATCACCCACGGGGTGCCAGTCGCAGAGAAATGAAGGAGAAGTCCGAGAATGCATACAGTTTGTACATGAAGATTCGGGGAGTAATCCGAATGAACCATGGTTTAGTATGCTAGGAAGTGAGACACAAAGGAGGGAGGCGAGATATCAAAAGATCGAACGCATGCTGGAGGGCCTACTGATGAACAGACGTATCTGGGTGACAGCAAAATAAGGCTATATCATCGGCGTACGCAAGAAAACTGATATAAGAGATAGTGTTTAGGGCTCGAGCAAGTGGAATAAAGGCCACAATAAATAATGTGGGGGCAAGAATGGAGCCCTGAGGCAATCTTCTTTGGGAGTGGAAGTGAACGAAGGGCTTTCCATGGACACAAACATCGAACGTTCGATTTGTTAGAAAGGCCTGGAGAGGAGAAACTTGTGATGGAGACCATGAAGTTGAAGGGAAACAAGAATGGCTAAATTTAGGAAGTTATAATATGCCATTGTTATGTCTGTTGAGAACACGGTTCTAACAAGGTGACTGTGCGGAGAGTGCACGTCAGCAGCCAAAGTAGCAAGGCCGTCCTTCATTCCTATTTGCGGGCGGAAGCCGATTTGGGATTCTGGATAACAATCACGGGATTCCAACCACCACGATAAGCGAGTGGCGAGAATGTTTTCGTAAAAGTCGTAGATTTTAGGTGTGAGAAAAATTGTACGAAGCGTCCAGAGAGATACTGGAGAATGGCCTGTCTTCAGTATTGGAACAACAATGGAAAGCTTCCACTCACCCGGCATGACACCATAATTCCACACGTCGGTGAATGTGTCAAGTAGGGTCCGCAAAGCAGTACCTTCCAATTTTCGGAATAAGGAGTTAGGCATGCCGTCGGCCCCAGGAGGAGAGTTAGATTTGAGGCGTTCAATTGAGATCGGTAGCTATGCCATGGTTAAGTCAGAAGTAATCTTATCGGGGGTTCCGTAACCGGTAAGCAAGAAGGAAGAGTCGAGGTAGAATCAGGAGGTGGAAAAACCTGTCTGACCGCATGTTTTGCTAATGTGTCCTCATCCATATTCATCGTAAGGCGAATGCTCTCTGCGTAATCATAAACTTGATTAGAGCGCTCCATAGCCTGAAACACTCGCCAATTATGTCGATTGCCCTGCTAGAATGATAGGCGGTCACACCATGCAGCCCAACGTTTTCTACCCAGGAGCTTTGCATAGCACCGCGAACGTGCGACAGCCCGGTGAAGAGCGGGGATAGCCGATGGGTCATCTGGCTGTTTCAGTTTAGTCGTTCAGTCGTGTCCGACTCTTCGTGACCCTATGGACCATGTCACGCCACGCTTTCCGGTCTCTCACTATCTTCCTAACATCACATAACTTCATCTGCAGTGCCTCGAGGATGCCATCTAACCAACGCGTTCACTGCCTACCCCTTCTCCGGCGACCCTCAACCTTTCCCAACATCAGATCTTTCTCCAGCGACTCCTCTCTTCTCATCAGATGACCAAAGTAGCTGAGCTTTAACTTTAAAATTTGACCCTCCAATGAGCAGTCAGGGCTTATGGTCGACAATATCGACCGATTTGATCTTCTGGCAGTCCAAGGAACTCTCAAGAGTCTTCGCCAGCACCACAATTCAAACGCGTCAATTCTTCGGCGGTCAGCCTTTTTCGCAGTCCAACTCTCGCATCCATACATCACAACTGGAAAGACCATAGCAAGAGTTATACGGATCTTGGTTGGCAGACTAATGTCTCTGCTCTTTACTAGGCGGTCAAGGCTAACCATTGCTCTCTTTCCCAGAAGCACGCGTCTCCTAATTTCATGGCTGCAGTCTCCTTCTGAGGTAATCTTGGAGCCCAAGAACAGAAAATCTGTCACAGCTTCCACTTCTTGTCCATTGATGCTCCAGGACTTGATAGGGCAAGACGTCATGATCTTTGTCTTTTTAATGTTCAGTTTAAGCCCAAACTTCTCACTCTCTTCTTGTATGCGGATCAAAAGTCTCTTGAGTTCCACTTCACTTTCTGCCATTAAAGTGGTATCATCCGCATATCTAAGGTTGTTGATACGTTTTCCAGCAATCTTCACTCCAGCTGAAGACTCGTCCAGACCGGCCTACCTCATGATGCACTCTGCATATAGGTTAAATAGGCAGGGTGACAGTAT
Source organism: Amblyomma maculatum (assembly GCF_055883805.1). NCBI lineage: Eukaryota > Metazoa > Arthropoda > Arachnida > Ixodida > Ixodidae > Amblyomma > Amblyomma maculatum. The sequence goes on from NC_139354.1 coordinate 134,524,023, forward strand.
GCAGCCTTGCCTCACTCCTTTCTCGATCGGAAACCAATCAGTAAGACCATGCCCAGTTCTGACTGTGGCCTCTTGCCCTTCATACAGGTTCCTGAGGACAAATGAGGTAAATTGGAACTCCCATCTCTTGGAGAGATTGCCACAATCTGCTGTGATCTACGCAGTCAAACGCTTTCGCATAATCAATAAAGCAGAAGTAGATGGTTTTCTGGAACTCTCTTGCTTTTTCCATGATCCAGCGAAGGTTAGCAATTTGGTCTCTAGTTCCTCTGGCATTGCGAAACCCAGCTTGCACGTCCGGAAGCTCCCGATCCACATACTGCTGCAGCCTACCTTGGAGGATTTTCAACATCACCTTGGTAGCATGCGAAATAAGCGCTATCGTGCGATAGTTGGAACAATCTTTGGCACTGCCTTTCTTTGGAATGGGGATATAAACTGACCTCCTCCAATCCTGTGGCCACTGCAGGGTTGTCCAAATCTGACATAATGTATGCAGAATGTTAACAGCGTCATGGTTGAGGTTTTGAAGCAACTCAGCTGGAATACCATCAATTCCGCTAGCTTTTTTCTTAGCAAGGCTGGCTAAGGCCCATTCAACTTCACTCTTCAGGATGCCCGGCTCGAGATCAGCAATCACAACCGCCTTATGTTAGGTATGCACATCCGGGTCCTTCTTCTAGAGTTTTTCTGTGTATTCCTGCCACCTCTTCTTTATCTCTGATACTTCAGTGAGGTCCCTGCCTCGTTCGTCCTTTATCACGCCCAGCTTAGCACGGAAGCTTCCTTTGATATCTTTGTCTTATACAGAGCTCCAGTGTTCCTTAATTTGCTGTTGTCCTCAACTGCTTGGCACTGTATGTTCAGGAAGGCATTCTTCTCTCTCCTTGCTATTTTCTGAAAATCCGCATTGAGAACCTTGTATCTTTTTCTTTCCCCCATAACTTTTGCCATCCTCCTTTCCTCAGCTATTTGCAAATCCTCTTCAGATAAGCAGTTTGCTTTCTTGCATTTCTTTTGCTTTGGAACTACATTAGTAGCAACTTCTTGTATTATATCACGTACATCAGTCCACATCTCTTCACGCTCTCTGTCTTCCAGATCTAATTCTTGAAATCGATTCCTCACTTCCATAGCATATTCTAATGGAATTTGATCCAGATCATACCTGAAAGTCCTTCTAGGTTTCTGCGTTTTCCTCAATCGAAGCATAATTTTGGCAACAAGAAGCTGATGATCGGTGCCACAATCAGCCCCAGGCCTTGTTTTTACTGCTTGTATAGCGCTTCTCCATCTCTGCCGGCAAAGAATATAATCGATCTGATTCCTGTACAGACCGTCCGGTGAAGTCCATGTGTACAGGCGCCTCTTGGGCTGTTGAAAATGAGTATTCGCTATGGTCAGGTTGTTTTCTTGACAAAACTCTACTAGCCTCTGCCCAGCTTCATTTGGCTCGCCAAGACCGAACTTGCCTATAATTCCGGATATTTCTTCCCTCCCGACCTTAGCATTCCAGTCTCCTATGAGAAAAACGACGTCTGATGATGGGGTGCGGTCTAAAAGGCATTCTAGGTCCGCATAAAATCTCTCAACGTCAGATTCTTCAGCAGCAGTGGTCGGTGCATAGACTTGGATAACTGTTATGTTGAAAGGCTGACCTTGGATCCGAAGTGAAATCATTCGGTCATTTTTGGGGTTGTACCCTAGTACTGCTTTGCCCATTCTTCTGTTTACTATGAGAGCGACCCCATTCCTTCTCTTGGATTCGTGCCCACAAAAAAAGACATAATGGTCGCCGGAGTTAAATTCTCCCATTCCGGTCCACTTGAGCTCGCTGATACCCAAGATATCAATGTTCAATCTGTCCATTTCTCGCTTGACGACATCCAGTTTACCTTGCGTCATAGATCTTACATTCCATGTTGCTATGTGATATATCTCCTTGCAACATCGGACTTTCCGGTCGCTTCCCGACACATCCACAACTGAGAGTCCTTTTGGCTTTAGCCCAGCCGCTTCATTCGTCCTGGAGCTACTAGGAATCGCCCTTTGTGCATCCCCAGTAACGTGTGGGACGCCTTCCAACCTGGGGGGCTCATCTTCCGGCGCCATATCTTTAATGGTATTGTGACTGGCCATAGGGCTTTCTTGGCAGGAAATACTGGAGTGGGTTGCCATTACCTTCTCCAGTGAATCACATTTTGTCAGAACTCTCTGCCGTGACCTGTCTATCTTGGGTGGCCCTACACAGCAGAGCTCACAACTTCATCGAGTTTCGCAAGCCCCTCCGCCACGACAAGGCAGTGATCCATGAAGGGGTGACGAGCAGCATAATGAGCCATCTGGGGACGCAGAGCCCAAGGATACAGGAGGTGGATACCGTGCAAACCATCTTCTTCCTTTCTTTCTACCAGTAATCGTATGGAACGCAGGAACAGTGCAGAGAGTAGACAATGCTGATTATGGGTTGAATGCAGATAAACGGTTGTCTGCACGTACGGAGTCTCATGAAGTTATGCATACGCAGCGGTATGTTACGTAAACGTGAAGGGGTTAGAAAGATAAATATAGAACTGTGATTCCTACCTCAAGTATCTCTTTCAACAACCCAACGAGTGCTACCGGGGCCTAACCACCAAGTCAAATTAGGTGAATACGGCCCACCTCGTTACGGGTAGATGTATGCGGCAGGTTTAAGCGATGGAAAAAATGATCTGTAATGCAGCACTGGATGTGTGCACCCCTGGGCGAATCCGACGGGTAACACCACGAAGTGTGCGCCGTTGAAGTCTCCACTGTAGCTGCACAATAGCTGCAAACCGTATGAACAAAGCTGTCAAATATTTGTCTCTTTCAGAGCATGACGGACGAATTGTGTCCCTTGGGGCGTACAATAGGCTCATAATGAACTAATCATGTCTCCCCTGCCCGACACCTTGGCCATGTTAAGGCCGTTGTTTCCAGGCACTTGCCAACGTCAGCCTCTCCTCCAGCCCCGTGCAGCCGCCTCACCATCGCACCCTGTTCATTACAGTGGCTGCAATCTGCCAGCCAGGCTTGCCCCCGTCGCTACCTTAGTCGCAATGCAGCAGATTGGTGCACCTAAGACGACAGACCAATTTCCTTCATTTGCTCTCGTGTCGACCACACTTCGAGTTATTGCCGTAGCCCTAGCTGCCTCACCACTCGCTCCTGTTACAACGCCGACCGTCAGTACTACATGTGGACCTCGAACCTCTCTGCCAAACCCCGAGGAGTCCTGCCCCGCCTGGGATGGACCTGGACACTTTCTTCATCCAGATAAAATTTGCAACGAAACCGGCCCAACTGCCCGTCGCTCCAACCGATCACCATCCTCAATGGGTCGTTGAATCCGTTCACCGGCATCTCGTCGCAGGTCCTCCCCATCATAGGCCGGCACCTACTGGGAAAATTGAGCGCGTAGCGCCCTGTGGTCTATTCGGCCGCTACCTTCCGCATGCGTTTGGCAGCGTATTGTCTTTCACCGTTAATACCAGTTCCCATGTTTGTGACGCTTTTACCCCGAGTTCACGCCGCCCGTTTTATTGCTCGCCGCCGACTTGCTTCTTCCCCAAACTTTAAAAATGCCTCATATTTCTCGTCATCGGGATATTAGCTACTATCTGGGTTGTCGCGTCTTGCTCGAAACTCCCGGTCGTCGACCTGGGCTGAGTGAGAAGCTCTTGCCTAGCTACGCAGGCGCCTACCGTCTTTTAAGGTCAGTCACTCCCGTGACACACGAGATCACCCGTGTGGATCTGCCACGACAGTCCGCTATGCCACGTACCGAGATCCTTCATAGCACCTGAATGGAGCCGTACTACTCCTGCTGTGATTCGCCGACCTAGTACGCATCGGGACTCTGCTTTTCAAAGAGGAGGGGGGGGGGGGGGTACTCTTACATACGTTCCTGAACATTGAAGAAGATAACAGTGAACAACAGGAAGACAGAAGGAAGTGGAAACTGTAGCAACGGTGGTTGGTGCTAGGAGAAGGCTGGATTTCCCGGATCATTCACGCAAGTCATCAGCTGTTGTCTTTCTATGAGTAGCCTTCGTCCCACGTGTAACCTTCATCCACCTATCAATATGATATGTAAGCCTTGTTTCTGATACAATTATCATATTTGCTAAAACATGCTGCCAAGTTATCAGTCTATGAGATTCAAGTTAATTTTAATATTTATGTTTTTTTGAGAAAGACTGCAATGTTTCTTTTAGTAGCAATATCTCTGACCTCGAGGCTTCAGCTGCATATTTTATGCGCTCTTTGTAGGAAGCGACACAGACAAACGCTGGAAATCATCAGAACACGAGGAAAATTCCTTAAATGGTAAGCTTCAAGAGTGTTTTATTCTCTCTCCTAATGAAAGAAAGTGTATATGCGCAACAATCTTTTTCATATTATAATGACTTTTTAGGCTTTAGACCATGGATATTATTATGCTACCCCAAGGTTAACAGTCTGTCTGCTTCTAGGTGATTGTGAAAAACACTTTCATGAAATAGTTTCTTGGGAGATATGTTGCGATATTGCAGTGCAATGGAGATAACAACGCAATTAGGAATAACTAGCGTCCTTTTTTTAAAAAAGAAAAGTGCTTCAAATCGTTAGTTGGCACTTTCACCCTCTAAGGAATTAGAGATGCCACAAAATTTCCTTTGTCTTCGTTGTTGTTGTGCCGATTTTGACATTAAATATTGGTGCAATACATACCAGAGGCTAAGAATTATTTACGCTTTATGCATTGGTCCTGTACTGAAAAGCTGGAATCTTAAGATTCCATGCGGAAGAGAATAATCGTAAGCATTTGTATAGGCCCTGCAAAAAGCAAGCGAGGACGAAAGAACATACGCTTTTTACCTGCATCTATAAATTTTCCTGTTTTATGAACAGGTGATATTTTTATTTAAATCTATGTTCATCGTTCGTGTTCCACACTCCGGCTACAATTTTCTAGCGACGTACTGCAGAATAATTTAATTTATGTGGCTTTCTCAAGAAAAACAAGCCGTTTTTTGGCAGGCTTTTAGTTTGAGGTAGCTTCCGATGACTTAATAAACACATGTGCACACGTTGATGATAACGCTTCAAACTCCAACGCGTAGTAGGAATATGCGTTTAAATGTTTATCTGCGATGCGACCAAAAAGTAAAATTTCAATTGTATATAAATGTCAGTATTTCTGAAGAATGTTTAAAACTACTGTGGAATATTGAGGGGTACTTTTGGGCAGATAATGATCTACATGATACAGGCAACCAAAGCGCATAGAACTCTTGCTTTTAAACATTATTTGGCGCTCACGAGTTGGAATACTGTAGAGAGAAAATTGGATGCAGTTTAGGAATCTTGCAAGATCTAGAATCTGCCGATTGAAAATATGTGTATATATTGCATTTATACGTTTTCAAGATCCTTGTAAGTTTATTCAACATTTCTGAGCATACTGGCCGTGGTATTCATGGGTTTCAAGAAGCAAGAAGCAGTATGAACGCTGCAAAGTACTTTATTAGACGGCAGCCAGGCTGCTTTCTGGCTGCGCTCATACAGGCACTCCCGTTTTGTAGAGCGCCTGCTGACTTCACTTAGTGCGCCTCTTATCACGCTGATAAAAAAATTCCTCCACAGCAATTTCGAGAGTCACCATGGCTGGTATCGGTTAAGCAGTTTCCTAACTCATTGTGGGTACTGTTTCGTAGGGTTGCTTACGCTGGCCACGTGTGCAGGTCTAGTTTCGGACACAGCAGGTGATGCTGACGAATGGTCTGCAAGGGCTGGATAACAGACGTTCGGCTAATCTTCCAATCCCAATGGACACGCCGTTATCGGAGCAGAGGCCTGTAGCAAATGATCCTTGTGTCGCCTCCACGTGCTTGGTCCGTTGGGTGTCCGCACCATGACCTCGTACGATAACTGCTGAAGGACAGCTGTCTGTCTGCTGAAGGACAGCAGTGTTGAGTCATCTTTGTCCGCTCCTGAAATTACGCATTACAACACGTTCATTAACTTGAAACACTCTATAGTCACTAGTTCTCCGTCTAGTTGGAACTGACTTGCGCGGACAGTATGCGACAGAGCGGGCTTCAGTGCGTCCAAACGAGTGAGCTGCTGACGACCAAGAAGAAGGTAAGAGGGTGTCTCAAGTGTGGTCGCATGCAGTGTGTTTCGATATGCCGTCAAGGATTTTGACAAAATTCCTTCCACACTTTCCTTTTTAGGGCCTTTGCGTAGGGTGTTCTTTACGTTTGCACAAACCTTAAAGCCAGTTCGTGGCTGCTCGTGTGATAAGCAGAACTGGAAACTTGTCAAACGGCGTGCTCTTTCAAAAACGCCTTGAGCTCAGGACAATGTGAACCACACGATGTTGTCACTTACAACTGTTTCCGGCGTGCCGTATTGAACCAACAAATCACTAAAAAGTGCTGCGGTTGCTTCTGTGGACGCCCGTCATGCTGTACACCTCTGTCCATTTCGAATGCACGTCTACAACTAGCAGCATACGATTACGAAATGGGCCCGCCAAGTCAAGATGGATACGTGATCATGGTTACGTAGGCCACGACCACTTATGGAATGTTGCTTTTTGTGGCATTTTGCGTTGCATTAGGCATGATATGAGACTCCTTACTTGATCTTCGAGATCTTCTTCCATGGATGGCCACCAAACGTAGCTTCGGGCAGCTCCTTGCTCCGTACAATATCGAGGTGTCCCTGGTTTAATTCCTCCAAGACCGGACGTTGAAGGTTTGGTGGCACGACCACTCGCATCCCATGCATCAGACAGAATTCATGGATAGTCAGTTCACTGAATCTGTGAAATTAGGGCTTAAAAACTTTGTCATCTACGGGAGATGGCCATCGTTTCTTCCTGAAGTCCAAGACAAAGCCTAGAAAGGGATCACGAACAATGCGTTGCGCGATTTCTTTGCTTGTGAGAGGCAGATATTCTAAACGAAGTCTATAAAATGTCTCACTCGTGCTCTCCTCTTCGTCAGTTGTGCTTAGCTGCAGTCGCGAAAAACAGTCCGCGTCCACGTTGTCAGCTGAAATTCGGTAGAGAAGTTCTGACTTCTAAACTAAAAGTGTTACAGGATTACAGCCCACTTTTGTAGTTTTGCGGCAGCGATAGCGGGGATGCCGCTCTTCGGCCCAAGAGTTGTTTGTAGAGGCTTACGGTCTGTGAATAATGTAAATTGCCGACCATAAATACAGAAGTTAAATTTTTTTATCCTTAAAGATTAGAGAAATGGCCTCTTTTTCAATTCTTTAATAGTGTTCTGGAAGCGTTAGCAATTGGGTTTAGCCTGCCGTCTTCCGTAACGTGCGATAACGGCGCCGAGGCCGTACGCAGATGCTTTACAGAATGGCTGAACACTTAGTGTCGGGTCGTAGTGCGCAAGCACTTCGGCTGGTGAGAGCAGCATTTTGATGGCTTGGAATGCATCTTCACATGTTCGGTTTCAGGTTCAGGAGCCAGCCTTGTGCCATAATCTGTAAAATGCTTTACCAAGTGTTGCCAGTTCTGGCGTAAAGTTGCCATAATAGTTGATGAGACCAAGTAGAGAACGTAGTTGCTCTACATTAGTAGGCGGTCGGGTTTTCAGAGGAGCTTGACCTTTTTGGTTGGTTGGTTTCACACCTGATTTACTAACAAAATGTCAAAATAATTGAAGGCTTTCCTTGAAAAACTCGAATTTTTGGACCTTAACTCCGACACCTTTTCTCGCCAGCAAAATCATTGGGACGACCATGCACTCGTATCGAGCGGCGCACATTTCTGATGTGTATTCTGGTGATGCGCGTGTTTGCTTCAAGGCGTACTAAACAACAAAAATAGTGGTATTCTTTACAATTTCACTTTTATTACGCCTGCCGCTTTCGAACAAACTAAATTACAAAAGGCTCTGTTGAGGCCATAACCGTTTCTCTCGCCACAATAAAGCACAAATAAAAGTAAACGCATTCGAAATTGCTTGCTGTTCTGTAATTCAATTGGCAATGGGCCAGGATGAATTCCGCGCTTTTCTTTGTGTTAAAAATTTCTTTCCGCCGTCTATTCATCGTATTTTAAGTACATCGTGCATTCTACCGATGCGTCTGCTGTACTATCGTCCTATTTCAGCGCTAGTTGTCCTCCTATAGAGGAAAATAGGATTTCATGAGAGCTTCCTATTACACCAGTTATTGTGCTTGCAGCGACCAGTTATGGCGGCAAGGTATTTCCTTTCCAAATAATTTATATAATACGAAAGGTTTGTTTTTGATACAATTACCACATTTTCTAACACATGACGCCAAGTTATCAGTCTAAGAGATTCGTTTTTCTAACATTGATCTTTTGTTGAGAAGCACTGTAATGTTTGCTTTAGTAGCAATATCTCCGATCTCGAAGTTTCATCTTAACAGTTTGTGCGATCTTTGTAGGTAGCGAGACAAACTCAAGCTTGGAATCATCTGAATATGAAGAGCATTCTCTAAATGGTAAGCATCAAGATGATTTAGTTCTCTCTCTCCTAGTGAAAAAAAGCGTGTGTGAGCAATAATCTTTATCAGATATTAATGGGTGTTTAGGCTTTAAAACATGGAGATTATTTGGGTACATCAAGGCAAACAGCATGTCTGTTTATAGACAATTGTGAGAAACCCTAACATTCTTAAACTAGATTCCTTGGAGATATGGTGCGATATTGCTCTGCAATGGAGATAACAATCTAAGTAGGAATAACTACCGTCCTCATTTTTAAAAAGAAAAGTGGTTAAAAAATGATAGTTGGTATTGTCACTGTTTACAGCATTAGAGCTTCCAAAACATTGTCTTTGTCTTTGGTGTTGTTGCGCCGAGATTGACATTAAATATGATTGCAGCATTACAAACCAGACGCTAAGAATTATTTACACTATATGCATTGTCTTCTATTGAAAAGCTGGAAAGGAAGATTCTATGCAGAAGAGAACAAGCGTAAGCATTTGTAGGCAACTCAGGAAATCTAATAAGGGCGGAAAAACATACGCTTTTCGCTTGCATGTGTACATTTTGGTTTTTCGTAAGCAGGGGATATTTTTATTGAACTTCATGTTCATCGTTCGTGTTCCACTATCCGGCTAAAATTTTCTATTGACGGGCTGCAAGATTTTTTTATTAATTTGAGCTTGTGAACCTAAATAGCCCAGTTTTTCGACAGGCAATTATATTAAAGGTAGCTCTCGATATTTTATTTAATATATGCGCACACGTTAATGATAAGACTCCAAGCTCCAACGTCTAATAATATTATGCGATTAAATGTTTTCCAGAATGTGACCAAGGAAATAACATATGAATTGCAAATTACAGGTCAGCGTTTCCGAAGAACTTTGAAAACCCACTGTTTAATATTGAGGGCTACGTTTGGGGCGATTATGATCTTAATGATACACGCTTTTAAGGAGCAGACAACTGTTGGTTTTAAAGATTATCTTGAGCTCACTAGTTAATTACTGTAAGAAACCGATTGGATGCAGTTTAGAAAACTAGCAATATCTACCATCTGCCGATTGCAAATATGTGTATATGTATCATTTTACGAAGATGTTATCCAATACGCGTTAAAAATATCCGTCTATATCGACGTTTCTGGGTGTACTTGCTTTCATATTTTCAGTCAATGATAAGTTGCTCGTATTCCGGCTAAAAAGGAAGAAAAGATTCGTTTCCATATTTTAAGTTAGGGATTATATCTTGTGTTATTCAGTGCGCAATAATCCTATGCGTTTCTGGGGAGAGTCCTGCTATTATATTCTGTTTTTTTCATTGCACAGAATACGTGGTATGATTGAATGCTCGTTACATGCATGGGACGCCTCTTGATGCGCATAAGAACGGTTTCACTGAGACAGGAAATGTACGGCCGAGAATTAAATGTTTACCGCGTGGACGTCATAATTGTAAATGGAGATAAATTACTTGAAAGCATGCGGAAAACAACCACATACCATTGGTGGGAATTGAACTGACGCCCTCTCAATATCGTGTCCAGTGCTCTACCACTACGCTGCGTGGGCGACTAATCATCAGTCTATTATTTGTTCAAATTATTGCTGCGCAAATTATCCTTGGAAGTGCTTGCCAGCTGCACTGTCGACCATAGTGGTCGACGGTCAGCATCTCGTAATTTCACGAACGTCACATAGAATGTGATCTACATGACACCGGGGAAGTATGTGATTATTATTTTTATGCTCCAAATGACGTCAAGGCTTTCTTTTTTAAGCCCTTGTCAAGCTAATCCGAAAAAAATACATCTAGAATGAGGGTATTTGCTTTATGTCTATAAAAAGGGACCCAACAGCTAAAAACAATAAACAGAGAATGGAGGGCTGTTTCTTTATTGAACAAAGTGAAGTAAAAAGTATGCATTCCAAGCCTTGAATTTGCCAAGCTCGACGTCATAATAATAGTAGGGTTTTCACACATCTCCTACTCCTCCCGATAAATGATGTTCGCTGCAACACTCGTGGTATAACTAGCAATCCATGCCCACCGCTAACGCGCAGGGTGGCACTTTCGACCAATCTCAAAGGTAGGTTGCATCCTGCAGAAATTTCTAAAAAGCAAATCATTGAACAGACCCCTTGGTGCCCCAGGAGACGTGAAATGTGATGTTCACGAATTTTTCATACCGCTAGACGCAGGTGATTGGTTCTTGCATTTCTTATCCACTATCTTTTACAAAAAAACATTCGTAAGTTTTCTCTTGTGTTAGTGGCTTGTGGCTACCTTCTTAATTATGTGGGTCACATTCATGACCTTACGTTTTTCGGGGCACTCAGCGTGCGGATAGGGTTAAACTAAAAGGGCTAGTTGTGGCTGAGGGACAATTTTCCTATAGTACGAATATCAAGCTGCAATAAAGCAAAATAAACTTGGATAAAACGTTCAGGACATCAACTTGTTCCATGAAAGACCGTCTTTGTAACTGGATAAGTGGAATACCTTAGATATGCGAATGATACCACTTTAATGGCAGAAAGTGAAGTGGAACTCAAGAGACTTTTGATGCGCGTACAAGAAGAGAGTGAGAAGTTTGGGCTTAAACTGAACATTAAAAAGACAAAAATCATGACGTCTTGCCCTATCAAGTCCTGGAGCATCAATGGACAAGAAGTGGAAGCTGTGACAGATTTTCTGTTCTTGGGCTCCAAGATTACCTCAGAAGGAGACTCCAGCCATGAAATTAGGGGACGCCTGCTTCTGGGAAAGAGAGCAATGGTTAGCCTTGACCGCCTAGTAAAGAGCAGAGACATTAGTCTGCCAACCAAGATCCGTATAACTCGTGCTATGTTCTTTCCGGTTGTGATGTATGGATGCGAGAGTTGGACTGCGAAAAAGGCTGACCGCCGAAGAATTGACGCGTTTGAATTGTGGTGCTGGCGAAGACTGTTGAGAGTTCCTTGGACTGCCAGAAGATCAAATCAGTCGATATTGTCGACCATAAACCCTGACTGCTCATTGGAGGGTCAAATTCTAAAGTTAAAGCTCAGCTACTTTGGTCATCTGATGAGAAGAGAGGAGTCGCTGGAGAAAGATTTGATGTTGGGAAAGGTTGAGGGTCGACGGAGAAGGGGTAGGCAGCGAACGCGATGGTTACATGGCATCCTCGAGGCACTGCAGATGAAGTTATGGGATGTTAGGAAGATAGTGAGAGACCGGAAAGCGTGGCGTGACATGGCCTTTACAAATACGACTTTACAACGACTGAACTGACTGAACTGTACTTTACAAATACACCTTAAACACTAAAGTGGCTTCTTTTTTATGAGTATGCATTTATATTATAGGGAAAATGTATAGGACAGAGACGCACGAGGCTATTCGTTCCGCAGTAAAATGTTTGGACATGTGAGACTTCAATTTATCTTCTATTTCAATTTTTTACCGCATTTCAAATACTTAGTGCAGAACTGAGCACAACAACAGTAAATCAAGCGCGTTACTTCAAGGACTTACAGTGAGAATGGATCAATATTATAGTAGAAGAAATAAAGTCGTTCCTACCTGTTCAATTTACGCGTGCACACTTTGCATAAATGAGCTTCGCGTGCGTGTAATACGGCGCAACATTATGCAGAAGCAATGGGAGTATCTCAAGATTTACCATTTTTTATGTAGAAGGGTGATATAAGGCATACTTTTACCAATTCTACGCGAGTTCTAATCATAACTTTTTTATTGTGTTTCCTGAAAGCTCATTTTTCGTATCAATATCGCTGCTGTCCATCAGCCTTGAAAAATGATAGAGAAATGCCGACGAATAACGTTGGTTATAAGCGCTGTGATGCACTAACAATTGAGCAAACGTAAATCAGACAGGGTGAACAGAGCACTATGTAAAAGCACATGTGGAAAGGAACTTTTGCGTGACCACCAAGTAATACGCTTAGGATGATCGACTGCGGCGGCCATATTAATCTATCTGGACTTCAGTTGCCGCCAAAGCTACCCCTCCACAAGAGGTCCACGTTTGCACTGCAGCCTCGCGTCTCACCTGTCCAATTGCTGGGAACCGTTGATAGACTCGCAAAAAGCGTGCCTGGAAAGAACAAGGCTTCATGTGTAAGAGAAGAAGTCGAGTGCGAAAAAAGTATGTTAAACCGGGAAACGTTTTTGACGGGAAAGTTACCACACAATTTCTCGGACAGGATGAATTAAACTCTGAAAGTCTGGAAAAAAACAGGAAGATTCGTCGCAATAAATAATGTAGAGGACGGAAGAAAACCACAGGAACCTGTAGAAATAAACTTCCGACTAACTGGCATTCAAGAAAAAGAGGCCAAGAAAATCAAGCAGAAAAGGGCACTTTCGTGTAAGAGATTGGGCTTGGAAAAGCTTGCGGAAGACGTCAAAGAAGGCACTGGAACTAACTTTGATGCCGTTTTTGTTTTGTGGTTAAAACGCATAAAGCGGCTAACCCATTTCGAACAATACTTGAGCACAAGAAACGTCGCAACGATCGACTGCAAGATGCTACAGCCACTTTTTCCGTCTCTGCAAAGCAATGTGAAAATGTGATATCAAAAACATAGACGGTGCAATACATACCGAAACATTATTTAGCACCCAGTTTAGAACTCATGTTTGAGATTGGTTAAAAGCAATATTTCAGAATCTTTAGAATTCTCATTTAACACCTCTTTTACTCGAAATTAAAGACGTTCTCCAGCAAAGAGAAACTGGTGATATGCATCTCCTTTATTTACAGTGAACTGACATTATGCATTGTCAGGCATATAAAAATGAAATTATGATATATTTTATGTAGACCGAATCAGCAATAATTATAATTCGACTTGATTTTTCTTGTTAGCTCTAACAGTTTGAAATTATTTTGAAGTCACCATGCAAACTTGTATATCGTAGGTTTCTTACAACTAAGCCTTATCATAGTAATTTTCGATTCGTGTTCAGTTGTTTCTTACATTTTATTTTTAGTGTTCAAGCATTAACCACCGCGTCTTGGCATTCGCTCGCGTCGGTGTGAAGCCCCTTGAGCAGCATAGAGATTTTGACTGCAGCATAACATCTGAAGGTTTGTGTTAGTTCCAAATCGTGCCTAACTGCGCCTAGGTATCACTAATGGAGAATAATAAGATTCAACACGTCATAAAAACTCTTCATTATCTTCATCAGCCGTGCATAGCAGACATGCTACTAGCACCGGTGCCTTATGATTTTAGCTGTGATAACTGTTATTATTTAAAACAACTGGCCGCCGCCTCTTGCCTCTTCGCTATGCCTCACACTCCTGTGCAAAGCGTATGCCCTCCAATGTCTCCGCTAGATCGCGTCCGTCAGCGTCTGGTTGAAACACGCGTGCACGGTATAAATAGACTTCGTGTTTTGCGAAACAAACTACGTTGTGGATGAGGACCGAGCCCTGGACTGCGAAACAAGGTCCTGAGTGCGCTTACGCACACATTCGTGTGCCAACGTTTACGCTTATTTTCGGCGCGCAAACATCCAGGGGTCTTGAAAACACGTGATCGGAGTAGCAATCACAAAAATACAATGACACACGCTGACTCCCGTATTCGTTCACTGTCTATACTTAGTTGACATGATAGCAGGCAGCACTGCTCAATGACTCGGATAACGTCTACGTCGGTTAATTTCTTGCGGTGGATGGTAAGCGGTACAATTCGCGGTGTGTTCTTGCATATAATAGTCAATGGCTTTCTGGGATGTAGCTCTGCGAAGGAAATCTGCGCACAATACCGACGCGACATTTAACATCTCATTAAATAGTTCGTCGCTGTAACTCCGGTGCCCTCCTGCACATGCAGCCAGCTCCTCAATTTACCTCATGCGTCATGACCATTGCTACGAATCATTTTCAGTAAGCCGAGCAGGAGGAGTAGCAAAATATTTAGTTTATTTCAACCTGGGTTCGCCTTTCCACAGCGCAAATCATTTGAGAAGACCATGCACTCGCATCGAACTGCACACATTACCTACGTCTATTCTTTAGCGAAGTGCAGGTTTCCTTTAAGGCGTATTAAACAAAAACGTATAGTGTTATTCTCTATATTTTCACGGTTATCACTCCTGCCCCTTTCGAACAAACGAATATACAAAAGGCTCACCTGAGAACATAACTGTTTCAGTGACCACTAAAAAACGCAAATGAAAGTAAGCTTGCCGTTCTGTAATTTAGGCGGCAATGGGCCATACTTAGCTGAACTCAGCTCTGCTATTTGCATTAACATTTTCCTTCCGCCGTCTGTTCATAGCATTTTAAGTATATCTTGCTATATTAACTATGCGTCTACGCTACTGTTTTCCTATTTCGGCGCTAGTTGCCCTCTTTGAGAGAGAAATAGGGCTCGATGAGAGCTGGCTATTACACCAGTGATGGTGGCTGCAGTGATATGGTGCGAAAGCTTAGTTGTTGGTACAATAATCGTATTTTCTCACACATGGCGCCAATTTATGAGTCTGAGATATTCAAGTTTTTCTATTATTAATCTTTGATTGAGAAACACTGCAATGTTTCCTTTAATAGCAATATCTCCGACCTCGAAGTTTCACCTTCATATTTTATGTGCTCTTTGTAGGAAGCGAGCCAAGCACAAGCTTGGAATCATTCGAACATAAGGAAAATTTGTTATATGGTAAGCAAAAGAGGGCGTCATTCTCTCTCCGAATGAGAGAAATTCTATGTGCGCGATAACCTTTGTCAGATACTAATGACTTTATAGGCATCAGAACATGAAATTATTATGCTACCTGAAGGTTACCAGCATGTCTGCTTCTAGACAATTTTGATAAACCATAAACTTATTGAAATAGATTCTTGGGAGGTATGTAGTGATATTACCGAGTAAAGTAGGTAATAATGCAATTAGCAATAACTAGCGTCCTTGTTTGTAATTAGAAAAGTGGTTAAAAATGATAGTTGGCATTTTCACTCTTCGCGGCATTAGTAGAGGTGCCACAAAATTGCCATTTGTCTTCACTGTTGTGCCGAGACTGGCAGTAAAAATGATCGATGCAAGATACCACGGGCCAACGTATTTACAACATATGCACTGTCCTGTATTGAAAAGCTAGAATCGGTAGATTTCGTGTAAAAAAAAAACAAGCATAAGCATTTGTAGGCGACTCAAGGAAGCAAGGGACGGCGAAAAAAAATATGATTTTCATCTGCATCTATATATGTTTGCTTTGTGTAAACGGGTGATATTTCTACAAATGCATGTTGATATTTCGTGTTCCACACTCCGGCTAAAATTTTTCAGTGATGTGCTGTAAAATATTTTGATTTATGTGAGCTTCGGAAGAGAAACAATTGCAGTCTTTCCAAGGCATTTAGCTTTGAGGTAGCTCTCGGTAGTTTAATAAACACAAGTGCACACGCACAAGTTGAGGATAAGGCTCCAAGCTATTTGTAATATGGACTTAAACATTTGCTCGCAATGGCACCAATGAAGTAAAATTTTAATTGTAAATTTAAGATCAACATTTCTGAAGAGCTTTCGAAAGCCACTGTTTAATATTGAGTGGTAAGTTTGGGACGATAACGATTTAAGTATATAGCTTTAAAAGCACGTATAACTCTTGCTTTTAAAGATTATTCGGCGCTCACGAGTTAGACTTCTGTGGAAAACAAACTGGATGCAGTTTATAAAACTAGCAAGCTCTAGAAACTGCCTACTGAAAATGTGTGCATCTATTGCATTTTACAAAGGTGTTATCGCATGCGTGAACATTTCTGGGTGTGATTGTGTGGTATTCCGGCTTAAAAGGAGGCAAGGACTTGTTTATATATTTTAAGTTACGGATTATATCTTGTATTATACAGTGCGAATTAATCCTATGCGTTTGGGGGGAGAGTCGTGTTATTATATTGTGGTTTTTGCATATTCCACAGAATACGTGGTATAATATAATGCTCATTACATGCACGGGAGGCGTCATGAGTAATAAGCGCAAGAAAGGTTCTATTAGAGGAAAAGCACAGCCAAGATTTCGATGTTTACCGCTTTGACCTAATATTTGTAAATGAAGATAAGCCACTTGAAAGCACACGAAAAACAACCGGGATTCGAGCCGACGCCCTCTCAATTTCGCATCCAGTGCTCTACCACTGCGCTGCGTATACGACTGTTCAATGTTATATTATTTTTGCTAATTACTTTGTGTTCAACCTATCCTTGTTAGTGTTTGCCAACAGCATCCTTCGCCATAGGGGTAGCCGTGGAGAGTCTCCTGAAATTTCGCGAATATCAGATTGAATGCGATCTAAAGGCACTATGTGTTAATATTATCATGCTCGAAATGACGTCAACGCTTTCTTGTTTCGAAGCACTTGTTAAGTTATTCAGCAAGCAAATGTACACAGAATACAAGGTGAAGTTCTCATTGCCAGTTCCAGCCCTAAAATGTGCCACTTTCGACATCATAATAATAGGAGGGTTTTCACATATGTACTACCCCTCCCGATAGATCATGTTTTATGTGGCACTCGCGTTATATAACTAGGCAATCTACGTCCGTGGCTAACGTGGAGGGTGGCGCTTGCGACCAATCTCACAGGTAGGCTAGGTGCAACAGAAATCTCTAAAACTCACAACATTGAACAGGTGTGGCCCGTTGCGGCCCCACGAGATGTGGAATTCGATGATCATGGGTTTCGTATACCACCAAACGCATGTGGTTGCTTTTCCGTTCCTCTCTTATTGATTACCTTTACGAATAGTTACTACAGCATATTGTAAAACTCAAAAAGTTCACCTATATGTTATCACTTGCGTCAGTGGCTGGCTGCCACCGTCTTATCCTGTAAAAAAGCCAGTGATTTTCTAATAAATTTTAGGGTGATTAAGTAGGTTATGGTGATTAAGTACTAAGAAAGCAGTTCATCAACAAATTAGCGATGAGGGGGAGGGCAGACGGGTTCAGGATCTCGCTACAGAATAGATATTCAGCTCTAACAGAGGATGACGACATAACTCCAGAAGCATTAAACAGTAATTTCAGAGATATCATTACTGAGTGTGCTGTAGCAGTAGGCGGAAGGATAGTTAGAGAGGATACCGGTAAGCTGTCTAAGGAGACGAAAGATTTGATTAAAAAACGCCAGAGAATGAAAGCTTCCAATCCCGTAGACCAGATAGAATTTGCCGAGATATCAAACCTAATTAATAACTCGAACGCCTAAGTCTAACTGAGACAGGGCAGCAAATTCTAAGCTGGGTAGGACTACAAGGGAACAGAGGCACTAAACACCAGACGTTCCACATTGAGTCCAAAATTAGGAAAGCCCTCACGATCTCACCGATACCCAAGAACATGCACCCACAACACGATCAGGTAAGACGCCAGCACAGAGCCAAACACTTGGTAACAAAACTAAGCAGAATGCCACCCGAGACGGTTGCCTACACAGACGCCGCTTTTGACGATGACGGGAACTCTGTCTCGGTGGTAGTCGAGGGGTCCGGAATAGAGCAAGGCAAGATATATACAAGCGGAGTAGACGCCACGGCAGCGGAGGAAGCGGCGATCGCCCTAGCGTGCGTTAGTACGAACGCGAAGGTGATCATCAGTGACAGCAAATCAGCAATAAGGAATTTCTGCAAAAGCAAAATATCACACTACTCGTTGGACATATTATCAAAAAACAACATAGACAGAGGGATCACCCTAACCTGGTCCCCCGCTCACACCAACATACCAGGAAACGAAGCAGCCAACGCCCATGCCCGAGCGCTCATTATCCGGGGGGGGACGCAGGCCTCAGCCAAACTTTAAAGTCGAGATGCTCGCGACCTACAACGAAGTCATTGAGCACTACAAGTTAGGACGGCGGAAATATCCACCCCCAGATAGGTCCCTCACATCCACAGAGGCAGTCACCTGGCGCCGCCTGCAAGCCAAGAACCACGTCTCCCAGATGGAGATACCTCACGCAAACTGGAAATCCGGAGGACCAGTTCTGCAGATTCTGTAGTGATATAGGAACGTTAAAACATATCCTCTGGGAGTGCAGCCACTCCCCGGGCTACAATTTATTCAAGGACGCAGAAGCATGGGAGACCGCGCTTCATAGCGAAGACCCGGCGACCCAGGCCAGCATTGTCCGACTGGCAACCGAAGCGGCGAACCGCTTTGTCTACTAGCCCCTGCCTCTTGGGGTGACATCGGGCTCCCTGGACGCCTGCGAGCGGTGCCGGAGCTCCGGTGTCGCCTCTTCCGGACAGTAAAAGTTTTCACCACCACCACCTCCACCAGCGCGAGGTGGCCGATATAAGGCAGTATAACATGGAGAAAATTGAGCATGCTGTAAAGAACGGAGGAAGCCTAAAAGCGGTGAAGAAGAAATTGTGCGTAGGCAAAAACGAGATGTATGCGATAAGGGACAAGGCGGTGAACGTCATCACGAATATGAACAAGATAGTCAAAGAAGCCGAGGAATTCTATACAGATCTCTGCAGTAGCCAAACTAGTCAGGGTCGTAATGAGATTTGCGGTAGGGTAAAACAGTCAGACGTTCCACCAGTGACGAAGGACTAGGTCAAGAAAGCACAAGAAACTATGAAAATGGGGAAATCAGCTGGAGAGGATCATATAACTATTGATTTGTTGACGGGGATTTCGTGCTAGAAAAACTGGCCACCCTGTATACGCAGTGCCGACGTCATCGACGGTACCGGAGCCATGGGAGAACCCAAAAATTATACTTATTCATAAGAAAGGGGACGCGAAGGACCTTGAACATTACAGACCTATCAGCTTACTGTCTGTTACGTATAAGGTATTTACTAAGGTAATCGCTAATAGAATGAGGACATCCTTAGACTGTAATCAAAGAAATAATCAAGCAGGTTTTCCGAAACGATACTCTACTATCGATGATATCCATACCATAAACTAGGTGATTAAAAAATGCTCGGAATATAACCAGCCCTTATTTATAGCATTCATCGATTACGAAAAAAAAATTGACTCAGTAGACCTCGGCGGTGATGCAGGCATTGCGAAATAAGTTGAAGATGCTGGAAGATTTATATAGTGGCTGCAGAGCAACCATAGTTCTGCATAAAGAAAGCAACAGAATTCCCATAAAGTAAGGAGTTAGGCAAGCAGACACAATCTCCCCAGTACTATTCACAGCTTGCTCAGAGGAAGTATTCAGAGACTTGGAATGGGAGCAGATAGGTATAAGGGTAGATGGAGAATACCTCAGTAATCTGCGATTTGCTGATGACATTGCCTTACGAAGTAACTGAGGAGATTAACTGCAAATAATGATTGATGACCTAGTAGGAAGTAGACAGGTAGGATTGAAAATCAATATGCAGAAGACTAAGGTAATGTTCAACAGCCTCGGGAAGGAAAGGCAGTTTACGTTAGGTATCGAAGCACTGGAAGTAGTAGGCGAATATGTCGACTTAGGACAGGTAGTAACCGCACATCTGGACCATGAAAAGGGAATAATAAGAAGATCAGATTGGGATGGAGCGCATTTGGCAAGCGCTCACAGATTATAACAGCCTGCTTACCAGTATTGCTCAAGAGAAAAGTATACAACAGTTGCATCTTACCTGTACTCACCTATGGGACTGAAACGTGGAGGCTAACCAAGAGGGTTCTACTTAAGTTGAGAACAACGCAGAGGGCTGTGGAAAGAAAAATGGTAGGGGTAAGATTAGGCAATAGGAAGCGTGCAGAGTAGGTTAGAGAAATAACTCAAGTTACTGACATTCAAGTGGAAATCAAGAAGAAGAAATGGGCATGGGCAGGACATATAGTGCGAAGAGAGGATGACCGATGCTCGCTTAGGGTAACAAACTGGATTCCAAGGGAAGTTAAGCGTAGCGGGGGCCGCCGAAAGTTAGGTGGGCGGATGAGGTTATGAAGTTTTCAGTGGTAAAGTGGGTGCAGCTGGCACAGAAGCGGTTAATTGGAGAAATATGGGAGAGGTCTTCGCCCTATAGTGGGTATATAGTCAGGCCAATGATGATAATTATGATGATGTAGATTGGGTACATAACCGGACATTTTTGGATATACTCAGCACGGGATTAGTGTAAATATCATGGGCTTCCGGGACGATTTGTCTATAGCAAAAATATTATGCGGCGGCATAGAAAAGGAAACTAAGAAAAAGCGTTCAGTCCGTAGTCCTTGCTCCACAGAAGGCGTTCCTTCTAAGTGGAGGAGCGGAATGTTTGACCAGGCACACTTTAACAAAGAGCTGCTTAATTCAGTGAGAGCGATAAATTGTAAGGTACACAGGTACGACAGCAGCGCACATGGCTCTCTTTTCAGCAGTAAGTGGTCTGGACATTTAACTGGAAATTTTATTTCTATTCTATTTCAATTAAACACTTTGCACAAAATTGGACACTCCAATATTAATAAGACGCGTGCGTGAATGCACTCACCGTGGAAATTCTTGTAATGGTAGAAGACACTGTAGAGTATTTACGGGGTCACAGCGGTGCACCCAAAGAAAACGACCGGCGCGGCAGGCCTCTCATTCTGAACAGCCCGTGCTGTGCCTGCGCTCCTATCACGCGCTGTATATCGTTATTTTCCTCTAACACTGATGTCAGCGCCTCCGCTTTATAGCGTCGGCGGTCGCTATAGGGCCCCCCCGTTTAGACGGAACGGGGAAATGTACACGCCGACGGGGCAGAGATGGCGGTGCAATTAATGGCGGCAAGCTGGTCTGCAGATAAGCTCCGAGGGGAGCTCCTGGGGAGGTGTCTCGAGGTACGCGGGTTTGAGGCGATCTAGAGAGATAACCTCTTCACGACCATCCAGAAGGATTGTCGCTGACGTTGTCGTTTTGTTGAGGACGCGGTACTGGCCGTCATATGAGGGAGTAAGAGACGCGTTTACAGCGTCTCGCCTGAGAAACACATGTATCGAGGAAGTAAGGTCTGGGTGCTCAAAGACTTGATGGGCAGATGAGCGAGGTGGCTCTGGGCGCAGATGCTGAAGAAAGTCCTGTAGGCTATGAAGGCATTGTAGGGGTGGGGACGAGGAAGCCGAAGGTACGAACAAGTCTCCGAGAAGCTGCAGGGATGTACCGAAGACGAGTTCGGCCGCCGAACAGCCAAGGTCTGCACGCAGGACGGCACATAGGCCTAGGAGCACCATAAAGAGGTGGTCGACCCAGTGCTCGCGATCCAGGCGCGCTGTGAGGACAGCCCGTGATCCTGGGGACAACGACTCGCGATGAGGATGTCATCGATGTGGGCAAATACCGCCGGGAGTCCACATGTTACTTCAGCAATGAATCTTTAGAATGTTTGAGCTGTGTTGCGTAGCCCAAATGGCATGCGCACGTACTCAAACAGTCCGAAGGGTGCAGTGATGACCGTCTTCGAAATATCGGCTGGCTCAACAAGAATTGGGTGGTACACCTTGACAAGGTCCACTTTATTAAAGATCTTGGAGCCTTCCAGATGTCCAGTGAAGTCTTGGATGTGTGGAAGGGAATAGCTGTCGTGGACTGTGCGAGCGTTGAGAGCCCGGAAGTCGCCGCACGGACTCCAGTCACCCGGTTCTTTCTTGGGCAACCCAAAGCGCTGGATGAAGGGCGGATAATACCTAGCTGGAGCATGTAGTCGAATTCTCGTTTTGCAATAGCCAGACGCTCGCCGAAGAGGCGGTGCGGACGAGCTGCGACAGGTGGACCACGCGTGACAATATGGTGGGTTATACCGTGTTTGGAAGGCTGATGGAGATTACAAGGTCTCGTGACCTCGGGAAAGTGTGCGAGGACTGTGACGTATGCGCATGACGGAATAAGAGTTCTGTTACCAGAGGAAGCGAGAGTCGGTATATCGCCAGTAATGGAAAGGCGCGTTTTACTGTCGATGAGATGCTGGCGACGCATGCTGACGTCTAGATCTTAATGCGTCAGGAAGTGGGATCCGAGGATGGGTGATGTACATCTGCGACGATGAAGACCCGTCGAAATGTGCGCCGTAGGCCAACGTCCAGAGTGAGGGATCGGAGACCATACTTTGCGATGAAGGATGAGTTGGCCGCACGGGGAATAGGTCCATTTGACTTGGAAGCGTGGTCGGCCTTGGAGGACGGCAGTAAGTTGACTTCGGCATCTGTGTTGACGAGGATGCGTAGGCTGGAGATGCTGTTCATGACTACAAAAACGCGGCCAGTTTGAAGAGCGAGATCATACGTCGCCGTCAGTGACCTCGTTCAGCGTTTCCTGACCTGTTGCATGATGGAGTGCGCTGGCGGGCGCGGTGCTGGAAAGTTCGGTGATACCAGCAGAGACGCGGACTGCGAGTATTGAACGAGTGACTATTGGACGACGCGATCAGCGAGCTGGGTGAGGCGGTCAAGGGTAAAGTCCCCCGCAGCAGCCAAGATGAGGCGGGTGGACTGCGGCAAGCGTGGAAGGAAGAGCTGCCTTAACAGTGTGCCATTCATGTCGGCGTTGCTTTCGCCCAGGAGTTGCCGCTTACTAGTGAGAATCTGGGGAGAGCGGCGGTCTCCAAGCTCTTCGTAGGTGGGCAGCTGCTGGATGCGCGCACTCTCGGACGCCTTGGTGCGGTCCAGAATGCCATGCTTTAGTCGCTGGTATGGGGCATCGCCCAAGGGTCCAGCGATAATGTCCGCCACCTCTTGAGCCACTTCAGGAGGCAAGTTGGAAAGTAGATGACGAAACCGAGATGCCTCCGAAGTGATGTCGCACAGGTGGAAGTGGGCTTCCACTTGGGCGAACCAGATCTGCGGACACTAGGGCCAGAATGCTGGTAGGCAGAGCTGGAGAGCTGCGACGTCCTTTTGGCGCGAAGTAGCGTCCGGCGGAAGGTCGCCTGAGTGTGGTAGGTTGCTAGGGTCTGTCATTTCTTAGGCCGGAGTCACCACTGTAGAGAATTTACGGGGTCACAGCGGAGCACCCAAAGAAAACCGCCAGCGTGGCCGGCCTCTCATTCTGAACAGCCCGTGCCGTGCCTGTGCTCCGAGCACGCGCTGTACATCTTTATTTTCCTCTAACACTCCTCCGCGCCTCCGCTTTAAAGCGTCGGCGGGCGCTATAAAACAAAGTCGTATCTATATCTTGAATTGATGCGCACGCATTTGGCACAAGAATGCTCTCTGCTCTTGTCTCATCTTGCGGAGTATTATGGAGAAGCCTATCATGGTATGTCAAGATATACCATTGTTTTTTTTTTTCGGAAGACATCGGCATACTTTCATTAATAATGCGCGAACTATAATGAACATTGTATAAGTGTTCACTAAATCCTTATTCTACGTATCGATATCACTGCTGCCATATGCTTTCACAAAAAATAAGAAAATATTGATTAAGAACACCTTTAATTCGCGGAAGGAATTGCCAGTAGTGTTGATTTGCAGCAGACTTCAAATACAAAAATGTTTGAAGAGTGGTATATATATCTTTTGGCAGTAATTATATTATGTTACTAAAGATGTGGCAGTGCATCCCCTACTGAAATAAATTAGGTATTTACTTCATTACCAGCCTATTTTAGGGCCCAAGAGAAACAAATCGCTAGTCATGCTTTGAACGCGACAAGTATTTGGCAGCTTTGTTCATATTGTTTGTGCCTGTTGTGTATCTAAATCATAGCATTCAATTTAACTATACAATCCCCTTGGTAGGATTGCAGATCTTGTTGTTAAATTAAAACGCTTTTACTCAGACTTTCCTTACGAGTCTTTGTTACTCATTGTCAACTCCATACTGCATTCAAAAACTCCATTTTCTAGGCACGGGAAGGTAGCAGAGCTTTGTAAAATTAACATGGTATATCTAATTATCTCAGAGTTGACACGCAGGTATAGGTAAAAACCAGGGCTGTTGGTTTCTTTCTGTAGCATTTGCAATTGGACGAGTGCAAGATAGACTTAGCAGCGTGTTTTACGCATCGCTAGATTAGATTTTTCCTTTCATCATATATATGATTGTGCCCTCCAATATTTCTCACTTGTCTCAGACTCCGCTATAGACCACCGCGGTGTTTTTAAACAAATGGGGTGGTAATGACGGCGCAGCAGACTGGAGGTGAAAATAGGCTTAGGGCCCATAGGAATACATGGAAATGAAAGATTAAAAGCAGTTTTCTAATGTTCAAGGCACCAATTTTTCTGTTTTTCAGTTTTGTTTTCAGTGTTTCAAATTTGTAAAGTAAATTGTGAAGTAATGAAAGACAGAGCAAAACAGCGCAAACTTCACAATGGACAGAGAATGGTAGACGAGACACAGGCGCTAACAACTGAAGGTTTATTGTTCTGACACCTTGGTATATATACAGAAAGCATCACAAACAAGAACAACAACAAAGCCTGATAAACACTCATCTCAGCCAGACATCAAGCAGGAGCACCATGATCATCCAACACCCGATAGGAAAAGCAACTCCTTATCTAGAAGGGCTATGGAGGGAATGCTTACACAGCTGTCTTTTAGGTTTGCAATTTTTTCGGCCTCGATTATTTCTCTTGTGGTCTTGTCACCGCACCTGCGCAGCACGCTCGTGTTACGCAAATCAGGTGTGCATTTACAATCTCGGCAGTGCACACCCAGGTGGCCCGAGATCCGCTCTGTCACATTGTAGTTGTGCTCCAATAATCTTTTATTAAGACATCTGCTGGTTTGCAGATTGCTAACCTAAAAGACAGCTGTGTAAGCATTCCCTCCACAGCCCTTGTAGATAAGGAGTTGCTTTTCCTATCGGGTGTTGGAAGATCATGGTGCTCCTGCTTGATGTATGGCTGAGATGAGTGTCTATCAGGCTTTGTTGTTGTTCTTGTTTTTGATGCTTGTTGTATATATACCAAGGTGTCAGAACAATAAACCTTCAGTTGTTAGTCAGCGCCTGTGTCTCGTCTGCCCTTCTCTGTTCATTGTGAAGTTTGCGCTGTTTTGCTCTGTGATGAACCAACTAGCTTGAGATGTTTTCTTCAAGAAGTAATGAAATGCCATTTCTGAGGCGCATACCTTTAAAGGCCACGAAATGTATGGAGTTCTGGGTTAGGAGTGCAAGCATGGCAAAAATAGGGAACATAACTTAGCTTAACGTTTTTCTCGTTTCGTAGAGCCCGAGAATAGGTCGTCGGTGGTTACTTGTTGGCGAGACTTTTCAAGAAATGCGTAATAAATTACGATACGTCATTATTGAGGTAAAAAGGTTTTAAAAGGCCAATAAAACAATTGCTTTAAAACCGCATATCCCGCGGACAGGGTGGTTATCCACTGGGTATTTGTCTGAATCGCTCAAGCTTCTCCTGTAGCTTGATATGTTGCCATATGCATTAAATTTGCTTACAAATAACTCTTCTTCAATGTATGAAGCATAGAGAAAATAACATTTCGAAAGTTTTTCTCAAACTTTGCGACGAAGGTACGAAAGAGATCGCCCCGCCCACTGTAACAGATGGTGGCGCAGACGATGGTCTATTCGAGCGCTGACGACGCCCGCGTTCAGGAACGCTACTAGTGGGTGCACAAGAGGCATGCAGCCGCCTGGTGCTACGCGCGGTTCGTTTATCGCGATGTGTGAAGACTTACTTAAGCTTAAAGGTGTGTATAATTTGAACGGCTGTAGTTAAAAAGAAACGCAGCCTTCTAGGCAGCATGTCGGATAACACGAGAAGCTGTCGCGATTGCAAAAAGCACCCAGTAGGTAAGTGCTTTTTCAGGAGTGTGTCTGTCTGTACAATACACATTTATTGAGGCACTTTAAATATTGATTCGCTTCAAAACTACGAGGAGGGGGGGGGGGCAGGGGAGGGGGGAAAGGTGGCAGTTCCTGGCCCTGCGGGAGTTGGACGGTAGGTCAACGCCGCTTGCAGTGGGGGCTAGCCAGCCACCGAATTTTATCTGTTGTAAGCCGTCATTGTACCCGCCACTGCTTAGGTGGTGGACAACGGCTATAGTAGCGGCTCGCGTCTTTCTCTTCCTCTTCTTTTTCTTTTCTTCTCTATTTTCTCTTCTGTCTGCACGAGGCAGTGGAGGTGGTTCAGCTACATTGCCAGTAGCAGGCTCGTGCATTTTCTTTTCCTTCTTGCTACAGCCACAACAACAACAACAACAGCGGCTTCAAAATTGCGTACCATATTTTGTCACACTTTTTATTTTCAAACCAGCTGCAAACTTTTAATCATCTTAAGGGTTTATTGATGCTTTATGTAAGCAAAACCTAAATTTAGCAAGCTGTCCTTGCATATGTTTATATGAGCCATGCGCCCGGCTTGTATCCCCATACATTTCACGGTGTTTAATTACTCCGCCCCTGTAATGACTCTTCCTAATTCCACGATGTATTCTACGATGTTCACAGTCAGTAAGCATTGATTAAAATCATATTGCCGCGAAACCTTCAAAACAGTATTTGTTGTTTTTTAACAGCCGCCGGCATACAGGCTTATCACTCTGATTCTGGACCGCGTATCAGTTCCGTAATCTTTGTTTGTTACTGCTCGATGTCGCGAGTCACACCTTTATCAGTTTTGTTGTAGCGCAAGACGCACCGAGATCTGTCTCGAAGGTTCCGGCCACTCGGGTGTCTTTCCACAATGTTCCAGCCCGTGCTGGTAGCTTTTTTGCGACGTTATCTAGATTGTTCTGTGCAGCCTTTAAATTGAGCGTTGCCGAGTGTGACGAGCATTCTTTGTTCGACGATCGACAAGCACGTTTCTTTCTATCGCCGCCGCCGAGTTGCTTAGTTCTTTTTAGGGCGCAAGTCAGCCAAAATAGAGTTTCTTTAGTGCAATTATCGACCCCTTCATTTGTGTCGTCGACCTCGTCACCACTACGTGACATCTGGTGGAGGTGCTGCCTTTGATCCTTCAAGCGAAGACCCAAGCCGTGTTCCTGACGCCCTGGAAGACCAGCCTACAGGTCACCGAGCCAGCCGCCGACTTCAAGGCCTACAACCCGAACACGGTCTGCTGCCTGACCCCATTCGATCTCGGAAGGCATCGACGCTGACAATGGCCCAGCCTACAGCACCGGTTGTTTTCGTCCAACCCCGTGAACCCGCCTGCTTCCATGGACTACCGGATGAAGATGCGGGAGATTCGATGGACCTTTTCGACCGTGTGGCAGATTTCAACGGCTGGAACGACGCTGCGAAACTCAGGCAGGTCTACTTTGTTCTTCAAGGACATGCCCGAATTTGGTTTGAAAATCGCGAGACTTCTTTCAAGGATTGGGAGACATTCAAAGCACAGTTCTTGACGGCCTTTACAAGTTCTGTCTGAAAAGAAAGAGCTCAGGCCCTCCTCCAATCAAGAATTCAACTACCAAACGAGCCCGTCCTGGTCTACGTAGAGGAGATGAAACGCCTGTTTCGCCGCGCCGACCCTAACATGACCGAAGGTGAGAGAGTGAAATTCCTAATGCGAGGAGTTAGAGTCGCTTTTTGCGGGGCTTGTCCGGAACCCGCCGAAAACTGTGGAAGAATATGAAAGTGAAGCATCGACCATCGAGAAGACGTTGGACACCCGGATGCGCCACTTCGAGCGACCACTTCAACCAGACTACTCATGCCACTACTCCAGCGCATCTACAAGCGGAGAGAACCTTCGGGACCTCATCCGGGAGGTCGTGCGAGAGGAGCTCCGCCGACTGATGCCATCATCGCAACAACCGCAGGTGGCGATGCTCGCGGACCTCGTCCGTGAAGAAGTTCAGCAGGCGCTGGGCGTTCCTCAAGCGACGGCTGCGACTGTTGCAGCTCAAGAGGCAACAGCAATGAACTACGCTGGTGCATTACGTCGCCCTGTGCTCCGACGTGATGACTTTCCGAGCCCTCGCCGCTACCGTCCTGTTCCTGAAAGCCGCCACTTGGCCCCCGCCCGCCAAGCCTACCAACGACCCCCAAGCCCCAGGAAGTGTGACGCCTGGAGCACTGCAAACAACCGGCCATTATGCCTCCACTGCGGTGAGGCCGGCCACATTCTGCGACACTGCCCGTACCGACGAATCGGTCTCCGCGGATTTGCAGTCGACGCTCCACGACCACGCCCAGGTGAACGACCACAAGAAATTGACAACTATCTGCGTAGCGGTGAGATTGCGCCACCAAGCCGTCGGTTCAGATCTCCATCGCCGTACAGGGCCCGCATTGCGTCGCCAGGCCGTACCTATGATGAGAGTGTGCGCGGAAGGTCTCCAAGCCCGCGCAGGGGAAACTGAACAGAGCAACCCTTGGAGGTGAGGTTGCTCAACAGCGAAAAGACGAACATCCTCCGCCGCCGACGACCACTAACGACGACGCAGCCCTTTCCCCGCCGCTCCACACGACGTCATCGGCGACATCACGACCATACTGCAAGCAGACAACGCCGCCCAGCGCAGTAACTACGGTATGCCCCGGCCATGACCTGAAGAAACGACGGAGCCGAGATCGGACACTAAGGCCCACGTGCAATGCGAAGACGCGAACAAGTGACCTTTAGGTTGATATCGACGGTCGCAGAGTCACTGGCCTAGTAGACACCGGAGCTGACTATTCAGTCATTAGTGGACCGTTAGCCTCTCAGCTCAGAAAAGTTACCACCGCTTGGGATGGCCCGCTGATTCGCATCCGCAGGTGGCAACCTGATTACTCCAACAGGACGATGCACTGCAAGGGTAACTGTAAATGAGCGTACTTACCCCACCAGCTTTGTTGTCTTGCAGCAGTGCTCCCGCGACGTGATTTTGGGCATGGACTTCCTAAATGAAAATAGGGCTATCATCGACCTGCGATCCAAGCTCATCAAGCTCTCTGCAGACAAAGCCATTCCTGCTACGACGACGTCGATGCTAAATTGACCTTCCCGCCCCGATCAAGCATCGCAGTCTGCGTAGGTAGCGCAAACATGGAAACCGCTGAAGGCATCGTCGAAGTAAACATCCAATTGCTCTTAGAACGAGGTGTCGGCATCGCAAGAGGCATCGAAAAATTCCGGAGAGGTCAAGCTCAGGTGCTGGTAACAAACTTTACCGAAGAATACCGGCATCTCAACAAGGGCACGACGATCGCTTTTCTCGACGAATTAGCCGACCTCAAAGATGTATTCGCCCTTCACGACCCAACGCTGGAAGACTCACCGGACCAATTCCGTCTGCCCAAATTTGACATCAACCCGGTATTGACACACAGCAGGAAAGACCAGATTATCAGTCTTGTTCGAAGCTACGGGGAGTGCTTCTCGTCATCATCGAAGGTACGACAAACACCATTGGCCAAGCACTGCATTATAACGGACGAACACGCCCGACCTCTGCGCCAAAGCCCTTACCGTGTATCGCCGCGAGAACGCCAGGCCATTCGCGATCAAGTTGAGGAAATGCTGCGTAATGACGTAATCCAGCCCTCGAACAGCCCCTGGGCGGCACCAGTGGTTTTGGTCAAGAAGAAAGACAGCACACTTCGCTTCTGCGTTGATTACGACCGCTTGAATAGCATAACGAAGAAGGATGTCTACCCGCTTCCCCGCATCGACGACACTCTCGACCGGCTCTGCAATGCAAGGTACTTCTCATCGATGGACCTGAAGAGCGGATATTGGCAAATTGAGGTCGACGAAAGAGATCGCGAGAAGACCGCATTCATCACACCGGACGGCCTTTATGAGTTCAAGGTGATGCCATTTGGCCTCTGCTCCGCACCAGCCACGTTTCAACGAGTAATGGACACAGTCCTGGCAGGCTTGAAGTGGCAAATTTGTTTGGTATATTTGGACGACGTTGTTGTGTTCTCGTCAAATTTTGAAGACCACCTAAAACGAATACAGACAGTGCTGGAAGCCATCAAGTCATCGGGACTAACGCTAAAAGCAGAGAAGTGTCACTTCGCCTACGAAGAACTCCGGTTCCTAGGTCACATCGTTAACAAGGACGGTATTCGCCCAGACCCGGAGAAAACAGCTGCAATCACACAATTCCCACCGCCTGCAGACAAGAAAGCTGTGCGCCGATTCCTTGGGCTGTGCGCTTATTATCGACGATTTGTCAGAAACGTTTCGCGGATCGCCGAACCGTTGACGCAGCTTACAAAGACTGACGTACCTTTTATGTGGGAAGCGCCGCAAGGAGAAGCCTTCGACGAACTTAAGCGCCGCCTGCAATGCCCTCCTGTACTTGGTGTCACGAAATCGGCGCACATATTCATCAAGTCGGCACGGCGCGAGGCCCGCACGGCGTCGCGTGGAAGGCATGGAGAGTAAAGCCCCTCAATGAACTAAAAGTAGCGCCAACATGTGAAGTTTGCCGCCCGCCTCCTCTCCTGCGCTCTCCTTCGTCGTTCGACCCTCTCATTGGCCGAGCGCCGTCACGTGGGCGCGCGCGCTTTTTTTTTTTGCTGGGCGTCCAGCTTCCTCCTTTCCAGCGGGGCGGGCGGCGCGCGCGCGGCACATATCGCCGTGTGTTTTGCTGCCACGCGGACTGCTACTAAATCGTTCCCGCTGGCTATTTAATTTTTTTTTCAAGCATGTTGCGCTCTTTGGCCGGCGGCTGATAGAAGCACGGTGGTGAAGGCGAGTTCAACCAACGCAGACATCGCGTACAAATGGTGTCACGCACTGACAGTTGAAAACGGAACCGTTTCAGCGCAAAATATAAAAAAAAACTGCTACCACGCTTCTCAAGTTTCACGGTAGCTCACAATTCAGTCCAACCTGCAAAGAAACCACACAGACTGCAGCTTCCGCAGCCTAGTTAATTGTTTTTCAAGCATGTTGCGCACTTTTGTCAACGGCTGACGGACTCAAGGAGGTGAAGACGAGTTAAATCGACGCCAAAATCATGTTGTATGGTGACACACCATGGTAGCTGAACACGGCACCGTCTCAACGCCAAATATAAAAAAAAAATAACTGCTACCTCCCTCCCCAAGTTTACCGGTAGCTCACAAGTCAATCAAAGCTGCAAAAACTCCACACAGACTGCAGCTTCCGCCGCCTATAGTTAATTTGATCTGCAGCTGAAGTTGAAAATACATAGAAGACAGCTGCTGCCACACTTCTCAAGTTTACCGGCAGCTCGCAATCCAGTCAACGCTGCAAAGAAACCATACACAGACTGTTCCAAAATTGTTCCTGTCCTCCGCCTAGTTACACATTTTATAAAGCATGCCGCTGAGTGGCCAAATGTGACGAACTACGGACACACGGAGATGACGGCGAGTTGAACCAACGCCGAAATCGCGTATATGTGGTGTATGACACTCACAGCTGAGACTATTTGGCGGGAAATCCCTGTCAACATTCGGTAATTATGTTTCAGCAGTGAGTAATATTTTAACCTGAACAGATTGCAACAAAATGCAAGGCTCTGGTGAGACCCGGCGCACGGCCGTCTCGATCGGCGCGCGCGCGGCGCTGATCGAGACGGCTGTGAAGGGCGCCTGCTCCGGAGAGCGCGCGCTAGTCGCGCACCCCGTAGGTGGAGCCACGGTCGAAATGCGAGAGGAGGAGCGGCGCCGCCGGAGGAGGAGAGAGGAGATGGCGCTACTTTTAGTTTATTGAGGGGCTTTAATGGAGAGAAAAGCCCCCTTCCCCGCGCGGGAGAGCGCGTAGCTTTGTACGCGTTGCCGTCACCCTCTTTCCCATTGCCTGGGGAGGACGGTGGTTCATCGGCCAGGAATGTGCCAGGCCCTTCGAGAAAGTTCTGTGGGACCTGGCCAATGACAACGCACGGCTCGACTGGAGGAGAAGAGGGAGCTATAACCAGCGAAGTTATGTGTGTGTGCGCGCTAGCTTTGGCGCGTGCTAACAAACAGACGCGGCGCGCCCTATTTAAAGAGACCGCGCCGCTTGATGAGTCAGTCAGTCAGTCAGTCAGTTCGTCAGTGGTTGCGGCGTATTCGCCAGTCCTTCGGCTGGACTCCCGGGGATCACCCGCTGCTGACAAGCCCACGGACTTTCAAGGGAGCGGCGCTCGTCTCGTATGGCGGCCACATCGTGACTCTTGAGGCGTCGGACTGCAACAGTGCCCGGTGAACAATTTGGTGTTTGTTTATGTACTCTCTCGTGTTTGATCTGTTGTAAAGCCTCTATGTTATCGAATACCTGTGTAATTGCCTGCTTAGCGTTTGTTATTCTGTGAACCTCTCGTCTGTGTATTTCAAGTGATCTTGTATATTCCTTTGTATCGTCTCTTGCTGTGCATAAATTGTGTTTTGTTTGTTACTTCTGATTCCGATCCTTTCTCTGGTTTGAACCGGCGACCGCTGGGCACCAAACGACCACCCCCTTCTGTCACTACAAGGTAGTTGAATTCCGGCTGAGCTTGCCGCGCAGGTCGAGGGCATCTCCTTTGCGACCGGAACAGCTACCCCCACTCACTCTAAGGGTGTCTGGGAGTGTGCGCACCGTTAAGGGCGCATCGTTAATAATACCCCCTAATTATTAACGGGCGACAATTAATCTGGCGTCCGCGACAGGACGTTTGGTGCATTCAAGCTCAGAGGACGGAGCACGAGTTGGAAGAGTTTACGAAGAGGTCGTAAACGGCGTAACAGCAGAGCGATAGCGAAAGGTACCGCGCTGAAGCGGTTGTGATGGTCCATTGAGAGTGCTATATGTTAGCATTAGGCTGTTCAGATTGAAGATGAATCTCAAGGAGATTATTGCGTTGGGCCTAGAGAAAGGTCTTAAAGGAGCTGAACTGCGAGAATGGGTGGACCGTAAAGAAAGAGAGGTTCGAGAAGAGGCTGAAAGAGAAAGAGAGAGGCAACGAGAAGAAAGAGAAAAAGAATGGATCAGGAAGCAAGCAGAGGCAAAGAGACAAGAAGAAGAAAGAGAAAAAGAATGGCTCAGGAAGGAGGCAGAAAAAGAAAAAGAATTCTTAAAAGAGAGAGATATCCTTCTCAAAAAGCTGGCTGAAGTTCGGCGTTTGAAAGGTATTACCGAGCCTCCGGAGGTTACCTTTCCTTATATTAGAAAGTACAGTGAACCAAGCGATACATTGACAGCCACAGGTACTGTAGAAACTGGCTCCAGCAGCCAGAATGAGGTTGTGGATCAGCGTGTTCCTGCAACAGAAACTTCAGATGACCGAACTGAAGTTCAGAATTCTCAGAAAAAAGAGATTGTGCCCTCCGAGACGACAGGTTGCAGAGAAGCTGCAACGGCAGATGTCGAGCCAGAAACCTCGGTGTTTTCAAAGCCTGAAGATGAAGAAGGGCAGGATTGTAGCTCCTTATTAAATGACACCATGGCTAAGTACATGAGTGACCGGGATGAGGAGCTTTCAAATAGCAGTGAGCACGAAAGCTGGGATGAAGGTGGTAGTGCAGATCCTAACCTTGAGGATTCAGAAATGGAAGAAAGCGAAGACTGCACTGCAATGAAAAGTTTCAAGAAACATTTTAAGGAACAGGAGGTAACCAAAAGTCAGGATAATGAGTCCCTAGTTGAAAATGAGTCCTGCTTTGAGAAGGTACGACTTAAGATCGCAAAGAAAAGAAAGAAAATGAAAAGGATTGAGGGAGAACAAAGTTCTCAAAAAGACGCTCCTTTCAGACAGCAATGTTCTGATTATGCGGGTAAAACCGGATCAAACGTTCCTCAGACAAAGGTGCGAATAAAAGTGAAAATGAAAAGAAACAACTTCAGACCTGCCAAGTCAGGTGAAATGGAGCCGGAAAAGTCAAGAAGAAAGAAAAGGAAGAACTTACTGAAGGACTTGAAGCGCAAGGAGAACAGCTCAAACAGAAGAAACTGGGCGGCCGGCACGGAATAATATTAGGCCTGCAGGCAACATTTCTCTCCGCGAGCGTAGTGTTGGGGCCCTCAGATACAAGGGCCAAACTACTTCTAATCGACAAATAGACAATATAAGGAAGATCGAAGCGCGAATCAGGAAGAAAAGCAGGACACGCGTGAGAAAGAAGTACCAGTGCTTCGTAAGAAAGAAAACTGGCGTATCTGAAAGTTGGAGAGGAACCGATACGTTCCAAGAAGGTGCATCCCGAGTGTGGAAATATAGGCGAAAGCATGGCTTAGGTTTGGGTGCTGCACATTTGAATATTTGTGTGTTTTTATGTTACTGATCCTTGGCATGTATCCAACAACAGTATGTTGCTATGTTTGTGAATTGCATGGCATTGATGTGTGAATTTTGTAAGGTGTTATTACAGTTTGTGAAATTTGTGCAATGTGTGTGACATGGTGATTTGCCCCATATATTTGTGAGCGCATGCATGTGCGCGCGATGTTCGTGGTTGTTGTGAATATTGTGGGACAATATTCTTTAAGGGAGGGGCAGTGTCACGAAATCGGCGCACATATTCATCAAGTCGGCACGGCGCGAGGCCCGCACGGCGTCGCGTGGAAGGCATGGAGAGAAAAGCCCCCTTCCCCGCGCGGGAGAGCGCGTAGCTTTGTACGCGTTGCCGTCACCCTCTTTCCCATTGCCTGGGGAGGACGGTGGTTCATCGGCCAGGAATGTGCCAGGCCCTTCGAGAAAGTTCTGTGGGACCTGGCCAATGACGACGCACGGCTCGACTGGAGGAGAAGAGGGAGCTATAACCAGCGAAGTTATGTGTGTGTGCGCGCTAGCTTTGGCGCGTGCTAACAAACAGACGCGGCGCGCCCTATTTAGAGACCGCGCCGCTTGATGAGTCAGTCAGTCAGTCAGTTCGTCAGTGGTTATGGCGTATTCGCCAGTGCTTCGGCTGGACTCCCGGGGATCACCCGCTGCTGACAAGCCCACGGACTTTCAAGGGAGCGGCGCTCGTCTCGTATGGCGGCCACATCGTGACTCTTGAGGCGTCGGACTGCAACAGTGCCCGGTGAACAATTTGGTGTTTGTTTATGTACTCTCTCGTGTTTGATCTGTTGTAAAGCCTCTATGTTATCGAATGCCTGTGTAATTGCCTGCTTAGCGTTTGTTATTCTGTGAACCTCTCGTCTGTGTATTTCAAGTGATCTTGTATATTCCTTTGTATTGTCTCTTGCTGTGCATAAATTGTGTTTTGTTTGTTACTTCTGATTCCGATCCTTTCTCTGGTTTGAACCGGCGACCGCTGGGCACCAAACGACCACCCCCTTCTGTCACTACAAGGTAGTTGAATTCCGGCTGAGCTTGCCACGCAGGTCGAGGGCATCTCATTTGCTACCGGAACAGCTACCCCCACTCACTCTAAGGGTGTCTGGGAGTGTGCGCACCGTTAAGGGCGCATCGTTAATAATACCCCCTAATTATTAACGGGTGACACTTGGCCACTTTGATGAAAACGCCGAGACCGAAATTCACACCGACGCGAGCAGTGTGGGCCTAGGAGCCATTCTCGTCCAGAAGAGTGCCGGACAGGAGAAAGTAATCGCCTACGCTAGCAGATCCCTCACAAAAGCCGAAGTCAATTACTCGACGACCGAGAAGGAGTGCCTTGCAATCATCTTGGCCACTTCTAAGTTTCGTCCATACCTATACGACCGACCATTCAAGGTGGTAAGCGACCATCACGCGGTCTGCTGGCTGGCTAATTTGAAAGATCCTTCGGGCCGCCTTGCCAGATGGAGCCTACGACTTCAAGTATTTGACATGACTGTAGTCTATAAGTCGGGCCGGAAGCATTCCGACGCAGACTGCTTATCGCGCGCTCTGGTCGATGCTCCCCCGAAGCACGATGACGACAACGCCTTTTTGGGACCGGTAAGCGCCAGCAGTTTCGCAGAACAACCGCGATCAGGCCATGAGCTGAAAGCGCTAGCCGATTACTTGGAAGGAAAGACCGCTTCCCCTCCTGGTGTGTTTAGGCGACATTTATCATTCTTCACGTTAAGCAATGGCCTCCTCGTGAAGAACTTCGCACCCAACAAGACCGCGCAGCTTCTCGCAGTGCCTAAAACCCTTCGGCAAGAAATTCTGCTGGCGTTGCACGATGAGCCCACAGCAGGCCACCTCGGATTTGCGCGCACGTTGCGTCGAATCCAGGAGAAGTATTACTGTCCGCGACTGCCTGCCGAAGTTGCCCACTACGTGAAGACGTGTCGTGAGTGCCAACGAAGCAAGACGCCGCCGAACAGACCAGCAGGACTACTAAACCAGATTCCGCCCCCAATCCTGCCCTTTCAACAAATTGGGATGGATCTCCTCGGCCCCTTTCCATCTTCGTCTATGGGTAACAAGTGGATCATCGTGGCCACTGACTACCATACCCGTTACGCCGAAGCAAGAGCACTACCAAATGGTACCGCGGCAGAAGTCGCCAAATTTTTTGTCGGACAAATTCTCTTGAGACACGGCGCCCCAGAAGTGCTCATCACGGACAGGGGAACGGCGTTTACGGCAGAGTTGACGTAAGCCATCCTGGAATACAGTCACACAAGCCATCGACGAACGACTGCGTACCATCCCCAGACCAATGGCCTTACGGAGGGCCTGAACAAAACGATCGCGGACATGATCGCTATGTACGTCGACTCTGAACACAAGACCTGGGACGCCATCTTGCCGTAATTGATCTTCGCGTATAACACAGCAGTCCAGGAGACGACCAGAGTGACCCCATTTAAGCTTGTGTACGGCAAGGAGTCCACGACGACGCTCGACGCAATGCTGCCGCACGTACCAGCGAAGACAACCTTGACGTCGCCGCCTACCTGCAGCGTGCAGAGGAAGCCCGACGACTCGCACGGCTGCGTATTAAAGACCAACAGCGCACCGACAGCCGACGATACAATTTACGACGACGCCACACAGAGTACAATCCAGGAGACCAAGTGTGGGTTTGGACACCAATTCGCCGTCGCGGATTAAGTGAAAAGTTGTTGCGTCGATACTTTGGGCCATACAAAATCCTTCGCCGCGTCGCACCACTGGACTATGAAGTCATTCCCGACGTAACATCAGCATCACAACGGCGACGCGCACGCCCAGAAATTGTACATGTTGTACGACTGAAGCCATATTACGCGCGTTAAAGAATCTGTGCTGTTTAAACTTTGCAGTGTTTATGTTTAAGTTTCTTTGTTTTGAAACATCGAGGCGAAGTTTTTTTTAGGGGGGAGTAATGCCGCGAAACCTTCAAAACAGTATTTGTTGTTTTTTAACAGCCGCCGGCATACAGGCTTATCACTCTGATTCTGGACTGCGTATCAGTTCCGTAATCTTTGTTTGTTACTGCTCGATGTCTCGAGTCACACCTTTATCAGTTTTGTTGTAGCGCAAGACGCACCGAGATCTGTCTCGAAGGTTCCGGCCACTCGGGTGTCTTTCCACTATGTTCCAGCCCGTGCTGGTAGCTTTTTGCGACGTTATCTAGATCGTTCTGTGCAGCCTTTAAATTGAGCGTTGCCGAGTGTGACGAGCATTCTTTGTTCGACGATCGACAAGCACGTTTCTTTCTATCGCCGCCGCCGAGTTTCTTAGTTCTTTTTAGGGCGCAAGTCAGCCAAAATAGAGTGTCTTTAGTGCAATTATCGACCCCTTCATTTGTGTCGTCGACCTCGTCACCACTACGTGACAATATACGCACTGTAAAATCAGAAAATTGGCTTAGAATCTTTTGCTATCTTCTATTCTTATGGGCGCTAATCCTTCTTTTCACGCCCAGT
The DNA here is from genome assembly GCF_055883805.1 of Amblyomma maculatum. Classification (NCBI taxonomy): domain Eukaryota; kingdom Metazoa; phylum Arthropoda; class Arachnida; order Ixodida; family Ixodidae; genus Amblyomma; species Amblyomma maculatum. The sequence goes on from NC_139354.1 coordinate 134,562,091, forward strand.
TGGCCCGTCCTGGTGGCACTAGCGCCACCGCATCTTGCTTATATCTGAGATCGATTTCGGTCTATGTATGAAACGGAAAATGTGTCTATACCATTACATGTTCGAATGAAGCATTCATGGTTAAAACTATGCCTGGAAGAAATTTCTTTGCAAATCGTAATGCTCTTCGTCCGATTCTTTCGCGTTCGGTAATAGCATTACAACTAAATAGACCTTCCAAACAAGCTGAATTTTTATCAGACCATCACGCAGGGAATGGCTTTAAGTGTGAAAATATATTTACATTCGGCATCAACTAAAGCACTCTTCATTACAGGGCAAATATGCTTTGAAGTTTTTCTATAACTAAAACGGTAAAATAATGCTCGAAACTGGTAGCAGTGGGTGTAGATTGCTTAGAAAAAGGTAGGAAGGAGAGGCTGCCGAGCAATGATGAGAAAATAGGGAGTGTAGCGCCGCTCTGCCTTTTTCTTTTTGCCTGTAATATCTACGCAAGTATTCAATAATGAGACCATTTTTTCTATTTGGTAAATTCCGTCCAGTTCACTTGATCAACATTTTATGACAACAATATTCATTTTTATTGCCATTCATTCATTCATATATTCTTTTTATTTATTTGCCCAGGAACGCCACATGAATAACAGATTGGGCGGTTGTCGGGAGGTCCGCCAAGGATTGTTGACCGGACGTCGAGGAGGCAGATAAGGGCGGGGCGGAGGTGGTGGCGGTGGTAACGGCGGAGCATACGTGACCGGGCAGGGTGGTGGTCTGGCGGCGACAGCGGCGTACGTTAACGGGGCTGTCACAGGCGTAATTTGAGAGCTTGGCGGTAAAACTTCTGCAACTTGCTCCTGGATGGTGCGTCGAAGTGCAGAATCTATCGATGGGGTGGTTGCGGTAGAAGCAGGGAGGAGCGATAGTTGGCGAGCCACTTCCTCCCGTATAAAGGCCTTGATCTCGGGAAGGAGGGAAGGTGGTTCAGAAGTGAGGCCCCATGCTGTCGGAGGTACGAATAACCGATCGTTCACGAGAGAACGCCGGGTAGAAGCTCGTTGCCTCTTCAGGACGTCGTAACTCTGATAGGGCTGATCCACTTCGACGACGGTTTGGGGGTTTCTGGCCGTCAACATGTGAAATGCATCGTCGGAGATTCCCTTCACGATTATGGTGATTTTGTCAGCTTCGGACATACAAGGATCAACACGTCTACAAAGATCCACAATGTTCTCTATGTAGCTGGTGAACGTTTCATTGGGATTCTGAGCGCGGGCTTCGAGGCGTTGTTCGGCGCGCAGTTTGCGCACAGCGGGGCGGCCGAACACCTCGGAAAAGCTCGTTTTGAAGGCCGACCAGGTGGGTAGGTCGGGTTCGTGGTTGCGGAACCATAAATCTGCTACATCGGTCAGGTAAAAGAGACGTTGGCTAACTTCGTGGTGTCGTCCCACTTGTTGTAGGCGCTTACGCGTTCGTAGGAGGATAGCCAATCGTCTACATCTTGGTCGTCGGCGCCACTGAAAAAGCTGGGGTCACGCTAGCGAAGCCCACCAGAGCACAGGATGGTAGGGGAGGCGGTGGGATCTGCCGAGTGTGAAGTGGCGGTCTGGCATGTTGCCTCAGGCATAGCGGATGGCAGAGCGAGTGTGCGGCTACGAAGCTCCAGCGTGAGAGGAGGCAACGAAGAGCAGTCTCCACCAAATGTAAGGGTGCGTTGAAGCTCAGGTCGGTGTTCAGGTCGACCGTTTAACTAGCGCGTAAGTACCTTGCGTCTTCGTCTTTGTCTGCCAGCCTTCTTTTTTTTAGCACGCGCCTTTCGACATACACTCTTCATCCTTGTCACCGTCGCCAATCGCCGAGCGTTGGTGTGACATCGTATTCAGATATGTGGCGCAAACAAACACAAACACAGGAGAAGATACACACCACACGCGCTGTGGTGCGCCATCTGAATACGATGATGCAACTAGCCCCTCAAGCCGTTATTTTGTTGGTGTGACACTACACCTTATTTATATTGTTATCTGTTGCCCACATCTTTTGACGTAAATTTTATTTCGGTGGAAACCACGTTTCGTAAAAACCAGACACATTCATAAAATGATCGCAAACCACATTATTTCCGTACTATTCAGGTTACAGCTCGTACCTGAGAGCCATGTCAAGTGACGGTGATGAGCTATCTCCTTCAGGTAAGACGTCATCAATATACATTTGTCTGATTTCGGGTCCTTTTTGCGAATCAGTACGTCTCATAAAAATTTTAAAAACGAAAACTTTCTGTTTATCTCAATTTATCTTCATTTTCTTTACAGTATTTGCACACTAACACAACTTTTCAACAATATTTTGTATTTTAAGGAACATGACGGGTTCCTTTACTACGTGTTTGCATATTGTTGCGCCAATATTTTATGCCGAGTAGCACAGCGCTTGAGGAAGAGAAGGACAACGTGAAAACCACTTGACTGAGCAGTTTTTGTGTCGAATTGCATATTTATATGCATTGTGGTCTTTTGTTTTCTTTAAATTGCATATCTAACAGCGTAACTCCCTTGGATTCATGTGTGGTCAATCCCCTTTGCGGGTATGTGCCATTATCTGAGTGCACAACAACGACGATTAGGACAAGCCTGATGCTCACTGTACATTGCATTTATGCATTTCCCGCCTACAATATAAATAATAAACCCACCCCTGCAACAATATTTTTATTTGATAAATTATCCAGCGTTTGGGATATTATGTTTTAATCAGATTACGGTACTTTATTCGTTTTCGAATAAAGATCAATTTTTTAGACTCGAGACTTAAAATTGTCTTTGTTATAATGAACAAAGGTTCCCGACAAATTTGCTGTTTATTATTCCAAGTTAGATTCAATTATTAGCACTCATGCATATAAAGCCACATTGCTTTTTTTATTACATCCTTGAATATTAGCAAGCACCTATAGCTAATAGTTTTTGAGCGCCAGACTAAATTTCTTGCATAATTTGTAAATATGTGATTTTGGTTTTTAAGAAACGCGTGCATGTCAGTTAAGCTTGGTAGAAGCTTTAAAAATAAAGTGTTCGTATTTTTATGCTATTCGTAAACTGCCATTTATCTTAGTGTATATCATTTAGAAGTATCTAATATTTTCATAAACGTTTCTATAAATTCTCACTTGGAAACAGTGTTTTGCGCATTCGCAATTGTTCTCATAATATGCCACCATTCTGCTGTGTTTTTCTATTGTATATTTCACTATCAACTGAATCTAGATCTATCACACTGAACACCTAATTACTAAAGGAAACGATACACGACTCTGTTTTAAGCGATAACCTGTTTCTAGCTACAATTAGAAAGCTGTGGAAACCAGAAATTGACAGGGATAACTCACTGGAAAATCCTTGGCAAAAAAAAACATGAAATGCTGAAGTGATTCTTCTTCAAGCGAGAAAACTGAATCAAACTTCTAACGACTCATTATCATCTGTTCTTCCAAATATCTTTCTGGGTAGGCCAGCTGGTGGGCACGGCAGTCTCAAGTGATGCGGTCCTCCAGCAATGGCCGCAAGCTCCAGGCGCGCTGTTGCTTAAATTCGAGATTCACTAATGGCTCACACCTGTGCGCAAAGTTGATAACCTGGTCGATCACCTGGTCGAATCTGGGCGTTTTGACCTTGAAGAGAAGGGAGGGGGGCTATGATCCCCATGTCGGCCATTTCGACTTCGGTCAGCGTAGCCGCCATGCCTGGCTCGAAGTTTAGCTCATTCATCTGGTCCTCATCCTCCTTTTCACTCTCCTTGCGTGACGAGGTATCATCAGCCTTGATCTCCACCTTCACGCGACTCATCACTCTGCTCATCCTTGTTGCCACTGCATTCCACAGCCTTGGTCTCATTCTTGGTCTCCTTTACGACGCCTCTAGTATTCGTTGTCGCCTTTAGCTCAGACGCAAGCGTGGACGTGCGTAAGTTCAGTGTTGGGTCTGTATGCTCGGCATCTTCACATAGCGCCACATCTTCACATAGCGTCATAAAACATGAAACTTCCCCTGCAAGCACTATGGCTAGAGCCAAAACCGCAATCCTTGCCTCCAACTTCAGCACCTCAATGCATTCGAAGGTTCGCTCAGTAGGCGCCTTTCCATCCAGTCGAGCATTGGTCACGAGGAGTTGTCGCAGGCGCTTCAGATCAGCAGCGGAATAACCGTTCTGTGCGAGGTGGTCGCCGTAACATGTTGGAGCTGCTTCTAGAGCCATCATCGCGGCTCCCGTTCAAAGCCCGCCAGCCACACCGAGTGGGCCAGATCACCATACCGCTTGACTGCAGGTGACAAATGCTCCAGAAGCTCCCGTTCCTCGCGCTCACACTTGGCCAACAGCCTTTCTTCCAGGCTCGAAATGCTGTTCCCAGCAAACCAATTTATAATAAATGGATGTTCAGTGGACATCCACCACTAGATATCTGATGTCCAAATAATGTTTAAAAAAGTTGTTATAATGATGTAACATCCATACAATGTCCATTTTGACAAGTGTGAACACAAATGCAATGCCTACAGCAGATCCACACACAATATCGATGAGACTTTAAGTGATATTGTGTGGATATTAACCAATATATTTTCTGGCACTGAGTTGTGTATTAGGAGTACATTACATTATTAAAAGAGGGTAACTGCTCAATAATATCCGCCCAAGCACAACCAAGAGGCTCTACTTGCGTTTTTGGCACCTACTACCATCCCGAAAATATTTTTCACCTTAGGGGATATCCCCTAAATACCCTTGCCGTTCACTATCTTAGCTTAAATAGATTTCATACTTTGCAGCACTGCTCAAAATCACCAAGAAAAATCATTGTTGTTGTACAATCATCTTATTTGGTCATTTATGTTTTATTTTGCCTCTTTGATATCGGATTGTCGGTGCACATTGATTACCTGTAAAACACCAATGCACATGTATAATGATAGGATCAATAGTAACGGCAGCACATTTACCACGAACTTGAAAAAGTATATGGGAGGGTATGCTGCGAAGGAAGCATTTTCAATGCTGGAACCTGAGCTTGGAAAAATGAACTCAGCAGAAATAGGAATGAACAGGCAGTACCTCCTAAACAAGCCTACATTTGGAGACAGCACTGCATCGTTCACAACATACTGATACAAACTATAGTCGACGATGAAGCGGATACAATCAGTGGCTAGTTGACGTAGACAACGAAGTTGGTTGCCTGGAACCGCGCTCAGACCGCTGCTTGGACCGCTCTCGGACTTCGGCAGTCTTCTACGCTCAGGGCGTTGCCTGGAAATTTGGCGCAATACCCGTTACAGTCTGGTGGAGTGCGCTGGGTACGCTTTACACGTTTACACGCTTCACGACGGATCTGACTCCGGTCCACCAGCGACTCAGTCGCCGCCTCCGCGGACAGTCGCCTGAGGTTGGGCCCCTTTCCAACCCTACGAGGATCACGCAGCCGCAACTCTCGAGCCACCTCTACATGGCCACAGATCCCAGGCTCTCAGCTCCGATCCTTTGTCACCCGCCGCGGACACCACCATATTTTAACGGCGACGTCTTCGAAGAAGCTGAGGATTGGCTGGCTACCTTCGAGCGAGTGGCTCGGTACAACGGCTGGACTACGAGGGCACCCTTACCACCCGGCAAGCATTTTGCCACGAACTTCTGACCACCTTCCCCAACGCCGATCGCCGCGAGAAAGCTGAAGCTGCACTTCAGTCCAGAAACCAGCGGCCAACTGAAAGTGTACGCATGTTCTCTGAAGACATGACCCGTCTTTTCCAGCGCGCAGACCCCAATATGAAAAAGGAGACGAAGCTTCGCCACCTCATGCGTGGAGCAGGAGCTGTTTGCGGGCCTCGTTCGCAGTCCACCGCCTACCGTTGCTGAATTCCTCGCCGAAGCAACGACCATGGAAACGACGCTCCAACAACGGGCCCGGCAGTACAACCGAGGTGTCAGCAGCCTGGCCCCAGATGCTTTTTCATCGTGCCATGGAGGCGGTGCGGACGCCTTACGTGACCTCATTCGGTCGGTTGTTCGAGAGGAACTCCAACGTTTCCGTCTGCCTCAGAGTGCGCCAGTGACATCACTGACCGAAGTCGTCAGAGATGAAGTACGCCAGGCTGCTCGTGAATTCCCGGTCACCAACGTACTGCAGCGCGTCGATGAAATGCCCACGCACACATCCGTTTTTCGTCAGGCAGCTGCCTACGATCCTGTCGCTACCATGCCTCCACGGGTCGACGACAAACGAACGTACGCGTTCGTTGCACGTCAAGCAGCTACGTGTGGTCCTATTGACCCGACACCGGTGGTTAGCCACATCAGTCCGTATGACGCATCTGCTCAAGCTGTGGTGCCTGTAACACGCCCTCGCAAGTCGGACGTGTGGCGTACGCGGGACCGCAGGCCAATCTGCTACCACTGCGGGGAGGCCGGCCACCTTTACCGTGCATGCCCGTATCGCCGAGTGGGACTTCGCGGCTTCGGACCCGATGCGCCCTGTCCACGGAACGGCGAACGGCCGCTCGAAATAGAAGCTCATCTGTCGGCCAGTCAGAGGCCTGGGATATACAGGCGCTATGACTCAGGATCGTGATCTCCGCTGCGGTACCGTTCCCCAAGCCCTCGCAGAGACCCCAGCAATACTGAGCGGCGTTCTCCCAGTCCACACCGGGAAAACTAATTCCAGCGGTCTCCGGAGGCAGGGCCGCTGCTGTCGGAAAAATTGAAGATCCTCCGCCGCCGATACACCGATACGCTGATTTCTCACAGGGGCAGGGTAGCAACAGCATCCGACGCGCTACTTCTGATTTGTGCGTGACACTCGACGGAACTGACACGATCGCGTTACTTGACACCGGTGCAGACTATTCAGTGATGAGCCACGCCCTCGCCCAGGAATTGAGCAAGGTTGTGACGCCATGCCCTAGAATTCACACGGCTGGAGGTCACCTCATTAGCCCGGTGCACAGCCCGAATTGGCATCCGCGGTTTCGTCTACGTCGGGGAATTCGTTGTCTTGCGCGAATGTTCGAGAGATTTGATTCTGGGGCTCGACTTTCTGCAGGCAAACGGTGCTGTGATCGACCTACACGAGGCACGAGTCACATTCTCGACCAAACGGGCAGCGGAACGCTTAGACACCCGCGATCCCTGTAGCCATGCTCTGCGTATTGTGGAGGATGATGTCACGGTGCCAGCACGGTGCAGTGTCATAATACGCGTGCAGAATGACCTATTCCACGACTTTGAGGGCACGGCGGAGGGTCATATCCCGCTGCTGCTTGAGAGGGGTCTCATTGTTGCCCGAGGCCTCGTCCACCTACGGGATGGCTGCACTACCGTTCTGCTCACCAACTTTTCGAACGAATTTCAGCACCTCGTCAAAGGCACGGTGATCTCCTCCCTCCAAGACGTCGCGGAGTGTCCACATTTGTGCACCGTGGAAGAAGCCCTTCAAGACGACACTGGACCTCGTCACGTTCTGCCACCTGTCGAAATAAACACTGAGTTATCGCCGGCTCAGAAGGATCTGCTTTAGGCTGTCTTGGCAGATTTTGCAGACTGCTTCTCAACGTCTTCCAAAGTGGGCCAAACTCCGGTCGCCAAGCACCGCATAATAACAGACAAGACCAGGCAACCTGTATGCCAACGCCTATACCGCGTTTCTCCAACGGAACGAGCAGCGATTCAGACAGGTCAACGAAATGCTTTCCGACGATGTCATTCAGCCGTCTACAAGCCCGTGGGCTTCGCCGGTTGTTCTCGTCAGAAAAAAGGACAATACTCTGCGGTTCTGTGTTGATTACAGAAAACATAATCTCTTAACTAAAAAGAACGCTTACCGACTTCCCCGCATAAACGACGCACTCGATCGACTGCGAGATGCCCGATACTTCTCGTCGCTAGACCTAAAAAGTGGGTACTGGCAAATAGAAGTGGATGAGAGAGATCGGGAGAAGACGGCTTTCGTGACACCCGATGGCTTGTATGAGTTTAAGGTGCTACCGTTCGGCCTATGTTCGGCACCGGCCACGTTCCAACGCATTATGGACACCGTTCTGTCCGGCTTCAAGTGGCAGTCGTGTTTGGTTTACTTGGACGATGTCCTCACATTTTCGACCACCTTCGACCAACACCTCGCAAGGTTACGCCTTGTGTTAAAAGCTCTCCGAGACGCCACCCTGACAATCAAACCGGAGAAATGTCACTTCGGCTTTGAGGGACTTCGCTTCCTTGGTCACGTGGTCAGCGCAAAAAGTATTCGCCCGGACCCTGAAAAGACAGCTGCCGTTTCTGGTTTTCCGCACCCTACTGACAAGAAAGCGGTTCGACGGTTCTTAGGTTTGTGCTCCTATTACAGGCGCTTTGTACGAGACTTCGCACATCGCAGAACCGCTAACCACACTCACTCGAGATGACACGCCGTTCCTGTGGGGAAGTGAACAACAGGCCGCTTTCCTTGAGCTTCGCAGCCGCCTACAGAATCCTCCGATACTAGGCCGTTTTGACGAAAACGCCGCAACTAACTTTAACACTGATGCCAGCAACGTTGGGGCTGGTGCAGTACTAATTCAGTGGCAAGACGGTGCAGAACAGGTCATCGCTCACGCGAGTCGAACACTTACCTGCTCCGAAACCAATTATTCAACAACTGAGAAAAAATGTCTGGCGGTAATATGGGCCCTCACCAAGTTCCGACCATACCTCTACGGCCGACCTTTCAGCGTTATAAGCGACCACCATTCATTATGCTGGCTCGTGAGCCTCAGAGACCCTTCAGGACGATTGGCTAGATGGAGCCTTAGACTACAGGAGTATGACGGAACAGTCGTATACAAATCAGGACGGAAGCATCAGGATGCTGACTGTCTGTCGCGCTCGCCCATCGCCATATGTCCAGAAGAAACGGCCGATGATGTTCCCTTTCTGGGGTCTATTAGTACAACCCAAATTACGCAGCTGCAGAAAATGGACCCAGAGTTAGCGTCACTCGTCGACTATCTACAGGGCGTCGACACTCGTATTCCCCGTGTTTTTCATCGTGGGCATCAAACGTTCACTCTGCGTGCTAATATGCTCTACAAGCGAAATTTCGCTAACAGTTAAGAGACGTTTCTCCTTGTTGTGCCCTCCGAGTTGCGCCTAGATATATTGAGTGCCTGTCATGATGAACCTACCGCCCGCCACCTGGGGGTAAGCCGTACACTTGCACGAATTCGTCAAAAGTATTATTGGCTCAGGTTACTCCCATCGGTGCGGGCCTATGTACGTTCATGTCGTGACTGCCAACGTCAGAAGTCTCCACCATTGAAACCCGCTGGATTTCTTCAGCCTATTGCTCCGCCGAAGATCCCTTTCCATCAAGTGGGCATGGATCTTCTCGGTCCTTCTCCGAAGTCTTCGTCTGGCAACCGTTGGGTGGTCGTCGCGACAGACTACCTAGCACGGTACGCAGAGACCGCGTCCCCTGTTAAAGGTACTGCAGCCGACGTTGCTCAGTTTTTCGTTCATAACATTGTCCTACGTCGTGGCGCCCCCGCCGCGGTGATCACTACCGTGGAACAGCTTTTACGGCTCGCCCAATCCGGTTGGTCATGACTCTGACTCACACTAGCCATCGATGTGCGACGGCGTATCACCCCCAGACCAACGGGCTGGTGGAGCGCCTCAATCGCACCCTCACCGACATGATTTCTATGTATGTGGACGCAGAACATCGCACCTGGGATGCGATTTTGCCCTATATAACTTTCGCGTACAATACCGCCACTCAAGAGACGACGCGACTGATCCCGTTCCAACTTATCTTTGGTCGCCAAGTGAGCACGCCATTGGATGCCATGATGCCAGTTAGTCCTTATTGCGGCTCTGACGCCGAACTTGACGCCGACATCTTTGTTCAGCGTGCTGAAGAAGCGCGGCAACTAGAACGCCTCAGAATCCGCCAACAGGCGAATGACGCTGCTCGGTATAACCTCAGCCGAAGAATCGTCACTTACGAGCCGGGCGACCTCGCCTGGGTGTGGACACCTGTTCTTCATCGCGGCCTATCTGAAAAGTTACTACGCCGATACTTCGGCCCTTACGAGATTGTTCGCCGTATCAGTGAAGTCACCTACGCCGTTGTTCCCGTAGCTTCAGCTCCATCCCGAAGGCCACATCGTCCTGAAGTCGTGCACGTGGTTTGGCTGAAGCCCTATCAGGATCGTGCATGACTGAGCTTTTCATCAACGCCGCTGGGGCCTTGTGACACTTTAGTGCACCCTTTCGCTGACTTCTTCCTAGTAGAACGGCGTTGCATCGAGTCGATGCTACAGAGGAGGGGGCAGTGATACAAACTATAGTCGACGACGAAGCGGAGACAATCAGTGGCTAGTTGACGTAGACGACGAAGTTGGTTGCCTGAAACCGCGCTCAGACCGCTGCTTGGACCGCTCTCGGACTTCGGCAGTCTTCTAGGCTCAGGGCGTTGCCTGGACGTTTGGTGCAATACCCGTTACAATATTTTAAAGAGCCATGACAAAATTCACATTGTAAACACACTGCAAGAAGGGTTAACGAAAGCACTTTTAACACATACACGAAAAAAAAAGTGAAATGGTGGGTAAGAAAATATGTTCATTAGTATAATTACACATACAATATACAAGCATCTGCTTGACCTCGCAACCAGTGGCAAAGATTTTGATGCAATCTTCCAGTGTTCACAGGGCAACATTCAGCCTAAAATAGAAAGCGTTATGTGTAAGAAAAACATAAAAGACCAGCAGGATCTCAATCCGTCTGACTGAAGTTACTGAAAAAAATTTCAAGGAATTTGCATCCAAAAAAAGTAGATAGTTTTAAAAAGTGAATAAATTCAGAAAACTGCTGTTGAGTCCCAAATAGAAGCAAATCCTATCAAATGTAAACATAACAACTTAAACAGCTATTAAAACGCAAGCCCTTCTGTACTTTATGTAAAACTTCAATCTTTCCTGAACGCTTGCTATCATGCTGTGCGAGAGTAGCACTGAATTAGCGGTTCTTGGCAGCTTCTTTTACCACAACAAGCCAATGCGAGAACTGCCTTCTAGAGCTGCGGTAAGCAGCTATTGACATTACTATAGGAGGCAATGTATATGTAAGGTGGCGCTACTGCTCTGCGAAGTGTTCAAGCTGTTATAGACACCCAAATCCGCGTCGAATTGCATCCAGCTTTGCTGTCCTACCTCTTGAACAAGTCCCACCGTCGCAGCATGCAAAGAAGCGGCACTGACTATTTCTTACCCACATGAACGGTTCAATCATCCTGGCTCGAATTACAGTGATTAAACGTCGTGTATTTGTAGCGATGTATACCCCTAAACAAACTGCTAAACCGACTGGTAAGATCACCGCCCCTAAAACTGCAAAATACCACAAACGAACCCTAACACTTTGTTTGCCAAGTAATAACGTAACAACTCACTATTTTAGCTGTTGTCTGCATAGTCCTCTGGTACTTATCCGAATTTGAGTGCTGGACGGCGTAAAGCACACTACAAAACGGCCTCCGTTGCGAGGACAGCATGAGCCCGCGAAAGCAAAAACAAAAGCGAACGAGCCATTAAAACAACGTTGCTGCGGCGGCCGCCACGAGTGAACTGGCGGTGGCGCATGCGGCGCGGCCGGTGGCGATGACCATGGCGTCTAGGCTAGCTGATAGAGTTCTGTTGTTGCTTGTGGATTTGGAACTCAGGCATCAGCAACTGTCAGCAAAACTTAAGGACTCTCTTCAAAGTTTAGACTTGCGCTCGTGTTGGCATGTATGAAAAAAAAACGAGTAGTGTGCCAGTCGATAGCCTAGATAATTCTTCATAAAACAAAAAGAGGGCCAAAAACTAAGTAAACATCGCTCCCCTGTATGAGACAAAACATGCGCAATGTGTTTGCGTTTATGATTTCAAGTATGTATGGTTTGTGGGCTTTAACGTCCCAAAGCGACTCAGGCTATGAGAGTCGTCCTAGTGCAGGGCTCAGAATTTTCGACCACTTGGGATTCTGTAACGTGCGCTGACATCTAACAACACACGGGCGCCTTGTTTTCGCCTCCATCGAAAATCGGCTGCCGAGAGCGGAATTCGATCCCACGTCCTTGGGAATAGTAGTCGATCGTCGTAATCACTACGCCACGTACCCCGGCGGAGTATTTATTTACAAGTTAGATATACATCAGCTCTAAAAGCTTTTAAGTAGTTTAACGTGATTTGAACGCACTGAAAGAACATCCATGAAATAATATTTTCAGAATATCCTATAAATGATTATCTTCATCGCATAATCCACTACTTCCCCTCCAGGAAATGTACCGGTGTATGTTGAGACATGTTTTCTTCACGTGTGCGTCTCTCTAGAAAGCTGGTTTGACTTATACCAGGAGGCTCTTGTAGTTGCTGTTAAATGGACAAAGGCTACTGTTGTGGTAATGTCTTTTTACGTCAGCCCTGGAGGTCGCTCTCCCATGTATTATTCTGGGCATGGCTGTTGACTTTGCGAAGGAAATATCCCAGTTGCTCAATTCTAGCCAGAGGCAATTAATATGCCTTATACTAAGATTGGGTTATTCTGTTTCAAGCCCTCTTGGTAGTCGTATCAGGACGCCTTAGCGCCTGCGTCATTTACACTTCTGAACAATCTCTGCTCAGCGACGCGGGCTGTTTGCAACGGCTGCACTACCACATATGCTCCGGATCTGACGTAGTGATCTAGCCCTTGCACTGCCTCGTGGCGCATTGAGCCTGATAGCTGGGGGAGGGACCATCACACAATCATCATCGGTATTCATCCGTCATGAGCCCGCCGATTACGCCGTAAATGCACGGTGGCCAATTGTGATAGTTTCCGCAGTAATCTGTAAGATCTACCTGTGGAGTCATCACCCTGCTCTGCGTGTTCACCGCATAAAATGTGCTTTAGACAGGGCTGCAACTAGTACATGGACAGATGTCGATCGATTGGTTCCTTACATAGGGCTGCTATACTTGTGGGCTCGCTGACAAGCCGAGCTTGCAGCTTCACAAGCCCATACATCAGCTCACGCACGTAGAACGGTCAACCATACTACAGCTAAGGCTACGAAGTATGAACGGGATCTCGAACAATGGCAGTGGCATACGTGCTGTGAGCAGTTTATTACTAATTCGCCAAATGCAGCTCCCTGGCGAACTTTCAGGGCAATGGAAAAAGGTCACCGTCGCCCTAATGCCATGACTACAACATGCTTCGCAGTTAACTTGTATCCGGCCGATTTTGCCAGAAAAGCGGCATGGAAGTTTTTCAAAGTATGATGTGTTTGTTGCCTTTCTCTCAACTACCATTTCTAATATTGTAGAGATTTCAGTACATATTGACAGACTGCCAACCGCCGACAACACCGATGGTATTGCCAGTTCTTTCTCCCTGTTTGTGTTACTCGCGGCAATGGATGAGGCCAAACGGAAGACATCACCCGGTCCGGATGCCATTCCATACGAAGTGTTCAAGAACCTGAGTAACGGTGTACTCCCTGAACTTGTGGACGCAATTTACAAGGTATGGCTAACAGCTCTGAACCCGAGGCCTGCAAATCAGCCACTTTGATGCCATTTCCAAAACAAGGGAAGACACCGACTGACCTCGGCAACTTTCGCCTTATTTCTCTAACGTCAACACTGCGGAAGCTGACCGAAAAATTGTTAGCCACACGATTGTCCTAGTGGCTGGAGCACCTCAGTTTCTACCAACCTGCACAAATTGGCTTCCGTCCATCCATAGGCACAAAAGACCGGGTGGCGGTTCTGAACTCGTAAGTACTGTCGTCAACCCGCAGCCGCAATGTACGTACTATTCTCGCGATGGATGCCGAAAAGGCGTATTACAACATTAGCCACATTGCCATTTTGAATTGTATTGACACACTGCATATTACTTTTAGGGTACTTGTATCGCTACATCCTTCCATGAAAACAGGAGATTTGCAAAACGGCCTACTGGCGATAACATCGAATCATTTGTCCCTGTTCGCGGTGTACCTCACGGCTCGGTACTGTCGCCAAAGCTGTTTAACATTGTCGTCATTTCCTTTGCATGGCGTTAACATAATGTCCCTGAAGTCAACGTTTTGCTCTATGCTGATGATATTACGGTTCGAAGTACACACCATCACCTTTGATTCAAGCGGCGACCTTGCAGTCAGCCTTGGGTATTACTGGCAATTATGTTGAATCTGTCAGGCTAGAGCTTTCCATGAGCAAAACTATGCTCACGCCGGGCGCCAACCACTGGCGTCGCCTTATACTCGCGGCGACGCCGATCCGTCTGCAACATCTGGAATCCCCCTTCTCGAACGTTCGACATTGAAAATTCCGGGATCATCGATTCACCAGTCGGTAAATGAAGCGCCTGGCTTCCTCAGGCTAAAAAGCGACCGAGGCAGACCTTGGGCCTAGTCAGACCTATTGCTCCGAATACAGTTGGCACTTAATCCCAGGTCACACGGAATGTGGTGACAGCGATTCAGCAGCAACGCCTCATTTATCACGCGCAGTCTCATCACTTGACAAGACCTCAACCGGATCTTTGTCGTTGTAAGCCGGCGCTTAATCACACATTCAGATATAAATTTCACAGTACTTCCTTTTTTCTCTGTGCTGAGCTGGTTGCCGTCCAAGACCCGCTTCACTCTCTATCCGTCACAACTTACTACCTACAGCCGAAATCGTCCCCCGCACAGACTCCCTTCAAGCAATACCTCTGCTCCGACGCGCCGGTCGCAGCCCAGAAATCTGCCAGAATATACATCGTCTGACGGTTTGCATCTCGCCAACCGTTTAAATTGAGTCGGTCACACGTGACCTACTCAGTTCGCAAACCTCTGCTCACTCTGCAACCAAACAGTCGACTCTACCTTCATCAATGACCCCTTCCTCACTATGTATAATTCCACTCTGCTTCTCACAAAAAAAGAGCACCTCCGGCGCCACACGCGTGCTCTTGTACCACCGTGCACGTTATCCCTTCTCAGCAGTCTTACCTGCGCAGAGGAAATTGCGCTACGGAGGATCCGGATTGGGGTTGCCCTTACACCTGCTGGAACACAAACAGGGCCTCAATACCGATATCTATATCAACATCCAGGATGTCCTTTCTGAAAATCACAAAATAATGAGGCAGATAGTCACCACTTTTTGGGAGGTTGCCCGGCTCTCAAGCCGACGAGAATTCGGCACCTGATTGCAGGGGCCTCTGACCGCACAACTCATATTCGTACATTGCTTAGACACAAGGGCATCATTATCGCTCTCTCATGAACTTTATTAGATATCAGAACAGCCAACCTTTTCCTTTCATTTAACGCCCCTTTAAATATTTTACATAATTCATTATGCAATGAGACAATAAACAACGGTATTTAAAAAATTATCTCAATATCCACACAATATTGACAAGTGACATGGGAGGTTAGCACCATTTGTGGTGAATATCTGAATATTCACGGTTTTTATGTCTTTAACGTCTCGAACTCCGTACTCAACTCCTTGGCCTGGGCTTCGGCTGCTTGCGTGTATGCCTGAAAAACTTTTTGCACCTATCTGTTCTTCACGTGTAGGTCTGTTCGTGGCCCGTTTGCCGTGCAGCTCGTGATGCAGGTCCTCGACAGCGGCCACATTTGCCTATTCAAGCCGATGCCTGCCCCCTTAGGCCTCCGCCTTCTTTTGCGATAGCTGACGCTTGGTGCCGCTGCCACTGAAAGGTTTGCGGAGTAGCATTACACGCAGGAGACAGAAGCAGACACAGTAACTCGCACATCGTCGACCGTCCGTTCTCTTCTGCCCGCTCTCTCTTCCACGCGCTTGCCCCGAGCGCTACCACCGCGCTTCCTTCTTTCCCCCCTGTGTATATATATATTGTATAATAGACATTTGCTAATTCTTGATCGAGCGATAATTGCCTAGTTTGTTTAACTAATTTCTTGACTCATGTGCTGTTAGTGGCACTAAAGGCGTATAAGGGAGGCTTCATTCACTTTAATTTTAAGCATTTTTTGCATCTCTCCGTGTAGAACGAACCGAGTGAAGTGAACAATTCTTTAAAAACTGAGCACGTAATAAAACGAACGGTACTAACTGGTGAAAATCTAATGCCATTTTTCGTTTGCAGTTTCAATGAAAAATTACCTGAAACATTTGAAGGGCCGCAATAAAAAATGGAAGCCAGGAATTTCGCACAAAGAATGCTGGCAGGGTTTATTATAAAGTTGTTTTTAGCTCATAATAAAACCTTATAATGCCTCCTGGCGCAGCGACACCACAAAGTAATGTGACCAGAAATGCAACTACCACCGACGCTTCTTGCATTCCCAGTGAGAAGCTGATGAAGGAAACGAAGTACTCGTAATAGCAGCACTGCAATATCCAGATTGCTTTGGATTGACTGGATTTGTCATAGCGCGATTGTATATCGGCTAGCAGAATTTCAAGTACTACAAATGGGCCGCCAAGTTCGTCGCAAAGAACTACAAAGATCGAAAATTAGCCAACACAGAGTATACGTAACTATAATCTTGATATATTGCTGCTCTGTTTGCGCGTGTGTGCGTGCACTAGACGCAAGGCTAAATTAAGGAATCTGGCCAAAGTATCATAGATAGCGCAATGCAACCTTTAGGCATTTCAAAGAGGCTTCAGCATTATACGATTAGTTACGAAACAGGTTCCACCTGAAGCTTGTAATGCATGTTTAAAGTTTTCTCCTTCCAGAAAATGATACAAAGCCACGCCATAAACGCCTTGGAAAATTCACTGTTGAAATGTGCTTCGCCACGGATGACGCTTATACGAAGTCATTTAATACACTGTTCGACCTTATCGAATACATCGGCACCATGTTGAATGCGGTAGGCATTTTGATTTTATCCTAAACATATTGTATAGGTCGTGTGAATTTTTCTGTCTACGATTCCTTGCCAAGTACACAGACTTTACTCAACGTAAATTATTTGTCTGGTCTCGAGTCGTCATTCCGCTATCAATGGTTCAAGGAAGGTTCTGACGATGTAACAATAATAACAGAAAAATATGCATATGGGCTTTGTTTCTAAAATCTGAGAGGTTTCGCTAATATACGCAATAAATATCTTCATCGCAGATTCTTTTACTTCATTACCGGCAGAATCGATAAGCTGGAGGACTTATCCATGATATAATAAAAGTATGAAATATTGGTAAATGCTTTTTGTATAACATTTGGCAAAAGCTGAGCAAATTGCTTGGCGAACGCATTATACAAATAGGCATGTGTGAACACTTATATTTAATGCTGAGAGCACATTATAAAATGAAGAGTGAGACTAGAACTTACATGTTCATTGGTTTATGCGTATTTTTGTTGCTTTGTATCCGCGGCGAGGGCATCGTGAAATGGCGTTATTCAGATTTCAGGCTGTAGTATACCCTAAACAAACACCAAGTTATAAGGAAAAGTAAAAGCAGCGTAAAAAAACACTGACAGAAGTATGAAGCAGCACTGAACAAGAGCAAATGGGGTACGCCTCAGTTCGCACGTCGAGCCAACGTTTAGACAAGTGGAATTGTCTTCGTCTGGGCCAAGCGATCATCACTGGCAGGGGTTGAAATACGCTTTTGCTTCCGAAGAAGAAAAGCTGGGAAGGGAAAGTGGGTGAGAAGAAAGTAGGTGTGAAGGAATGGGGAGGGGAGGATGGGTGAGAACAAAGTAAGTCATTGAGTGAACAAAAGAAAATCTTCAGTTTGTATTTCTAAGAATTGAACCACGGATCCTGTGGCCTGCAAAAGTAAAGGCGGCAGTACCAAAAACACTACAATACCGGATAGATGGTTAGTCACTACTTAAGCCGGTTTGGTGCAGATACACCTTACAAAGGGACACGCGAATACAAACGGCACACCTAGTAAATCTGGTATCGACACAAGATATTTGGATGGATGAAGTATAATATGTGGAGAATTGAGAGCGCTCCGTAGGCACGATATATGGTTAAACAAGTCAGGAGGCAACTAGGCATAGGCAGAAATGAAAGATCTGTTACAAAATAAATAAAACAAAATACATCACAAATGTGGTGATTATTGTAAAATTAGCCGAGGCGTTCCACGCACATTAGTCGAATATAGTTCCAGTAACACAGAAGATGCGGATCGGTGAATTAGACTTTGCGTGGGTAATGAAAGAGAAATCTAAGTCTTGATCAGTTCAGTCGTTCAGTCGTGTCCGACTCTTCGTGACCCTATGGACCATGTCACGCCACAATTTACGGTCTCTCACTATCTTCCTAACATCACATAACTTCATCTTCAGTGCCTCGAGGATGCCATCTAACCATCGCGTTCGCTGCCTACCCCTTCTCCGGCGACCCTCAACCTTTCCCAACATCGTCTTTCTCCAGCGACTCCTCTCTTCTCATCAGATGACCAAAGTAGCTGAGCTTTAACTTTAGAATTTGACCCTCCAATGAGCAGTCAGGGTTTATGGTCGACAATATCGACTGATTTAAACTTCTGGCAGTCCAAGGAACTCTCAAGAGTCTTCGCCAACACCACAATTCAAACGTGTCAATTCTTCGGCGGTCAGCCTTTTTCACAGTACAACTCTCGCATCCATACATCACAACTGGAAAGACCATGGCACGAGTTATACGGATCTTGGTTGGCAGACTAATGTCTCTGCTCTTTACTAGGCGGTAAAGAGCTCTCCTTCCCAGAAGCAGGCGTCTCCTAATTTCATGGCTGCTGTCTCCTTCCGAGGTAATCTTGGAGCCCAAGAAGAGAAAATCTGTCATAGCTTCCACTTCTTGTCCATTGATGCTCCAGGACTTGATAGGGCAAGACGCCATGATCTTTGTCTTTTTAACGTTCAGTTTAAGCCCAAACTTCTCACTCTCTTCTTGTACGCGCATCAGAAGTCTCATGAGTTCCACTTCACTTTCTGCCATTAAAGTGGTATCATCCGCATATCTAAGCTTGTTGATACGTTTTCCAGCAATCTTCACTCTAGCTGAAGACTCGTCCAGACCGGCCTTCCTCATGATGCACTCTGCATATAGGTTAAATAGGCAGGGCGACAGTATGCAGCCTTGCCTCACCCCTTTCTCAATCGGAAACCAATCAGTAAGACCATGCCCAGTTCTGACTGTGGCCTCTTGCCCTTCATAAAGGTTCCTGAGGAGACAGATAAGGTGAATTGGAACTCCCATCTCTTGGAGAGATTGCCACAATCTGCTGTGATCTACGCAGTCAAACGCTTTCGCATAATCAATAAAGCAGAAGTAGATGGGTTTCTGGAACTCTCTTGCTTTTTCCATGATCCAGCGAAGGTTGGCAACTTGGTCTCTAGTTCCTCTGCCCTTGCGAAACCCAGCTTGCACGTCCGGAAGCTCCCGATCCACACACTGCTGCAGCCTTCCTTGGAGGATTTTCAACATCACCTTGCTCGCATGCGAAATAAGCGCGATCGTGCGGTAGTTGGAACAATCTTTGGCACTGCCTTTCTTTGGAATGGCGATGAAAACTGACCTCCTCCTATCCTGTGGCCACTGCACGGTTGTCCAAATCTTCAGACATAATGTATGCAGAATGTTAACAGCGTCATGGTGTAGGTTTTCAAACGAATTAGCTGGAATGCCATCAATTCCGCTAGCTTTGCTCTTAGCAAGGCTGGATAAGGCCCATTCAACTTCACTCTTCAGTATACCCGGCTCGAGATCAGTAATCACAACCGTCTTATGTTGGGTTTGCACATTCGGGTCCTTCTTGTACAGTTCTTCTGTGTATTCCTGCCACCTCTTCTTTATCTCTGAGGCTTCAGTGAGGTCCGTGCCTCGTTTATCCTTTAACACGCCCAGCTTAGCACAGAAGCTTCCTTTGATATCTTTGATTGTCTTATACAGAGCTCTTGTGTTCCTTAATTGGCTGTTGTCCTCAACTGCTTGGCACTGTATGTTCAGGAAGGCATTCATATCTCTCCTTGCTATTTTCTGAAAATCCGCATTAAGAGCCTTGTATCTTTCTCTTTCCCCCATAACTTGTGCCATCCTCCTTTCCTCAGGTATTTGCAAAGCCTCTTCAGATAACCAGTTTGCTTTCTTGCATTTCCTTTGCTTTTTAACTACCTTATTAGCAACTTCTTGTATTATATCACGAACATCAGTCCACATCTCTTCGGGCTCTTTGTCTTCTAGATCTAATTCTTGAAATCGATTCCTCACTTCCTCAGCATATTCTAATGGAACTTGATCCAGATCATACCTGAAAGGCCTTCTAGTTTTCTGCGTTTTCCTCAATCGAAGCTTAATCTTGGCAACAAGAAGCTGATGATCGGTGCCACAATCGGCCCCAGGCCTTGTTTTTACTGCTTGTATAGCGCTTCTCCATCTCTGCCGGCAAATAATATAATCGATCTGATTCCTGTACAGACCGTCCGGTGAAGTCCATGTGTACAGGCGCCTCTTGTGCTGTTGAAAATGAGTATTCGCTATGGTCAGGTTGTTTTCTTGACAAAACTCTACTAGCCTCTGCCCAGCTTCATTTGGCTCGCCAAGACCGAACTTTCCTATAATTCCGGATATTTCTTCCCTCCCTACGTCCGCATAATTAGAGCTTCTTCTTTAGACTATCATTTTTCGTTACACTTCTTTACAAGAGCCATCTCCTTCTTCTGCGCCCAAAGTCCTGTTCGCTCATGCCACAACCATCCCACCCGTTACCTCTGTCCTTGGTCCCCTCACTGCCTCTTCTTCTACCGCCAGCACGGAGCTTTCTGTTCCCCCTTATGTTGGCTGCCGCCGCAGCCAATTACCGTTACCGTTTTGCGTCCTTGACTTCGAACAACGGCGCTAGCTTACTTCTGGTGGCCAATCCTCTCGTGTCTCCCGCTATGTTGGTCCAAGGGTCGCTTCAAACCCTGTGTTACCGCCAGCGTCACCTAGAACGTGGTAAAGAGCAAGGGCGAAAGCTGTGCTAGATCCCTCTTATGCTACCTATGGCTTTAAGAATGCCAGAACTGAGACCCCCGTAAGCTACAAGCAGAGAAATGAAAAGCAAATGAGTGTGCTCGTTATAATACATGAAGGAAAGAAGCCAGCAGTCGCCGAGGCGTGAAGCCACAGGTAGCGTAAGAGAGTTCTAGCACAGCTTTCATCCTCTCTCTTGTTCACGTTCTACGTGACGCTGGCGGTAACACAGGAAGTTCCACGTCCACCGCTGTGGTTGAGGGTGGCGCTGGTGAACACTCTCAAGGTTCGTATACAGACAACATTAATGCCCAAGAAAGTAGCAGGGGGGACAGCGGCCGATAGCTTAGTTGGAAGAGCACCGGATGCGATATTCAGAGGTCGTGGGTTCGGTTCCCACCATCGGCTAGTTGTTTTTCCTTCTACTTTGTGTTTATCTTTCCCCTGAACAGATTACATTACTAATTTATGTTATTACCGAAGTTAAAATTAAAAAAAAAAGCAAGACATAAAGTACAATCTCCAATGCTTTCCTTGGCCTGGCCGACTGTTGGCTTCTTTGTTCATTAACGTCACAGTAAGATATGTAATTACTCCTTAAGGTAACTCAGTCACTCAGTTAATTTTAAGACAAAGCAGCGTTGCAGGCAGGGAAAGATTGGAGGGGAAGAAACTAGGAACTCTTTGTGGCTAAACGTGCCGCACCTTGCATGGAACAGGATTAAATTGAGGGCCATAGGAGTGGGCTCGTTCCTGCTGTGGACATAAATAGGTTGACGATAATGGTGTTGTGAAATACATTACTATCTGGCATATTTTCCAGTTGGTTCAACTTACTCTTGCTTTTCCCCTACCGTAATCGCACTAAACGTTTAAAAAAAGAGTATTCAGTATTACACGTCGTTTCTTCAACTGTCACCATAGCAGCTATGAACGTGCCGTCACAAGATGAAATCCTGTTGGATGATGCTAATTTGAAATTTCCCTGGTTGGTATAGGTATCGCTCACGTTCCTTGACATGATACAGCCAAAAATACGCTTCCAACTTAACCATATCTTAACCAATATGGTAAGTATTCTTCCTAACATCAAAATTATTCACCGTCAGCTGCTATCAACGCACGAAGTTAGAATTCATTTATAGATGCAGGTAGGAAGCTGTGTTTGGGCCGAAGGAAACATACTTGAATTGCGTAAATACGACGTCCTTGAGTATGGTTATGTAAGCATATTTGCTAATCTACAGGCTTTTTTTAAACTTCAGGCTATTTTTTTGTTACGACATTCTTATGAAGCCATGTTTTAAAAAGCGTTCCTATAGCAGGATATAGAAAACCTCGTCTTCCATTTCCACCACAGTGTGAGCCGTTTCAGAGGGGCGGATGCAACCTGCCATCGGCTCTTAGAGAGGGCACAGAAAAAAAGGATGTCACTGTAGAAAATGGATAACAGGATAATGCGTTGTTGTGGTGTAAAAGTCTAAAACAAATTTTTTTAGCAAAACCAAACGCTTGCTCGAGACTCTGGCACGCATAAAGTGTTGGCTATGTTTTGAATAGGGGTACAAATTTATGTGTTACGATGGCAATGTTGATGCGTTCGCAAAAAAAAAAAAGCCAGCTTTCTGCCTCTTTCAGCTTTTAGTGCATTGATATAGTAGAAAATAGTAAAAAAAAACACAAGCACAAAAATATTCCTGTAAAATATATTGATGCTATAAACATCGCTGCATGATCGCACGTTTGGCTGAATCTTCTATTTCTCTGAGCACCGATGGGGTTTGCCTTGGTTGGTTTGTAGGTTTCAACATCTAAAAGCATATCAGGCAAATAAACACGCCGCAGTGCAGGAGTCCAGAAATTTCGACCACCAGGGTTTTTTTAGCGTGCGTCGATATCGCACAGAAGCAGTGGAGGAGTAGGAATAACTATTCTGCAATTCCACTAAAACGTACCCTTGTACATCATATTGCGAGCATTGAGATATATGTTGTGGGGGTGTGTGTCGAGACTGTCGAACAATTATGTTGGCGAAAATGTACGGTCAAATGAGAGGACAACATTGTAGCCTTTGCGACAAGAGCATACCTGGAGATTTAAAGTTGCATCCAGAGAAGTGAGGAGGCTCCAGCCGAAAGCCTATTGAGAACGTGTCATTGCCATAGTTTTAACACTTTACCGCGTGTACTGCCAAAACCTTGAGAAGAGGTCAGTACTTCAGTGCTTTCAAGGGCGTCGACAACACTTACCACTGCGTCAATTGCGGATATGCCTTTTATTACATGATAGTGGTTACAGCTAGTTCGGTTTAAAACCTTGTTGCGTAATGTAGGTTTGACAGGCATGTGTAAAACACATGTCAAAAAATACAGACCTCATTTTGTGTCAAACCTGCGAAGCCACCATACTTTTTTCATCGTTTGATGGTGTCATAAGATTTCCCTTTCAATTTAGCACCCGTCAGGTGGTCCCATTCCAGGCTAGTCTGAGGCAGGGCTTCGAACTGATTACATATGTATCTCTGATTACATGCAGATTGTTGCTTCCTATCCCCAAAAGCGAAACCAACAAATGAAGACACCAACTATACATCTGGGCAAACCATAATATTGATAAATTCACCTAATGAAAAGCCTGCGCTGAAGACTTATCGCAGTCTACTCTTCAAGCGAATCTTATGCGTCCTCCTCATTTCAGTAATTGTGAAACGCTGGCACAGGCGAATAAGAATGCTGCCATGGGCTGCGGATCTGAATTGCTGAAAAAGCTTTATTATTCCTCCATTTTAACTCATAAACCTCTATTGTTAGCATTCGCTTCTCATTGCGCGATTAGCTTTTTGTTCGCTATTCAGTTTATTCAATGTAGAGAGGAAGAATTGGTAATAGCGGTTCACAATGCCAGCGTCCTTTTTCGACTTCTAAGCACCACTTGTGATTGGCGCGCATATTTAAATCATTATTCGGTCAACTCCAATTAACTCATTCATTGTTTTGGTGACCTCGTGACTATACTGAATTGTCCACACAAGGAAAACTGTGAATCGTCCATGTTTTTGTGCGAATCTTTGTGCGTGCATAGACGCAGCTGTTTTGCCTCAGCCTCTTCCTTCCCATGTCACACACCAACACAAGGTTACACAACTAGCATGCGTTCAGTACTGCCAGTTCCAATATAATTGATTGACTCCAGCGCTTTCATTTTAAAGTACGTATTTGTTCCAACTTCTGATGCCCTATGCTTTCTCTAATGTGGTAGAGCTGTCGAAATGAAGTGGAACGTAATGCGTTGCGTCGTCTAATCTGCGTCGTGTCGACGGTGTTCGGCACACCAAGCGGTCAGCGGCATTGAAGACTAGTACAAACTGTCTTGCTCTCTAAATACTTTGAAGTCAATGAACGGGTGTTGTAAATATATTTATGTTGTAAAATGGTGTATGTGTCAGCGGGAAATGTGCTCTATCCACCAGCCCATCAGCGAGACTGCCGTGGTAAAGAAGGATACAAGCATGAGTTGGGAATGCTACGAAGATTGTTGTACAGCTTAATGTTCAAAACTGTATCTGTCAAACGAATGGACCCAAATGCTAAAACTGTGTGCGAAATGGAATCATCTTTGCCTCTGCACAGTTTAGTTCATTCTGATGTTAATGCGGTAACAGGCAAAGTGACGCAAATTTATAAAGGAGATTAGGCGCACATATAAAGTCGAAGGTTTTGCACAAATTAATTGTGTCGGTTTATGAACAGTAGAGTCTGAAATTAAGTTACTTGGCATTTGAACACCGCCTATACACCCGTGCCAGCTCTCCTAGGCTATGCCCATCAGCTTTACCCATAAATGAGAACGATGAAAATAGTATGCCAGTGTCTGGTTATCCCGAACATGGCGATTTCTTCCATGCATATATTTTGGCGATAATACATCCATCGATAAGAGGCGCATAGACAAAGGGGGTGCACTACGTTATTTGTGACATAGTAAAACGCTCACCGCCAGTGGAAACCTTGCACCGACTGATTTGCATGAGAAATCATTTATTGACGTTTCCTCTGGAAGACGTCCTACTCCACAGTGAAAACCGACGAGAAACACGTTTTCAGCCTACGTCTCTATACGCGGCCTTGCTCCCCGAAAAAGTCGCAGTTTAATATACTCCTTGGCTTTCACAAACGTACAACAGTTATTCCTGCTCTTCGGTCAACCTCAGTGGATATGTATGCCGAAGTGGGACAGCATTATGTCTGAGGGCTGAATGGTATTGACAGCGGTAGAGGTACCTACGCCTTGCGGTCAACCTCAGTGAATATGTATGCCAAAGTGGGACAGCATTATGTCTGAGAGCTGAATGGTATTGACAGCGGTAGGGGTACCTACGCCTTACGGTCAACCTCAGTGGATATGTATGCCAAAGTGGGACAGCATTATGTCTGAGGGCTGAATGGTATTGACAGCGGTAGAGGTACCTACGCCTTGCGGTCAACCTCAGTGGATATGTATGCCAAAGTGGGACAGCATTATGTCTGAGGGCTGAATGGTATTGACAGCGGTAGAGGTACCTACGCCTTGCGGTCAACCTCAGTGGATATGTATGCCAAAGTGGCACAGCATTATGTCTGAGGGCTGAATGGTATTGACAGCGGTAGAGGTACCTACGCCTTCACTTCCTGTTAACAACCAGCCCTAGGTTGCAGGCATAGATGACGAAGTGGCAATAATCAAGGGTGTGCTCGTAATAAATAAACTGCATCTGGTCCAAGCATCTGAAAAAGAATAACGTAGTCAATCGTATTTGCTCCATCACGCGCTAAACTCCATTACCTGAAACATGCCTGAAATGCACTGCGTCTACCCCAAAATACGTCTACGAGCACCTATTGCATTCGTGGGACATAATGCTGCAGTTCCTATGGTTCCTTCAAGAGAAAGCGACGCCCTGCGGTGGTAAGCGATTTTCATAGCGCATTCTTCATTTTGCTAACTGATCATTTGGTTCACTAAGCCCACCGTCAAGCGCAGACCAAAAACAAGTACATGTGCAACTACACTCGAGACCCTGGTTTCGTACAAGAGTGAGAATTTGAGCAAGTCGGTGTTTTATAGCGTAAGGGTAGTGCAGCACGAACAAAGGGCATATACTTACCACTGATTGCATAGCCATCTAGTGCAAATAAACTATAGAACGAATTGGCTCTCCGGCGATGAAAATATACTTTAAAATCATGCTCGCCCACACAAAGAATTGCTTAGCGTGGCTATCGGAACATCAAGGCATGGGCACCGGGAACGAGAGCAGCAAGAGCTAGAGCTTTCCTCTGCCGACATCGGAGCCTCCAGCCAGACTATATGCGGCATCATGTTGAAGGTACTGCAGTGCATTCTAAAAAAAAAAAAGATATCTACCAGCGGAAGTGCCCCTCAGAGCCTTAGAGGATAAAGTGCGACTCCTAGAGACAACAAAAAACTATCTTGTTCATTTAAACCTTACACATCTCGGGTCCAGCGGTCCCAATGCATACTCTTCGTAGAGAAGGTAGATTTAATCAAACAAACCACCTGATAACCCGAACGCGGTGCAATTATTATACGTAGGATGCGACTCTATTATACTCCGACCTCAAGACCCAAATTTCCCTCGTAAGTCGAGCCAATACAGTCCTTAGCTGCGGAGTCCACCCACTCCATCTCCAATAGTTATTTTAGAACAAAACTTTTTGAGGCCGTTCACTTTCTCAAATATGTTTTGCGAAGCGTCGAAAGGACCTTCCGTCCGATAGCTGCCACCGTCGCCAGAACGAAAATTGAGATTAACGGTTTAGGAAAAAAACGCACATGGTTAAGATTTAAAATAATAGCGCAACTTTCCTTTTTTACAGCGTTGAAGGTTATTCTATAAGTCGCTTCCTATACCAATGTCGTCGGTTCCTTTTGAGGTAGGGATTTGAGCTGAGTACATATGTGCCTGACATAAGTGTAAGTGGTCGCCGAGAACTATAATAAAAATATTGCGCTTTCCTTTTATAAAAGCTACTCAAACAAAAATGTCAACCTAGTCGCGTCATGAAAATGCGACGTTAAAGGCGTTTCGCGTCTGCTCTTAAAGCGCCCCTGAAACATTACTACGGCAGTATTCTAATGCGGGAAATCCGTAAAAGTGGTCGTTGTGAATATTCAAGTCAATGTTTAAAAGGCCTGCGTAGAACCAACATTTAGCAATAATTTTTAAAAGGGACTTCTGGTGACAGCTCGCAACCCATTAGGGTGACACGCCTCTGGGACGTCTTTGGGACTTTCTGGGTGCGTCGGATAATTGGGCGCTCCCAAATGAAGCGAGAACACGCGCCCTCTCGCTTCCACACATTCTCCGCTGCGAGGAATCAATTTATCCATTTTGTTGCTACGCGTTGTGTGCGGAGAGGCGAGAAGAGGAGGAGTATCTTGTTCGATCCACGATATGTTTGCTTAAAACATTGTGCAGAGAGCTTGCTTGGGATACCGGTCGCTCTTGCTTATTTTGAGGTTTTAAAAATGATTTTTCAATGGCCCTTTAATGCTTAGGTTTGGTTTGGTTTGTGGGGTTTAATGTCCCGAAGTAACTCAGGCAATGATAGGCGCCGTAGTAAAAGACTCCAGAAATCTGGACCACCTGGTGTTCTTTACCGTTCACTGATATCGCACAGCACACGGGCGCCATGCTTTTCGCCTCTATCTCAAAGCGGCCACCGAGGCAGGGATTCAATCCCGCAGGAAAGAAAACATTAGAACTTTTCACGCGCACGAAGTTTAATTATCCAACTGCACTTTACAGGGCGAGTATGCAATGACTCATTTGATGAACATCATTGGTTTTCGAATATATATTTATATAAGAGCTTGAGGGGCGAGTTGGTGCGGCATAGTACCCAGATATATTTGTCTTGGTTGTCCATATCTTTATGGGTGGGGATATATTTATTTCTTGGTTTTGTGTTAGTTACGAATGGCATCTGGTGAATGCATGATTCAATAGAAAGAACATAAGCAGGGAAGCAATTGGTAATCCAATAACAGCGATTATTTCCACTTATCTGCCGTAGTGATTACCTGCGATTTGGCGCCGCCCTGCGTGCTGAACAAAACACGTTACTCGTCTAGTTGGTGAAACACAATTTGGTAACAAGTTATTCAGCGCTACGAAAAACACACGATCACAGGAAGAAATATAGAACACGGGCGCTGACTCCAACTAATTTTGTTGACGCAGACGCATCCCACATTTATAATCAGAGTAGACAGGAGCACATGCTTGTAGGAAATTTCTTGAACGATTAGGACTGCAGATTACATTCTACCCTCATTTTATAATCTGTATTAACTTTCTTGCAGGAAGAGTGACGTGGCGCTGATGCACATCTCGTCCTTTTCCTTTAAAGAAAATATTTCCGACAATTGCTGTGCCCATCTATTCCTACTTCTAGGAAACATTTTGATGCCCTCTGTCGGTGGCTCATAGTGCTGGCCGCTGTGATCTCTGCAAGGGCTGCAATGGGCGGGTATATTCTTACAGGAGTCCGACATATTCCCTAATGTATGTTCATGTTTCTTGGCACGTTTGTTTACACAGCGGCCAGTTTGCCCGACATATATTTTACCACATTTTAAGGGAATTTCATAGAGTGGTGCGCGCAGTATGCCACGGGTGTGATTTATCAAACCCCACTACAATATGGCACCGTATATGTCGGGAAAACTGGCCGCTGTGTAAAAGAACGTGCCAGGAACCTTGGCAATGTTTCGGACTCCTGCGAGAGTCAACCCGTCCATTGCCGCTCTAGAAAAGAGGACAACGGTCAGCAATATGAGCCACTGTTTGAGGACATTAAAATTCTGCGCAGAAGTAGAGACAGATTGGCGCGCGAACTGTTGGAAGTGGTTTTATGAAGGAAAGAGCGACACGTGCATCAGCATACGTCGCCCTCCATATAGGGAACGCAAGCTCAAGTTTCGCCGCGCGATGGGAGCGCCGCATTCCTGGCTTGGTGGCGATATGTGAAACGATGGGGCTTTGCCGGAGCAGACGCTCCGCTAGCTTCCTGTGCACGTGCGGCGACCGCAGTGCGCCTGGCGGCTATTTGGCGATACAAAAACGCTTTCGCTAATAAGAAACTGATGTACTAATTAGCATTGCGTCATGGGAAGCCACAATAGTACGCGAAGCACCAAAAAACGAGGCTCACGTGTGAAACTTCGCAGATTCCTTTGGAAGCGTGTCCGTAAGACATGTTTTCCAACCGCATGGCTGCGTTCTGAGAAGTCTCGGGTTTTTGTTAGAGACGAAAAGATCCAATTTCCACTTTCTTCGGAAACTCAGAAATGTTGACAGTTGACAAAGACGGCTTGGAGAGGCATCAAAAAAGTGCAGTGGTTTGGCACCATGCATAAAATGTGAAGAGGATGGAATATTATCTTTCTCTTCCCTTCCCGCGTGTCTAGTTTTGCCGATTTTCTGTGCTCTCTCCCTGCTTTGTGAGTGCTCTGAAAGCCACCAAATCAACAGATGCGATGCCCGCGACCGAGACTGATGTGTGAATTTGCCATAAGTGTCCACAGCTGCCTTTTCATTTTAGATTGACCAAGAAAATATCTACGAACCAGGCCTTTTTTGTCTTCGGGGATAGGGGCGGCGTTGAAAAACATGCCTTGCTGAGAGGTTTTTACAGATTTTCGTTAATTGGCCAATAAGTGAACTAATTGTTATTATTAATAACGAAGATATGTCGGAAGAGCAGTATAAAAGTGATCCTAGCTATAGCTCGACTCACACTATTCGCACGGAGCACCCCATTCGCGTCACAAGTATCGCGAGTGCTAACCAAATATTGTCATAAATGAAGCGCAACCATTTAATAAGAACCGAAATTTATTTATTTATTTATTTATTTGATACTGCCAACTGCCTCTTGGCAGTCCAAGCAGGAGTGAGTAAGTACAGTCGGCACTACAAATCAAGGTAAACAAGAATGTGAGTGACAAGAAAACATAAGGAAATGACTTGCAATACAGATTATTGCGCGGGCAAAAGCAGCTTATACAAAATTACAAAAAAGAACATTAAAAAGAACAAAAAAAAAAAAAAACACACACACATCTGCAAACTGCAAAAACAGGAGACTGGACACTTTAGGACACCGCAGCCGTGGCCTAATGGTTAGAGCGCCCGTCTCGGCTGCGGGAGGTGGTTAGTTCGAAACCCACCGCCGGACACCCACCGGTAAAAATGGGTACAAGCGTCCCCCGGCCTGGCGCTCGGCTTTTCCAGGGGTGTGCGTTTGGGAGAAGCTCCGTAAACCCCGCTGCGCGCCCCTCCTCCGCAGTGGGCCCAAACCCAGTTTCGAACCTCGCAGCCTGCATAGGTGGTTCTGTTTGTCTTTCAAAGGTACTTCCTTTGACCCCTCACCTGAAGTGCTCCCTTAGAGCCTCAGCTGCACCAGTCCTAAAACTGATGTACTAATTAGCATTGCGTCATGGGAAGCCACAATAGTACGCGAAGCACCAAAAAACGAGGCTCACGTGTGAAACTTCGCAGATTCCTTTGGAAGCGTGTCCGTAAGACATGTTTTCCAACCGCATGGCTGCGTTCTGAGAAGTCTCGGGTTTTTGTTAGAGACGAAAAGATCCAATTTCCACTTTCTTCGGAAACTCAGAAATGTTGACAGTTGACAAAGACGGCTTCACTATGATTACAAGCTTGGATTTCACCTGCCTTCCGCGCCAGCGAGCCGGTTATGTCGCGTGCAGCGCACGGAGGACGCATGTGCTTATGAGATTGCTAGCGTTCTTGTCTTTGAAGAAACACCTCCTTCGGAGTATATACTCATTCTTCAAATGCAAGATTTCCTTTGGTAACGCCGTAATAAAAAAAATAAATCCGTATATAGATCGCATGCTACGGACCAAAACGATGGTCAACGATCTGGCCACTTTCTTTCACAGTTCTGATAATTTAGCAGTTTTTATACCTATTACATACGACAATATAGTTACATAACGGACGTAACTCGAGATGCACTTCTTGCGTTTTTGCTAACGTGGGACGCATTCACAAGCAATATTTAGTCATCCCCGTCTGGTGTCTGCTCTACAGTACAGAGGTGAATAAAAAGTTTCTCGCCTATAATTAAGTATCGTTCCTGAAAATACTCGTCAGGTTGCCCAATCAAGACGGAATGCAGGTGGCATATCGCAGTGCGACAAAGGGAGCGCGTCAAGGCGCGTGCTCGTGCGAGAGAAAGCGCAAGGCGCACGCCGCGAAGGCAGCGAGCTGAGCCGGATGAGTCCAGTGTGTGTCCGCGCGACAAAGCAGCGCGAGACGTCTGCACGTGTGCGAAAGCGAGCGAGCGAAGGGAGAAAACTTGCACGAGATGCCTAGCTGGTGCCGCTGCACGGTGTATACCGCTGCGTGTATCGCCAGTTTCTATTTTTCTGTGAGAGATGGCGCTCCCTGTCAGGAGCAGCAGCGCTACACGACGGTGCTTTGGAAACATATACGCCATGCGCAGCGCCTATTGGCCTCGAGATCGAGCAGAGTCGCCACCTTGCGGCTCAGCGGCGAAACCTACTCAGTGTGGATTGCTTTTTCGCGTCGCACGCCAGCCCGGAGGGATTTACGCGCGCGTGCGGCGTGTACAGGAGTGTTTTTGTTTGTTTCGCGGTTCCTCAGAACTTTAGCTTATCTATATGCCTCTTGCAAAATAAATATGAACAGCCTATAACCCAACGCTTCATTAAAAAAAAAAGACTTGTCCGTCTCGAGCATGTCATAAGGACATCATCCACCGCGGTCTTCGGCGCTTGAGATTGTTTGACACGCAATGTCTCAAACGAAGTGATACTGTCGTTAGCGCCGTGTCAAAGCAAAACAGGTCGCTGCCATCTATAAAAGTTAATGTAAACGCTCAGAAATCGCATATTCCCGTTTCTGTTTGGAATACAGCAGCCACTGAAACACATGCCACAGCAGACTGCTTCATATAGCAGAATGCAGTTTGAACAGACCCCTCTATGCCTGCTATGCCTTCTGTATGCACAATAGAGTTGTGTGCGTACTTTTTCTTTTTTGCTTTTAAGCCACTGTCGCGGTGCCTGAATGGTAAGGGCGCTCGACTGCTGATTTCGAGAACGGAGTATTCAATCACGACCGTTTCGAAAGGCGCTCCTCTGCTGTGGGATTTTACAGCACAATAAACAATCCCGCGTGGTAAATGAGGTGTTAATAATGAAGAAAAAAAAAAACGACACCACAGCCAGCATCTGCAATCATCCGTCATAGCCGATGCCGCTTTTATGCGTTTATTCCGGGCCAATATGCATTTCTTTTTCTTTTTTTTGCTGTTGAAGGCTTCTGTGCATCCGTAAAAGTGGTAGTGAGCACATTTTCCTTTACAGAAATGCTCGAATGTTTGGGAAACATCTTCCTTGCACCTTATTGTTACACTAAATATTACATAATAAACCTCGATTAATGTGCTTTACTGGTAGCCTGTTATAATCATTATAATCCCCTTTCGTCCAACAGCTTCATGCGGGCCTAAATATCAGTGTTTAGTTCGGGAATAAATACCTTTTTATAGTCGCATGATAAGATGACCGCCATTTCTTTCGAAATAGTTTTATATCCGGCACCTGTTATGGAAGCAACCCTAATATTTTACTTCGCATAAGAGTTAGTCACTGCTAAATAATTAGTGATAAAGAAATTTTCAGCCTATAAAATTGCTTCTCAGACCATGACAGTGCCCATGCGCAGTTTATAACGATGTCTTCGCAGCGAGTAATTCGTAGCTTGCACTTTAACGTTACTGAAAACTAATCGCTGATCATTGTCAATTCTGTCAAGTGTGCAAAAGCACTCACACGGTGAAAATAATTGGCATTGCAAAACAAAATAATTACACTACTAATTTACCGCTATATATTAACATCACACACATCAGAAATCCCTTATACTTTCCTCGGTGTCAGGAAATCGTTTACAGTTAGTGGCGCATGCAGTAATACACTATCACATTCTATGACAGTGGCCGCAAAAAGCGTCTCGGCTAATTCAATAAAACTCAGCGCTGTACGCGTGAACAATCAGCTTTCCTGTGCGGCGAGGTTTCCTGTAGAGTGTCGGCGTGATCTCATTTTTGGGGAATACTTGTGCGTGCTTGTCTGGGCCAGAGTTGATGTGCACTCAGTCTAAAGCAACTTGCCGTGCAGTGCACTGCTAGTGCTACATTTAACCTGCTTAATTCTCTAGCCAAGTACGATATAATGAACCAGCCCTTACGGAAATCCCATATCTGCTCCAGATATGGAACATATATGCCAGATACAAATATATAGGGCAACAAATAAGACCTTATCTGGGCCAGATAAGGTCATATATGGGCAATATGTTGCCTTTATATGGCTCAGGTTTGGCCATATCATGCAACATATAATCCATATCTGAATGGGTAACGGGACCTTATATTGCTTGATAAGGGGCATATATGGTATCCTCGCGACCTTATGTGGCCTGATAAAGGGCATAGATGGCATCGTCATGACCTTATATAGACAGATCAGGGCCATATGCCTGGCATTAACAGGACTTTATACAAGCTCATCGGGGCCTTAATTATGTAGGCACCATAGTGATTGTATATTAGCAATATGTGGCCTTCGTCTACCTTCTGCAAATATTCAATTTTGGCATCATGTGGTCGACATTCAATTTTTCTACACTCAACATGGCCTGCATGCTTAGTGTTAATTGTATCCAATTAAAAAAATAGCTACGACTCCTAATATTTCAAATATGCAGATTTCGCTGCACTGTAATTATTACACCATGTGTTCCTTAATGCAGGAGGGCGCTGAGTTATGGCTACATGCTCCTCTTTCAGTCTACTCACTCGCATTTTCATTTAAAATGCGGCGGCAGTCCGGTGCACAAACGCATGGTCGGTTAAGTTGAGCGATTAAAAATATCAAGAAAATGATGGCAGTTCAGTATACGGCCCCTCCGAGCTGTCTAGAAGGTGACTCACCCTCAGAGACAGCTGGCGGTGGCTACGTGGAGGGCTGCACTGGCTAGACAGTGACTCCTCCTCTCCCGCGCTCCCCTCTTCCCTCTTAAACAGCGGCAGCCGCTGCGTCGCTGACTCGCATTTCATCTCTCCTCCTCGGTGCCACGCTCTATACCGCGTAGGCCGCGAGCTCTCCGTTTTGTGTGTGCTTGCTTCTTTCCTCTCCCCTTTTCAACTCCATGCGCCTAAGCACTTGTCTCGTTTTCTTCGCGGTGGCAGACATCGGAGTTTGGTGCGGCTGGCGGGCGTGCTGCATGTTGGGTATGCTGGTGTGTGTGTGCCAGCGCCTGTTCGCTATTAGCTGTGTGCATGTAACAAAAATTCGACAGCAAACCTACAAGAGCTTCAGTCTGACTGTCGGCACAGGGGAAATTACTGTGTCTCACTGCGGGTGGAAGCTGCCTCCCCAGCCTTGGCAGCGAACCTGATGGTCGATTGAGCTTTTCGAGGCTTCTGGCCTGGGTGGCCCAGCCAAATCTTCACCATTGCGTCGGATCGCCGCCTCATCGTGCCGCCTCATCTTCACGCCGGATCACCAAAACCGTGAGCGTGAGGCTTTTTGTCGGGAACTAGCACTTGCCAGCCTCAGGATATTGTTCGCTTTATTATTTTGATGGAAAAATTTTCCAATCAGTAAATTGGATGGTAATTGCCAGTATGTGATATTTTCCCGTACATTTCGTTGCTAATTTGTCTTTCGCTCCAGCAATTTTAGCAAATTTCAGTTTGTGGATAGGGTCCTTCGTTGTTTATTATTATTATTATTCGCACTACCTAAGTAGCTTCATGCTTGATTTGGTTTAGCGGCAGAGCTGTCGCTGTCATGACAAATGCCATCGGACATGCTTTTTTCTTTTTTTTCTCTCTTAATTTCATATGCAACCACGAGTTAGGCGCGTCCGCTCATTTTGCACTGCAGTCTCTGCTTAAGGTAACACCGGTACTTCCTAAAAGCCTATATATACTTTGCAAAGGTTTACGTATTATCAGCAGTCCCAGCAGTGTGTTTTATTGCCCTGCGGTTTAGCGGTACCTTTTCGGGGTATCGACAAACCTTTAAATTCCTTTTCAATTGTCTAGTTCGATTATTAGCGGTTTATTTTATTTAACTTCGCAAGTAAACCAGCTCAAACTAAAAGCATTTACTGGTTAAAGCTCTGTGTGTAAAAGAGTAGAATAAAAATGTAATATCTAATTTAATATGGTAATGTCTTTCACTTTAGCTTTTCGTGTAGACATTATTCTGTTCAGATATCCCATTAGTTTGTTATAGTATCGCGCCTAAATGAGTAGAATCTCAATATTTACTAACGAATGAGCATTTTTTTGACCCTCGGTATACACACGTAATTCAGGCCCGTCTTTGAGCGATTCCATAAGGCAGGGAAAAAAAGAAAACCTGTGGTTTCAAAGCTATTTTCCTGTAAGGTTTGAAATAAAATGGGAAATTCAGGTTTCCCTTGGCAAACTTGATTGAGCGTACGTTTAGCTGGAATATTGAATTCGTCTTGTGTGTGTTGTAATAAAGTGTTATGTTGATATGCAGATATATAGATCTATAGTTCAAAACCTACATGCCATGCGGGCTAGATCTTTAAATCAGGAATAGCAGGCCAGATATGCCTTATCTGGCACTCGAAATCAGGAATTGGGCAGATCAGGCATATACAACCAGATATGCCTTATCTGGTACTTGAAATCAGGAATTGGGCAGATATGCCTTATCTGGCCTAGATCTGTCGTAATATACCATATCTGCCCAATTCCTGATATACAGATCTGGATTTTTTTTATATGTCCAGATATGGCATTTCCGTAAGGGAGGCTTTCTCGATTCAATCTAAAGTATTGCAGGTATCTGCGTGGACTTGACACTAAATTCGCCCGTCTCACTCGCATGAGACACGTGCAAACTGTTTAAAAGTCGATAACAAAAACAAAGCTGTCATTAGGCAGGCCCAAGCATTAGACGCGTGAGCGCGGTACAGCGCAAGAAACGTGCAAAGTAAATCTGGAAGTCTGGTGGTTGCGCGCTTTATTTTCCTAAAATCCGCTCTTCTTCTGCTGCGTTGGCGAAATACTTGGATTATTTTCTGCAATATTGCAGAAATACTGCAGAAGGCACATTTTCATTGCCAACAAACTCGCCGTAAACTCGGAAGCAGACCTACGCAGTGTGCGTTTGTGCGAGCGCCGCCGGCTGCAGATCCACACTACCGGAGCGACAGTGGCGCCACCTTTAGGTCGATCTCGCGGCGAATAGGGGCGGCACTGAAAGCCGCGTAGTGGCGGCCGTCAGAACCCGAGGCGGGCCTCATGCGGCAAGCGGGGCCGTGGTGTGCGCGTCCGATCAGCCGTATGTGCGCGTCTCGCGGGCTCTTATGCAGTGACAGCGTGCGCAAGGGAATCGCACTGTATAATAGTGGACATGTGTTTGATATCATGGCCGTTTGGGAATACATCGCCTCTATATGCATCAAGTGTCTGCTGAAGACGAGCGTCAACAAGGTTGCGTACGAAGTGGAGCTCATTTTGAGTTCCCCACTGTCATTACATCGCCACGCCAATTCGTTTATTCCTCGACCTATGAAACAATGTTCTTTCTTCGCTTACATGCAATATATCGCTACAGTAAACTAGGCAGCATCTTCGAAACTACGAGTGGCTTCATACCGGTGCGACCGCAGGAAACGCCAGCGAGCTTGCAAACCAGTATTCTGAGCATGGGAAAAGTAGCGCATATTGGGCTCCTGTAGCAAGAGTTCAGATTTTTCATGCTTGGGCTTTATCATGGCCTGTACAGCATGGATTTCACGTCCGTCGTCAAAAAGGCAGAGCGGGTAGATACTTTCATGGGGTAGTGAGATTGTGATGTTATATATGGGCCCAGGTCCGTTCAGGAGCTCTGGGCAGGTAGCAGAGCAGGTTCACAGACACACGGACGTTTTTCTTTTCTTGACCAATTAACCTAACTGGCAACAGACATGCATACAGCCTATCTTATCCTAATAGGATATGTCCCAACACAAAACCGTCCTACTTCTGGTTTTCCGCTCGTGGACTAGATGCCGGTGCAGGCGAGTCCGCCGGTGCTCCGTTCACGCCAGTCGCCCGAGGACTCGGTAGCGCGGCAGGCCACGCTCCGGCGTCTGTGTCCGGCGTCTGCTTCACAGTCCGGGGTACTGCGGTGTACCGCGGGGTACCGCGTCACGCCCGGGTACTGCAAAGTGCGGCACCAGTGCGGCAGCACAAGTGTGGCGGCCAGGCACGATGGAGCTGGGCAGTACCAGACCCGGACCAGGTGCCCGGCAGGTGCTGGCGAGCCGGCCTTGTACGCCAGGCCCAGGACGATGAACTCCGCCGCCAGCGACGCCCAGGAACGTCCGACCCGTTCGCTTGTCGGAACAAACTCACGCGCACTGGCCCGCCCCGCACGCGGCCACACTTCACTTCCTTTCGAGCCACCTGCACACTCGCCACAATCACCATCATCACAACCTCCCCCGGTTCCAAGACAGTTTCTTGCAACTGTTCTGGCGCCGGGAGGGGGGAGACGTGGCGGGAAATAATGCACAAACTACACAAATAACCACAAAGCAGAAACACGCAAAAATTCGTCACAATCCACACACCATTCACAATCCACAAGCATCAGCAGCTGCTGAGACTGGATAAATAGTCGGAGGGTTTCATTCTTCGTACTTCTTCAACATGTTAATTTGAAAAATTTTCCTTTTATGTCCTAGGTCCACGATGTAGTCCACATCGTTTCTACGGTCTCTCACATCGTATGGACCTTTCCACTGCATGAGCAGCTTATTGGATTCAGTCGGTAACAAAATCAGAACCTTGTCACCTGGTAACAGTTTTCTGGGCCGACTTTTCCGGTTATAATACAGTTTCTGTTTCTGACGTGCTCGTGCTAGTTGTTTGTGAGCAATCTGGCACATATCCTCCAAACGGTTTCTGAGCTCGACGAGGTAGGTGTACGTTGACCGAGTATCTCCATCGATATGCTGATTGGTCCAGAGCTCCTTCAGTACTGTTAGTGGTCCTCGCACATGACGGCCGTAAATCAACTCAAAAGGAGAAAACCCAAGGCTTGCTTGTGGAACTTCTCGGTATGCAAACAGTAACGGTGCCAGATACCGATCCCAAGACCTAGGTTTTTCTTGGCACATCCTCTTCAGCATAGTGTTCAATGTTCCATTGAACTTCTCCACAAGACCATTTGCCATGGCATGGTAAGGTGATGTCTTCAGAAGCTTGATGGAAAGAAGACGACCAACTTCACTCATGAGCTCTGAGGTGAACGTGGCTCCTTGATCGGTCACCATTTCTTTCGGTATGCCAATGCGGGAAAACATCTCAACGAGCGCTTCAGCAACATGCACAGCATCAATAGCTGGAAGGGCGACGGCGTCTGGGTACCGTGTTGCAAAGTCAATCAAGGTGAGCACATATCGGTTTCCTTTATCAGACGTAGGTGAGAAAGGTCCTATGAGATCGACGGCCACTCGTTCGAAAGGAGTGGTAATCAGTGGCATGTTGCCTAAAGGGGCAATGCCAACTTTGCCTTTCGGTGTTGTTCTCTGACACTTATCACATGACTTAACGAATCGTTTAACATCTCCATGTATGTCAGGCCAATAAAAGTCCTGAAGTATACAATCAGTAGTATGTCTGATCCCTTGATGTCCGGCCATAATACTTTCATGTGCTATTTGTAAGGCTGATTGCCGGAGTTTTTGTGGAACAACAACCTGCTTGAAGATCCTTCCCGATGTCATACAGTAATATCGATAAAGAATATCCTCTTCTTCACAAAAATGGTACGAATTACCTTTACCTGATCGGAATTCCTTATCTACCTTAAGGAAGAGCCGTTTTAAGGATACATCTTTCTGCTGCTCTTCTGCTAACTGGTCCTTTGTCATGTCACACAGAAGAATGGGTGGCACGCACAGCGGTGTTTTCTTTTCTGTTGGCTTGGCCAAGGCTGCAACACATCGTCTAAAATTCACAGGTCGCTCCTGTTCTCGGGAATCTTGCGATGTATGAAGCTCTAGGCTGCTTGAGGTCATCCAGTCGTGATTGGGATCATCTGGGGCCCTGACACCTGGTATATTCCCAAGCACGAGATCATACAAGGGCCGCTTCATGCAAAGCGCGGTCACCTCGCCTTTGAAATATGGCGTGTCCACTGGTACTCTTGCCACCGGTAACTGGGTTACCGTACCATTGACAAGTACTATCCTCTCGGTCTGCCCTGTGAAGCAGTTCTTTGGGACCAAACCCCGGCGGACAATAACGACATTACTACCAGTGTCTCGAAGCACGCACACTTGTTTCCCCATCACAAACCCTTCTACAATGGGCATTCTTCCTGTTGAATTCTGAGGTGCGTCTTTACTGACCTGCGCCCAACTGCTAGAGTCGGATGGGCTCCGGGCCGTATGCCAGTCAAGATGATCAGCACGTTTGGGAGCCTGAATTGCAGAGCATGCGGCACTCTGTTCTTCCTCTTGGTGTCGATTCCTGCAGTTTTCGGCCTTGCGTCCGACCTTTCCACACGAACTGCACTTGAACACCGGTCTAGTGGACGTGCGGCAATCGGAAGCCCGATGTCCTGGACGATTGCATAACATACACCGCAACTGGGGTTTATTCGGCAGGCTGACGGAACTCTTGGTATGAGGTTTCTCTTCGTCAGGGACTTTACCGATGTTCGAATAGTTCTGAGCTTCCAAGTATCGATCGGTTGCGTCTGCCATGATGTCCAGTGTCTTGCACTCCCGTTCTTTCAGAAACACAACGAGTTTCGGGTGGCAACACCGCAGGAACTGTTCACCGATCACATGATCGCGCAGGTCTTCAAATGTCTTGGGAACACTCGCCATTTCGATCCAATGGTCGAAGTAACCCGAAATCCTGGCGGCTAACTGCCTTCCCGTCTCGCCATCTTCTGCTCGAGCTTTTCGAAATTTCTGATGGTAACCTTGAGCCGTGAATTTAAAGCGCTGCAGAAGAGCCTTTTTGACCTTTTGATAATCTAATGAATCTGCAGCTGACATCCTGCCGATCACGGTCAAGGCTTCCCCAGTTAGGCACATACTTACGGCCATCGCCCATTTATCTTGAGGCCAGTCCTGTCCCACTGCCACACGCTCAAACCGTTGCAAATAGGCATGCAGGTCATCTCGTCGCTCGTCAATTAGGGGTAGCAGTTTTTGAGGGTTGAAAAGCTGTACTTGTGGCGCTGACACTATGGGCTCGATATCATCTGTCGTATTGCTCCTCGCTCCTTCTTGGAGTCTGAGTTTCAATTCCAAGATTTCTTTCTCTCTCTCCGCGGCTATGCGACTTTGCTCTCTTTCAGCAGCACGTTCGGCCCTTTGCTCCGCGCGTTCCTTATCTATCCAGTCTCTCAGCTCGGAGCCTGAGAAACCCAGCTGAGCGCCCAACGCGGCTAGACGCTCTAGGTCCATCTTTGCTAAAACGTCGCGATGCGTGTGAACCCGTCCTCGACTCTCTGCCCTCTCTCTGAATGATTAGTTCCTTGAATCTACTAATTTCTAGGATCCTGGCAGGCTCGCCAAATTGTGATGTTACATATGGGCCCAGGTCCGTTCAGGAGCTCTGGGCAGGTAGCAGAGCAGGTTCACAGACACACGGACGCTTTTCTTGACCAATTAACGTAACTGGCAACAGACATGCATACAGCCTAGCTTATCCTAATAGGATATGTCCCAACACAAAACCGTCCTACTTCTGGTTTTCCGCTCGTGGACTAGATGCCGGTGCAGGCGAGTCCGCCGGTGCTCCGTTCACGCCAGTCGCCCGAGGACTCGGTAGCGCGGCAGGCCACGCTCCGGCGTCTGTGTCCGGCGTCTGCTTCACAGTCCGGGGTACTGCGGTGTACCGCGGGGTACCGCGTCACGCCCGGGTACTGCAAAGTGCGGCACCAGTGCGGCAGCACAAGTGTGGCGGCCAGGCACGATGGAGCTGGGCAGTACCAGACCCGGACCAGGTGCCCGGCAGGTGCTGGCGAGCCGGCCTTGTACGCCAGGCCCAGGACGATGAACTCCGCCACCAGCGACGCCCAGGAACGTCCGACCCATTCGCTTGTCGGAACAAACTCACGCGCACTGGCCCGCCCCGCACGCGGCCACACTTCACTTCCTTTCGAGCCACCCGCACACTCGCCACAATCACCATCATCACAGAGATATCAGCAGAGGAATTATCTGAAAAGCTGCACCACAGGTTAGTTAAGGGCATATTAGAGTTAAATTCTATATGTTATTTATTATTGTGGTATCATCTTCATTTCATTCGTATTACCCTCGCGCCAAACTGCAGTTACAGTGCGCTTTATAACCAGTTATAGAGCCCTTAACCTGGATAACAAGTGCAGCGACATGTTGGATGGATGGATGGATGGATGGATGGATGGATGGATGATTGGATGTATGGATGGATGGATGGATGGATGGATAGATGGATGGATGGAT
Organism: Amblyomma maculatum; assembly: GCF_055883805.1. Lineage (NCBI taxonomy): Eukaryota > Metazoa > Arthropoda > Arachnida > Ixodida > Ixodidae > Amblyomma > Amblyomma maculatum. The sequence goes on from NC_139354.1 coordinate 134,603,709, forward strand.
AGATGGATGGATGAATGGATGGATGGATGGATGGATGGATGGAATATAGGAGCGTCCCCTTTGAAACGGATGGATGGAATATAGGAGCATCCCCTTTCAAACAAGGTGGTAGCAGTAGCTATCATGCTCATTTTTCTCCCTATATCTTAATTATTGATTTAGATTGGTTAACTAAACCATCATTCTATTTATAAAATTTTTGTTTCTACATTACAAATATTATGTCACTTCTCTACATTTAAGCCACCAATCTTCCAGTCGTTTTTTGCTAGTTTCCACCGCCTGTTTATTCACCCGGCCACTGGTATCTCTAAACCCCAGAGCTTCAGGAACAGTGATTGCGCCTGTATCAACTTCCGGATGGATACCATTGCATTCGAGTATAATATGGTCAATTGTTTCACTGGAGTTTCCACATACAGCACATGCGTCATCTCCATTGTTAAACTTCTTTTTGTAGCTGCGTGTTCTAAGGCACCCTGATCTAGCTTCAAAAAGTAGGGCACTACCTCTTGAGTTATCAAAGAAATCTTCCTTCCTGATCTGCACTTTCCACTTTCGATAAAATTCCACACTCTGTTTCTTCTCCATCGAATTTAACCAATTTTTACTGTCTGTGTTTTTCACCTGCTGCCTAATGCTTTTTATTTCTCCGTCCTTGTGACTAGCATACTTACTAGTTAGTTTCCTAGTTCTTTTCCTCCATTGTGTGTCAACGCTTTTTAAGTACAGGTATATAAATACTTTAGCTGCCCATCTGTTACTGTCCAGTTTCCTCAGGTGTTCCTCATATAATATTTTACTTTGGGCTTCGCGTACTTCGAAAGATGCCCAACCCATATTTCCCTGTACCGCCTCCTTTGTGGTTTTGCCGTGGGCACCTAGTGCTAATCGTTCAACGGCTCTCTGATTTATTTCTAATGTCGACTGTACCTCTGATTTTAGGCACAAAACCGCATTTTCGAAAGTAAGTCTGGGCACCATAATTCCTTTCCAAATACCCCTCAAAACTTCATACCTGTTGTATCCCCACAATGCCCTATGCTTCATTATTCTGGCATTCCTTCGTCCATTGGCATTAAGTGATTTCTCATGTTTTCCAATGTATGCCAATCCTTCGTTTACCCATACCCCCAGATATTTATATTGTGCTACTATAGGTATTTCATGGTCTTGCAATTTAAGACCCTGATCAATTGAGCTACTGAAAATCATCAGACCCGACTTAACTGTGCTAAAACTGAAGCCTAGAGCGTCCTCTTCGTCTCCGCAATACTTAATCAGAGTTTGAAATTCTTCCAGACTCTCAGCTAGCAGCACAATATCGTCTGCATACATCAAATCGAGGAGGCTCTGCTCTACCGTCTTTCCACCTAAACTATATGGCAGGTTAAAACCTAGGTCACTGTCTTGTATCCTTCTTTCCAGGTTTATCATATAAAGCATGAAAAGCAGCGGTGGAGGACAGCCTTGTCTTAATCCTTTGCATACTTTCACATCTTCCGTACTTCTTATCCCTTCCCACGTAATTTCTACTGTGTTATCCCGGTATATTTCCTGTAGGAACTCTATTATCTCATAACCGATGCCTTCTGCTTTTAATTTGTTCCACAGGAGTTCCCTTTTTATGTCCATGAAGGCCAAATACAAAGGTCTATTTTCCACTCTAGATATTTCGAAGCATTGGGTGAGCACGAACAGGCTATGACCTAAACGCCCACCATTTCTAAAGCCGTTCTGAAGTTCTCCGAGTATCTTGTTACTTTCTACCCATGATTGCACCTTTAATTTCACCGCCTGCATGGCCAACCTGTACATAACAGATGTTATAGTAATCGGCCTGTAGGATTTTATGTGCATCCTTTCTCCTTTCCCTTTATAAATCAAATTCATTTTACTCTGCCGCCAGCTGTCCGGAATTTGCTTATTCGTTATGACTGTTTCCAGAGCTTTTAACAACGTTTCCTTACTTTTTGGACTAAGTTCATTTATCAGTTTGATCGGAATTCCATCTATTCCTGTAGATGTGTTTTTAGGAATATTTTTTCTGCCTTTTTCCAGTTTAGATTGGCCAGTTCTAAGCTGCTTTGTATTCTGCTACCTTGTGTTGCTTCCTGATTTGCGGAGATTACCCTATCGTCGCTTTTAAATGACCCGGCTATAACTGATGTAATGTAGTTCTCTGCGTTGTCTCCCTTTAAACAATTTCCCTCGATATCTTGAATCCGATCTTGCTTTCTTTGATTTCTTTTTCCTAGGCAGCTTATATGGTTCCAGACGTTTCTTGCTCCGCCTCTGGAGGCATCCTGTATGTCAGCCATCCAGCGATCAGTGGACTTTTATTTTACTTTGGACAAGGGCCTGTACCTCGAGTTTCTTTTGTCGATATGATTCCCATTTTTGGTCGATTTCCTCCTGAGATACCTGTGCTTTCTTTGTCACTATGTTCCCTTGAAGCAGCCCGTTGTTGTTCAACAGCTTCCCTGATTACCTTATTCCACCAGCTCCGTGGATTCCTCTTTCCATTCCAGCAGTTTGCTACTTTAACCTCCTTAATTTTCCCCCTTATGAGTAGTTCTACCTGTTCATTATCCCAGTCTTCCATGGGGCTTTTCTCTATTGCTTCCTCAATGTCTGCTGCTGTCTGCGCTATTTGATCGTCGTTTAATTTCGCGCTTACTTTTTGTCTAAGTTCTATTTCTTTTTTCATCAAGGGTCCCGTCTGCAGACTTATACGGTTATGATCACTTCCAGACTACACTCCCTTTCTTCGTCTATTTCCATTTTTTGATCTTGCTATAAATTTCCTGCTACATTAGACAGTAGTCAATGGTCAACTGCCTGTTGCGGAATTCTCACGTGATTTGGCCTTCACATTTTGTTTCTCTATCTACTATAACTAGATCGTGTCGCTCACAGAAATCTATCATTAGCTTCCCATTACAATCCGTGCATCTATCCAGATCGTCTATGTGGCCGTTCATGTCCCCCAGCAGAATAATATTGGCCCCGTTTCCAAACTGGCTTATATCGTCACTGAGACATTCAACAAGATCCTTGTTTTCTTGCCTGCATTGATGTCCTGTTCCTAAATAAACTACCCATAGCCATGTCCTTATCACGGCCATTGTTCCTGAAACCCAGATATTTTCTTTACAAGATGATTTAATCCTTTCTCAATTTGTTCCCTGGTGTATCAACATACCTACCCTTCCACCCTTTTTTTCCGTTCTCGTTCTGTTGTACCCTTCCCAGACGTAGCCTTCTATAAAAGGCGGATCTTCTAGATCCCTGAGATGAGTCTCGCACAGAGCGTACACACCTATTTTGTCAACCTTCAACTGCTGTTCTATCTCTATCCATTTCGCTCTTTTTATACCTGCTTGCATGTTTATGTAGCTGATCCTAGTGCTAAATTTCTTTATTGTACTTTTTTTTCTCGACCTCCTCCTTGCCATTTTTGGGAGCTCAGCCTCCACAGCCATTTTTGGGCATAGTAGCCGAGCGCCCTATACTGTTGGTGCGGTAGAAACATTTACTGCCAATATAATCACTGCGCCACCCCGGCGAGGCTCATAATGACTTCCACCCTAAACTTGCAAACATTTTTGCACTGTCTAGATCATCACTAAAGACTGCTTACCCATCATTGCAAAATGTTGGCTACGAGAAAAATTGATTGATTGAATGTCCTTTATTCAATTGGGCTCATGGCCATGGATGGGGATAAAAGGGAGTAGACATAATCTTCATTGTTTAGGTCGTCACTCGAATCACATTGCTCTAACCAGGCCACTAAGCGAGCCATACATGGCAAATATCATCTGTGTGTTAGCATCAGTTTCTAGAAGGGAACGGTAGTTCAGGCGGTAGGGTTCGATCTCGGGGCGTCTAGTAGGAAAAGCAGGGCAATCCCAAAGTAAATGAGATATGCCGCCGCAGGTTAGAGTCGTACAGTGGGGGCACGCAGTCATTTTCTCCGTATACTGACGCCAGCGGGCCATAATATGTGGCGTGTAAGCCGCATGGGCGATGAGCTTATTCAAAAATACTTCTTGACTTCGGGTGAGGTGGGTTCTTCTCGTAAAAGGTGGGTCTGGTGTGGCCACCTGCATGCGATGCTGACTGAGGCTACGAAGACTGGTCCGAGTATAGTGCATAAGGGCAAGAGAAGGGGTGAGTTGCTCGCCCAAGGTCGAATAAGGATGAAGCAAGGGGGGTGGGGAAGTAAATGTTGACATCCCACCTGCCAAGGCAGCCGCGACGTGTGCCGCCGCATCGCCCCCTGATTCGTCCGAGTGACATCGGGTCCAATTAATTTTAAAATAGAAGTGTTACACAACAGGAGTGTATCGGAATGAAATTTGGAAGCACGGTGCACCTCAGAAAATGGCTCTGCAGGCGTAACAATTTGGGAGGACGCTTTACACTTTGTAATTATGGCAACGCGAAAAATATAGTTGGCCATTGTTTAAAATTTTCAGTCTGTATTGGCTTCTTGAGTCATGGCGCACTTCCTCGATCTTCCCCTTCTCGTATCTTTTGCCTGATACGCTGTCACTCGTAGCAAAATTAAACGAAGCTCTGTGCTCCCGTAGCCATGTAAAAAAGATGGTGGAGCGCGCAATAAGCGTGATGACACAGTTTCCAGAGCATAGTATTTTTGCCGTCGTTACATTCTACAGCTGTGTTCCCTACCGCGCCGCCGCTTACTGTTTCTCTCTCATCTGTGGACGCGCTCTAAAGCACCTCCCCTGACATCCTTCCATCTCTTCGACCGCGCGCCATCGCCCTTTGTTCATACCCTGTCCTGCATAGCAGATTTTTTTTTTTTTTTGCCAGCGCTTTTTGTTTTTCTGAGCCTTACCTACGAGAGCTTTAAACCTATAGGTCTAAAACTTTTATCTAAAGAATTGATGGAAATTCGCAAAACCTCAGGTCAGCGGAGAACTGCTTCAGAGAATAAAGGCGTGCTATCTAAAAATAATTGCACACATGTAACCGCTCTCCATTATCCTCTTTAAAGGATAATGGCGACAGCCTACCCTTCCTTATCTCTAATTTGCCTCCCATTGTTAGCGTCTTGTCGACATTCGTTGCAGTGCCGCATATATTTTATTTGGTTTACAGCAATGGAAAGGCGCCGTATCTATCACACTTTCTCCGGCAAGTGTGTTTGGACGGTACAACATCGCTCCTGTCGCGTAAAACCCCTTGATACTTTGAAAGTTACGCCAACGAGTGAACTTTGCCGCCGCCGCGCTACCTCCTCGCCTTCTCCTCGCACCTTGCCCGCCCCTTCGCGGAAGGCCGGCTCTCCGCCTGATTTCCTGAGCGACGATTGGTCTCCCTGCCGTTGCCCTTGGAAACCAACGTGCGTCCGGCGTTTTCCTTGTGTTTTCTTTTTCCTTCGCGCCATTTTTCTCCTAGTCTCGGCGAACGAATATTGCGCGCTGTGGTTTTATTGCAGCGTGCAAGCTCTATGCCGTGCTGTTGAGCGTACAACTGCAGCAAGCGGCCTGAAGATGGTTATGCGGTACTCATGATACCTCAAGGCAAGCGTGACGGCTTGCACACGAGTCAATGGATTCACAAGATTAGTCGAAAGAAGTTTATTCCTAGAAAGAACAGAGTTGTTTGCGACGTGAGGTGCCTTTCTCACTCCCCGTAATAACGCGTCACCTGTGGCTGCGTTTTTTATTCCTGCTTTCTCCTCAATATTTTTGCGGCGGCAACATGTTCATTGTATAAAAATAAGGTTGTCCTCTGCAGCATGCTGAATATTCTGCGAGGCTCCAAGGCTCCATCCTGTAACACGCTGTCGACTTTTGTACAGTCAGAAATAGGGCGCTATAATCTGCTTTTTGCTGTCAAAGATACCTGGAAAATTACAGCCTCTCGATTGCATTTGTCGTGATATTACTAGGATCCCTGGCCTCCTTCACTAAAAATCAAAATTCGGGCTTGTAGAGGAGCTAGTCTTTCCAGCTTGTAGTGTGCGTCGGTTACTCGGGAGCAATTAATGCTGACCCTGAAAAACTCTTTGGCAAGTAAACCCGAGGTATTGCGGGTCATCTGCACTAGTTAGGTCGTACAGCATTTTTTTTTTCAATTCTTGAATGTGTCTTGCGTGCTTCGACGCACGGGTGGGTTAAAAAGTATTCGTTCGTTTTATCAGGGATACGGCCAATGTGCAGGAGGTGTTCACATGATCACACACGCTTCACTTTAACCATGACTACTAGGTGTTGGCAGGTTACCTTCGCTTTGAAAGCTGGAGCTCCTAAACCGCGATTCCGCGTATTCATTTACTGCGAGAAAAGTTTTCCCTTCGATGTCAAATCAGCCGGAATCATTGCATCAATTTTCTGTATTTACGAAATTTAAACAATCAATAATGATTATAGGTAAGAAAAATATAGGGGAACATTTTGCGAGCAACAATTCTTAGAACTGTAACATATTACGCATTTGAACTGTATGCAAGAAGATTTTTTTTTCACCTTGTCTGAGTGATTAACTCCTCGCTTTCTATGTTCTAGCTACATTTCACAGAGGACCAGTTTGAGCCGCCAATGTTACACGAACTCGAATAAAAAAACTGAGGCCCAACGCAGCTCCATCAATTTTCTCTCAGCGACCTGTCCTGAAGTAAAGGAAGCCTCCTCGACAGATACATGAACCTCGCGCTAATAGTAGTCAGTTATTTCTGTGGCTTGCTCTTTTCCCACCTCCATTTATAATTAAAACAAGAAAGTATAAGAATTAAAAGTCAATGAATAGTTGTCTCGTCAGATATTATGAGATAATAGAGATATGACTGACAACGTAAGTGAATGAAAATTGAAGTATATCAATGGGTCATGGGACGGCATCAGATTAAATATTGATGGTTATGAATAGTGATAGGTAATGATGGTGACTGTTATGGATAACAATAGTAAATGATAGTAACAGGCCCGGATAGTGAGGTGATAGTGTTCGTTGCGGATAGTGACAGTTACGATAGGTCACTGGCATTAGTAGATATAGTGATAGATAGCATAGCGATAGTAAATGAATTGGCAGTTATATGCTTTCTCATTTCAGCACGTTGAAGACCTATGTTCACACTGTAATTTTTTTATTTGATTGTTGCATTCAATGAAATTACGCTCTTTTGCATAGCGCATGAGGCCGCAGCATGCTTGCCTCAGAACTTCAGTGTGTCGGCAATAAGGCCCACCACTTCTCCCAGTGTACCCTGCTGTGATTTAACCACACGCGAAGTCAGTGAGTGGCCGCGTACTCATAAAATTATTTAATTCCTCCATCAGCATCATATAAAGACTGCCGTGGCAAACCTGTTCCTTACCTCGAAGCGGCAAGGAACAGCTCAAAATTTGGTTTTATACAAAATTAACTAATTCACGCAGATTATCGCGGATCGCTAACTAGCACAGTGCCATTACACTTGGCCTAAGCTTGCCAACGGTATACGGTTCAAAGTTGCAGCTAAAATTTAGATTCTAATTGCAATTTACGAAATATCAATTATTTGGCCCAGTAATTGATCAAAATACATGTACAATTAACCAATAATCAAATCTCATGGTTGATCACGTGATATATACCATGCTTAGAGAGATAGATTGACAGTAGCGAAATAGATTAAGTCCTGCTTTGACATTCTCTGATCTTGAAGTTCAAAGCACCAGCCTGGATCGTATCCGAAGTTTTACCGCGGTGAAAGATTTCACGCTCTAAAAAAAAACACAGTCAGAGGCAGTACAAGATTAGGTGCACAAAGTAAAACCTTATGATGTGACTTAAAAAGTGTCTGCAGCACAGAAGTCACCCGACAGCTTTGTTTATCAGTATTCCCCATTCAAACAGTTTAAAGAAGAAACCAATCAATTGATAAACTTTACTTTTGGCATTCTCAATGCTTTTCTCGCAATTTTTCACAAATTTTGTGCACTCCTGGAGCGCAGACCTGGCCCAAAAGCTAGCGCTTCAATCACTGCTGCGGCCGGCCGGTGGGCGACAAGGAGAAAAAGCGTGTCGTGCGCAGCGCTTAGCGCCGCCGCGCGAGGAGAATCGAGGAGGAAAGTGTGGCGCGGAGGAGAGTGTCGCTAGTTTCAAATTATCAAGGGGTTTTACTGTCGCGTGGCGTTCCTTAGCGCGCGTTCAAGTGTGGCGTTACAGATGGCAGGGACGTCGCATCCCGCCTCGGCCAATCAGAACGCCGCAAAAGCGGGACACGTTTTGTTCACGACAGCATGAGCCATTAAAGGCATTCACCATATGATTTTCCAGTTGTCACAATAGTCCTGAAAATTGGATTTGTTACAGTATGAGAGAACGAAAAGTAACTTTTATAAGGAAACTCAATAAGCTTTCAATATGCCCTCACTGAATGAGCTTTTTCTTCAAATCATTCTACAACATCGGAGTCAGCGCTATTTTCTATCGTTTCTATTTCGTAATATCTATCGTCGTAGAATGTAGATAAAAAATTGCACTTAACGCTGAAGTGTTATGCAGGATATACGACCGATACAGACGTACATCAAAAACTCTTAATCGGCCTCACTGTTACGGCACAACATTTATTTGTAAATTGTTCTGTTTATATGGAACACCAGGTGTAAAATGCTGTCAATCGGATTACCAAGCGTCTGGTGGTATATTGGCGCTAACTGTAATTAGACGCGGCGTAAATGCAAGAGAGTTCTGCAGCTTCTCAGGAATACGGTAAACTGTGGGAACGCATTATTTGCTGAAACTGGAGATTTTCCAGCGGTAAGTAGACTACATAAAAAATTCTTTCTAGGGAGAATGGCACTATCAAGCAAACTAAATTTCATCGCACAACTAATCCAGGATATTTGTTGAGCAATAGTTCAAAAGTTATGTTAGCATACTATTGGTAACATACTAATACTGTTTTTGTTTCTTTTGGTTTGGTTTTGGGGTTCAGCGTCCGAAAGCGACTCAGGTTATAGGAGATGCAGTAGTGGAGGACTCCGGAAATTTGGATCACCATCTTTAACGTGCACTGACATCGCACAGCACAATGGCGCCTTTCTTTTCGTCTCCACGGAAAAGCGGCCGCCAAGGCCGGGATTCGATCCCGTGTCCTTGGGCACAGTAGTCTAGCGCCCTAACCACTGCGCCACATATTCTTTTTTTTCTTTAATGCCTGACTTCGGCACAATACACAAAACCACTTACAAGGCACAATGAGCATTCATTAATGCAACAATCAGCCAGGTGGGTTGTGGCGTCGTCATGCTAAAATTCTCTTATGGTCACTAATAGCTCCAATCTTCCGAGTCACTCAGAAGCTTCAGGAGCAAGTTTCTGAATTTCAATATGTCTATTCATGCCTTCCCGAAAATAGATCCGTGCTGGCCGTGCGTCAGGATCGCAATGGTATCCTGCCATTCTCGAGCGCCAAATACAGTGGAGGGCCATTAACATAATAATGTCAAATGACACCCCATCCTCATTCTCTACTGGCAAGTACCTAATACCATGCGAGTCTAATGGAAATTCCTTTTTAAAGTCCTTTGTAAAATATCCCAAAAGTATACCCCTTTCCAACAATGTAGGAAAACGTGGTTTATAGTTTCTAGCTGTTTACAAATTAAGCAATGCGAACCCCAAGGTAAAAATAAATTCTTCCCTTCCAAGAACTTCTTTACTGGCAGTGTTTCCGTGTGTAACTTAAAGAAAAACGTTTTTGCATTTGACGGCACCTGCATCGCCTTCACCCGCTTAAGTACGTCTCGTCGTGGTCCTCCACTGTATAAGGCCCTGTAGGTTGGTATTGGAAGAACTACGTCACACAAATCCTTGTACAGCTTCTTCCTGCTAACACAAGATAAATATTCATAAGAAAATCGAACAGACAGGAATCGCACACTAGCGACAACGTCTCTAAAATAACCTAAAATGCTTCCCGATACACTTTCGGTCGAGACAACAAAGTCCGACAGTGCATTTCCGAGTCTTAATTGGCACACAGTACGCAAAAATAAAATCGGGAACAAAATGAAATCTGCTGACAATCTGTCGTAGAAATAAATGCTCCAAACCCAGTTCACCGTCCTTCACCCGCCTAAACAAACTTGTCCGGCAACATCGTTCCCATTCTGCTGCCCACACAAAAATGGCAAATATCCGGTGCAGTCTCTGTACGTTCATCCTTGCACAATGCAACACTTGCATCACGTACCACAGCTTCGACATAAAAAACATATTGCACACTGTGGCCCTTGCGAAAACTGACAATTGTCGCCCTTTCCACCCCTCCACCTTTTCCCACATAGCTTGAGTATATGCCCTCCAGTACGATTCGCTATCGCGATAACTATCTAGTGGGACTCCCAAGTACTTTACTGGTGTTGTCACCTAGGACATGTTTGCGAACTTCTCGGGCGTCGTTGGCCATTCTCCGTGCCAAAGCCCCAGGGACTTTGACCAATTAACTTTACTGCCAGAAACATTTGTGAATTCTTTTACAGACGACAGGGCCTCGATTACCCCTCCGCGATTCACTGCGAATACAGCCACATCGTCCGCATATGCCAGCAGCTTAAGCTCTTCATGTTGCAATTGGAAGCCACGAAATTTGTCGTTTTCTATGATATTTAAGCACAGTGTCTCGATATAAACGCAGAATAGCAGAGGGCTGAGGGCACAACCCTGGCGCACCGATCGCTGCACGTTTATGGGGGCCCCCAAACTTTTCTTTGCAATCAAACTTGTTGTGCAGCTTCGATACGCCATGGCCACTCCCTCGCGAATGACGGACCCTACATTCACATGGTCGAGTATGCAGAACAGGATTTCATGTGAGACACAATCAAATGCTTTCTCCAGATGCAACTGAAGGATGGCTACACAACTGTTTGTGTGATCACAGTACTCAAGCACACTCCTCCCTTTATGCACATTGGAAACAATGGATCGACCCTTGATCCCACACATCTGGTGTGGTCCAACTAACTGTTGAATTACTGACTGTAGTCTACGTGCTAGAATTTTCATAAACACTTTTTCGTCTACATTCGTGAGTGCGATAGGGCGATATGCTGTAACCTGTTGTAACTTATCTGCTTCATTGTATTTAGGAATCAACACTGTGTGGGATTTGCCATAAGACGGGGGCAATACATTTACTTTGTAGGACTCGTTGTACACGGCTGTCAGTACCGGCACTATTTCATGTTTGTATGCTTTGTAGAACGCCGCGCGTAACCCGTCGGGGCCGGGAGATTTTCCCGGGTTCAATTTTTCTATGGCAAGCTCGACCTCCGACGCGGTTATTGACAGCTCCAGCCTATCTTTCTGCTCATCATCTAACCGCGGTAAAGCGCCCAGAAACTTTCCTTTGAATGCGTTTACTTCCACGTCTTGCTTTGTAAACAGCGTTCGATAATATTCAAGAAACACCTGCTGGATATGGCCGCTTTCTCCAGATAACGTCCCGACCCATTCGATCAGTTCAATGTGGTTTCTCTGAGCATGCGTCTCCTCGATTCCTAGTGCTCGCTTCGACGGTGTCTCCCCAGCAGCTATATCTTGCGCCTTCGCCCGCACTAGCGCACCACGATAGCGCTCTTCTTCGAACAGTTCAATACTGTTTTTTATTTTCCTAATAATGTCCATCCATTTACCAGGCTCTTCGCTTTCTTTTTCAAGTAGTCTAGCCAGCAAGGATATTAATTTGTCCTCCTCACGCTCCTCTTCTTGTCGTATACAGCTTGACCGTTCGATTGCTGCTGTCTTTATTTGCTCTTTGCAAAGTTCCCACTGCTGCCATATTTTCATCTCCCCCCTAGACTCTATTTTCTCAATTTCTTCGCTTACTTTCCTCCTAAAGATATCGTCTGTAATGACGTTATTATTTAATTTCCACGTCTCCCATGAAAACTGATTGCCTCGATTTTTCGTCCCTATCCCGCACTCCGCTAAACAATTATCAGAAAATGAAATCGGTACGACATTGTAACTACTGCATTTTGATATGACGTCCGTAGACACATAAATGCGATCCAGCCGCGCGTGGCTTGACCGCTGGAAATGTGTGAACTTCACACAACGCGATCATTCTAAACATTCCGCCACGTCGTCAAGGTTGCTAGTGCCTATAATGTCTAAGAGAGCCTCAGTACTTATGTCCCTAAACGCTCTTGTACTGGATTTATCTCAGCCTCTCAAGACGCTATTAAAGTCACCCATGACAATCAGGGATTTCTCACAACTGATGTACTTTTGTACGTTTTGAAAAAAGGCTACCCTCTCATCCACAACATTTGCAGCGTAAACACTAATAATGCGCCAATACGTTTTGTTGTACAGAAAATCAACACAAACACATCAGCCCGACGGACATGCCATACGCGCCTGAACATCGAGTCCGGGTAATTTCTTAACAAAAATGACACAGCCCGCAGACGTGCCAATTGCGTGGCTCACTACTGCAAAATACCTAGACGTGAAACGTCGCACCATGTTACCGGTCTCTTCTTCCCCATCAACTTTCGTTTCCTGCACGGCCAGTACTTCGATATCATGCTCAGTTAAAAGGCGGTACACCTGGCCCTGCTTCTTCTTGCTTGCCAGTCCCCTGACATTAAGTGCGCCTACTTTTATTGGAGCCTCAGAAACCATTTTCATACAGCGGAAAGAGGCCGGTAACATGGTGCTTACATCTCGCGTCTAGCGCATGGCTAGATGACGTCTTTGACACCGGAGCCATCCGTTTTTCACTTTTCCACGTTTTTCCATGTATTCACTTTCTGTTTCGTCATTAGTCCTGGAAGGCAACTAACATATAGTAATCCATGTCGGATGGTGTAGAAACTGTTTCATTCACATTGCAGAGTAAAGAAATTATAAACGATACAGAAGAATCTTTCCTCGACATAAATGCGACATTGCACAACATGCAAAGCCTTGCGCGACGAGGTGTCTTCAAAGGCTGTGATGCTGCACTTTTCCTGACAAGGTAAAGATGGTTTCTGGAAACGGCACAAAAAAGTCATATTGTCTTGTTTTTCGGTAGAAGAAGGTACTTTTAAATTGTTCTTGAACCTATTTTTTATCACAGACATTGTGGAAAATTGAGAACTGGTGCGTAATCTCCTTTCTTTGTGCTTTTCTTAGATTACGACGGGAATAGAACACTGAGCTTTGGAGGGTGCGGCTGTATAAGAGAGATGTGTGCAGGAAGCAAGAAAAAAATGAGGAGCGCCTTCCTGCCAGTTCACTGAATATTTTCATCAGGGAGTTTCTCTTTGGTGTTTGTGGTAAAACTGTAAACTGCCTATGAAAAACGGAGCTACATAGAACTTGCTATGAATCCCTTCCTTTCACAAATACTAGGTAGAGTCCCTAGTACGGAACCCCAGTGGCTTCCGCAGCGGACATTACTCGCTTCGTTTCGGCAGAATAATTACCGCACAGGCCGAAGGCAGTCTTGGGACTTAGCATATAATCATAAAATTAAAGCGCTTCCCACGATATAGCTGTGCTTTTGTTTATATCGATCCAGCATTTTACAGTCGTAACTGATCGTACTCTCTCGATCGCTGCCTCTCTAAGGGCTATCTAGTACTCTTGGAGAACATATACGTTGCATATTTTGGTAAGATGTTGATGTTTGTGTCCATAGGAGTGATTTTTGAAATTCGTGTAGTTTACTAAAGTTAGGGCACAAAATGAATGATCTGCCATAAATGGATAGTGTTTGGTATCATATATTGTAGGCACTCATTTATTGTGTTTCATGGGCTGTCCACCTAGCGCATTTCAGTTGAGAAAAAGGTTCAAGGGACCCTTAAGAATTTGCGTATATAGTAATTGCCGACATTGTGCAAATTATAACACTAAATTTCTGTTAAACATTAAATTACATGAACAACCCCAGTTTAAAATCAAGCTTTACACGCCTAGACAGGTGCATGTGATATCGTTAGCAAAACCCAACGTGTTAAATATAAAAATATGAACCATCACTTGACATCAAGTATAGGAGATCTTGCATCCCGGAAACAATGAAGCGTCGGAATTTTAAACGGGAATGAAATTGCACTAGATCCATTTGTAAATAAAACACCACGTAGAAAGATATTTGACATGGGGAGTTTTAAACAATACAGCGTGCTTCTCTACTGCATATTTGACGCAAGAAATTTAGCTTCTTTTAAATTATTCACAACCGCTAAGCGCCCCCTTTATGAGGTTAGCTTACGCCAAGAGCGGTAACGATATCCAAAATTCATCGCTACGGTGACACTATGCTCGGTAAACAGTTATATATTGTCCCGATAAGCAGTTTTATATTGTAACGTGACTGCCCAAGGCGTTTATCTACAAAATGTTCTCTACAGAAAGAATTTTTGTGGATAGATATAAGAACAATGCAATCAGCCAGTATACAATTGTGGCTTCCCAACAGTTGGCTTCAATAGTTAGTATTGCACCTATCATTATTAGGCGCGTTACGGCCTGGACTGCTTGTATCCTACAGCAAATAATCATATGTAATTTGAAATTACAGGAATGCCATTCCCGCCATGGCATCAGTGTACAAAATTCGGCCACATTCGTTCCAAAAGCGGAGCAGGCAAGTGAAGGTGACTCAGGGTGGCCAGAAACATCTCTAGCGACATCTGCGAGTAGACGCCACACCGCGGTACGCCTTTATTTTACGCTTTGCTGACTCGGTGCTCCTAGTAGGGTGCTAAGAATGGAGCACATTACCGCACTCAGCAAATGAAAGACTTAATAGGAGAATTTTGATTTTTATTTCTTATAGTAGATTATATACACCCTCCTGCTATCTGAATCAACACGCATTTAGTAGTTCTACGCTGAAGGGTGTCCTAAAAAGAAATTGGCTTATTTCAAGTAATTACTGGCCAACTTAGATGGAACAAACTGAATGCTCCAAAAACCATTAAAACTTTATATTCTTCTTTCGACAGCCGACGGCATGCGGCCTTATCACTGTTATTCTGGCACGCGCATCTTGGAATATTCTTTGTTCGAACATGATCGAGACGCAGCCTTGTCCCGCAAGATGCGCCGAGATGTTTCTCGGAAATTCCGGCCACTCGCATATATTTCTGCAATGTTCTAGGCTGTACTGGTCACCGTCTCCGTCTTTATCAGTATATTTACTCGCCGCCTATAAGTTCAGTATTTGTCACAATGACAGGAGTAGATATGCGACAGCTGAGCACGATTGTTGTTATCGCCGCCACCAAGTTGTTAAGTTCTTTTTCGGGCGGAAGTCAGCCCAATAATTAGACGATTCCTCTGAACCTCAAGTCCACTTATTCATTACCGACGCATTGCCACCACTACGTGACATCTGGTGGAGGTGCTGCCCTTTTGTGTCCCGGTTTAACCCTTCAAGCCAAGACTGCAGCCCTATTCCTGTCACCCTGGGAGATCAGCCAAGACGCCATCGAACCTGCCGTCAAATTCAAGGGCTCCAACCCGAACACGGTCACTTCTGCCGGAACCCGTTCGACCCCGGAAGGCGTCAACTTTGGCAATGGCCTAGTCAATAGTACCGGTTGTCTTCCTGAAGCCCCTGGGAGCCCCCCCCTCTTCCAAGGACTGCCCACTGGAAATGCAGAAGACTGGATAGATCTTTTCGACAATGTGGCAGAATTCAGTGGCCGTAACGGCGCTGCGAATCTCTGGAAAGTCTACTTTGCCTTTCAAAGACCTACCTGATTTTGGTCCGAAAATCACCCGGCTTCTTTGAAAATTGATGACATTCAAAGCGGATTTCATGACGACGGTCTTTGTAAGTTACGTCCAAAACGAAAGAGCTCAGGCCTTCCTCCAATCACGAATTCAGTGTCCAAATGAGCCGGTCCTGGCTTATGTTGTAAATATAAAGCTTCTTTTCCGCCGCGAGAATCCCTGCATGACAGAGGAGACCAAGGTGAACCCGTTGATGTTCGGCGCGAAAGATCAGCTATTTGCAGGTCTTCTTCCTCAGCTGCCAGACAGCTGCGGAGTCCTGCCAAGAAGCAGCAAAAGACATTTGAAGCAAAAACGTGACTTTACAACCGGCCTCTCGAAGCGCTGTTGGCAAGTGTCATAAAGCTTCTTTTCCGCCGCGAGAATCCCTGCATGACAGAGGAGACCAAGGTGAACCCGTTGATGTTCGGCGCGAAAGATCAGCTATTTGCAGGTCTTCTTCCTCAGCTGCCAGACAGCTGCGGAGTCCTGCCAAGAAGCAGCAAAAGACATTTGAAGCAAAAACGTGACTTTACAACCGGCCTCTCGAAGCGCTGTTGGCAAGTGTCACGAAATCGGCGCACATTTTTATCAAGCCGGCACGGCTCGAGGCCCGCGCGGCGTCGCTCGGAGAGCTCGAGAAAAGCCTCCTTCCCCGCGCGAGAGAGCGCGTAGCTATGTACACGTCGCCGCCGCCCTCTTTCCCATCACCCGGCGATCACGCGGACTCATCAAGCTGGATATGCCAGAAAAATCCAGAATTTTTTATGGGACCTAGCCAATGACGAGGCGCGGCCCGACGGGAGGAAAAGGGAGCGCTCTAAGCAGCGAAGCTAAGTGTGTATGCGCGCTAGCTTTGGCGCGTGTTAACAGACAGACACGGCGCGCCCTATTTAAAGAGACCGCGCCGCTTGTTGAGTCAGTCAGCGGTTGCAGCATCTTCGCCAGTGCTTCGACTAGACTCCCGGGGATCACCCGCTGCTGACAAGCCCACGGACTTTCAAGGAAGCGGCGCTCGTCTCGTATGGCGGCCACATTGTCACTCTTGAGGCTTCGGACTGCAACAGTGCCCGGTGAACAATTTGGTGTTTGTTTATGTAACTCTCTCGTGTTTGATCTGTTGTAAAGCCTCTGTGTTATTGAATCATTGTGTAGTTGCATGCTTAGCGTTTGTATTCTTTGAACCTCTCGTCTGTGCATTTCAAGTGATCTTGTGTATTCTTTTGTATCGTCTCTTGCTGTGCATAAATTGTGTTTTGCTTGTTACGTCTGACTGCGATTCTTACTCTGGTTTGAACCGGCGACAGCTGGGCACCAAACGGCCACCCCCTTCAGTCACTACAAGGTAGTTGAATTCCGGCTGAGCTTGCCACGCAGGTCGAGGGCATCTCCTTTGCGACCGGAACAGCTACCCCCACTCACTCTAAGGCTGTCTGGGAGTGAGCGCACCGTTAAGGGCGCATCGTTAATAATACCCGTCTAATTATTACGGGTGACAATTAATCTGGCGTCCGCGACAGGACGTTTGGTGCATTCAAGCTCAGAGGACGGAGAACGAGTTAGAAAAGTTTACGAAGAGTTCGTAAACAGTGTAACAGCAGAGCGATAACGACAGGTACCGCGCTGAAGCGGTTGTGTAAGGTCCATTCAGAGTGCTTTGTGTTAGCATTAGGCAGTTCAGATTGAAGATGAATCTCAAGGAGATTATTGCGTTGGGCCTAGAGAAAAGTCTTAAAGGAGCTGAACTGCGAGATTGGGTGGACCGAAAAGAAAGGGAGGTTCTAGAACAGGCTAAGACGGAACGAGAAGAGGCTGAGAAAGAAATTGAGAGGAAAAGGGAAGAACGAGAGAGAGAATGGCAAAGGAAACAAGTAGAGGCAAAGAGGCAAGAAGAAGAAAGAGAGAAAGAATGTCTCAGGAAGCAAGCCGAAAAAGAAAGAATGGCCGAGGAAACAAGCAGAGGCAAAGAGACAAGAAGAAGAAAGAGAGAAAGAATGGCTCAGAAAGCGAGCCGAAAGAGAGAAAGAATGGCTCAGGAAACATGCAGAAAACGAAAGAGAATTCTAAAAAGATATTCTTCTGAAGAAGCTGGCTGAGGTTCGGCGTTTGAAAGGTATCACCGAGCCACTGGAGGTTACCTTTCCTTATGCTAGAAAGTACAGCGAACCGAGCGATTCTTTGACAGCCACAGGTGCTGTAGAAAATAACTCTAGCAGCCAGAATTAGGTTGTGGAACAGCGTTTTCCTGCAACAGAAATTTATGAAGAAGACTTTACTGGAGCTAAAATTTCTCAGGAAAATGAGATTGTGCCCTCCGAGGCGATGGGTTGAACAGAAGCTGCAAAGACAGTTGTTGAGCAAGAAGCCACATGCATGTGCTCTTCGCCTCAAGAGGAAGGTCAGAATTCTAGCTCCTCGTAAGATTGCACCATGCCTGAGTGCATGAGTGATCTAGAGGAAGAGCTGTCAAATAAGAGAGAACGAAAGCTCAGGTGGAGCTGAAACTGAAGACAGCAATCTTCCATGGATGCAAGAACCGGTTTCAAGGAACGGTTCGACTAACGAGGAGGCTCTACTCATTGAGGAGGACGAAATATTTCCCTCCGTTGGGAATGACAGTGCAGATAAGAAACCGAAACCGCCAGAAATACATGACTGCACTGCAATGAAGGAATTCATGGAAACATTAGAGGAAGGAGAATTGAGTAAAAGTGAGGAGAATGAGTCTCTAGTTGAAAATGAGTCCTGCTTTAAGAAAGTACGACTGAAGGTCGTAAAGAAAAGAACGAAAATTGAAAGGATTGAGGGAGAACAAAGTTCTCAAAAAGACACTCCTTCCAGACAATAATATTCTGGTTATTCCAGTAAAACAGGAACAAAAGCGCCTCTGTCAGCTGTGCGGGCGAAAGGAAGAAAGAAAGGAAAAGTCAACACTGCTGATGTAGGCGAAGTCGAGCTGGAAGGGTCCCAAAGAAAAACAAGGAAAAAGTTCCTGAAGGATTGGAAACGTAAGCGCAAAACGACCTGCGCTGACCGAGATCGACAACCCTAAGTCGTTATGAGAGATCAATGTCGCATCTA
The DNA here is from genome assembly GCF_055883805.1 of Amblyomma maculatum. Lineage (NCBI taxonomy): Eukaryota > Metazoa > Arthropoda > Arachnida > Ixodida > Ixodidae > Amblyomma > Amblyomma maculatum. The sequence continues at coordinate 134,622,543 of NC_139354.1, forward strand.
CAGTCGGAAATCACACTTAGATGTGAGAAGCAGGAGAATTGGGAACCGCGCTCGTAAGAGAAACTCTGAAGAGAGTAGAAAAGGGAGCAGGACGCGCGAACGAAGGAAAAGCCAGTGCTTTGTGAGAATAAAAACAGGCATGCATGAAAGATGGAGAGGAACTGGTACGTTCCAAGAAAGAAGTGCAACACGAGTTTGGAAACACAGGCGAAAGCATGCCTTAGGTTTATGCGCTTCACATTTGAATAACTGTGTGTTTCTGTGTTGTTGTTTCCTATGTGTATCTGACGACAGTGTGTTGCTATGTTCGTGAACATCATGGCATTGATGCGTGATCTTGTAATGTGTTACTACAGTTTCGGAAATTTGTGCAATGTGTGTGATGTGGACATTTGACACATATAATTTGTGAGCGAATGCATGTGCGCGCGATGTTCGTGGTGGTTGTGAATATTGTAGGACAATATCCTTTAAGGGAGGGGCAGTGGTCACGAAATCGCCGCACATTTTTATCAAGCCAGCAAGGCGCGAGGCCCGCGCCGCGTCGCGTGGAAAGATCGAGAAAAGCCTCCTTCCCCGCGCGAGAGAGCGCGTAGCTTTGTACACGTCGCCGCCGCCCTCTTTTCCAGCACCCGGCGATCACGCGGACTCATCAGGCTGCAATGTGCCAGAAAAATCGAGAATCTTCTAATGGAACTAGCCAATGACGAGGCGCGGCCCGACAGGAGGAAAAGGGAGCGCTCTAACCAGCGAAGCTAAGTGTGTATGCGCGCTAGCTTTGGCGCGTGTTAACAGAGAGACACGGCGCGCTCTATTTAAAGAGACCGCGCCGCTTGTTGAGTCACTTAGTCAGCGGTTGCAGCATCTTCGCCAGTGCTTCGACTAGACTCCCGGGGATCACCCGCTGCTGGAAAGCCCACGGACCTGCAAGGGAGCGGCGCTCGTCTCGTATGGCGGCCACATCGTGACTCTTGAGGCGTCGGACTGCAACAGTGCTCGGTGAACAATTTGGTGTTTGTTTATGTAACTCTCGTGTTTGATCTGTTGTAAGGCCTCTGTGTTATTGAATCATTGTGTAGTTGCATGCTTAGCGTTTGTATTCTTTGAACCTCTCGTCTGTGCATTTCAAGTGATCTTGAGTATTCTTTTGTATCGTCTCTTGCTGTGCATAAATTGTGTTTTGCTTGTTAGGTCTGCCTCCGAGCCTTACTCTGGTTTGAACCGGCGACAGCTGGGCACCAAACGGCCACCCCCTTCTGTCCCTACAAGGTAGTTGAATTCCGGCTGAGCTTGCCACGCAGATCGAGGGCATCTCCTTTGGGACCGGAACAGCTACCCCCGCTCACTCTAAGGGTGTCTGGGAGTGTGCGCACCGTTAAGGGCGCATTGTTAATAATACCCCTCTAATTATTAACGGGTGACAGCAAGCCACTACTAAAGCGCACCGACCAGTGGAGATAACTTTCTTGAAATTATCTGTCATGTCGTCTGTGAAGAACTACGTACATTGACTCCTGTTATCGCAAGCGCAGCTGCAGGTTGAGTCAATCATACGTCATTCATGAGCAAGTCCCGCAAGCATTGGGCCTTCCTCAGGGGACGACTCCAATAGCTCAAACGCAAGAAGCAGCAGAAATGAATTAGGCAGTTGCATTTCATCGTGTTGTGCCACGACGGGATTTTCTAAGTCCTCACTGCGGTCGCCCTGTTCCCGAATGCCGCCCCTCGTACCTCGACCGACTGTCATGTCCCGGGAAATCTGATGCCTGGATGACTTCTAACAAATTACCAATATGTTTCCATTGTGGCGAGCTGGACACATCCTTCGTTACCGTCTGTACAGGCGTATCGGCGTGCGTGGTTTTGAAATCGTGGCGCTACGACCCCGTCCTGGCGACCAACCCCAGGAAATCGGCAACTTCTGGCGATTAGGAGAGCACGCTTGGCCAAGTTGTCTGTCATGTTCCCCATCACCGTTCAAGTCCAGCTTTGCGTCGCCAGGAGAAAGCTACGTGCAAGGCAGGTCTGCTAGTCCACGCAGGAGATACAAAGAGTAATATTTGAAGGTACGTTTGCTTTACGGCAAAAACACGAATATACTCGGCAGCGATTTAATACAGCCATCAAATCGCCGCTCCACACGACGACAATGACGTGAACACGACCGGATTCCAAGTAGGCCACAAAGGTGCTGTCAACGGTCGCATGGTTATCATCTTAGTGGGCACCAGAGCCGACTATCCTGTCGTCAGTGGAGAATTTGCAGCCCAGCTCGAGAACGCTAATTCATAACGCTGTTGGTAACCTCACTACGACGATGGGATGATGCACCGCAAGGGTTAGAGTAAATGCACGTGCTTACCCTGCCAGTTTCGTCTTCCTACGCGAATGCTCACGCCACGTGATTATGAGTATGAAATTTTTGAGTGAACATCGGGCGATCATCGACCTTACCTTAAACTTATCAAGCTCTCGACGGACAAAGCCATAATTCCCATGCGTACTTCAACGCATCACGCCGCTGTCAGCGTCCTCCAGGAAGAATTCACCGTACCACCCAAATTAAGCGTCATCGTCCCTGTGGCTACATAAGATGTCGAAATCGCTGAAGGGGTTGTCGAAGAAAACACAGTTGTTATGTGATGGATGTCTCGGCATCGGAAGATGCATCGCCCACTTGCAGAATTGGACAGGATATCATGCTACTAACCAACTTCATCCAAGGATATCGGCATCTTAATAAAAGAACAACAATTGCCTTCCTCGGCGAATTAGCAGACGTTAGCGATGTCTTCGCCCTCCCCGATGAGCGTTCTAATGACCAAACTGACCAAAGCCACCACTCCAATTCGATAATTATCCAGCACTCACCCAAAGCGGGCAACAGTAAATGCTTTTCTTCACCCTTAAAAGTGCGACAAACTCCTTTAGCCAAGCACCGCAACGTCAGAGAGGAACCTGCTAGGCCACTGCTCCAAAGCCCTTACCATGTATCCTCTCGAGAAGGACAGGCGGTCCGCAATCAAGTAGAAGAAAAGTTTCGGGCGACGTTATCCAAACATCAAGGAGCTCCTGGCGGCGCTTGCCGTTTTGGTAAAGACGGCACACATCGCTTCTGCGCTGATTACCAGCGCTAGAATAGCATAAAGAAAAAAGACGTCTACACCCTCCCCGGTATTGCCGCCCACTGGACCAGTTTTGCAGTGCTAAATTCACATCGATGGACCTGAAGAGCGGCTATTGGCAAATTGACTTCGACAACAAGGATGGCGAGAAGACCGCATTCATCACACCAGACGGCCTATTTGAGTTCAAGGTGATGCCATTAGGCGTCTGCTCCGCACCAGCGATGTTTCAACGGGTAATTGACACTGTGCTGGCGGCTTGAAGTGATATATTTTTCTGGTACACTTGGGTGATATTGTTGCATTCTCCTCAAGCTTTGAAGACTACCTGCTAAATCTTGGGACAGTGCTCGAAGCAATCAAGATATCAGGGCTAAAGTTGAAATCAGACAAATGCGAATTCATTTACGAGAAACTACGATAACTATGTCACATCTTAAGAAAGGATGGTGCTGGCCCTGACTAGGGCAAAACAGCTGAGATCGCATAGTTTCCACAGCTATCCTGCAAAAAGCAGTACGTAGGTTCCTTGGGCTTTGCGCTTGCTATAAGCGATTTGTCAGGAATATTTCGCTCATCGCCGAACCGTTCACGCAGCTTACAAAAGCTGACATACCATTTGAATGAGAAGCGCAGCAATATGATTCTTTTAAGAAACTTAAGCGCTGCTTAGAATCCCCTCTAGTACTCGGGCACTTTGACGAAAATGCCGGCAGAACTTCCTACCGATGCAATTCGTGGTGAAGTCGGCGCCGTTCGTGTTCAGAAAATTAACGGATAGGAAAAAACATTTGTTTTGGTTAACTCGAGTTAACTTCAGCTGAATTGCCGTAGCAACGGCGGAAGCTTCTTTTGCCTACTACATTATTGCCCTATCAAGCCCCATCAGTGTAAGGTGTTGCATTATTGGGGACCTTTAAACTCATCATTTAGGAGTATGAGGCGAGAACGTAAGTTACCAGCCTTGTTCTTCTTCTTGTTCTTTTTTTTTTCTTCTTCCTCTTCTTTTTCTCCTGAATTTCCTTGTGACGTCATTACCTGTTGTGACGGTACATCGCGCGCAACTTGTCGAATACAACCCGCATTTCATTGAACGCATTGAAGTTCAGCGGCGTTCTATAATTTTTCTACAGTAAAAGAAAAGCGCAGAATCTGTCACCCGCGGAATCTCGCTATCATTCTCACTGTAGACATGGAAAATTATGAAGACCGTTTAATGATCCGAGGCATGACTCAGTGGTAAAGCGCTGGGTTGAGGATCCAAGGGATGGAGGTTTGATTCTGCGGTGGCAGACAAGGTTTATTCATTTATTTTTAGGTATATATAGCATCGCTGCAAAAGCTCCCTCTCCGCCGCTTTGTCTGTTAAGGTCAAGCGTGGCGTCTGCCGGGGATACGCGAAGGCTCGAAACTTTGGGCAGTATTGCTATCGCAATAAAATTAATCGCTTACGCTAGTCATTCCCTGTCGAACGCTGAAGGCAACGATTCGACGGCAGAGAAAGAATGCCTCGCCATCATTTGGGCCACATCTCAATTTCGCCCGTGTTTGTACGGACGACCAATCAGAGTTGTGAGCGACCACCAAGCTCTGTGCTGGATCGCCAACCTAAAATGTCCCTTCGGCCGCCTCGGGCGATGGAGCCTGCGTCTTCAAGGATCCTACATGACAGTCGTTTGCACGTCTGGCCGCAAACTTCCGGATGCAGGCTGCTTGTCACGAACCCCGTCGACGCGCCTCCGAAAGACTACAAAGACGCCAATCGTGGGACCGGTAAGCGCAAGCAGGTTTCCACAGCAGAAGCGCTTGGGCCCTGAGTGAACGCCCTAGCTGATTACTTCGAAGGAAAGATCGCTTCTCCTCATGCTGTGTTCAGGCGTCAGTTATCGTAATTCAACTTAAAAATCATGTCGTTCTGAAGAAGAACCTCGCAGCCAACAAAAACGCGCGGCTCCATTTTGTGCCCAAAAACCTCAGGCAGACGATTCTGCAGGCGTTGCATGATGAACCAACAGCAGTGCGTCTCGGGTTTGTGCGCACGTTGCACAGGATACAAGAGAAATATTGCTTGCTACGGCTACCTGCCGACGTTGCTCATTATGTGAAAACGACACAAGGCGCCCCCAATCAGACCAGCTGGTCTACTGCACCTACTACCGCTCCCCAGTAAGCCCTTCCAACAAATTTATGGACCTCCTCGACCCCTTCCCAAATTAACCAGCGGGGAATAAATGGATCAAAGCCCTAAGATTTGCTGAGTTGTTAAAATTTGCTAAGTTTTTAAGATTTTGGTCGAGCGAATTCTGATCCGACACGGCGGTCCTGAAGGGCTCATCACGAACTGAGGAACTGCATTTACGGCGAAGCTCACGCAGGCCATCTTGCCCTTCAGCTAAACGAGCCCACGGAGGACAACTGCCTACCACCCGCAGACCAACTGACTTACGCTGCGTCTGAACAAAACGATTGCAAAAATGATTGCAATGTAGTACGTCGAGGCCGAACAAAAGACCTGCGACACCATCCTGCGGTACGCCATCTTCGCGTATAACAAAGCCGTCTGAGAGACAAGACGAGCGACCCCGTTCAAGCTTGCGTATGGCAGGGAGCCCATGACTGCGCTCGACGCTGTCGTGACGCTGGGACTAAGCGACCCGGCCTTCACTTGATAGCGTGCAGAGACTCCGGGTTGATGAAGGATTGAATCTTCGAAGTTGGCAAAATATATACAAGCAGGTTTAATGGCATTTTGAGAAAACGTATTTACATGAAAAAAGGGTATATCAGCAAAATGGTAAGCGTTAAGAGTTCATAGCGAGAAGCGTCTGGATGAGCCGTTTACCCAAGGCTCAGAGCCTCACTTCGTGCTCTGCAACGTCCTTAAATCCCCCTATGTCCAGCCCTTCTCTGAAGATGCTGGCCAACCAGTTCCAGGGCACGCCCCTCAGATATCGGCATCCAATCGAACACATCACTGCACTGATGGTCTGATGCACTGACTGGTCCAGTATTCATCGTCGGGCGTGGTCGCTTGTTGGCGGATAGAGCTTGGGAACGGCGAGGAGGTAAATTTCGATTCTTCTGCAAAGATTCGCTATGTTGGTTCCGGCAAGTGAATTTCCTTCTCAGAAACCCAAGTGTACGTGCGCGGCACGAATACTGCTCCCAGCATTGTCCCTTTCCGGCAATTGCATCTCTTTCCTGCATTCACCGGAAATCCTCTAATGGCCCTAATCCTCATGCTCCTTTCTTCTCCTGTACGTCAGCGGACGTGTCACTCCGATCGTCTCCTTTGGACAATAAGCATTCCTCACTTGACAATAGCGCCTCTCGACGGGAAGGATGAACAGTTGAACAAAAGCACTACCGGCTATTTCTGACAGGGCGACGTTACTTTGTATTTTTCTTGACGTTCCCTTGACAGGGCCAACTTGGCAGTTGTAGGGTCAGGACAAAGCAAAGCATACTCACACAAAAGGTTCATTTGAACACGCTCACTTATAGCCCTTGCACAAACAGCACATATCAATACCATGCCCACAGTCGCACAATAGTGCGCGCAAGCGCGGACCAGGCATGGTCGCAACAACGCAATGCTGCCGCACGTAACCGACGAGGAGAACCTGGGCGTCGTCCCGGCCTAACTACACCGTGCAGAGGAAGCTCGGCGGCTTGCCCGGTCGACACAACTTATGGCGGGGCAACTTAAAGTACAGGGGGGGGGGGGGGGAGACCAAATGTGGGCTTGGAGGCCGATACGCCACCATGGTCTAAGTGTAAAGCTCTCAGGACGGCACTTCGGACCATACAGTCCTTGGACGCATCGAACAGATAGACTGCGAGTCATCACCTACGATCTGACCACCTCCCAAAGGCGCCGGGTCGCCCAGACGTCGTCCATGTTGTGCGCCTCAATTCATATTATGCGCGCTAAAGTTACTTTAATATCTAGTGTTTTGTTTACCTTTCTGTGTTTATTTTGTAAGGGTAGGGTCGATGCCTTTTTAAGGGGTGAGTAATGCCGCCAGCCATTCAAATCATTATTTGTTCTTATTTTGTCAGCCGCCGGCATGCGGCCTTATCACTCTGATTCTGGCGCGCGTATCTATTCTTTGTTCTTTTATGATCATGCCTGTTGTCGCAAGATGTAGTTTTGTCAGTTTCTTTGTCGTGCAATGTACGCAGAGGTGGTTTTCGAAGATTCCGGCCATTCGCGTATGTTTCTGCAATGTTTTAGGTTTTACTTGTCAACTGTTTGTGCCTTTATCAAATGATTCCTCGCCGCGTGTATATTGAGCCTTTGTCGGTATGACGGAGTAGATCGACGACCGCTAAGCACAGTGTTCCCATCGCCACCGTCGAGTCGTTCAGTTCTTTTGCGGGGGCAAGTAAGCCCAATAAGGAATTGATTTCTGTGAAAATCAAGTCTCTTCATTTGTTGCCAACGGCATTGTCACCCCTACGCGAAATTAAATGACATTCAAAAAATGCATAAAAAGGCCTTCGTTTGAAGCTTCTGAATGCCAAGTTTGCGTTTGAGTAACGTAACTCTCAAGTACCTGGTACGAGGCTTTTATCAAGGAAATTCTTCATGAACGCGATAGCAATGGGCCAGTGGCTACACGCATCGAAAACGGAATATCACTTATGGCATATACTTTGGTATTAGTAAACGTCTCGCTCTTTTGTTTCTACAAATCTTCCGCACCTCTCCAAGGTGCTCCTCGATTCGGCAGGCGACGTGCAGTTCACACACAAACACACAATGAGACATAGGACGACGAACACACAGTAACAAAACAAAAGTTAACTTTATACGACACAAACACACGGTACAGAAAACTTATTCACACGAGGCAGTGAGACATCGCACTTTACAAACGAGACTGGGCGAAAGAGTAACTGCAAACTGAGCGCATCGCTCTTTTTACGACTTCTCAGTCGGCGCCTGCCTGCTACGCTATCTTCTCCGAGCGAGAATCAAACCAAAATCAGAACCAGAACCGTCGATGGCTGCGCGGCGCGCTCTTAAATAGCCAACGCAGAAACTTCTAGGCGCGGAGGAGGAGTGGAAAACAGCTTGGCGCTGTCAAAGCTATGCTTCCCCCCCCCCCCCCCCTCGGCCCTCTGGAGAGTTCTCGAATTTACACGAACATGGTCAGCACACGCAGCGCTCCCGCGCGAAGCGAGGAGGAGGGCCGGGACCGTGCGGGGTAATGCGCGCGTGACTCCGCCCATGACAACGAGGGCGAGGAGGTGCAGCGCGGTGGCGGAGATCACGTAATCGTTCGCGTCGTGTTCGAGAAGCTTGTAAAACCTTCCATCGCCGTTTTCTGCGGCGCGCGCGCCGAAATGTTAAAGAAAGGGCCGCCGCGGCCTTACTGTATTTCTCCTAAAATATCGAGTCAAATAAAAACCAAGATATCGTGAAAAAGGCAAGGAAAATGTTCTGTATTTATGTTACAAACATGAGGCGTTTCTTTAGTTAAGTGTAACTTCTCTGTAGTTCCACTGTTTTTTTTTAGTGGTTGCCTGCTGCAAGAGGTCTATTTGTCTCTTAACTACAGCAAGTTATGTTTTGTTTTCAAAACAGGCTTTTTGTCAAACACCGCGCCGAAGTTAATTTTTTGGTATCAGAAAATTTTCTGCATCTTTTCTAAATACGTATTTTCAGCCTTTCTGCTTCAAACACAGTTCCATGGTGAAACATTGAAACGTTTGCGTTAACAAAAGCAATTGAGGTTGGCGGAAATGACAACAATGTCGGTAGAGATGAAACGGAAATTTTGTTACTATGCCGTTTCTACAACGTTCTTCCATGGAGAAAGCCATTTCCCTTTCCGTTTCTTCTTCGCTTGCTGCTCCTCAAACGACAATAAAATGATTTCGCACCACTTCTCTCCTACGCTATGCTCATCATTCCTAATATTCTTGACAAAACTTTCAATACATTAATAAAGCTCCCTTTAAATAACCGAATAATGACGACAAATGGAAATTTGGACTATTTTACTCTGGTGGTCCTGTAATGTCCTAGTCATTTAGGCTTTTTTTTACAGTCAGTGTAATACTGTGTATAAATCTGCTCATGTTGGTTATGAATTTACGAAGAGCAATCATTATTCAAAATATCCTCTTACTCAAAGCTCTGCGTAGAGTTACAGCTCAAAACTGCCAGATTTCCATGGTTTTGCATTCCCCACTTTTACATGTATAACATAAAAACCAACAATCGAAACCAATTAAATTTTGGCTGATTATATTTAAGCGCAATGCACGAAGGCAGTATAAACGAAGAAGTAGGAAGGCACCGCTTGTTTGAAACAAACTCCTCATCGCTTCGTGCTGCGAAATGAATTAACCTGTTTGAAGGCAACGCACTCTGTTCTGAAAATAAAAGCTACGCTTTTGAACAGTTTTGTGATATAAAGATTCAACCCGAAAAGATTTAGAAAGAACTGAAAACTTAAAGTTCAATATAATTTTACTCTATGTCGAAAACTGAAACAATGACAGCAGAATATTTTGTGAGAATGGTTCAACTGTATTCTGCAAAAACGTTTCTTCATGTATTTGAAAGCAATATTCTTTTTTTGCTGTTTTAGCAAGATACTAGAATTTAAAGGGGAACCCAATTTTCAAAGACGTGTGACAGGTAAGACAATATTTTGATAGTAATCTATTGGGAGCAAGAATAATGTTATTGCACTTAACTATGTGATAATTCCTCCAGGCCAGCAAAAGTCCCCGTTAAAGAGGTCAGTTGCTATCTGAACATAGCAGAAATTGGGTACAGGGAAAAAAAATCGCACGTGTAATTTCTTCGCACCTGTGGAGTGATAAAGCTTACAAAGCGCGAGAAAAACGCTGAAGTTTTCAACTAAAAGCACAGCTGTAGATAATCCTGTTTTGATGCGCTTTTCACGGAAACTATTTTTATCCAACTGACCAGTTTTTCTTAAAATGGTAAACATGTGATGAAATGCCTGCTTTTTGGTTTTAAGACAAAGTACAACCCACATAGGTCCGACCAAAAATCGTCGAACTACCTACGTTTTTACGAGAAGTGTAATTATACATTCCAAACGTTGAAATAGGCCGAAAAACAGCATTATCGCTTACTCCAGACTACACAGCCTCTACATGCCTTGCCAAAATTTACTTACAAATGCACACGACCGCATAAGTATGAAGTAAAACAACAAAAGCTCCGAGTAAGTAGGTATGCGAATTGAGAGATGAATTGACAAATAGATCAACTACCCAACGTACATAAAATAGACACTTCAGTAGTGCAGAAAGTTTTCCAGTATTTAACGAGTACAATTGGGGCTGCTTTACATTAGTTTGGGGTATGAATTATAAACAGTTGATGTCGGTGAGCTTCGCGGTTCCTAGCAAATTTGTTCCTCTCAGCTTACGAGCTATAACAACATGTTATGGCATAGTATTTTGTGTACACAAAATGTTCTGAATATTTTTCAAGCACTAATAGAACACCTAGAAGATTTATAAGCTGTTTTGAAATAACAATTGCGTTCTTTCAGGTTTGGCTTTTGTTGGGACCGTCTGTGGGGAAGCAAAAGTCGCTGTAGCAGAGGACACACCCCACGCTTTCACTGGTGTCTCCACCGTAGCTCATGAAATTGCTCATATGTAAGTTGCTATGAGTTTTACATAAAAGAATCTCGTGTAAACTCTTACATCGAGATATCCCAGTTGTCCATGTCAATAGTCATTTACTCAGGAAAAGACGTTCATCAGACAGTTTGTTAAACTGACGACGCCCAATCCCTTTCCGCGATATATTCTGACAGTAAGACTGCCGGCAAACGAGCGGAGGGTGACATAAACCAGTTCGTGCTCTTCTTCTAGCAGACATTAAGTGAGGGAATGTAAGCGTCAGAATTTGGAAGCGGATTGTGAGGCTTTGTCGCCTTCCACCAGAGACTCTTTACGAAAATGCAAGACAAAACTGCAAATACTTCAAGGCTTGCAAACTGAACCGAGATCTTGTGAAGCGCCGCTCTCGTACGACAAAGCATCAATGTTGTCATTCATTTATTGCGGTGTCATTAGTGACCGCGCTCATATGCGCGGTCATATGCCTGAATATCTTATGCCTTAAACAGGAAGAAACAAATTGCGCCGTGAGACGATGTTTAGGATTTGCCTTTAATGGTTTGGCTTGGTTTGGTTTGTGGGGTTTAACGTCCCAAAGCGACTTAGGCTATGAGAGACGCCTTAGTGGAGGACTCCGGAAATTTCGACCACCCGGGGTTCTTTAACCTGCACTGACATCCTAATGGTATAACGCGTCAGACAGGGTTATTTTCTTCTGTATGGCTGCTGGTCTTGCACATCCGCGTAAACATGGATGCCTTTGTTACTGATGTCACGAATATTTTACATTTTCCTTCTTAACTCCACACACACTAGTTAGCATATGCACTAAACGGTAGCAGAATTTCCCAACGACCAGAGCACGTAGATATAAACAATTTTAGAACGCACTGGCCTAGCGGCCTCCTGTTTGTCTCGGTATACAATGGTCCTGAAAAACTGCTTTCCGGTATCATCTTCTCATCTAAGAAGCAAAAACAGTGTTTTCAACGTCTATGAAAGCCATTTCATATGGCTGTCGCAAATCAAATATTGTCTGCCATAAGAAAGCCTGCGCTATTTCGGTCACAACACCAACCCTGGCAACGCTGACGCCGTATTTTCTTAGGAGAGGGGTCTTTAAACTGTAGCTCGTTTAAAAATCATATAGTAACAAATATTTAATATGCGCAGATATTTGCGAATTTATATGACATGAAGGTACAGGACGTCATTGCCAAGGCGGTGATGTGTTACTTGAAGTGACTGAGAGTAAAGCAATATAGCGTGATAAGGAGGTGACATTAAACAATGAATTGGGTGCTAAGATTGTTATAATAGACAAACAATGCAGTGCGAGTGACACGTTAGGGACAAAGTTGATTCATCAGTAGTTAAGTGTGAATAAAAGAGGGCGTATGCAATCACCAACTAAACGCCTTTGGCGTTGTTTGTGAAACAGTCGTCCAGTAGTTAGTGTGCAAGGCCGCTTGCTAGGTATTCAATCGTTGCTCCTCCATAGCTTCGAACTGTCCAGTTTTCTTGTAGTCAACAGGTTTGCTTTGAATTGAAGTGCGTAGTCCTAGGCCTTTATTGCGTTATTATTATTTACAATAATAACCCTTTCTACAGAAGCTGTTTTTAATTTTACACCATGTCAGCGTCCATTCACAAAGCTATAGTTGTAGCTCGAGTATGACACATTAGCATTATAAACTGACGTTGTTTTTAGGAATCACCAATTTAAAAAAAAATTAAAACTCCAAGTAAATCCCTCAACGCACGCAGTAGTCAAATAAGAGGCAATGCGGCAGGCTACAAGAGCGCTTAAATTGATTAGCACAGCAAGGTGACATGAACAAATATACTGATGAGCCACACCACCATAGCCCATGAACCAGAACTGCGCAAACGATGAATGCCGTTCACACGGATGAGGAGGAAGAAGACACTTTATTTTGCTCTATGTTATTTTACGGCAGTTGTGTGCTTTCAGTGGGGTCTCCTTTTGCATACCCAAGAGCGTACCCCATCGACACCGTCCACATCAAACAAATGGTGGGTAGCCCTCAGTCCATGGCTCTGCCAATCACTACCGCGCCGTTGCTCTCGGTGTACTAGACCTTCCTGGTCCTCAGAACGGTAGTTGGACAGTAGTCTACCTTTGCTCCGCAACCGGGCTTTCTGTTTTGGGTACCACATCTATTCTTTGACAGGCCCATGTTATGTAATATAGCGTACATGGATTTTTCGTCACACCAGGGACATGTGCCTGTATATTAGTAGTGAGAGTAAATTTTGTTTATGTTGTGTAGGTTATAGTATGCACCGCTCTAGTTATTTCCAAATGGCAGCTTCCTCTCTGTTGGGAGGTCTGTGTGTCAAGCAGTGTAGCGCTCTTCTGCCTCTGCAATTTTGTAGTGTGACCGAGTATTGCTTGAATTCTGGTGCATGTAGCTTGGCTTGGTCTTCTCTGAGCAGAAAATAGCATATCCTCGATTATCCTGCCGGCCTCTTGGTTTCCTGCCACCTCCATTCTCACTGGTACTCACATAATTGTGTGGTGTTGTCGTTTTATTCTTTGTTATTTTTTATTATGTCGACTCGAGAAGTATACTGACTGCATGAAGCGTAACCTGAATTTTATGCAATTTCGGCACGCTGTTTGAGAATCTGTGAGTATCGTTAGCGACCGTCAGGTTCTAACCCCTCCGCCACCTGTAGAGTAAGGGCAGCTTCCTCAGTCCGTTATCCTGAAGTTTAGCATATACGAGCTGGTCGTGTCGTGTAGAGACGAATCGGCCACCGTGGTGGCTGCAATTTTGGTCTTTCCTCCCGTCCCCCTCAGGACGCGTCTGCTACACGGTCGTGTCTTGGGGAGCTTCTTTTCTCAATGAATTCAGCCCTTCTCATCTGCCTCGGTAGAGGTTGGGGTTAATGTTCCTCGGGATTAGCGCTACCTTGAGGGATTTTAGAACCTCGTCGGGGATCGTTTCTGTCCTCGTCAGTTCTCGCATCAGCTCGCGGTATCCGAGTCTGCAAGAGCGCTCGTCGAGTCGTTGTCTGCAGCAACCTAAGTTTTTGCCATTTGAGCTGCGCCTCGCGTAGCACCTCAAACGAGTTTTGCAATCCAAGGGCTAAACGTTTTCCTGTAGACGTGCTGTGCGGTAATCGAAGAGCAGTGTTACACGGTTTGCGTAGGAGGGTATCCACTTGGTTGTCCGAGGAACTGGTAGGGTAGGATGTACATAATTCGGCTAAACACCAGGTCCTTCACTAGTTTTAGTGCGTCAAATTCGCGCATGCCATGTCGCCTGTTGGGAATGCGGGGGATGAAGTTCGCGACTTGTAGCTTTGTTGTTTGAGAAGGGTTATGTGTGAGCACTGCTTTGGTTAGATTGAACCCACATGCCCAAGGTTCTTATTGTCTTTTGTGGTATGGGTATTCCTTCCAGTTAGATTTTTAATTTCAGGTTTTTACTGATTTAGACGGTCCGGCTTTGTCTGCCTCTCTAGCATTAGGCAATATCGGTTTCTCGGTCGAGCATGCGATTCCTCTTTCTCCGAGATAACGCTCGACACAGAAGGCCGCTTCCTGTACTTTTGCTTTCTTCTCCCCGAGGGAGCCCGTATTCGTCTAGACTGTTATGTTGTCGGCATATATGGCGTGCCTGAAGCCTTCGATCTTCCCGTTTTCGAGGTATAGGCCTATCATAGCTGTATTGAAGAGTATGGCTGAGATGACGGACTATTAGGTTGGTCATTTTTTTGTGGGTAAATTCTGTCCCATCGAAGGTTTCCTATTTCGCTGATAGCAGTTCTGTCAGACAAGAATGCTTTGACATATACGCGGATTCCGCAGCCAAGGCCATCTAGGCCTGTAAGGATAGTTTAGTAGCTAAGGTTATCGAATGCTGCTCGACTTCCAGGGCCAATATGTCATTTTAATCCACTTGAGGTACATTGGCGCGCACACCTTTTTGTATTTGGAGGAGTGTGGCCTGCGTCAAGAGTTTTGCAATGAAGGTGAACGTGGTATGGGGTGCACGGTCGTTATCGTCCAAGTAATTTTTCAATTTTGCACACGGAAGAAACAGGTTAACAGCAGCCACAATATTTTTTCTATCTTTAATATGTTAAAATAAAAGGTATCTATTCTCACCAATTCCTCACCGCCGAACGTTGTGCGGCTCTCCTACCTCTCCCCCTTTCTAAAGACTGAGACAGGGATTTCTCCGATTTCATTTCGCCACTAGTCAACTCTGGATGTCCCCACTCTTTTGCCATCCACTCGTTCCCCCTTTATTTCTGTAAAACTAGTCAGTTTCATTGCACTTCTTCACAAATGGAGTAGATATCTGGCTGTTAGTTTTCGGTCTGTGAAACGACATGCTAGACAGAAGGATGCAGAAATTGACTGAACATGTGGCTTGTAGTGCGAATATTTTAAAAGAACGAAGGAAGCAAACTAAAGTTCAGCTGCATCTCGGAGTCGGCTGTGCGCCACATTCACTCAGCTCCTTCCGATTATAAGGGCGCGCAGTACAGTACAATACTAATAAAACAAATCTGTATAGTTTTCATCACTGCGAGAACATTTCTGTAAACCACAGACATGTGATAAATGTAGTCTGTAAAGCTGAAAAAACAGAGGCAAAGAACTGTCGTTGTGTATATTGAATTGTAGTAGAGAACGTGATCCTAAAGCTGAATAAATTTAAAGGGGTCATACCAACCAAACTTTGAGCACAAACTGATTGTTATATCTCACTGCACACACGTTACATTATAAATCTACGAAAAATGAACTCATTCGGTGCAGTATATAGTTGTAAAAGAAATTTTTTGTGAATATTGAAGACAGCTTTGGGGTTTGGCTACCATTAGCCGCTGACGTCACAACGAGATCTCGTCCCCATGTTGCCTACTATCCGTGGTATCGGCTGAGCTCTTGTATGCACGCCGCGGACATTGGTAACTGAGAGTTTTTCTTTATCAGCAAAAATATTTTATTCGCATATTCTTTTTTATTTTACTAGCCTTTACAATAATATGCGACCTTAGTGATCCTCTAACTTCTTCTGTGCTTCATATAAAGATTATCGAGGAGGCCGCAATCGATGTGCTCACAATGCATTATTTAGGTGTTCAAGTAGAAGAATTTTATTTTTACATTTTGAGAGATAGCTTGTTTAGCAACAAGCGCTCCCGCGTATAACAAGGAGCATGTCCAACGTTTCCTTCCGCCGTTTTTCACGGTGAAAAGGGGGAGGGGTAATGTTGTGCGGCTGACTGCCGAGCTACTGCCCATCGCTCGTTCGGTAAAAAAAATAACAGGAAATACTAATCTATCATACATTGACGCCAGAGCATACTTTCCAACAATAGAGGAGCAGACAAAACGTTTTAACGAAACGGCACCTCTTGACCCGCTGGTATATGAATGCGCATGTTATTCGAACTAATTATATTCAGCTGGGTAAGCAGTTTTGCAAAAGGACCACGGCAAGTGCATGAAAGCATACGCTGTCGCCGCCGCTTCAGTCTGCCATCGCAAAAGCCAACGCGATTCGAATTTGCTTCACCGCTCGCACAGAACAAGAGCATCCCATCCGCCGCCGTCCCCATCTCGCCTTCCCCGCAGCCGCGCGCGCGACTGCCACCGATAACTTCCCAGCCAAATGACTCGTGAGTACTTCAATGTAAACACAGTAAACACACATTAAATAATATTTGGTGTGTGAGCGACAAACTTCCACAGAAATGCACAGATTCATGCATTACGACTTCACCCCAGCGTGTTTGTTTACATAGTTTTGGCAATGACTGCAAATACGCTGCTCGTTCGCACGACAATATGTAAGCTGAGCTAACAATACCAATCCTATCCAAAGCAAATCAAATCAAATTTATTTTCCAACAATTATTTTCCAATCCAATTATTTTCGCCCCGGCTGTACCTTCATTTTTTCAGAAACTACAGTTGCACCGTAAGTTAAGTACGGTGGATGATATACGTCGCTTGCCTGCGCCGATTATACCCACAATAGCTGCAACCCTAATCTGAAAACGTTGGCTGCGACTACAGCTGCCGGCTGCGCTAGTCAGACATGGTCAAATCGACGCTTCCCGCTCAATGTGCACGCGCTTTGTGACCTAAGCAGTCGTGAATTTGGGGTCACTGCTGCCAGAACTACACTCGATGGCCACATGCAGCCGCTAAAGGGTTTGAATGTGAGCTCCGTAATCGCCGAAACTGTAGACGCGAACCCCGCCTGCTCGTGCTAGGCCTGCTTGTTGCGGAGGGAGCCTTCAGCGCCAAATAAGATTTCTCGCCAAGGGCATCGTTTGTGATAAAGGGAAACGTATAAAACGTAGCGGCTTGTTTACCCTTTTCTAGCAGGGTTAAGCACCAGACAAGCGCGGCTGTTCAAGCCGTTAACTCTTCGGATGTCAAGTTCTCGATCGGCCTCCGATCCGAACAAAACACATCGGGCGATTGTCCGCTGATCACTTCCATCGGCATCGCAGGATCGATAACCTCAAAATACGGTGATAGGACATCATTGAGCGTGCAGGCTATGTCGCTGGTGTAATGCGACAAATCAGTGTTTCGATAACCTAAGGAATCTAGCCGTGCTGCCCACTGACTGTGACTGTGTGTTATGCCCAATAAAACTTGTCTTAGTCTGCATCGTCTTAGTGCGATAATATCAAGCACTTGAGCACAAGGGTACAAAACTTCGTCAATCGTTCACAAAAGAACGAGAGACGTGTGCGTTGATACTACAGCCTGCATGCGGCGCTCCGCCGCGTATCCACTGTGACGTCACATGAGCATTTCAAAAGGGCGGTCGCTCTCAGTGGGAAGAGTTTCTCGATTCCAATTTCTATTTGCGCCGCAGGCTGGGCACTAAACCTTTGCAAGTAGAATCATAGATATGCATTATTCACAGAAGTATAAAACGGTATTTAGGTCGAAAGACCCTATCATAACTCCTCTAATGCTTGTTAGCCAATTTCTCTAAAATCAAGAGAAACTAGCAAAGATTGACTTGAAAGAGTACTATACAGAGCTTGGTAATGGCATTTAAATACCACCAAAGCTGTTTTGTTCATCCCTATGATATTTTTATTACAGTATATTGTAACATGTATTGCGCCGAAAATCCAGGAAACGCCCTGAGCCTGGAAGACTGCCGAAGTCCGAGAACGGTCTGAGGAGCGGTCTGGGCGCGATTTTAGTAAACCAACTTCGTCTGCTAGGCCAACCAGCAACCGTTTCGCCGTCTACACCAACTAGCCAATTGATTGTCTCCGCTTCGCCGTCGACGGTTTATCATTTACCGTTTCTGTTGTTTTTACTGTAGAAGGAAATCCCATTCCCGCCTTGGTATGTGAAGAGCGATTACCACACATGCTGGAATGTAGACAAGCAATGACTGTCAAGGTGTCGCCCACATTTGAAGTGCGGCATCTCTGTTTTCTTCTTTCTTCGTGCATTTCGCACTGCTAGCCTAATAACAGCGCAGGTCAATGCACAGTAATCTGAAACCTTTGAAAACTATCTGCCATGTGCTGGGCTGAAAGGTTTGTATCAATAAACACAATCACTGAACTCAGCGTTTCTAATTTTACTGATACACTCACACTTTAACGCAAAGCTTTCAAGTTTCGCCCGTGTGAAGGTGCTGTATTTAAACCGAGCTTCCTAATGAAATGAACTATACACCTTTGGCATCCAGAATGGCGCATTACGGAAATAAATATTGCTTCTAAAATTCCCCGTCTGAACCACTTCAAACAAAACGTGCTGAAACATTGCTCAGAGGAGTATTTATCTGTGGTATTAGACACCATGGTAACATCTTAATTATATGGTATTTATTCCAAAGAGAACTCCTGTACTGAGAGAAGTGAAATTTTCGCTTCATTGAACAACTCAAATATCGCTCCCTACGCAGATGTGAACAGATGCTCCTTTTGTGATGAGTAAATGACCACGTTTTCGGTATCCTGCTTGTCCGCGGGCCATTCACGCCTTTTCTGGTTGTTTATAGCTTTCAATGTAGCTGTTCTTGTCCGCGACTGTGGAGGCGCCTAATCAGAATAAAAAAGGGATGAACGAAAAAATATGGAAAAATAAAATTTTAGTTTATAGGAAACGTCATTTACTTGGGCTGCGGGCATAAGAACATGGGCAACCTTAGTAACATTGATCGAATAATAACTGTGTCCTGTGCATTTCAGATTAGGAGCATTTCACGATAACACAACCTATAAACTTCAAGGGTACGAAGACTACCCCGGAGCGGAAAGCTGTCCTGTGGAAGACGGATACTTAATGTCCCCAAATCGCTATAATCGGAACCAATACAGACTATCCAACTGCTCCAAAGAACAAATACGGTTTGTGTATAGGTAAGCACTACACTTTAGGTGTAAATAAGAATATATTTAATTTTTTTTTGTACGCCTGCCCTACTTAAAAGAAATGAATGAGGCAGTCAACTTACATTTGAACCGTATGAGAGTAATTGACATTAGATGAGATTTTATGACGTTATTGCCCCGTAGAACTTTTAGTTTTGCAGTATGGTAGTCAGTGCTACATCCATACCATCAATCCAGTGATAGAAACATTGTCGGAATATAACCAGCGCTTATAGATAGCATTCATTGATTACGAAAAAAAACATTTGACACAGTGGAAATCTCGGCGGTTATACAGGCATTGCGAAATCAGGGTGTAGACGAGCTGTACGTGAAAGTGCTGAAGATATATATAAGAGGGTGCACAGCAACAGTAACCATTGTTCTGGAAAAAGAAATTAACAAAACTCCTATAAAGAAAGGTGTTAGGCAAGGAGACACGATCTCCCCACTACCACTCACAGATTGCTTAGAAGAAGTATTCAGAGACTTGGAATGGGAGCAGTTAGGGATAAGAGTAATCTGCGATTTGCTGATGACATTGCCTTGCTAAGTAACTCCTGGAAGGAATTGCAAAAAATGATTGATGACCTAGATAGGAAAAGTAACAAAGTAGGCTTGAAAATCAATATGCAGAAGACTAAGGTAATGTTTATTAGCCTAGGGAAGGTACACCAGTTTACGTCAGGTAGCGAAGCACTGAAAGTAGTAGGAGAATATACCTATTGAGGACAGGTAGTAACCGCAGATCCGGACCATGAAAGGGAAATAACAAGGAGAATAAGACTGCGATGGAGTGCATTTGGCAAGGACTCCCAGGTTATGACTATAGCAGCTTACCAGTATCACTCAAGAGAAAAGTATACAAGAGTTGCATTTTACCTGTACTTACACATGGGGCTAAAACGTGAAGCTCAAAATGAGGGTTCTACTTAAGTTGAGGAAAACGCAGAGGGCTATGGAAAGAAAAATGATAGGGATACCGTTTAGAGATAAAAAATGTGCAGGGTGAGTCAGAGAAATAACTCACGTCACTGGCATTCTATGGTAAATCAAGAAGAAATGGGCATGGGCAGGACATAATGTGAAGAAAGGATAACTGATGATCAATTAGGGCAGCAAACTGGATTCCAAGGGAAGGAAAGCGTAGCAGGGGGTGGCAGAAAACTGGGTGGGCGGAAAAGAAAAGAGAAGAGGGAGAACACATAGACAAGCGCAGGCCCGCAAATATTTTTGCTTAGCAATTAAGAAAAATAAATTTATAGCACCCCCGAACATGTTCAGAAAGTAACATCACAAGTCTGGAGAGAAACCTCCTTTCCTACGAAACCGGTAACGTGTATATTATATACACGTTACGCTTTGTATATTATCTATTTTCGGGATTTTGCAACCAAAATAGCAATTACTGTCGTCTCGCCGAAATGGCGATCCTACTATCAGCACTTGCTAACCGTGGTCACACATGGCGAACATTCATGCTAGCCTAGGTCTTTACACAAATAAGGCAGTCTGGCCACACAGGAGAGAATGGCCTTTGAAGAAAGTATACCTAAGCAATGCGGATAAAAAAAAATTTATATAAACGATGTGTCATAACTGCGAACATCGTGGACCTGACAGTAAAACCACACTTTAAAAACTGGCTTTGACATGTGCTATGTTTACTGAGTGCTTCTCTCCTCGACATGTGACGCCACAAATAGAAATTTGGTACGCCCTTCGTCAGCCATTTTAAAGGACTAGGTACGTAGGCGTGATCAATATATAGCACAGAAACGATGGTGGGATATATGCTTGCTATATGACAGCATATATGTCGCACTTGAACTCAGCCATTAATGTCACATTTTAAGATATTATGAGAGAAGGGATAATTTTAAATGAATATAAGTACAAAACGAAGCGGGATGAAGGAGAATGAGCCGCACATCGGTGAAATTATAGCGTTTGGCTACCTTTATATTGTGAGCTCTCCAGGGATCTTCTTTCATTTGTACATACCATGATCTTCTTCTTCCTCTTGTACATACCATCATCATCGTCCCGCGGCGCCGGCTCTGGCGCGCGCTTGGGTTTTCTCCATCAGATTAAACGCTGACACGGCATACCTTGCCTTGCCTTCACGACCTTGCCGTCTGGACCTGGCCTTCTTTCACAAGTGGTGGAGGTGAAATTTGATCCCCTTGCTGCCTTGTGCCCTGCCTCTCGCTTGAGCTAAGTTCCGGTCGCCGTTTAACAACTACCACCGTCATGTCAACCGAGAGCAGTCCCGACCCTGCCGGACCCTATACCTCGGCTACACCGCCATATCCGATGGTGCCCACACGACAACGCGACCCGCCGCTGTTCGCTGGTCGTCGCGACGAAGACGTCGATGACTGGCTTGACACTTATGAACGCTGCAGTGCCTACAACCGGTGGAATGATGCTTTGAAATTTTTGAACGTATCTTTCTACCTTATTGAGGTTGGTTGGTTGGTTGGTTGGTTGGTTCATAGGAAGGGAAAGGCGTAGTATCTGTCACACTTGCTCTGTGGACACCTGAACCGCGCCGTAAGGGAAGGGATGAAGGTGGGAGTGAAAGTGGATAGAGAGAAAGGGGGCCGTAGTGGAGGGCTACGGAGTAATTTCGACCACCTGGGGATCTTTAACGTGCGCTGACATCGCACAGCACACGGACGCCACTTCGTTTCGCCTCCATCGAAACGCAGCCGCCGAGGTCGCCAGAAATTGGTTTATTACCCGCGAGCCCCACACCACAAACTGGCCCACCTTCAAGCAGCAGTTCCGACAGTACTTCGCCGACCCGGCTGTTCGGACGGAGATCGCAAGGAACAAGCTCGCTACCCGCCGACAAGGTCCCGATGAGTCCTATGCGTCATACATAGAGGCCATGCTGGCACTCTGTCGGCGTATCAGTTCCACCATGCCGGAATCTGAACGTGTACACCATGTCTTGAAGGGAATCAATTCAATGGCTTATTCCACCCTAGTTGCCCAAAATCCATCAAGTGTTGATTCCATTATAACGACCTGCCAACGCCTCGACCAGCTTCAGTCCTCCCGATTGCAGCCCGGCTTCACTACTGCCCCGACCTCTACTGACCTCGATCTACGAGCCATGATTCGAGCGATAATCCGCGAGGAGCTCCAAGCCCTCAGCCCTTTCTGCCGGCACGGGTGCGATCATTCGTCTCCTCCTTCTAACGACGCCGGCCTCCGCCACATCATTAAAGAAGAGTTGGCCACTATCAACCACCCTATCACACCTGATCCTCCTGCACCTCGCCCAGCACCGACTTACGCTCACGTCGCTGCATCCCCTCCTCCTTTTGTTCCCCCATCCCAAGCACCACCCTACAACCACATCAACGCCATGACGACGGCTCAACCGACGCCACCCTATTACCCACCTTGGCGCCCCTCTCGCCCAGTGTGCTATTATTGTAGAATTCGAGGACATATATCTCGCTTTTGTCGCCGACGCATTCAGAACGAGCGACGTGGTTATGACGCCTCCGAAAGTGACATACCTGCATATTGTCAGCGACGACCAATTCCCAACCGACCTCGTCGATTCTCTCCACCGCCGGTATCCTCGTCTGAACCAAGTGGGGCTCATGTATCCCGACGCCGGTCCCCTTCCCCATACCGCCGCTCTATTTCGGCACTTCGACCAGCAACAACTGTTCCTGTCCGTAATTCGGAAAACTAAGCGATGCAGTTTCCGGAGGAGAAACTGCACTTTGCGAACTTACAAAAAGACCTCCTCATCGCCCGTGCAATATGATTTCCGTTTTAGCTGAAGGATTCCCGGTCGAAGCTTTGATTGACACAGGAGCTGCACTTTCTGTTATTCATGCTGATTTGTGCCACCGTTTGCGGAAAGTAACGACACCATATGATGGACCTCAACTTCGTGGAGCAAATGGCGTCCCTCTGCACCCTTCAACAAAATGTACAGTTCGAGTTGTTATAGACGGCGTCCGCCACCATGTGCAGTTTGCTGTGCTTTCACCGTGTGCGCATTTGATGATTTTAGGATGGGATTTTTTGTCAACCACTTCAGCGTTAATTTCTTGTGGCGACCGTGTCATCCATATGACAGACAGAGATTTTTCATCTGACATATCTGCACGGCATCATTTCCTCATTACCGCAGCTGATACTGTATTGCCTCCACAGTGCGAAACACTTATTACCGTTGTTTCCGAACACATCAGTGACGGGGATATACTCATCGCACCATCTCATCGTCATCTTGCACGTGGAATCGCCTTTCCATCAAGTCTTGTACGATTCCGCAGCAGCTCAGCAATAGTAGCTGCCACGAATACTTCCCGTGAATCCCTTGTGCTGACTAAAGGAACTTCCCTGCCATGCATAGTGGATGCTCACCCTATATCCATGATGGTGCTCACTGCCCCGCTACCTCCGCAACGTGATTCATCGCAAGTCTTAAATTTTGGTTTTTATGTCACGACTTATAAACTAAAGTCATGCTCTTGAAGACGGAGGCTCCAACGAGGAAAACGTCCAGATCGGTCTTTAGGGCTTGCCAGCCAGCACAAGGAATGTTGGTCGCTGACAATACGGAAGGATCGTCCATACAAATATAATCGAAACTTGCTGAAGGCCCAGATTACCGCAAGGCACTCCTCCGTTGTCGAATAGTTCGCCTCGGCTCGTGAGAGTGTTCGGCTCACGTAGGCGATACCCCGTTCTACTCCGCCTTGCCACTGAATGAGCACGACCCCGAGGCCAACGTTGCTGGCATCAGTATGTACGTCAGTTGCGGTGCCTTCATCGAAATGGGGTAGTGGGGGTCTATGTAGGCGGCTTCGAAGCTACTGGAAGGCTTGTTCTTGATCGCCTCCCACAGGAAGGGTATCTCTTTTCTAGTTAGTGCTGTCAGCGGTACAGCTATCTTAGAAAAATCTTGGATGAAGCGTCGGTTGTAAGAACAAAGGCCTAGAAATCGCCGAAGTGCCTTTTTTCTGGTGGGACGTAGAAACTTTGACACTGCGGTAGTCTTCTCGGATCAGGGAGAACGCCCTGTGCACTGAAAACATGGCCGAGAAAGCGGAGTTCTTTGAAAGCTAAGTGGCATTTCTCTAGCTTGATCGTTAGTTGAGCGCCTTTGAGTGCTTGAAGCACGATGCTCAACCGGTTTAAGTGTTGCTTGAAGGTAGGCGACAAACTAACAACATCATCCAAGCACACCAAGCACGACAGCCAATTTAGACATAATAAAACAGTGTCCATCATGCGTTGGAGCGTGCCCGGTGCAGAGCAAAGACCAAACGGAAGCACCTTAAACTAATATAGGCCGTCGGGCGTCACAAATGCAGTCTTTTCTCGGTCTCTCTGATCCATCTCGATTTGCCAGTATCCGCTTTTGAGGCCTAATGAGGAGAAGGCATCATCAACCCTGGGCAGCGGATAGGCGTCCTTTTTGGTCACGTTATTTAGATTTCGGTAATCGACACAGAATTTCAAGGTGCCATCTTTCTTCTTGACAAGGACCACTGGCGACTCCCATGGGGCCATCAAAGGCTGGATCACGTCGTCTACAAGCATTTCATCCACTTGCGTTTTAATGGTGTCACGTTCCTTAGGAGAAACCCGGTACGGATGCTGGCATACCGGTAACGTAGTCTCATCGTTGATGGTGCGGTGCTTGGCGACAGGAGTACGATCGACCTTACAGCCTGTGGCGAAACAGTCTGCGAAACCGCTCAGAAGAGCCGATAGAAAATTCCTCCGATTGGGCCTCAAGTTGGGGCCAATTTTAATGGTTTGCAGAGCATGACAAGGTGCGGCCATTTCTTTAGGGTTCGCCCCGGCGGTGTATAATTGAGGCAAGGCAGTAACATAGTGAAGGACTGCAACAGCCGTGTCCTTGGCGAGATACCGCATCTCCTTAGCAGAATTTGTTAGGAGGACCGTAGCACAACTGTTCTGGAGTTGTAGGAGTCCTCAAGCAATGGCTAGTTCTTTCTTGAGTAGTAGCAGAAGGTGCCCATCTGTGATGCCCTCGTAATCATGGAACAAGTCAAGTTTTACAAGAACCAGCACACTAGACCGTGCTGGAACCCTCATGTCATCGTCGACTATACGCAAAACGTTCAGGCCCGGATCCTCATTTTCAATACGCGCCATGGCTTGTTTCGTCGAAAAGAAAATACGTGCTTCTTTCAGGTCAATGACAGCACAGTTGGACTCCAGGAAGTCTAGACCAATATTAAGTCTTTTGAACCGTCAGGAAGCACAATGAATTCCGCGACATCCAAAAAATCACGGACCACAATCCACGCTGTGCACGTGTCGGCAGGTTCAATGAAGTGGCTTCCCGCCGTGCGTATTTTCTGGCCGGGCCTATGCGTCAAACCTTTTTTCAATTCTCGAACGAGACCCCGGCTGATTACAGAATAATCGGCACCAGTGTCTATTAACGCGGTGACATGCACTCCATCAATCGTTACGCACAAATAGGGGTTAATATGCCGGATGCTGTTGCTATCCGACACAAGCAAAATCTCTTCGGGTCAACCTGACGATGACGGAGGATATTCACATTTTCCGAACTCAGCGACCCTGCCTCTGAAGGCCGCTGGTATTAGTTTTCCCGGCGAGGGCTGGGTGAGCGACGTCGGGAATAGTTCGGACTTGTTGACCGGTACATCGTCGGGGACGTAGACCGACGCTCTTGGTAACCGGACGTGACGGGATATGGCAGCGCAGCAAGGTCGCTTGCGATCTCAGTAGGTCGTTCGCCATTCCGAGGGAAGGGGTCATCCGAGGCGAAACCCCGCACATTGACGCGGCGGTACGGGCACGCCCGATAAAGGTGGCTGGCTTCCCCCTCAACGAAAGGGGCGGGGGCCGAAGGTCCCGGGGCCGCCATGCTTGACTTTTACGGGGTCGCTGGTAGATTGGCGGAGGGGTGTAGCAAGGCTCCATGCGAGGTCCTCTATGCGAGGACCCTGCGGCTCCATTGCTAGAGTTGTAGCGTTGACACTATGGTCCGGCAGGGAGCCTTACGCAGGATGGATACGTAGGGGTGTCTCGCGTCTTGGTGTGGACCGCACTGATGGGGAACGTCAGCACATTGCTCAACTGCCATACGCACCTCCTCCCGGACGACTTCAACCAGTGAAGGAAAAGACGTACTGTAAGGCATCCGGAGTGCTTGCAGCTCCTCCCGCACGACAGAACGGATGAGATTGCGTAATGCGTTCATGTCGCTGCCGACATGCACATGGGATGAGTTGAACCCAATGATGTTCATATCACGGTTGTACTGATGGGCTCGGTGTTCCAGCATTGTCTCCAAGGTCGTAGCCTCGCTGAGAAACTCCGCCACAGTGCGCGGTGGACTGCGCACCAGTCCCGCGAAAAGTTCTTGCTTAGCGCCCCGCATCAGGTGACGCAGCTTCTTATCCTCTGGCATTTTCGGGTGTGCATGCTTGAAGAGGCGTATCATGTCCTCAAAGAACATACGCACGCTCTAGTTCTGGCGCTGGCTGCGCAAGTGTAGCGCAGCTTCTGCTGGCTCCTGGCAGTCGGCACTAGGAAAAGTGGCTTTCATGTCACGACAGAAGGCTGATCGGGATAGAAAGGAAGCCTAATGGTTTTCAAACCATGCCAATGCAGAATCTTCAAAAGCGAAGTACACGTTGTGGAGCTTACGCTCATCAGTCCATCCGTTGTAACGAGCGCCTCGCTCGTAGGTCTCAAGCCAGTCCTCGGCGTCCTCGAGCACGTCGCCATGAAAAGTTGAAAAGGCTGATGACACAGGATGTTTGTTATAAGCCTGCTCTCAGATGTCGTTGCAGCAGGTTCTACGGCCGCCTGAGGCTGCGTCGTCTTGGTAGCGGCCGGGAGGGGTCCGAATTCAGGGGGCTCTGCACGTAGGGGTGTACGCGGGTAAGCTCCGTAGTGAGAGGTTGGTCATGCAGGACTGGATGGACACCCCGCACCTCCACCATATTTGTAATGTAATGTTACACAAAAGGCACTCTGGCACAGAGGAACGCCAACAACCAGTCAGGTCAACACGAAAGTGGAACCCAGTTTCGCTTCGTCGTCTTCTTCCAATTACTGTTCAATTCTTCGTCGTCGTCTATGAATTGCATGTGGCAATATATACTTAATCAATTTCGTTTATAGAAAAGTTTCTAAGTTTATTGCCACTACACGGTTATACAAAAAGAAAAAGAAGATAGGCTCAGGAGCTCAAAAAAACCTGTTCAAATCACGTAAAGGGCTTGATGAAAACCAGAACTAAATAATTAAAAATGAGACTTTCGTTTGCTGAAATATTACGCGAACTTTTGGGTACTCTAGGAGGCTAAACAGCGACAAATAATTTTTTTGTGTTGCATTCAACAGTTCGCAAAAATTTTGGCTATTAATGTGCGTACAAAATATAACTTTTAAATAAGAACCACAAAATATACTCACTCATTTGGCAGCTAGTACTGATAAGCTTTTTGATGGAAGGTAAAAATTTGGTTGCGCTCAGAGAGGACAGTCTTGGGCCGATAAGGCACATCCCTGTTCCACCGTCCATTGTTTTAATCGGCCGCAGCGTGCACAAGGGCTTTCGTGGGGCACAGCAGCGTGAGGATCGTTCGCAGAAGATGAGAGGGGTGAAAGGAGCAATGAATGCAGCAAGGTTCGGTAAACCGTCGAACGAGGCAAACGCTTTCCGTTAGCAGTAGCATGGACAAAGCAGAGGTGTTTCGGGGAACCAGTACTGCTATCAGGTGCCTTCATTGCTTCAACATACGACAGCTTGAGGTTATACTTCGCCTCACAGGATGTTTGCTCACCTGCGAAAGGTAGAGGCACAACGTCCAATCAGGATCACGCACACTAAAACAGGCAGATATGCTCCTATGCTCATCTAGCTCCTGAAATTGGCGAGAGTGAGACTAGGAGCACAATTCTCTATTTAGTGCCCAGGGGTGACAGGTACTTAGGAGCACAAATGCAAGGCCTCCTCGGTCTTTCACAGTGCTGCAGAAAGATTGTGAGTCTAAGTATAGAGGGGGGGGATGGGGACAGGAAAGACAGAGGTGTCAATAGCACGTTACAGGCCAGTGCATTGTTTGCACTCTGTCCTTTCTAAGAATTTGTGACAAGATTTTCGTGTCACTTTCAAGTGTATGCGTCTTGGCGGATAGCTTCTGCTAGAGATGGCCGGTACAGAGCGCCCAGTACCGGGCAAGCTTCTTAGTTCGGTTCAGTTCAGTCGTTCAGTCGTGTCCGACTCTTCGTGACCCTATCGACCAGATCTCGCCACGCTTTCGGTCTCTCACTATCTTCCTAACCTCACATAACTTCATCTGCAGCACCTCGAGGGTGCCATCTAACCACCGCGTTCCCTGCCTACCCCTTCTCCGGCGACCCTCATCTTTCCCAACGTCAAATCTTTCTCCAGTGACTCCTCTCTTCTAATCAGATGTACAAAGTAGCTGAACTTTAACTTTAGAATTTGACCCTCCCATGAGCAGTCAGCGATTTGCTGATGACATTGCCTTGCTAAGCAACTCAGGGGATTAGCTGCAAATAATGATTGATGACCTAGACAGGAAAAGTAGCAAGGCAGGCTTGGAAATCTATATGCAGAACACTAAGGTAATGTTCAACAACCTCGGGAGGGAACAGCAGTTTACATTAGGTAGCGAAATACTGGAAGTAGTAGGCGAATATGTCTACTTAGGACGGGGAGTAACTGCGGATCCGGACCATGAAAAGGAAATAACAAGAATAGGATTGGGATAGAGCGCATTTGGCAAGCACTCGCAGATTATGACTAGCAGCTTACCGGTATCGCTCAAGCGGAAAGTATACAACAGTTGCATATTGCCTGTACTCACCTATGGGGCTGAAACATGGAGGCTAACCAAGAGAGTTCTACTTAATTTGAGGACAACCCAGAGGGCTATGGAACGAAAATTATTAGGGTAACGTTAAGAGATAGAAAGCGTGCAGAGTGGGTCAGATAAATAACTCGAGCTAGCGACATTATAGTGGAAATTAAGAAGAATAAATGGACATGGACAGGAGATGTAGTGCGAACAGAGGATAACCGTTGGTCGCTGAGGGTAACAAACTGTATTCCAAGGGAAGGAAAGTGTAGCAGCGGGCGGCATAAAGTTAGGTGGGCGCATGAGATTAAGAAGTTCGCAGGGGTCAAGTGGATGCAGCTAGCACAGAACCGGGATAAGTGGAGAAATATGGGAGAGGCCTTCGCCCTGCAGGGGGTATAATCAGGCTGATGATGATGATGAGCAGTCAGGGTTTATGGTCTACAATATCCACTGATTTGATCTGGCAGTCCAAGGAACTCTCAAGAGTCTCTGCCAGCACCACAATTCAAACGCGTCAATTTGTCGGCGGTCAGCCTTCTTCACAGTCAAACTCTCGCATCCATACATAACTGGAACAACCCTAGCACAACTTATACGGATCTTGGTTGGCAGTCTAATGTCTTTGCTCTTTACTAGGTGGTCAAGGATAGCCATCGCTTGTTTTTTACAGAAGCAGGGATCTCCTAATTTCATGGCTGCAGTCTCCTTCTGGGGTAATCTTGGAGCCCAAGAAGAGAAAATCTGTCACAGCTTCCACTTCTTGTCCCTTCATGCTCCAGGGCTTTATAGGGCAAGATGCCATGATCTTTGTCTCTTTAATGTTCAGTTTAAGCCGAAACTTCTCACTCTATTCTTGTACTCGCATCAAAAGTACTTAAGTTCCACTTCATTTTCTGCAAATAAAGGGGTATCGTCCGCATATCTAAGGTTGTTGATACGTTTTCAAGGCAATCTTCACTCCAGCTGAAGACTCATCCAGACCGGCCTTCCTCATGATGCTCAAAGCATATAGTTTAAATAGGCAGGGCGACAGTATGCACCCTTCTCTTACAGAAATCCCATATCTGCTCCAGATATGGAACATACGCTGCCAGATACAAATATATAAGGCAGCAAATAAGAGCTTATCTGGGCCATATAAGGTCATATATGTGCAAAATGCTGCCCTTATGTGGCTCAGATTGGGCCGTATCATGCAACATATAATCCATATCTGAATGGGTAATGGGACCTTATATGGCTTGATAAGGGGCATATATGTCATCCTCACGACCTTATGTGGCATGATAAAGGGCATATATGGCGTTGTCATGACCTTATATAGACAGGCCAAGGTCATGCCTGGCATCAACAGGACTTTATATAGTCTCATCGGGGCCCTAATGTAGGCGGCTTAGTGATTACATATTAGCAATATATGGCCTTCGTCTACCTTCTGCAAATATCCAGTATTGGCATCATATGGTCGAGCTTCAATTTTTCTGCACTCATCATGGCCTGCAGGCTTAGTGTTAATTGTATCCAATTTAGAAATTAGCTACGACTCCTAATATTTCAAATATTCTGCAGATTTCGCTGCACTATAATTATTACACCATGTGTTCCTTAATCCAGAAGGGCGCTGGGTTATGGCTGCATGCCCCTCTTTCGGCCTACTAACTCGCATTTTCATTTAAAATGCGGTGGCAGTCCGATGCACAAAAGCATGGTCGGTCAAGTTGAGCGATTCAAAATATCAAGAATATGATGGCAAAATATCAAGAATATGATGGCCCCCTCCGCGCTGTCAGACGGTGACTCACCCTCAGAGACAGCTGGCGGTTGCCGCGTCGAGGGCCGCAGTGGCTAGACAGTGACTCCTCCTCTCCCGCGTTCCCCTCTTCCCTCTCAGACAGCGGCGGCCCCTGCGTTGCGGGCTCGCATTTCATCTCTCCTCCTCGCTGCCACGCTCTATACCGCCTAGGCCGCGAGCTCTCCGTTTTGTCTGTGCTTGCTTCTTTCCCCTCCCCCTTTCAAATCCGTGCGCCGAAGAACTTGGGGTCTGGTTCCTTTTCGATGGCAGACATCGGAGTTCGGTGCGGCTGGCGGGCATGCTGCATGTTGTGTATGTTGGTGTGTGTGTGTGTGTGCCAGCACCTGTTCGCTATTAGCTGTGTGCATGTAACAAAAATGCGACAGCAAATCTACAAGTTCTTCAGTCTGACTGTTAGCACAGAGGAAATTACTGTGTCCCACTGCGGGTGGAAGCAACCTCCCCAGCCTTGGCAGCGAATTTGATGGTCGATTGAGCTTTTCGGGGCTTCTGCCCTGGGTGTCCCGGCCACAGCTTCACCATTGTGTCGGATCGCACCCTCATCGTGCCGCCTCATCTTCACGCCCGATCACCAAAACCGTGAACGTGAGACTTCTTGTCGGGAACTAGCACTTGCCAGCCTCAGGATATTGTTCACTTTATTATTTTGATGAAAAATTATATTTCCAATAAATAAATTGGATGGTATTTGCCACTATGTGGTATTTTTCCGTACATTTCGTTGCTAATTTGCCTTTCGCTCCAGCAATTTTGACAAATTTCAGTAGGTGGATAGGGTCCTTCGTTGTTAATATTATTATTATTTGGAACTACCTAAATAGCTTCATGCTTGATTTGGTTTAGGGGCAGAGCTGTCGCTGTCATGACAAATGCCAACGGACATGCTTTTTTTCTTTGTTCTCTCTCTAAATTTCTAACGCAACCATGAGTTAGACGCGTTCGCTTATTTTGCACTGCAGTCTCTGCTTAAGGTAACACCAGTACTTCTTGACAACCTGTATGTACTTTGCTAAGGTATAGGTGTTATCAGCAGTCCAAGCAATGTGTGTTTTATCGCCATACGGTTTAGCGGTACCTTTTCCGAGCGTCGAGAAACCTTTAAATTCCATTTTAATAGTCTAGTTCGATTAATAGCCGTTTATTTCATTTAGCATCGCAAGTAAACCAGCTCAAACTAAAAGCCTTTACTAGTTAAAGCTCTGTGTGTAAAACATGGAATAAAAATGTAATATCTAATTTAATAGGTTAACGTCTTTCGCTTTAGCTTCTCGTGTAGACATTATTCTGTTCACATATCTCTTTAGTTTGTTATAGTTTCGCGCGTAAATGAGTAGTCTCAATATTTACTAGCGGATGAGCATGTCTCTGACCCTTGGTATACACACGTAATTCAGGACCGTCTTTGAGCGATTCCATATAGGCAGGGAAAAAAGAAAACCTGTGGTCTCAAAGATATTTTCCTGTAAGGTTCGAAATAAAAGGGGAAATTCAGGTTTCCCTTGGCAAACTTGATTGAGCATGCATTTAGCTGGAATACTGAAACTGTCTTGTGTGTGCTGTAATAAAGTGTTATGTTGATATACAGATATATAGATCTATAGATCAAAACCTGCATGCCATGCGGGCTTGATCTTTAAATCAGGAATTAGGAAAATAAGGCATATCTGACCAGATATGCCTTATCTGGCACTCGAAATCAGGAATTGGGCAGATCAGGCAAATACAACCAGATATGAATTATCTGGTACTCGAAATCAGGAATTAGGCAGATATGCCTTATCTGGCCTAGATCTCTCCTAATATACCATATCTGCGCATTTCCTGATATACCTTATCTGGAGTTTTTTATAAGTCCAGATATGGCATTTCCGTAAGGGTTGCCTCACTCCTTTCTCCATCGGAAACCACTCAATAATACCATGCCCAGTTCCGCCTCTCAGCCTTCATAGAGGTTCCTAAAGAAACAAATGCAGTGAATTGGAACTCCCATCTCTTAGAGAGCTTAGCACATATTGTTGTGATCTATGCAGTTAAAAACTTAAGCAAAATCAATAAAGCAGAAGTAGATGGGTTTCTGAAACTTCCACTTCTTGTCCATTGATGCTCCAGCACTTGATAGGGCAAGACGCCATGATCTTTGTCTTTTTAATGTTCAGTTTAAGCCCAAACTTTTTACTCTCTTCTTGTACGCGCATCAGAAGTCTCTTGAGTTCCACTTCACTTTCTGCCATTAAAGTGGTATCATCCGCATATCTAAGGTTGTTGATACGTTTTCCGGCAATGTTCACTCCAGCTGAAGACTCGTCCAGACCGGCCTTCCTCATGATGCACTCTGCATATAGGTTAAATAGGCAGGGCGACAGTATGCAGCCTTGCCTCACTCCTTTCTCGATCGGAAACCAATCAGTAAGACCATTCCCAGTTCTGACTGTGCCCTCTTGCCCTTCATACAGGTTCCTGAGGAGACAGATGAGGTGAATTGGAACTCCCATCTCTTGGAGAGCTTGCCCTAATCTGCTGTAATCTACGCAGTCAAACGCTTTCGCATAATCAATAAAGCAGAAGTAGATGGGTTTCTGGAACTCTCTTGCTTTTTCCATGATCCAGCGAAAGTTGGCAATCTGGTCTTTAGTTCCTCTGCCCTTGCGAAACCCAGCTTGCACGTCCGGAATCTCCCGATCCACCTATTGCTGCAGCCTGCTTTGGAGGATTTTCAACATCACCTATCTAGCATGCGAAATAAGCGCGATCGTGCGGTAGTTGAAACAATATTTCGCACTGCCTATCTTTGGAATGGGTATGTAAACTCACCTCCTCGAATCCTGTGGCCACTGCAGGGTTGTCCAAATTTGCTGACATAATGTATACAGAACGTTAACTGCGTCATGGTCGAGGTTTTGAAGCAATGTAGCTGGATTGACATCCATTCCGCTCGCTTTGCTCTTTGCAAGGCTGGCTAATTCCCATTCAACTTCACTCTTCCGAATGCCCGGCTCGAGATCAGCAATCACAACCGCCTTATGTTAGGTATGCACATCCGGGTCCTTCTTCTAGAGTTTTTCTGTGTATTCCTGCCACCTCTTCTTTATCTCTGATGCTTCAGTGAGGTCCCTGCCTCGTTCGTCCTTTATCACGCGCAGCTTAGCACAGAAGCTTCCTTTGATATCTTTGATTGTCTTATACAAAGCTCTTGTTTCCTTAATTGGCTGTTGTCCTCAACTGCTTGGCACTGTATTTTCAGGAAGCCATTCTTATCGCTTTGCTATTTTCTGAAAATCCGCATTGCATTGAGCACCTTGTATCTTACTCTTTCCTCCATAATTTTTGCCGTCCTCCTTTCCTCAGCTATTTGCAGAGCCCCTTCAGATAACCAGTTTGCTTTCCTGCATTTCTTTTGCTTTGGAACTACCTTAGTAGCAACTTCTTGTAAGATATCACGAACATCTGTCCACATATCTTCAGGCTGTGTCTTCAAGATCTAACTCTTGAAGTCGATTCCTCACTTCCACAACATATTTTGATGGAATTTGATCCAGATCATACTTGAAAGGCCTTCTAGTTTTCTGTGTTTTCCTCAATCGAAGCTTAATTTTGGCGACAAGAAGCTGATGATCGGTACCACAATCGGCCCCAGGCCTTATTTTTACTGATTGTATAGCACTTCGCCATCTCTGCCGGCAAAGAATATAATCAATCGGATTCCTGTACAGACCTTCCGGTGAGGTCCGTGTGTACAGGCGCCTCTTGTGCTGTTGAATATGAGTATTCGCTATGGTGAGGTTGTTTTCTTGACAAACCTCTTTTAACCTCTGCCCAGCTTCATTTGGCTCACCAAGACCGAACTTGCCTGAAATTCCGGATATTTCTTCACTCCCGACCTTAGCATTCCAGTCTCCTATGAGAAAAGGGTGTCTGATGTTGCAGCGCGGTCTAAAAGGCATTGAAGGTCAGCATAAAATCTCTCAACGTGAGCTTCAACGACAGTTAGTTCAACTGTACATGCAAATAAAAAAATGGTTATATTACTCCTTTGTGATGGTACCGAGGCTCATCGGCTGCCCAACATAAGCCACCCAAGCTTGTCCACTGGCTTTGCATCATTGGCATCCAGGCAATCCCATTATTGTTGAATGTTTTTTTAAATATTTTTTATTCCATTGGTTTTATAACACAGAGGCAGCTAAGGACATCATGCGCCAAACACAGGGTTGAGTTTGTTTTGATGCAGGTATTTTGCATGCAGGTAATTTTCATGCTATAGTATATATAGCGTCCTGAAAGTATAAGAATATACATGCACAGAAAAAGCTAGAATTTGTTTCATGAATATTTATTAAATGCGCATGTGGTACAGAGTGGAAAAAACTATAGGCAGAATTCTTTCAGAGTTCCAGGACTTCACCTCCGGTTGGGTCTATTTTCAAGGCGTCGGAAGATCCCAGGTTATAGGAAGACGCCGCATTAATAGCAGCTTTAGGTGTCTGCTAAGCCAGCATCTCTAGCATGCACCTCTCGCTCTCGGTTAGAATCACTGCAGTATTCAGCAGCCCTCCCGTTGTATGCTCGAGCAGCTTGCATGTCACCATCTTCTGTGTCGTACAAAACATCTGCCACGAAAACAAAAAGAGACAATAATATGCGGAATTGTTTAGTACAAATTGGGCAAACTGTTCATGAGCAGTAAAATTTTCCACTGCTACAAACTTTGTGACGAAGTCGGTGTGCTGAAATTGGAATTCATGAATCGTGCATACTTTCAGTCTGGAGCAATAGAGTTTAAGTAAAAGATTTCTGACTCCAGGCGTGCATAAAGAGCAGACAAGCACGTTCTGTTGTTATTATCAGGTGCCTCTGACTGAGAACAGGAATAATTTCCAGTTAAAACGCCGGCCCGCATAATACATAAATATCTTACTGGTCGTCCAGCAGAGCCTTGCATGTAGTTTCAACCGAAGCAGCCTAAGAGGAAATTGGCACACAGAGGCCTGTGATACAGTGATCCTGAGCCTTAAGTCCTGCAGGGAAGTGTAGCAACATGGCAGGCAAATACAGCAACAAATTCTGCCCAAACCCTACTCCGTTAGGAACATATATCTTGAAATAAAGGGTTAATGCTACTCACACAGAGTTGCAGACTGTTCTAAGATCCTCGAGACAGGACGAGGCATATCAACGTCGTGGTGCTACTGTTTATTTCCTGAATGCGAGCGGACCTTCAACAGACAACCGGCGAGGCGTGCACCGGCACTGCTAGAGAGAAAAGGAAAGAGCGAAGAGAGGGAGCGCGCTGGCGCCAGACGTGCGAGCGCTGCAGTCCTGCCCACATGATTTCACATGGCACCTCAAGCTCGAATTCCACCAACGTTCACTGCACGATGCTGATGCGTATGAGCGAAGAACGGATACGCAGCCACGGCAAAGGCTGGCACCGCGTCATCGCAAATAGTGGCCTATCTAACACTGATAGAATGAACGCACCTTTTTTTAAACTGTTAGAGCGAACGAAAGTAATATCTAGATTGAAATACCCTCAGTCTTGATTCAATATGTTTTGATAGTATTCCCATTGAAGCATGGAGAATCTTCCCAGAATACTGAATAGGAACAACCCTTTAAACGCACGATGTTAAACCGACATTTTGCAGAAATATTAAAAGACAGGTCATGAGAGTTACAAACGCGCTTTTACAGCTTTCGAACAAAATTGATTTTTTTGAAGTGCTACATGACCAGGCAACAATACTCTTATGGCAAATAATTTGGTGGTGAGTACGTATTCACTATATCATGTTTTTTTTTTGTTTCTGTAAAACAAAAATTTTGATTGACACTTATTTCCAGTCCGCAACTATGTAGTTGCTATGCCTCAAGCATCTTCAATAGTTTCTCTTTGAAATCTTTACCTGCAAACGTTAGGTCCGAGCTAGTTAAACAGCTGCCAAAGCAAGTTCATAATTTGTAAAGATCGGCAGCGTGCAATGCTGTTGAAATAAATACATTTCATTCAAGAACATATAAGATTAAAGCTAGATTTTTTCTCTGCCAGGCGAAAGTAGAAAACGTATAGAAAATATTCCTTTATATTTTACGTGGGCGGATATACCTTGTGACTATTAGTTATGATGCATCAACAGTCTAGAGGGTTTGTTCATCATTCGTCTCTAGCTGAAGAACTTAAAGCAGAGCACGCCGGCATGTAGTAATCAAGTGCAAGTTTATGGCTGATGTAAATTGCAATACAAAATATGCTCAACTAGCCTGTCTTCTGTGCTTACAAGACCACCTACGGCGCAATACAGTCGATGCTGGCACCGAGTTGAGGAGTCAGCTAGCGTACATGGCGATGCTGTGCAGCATTTGCCTTCACTAGCACAAACTATTCGACCTCTGTTTTCCAATATTTGATCATATTCAGTTTTCTTTGACCACGCAAATAAAATCGTGCATAAATAAAACATTTATGTGTCTATTTCCAGTCATGGATAAAGGTTTTCAGGATGCGGATGTAAAACATAATCGCTACAAATTAAGCTGGGCTAGTAGCCTATAGTATATATGGTTTTGAAGGTACTGCGTCTTACTGCCGTATTACTGATTGCAGATGCGTATTCTTGCATACCGTGCCGTGTTTTGTTTCTATATGTAGGCAGCGAGCATTGTCAGCTTGAAAAAAAATTATACCTCTATTGTTGCGATTTTATTGAGAAAGACGACGAAGTATTTTTAAATTTTTGACGTATGAGTGCCCTCACTCATCACGCTGAATACCTATGGAAGGAATGGTAGGGTCTGGAA
Source organism: Amblyomma maculatum (assembly GCF_055883805.1). NCBI lineage: Eukaryota > Metazoa > Arthropoda > Arachnida > Ixodida > Ixodidae > Amblyomma > Amblyomma maculatum. The sequence continues at coordinate 134,660,195 of NC_139354.1, forward strand.
CTGCTGCGCGTTTGCCTTCAGTACCAAAATTCTTCACAGGTAAGAACAGCGCTACAGTCGGGCATTTCTAAGCGCTTCGTAGACGGCCTAAGCCACGCGTCCGACTTGATGGCAATGGCGTGCACATTGCACGTTGCATGCCCTGCGGGCATACGTAGTGCCACCTAATTATGAATTTCAGTTCTTTTTAAATGTTTTGGCTCAAGAATGTCTGCCTTTATCTCATGTCATGGGTCTGTCAAGAAAATGAAGCCTTATCGCGGCGGGGGTTCAGCCACCGGAGCAATTGGGGAGGATCCTATACCAACTGCGACCTTACGCCTAAGCGTTTTTTTCTGGAATAAATGTTCTTGACGATGTATAAAACATACTTCAAAAAATCGCAAAAGACACAAGAGTATTTTTTGGGATGTTTCATTATATCAGAATATACAGGTTAAGAAATAATCGTTTATATCTGCAACTCAATAGCGCCCAATACATGTCATGATATGCGCAATGTTTCTCCACCTGTCAAAACTCAGTGGACAGCAACGCCCAAAGTACCTCAGCATATACATTGTTAGAGTGTGCCCGAAACTGGCGGGACCACATCGAAGACAGTATGCCAAAATATATTCAATGTAGGCAAGCCATCTATACTAAAACGATCGTATCAATTAATGCATGCAATGATGCGTGTAAGGTTGGCAAGCCATCGCAGCTGCCCCAAAAAATTCTACCATTATAACAAATGATTGATACAATATTGGGAACCATCTCAGCAAGTAATAAAATATTGACCATCATATGGCAGTAAATAATCTGAGTTTACAGTCGATCAATGATGGCAGGAGAATATTGATTAATTTGTGTAAATATGTGTGATATTTTGGCATGCCATTACACTTTGTCAGGGAAATTTGACCACTGTATTTGCAGATATACAGTGTGGGAAAGCCAAGACAACTGGCGGAAGGATTCTGCTCAATGTGTGCCAAGATGCATTCGATGCTGACAAGCAATTAATACTGGCATTGCAATATTGACCAATATATGCCATGTTAGGTGCAATGCTGGCCAGTCGCCACAGCTCATGGTCAATATCGCCAACTGCAACCAACAAAGTATAAATTTTTGGGAAGCCACTAAGACGGGTTCGATACAATTAACAAATGTATGTCACGATATATTCAATGTACACAAGCCAGCTATACTGACAGGACAATATTTACCACTGTATGCCATCATCGACCATTTTATCTGTAGATATACAGAATGTATTGAAGGCATCCCGATTGGCAGGTGGATAATAACCAGTGTATGCCATGATATATTCTATATTAACAAGTCAAAAATGCTGGCAGGACAATATTTACAACTCCATGCATGATAAGTGCAATGTTGGCCAGTAGCTACCGCTCATTGGGCAGCATCGGCCATAGGAACTGAATATGAGTACAATGTTGGGAAGCCACTAATACTGGCGTGATAATATTGACCAATAAATGCCAAGACATTCAATGTCAACAAGCCATATATACTGGAATGAAAACGTTTACCAATGTATAGCATAATTCGCGAATTATGGGCAAGACATTGCCGATGACTGGCAATATTGGCCATCATAAATCACTGTGTATACAATTTCGGTAAAAATTCTGCAGACAATGTCACCATTGCATGCTGTTAGCCACCTGAATGCCAACATGGGGGTAACATGTATAAAACTGACCCAAGAGTGGACAATGCTATCCCATCAATGTACTATTATTGGTAGTGCATTGGCAATACCGGGCCACTGTCGGCACAGGTGTCGCCAATAAATTTCCAAAATCGGGCCGATCGCATATGCTAGCCGGGGATCTGCAAGTGGAACATTCTCGGGCCTTTTGTTTATTCTCACTAGGCCATTTAGCAAGCTACCATTCGCAGCAGAACGCGGAGTGTTTTGTTGAGTTTATGAGTGCTTTTCGGCTCATATTTAGAGATTGTGTTCACAGCCCTTAGCATGTATATTGATTTTGAATTTTTAATGCTTTTCTGAAATACAGGCAAGTGAAGCCTTTGTCGTAGTAGAGGATCCAGTGCAACTGTCTACGCGTACGTACGTTGCACAGAGTATGCTCTGCATTTTCAAGCGTTATTCAGCGATGAAGAAAAATTTTGCCTCTTCGTCTCAATCAATAATTTTGAAGCTCCAGATGAAACGGAGTGCCATATTTTGGATGGGTATGCACTAACAAAGAGCGCGAGCCAATGACGCAATAGCGCCATATTACCATTTTCAAACAAAACAGGTCTTATACAATCTTCGGAAAAATAACATTGCTTCGTTGGAAAGACTGGGATATAGCACACACCTACAGGCTTATAACAAGGCAAGAGCGGTATCGCGGGAAGTCAGAAATTGGTACCGAGTTTGGGCCATACCAAGAAACATGGACCCCCGCCTACACCCGGGAAGGAGGCAGGCAAGGGCAGGGTATTATGAAAAAACATTCGGCCAACAAGACATGTCAAGGTTCACCGACGCAGCCTTATACGAAACCAACGCAAAGAGGGCGATAGCCACGGTCACAGACTGCGAAGGCCAGGAGGTAGTTAGCGCCGCGACCCAAATCTGTACAGTCACGGAGGCAGAGGAAGTGGCTATCGCACTAGCCATTAGGCAAAGAAGAGAAACGGGAGAGAGTCTGACGATACTGTCTGACTCTCAATCCCCGTGCAGAAATTTTCAATGGGGTAAATTATCTAAGGTGGCGCACCAAATCATTTCTTCCACAAGCGAGCCAACTAAAAAATGCACTCAAACAATAGTGTGGATTCCGGGGCATGCAGGGATCACGGGGAATTTGTACGCAGACAGGGTAGCCCGAGGACATGCAACCTACCGTACGCCCAACAGTCTCGCGACAGAGGACCTGATTCCGCTTGACCCTGACTACACCACAATACTACAACACTACAGAGGCTTGCGGAAAGTATATTCGGAGCCGCATAAAAAGCTCAGCAAATAGGATGCCATAGATCTGAGGCGGCTACAGACGGGCACCTTCATTAATTTACACATATTACATATGATGCATCCCACGACATTCAGAGACGAGTGCCCGTGGTGCGGGAAGACCATTACCCTGTACCACGTAACATGGGAATGCAGCTTACATCAAATACAAGAAATTGAAAACCCAAATGAAAGACAGTGCGAGGGTTTGCTGGCCAGCTCTGACCCGGAGGCTCAGCTCGACCTGGTCACAAGAGCTCGCAAACTGGCGAAAGCCAGTGGTGCCCTGGACTGGGGGCGCCAACCGCTCGTCAGCCTCGGTTGAAGAGGCGAAGAAAAGATCCCCGAGCAGTTAATAAAGTTCACTCACTCACTCTTCCACCCAGTGCTACTTATCTTTATTTCTAGTGTGCAGCTCTTTTCCTGCATATCTGTCCAGGAACCATCAAATGGGCTTGGCGACATCCAGAATGCGTTTCACTTCTGAAGATATCCGAGCCACAGACAATTAGAGGAATATGTAATCAACATGCCTGCACAAGAAACTTGCTTGCAAAGGCAACAGCTGTTCGTTCCGCTGGATGCGTTCGAACAAGAGTAGGAAGCTTGAGGAATGCGTTGAAGAGAATTTTTGTTTTCAGCATTTGCTGTAAAGGCGTTTCTGAATGCCGAGCGCTCTCCACGTGTGACATCCATAAAACATGGTATGTCTTATCTTCTCCTTCAGTTGGAGAATACCCACACCTCAACTCACTGATCGCATATCTTATCGTCGTCAAGATCTCATTGTAATACATTAGACTAGTCAATGTTACTTAATTCAGAGAAGCTTTTGCCAGATATCTGACATGCAGATACTCAAAAGTTGTTCAAAATATTTTTAACTGAGTCTCTATCAATGAAGCGTTAAAAACGAAAATTATATCCTTTTATTATTTCTCAAGGCAAGCAAATGTCATTAGGATCGGAAAGCAAAGATGAGCAGGCTCATCTCTTCAAATATCTGAAACCATTTTATATCTCAGCAGATAATAGTTAACCTGCCAAAGCCGCTCGAATAACTCCATAATCATAGTTACAGCTATTTCCGCAGACTTCACCATTTTATTATGCGGTCATAGATCAACCGCTAGAGCTGAACCAGTTGGTCAACATTCGTAACGCAAAAATTGATATAAGTGTCCTTAACGTTAAATACATTAAGCTACAACGTCGTTTTATGAAGCAAAAGTAGAAATGGCGGTAAAACATCTTCATTTTCATGGTGCCAAACAAGCCAGAATTTAGAACAAAGGCAGCAGCCATATGGGAAGGTTATGTAACGAAAGGCGTAGAAAACAAAGAAAAAGCAAATGATGGAAGCAAGATATAGTGTTGAGGCTATATTTTACTTCTCCTGCACACCGCTAATCATCTACTCGTGCTTCTTGACGTTGGCCCGCTGCTGCACGTGAATTCGCATTCACATAAGCCCACGCTGAGCAAGAGGCTCTTAAGTGCTTGAGCGCACTGAAACATTTTCGCAGTGTTTCCAATGTTGAAGGCAACCATCATTTCCAACAAGGTAAAAGCAACTGCAGATCACAATATCAGCTCTAGGACAAATTGTGTTCTGAATAGCAGCGCGTCTACAGAAAGAAACCTCGTGGTTTGAAGGATGAACTCGTGCTTGGTGCAAACGCTGGAATAAATGGTTTTGGTGGCGGCGCCCTATTTTCAGTGCTGTTGTTTTTATTAAATATCTACTGCGGTACACGTGGCATGCTTACGTGTACAATTGACAAAATGTATTTTGCGGACATTTGAGCGAGAGGGTGCGTAAATTAGAACAAGTAGGAACTCTTTTGGACCCTGTTGGTTTCTTTAGTTTTACCATTCTCTTAACAGCATCCCAAAAAAGCAGAAAACAGAGGTGGCGCTTCAAAGTGCTCGAGTAACTGAAAACAAGATCAGAGTACTATGATGACTTTAACACCGGTTACTAAGTCATCATTAGGAGATGCTTACTGATCGGTGTTTGCGAAAAATAGCCAAATGGGGCTTCGCGGAAGCACATTTCGGAACAGTAGTTGGCAAGTTGCTTCACCCTGCCAATCATTTTACGTTAAGGACAGAAAGAAGCATTTACACTAAACGTAAAAATACTCCTGGAAAGTATAGGACTTTATAATGCGCTGCACAAATAGCTATCAAAGTAACAATGTCGAAGTGTAAAGTTTTCTTTCCGGGTCAGAAGTATAGTTGTGACGACCGTAAGCGCTGTGAGCTTTTGCTTTCAGTTTGTGAACTACGCCTCGTTAAGTAAGCTGAACAAGCATAAAATACAACGCGCCCTGCTTTCTATTATTATTATTTACAACATAGCCAAAATTCCAGATATTGTAAAATGGAGGACCATGTTCTTTTGCAGGAATTTACCTCACGAGTGCCTTGCAGTGAATCAAGAGCCTTGCTACACAACCAACCTATACCCTGGGCAGAATATGACGAGGAGGCAGTTCTGCCAATTGGTCCATCTTGGAGATCCCACCGCCAAGCCAGAGTTTGTACGTTTGCCAACTGATCTTAAATTCTCCAAAGCATGTTGCAGTGAAGCTGGGGTGTATCAAAGCAAATTCGTACAGTCTTCATTCCTAAGGAAGGTTTAGATTCTTGTGAGAAAATCTAAACGTCCCCGTGTTCACCTGCCTGAATGAAAAAAAAATCTTTTCAACTCCTCGATTCCTGTATTACCCCAAGTAGCACACATTACATGGCCCACCCGGGGCCCGTATGGGCAAGTTGGGCTTGGGCAACCACAATAACACCCACGAGGGCCCGCTTTAGGGATCAAGCGGGCCAGCCCAAATTGGGCTTGCCCCTGCTTTTTCCATCTGGGCATTATATAGGCGTGGAAAGGGCTAACAGTACATATTCCCACATATGGCCCTCAAGGGTCCCGCTTGGGAAATTTTAGGGCCGATGCAAATGAAATTTGGGCTTGGTGTAGGAAACGCCTGGGCTAATCTAATTGGGGCTGCCCACTGAAAAGCCGAATAGGTCCCGCATGGGCCGCAACGGGGCTAAATACGGGTATACCCGCACATTGCATACGTGGGACCCTTGAGGGGTACTTGAGGGAAGATCAGACGAAAATGTGGAATTCATGCAGAAAATTCCTGGGCTGCCCCAAATAGGGCTGCCCACCAAAAACCTAGATAATTTCCGCGTGGGCGTTAGCGGGGCAGGCAATTGCTCCTTCCCACTACTTCTGCCCGCATCGGTCTCTTGCGGGGCCATTTAGGGCAGATGCGATGAAAATGTGGGCTTAAAGCAAATAGAAGACGGGCTAGTCCGATTGGGGCTGCCCACGCAAAAACCGAATAGGTCCCGCATGGTTTGCGGCGGGCTGAAAAGCGACCACACCGCCATGCTGCCCACACTGGTATTTCGTGCGGTACTTGCGGGAAAATGCAACATATATTCGTAGTCCATGCGGTAAAATCAAGATCAGCCCAATTGGGGCGGCTCATGAAATGCCGCAGTGGGCCCCAAATTGGCCGTAGGCGGGCTTACCGCTCTGAAACGTCTCCACCCTATCTTTAAGACACCATTTTATTTATGTAAATCATGTTATACCGGCTACTAATTGCCTCTTATGGAGGTTTCACATAACTGTCGTAAGCATATCTATGCTATGAATAAAGACTATTTATTTTTACTCTAACAACTACGTTAATTATGCAGTATCGACAGACAATATGCAAAAGTAACTGTTCCGCTTTACGAGTATGCACTGAACGACCTCCAAATGTTTCCTGCGGCATTACTATTCTACACGCACCACCGAAATAAATATTCAGATCAACATGTTGGGGCTGATGTGGGCCAGCCCACATTATTGTAGTGTTGGGAATAAATTTCTCTCATGTTACTGAATGTCGCATACAAGCAAAGAAGTGGCGCTTAATGCTTCGCAATTAATGAATATTAGAACTTGGGCAGCCCCGAAAATGCCAGATTCAACTCATCAGGGCAGCACGTGGGTCAGCCCGAAACGGACTGGCTTTCGCAAATCCCGCGCCTGTATAAATCAGGTATTGGAGGGATTAATCGACTTAAAAATTAAAACCTTGATCAACGGGATGGTATTGCCTGCACAAATGTGGGACCCATTAATGATTCTGGTGTGCTGCCCACATTCGTCTACCTGGGCTCAATGCGGACAGCCCTATTCGGGCTGCCCACACGGATACAGATTGGGACCGATAGCGGCAGAATTGGGCAGCCCACTCGGGGCCCCTCTGGGTACGTGTTGCAAATCCCGCATGGGGCCCGTATGGGCTGCCCGCACGGGCCCAACGCGGGCCCCCACGTCATAGCCCGCTTTGTGCTACTTGGGACGTGTCAAGAAACCTGGTTTGCTTGCATTCTGCTTATTATTGGAGCACCCTATTTCTCTCCAAACAGGTTCATTGGAACGGTGCAAAAAATTTTGAAATTTGAAACTTTATTTAACAGTCTTTAACAAAAGCACTGTCTATTAAAGCAATGATGTCTGAGAGGACAGAGTTATTCACCGCTGTTAAATTGCTAGCCGATATTGAGAGAAATACTGAGCAGAAGATTTTTTGAAGCCAACATTACTCATTTGCGCTATGGTCGTTTATTCTTTCGGGCACTAATTTCAACAAAACGAAAAATGCATAATATCTATATGAGATGGGTTGAATTGCAACAGTTTTGTTAAGTAAAATATGTTGCTTCTTTTTAAGCGCCTAACCTCTAGCGCATTCACTGTCTGAGGCAAGAAGTTGGCTTTGTTCTTGTCTGAAGCCAGGTAGACTCATACACACAAAATAGATATGCCACACTTAGGATAAGCCGATATTTTAAACCATTGGTAAAGTGAACGCATATGCCACAATGACCACTGCGCGAAAACGTTTTTTTTTGCTGCAGCACTAGGTCCAGCCGAGGCGATGAGAATGTCATCGTCTTAATAAACCCGTATTCGTGCACTACGGGTTCAGACCACACCACTATCTCACTCTCATTGTACGTCAAAGAGCATCTAAGGTCCACAGTTCTCTTCCTAGAGCTTTGTCTTTAAACCGAATTCTTGAACTTAAGGCGAAGTGGAACATAACTGGTTAGCTGGCGCACCCTGCGTTAATCTGACAATGGTAAATGGGCAGCGAATTTGTTTTTCTTGCCTAATGAGTAGATTTTCAATTTGCCATAGAACTAAAGGGTCATCGAACAATTTTTCCTGTTGTCACATTGTTCTTAACACACTCCTGTGAATCACTGCTTAGTTCATGGTTAGTTCTGCACTATTAATCTCGGAATGAAGTATGTAAACTTGTTTGCATTCAAGCTGTCATCATCAGCCTGACTATACCCACGCAGGGTGAAGGCCTGTCCCATATTCTTCCAATTAACATGGTCGTGTGCTAGCTGCATCCACTTGACCCCTTCGAACATCTAGCTGTAATTCAAGCTGTAAATTGTGGCTAATATTTGGTTAGAATTTTCGTCTGTGAATTGAGTGCAAAAAAACTTTACTTTGCTTTTACAGAAACACTCACCGAGACATAGAATGTGCAGAATCAATTGCTGTTGGTCTGAGTCAGAAGAAGAAGAAGAAACAGGCATAACGCTGTGCAATGGACACTTCTTGCCAGAAGGAATAAAATGCGGCCCAGGAAAGGTGAGCAAAAATATTTGCTAAACTATCCCACGTCCAGACCAGTTTTTGTTTACTTATTGCATGCTCAAGGACACCATTTAAGGCACCACAATCTCGAGTTCGCAATTTCGAAAGTAAAACAGAGCTGAGAAATAACTCCAACTTTTCTTTTAGAAATAAGACATTTATTTGTCCTCACTTAGGAATAGTTTGCTAATATTTTATTCAACCCGTTTGAAAGGCGACACTGCCCAGTCGAAAAAAACTACAGAACTATGTCAAAAATACGACAGAATATTCTGTAGTTCTGTCGTAAACGTCAAATTTTCCTGTAGTTCTGTAGTACTTTTCTGTAGTTATGTAGTTTTTCTGTAGTAGCTTTCTGTTGTCTGTAGTTCTGTCGCACTTTTCTGCTGTAACTACAGAAAGCTCTGATGTTACTATAGAATGTTCTGTTGTCACAACAAGTTTTCTATCAAAAAACGAACAGAAATTCTGTCGTAACAACAGAAGTTTTTCTGTAGTCTTTTTCGAATGGGTGATATTTCAGGCATGTCTAACCTAGAATTTCTGGAGGCAACAAATTCAGCTTCGTATTACAGGGAGGAAAATGTTGCTCAGCACCACAAAAACAAATTGTACAGCGGAATTCCGGCTTACGTATCGATCTCAGTGAAGCATGCTTTGACCTTATACCTGCACATAAATGAATTTGAGCGGAAAACGATTTCTTTTTATCTTACACTGTATTTGGGAAAAGAAAGAATACAGCGATCCAAACCCCGTAAAAAAACAGACCACAAACAAATGGTACGTGATTGCTCAGCATGAAAAATACGTTGTTAAATCTGTATAGTAAAGATACTGTGCACCTGAGTAATAGAGCCCTGGTCCCCCCCTCCCCTCTCCTCCAACTAGACACTCCATAATATTTAAAAGAAGAGTATCAGAGCGGAAACAATACAATACACACGTATGTGAATCTTAGCTCTGCTTTTGCGCATAGCTGTTTCCAAATATGATCAGCACAAAAATAACATGTGTTGTTTACGTGAGGCCGAAGTACACCAACTTTATAACTTAACTTGCGTCGCCCCTTTGCTACAGATGAGCATTTGTCCCGTTGTATATATATAATATCGTTACTGCCATTATGAAAATTTAAATACACTTGTTTCCTAAATTTCGCAAAATACCTGAGAGTAACAGGTAAGCAGCACCCCGATAAGTTCCCAAAAACGTAACTGTTTTTAACTCACATTTATTAGGCCTTCCGAATTAGGTTTAGCCCCGAAGAACACGAACACTAAGGATTATCCGTGAATAGAATAAACTGTCTAGAATTTGTCAAGAGCGAATAAATAATGTAAGAAAATAAAATACTCGCTTCGATTGTTTACTAGATGTTGCGGGATAATAAAATTCTCTTCCTATCCTGTATTCTTCATATTTCTACTATACCGGTTGGATTCCTGAGTACAAATAGTGGTAAAATTATTAAAACTCATACGATCTTTAATTGTACTTGCCTAGCAGAGCAACCACAGAAAAACATTTATTCGAATGCCTCACATGAAGCTATCATTATATGCTTTATGTACGTTGATTAAAATAAACCCTCTTATGGCCAGGTGTTTAGCGATATTGCTGACACATATTCTCCTGAATTTTTTTTAGCCAACGATGTACCCTGAACGAAATAGTTTGAAACCTTCAATATTTCATATTTTGGTTACGTGTGTTACAGCCAGAAGTATTATGACAAAATGCTTTTTTCTCACGGTTTTTTATTTACCCGCTTCACAATAATTATTCTCTCCCGATCGCTGTTGATTATCCCTTTCTCTTTTATTCGTCATTGACAGACATGCAGGCGAGGTGTCTGCAAAGAACACAACTGGAACAGGAACAACACTCTGGCGGCTCCAAAGGACCCAGGAACGTTTATGAGGGGTGCACATCCAATATCCTTCTAGCAGCCTAACAATAAAGAGGAAGGCAATAAAGCATAAAAAGATGAAAAGTAAAAATGGAGACCACATTGGTGCTTTGTCTACTTCAAAATATCTTCTCGCTGAAGAAATAAATAACACAGATATCTAGGTACTCTTGTTTTGTTTATTTTTCGCGACAGTGTTCTGATTTAAATTGCGTTCTACCATCCAATAAACAGCAAATGGGCGATCTAGTATTCAACAAAAAGGTATGCAGGAGACAGGTCCACCACCTTTTAAAAGCAAAGTTGAAATTCTTGCTTGGAAGCCGACATTTTTCTTACTTGTGAAATCGTTATCAAAACTACGTAATACAAATGGGCTTCCGCACGTGTATATACTTATCACGAAAATAAACCATTCTAGGAGGAAAGAGGATGGGCATCAATGCCTATATTTTAGTAGAGCCAATAGGAATGTCGAGCAGAAGTTCAAATATGACAGCTTGTTATGAATTGCGTACAATGTATAAACTCAGGGATTGGGTAACAGAATCAAGACAACCCTACACCCCAATCAAATAACAATCAAATAACATTCACGAAGTCACTCGTGTGGCCTACTCGACAATACAGTCAAACCCATTTATAACAATAGCGATTTGAAGAATATATTCAATATACCAATGGACAGCCGCAGCACCGTCAAATTTGCCTTGTGTTCTATGGCAAAATAACGCACATTTAACAATGCAGTAACAGTAGATTATTGGCTATAACAATTACATTTGGTTACTGGGAGCGAACTCTAGCAAGGAAAGAAACCCACGACACCGTGACCATGGAAGCCAAACCACATCACAAAGTCCTAAGAATGATCAAGTCACTGCAAGACATCAGTTGTGCTAGGAATCTTTCAGTCAACTTTGTACAGCAGTTGGACGCCCTGCAGAGATATGTCAACAAGATCAAATCAAACTTAGTTGAATTCGTAATCACGTTGTCCTCATGCTTAAGAGGTACTCTCATAGGATGTAAAAAAAATTATAAAGAAAAATTGCTCGGAGATGATAAAAAAGAGATGGAAAGTATTTCATGTGAAATGTGGATTTAATAGCTGGTTCGAACGTCTAGCGCTGACCGTAATGCGGGCACAGAAGGTCGAATTACCAGCCGAAGGGCACAGCTTCAGCGCTAGAGAGATGGGCGCCGTAGACAAGCGATGATGATGGCGATGCCGCAGCGTTGTTTGTTCTTTGTCTTCTTTACACATGGTTTTTTTTCCATTAGCCAACAAGATGGGTTCAGTAAGTTGCTATTTAGCTACCAGACAGCATCTTCAGCACAATGTCATCATTGACCCCTGACATAGTAAGTATTTTTGCTGGTCCCAGTGACCTTGCTTCTACTCTACATATTCAAGGCCTATTGCCGCACAATTTTCTTTTAAAGCGTTTTGCCACAGGTCTGTGGGCCTGTAAAGACATGCAACATCTTATGACGAGGGATGATAAAGATACCTGCAAAATAATATGGGAGGAGGAGGAGGAAACAACTTTATTTAACGCATTGCATTAAGCGTTAAGAATGTCCTGGGCCAGGGTCACCAAGGCCAACTGATCTTGCAGCTGGTCAGAGGCTAACCAAGCCCGCCACGTTGGCGGTGGAGGGTGTGGAAAGTGAGGAGATTGGAGGGCGACAGGGCATGAAAAGATGCAATGCTCCAAGTTTGCATAGTGTTCTGGGCAATTTGGGCATGCAGGGGAATGTATGATTCTGTATAGAAAAGATCGGGCAGGAGTAAGCAGTGTATTTAGTTGTATGCGTCTAAGAATGCGGATTTGTGTAGTAGTGAGAGATTTATCAGGAAGAGGAAGTGTACGGAGTGTTTCTCTAATGTTGTCGTAGTGAACGTTGATTTCTTTTTTGTAGTGAAGAGTAGTGTCCCACGTTGGTGGATAAGGCCAGGGAATCCCAGGCGCCCGGTGTTGAAGTTCGCGGGCGAGGCGATGCACTACCTCATTGCCTGGGATTCCAGCGTGACCAGGAATCCACCTCAGTGTTACAGTGTGGGGACGTAGTTTGGTAAGAGCTCTGTGTAGATCATCGTGTAGTTCTTCAGGAATGCGACCCGTGTGAATGGCGCGTATAGCTTGTATTGAATCAGTGTATATGGTGTATCCTGAAGGGTTAGGGGTGCTTGTGCGAGGTCTTGAATACTGATAACTATTGGTAGGGTCTCGAGAGTCGCTGTAGGAGGAGGATCTATGTAAGGACCGAGGGTATGCGTCACTACATCGCTACAGCTCTGAATTGAGTAAGCAACCGCTCCGACGTTAGTTCGTGATGCATCTGTGTAGATGATCGTGGAATCTGTCGGGTGAACATGGTTGGAAACGCGAGCGGAACGTCTGCCTGTGTTAGTGTCGGGTGCAACGTTTTTTGGAATGGGGATTATTCTGAGGTTATCCGGGAGCGAAGAAGGAGGGGTAATTATAGGAAGGTCTATAGGTTTCAGTGCAACCTGCTGTAGTATCCAATGTCCTTGTTTGGTGCTAGAAAGACGTGCCATTTGACGGTCGCGATGTTGTTGTATGAGGTCTCCCAGGGGCAAGAACAGCCCCGTAGAGTATAGGCGATCCGTGGACGTATGTACAGGGACGTTAAGGGCGGCCTTGTACAATATGTGAAGCGCAACCTCAATCTGATGTCTTTGGCGACAAGTTAGTGTAAGGTAAGGAATCGTATATAAAATTTTGCTAAGTGCTAATGCGTGGACAAGCTGCCTGACTTGACCCTCGCGTAGCCCGGCGTGCTTATTGACTATGCGGCGAACTAGATGCGTAAGCTGATTGCAAACTTTAACGGTTGTAGATACATTGGCCTGATTGGTTGACTCATGGATATGAAGTCCGAGGATCCGGCAGGATGATACACGAGGGATGGGGTGACCTGCCATTGTGAGATTGATCAGCTGGTTATGTTGGCGTTGATAGCGAGTTTTTGCAATCAGCAGCAATTCGGATTTTTCAGGTGCGGGAGATAGCCCTACTTTATCAAGGTAACTAACGACTGCATCGATACCTTGCTGTAGGGTCTCCTCTACTGCTCCAGGAGACCCAGAAGTGCACCAAAGAGTAAGGTCGTCTGCATAGAATGTGTGTTTTAGGTTTGGGATAGACGCTAAAGTACGAGATAGGGGAGCCATTGCAAGGTTAAAAAGGGTGGGTGACAGAATAGCGCCCTGAGGAGTACCACGTGTGAGGGGGAAAGGATCAGATATCGAATAGGGGAGACGGAACTTGGCCGTACGGTCGCGGAGAAATGCTGTGAGGTAGCCATACATCTTTGGACCACAGCCAGTAGAGGCAAGGATTTTAGTAGAGGATCGTGGGCAAGGTTATCAAAAGCTTTTCGCACATCAAGGGCCACTATGGCTTGGATCTGGGAAGTGGGCGGAGGGTCAAATTCGTGCATGAGGAGGAAAAATAGGTCCTGAGTAGACACACTTTTTCGGAAGCCAATTTGTTGAGGGGGAAAGAAATCTATGGATTCAAGATGAGTCTCGAGCCGATTGAGCACCATCCGCTCCATGGTTTTTCCCAGACATGATGTTAAAGAAACTGGGCGGAGGTTTTGAAGCGCAGGTTTTTTGCCTGGCTTTGGAAGTAGGGTTATAAGTGATTGTTTCCAAGATGCTGGGAGTGTGCTTTCTTCCCAATGTAAGTTTATAATGCTGAGAAAATGTTCTTTGTCCTTGTCAGAGAGATTTCGAATGAGTGAGTATGTAATCTGGTCTTCACCTGGGCTGACTTCCGCTTTAGCTGTTCTAGCGCCCAGTCGAGATCCCAGAGGGTAAACGGCTGATCGAGTTCTACATTGGAAGCACCAGTGTACGGAGTATAAAGGCTGGGTAGAGGAGGAGGAATGTAGAGATCGCGGAGTTGGGCTGTTAAGGCATCCGCGCCTAGTTGCGAATAGTGCTTCTCGAGAGTGGGAACAGGCGCCGGTTGAGGCCCGAGTAGTTCTCTGAGTAAATGCCAGGTTCTTTTTTGATTTAGTGTGCCGTTAATGGTGTTACAAATTTTGTTCCATTGATTGGTGTCAAGTGTAACGCAGTGTTCTTTAACCTGTCGCGTCAATTCGGTGACTCGGTCGGAGAGGCGAGCATTGTTGGGCTGAGTGCGAAGAGTGCGCAAGAGTCGTTTCCGCCTCTTCCAGATGCGTATAAGGTAAGGGTCCGGATTATCTGACGGGGCTGAAGTGGAACTCTCCTGCGTAGCTTGTTTCTGAGCATGTTTGAGTGCTTTTGTCCAGCTCTGAAGACTGCCAGTAGTATGAGAGGTGTCGCGTATAGTGCGGAAGGTATTCCAGTTTGTGTGGGAAATTTTACGTTTACGCGGACGGGTACGGCTAGGGACAGTGATGTTAATAATGTAATGGTCGCTGAGCAATTTTTCATCTGTAACTTGCCAGGTGACCTCTCGCAGTCCGCGGCCCACTGTGAGGTCTGGCATGGTGGATTGTTGGTTCCTGTAACCTTCCCGGGTACTGGAGTTTGGGGTGTTATAAACAGTTAATTGAGCTCCGTTTAATGCGTCGTTGAGTATACGGCCAGGTCGGAAGGTGTGTGGGTAACCCCAGATAACGTGCGGGGCATTAAAATCCCCACCTATCAAGAAGTCGGAGTCTCGAAACAATCTTGAAGTAAAGTGCATTAGCGGTTTGAAAAGCGTGTACTCTGTAGGAGGGTTATAAAAATTTAGAATGGACAAAGGGCGAGATAAGTGATCAGAATACAGTGTAAATGCAATAAGGTGACGTTCAAGACGACTGGGGACTTCAATGGCCTCAAATCGGATGTCCCGACGAATATAAGTGCTCACTAATGGGGCACAGTCGCTGTCATGCGCTGCATGCAGGGCACGGTATCCCGGAATACCTTTAAGAGCACGCGATTCTTGAATGAGAATGACGTGGGGCTGCGAGGGTAAAGTCAGGAGCCATTGGATAAAGAGTGTTCGATTGGTACGCAGGTTTCTGCTATTCCACTGTACAAAGTGTATGTGATTGTTCCCTGCCATTCTTAAGCTACGTTAGCGCGCTTCTCGGGAGGGACAGAAGAGGATGCAGCAGTTGCTTCAGGGGATGTAGATGGACGGGGCCGTTTAAGAGAATGATTTAGGAAATCCATGCGTTCGTCATCCTGCAGGAGATTGCTAAGGAGGGTATGCATGAGTTCGAATGCTTGGCGAATGGCGGAAATTTCTTCTGCAAGGTACCAGATAATAGGGTCATTTCGATCTTTTATGTAGCGCATATAATTCTCAGATGTGATAACTGGCGTGGAATCGGGAGATGTATAAGAGAAAGGTTTGGGAGGGGAAATGGGAAGTGGCGGGCTCGGCTTACCCGGTGGTGGGAGCGTAGCTGGCTTGAGAAGCGGACGTGGGGCAGCTGGCAGTTCTTGAACTTCTTGATGCCAGACATTGGTCCGAGGGGGTGGTGCCGTCTCTTGATTTGCATGTGACAGAGGGGGGAAGTCCTCGCGAGTCGGAGGATGAAGGGGTTGCTTGTTCTTCTTGCCAGGGTGACCAGACATTTTCTGTCGCGTAGTCAATAGTCGCTTTGTAGTGGGACGCTGAGAATTAGATGGCTTTTTCTGGTCTTGGACAGAAGGTTCCAGCTGTTCCCTGAGACTCTTCCTTCGGTCATATGCAGCCTTGTGACTCTTTTGGTCTTGTTGTTTCTGTACAGGGCAGGTGAGGTCAAAAGTTGGATGGGTTCCACCGCAGTGGAATATGTATCACACATACATCACACATATGTATCACACATACATAATATGTATCACACATACAAAAGAAAGATATTTGGGAGAAAAAACCTGCTTTCGGCAGACCAATATCTTCAGCTGGATGCTTAGTGTTCACACAGAATTAGAGGTCCCGAAAATAGGACGGTTCAGGCTCCAGAACTTATCACTTTTTTAAAACACCCTTAAGAAATCGCGCAGTAAACATTATGGATTACTAAGCATGCAAAACCGGGTGATGATAAAGAACACATTAAAGAACATTTTTCTGCAGTACATCAATTACAGGCACACTTACATTACTGCGGCCAGAATAAAAAAAAATATATTGCCTCTGCTAGAATCAAACTATCTTCACTCTGCGTTCTTCAATAAAACAAAAGCCAACTGAGGGAGATGTGTACATTGCAGATATTTTCAGCGCTGTGTATGCATGTTATATTCTCGAGATCAGTGATAAATGAGACACACATGTTTGGTTAACAACAACCATTACATTTCAAGTTCCAGCTTTCCAGTGTTCAGAGCTTTTAATGCACGCTGCATTCTACTATAAACAATTGCCTTACTTGTAATGTACCAAGCAACAGTATTCATACAGTGCTGCTTGTCCAGCGAAATTATTACAGTGAGCCTGCAATGAGCAATTAAGCCAGTACTATAAATTTACTTTGCGTAGGCAGGAAATTGTTATCTACATATGAGCACAATGATATCATACTTCATTATCAGCTAGCAGCCAATCAGGTATACATTTTCCCTCATCACAGCTAATCATATGACGACACCATCGGCAACCTTTCATGTGCAAAATTATTTTCAGTTATACATACATGGGTGATTCCATATCAAGGTACCAGGTGTGGTACTGGGGCATCTCAGATTTTTTCAAACAAATTCATTGTAGTTGTTGCTATAGAAAACAGTAATCTTCCTGAATATTTGATGCGAAAAATAATTTTCACTGCTTGAGTATATCTTAAAATACAACGCTTTATGTGGCTATGGGATCATAACAAAACGATACATCTAGTATCACAGCGATTTTTAATTTTCACCCTCTCAAAATTCCTTGAAACATCAAATTAATCCTGAAATGAAAAGATGTTTCGCCCTCATTTTATAATTAAATATTTAGAAAATGTTCCTATTTTGTGAATTTATTTCAAAATCAAAATTTCTTAACCGCCTCATGAATTATTTGTTTTTAAAGATTGATAATATTTTGTACTCAAATTAAAAATAGGATTGTGTCTGGAGAGATAGTATTGCTTGCAGAACAAAGCAGCACATATCAAAAAAGCACCAACATCTCTCAAATTTAATGTGCAATGCATGAACTGAGAGTTCACCTAAAATTGCAAGTGCAATATGGTTGTATACATGGACTCGACAGCACCGGGTTAAGTCAGCGTTGAGTAAGCGAGGTGACCATTACTCGACCCGGTTGGCGTCTACATGAACTTGCTTTCTAGTAGCATACAGGCGGAGCTTAGCGTCGAAATTCTAAGTTATTGTGCAAGTTTTTTACTTGTATTTGATTCCATTGCCTTTAACTGTTGAGAGCTTCGATTATTATTTTTATCGTTGATGAGCGCTAAAGAGCATTCAAAAACATAAAAAAGCAGGCTTTTTGATATCCCAGAGTTCCCCATTACTCGACTCCCTGATTCAACAGCGTCTACTTGCTTGTAAATAAACGGGTAAAGCGAGTTATCCTACCCCCTGCAAGCGAGTTAATGCGACCCGCTCCGCCGCCTATTTCACTCTACCCGACTGGGTATACATGAACCGCACAACTGGTTTCTTACTCGACAAGCGTACTCGACCAAATTCTGTCGAGTTCTTGTATACATGGGCGGAACGCACGTGTAGCAAGTAACAATGTTGCTAATAACACAAGCTATTGTCTTGTGGCTCCATACAGTTTTATAAAAAAATATCTTGTCCGTAACAAAGAAAAATATTTGGAGTTAAGCAGCTAAGCAACACAAGATCAATATGCGTGCTCCAACGCATGACTCCTCAATGCACTTACAACTGCAATATGCTTGGTTATGTGGCAGTTCGCTAAAACATCATCTGTCCAGCCATGACAATTGAAAGAAAAATCGGGGAATCATTTCTGTTTTTTTAAGTCATACAAAAGCCGTCTGGCATGGTTTTTGTTGTTGGCATAGCATTCAGAGACTGCGGGTGTTCGACAAAGTTGTATACGTATTATTTCGATTGGCAGACGTAGCAAGTGGATACAGAAAAAGAAATATGAGTAAGTAATATAACCGGTTACAGCATCCTGAAACAAACCTACTGTAAAGAACACAACCCTTACGGAAATGCCATATCTGGACTTATAAAAAAAAATCCGGATCAGGTATATCAGGAATTGGGAAGATATGGTATATTAAGACAGATCTAGGCCAGATAAGGCATATCTGCCCAATTCCTGATTTCGAGTACCAGATAAGGCATATCTGGTTGTATATGCCTGATCTGCCCAATTCCTGATTTCTAGTACCAGATAAGGCATATCTGGTCAGATATGCCTTATCTACCCAATTCCTGATTTAAAGATCTAGCCCGCATAGCAGGTAGGTTTTGAACTATGGATCTATATATCTGCGTATCAGCATAACACTTTATTACAACACACACAAAACAATTTCAGTATTTCAGCTAAACGCACACTCAATCAAGTTTGCCAAGGGAAACCTGAATTTCCCCTTTTATTTCAGACCTTACAGGAAAATAGCTTTGAAACCACAGGTTTTCTTTTTTCCCTACCTATATGGAATCGCTCAAAGACCGTCCTGAATTACGTGTGTATACCGAGGGTCAAAGACATGCTCATCCGTTAGCAAATATTGAGTTTCTACTCATTTACGCGCGATACTATAACAAACTAATGAGATATCTGAACAGAATAATGTCTACACGAGAAGCTAAACTGAAATACATTAACCTATTAAATTAGATATTATATTTTTATTCTACTCTTTTACACACAGAGCGTTAACCAGTAAATGCTTTCAGTTTGAGCTGGTTTACTTGCGAAGCTAAATAAAATAAATGGCTAATAATCGAACTAAACTATTAAAATGGAATTTAAAGGTTTGTCGACACCCGGAAAAGGTACCGCTAAACCGTAGGGCGATGAAACACACGCTTCTGGGACTGCTGATAATACCTAAACCTCAGCAAAATACATATAGGCTGTCAGGAAGTACTGGTGTTACCTTAAGCAGAGACTGCAGTGCAAAATGTGCGAACGCGCCTAACTCGTGGTTGCTTTTCAAATTAGGAGAGAAAACAAAAAAAGCATGTCCGATGGCATTTGTCATGACAGCGACAGCTCTGCCCCTAAACCAAATCAAGCATGAAGCTGCTTAGGTAGTGCAAATAATAATAATAATAATAAACAACGAAGGATCCTATCCACCCACTGAAATTTGTCAAAATTGCTGGAGCGAAAGTCAAATTAGCAACAACATGTACGGAAAAATATCACATACTGGCAATTACCATACAATTTACTGATTGAAAAATTTTCCACAAAAATAATAAAGTGAACAATATCTTGAGGCTGGCAAGTGCTAGTTCCCGACAAGAAGTCTCACGCTCACGGTTTTGGTGATCGGGCGTGAAGATGAGGCGGCACGATGAGGGTGCAATCCGACACAATGGTGAAGATTTGGCCGGGCCACCCAGGGCAGCAGCCCCGAAAAGCTCAATCGACCATCAGGTTTGCTGCCAAGGCTGGGGAGGCAGCTTCCACCCGCAGTGGGACACAGTAATTTCCTCTGTGCCGACGGTCAGACTGAAGCTCTTGTAGGTTTGTTGTCGCATTTTTGTTACATGCACACAGCTAATAGCGAACAGGCGCTGGCACACACACACACACACCAGCATACACAACATGCAGCACGCCCGCCAGCCGCACCGAACTCCGATGTCTGCCACCAAAAAGGAACGAGATACCAAGTGCTTAGGCGCACGGAGTTGAAATGGGGAGGGGAAAGAAGCAAGCACACACAAAACGAAGAGCGCGAGGCCTACGCGGTATTGAGCGTGGCAGCGAGGAGGAGAGATGAAATGCGAGCCAGCGACGCAGGGGCCGCCGCTGTCTGAGAGGGAAGAGGGGAACGCGGGAGAGGAGGAGTCACTGTCTAGCCACTGCGACCCTCGATGAAGCAACCGCCAGCTGTGTCTGAGGGTGAGTCACCGTCTGACAGCGCGGAGGGGGCCGTATACTGAACTGCGATCATTTTCTTGATATTTTGAATCGCTCAACTTAACCGACCATACTTTCGTGCACTGGACTGCGGCCGCATTTTAAATGAAAATGCAAGTTAGTAGGCGGAAAGAGGAGCATGTAGCTATAACCCAGCGCCCTCCTGGATTAAGGAACACATGGTGTAATAATTATAGTGCAGCGAAATCTGCAGAATATTTGAAATATTAGGAGTCGTAGCTATTTTCTAAATTGGATACAATTAACACTAAGCCTGCAGGCCATGCTGAGTGTAGAAAAATTGAAGCTCGACCACATGATGCCAATATTGGATATTTGCAGAAGGTAGACGAAGGCCATATATTGCTAATATACAATAACTATGGCGCCTACATAAGTAAGGCCCCGGTGAGGTTATATAAAGTCCTGTTGACGCCAGACATGGCCCTGGTTTGTCTATATAAAGTCATGGCGATGCCATATATGCCCTTTATCAGGCCACATAAGGTCGCGAGGATACCATATATGCCCCTGATCAAACCATATAAGGTCCCGTTACCCGTTCAAATATGGATTATATGTTGCATGATATGGCCAAATCTGAGCCATATAAGGGCAACATTTTGCACATATATGACCTTATCTGGCCCAGATAAGGTCTTATTTGCTGCCTTATATTGTTGTATCTGGCAGCATATGTTCCATATCTGGAGCAGATATGGGATTTCCATAAGGGAAAGAACAGAAAACGCTGCGGCATCGCCATCACCAACGCTTGTCTCCGGCGCCCCTCTCGCTCGCGCTGAAGCTGTGCCCTGCGGCTGGTAATTCGATCCTGCTGTGCCCAAAGTACTGCCAGCGCTAGACATTCCAACCAACCATTAAATCCACATTTCACTTAGTGGAGGTCAATCTGAGGTTCCCTGTACCCATCTCGCCCTGGAACTTCGCAGCAGAACATTGGCTACCCCAATGACGGAGCCGACTTCATTGCACCTGCCTCCTCCAGTCACCTGCACAGGTGCGCTTCGTCAACGGGACCCGGCTACCTTCAGTGGAAGCAGCGATGACGACGTCGACGATTGGCTGACCACTTACTAACGGGTCAGCCGTCCCAATAACTGGGACGACAACCGTAAGCTCAACAATGTCATCTTTTACTTGAGCGACGTCGCTAATCTTTGGTTTCGAAACCACGAATCGGACTTTGCCACCTGGGCGAATTTCAAGACGAAATTTTCTGATGTCTTTGCCGCCCCGCCATCCGAAAACGCCGCGCGGAACAGCGTCTTCGATCGCGACTACAGCTGCCCGGTGAAACGTTCACCAGTTATATTGAGGACATTGTTGATTTGTGTCGCCGCGTTTACCCGACCATGACCGAGGCCGTTACGATACGTCATGTCCTCACAGGAATTGATGCCGGCGCTTTCAACATGCTTATCCCCAAATGCCCCAATACGGTCAAGGAAATCTGCGACCTCTGTCAAAGCTACGACCAACTCCGCAAGGAGCGTGCTTTGATTCGCCAGCCTCATGTATCACTCGCTGGATTAGCCGCGGAGAGGGAGTCATCTAGCCTCTCTGAAGACATCAAGGCTTTTGTACGTCAGGAGGTCGCGCGACAACTGTCCCTACAGCCATATGTTAAGGAGTCGTCAACAACTGGCCTTGTTCCGGAGCTTCGCCATGCAGTCCAGCAGCATGTATCTGAAGTCCTCCCTAATGCTGTTCCTCAATCAGCTCCGGTCGCACCCTCAATGCCGTTACTCACGCCCACAGTTTCATCGTCCGGCGTTGCGCCACTGAGCTACGCTCCAGCATTCGCGCCTGCTCCTCCTCAAGTATTGCGTCGCACGTATGCCGAAGTCACTTCAAGTCCACCGCCTGAGCCAGCATATGCCGATGCTTCGCCCTCTATGCGTTCGGCACCAACAGCTTTTGCTCCCCCCTTGTGTCAGACACCATCTTCACGGCGCACTGCGGACAACAGCCCTATTTGCTACCACTGCGGCATTCCTGGACACACTACACGCTACTGCCGGCGCCGATAAATATGGCCTTTGCTGCACGGCCTGCGCCACCTTATTTGGCCCCCCAGTTCCCAGTCCCATCGGGTCCTCCAACAGCACCCCCTGATCCTCCGGACTTCCTCCCTCGTCGTTCGCCATCGCCACGTGGCCGCTCCATTCCGCCAATGCGCCGACGCCCCGTTACCCAGCCGGAAAACTAAACGCCGCAGTTCGCGAGGTACAAACTGCGTATTCGACAGAAATTCAAAGTCCTCGTCTTAATCCCGCGAATGTTATTCCTGTCATCGTTGAAGGTGTTCATACTCTTGCGCTTGTCGACACCGGTGCCGCTGTATTAGTTATCAGCCAAAAACTCTGCCGCTTTCTCCAAAAGGTGACTACGCCTCTCGAGGGACTATCGCTACGTACCGCGTCCGCTCACAGTATACAGCCAACAGCTGTCTGCACTGCTCGCGTCGTCATTGCTGCAGCCTTGTAGATCGTTGAATTCGTCGTTCTCCCCACATGTTTTCATGACGTCATTCTCGGCTGGGATTTCCTGTCCCAGCATCATGCTATCATTGACTGCGCCAGTCCTCAAGCAGAGCTCATTGAATCGAGTAATGCACCGTCTGATGCCCTGCTCCACGAGCCGTGTCCGCGTTTCTCGACCAAACTCCTCGTAGCTCACGACACAACCATCCCACCCGTTAGCGCTGTTCTGGTTCCCCTCACTGCCTCTTTTACCACCGCCGCGACAGTCCTTTGTGCCCTCTAACGTTGTCTGCCGCCGCCGCCACTTACCGCTGCCGTTTGCCGTCCTTGACATGAACAACGGCGCTAGCACACTTCTGGTAGCCAATCCTCTTGCGTCTCCCGCTATGTTGATCGAAGGGGCGTGCCTCGGCCGCATCGAGAACGTGGACCTTCTGTTCGCCTTTGATGATTTGTCATTCCCTGTTTGCCAAGTTGACGCCTTGACTCCTACTCGTATGGCTTCAGATCCGCTACAGCGGGATCTTTTTGACCATTCTGTGGACAGCGCTCTAGAGCCGCGCGACCGAGAACAACTTCTTGATCTTCTACATCAATTCCGCTCCTCCTTCGACATCCCGCAATCTTCCTTGGACAGCACGACGACCGTTACTCACCTCATTGACACCGGCGCTCACCCACCTCTCCATCAGCGGCCGTATCGGGTGTCCCCGACTGAGCGCCGTGTTATTGCCCAACAAGTGGATGACATGCTGCAAGGCGGAGTAATTAGAGAATCCTGTAGGCCATGGTCGTCTCCTGTGGTCCTAGTTAAAAAGAAGGATGGCTCCATACGATTTTGTTTTGATTATCGCCGCCTCAAAAAAATCACTCGTCATGATGTGTACCCCCTCCCACGAATCGACGATGCCCTAGACTGTTTGCAAGGCACAGAATTCTTTTCCTCACTGGATTTACGCTCCGGGTATTGGCAGGTGCCCATGGCAGAGGCGGATCGTCCGAAGACCGCCTTTATTACTTCAGATGGACTATATGAATTAAATTTTATGCCATTCGGACTCTGTGACGCCCCAGCCACATTTGAAAGAATGATGGACACTTTACTGCGCGGCCTGAAATGGAACATCTGTTTATACTACCTCGATGATATTGCCGTCTTTTCAACCAACTTCCCGACCCACCTGACTCGACTTCGCCAGGTCTTCACCTGCCTAACCCGCGCCGGTCTTCAACTGAACCTCAAAAAGTGCCGCTTTGGTGCCCGCCAGCTCACAATACTCGGACATGTTGTGTGTAAAGATGGAGTTCTGCCTGATCCTGAGAAGCTGCGCGCCGTCGCTGCCTTTCCGAAACCAACCACTTTGAAACAACTGCGAAGCTTCGTGGGCCTCTGCTCGTACTTTCGTCGTTTCGTTCGGAATTTCGCAACCATCATAGCCCACCTTACACAGCTCTTGAAAGGCAGCCCTAACCTCTCCTCTTGGTCGCCAGCCTGCGATGATGCATTCGCGACACTGCGCAATGTTCTGACGTCACCACCAATCCTTCAACATTAAGACCCTACTGCACCTACAGAACTACACACCAATGCCAGTGTTGTCGGCCTCGGCGCCGTCCTCGCCCAGCGCAAGCCTGGCTTCTCCGAATACGTTGTCGCCTACGCAAGCCGTGCTCTCACCAAAGCCGAGTCCAACTACTCCGTTGCCGTAAAGGAGTTCTTAGCAATCGTGTGGGCTGTAACGAAGCTCCGCCCTTACTTATACGGCCACTCCTTCGAGGTAGGTACAGATCATCACGCTCTCTGCTGGCTCGCGTCTCTCAAGGATCCGTCTGGCCGCCTCGGGCGCTGGGCTCTCAGGCTTCAGAAAAACGACATCCGTGTAGTGTACCGCTCCGGCCGCAAGCACTCTGACGCCGACGCTCTTTCTCGGTCACCGATGCTCTCGCCTAACTCATCGTCCCCTCCTCAAGCATTCTTGTCAGCACTCACCATTGAGGATATGCCTTTCGAGCAACGACAAGATCCTTGGGTTTCTAACCTGCTAGATATCCTTGGCACTACTTCCGCGGCTACGCATCCTCGGGCACTCCGCCGACAGGCCTCCGATTTCGCCATTCGGGACGGCCTTCTCTACCGCAGGAACTACAACTCAGACGGCAGAACGTGGCTTCTTGTCATTCCACGCCACCTCCGCTCCGAGGTTTGTGCCCACCATCACACTGACCCGCAAAGCGCTCATGCCGGCGTCCTCAAAACCTATGATCGAATTCGTCAGAAGTACTACTGGCGGGGAATGTACAATTTCGTACGTCGCTACATTCGCTCTTGTACCGCCTGTCAACAACGCAAGATTTCTCGCCACCCTGCTGGTCCTCTCCAGCCTTTACCGTGTCCAGCTCGCCCAATTGATCGCATGGCAATTGACCTTTATGGTCCGCTACCATGCAGTGCCGCTGGTAATCGATGGGTCATCGTCACCGTCGACCACCTGACCCGTTACGCCGAGACTGCTGCACTTCCCGCGGCGGCAGCCCGAGAGGTAGACCATTTTCTTGTGCACCACTTCATTCTTCGACACGGCGCCCCTCGCGAGCTACTGAGTGATAGAGGTCGCGTCTTTTTTTCCGAAGTAGTCCAAGAGCTCCTGTCGTCTTGTAAATCGATACATCGGGCTACATCTGCGTACCACACACAAACAAACGGCCTCACGGAGCGCTTCAATCGTACGCTTGGGGACATGCTCGCAATGTATGTTACATCTGAATCGGGAAGCTCCAACTGGAACCAGGTACTGCTATTCGTAACGTTCGCGTACAACACTGCCACCCAAGCAACAACTGGGTTTTCGCCCTTCTTTCTCTTATATGGCCGTGAACCATCTTGTACTCTGGACACAATTTTGCCATACCATCCAGATGCCTCTGAGTACAGTGCTTTATCAGATATCGCACAGAAGGCCGAGGAATGTCGTCAGCTAGCTCGCACGTTTACCTCCAACACTCAAGGCTATCGCAAAGATCAGCATGATACCGATACCCCTGCTCCCACGTTCCTGGCCGACAGCTTCGTTTGGCTATGCGTTCCTGCCACCAACAAACTAGACACCAAATACCACAGACCTTATCGCGTCTTGGAATGCACATCCCCTGTGAACTACGTCATCGAGACAGTCACCCCTTCTTCCGACCACCGCCGTCGCGGCCGCGAGGTTGTCCACGTTAGCCGCCTCAAGCCATATTACAACCCTCTGGTCGTCTCTTCTCCCTGAGTCGCCAGAATGGCGACTTTTTCACGCGGAAGAAATGTAAAGAAGACAAAGAACAGAAAACGCTGCGGCATCGCCATCACCATCGCTTGTCTCCGGCGCCCATCTCGCTCGCGCTGAAGCTGTGCCCTGCGGCTGGTAATTCGATCCTGCTGTGCCCAAAGTACTGCCAGCGCTAGACGTTCCAACCAACCATTAAATCCACATTTCACTATGAACCAATGATGGACACTGCCTATCTTAAAGGCGTTACTGGTCACATCAGACACAGAAATTCGTACCCGAGTATCACAAATTGGAAGCCTAGGAGGTGGGTTAGTTGTGGGCAGGTGGTGGGAAATGGGCAGTCCCCCTGATAGGTGGGCGGCACGCTCACTGCCACCCATTATGGGGGAAGCCCTGACAAGCATTTAGGCAGAGCTGCACACACATAATAGCAATAAAAGCACGAGCAATACAGTTCTGAATGAGCAGCTGCACTAATAATTTTCTTTTGACTTGCAGCCCAACCCTCCTGCCCTTTAAGCAAGCCTGCTCATGTTTTCTGAACTCAGAAGCATATACAAATACAAAAACGTTCTCCAAAAATGACAAACTTTGAACCAGTACTTCATGCTGTTCTCCTTTCAGTAAATCTCTTGCTCTAGGGTTAAACAATAAATTAATTGCAGCTGCGAATAGAGTGAGTTGGGAGCTAATGTAAAATCTCAATGGCTTGGGGAGAGAACTATTTATAATTGTCGCTATGTTTATGGTTTATGTCAAAGTAATATTACATCTGCATGGCTGAAGCCGGTGCAAACAACTAACATTGTACAAGCATAACTACATATCTCTATGATCAAATACAATCCAGGCTGCTGTAAAAAGAGAGCGGAATTCAAATAACTTGAGCTATACCAATGCCTCCTGAAGAACATGCCTGAAGAGTTCCCTCGATTTCAATGGGCTCACCGATCGCTGCGACGTTGCCCGGGTTGACCGCTACGCGGCGCTCAAACTAGCAAAAAACGACTGGAAGATTGATGGCTTAAAAGCAGAGAAGTGACATAATGTTAGTAATGTAAGAACAAATTTTAATAAATAGAATGATGGTTTAGTTAACCATTCTAGATCAATAATTAAGATATAGGGACAAAAATGAGTATAATAGCTACTGCTACCACACTGTTTCAAAGGGGATGCTCCTATATTCCATCTATCCATCCACAGCCGCGTGGTGCGGACGCCTGTATCACCGCTTCTCCGATTGCACGTGGCTACCGGAAACGGACGGACTGGCGACAGCGGGAGCTTCCGAAGCGTCAAATAGGTGACTTCTTGCTTTTATTAACTTTATTTCGTTTTCATTTAGTTCGGTTAGGTGCAGCCTAAAGAATAGTTTTTAGCTCTTTGTCCTAGCGGCCTGGTTTTTCGTGCCGGCAGCTAGGTTTTCTAGGCGTTCATTCTGTTTTTGTTTAGATAAATGCTTTTTTCTAGGCTATTGACTTTCGCAGAATTGATTTTAACGGGTGCTTGCTAGTCGTTTCTTGTGTCTTCATTTTGCAGTTTGTGTATCCTGAGAATTCGTAATAGAAATAGTACAGTCGATACATGTTTAAGATGTGCAATCAAAAGAAAGTAAAGTGTACACAGTGCGAGGCGCAGGTTAATCTCAAGGAAACGCGTTTTGACTCTGTAGATGAAGCGGAAGGCAGTGACTTT
The DNA here is from genome assembly GCF_055883805.1 of Amblyomma maculatum. NCBI lineage: Eukaryota > Metazoa > Arthropoda > Arachnida > Ixodida > Ixodidae > Amblyomma > Amblyomma maculatum. The sequence goes on from NC_139354.1 coordinate 134,688,308, forward strand.
TCGTGTCGGTGCTGCGTGCTGAGTGCGCGAGACAGATTTGATCGAGAAAGGGGCAGTTTAGTGTCTCGTGTGGATGATTTATAAAATGAAGTACGTTTGTTAAGAGCAGAAAATCAGAAACTGCTTGGACAGCTCCCTCAAATGGAAAATAATGTGGCCTTCTTTATCCTTGGAACCAACGAGGATGAACATTACAGTGTGGGCCACGTGGCTGGGACCAGTACTGGCATGGAAGGCGTAAGAAAAGTAGGTAAGAAGGATTTTGTCCTTGGAAAGAATGAGGACGAACATTCCAGTGCGGGCAACGTGGCTGGGACCAGCACTGGCATGGAAGGCATAAGCAAAGTAGGTCAGGCGGAACCGAACTGACAGAGTTATTTAGAAGCAGCTACTCAGAAGTCGGGAAAAAAGGAGGGAGAAAGGAAGAATGAAAATCCCAGAGAGAAGGGCACAGACAGCCGAAAGCAGGAGCCAACAGTTGGGAGAGGGAGAGAGATTGCACAGATGCTTATCGCCGGCGATTCTAACATGAGCAGGTGCAAGCAAGATACCTTCCTTGGAATGTGTAAAAGGTGATAAGCAAGTGTTAGTTTCATCCTTCCCAGGGAGGACAATGAGAGCAGTGTTGAAAGAGAGTAACGACAGGCTGTTGAAAACTCCCGCAGAGCGCAGTATGGTGATAGGAGCCGCGGGGCTAAACGATGTCCTAAATGGTGACATTGCAGGAATGGTGGAAAGTTTAGCTAAGGGAGTTGACAATATCAGAGAGATAACACCGCAAGCGTAGATAGTTCTATGCACAGTACCGGAGGTGCTAAAATCGAACGAAAAGCTAAAAAAGAACGGGGTGACAGTCAATCAGGACTAAAGAAAGTTAAGCCTGGAGGGCGTTTCGAAGTGGTTGAGGTAAACAGGGAGGCGCATAAAGCAGGTTTTGGTAGGGCTTTTCAGCGAGATGGCGTTCATTTTAACAGAAGGGAGGGAGCAGAGATTGGCTGGCGCCTGGCAGGCAGGGCTGCAGCTTTTTTAGGGGGTCCGCGAAGACTCCATGCACAGAGGTAGTTAGACGTGAAGCAGAAGAAAGTGTAATAACGGAGGCTGAGCCCCCCAAAAAGGAAAGGAGGATGCCGAGAAAGAAAAGTACAAAAAAGAAATTTAACACTAGGATCAGCTACATAAACATGCAAGGAGGTAGGAAAATAGCGAAATGGCTAAAGATAGAGCAGCAGTTCAAGGATGAAAAAATATCTGTGTACGCTCTATGCGACTCATCTCAGGGATCTAGAAGATCCGCCGTTTATAGAAGGCTACGTCTTGGAGGGGTGCAACAGAACGAGAACAGAAAAAAGGGTGGAGGGGTAGGTATGTTAATACACCAGGAAACAAATTGGCACAGAATAAAATCTTCTTGTAAAGAACGTATCTGGGTATCAGGAACAATTGCCGACATAAGGACATGGCTAGGGGTAGATTATTTAGGAACAGGACACCAATACGGGCAAGAAAGCAAGGATCTTGTTGAATGTCTCAGTGCCGATATAAACCAGTTTGGAGACGGGGCCGATGTTATTCGCCTGGGGGACATGAACGGCCACGTCGACGATCTGGATGGAGACACGGATTGTAACGGGAAGCTAATGCTAGATTTCTGTGAGCGACACGGTCTAGTAATAGTAAATAGAGAAAACAATGGAAAGGCCAAATCACGTGGGAATTCCGCAAGAGGCAGACGCCCATTGACTACTGTCTAAATTTAAACAAGGTCACAAAAATGAAAATAGAAGAAGGGAAGTATAGTCTGGGAAGTGATCATAAACGTTTTAGTCTGCAGATGGGGCCGATGATGTAAAGAGAAATGGCAGTTAGACAAAACGTAAACGCAAAATTAAACGGCGATCGAATAGCGCAGATAACAGCAGACATAGAGGAAGCAATAGAGAAAAGCCCCATGGAAGTCTGTGATTATGAGCACGTAGAACTACTCACAAGGAGGACAATTAAGGAGGTTAAAGTACCAAACCGCTGGAATGGAAAGAGGAAGCCGCGGAGCTGATGAAATAAGGAAATCAGGGAAGCTATTGAACAACAACGGGATGCTTCAAGGGAACACCGAGTGGCAAATAAAGCGCTGGTATTTCAGGAGGAATTCGACAAAAAACCGAATTCCCATCGACAAAAGAAACCTGAGGTACAGGCCCTCGTCCAAAGTGAAGTAAAGCAGTCCACCGATCAATGGATGGCTGACATACACGATGCCTCTAGAGGCGGAGCATGAAAATTCTTGAACCATATAAGCTGGCTAGGGAAGAAGAATCAAAGAAAGCAGGATCGGATTCAAAATAACAAAGGAAATTGTTTAAAGGGAGACAACGCAGTGAACTACATTACATCAGTTATAGCCAAGTCACTTAAGTGCGACGATAGGGTAATCTCCGCAAATCAGGAAGCAACACAAGGTAGCAGAATGCAAAGCTGCTTGGAACTGACAAATCTAGATTGGAAAACGGCAGAAAAAAATTCTCCTAAAAACACATCTGCAGGCATAGTTGGAATTCAGATCAAGCTGAATAATGAACTTGGTCTAAAAAGTAAGGAAACCTTGTTAAAAGCTCTGGAAACAGTCATCACAAAAAAGCAAATTCCAGACAGCTGGCGGCAGAGTAAAATGATTTTGATTTATAAAGCGAAAGGTTGAAGGCTACACATAAAATCTCTTACGCCAATTACCATAACATCTGCTATGTACAGGTTGGCCATGTAGGTGGCGAAATTAAAGGTGCAAGTATGGGTAGAAAGTGACAATATAGTTGAAGAACTTCAGAACGGCTTTAGAAATGGTAGGCGCTTAAATGATAGCCTGTTCGTGCTAACCCAATGCATCTAAATATCTAGAGTGGAAAACAGACCTTTGTATTTGGTTTTCCTTGGACATAAACGGGGCGTACGAAAACGTAAGCAGGGAACTCCTGTGAAACATATTAAAAGAAGAAGGTATCGGTTATGAGATAATAGAGTTCCTACAAGAAATATAACGGGATAACAAAGTAGACATTACATGGGAAGGGATAAGAAGTACGGAAGATGTCAGAGTATGCAAAGGATTATGACAAGGCTGTCCTCTATCACCGCTGCTGTTCATGCTTTATATGATAAATCTGGAACGGATGGTACAAGACAGTAACCTAGGTTTTAACCAGTCATATAGAATAGGTGGAAAGGCGGTAGAGCAGTGCCTCTGCGGTTGGATGCATGGAGACGATACTGAGCTGTTAGCTGAGAGTCTGGAAGAATTGCAAACTCTGGTAAAGTATTGCGGAGACGAAGGGGACGCTCAAGCCTTCCGTTTTAGTGCAGTTAAGTCGGGCCTGATGCTTTTTAGTGGCTCAAATGATCAGGGTCTTAATATACAAGACCATGAAATACCTAGAGTAGCACAATATAAATATCTGGGGGTATGGGTAAACGAAGGATTGGCATACATTGGAAAGCATGAGCAATCACTTAAGAACAAACGGCGAAGAAATGCCGGGATAATGAAGCATAGGACATTGTGGGGATGCAACAGGTATGACGTTTTGAGGGGCATTTGGAAAGGAAATATGTTGCCCTAACGTACTTTCGGAAATACGGTTTTGTGCCTAAAATCAGAGGCACAGTCGGCATTATAAATACATTAGAGAGCCGTTGGACGATTAGCACTAGGTGTCCACGGCAAAACCACAAATGAGGCGGTACAGGGAGATATGGGCTGGGCATCTTTTGAAGTACTTAGAGCTCAGAGTAAAATATTATATGAGGAATGCCTTAGGAAATTGGACAGTAACAGATGGGCAGCTAAAGTATTTAAATACCTGTACTGAAACGGTGTTGACTCACAATGGAGTAAAAGATGTAGGAAACTAACTAGTAAGCATGCTAGTCACAAGGACGGAGAAATAAAGAGCATTAAGCAACAGGTGTAGAACACAGAAGGTAAAAATTGGATAAGTTCGATGGAAAAGAACCAGAGTGTGGAATTATACCAAAAGTGGAAAATGCAGATCAGTAAGGAAGCTTTTTTTGATAACTCAAGAGGCAGTGCCCTACTTTTTGAAACTAGATCAGGGTGCCTTAGAAAAGGCAGCTACAAAAAGAAATTTTACAATGAAGATAACGCATGTGCTGTATGTGGTAAATCCAGTGAAACAATTTACCATATTATACTACATTGTAATGGTTTCCATCCGGAAGTTGATGCATGCGCAGTCACTGTTCCTGAAGTCCTGGGGTTTAGAGATAACATTGGTCGGGTGAATAAACCGGCGGTGGAAACTAGCAAAGACGGCTGGAAGATTGGTGGCTTAAAATCAAAGAAGTGAGATAATGTTAGTAATGTAAAAACAAAAAATTTAATAAATTGAATGATGGTTAAGTTAACCAATCTAAACAATATTTAAGATATCGGGAGAAAAATGACTGATCGCTACTGCTACCACCCCGTTTCAAAAGGGACGCTCCTATATTCCACCCATCCATCCAATTTCGGTTTTCAGGGCTGGAAGCTTATGATGCATGGCGCTCAATCCTGCCGTTTTATCTCTTTTTGAGGATTTTAAGGCTGAAATGATTGTTTTTTTATGACAAAAAATGCATTTTGAATATCTCAGTGTTTAGTAAATGCTATTATACCGTGTTAAAAGTGGCCATTAGTTTCGGTTTGGGAGATTAAAAACGTGTAGTGTGCGATCTTTGACTGCTGTGACCATGTCGTTGGCATCTTTTGCCTGTGGTCTGAACATAATTGAATGGACTGTTTACAAAGGGGACACTTTAGAAACGTGTTATATTGTAGGAAGTGCTTTAAAAGGCTAGGAATGCCTCAAAATAGGTACCTGAACTGCATGCGTGGTGCATGGATGTGTTGTAATTTTGCTTATTCCAGAAATCAATTGTTACGAAAACGCAGTTAAAGAAGGAAAATTTCATGACATAATACGAAATTCGAAAACTCTATGCTATAATCCGGAAATGCCTGAGCTCTCAAGTTAAGCTTGGTGACCCGTGAAAAAGAAGGGCTGCACGGCGTGCAATCGATGGAAGCCTTGGACGCCGCGGTAAGCTGACTGCATTAAGAGTGCACGGTCAGTCCGCCGGGTGCACATCATGTTCTTATAAGTTCTTGAAGCTGGTGTACATATGTATTACAACCGCGCGGCGGAGCGACGTAAGAGGTGTTTCTACGGGTGACAATCTTACAGAGCAGCTAGGCTTTGGGGTTCGTTACAGGTTCTTTTTCTGGTGAGAATTCGCCGGACGGTACCGCCTCAATAAATAGAACGTCCACATATTGTTAAGGTTTAATTACACAGCACCTCTTCCCCTTATCCTGGTGCGCTAACCAACAGATGGCGAGCTTCTTCTTCCTCAAGCTCTCTTCTGGAGAGCCTCTAGTTCACTTCTATGTGAACTCATACCTGACACTTCCCCCTTCGCAAACAAAAACCCTGGGCTGCCAGGCAAAATCCCGAAAGTGGCAGCGCTTAATTCTTGCGGCATGGACTACTTGTGCTTTCTTAAACGGGCGGCCTTCGGAATATTGGCGACACACGACGTAATTCAACTCATTGATGCGTTTGAGCGCGAAAAATGGGCCTGTGTAGTGTGACAACAGCTTTTGGGACAAACCACGCTTGCGGAAAGATCTCCGAAGCCACACTAAGTCGCCAAGAAGGTAGGAGACATCCTGATGCAGACAATCGTAGCGCTGTAGAATGGTCTTGCGATGCCAGAGTGCGTAAACCGGCGACCCGACGAGCATTTTTAGCGCGGCAGAGGGTGCCCGAAATAGAAGGCTTAGTTTCGAGAGAGAACGGCAAACTGGTGTAGAGATAACATCGAGGCGGACGGGCGTATAGAAGGAGAAATTGACTATAAGCAGTTGTCTCATGCTTCGAGGTGTTATATGCATGTGTAATTAATGGAACCACTTCATCCCAGTTCTTGCGCTGTGAGTGCTGCGAGTCGACATACATCGCAAACATGTTCATCAGTGTTCGATTTGTACGTTCAATGAGGCCATTTGTCTGGGGTTAGTAAGTGTAGAGTCACGCAGCTGGCAAGTATAATAACACAGAAGCTGTTCCACATCTGCCGCAAACTGGCGGCTTCAGTCACTAATAATGACACGAGGAGGCCCATGACGGAGAACGACAGTGTGAAGAAGAAAGAAAGCCCATTGCAAAAACGAGTGCCACTGGGTCCCAGCGCACCAGCGCCATACTTGATTTTGGTCCCAGTATGAAGCTGGAAACTGGGCGCACTAGAACGCAGCATACTGGCATGCTTCCCACTGGCGGCACTGTTCGCCCGGAGAAAAGAAGGTCTGGGATAAAAATTCAGAGGTAAAAAGTAACGAAGCAAGCAAACACTAAGAGTAAAAAAAGAAAAAAAAAAGAGTGGCACCTAGCGCGCTTCGATCTTGGTACCTAGGCTGCTATTCAATCAATAAATCTCCACGCTAACCACTCGGCCACGCCGAATTTGTTTTTCTTTATTACCGGGATTCGATCTCCCAAGGACGCGAGATCGAATCCCGGCCTCGGCGGCAGCTTTTCGATGGAGGCGAAAAGCAAGGCGCCCGTGTGCTGTGCGATGTCAGTGCACGTTAAAGAACCCCAGGTGGTCGAAATTTCCGGAGTCCACTACGGCATCTCTCATATCCTGAGTCGCTTTGGGACGTTAAACCCCACAAACCAAACAAAAACAATTTTCAACAGCACACCATATGCTCTGAATACACAAAACAAAGCAAAACAAAAGGAATTTTAAAAGCCCTAGGCACATTCTGCCTAAAGAGCTCGGTTTAAAAGGGCTTTACTGAAGCCAGATGGTCCAGTACAGGTACCCATTCCGAAGAACTATCTTGTGCACGAAGAATTTTTCTCAGATATACCACGCTCTCGATGAAGTAGTGTCGAGCAGGGTGTACAACGGTGCGCTCATGCCTGACATCCATAGCGTATGGAAAACTCGGCCACGCCGAAAACCGAAAAATTTTGAAACATTTGTGCATTTTATGTCATCAGTTCAGTTCAGTCGTTCAGTCGTGTCCGACTCTTCGTGACCCTGTGGACCCTGTCACGCCACGCTTTCCGGTCTCTCGCTATCTTCCTAACACCACATAACTTCATCTGCAGTGCCTCGATGATGCCATCTAACCATCGCGTTCGCTGCCTACCCCTTCTCGGCGACCCTCAACTTTTCCCGACATCAAATCTTTCTCCAGCGACTCCTCTCTTCTCATCAGATGACCAAAGTAGCTGAGCTTTAACTTTAGAATGTGACCCTCCAACCAGCGGTCAGGGTTTATGGTCGACAATATTGACTGATTTGATCTTCTGGCAGTGCAAGGAACTCTCAAGAGTCTTCGCCAGCACCACAATTCAAACGCGTCAATTCTTCGGCGGTCACCCTTTTTCACAGTCCAACTCTCGCATCCATACATAACAACTGGAAAGACCATAGCACGAGTTATACGGGTCTTGGTTGGCAGACTAATGTCTCTGCTCTTTACTAGGTGGTCAAGGCTAACCATTGCTCTCTTTCCCAGAAGCAGGCGTCTCCTAATTTTATGGCTGCAGTCTCCTTCGGAGGCAATCTTGGAGCCCAAGAAGAGAAAATCTGTCAAAGCTTCCACTTCTTGTCCATTGATGCTCCAGCACTTGATAGGGCAAGACGCCATGATCTTTGTCTTTTTAATGTTCAGTTTAAGCCCAAACTTTTTACTCTCTTCTTGTACGCGCATCAGAAGTCTCTTGAGTTCCACTTCACTTTCTGCCATTAAAGTGGTATCATCCGCATATCTAAGGTTGTTGATACGTTTTCCGGCAATGTTCACTCCAGCTGAAGACTCGTCCAGACCGGCCTTCCTCATGATGCACTCTGCATATAGGTTAAATAGGCAGGGCGACAGTATGCAGCCTTGCCTCACTCCTTTCTCGATCGGAAACCAATCAGTAAGACCATTCCCAGTTCTGACTGTGCCCTCTTGCCCTTCATACAGGTTCCTGAGGAGACAGATGAGGTGAATTGGAACTCCCATCTCTTGGAGAGCTTGCCCTAATCTGCTGTAATCTACGCAGTCAAACGCTTTCGCATAATCAATAAAGCAGAAGTAGATGGGTTTCTGGAACTCTCTTGCTTTTTCCATGATCCAGCGAAGGTTGGCAACTTGGTCTCTAGTTCCTCTGCCCTTGCGAAACCCAGCTTGCACGTCCGGAAGCTCCCGATCCATATACTGCTGCAGCCTACCTTGGAGGATTTTAAACATCACCTTGCTAGCATGCGACATAAGCGCGATCGTGCGGTAGTTGGAACAATCTTTGGCACTGCTTTTCTTTGGAATGGGGATGTAAACTGACCTTCTCCAATCATGTGGCCACTGCAGGGCTGTCCAAATCTTCTGACACAATGTATGCGGATGTTAACAGCGTCATGGTTGAGGTTTTGAAGCAACTCAGCTGGAATGCCATCAATTTCGCTAGCTTTGTTCTTAGCAAGGCTGGCTAAGGCCCATTCAACTTCACTCTTCAGGATGCCCGGCTCGAGGTAAGTAATCACAGTCGTCTTATGTTGGGTTTGGACATTCGGGTCCTTCTTGTACAGTTCTGTGTATTCCTGCCACCTCTTCTTTATCTCTGAGGCTTCAGTGAAGTCCTTGCCTCGTTTGTCCTTTATGCCATAACCGCATTTATAAGGGGACTTCATATTCAGCAGTCTACAGACTATTGCTGCCGCTCTAATAATTACAACTTCTTGATCATTGGAGCTTGCTGCCCGTTTTCACGACTTGCAACTATTGTTCTGGATGCCTATGCACGCTATTGTCTGCACTGGAATCATTTTACATGTAGAGTTTGACATCGCTGGCAAATTTACCAACGCCGCCTCTTCGGTGGTACTCTGCTACCGTGGGAGTAATTTTTGCTGAACACGGAGCTTTAGTACAAACCTTCAAGAAAAAAAGTGCGACCGAGCTTCAATAACGGCAAGCGCAGCAACAACGACATTATTTTGCGTGTAACTAAACCTTATTGGATGCAAACACTTCGGGAAGCATTGCGATGACCGAGGACTCGGCTGCTTTATACGCAGACTAAGATGGAGTGCAAAAGCTTGAGAACTCAAAATATTCTACATTACAAGCGCTTTATGACGTTTTTTTTTTCTCTCATGGGCCAATCGATCGGTAAACTACTCTTCCTCGTTTCATTTTTTTCTTTCTGCTGTGTATACTGGGCCGTGGTGTAGGCTACGCTCGCCTGCGATTGAACCCGCATTGAACATTTTGGCAGTAATCATTCTGTTAGAGTGCCCTTAAGATCAGCTGTGAAGTTTGTTAGGCAAGGTAGCCCACATTGTTCAATTCCAGTTTTATTTGTACGTTAATCGTCAGTGCACCATGACATATCAGAGGCGCGGCGGTCGTGGTCTCTCTCGAAACTTTCCAAACGACCTATCGAAACATGGAAACTAGAAAAAAAGATACTGCCTTTGTTTTCGTATGGTGCGCAACGACTTCGCAGCAAAAAACGCTAGCTTGAACCATATTTTTCATATGCGCCCCAAAGGCCGATTGCGAGTACGCTGTTTTGTTGGCCCCTGAGTGATACCACACCGGTCGACGCCGCAGCCCGCACTGGCTATACTGGGTCAGTGGGACCAGTGCGGCCCCAGCGCACATACAGCGCTTCTTCCTTTTTTTTCTTTACTGCCTGATTTCAGCACAATACACAAAACTACTTACAGGGCACAATCAACAATCAGCCAGTTGGGTTGTTCAGTGCATCGCGGGTGCCAGCGACAATCCCAGCCTCAAAAAGCTAACCCCAGCGTTTTTCCCCCATCGTACCCGTGCAACTAGTGTCTTCCCGTTAGTGCTCCAGTGGAAATCGCAGACCTCCAGCGTTCCCAGCAAATCCTGTCAAAACCATCGCGAAAATCTTACTGGTTTCGTCTGGAAGACAATTTTAGACGCTGGTTTTTGCAATAGGGAGAGACGTCAGTGGCGGCGGCGGAAGGGCTGGCGGCAGTTTCACCGTAACGCGTGATATGATCAACGCATACTATGACCGAGCGATTGCCTTTGGACGAGCGGGGAAATGGGCCTGTGAGGTCAACACCCACTTCTTCATATTGTGTCGTCGATGGTGTCACCTGATGTAAGCGGCCCGGCGGAGAAGTCGTGGGGAGCTTGAACCGCTGACACTGCATACAGGAGTTCACGTAACGCTAAGTCGTTTGACGCATATTTGGGCAGTAGAAACGTTTCTTAATGCGAGTTAGCGTCCTGGCAAACCCCAAGTGCACAGCTGTAACGTCATCGTGCATAGCGTGTAGAAGGAGTAGAGGCTAGCCAGAACGACTAGCAGAAAGCGCGCCCACCGGACGAGTAATTTTTCTGGTAGAGCAAACCATCGCGAATGCAGAAAGGGTTTTCAGATGCCGGATCACGGGGATTTTCAAAACGTGGTACCAAATCTTGATAATTTCGTGGTTCTCGTTGGAATGCGCAAGATATGGAAACTGGGTGGAAATGGCGACAAAATAGTCATCAAAGTCGTAATCGGAAAGGGTAGTGGCGAGTGGTAGCCGCGAGGGAAGTCAGCGTCGGCGAGTTGGCGACCACTTATGTACGACACTGTAAAGCTGAACTCCTGAAGGCGTAATGCCCAGCGGGCCAACCAACCACAGTGGTCGCGCAGATTCACCAGCCAGTAAAGCGAATAATAATCAGTGATGACCGTAAAAGCACGTCCATAAAGGTACGAGCAAAACCTTTTTAGACCGTAAGCGGCGGCAAGGCACTCTTGCTTCGTCACGGTATAATTGCGTTCAGATTTGCTGAGGGTGCGACTTGCTTAAGCGACAACGTATTGATTCCCTCCATGCCGTGGTATGAGCACAGCACCTACGCCGATACCACTGGCGTCAGTGTGGACTTGAGTGGCAGCGGTCTGGCTGAAATTACGTAGCATGGGCCGCGAGGTAAAAAGAAACTTCAGCTGTTAAAACGCATAGTCACATTCGGGAGTCCATTTGAATGGAATATCTTTCTGCAAGAGGAATGTGAGCGGGTAGGCTATTTCATCAAACTTCGGGATGAAGTGCCAAACGTAAGAGCAATGTCCCAAGAAGCTCCTCAGGTTTTTCACAGACTACGGCTCTTTGACGCAGCTGACAGCTTCAATCTTTCGTCAGTTGGGCTTAACACTGTCTTTGTCAACCAGGTGCCCAAGTAAAACGATCTGGCGTTCACCGAAGCGGCACTTCTTAGAGTTCAGCACGTGACCTGCTTTTTACATGCAGTTACGGACAGCAGCTAAACGGCTGTTTTGCTCGGCGAATGTCCTCCTGAAAGTCACCACGTATTCTAAATACCACATGCAAATTTTCCACTTCAGTCCACGCAGGAGGGTGTTCATAAATCTTTCAAAGGTAGCCGGAGCATTATAGTCCAGAAGGCATCACATTAAATTCACATACCCCATCTGGAGTCACGAACACAGTCTTCTCTTTGTCTTTCAGGTGCATCTGGATCTGCCAATATCCGGACCATAGCTCAATGGCATCATCAATGCGCAGGAGCGGATAAACATCCTTTTTTATACAGTGTTGAGACGGCGATAGTCGACACAAAATCGGCATGTGCCATCTTTCCTTTTCAAAAGAATTACAGGGGTGGTCCACGGGTAGATAATTACTGAATAATTTTCCATTGCATAATATCACGGACAAGTTCGTCAATTATCTTGCATTCTGTTGGTGAGACACGATATGGTGTCTGTCTAATCGGGTGTGCAGACCCAGTGTCGATCCTGTGATGGGTGCGGGAAGGTGGAATCGGTTGTCGCTAATCTCGAGGAAAGTCGAATACGTCCATTAAGTTTCTTAAGAACCTTCATCAATATCTGGCTGTCGCTTGTGGGTAGCAAATCATTTATCATGCACTGGAACTTGGAATCGGTAAGATCAGTCTGTCTAGTTCAACGTGCAGCGCCGTCACTGAATGCGGCGATGTGCATAGAAAGGCGTTCTTCTTGGAAATTGAGAGCTTCAAACAACGTGACAATGTGGCAGGTTTGTTGGAATAGTTCACAGTCTAAACCGTGACACGGCTCCCGTTCACTCGAACAACGCTGCCGGGCACCAATACATTCTTTTTCGCACCAGTAAGAGGAGCAGGTTCCACCAGAGCGTCGAAGGCATTGGACACCACTCCCGAGGATACAACTGGGACGACGATGGAGGACACCGATGGAACGACGGTATCTTCCAAGACAGAAAATGCTTGGGGAGACGGTGGAGATCCTCCTATGAGGACCGATCGAAGGCTAAGGCTTACTGATCTCCCGCCACTGTTAAAGTCGAGAGTTGCACCACTCTGTTGTTAAAAATCAACCCCTAGAATAACTTCATACGTAGTGGGGGAAGCACCGTAAATTCTGTTCTAAGCATGTGATCAGCAATCGCTGCATTTACATAACAAATACCAAGTGGAATTAGCGATTCTCCACCTACGCCACGAAATATGACAGTTCTGTCCCAACCAAACAAAATTTTACGACCGAGGCGACTCTTAAAATCTAAGATCATCACGGAAACTGTAGCACCCGTATCCACTAAGGCCATAACACGAACACCATCTACTAAAACTTCCAGGCGGTTCTTTATCATAACGACAGGTAGAGGAATTGGCAGCATCGATGACCTGGCGACCGCACCTCCGTGGGCCACACACGCTAGTTTTCCGGTGGCGGCGAGAGTCGGCAGGGAGATCGTGAACGTCGGGAGCGGCGAGCAGGGGGAGTCAGGCTGCGGTCAGAATCTGGAGAGAAGGTTCGTGGTGGTGCATAGCAATAGGAGCCCGAAGAGGCTAGAAATGTCTGGTCATGGATTTCGAGAATTACATTATACTGACGGTTCGACCATTGGCGCTGGTAACGTGGAACCTGGTTCCGTAGGCGACGGAAACTGAATACGTGGCCGAGCATACCACAGCGATAACATACTAGTGGTTCGCTAGCACGGTCCAAATATAGTCTACGGAGGCAGGATCGAAGCTACCAGAAAAGTCCGGCGGCTGGTGTTGTTGCGGAAACAGTGACGCGTTGTGATTGGAACGAGAGCATAGAGCAGGGCTGTATGAGTCGTTCGCGGTTGCATGGACATGAGTGTACGCGGTAGTATCCGAAGAAGTGGGGCACTGGACTGCATACTTCCTGCAGGGAACAGCTGTCACAGGAAACTGCATTGCGGCTCACAACATCTCGATGGCGAGAGAGTTCATCATGGACGATGTGGCGTATCACGTGGCTGAATTCGGAGGCTCCTGAGAATGCTCGTGAGAATCCACGCTTGCAACCGTGGTTACATTAGATAAACGGCCAAATTTCGGGGTTATGCGACGCAGCTTTAAAGTTTCGAATGTGCGACCGTGCTTGAGGACGGCCATGGGTGAATCCAAGTTATCGCTTGTGATAAAAACCTTATATACGTCCCAAGCGATGCCCTTTAAAAGGTAAACAACCCTGTCTTCCTCAGACATGCGGGGATCCAACGCTTTCCAGAGCTTTAGAACCTTTTCAATGTACGTCGTACACGTTTCCCCAGGCACTTCTGCGCGCTGGAGTAAAGTCTCCATAGCATATTTTCGTTTTGCCATAGTACCCCAAACCAACTGCGAATCTCCTCTTCGAAGCGGTCCCAACTAGTTAAAGACCTTCATGATTCTCAAACTATGTCAGTGCTGTGGAGTCCAAGAAGAAGACAATATTAGCCAGATTCACTGTGGCATCCAAACGATTGTACTTGCTCACTCGTTGGTAAATAGTGAGCCACTCATCCACATCTTCGCCAGCCTTGCCAGTAAAAGTCCGCGGCTCACGGCAATGCTGCCAAGTGGGTGTCGCTGGGCCTGGCTGGCGTGCGTCGCCATCTTGGATTATTGTAACGGTCAAAGGGGGGCGTCCAGCGAGTCGTCGGCTCGAACGAGGTAGAGAAGAATCTGTGGTGATCGTTGCAGCACCTCCACCACACTGTTAAGGTTTATTTACAGAGCAACTCTGCACCTTAGCCTGGTGCGCTAACCAAAAAATGGTGAGCTTCCTCTGCCTCAACCTCTACTCTGAAAAGCCTATTTTTCACTTCCTTGTCTTCTTCTGTGCGCATGCCTGACAATTTATAAAACAGAATCATTTGCCTGCTGTTTATTATTTTCGTGACAAATACAGCTCACGCGGTCTCTGCGAGACGAACGCTCATAAAACGACGTTAGGACACACATGTATTGATCTAGTTTATCTGTCTAACAATTAAAGAAGCTTGTGCTTTGCTAAGTAACAAACAGGACGAGCAACCTTTGAAGATGTTCCTGACATTATTGTCTCGGAGTGGGTCATAATTTGAGGTGTAGGTTGCAGCTCTATCTATATATTCTTTTCTAATACACGTGTAGGTGCGCTTAAGCCTTAACTCGATCATATTCATGAATTCAAAGCGCATAATTCCTCAACACGTCATTTTGGCCAAGGAAAGCTGCTGACGATCTTAATTTTGTCTGCCGCCCCAGAGCAAGTCTGAAGTGGTTTGATGGACGGGAACGTGATTTACCTGCTCGCCTGCGCATGTTCTTGATGCAAACCACCCTCTCGCTCGCGCCCAGGTTGAGGAGTATATATAGACGGTGCCCACCGGTGAATTGTCTTCATGTTTTCTCTTCTTTATGCTGCTGTCGTAGAAAGATTCTGGTGGTGCCGGTCTTCGGTATGACGGGCACTGATTAAAAATGATTGGCACGAGACCCTTTTACTCATCGGCCTTAGGAAAGTCATTTCACTAGAAATGCAAGCGGGAAACCACAGAATAAACTTGATGTTCCGCCAGTTTCTTCTTCGGAATATTTTCAGCCATCTTTTGCGGAAGTCTAAGCTGACAGAAACATTATGCAATGAAGCGCCGCGGGCTTCTTCGCTTACCGGACATCCGAAGCGGAACGGAACCGCCAAAATTGTATTTCGCTCGGTATTCGTTTCAACAGGTAAACTCATCCGTCCGCCAATAGTTAAATGATTACACTAAACATAAAACACAAACAATACCAAAAACAGCGCACCGCAAGGCTCACTTTGCGCTGCAACGACAGTCGCAAGAGCAGTTTGCGCAAACAACGTGTCGTCTGCTAGGATGGATGGATGGAAGGATGAATATAGGAGCGTCCCCTTTGAAACGGGGGGGGGGAGAGAGGGGTAGCAGTAGCTATCATGCTCATTTTTCTCATTATATCGTTTATTGTTTACTATACCATCATTCTATCTATTAAATTTTTGTTCATACATTGCTAACATTATCTCACTTCTCTGCTTTTAAGCCACCAATCTTCCAGTCGTTTTTTGCTAGCTTTCACTGCCGGTTTTATTCGAAGGGCCACTGGCATCTCTAAACCCCAGTGCTTCAGGAACAGTGACTGCGCCTGCTTCGACCTCAGGATCGAAAGCAATACATTCGAGTATAATACAGTCAATTGTTTCACTGCAGTGACCCCACACAGCACATGCGTCATCTTCATTGTTAAATTTCTTTTTGTAGCTGCGTGTACTAAGGCTTCCTGATCTAGCTTCAAAAAGTAGGGCACTGTCTCTTGAGTTAGCAAAGAAAGCTTCCTCCGTGATCTTCATTTTCCACTTTTTGTATAATTCCACACTCTGTTTCTTTCACATCGAATTTATTCCATTTTTACCTTGTGTATTTTTCAACTGTTGCTTAACGCTGTTTATTTCTCCGTCCTTGTGACTAGCATTCTTACTGGTTAGTTTCCTAGTTCTTTTCATCCATTGTCCGTCAACACTTTCTGTCCAATTTCCTCAGGCAATCCTCATATAATATTTTACTCTGAGCTTCCAGTACTTCGAAAGATGCCCAGCCCATATCTTCCTGTACTAATTAGTGGTTTTGCCGTGGGAACTTAGTGCTAATCATCGACAGCTCTCTAATTTATTTCTAATTTCGACTGTACCCCTGATTGTCACAAAACCGCATTTTCGAAAGTAATTCCGGGCACGATAATGCCTTTCAAGTACCCCTCAAAACCTCACATCTGTTGTATCCCCGCAATATATTTGCATCATTACTCCAGAATTTCTTCGCCCCTTGGCCTTAAGTGATTTCTCACGCTTTCCAATGTATGCAAATCATTCGTTTAAACATACCCCCAGATGTTTATATTGTGCTACTCTAGGTATTTCATGGTCTTGTATTTTAAGACCCTGATCATTTGAGCCACTAAAAAGCATCAGACCCGACTTACCTGCACTAAAACGAAAGCCTTGAGCGTCCCCTTCGTCTCCGCAATACCTAACTACAGTTTGCAATTCTTCCAGACTCTCAGCTAGCAGCACAATATCGTCTGCATACATCCAACCAGGGAAGCGCTGCACTACCGCCTTTCCCCCTAATCTATATGACAGGTTAAAACCTAGGTTACCTTCTTGAATCCTCCGTTCCAGATTTGTCATATAAAGGATGAATATCAGCGGTGATAGAGGACAGCCTTATCATAATCCTTTGCATACTTTGACATCTTCCGTACTTCTTATCGCTTCCCATGTAATTTATACTTTGTTATCCCGTTATATTTCCTGTAGGATCTCTATTATCTTATAACCGACACCTTCTTCTTTTAATATGTTCCACAGGAGCTCCCTGCTTACATTGTCGTACGCCCCGTTTATGTCCAGGAAGGCCAAATACAAATGTCTATTTTCACTCTAAATATTTCGATGCATTGGGTAAGCAGGAAAAGGCTATCATCTAAGAGGCTACCATTTCTATAGCCGTTTTGAAGTTCTCCGAGTATCTTGTTACTTTCTACCCATGCTTGCACCTTTAATTTCTCCGGCTGCATGGCCAACCTGTACATAACGGATGTTATGGTAATCGGCCTGTTGGATTTTATGTGCATCCTTTCTCCTTTCTCTTTATAAATCGAATTCATTTTACACTGCCGCCAGCTGTCTGGAATTTGCTTATTCGTTATGACTGTTTCCAAAGCTTTTAACAATGTTTCCTTACTTCTTGGACCAAGTTAATTAATCAGCTTGATCGGAATTCCATCTATTCCTGTAGATTCGTTTTAGGAATATTTTTTCTGCCTTTTTCCAGTTTAGAATAAACAGTTCTAAGCTGCTTTGTATTCTGCTATCATGTGTTGCTTCCTGATTTGTGGAGATTACCCTATACCCTATTGTCGTTCTTAAATGACTCGGTTATAACTGATGTAATGTAGTTCAGTGCGTTGACTCCTTTTAAACAATTTCCCTCGTTATCTTGAATTCGGTGCTGTTTTCTTTGATTCTTTTAATTATAGCCAGCTTATACGGTTCCAGAATTTTCTTGCTCCGCCTCTATAGGCGTTGCGTATGTCAGCCATCCAGCGATCGGTGGACTGCTTTATTTCACTAGATGGTCATCTGACAGCGCCGCCACACGGCAGACGCACGCTCTCCGGCGGACAGAAAATAACCTCACGCGGTGGGCATTTTCTTCAAGAGGCATTGGCTTTCTTCTAAATGGCTTTCTTCTCTGCAACCTCAATACTATCTTCCTTGGAATTCTTGTAATGCAAACATATTCAAGTACGCTAAATATTTCATCGCTCAAAGCACCAGAACCTCCCAAGTCGAGTGTTACTGAAATGACAACTACTTCGTCAATTCAGTAAGCTATGTCTGTTATTGTGCTATCACACCACGGGTTCACTCAATCTTGCTTGAACTTTAAATAAAGTAGCGAAATTTAGCACCAGCTTTTAAAGCACTGCCAAGGACATGAGGGATATTATTTTCGGCATACTGGTGGGCAAACCTGCCGAACACGTAATTTTTGAGCTAAAAAGCCAGAAAAAGTCATATGGCACGCAATCATACAGCAAAAAGCCAGCAGATCATTTAAAGCCAATATATGAATGCAAAACAAAGGCAACATGTCAATCCTACCGAGACAATGTTTCTTTAAATAGACATGTTTCACAGCAAGGCTCCCCAGTTGTTGACAGGTTATGCGGCACCAAAATGGTGATGATGTTTTCTTCCTGATATTCAGGCAGCACCCCTTTGATGGCATATTACCGCCTTTTTAATACTGCTCCGACATCTTTGTGTCCAGATTTGCCGCCCCAAAACCAGCCGTCACCGACCGAAAATGTGACCCGTACCGTCCGCCGCGAACTCGAGGCCAGCTCTTCCGCTACCTTGCCGCTACATTGTGCCGACATCCACCACCCGGACGTTCCTCAAATCAGGCTGTTGTCCCCAAAGATCTCGCTACCTTGGGCCTCAAATCTGTTGCTGCAATCAGCTCGGCCACTGCGGGCGACGATCGCGCAGTTTATCGTGATCGACCTCTTTATAACACCGACGTTCGCACAGCCACGGCCGGAGTGCGCGTGCTCTTTCTTACGGCCTTCTCAATCGCTGCGGGAGCAATGGGAACCTTTCTCTTTTAGTCATGCTCTCCGCCGCCGCAAGGGGAGCGACCTGCTCACTGTTAGCTCCGTGTCTGCTTCAGCGGCGGCGGGTGACCTTTGCCTGGTTTCGCGCTGTCGCTCACGCGTTTCGTGTTGAGTGCAACCCCGAAATGAAAGAACACAGAACGTAGATTCTGCAGCGGCTTTCGTCAACGTACTACACACTTAACGGAATCTTTGCCGCCCAGAACACATATGTCAAGTATATGACACAAATTGCGGCATGGCAGCTACTTTTATCCATTTAAATCCGAAATTTTCCCAATCCTGTATAAGAATAAGCATAAAAAACTAAATGAGCAGTGATCACATCAAAGCTTCTTCAAGTCTAACATGACAGCAACTAGTCTGCAACAGCAAAGCCATCTTTCAGCGCTAGATGCGAATTTATTCATGTAGCACCAAAGATGAACATAATTTCATAAAAATGTGATGCAAATTTCTGGCATGATATTGTTACGTACTCAGTACGTAACGGGGGCGTTTATTGGTAGTCTAAAGCGCTGCGAGTCACGCAAGGAACACCAGCACACACCACTGTGTCTTCTGTTTCTTCTTCTTCTCTCCAGCCTCCTCTTCCTTTCCTGGCGCCCCGAAGCACGTGACACTTCCCCCCTGGCAGACGAAGCCCCAGGGCAAGCAGTTTAAGGAAGGTGCCGGGGATGGAAACGTTTTAGCCGAGCCACATGCACCACCTGGTTCCGGCGTGAGCATCGGCCACTTTCGGTACGGCGTGAAATTACTTAGTTCACGTCACTCAGGCGCTCCAAAACGACAAAAGGGCCGCTATAACGCAACAGCAGCTTCTGGGCTAAACCAAGCTTGCGCAGCGGCGTCCACAGCAACACTAAATCACCGCGCACATAAGAGACATGTGGGCGTCGGTTGTCATAACGCTCCTTCGAACGTTCCTGTGAGTCTAGGATGCGGAGGCGGGCAACGCGGCGAGCTTCTTCGGCTCGACATAAAGTAGTGGCGAAAGAAGGCCCGTTGTGGAGGGAGAAAGGAAGGATGGTATCAAGAAAACTGCGGGGAACTCGAGCATACAGGAGGTAAAACGGACTGTAGCCAGTCGTCTCATGCTCTGCAGTGTTATACGCAAATGTAATAAAAGGGAGGATTTCATTCCAGTTCTTGTGATCAGAGTCCACGTACATCGCCAACATAGTGGTCAGAGTGCGGTTGGTCCGTTCAACAAGTTCATTCGATTGCGGGTGATACGGCGTTGTATGACGGTAATCGCAGGTGCATAGATGAAGGATGGAAGAACGGGCTAGTTGGTAAATCATCTTGGAAATCAAACTAGCGTACTTCAAAACAAAGACACAGGAAGAGAACGTCAACACAGTGCTGTGTTGTCGTTCTCTTCCTGTGTCTTTGTTTTGAAGTGCGCTAGTTTGATTTCCTAGATGAAGGAGTTCTTCGATAACTTCAGCAGTAAATTGGCGCCCACGGTCACTGATCAGAACTCGAGGAGGGCCATGGCGCAGGACGAGAAATCGCAGAAGAAATAGGGATACTTCGTAAGCAGTGGCTGAGGGTATTGCGGCTGTTTCTGAATATCGAGTGAGATGGTCAACGCATACCACTATCCACCGGTTACCATAAGAAGATCGCGGAAAAGAACCCAAGAGGTCGATGCTCACCTGCTCAAAGGGTGTGATCGGAGGCGCAATAGGGTGCAGCGGTCCAGGTGTACGGGAAGTAGGGAGCATGTACTGCTGCCACTTGACGCAACTGGCTTCATAGCGCTTAATGACTTGACGCATTTTCGGCCAGTAAAAGCTTTCCTGTGTGCGATGAAGTGTCCGGACGACACCCATGTGGCCCGACGTGGTATCGTCGTGCATCACTTGAAGAACGGGAATGCGGAGGTTTTCCGGAACGACGAGGAGAAAGCGTGCACCTCCAGGGTTGAAATGCTTGTAAAGTAGGCCGGCACTAACGCAGTAACGCGCATCTCTTGAATCATGAGCGGCAGAGAAGAGCGGTGCCAAAATCTGATCGTTGCGTTGTTCTGCCTGGAACAGTTGAGGGTCAGGAAGCGTTGCCGAGATAGGCGCCAGGTAGTCATCAAAGTTGTCATCATCACTAACAGTTGATGAAAGCGGCAAGCATGACAGACAGTAAGCTTCAGCATGTTGGCGGCCGCTTTTGTATGCCACAGTGAAGTTAAACTCTTGCAACTGCAATGCCCATCGAGCGAGCCGGCCGCAAGGGTCACGAAGATTTACGAGCCAACAGTGCGAATGGTGGTCAGTGACGATGGTAAAAATAAATTGCCATTTAGGTAGGAACGGAATCATTGCACCGCAAAAAACAACTGCAAGGCACTCTTGTTCAGTAACGGTGTAGTTGCGCTCCGCCTTGCTCAACGAACGACTAGCATAAGCTATCACGTACTGATCGGTGCCATGACGCTGGATGAGCACAGCACCAACGCCCACACCACTAGTGTAGGTGTGAACTTCGATGGGGGCAGAAGGACAGAAGTGACGTAGGATAGGTCCTGATGTCAGAAGGAATTTGAGGTGGCGGAAGGCAGAGTCGCAGTCAGTAGTCCAATTGAACGGTGCATCTTTGTGCAAAAGGCACGTGAGCGGGAATGCGATGTCAGCGAATATGGGCACAAAACGACGAAAATAGGAACACAGTCCTCAAAAGCTCCGAAGCTGCTTCACTGATTTCGGTGCTTTAAAGCTGGTTACAGCCGCAATCTTCTGAGGATCCGGCCGAACACCATCCTTATCGACCAAGTAACCAAGAACAATTATTTTGCGTTATCCAAAGTGGCACTTCTTAGAGTTGAGGACGAGGCCTGCTCTCTCAATGCAATCAAGAACGATGGCGAGGCGGCTATTGTGTTCCTGAAAGGTCTTGCCAAAGATCACAACGTCGTCCAAACAGCACAAACAAACTTTCCACTTGAGTGCGCGCAGAATGGTGTCCATGAATCGCTTGAACCTGGCAGGCGCATTGCACAATCCAAAGGGCATTACGTTTAACTCATAGAGACCATCGGGGGTCACAAATGCCGTCTTTTTTTGTCGCTTGGGTTCATCGGTATCTGCCAGTACCCCGATCTCAAGTCTACCGAGGAGACGTATGATGCCGAATGAAGACGGTCGATTGCATCGTCAATACGTGGAAGTGGATATACATCTTTTTTGGTGACGGCGTTAAGGCGACGATAGTCCTCACAGAAACGCCATGTGTTGTATTTCTTTTTAACGAGAATAACTGGAGCCGCCCAAGGACTTGAAGATTCCTGGATAACGCCACACTGGAGCATGTCATGAACTTGTTCGTCAATAAGCTGAAGTTCGGCCGGAGACACACGATAGGGCTTTTGTCTTATCGGGCGAGGAATTCCAGTATCAGTCGAATGATGGATACGAGAATTTGGAATCTGTGGCTGACGATCTCTGGCAAAGTCGAAAACTGAAACATGCTTGGAGAGCAGGTCTGTCAAAATTCGGCGCTCCTGTGCTCCCAACGCTGTGTTTATCATTGCCTGGATTCGAGACTCTGCAAAATGAAATTTGTTTTCTCTTCAGGAGCATGGTTACTTACTGCCTTGAAGACATAGCGCAACAAAGACGGGGAACACACATGTAGACAGGACAGGCGCTAAGGTGTTGTCCCCGTCTTTTTTGCGCTATGTCTTCAAGAAACTGCTACCAACTAGCCCAAACCAAACATCTGTTACTTAGTGCCGCCACGTAATTCGACACACCTTCCTCGTAATGAGCGAGCCTCATGCCACGAG
Organism: Amblyomma maculatum; assembly: GCF_055883805.1. Classification (NCBI taxonomy): domain Eukaryota; kingdom Metazoa; phylum Arthropoda; class Arachnida; order Ixodida; family Ixodidae; genus Amblyomma; species Amblyomma maculatum. Next base: position 134,710,636 of record NC_139354.1, read on the forward strand.
GCAACACGGCTGGCTCGTCTGAATAGTTTACAGTCCACAGCAAGGTCTGGCTTCTGGTGACTGAAACTATGCAACGAGGCACCAAGACACTCTTCTTTGCACAGGCCAGCGTTGTAGGTTCCACTACGGCGTCGAAATTCTCGCACAAATTCGTAGATGAAATAATTTGAATGATTTCTCCGGACATCGCAGGTACAACTCTATCTTCAGACACAGAAAACGCTCCTAAATCAAGCGACGAGGTTTCTACAAGGGCCGACATCAACGCAGCATTACGCGAGATCTGTCCACTACGGCAGTCTAACGTTGCACCGCACTGTTGCAAAAAGTCTATACCTGGAATTACTTCATGCGTGGAACGAGGCAACACTGTGAATTCGGTTCGAAACGCTTGGCCCCAAATCACAACTTTCGCATAGCACACACCCAAAGGCGCCAATGGTTCACCGCCAACACCACGGAATACCACAGCTTGATTCATGCTAAACATCACTTTATGTCCTAATCGATTCTTAAATGCTAAACTCATAACAGAGACTGTTGCACCAGTGGCAATTAATGCCATGGTGGGGATGCTGTCAATGGGTACTTCGAGTTTGTTCTTTAACATAAACACAGGCAGAGGTATTGGGAACGTTGATTTTCCGGCGACCTCACCCCCATCGGCTGCGTCTTCTAGTTTCCCGAAGGGGAAGAACGGCGCCGAGGAGGCGGTGGTTGTCGCTGTCTTTGGGTTGGCAGTGTCAAGCTGCGGTTCGAAGCAGGCGATCCGTTTCGCATCTGTGCCGGGCGGTATGAATCCAGAGTCGGTGTCGGATAAAATTCATGGTCGAAATGATTAGAAACGTTGGGCACCGGTCGATGATCTTGTGGTAGCAGGCCCCGCCGACGGCAATACTAGGAGATGTGTCCGGTCATGCCACAGCTATAACACACGCGTTGCTGGCGCCACCGGTCCGAGTAAATGCGGGCGGAAACTGGTTCTGGTTGGCGGTAGTAATCGGGACGGCATTGCTGACGAACCACCTGGCGTGTGTAGGTGGTTCTTCGGCCCATCCGTGGCTGAGAAGTGCTTACATCGTTATGCTGTCTGCCCTCGTCAAAGCGTGATGCATTTAAAGCCGGAGTCCAGGAAGTTGATGGGGTCGCGGGTTCTGCTTGCAGCACGCAACCGTCATACTGGTGTTCGTCCCGGCACGCAGAGTCTTTGTCACACAACAATTCTTCCCGCCCAATCCGGCGTATCGGATCAGCCATGGACTCCGGAGCACTGATATCGACGCTCGCAACAGATGTGACGTTGGCCAGTCTCCGAAATGTAGGAGTGATACGGCGCAACTTCAAGGTCTTGAAAGTGCGGCAGTGCCTGATGAAGTCAGCTGTAGAGTTCAAATTATCTTTGCAGATAAGAAAATTGCAGACATCTACAGCGATACTTTTAAGCAAGTGACCCACTTTATCTTCCTCGGACATCCGAGGGTTTACCACCTTGCACAATTTCACAATATCCTCGATATATGCGGTGCATGTCTCGCCAGGTACCTTGGCCCGCTGCATCAACGTTTTTTCTGCGCGTTTCTTCTTCGCGGATCCGTCGCCAAAGCAGTGCGTTATCTCTTTTGTGAAACAATCCCAGCAGGTAAGTGAGTCTTCTTGATAATCAAACCAAACTAGGGCAGTGCCTTCCAAGAAAAACACTACGTTCGCTAGTTTCATGGTCGCGTCCCAACGATTGTACCGGCTCACCCACTCGTAGTTGGTTAGCCACTCGTCGACGTCCTCGTTAGAGTTTCCACCAAATGTGCGCGGCTCGCGGTAGTGCGGCCAGTTGCTCACCGCAGGTGTTGTTCGGTCAGCGTCGCCGTTTTAAGCTATGTCAGATGATAGGGGTGGCAAACCAGCGAGCGGCGGCTTCGTCGAAGACAACGGGAATCCGTGTTGATCTACCCCGCACCTCCACCACAACTGTTACGTACTCAGTACGTAATGGGGGTGTTATTCGTAGTCTAAAGCGCTGCGAGTCACGCAAGGAACACCAGCACACACCACTGTGTCTTCCGTTTCTTCTTTTTCTCTCCAGCCTCCTCTTCCTTTCCTGACGCCCCGAAGCACGTGACAATATTAAGTATCAGTATAAAAGTTAAAGTTAACGTTGGAGGGCTGAGTTTTAAATGTTATTATAATTCATGTATATTAGCAAATGTGTTTTGTTAAAATAATATTTTAATTTTGTACATAAATGTTGTTTAAATTAACTTTTAAATGATGCTCATTAATAAAGCAATATCCACTACGGCATCTCTGATAGCCTGAGTCGCTTTGCGACGTTAAACCCCACCAAACCAAGCCAAAACAATATCGAAAATGGTTTGATATTGCCACCTAACGGTTCAAGGTAGCGCTTTAACGACGGAGAAGTTTGAGACTCTCGCGCGCTTCGGCTAGCTAGGACTGTGGACTCTTGAGCTTGTGTCTTCGTGTTACCGTTTCTCGAAAACCTCTGTCTTGACTGTGTGTATCTGCCCCTGTTGCCGATACCCATAAATCCCTGTCTTCGTGACAGTTTTGGTGGAGCCGCTGGGTAATTGTCCTCTCAATGTCGCACACCCCTCCGCGAACCAACGACACCGAGCTTTTGCCTGTGGACACGCCAGTTCATCGCGTCAGCCGGAGGAACCTGGGCCTTCCTCCCGAACACGGGCCCTTGGAGCCCACTTCAACAACGAGCCTCCGGCCAGGCACGCAAAGCACTACGTCGGTCATGCAAGGTACTCCTGTTTACGTTCAAAACCCCCGAGTGCCGAAATTCAGTTCGAACGAGTGGCATCCTTTAATCAGTGGGACGACAACTTAAAGCTACGGAACGCCATTTTCTGCCTGGAAGACCATGCTTTGACATGGTATGAGAACCGAGAAGGCACAATAACACCACGGCCTCTGTTCCGCCGTCTTATCGTAGAGGCGTATGTCAGCCTGGATAGGCGCGAAAGAGCAGAACGTGCTCTACTATCTCGAAAACAGATGCCAAACGAGTCCGTCATGATGTGTGTTGAGGACATGACGAAACTATTTCGACGTGCGGATCCCAACATGTCTGAAGAGAGAAAGCTGCGCCACCTCATGCATGTGGTTAAAGAACAGCTTTTTGCTGGTCTTGTACGTAGCCCACCAACTACAGTTACCTCATTTTTAACAGAGGCGGTCACCATGGAAAAGATCCTACACCAGCGCCGCTCGGCGGTCTACGACAGCCCAATCCTCGCTACGATTGCTGCCGAGCCTCTTACAGCTGCTGTAAGCAATACTGAACAGCTCCGAGATCTTATTCGTGTGATTCTACGCGAGGAACTGCAGAAGGTTTGTGGCACGTTCCAACCCAGGGGTGATTCTCTCGCACATATGATCCGCGAAGAGATTCAGCAAGTCACGCAGCCATCTCTGCATGTTGCTGAAGCTCAAAGTACCCCTGTTCCTGATTATTCTCGTCCGACTTACGCTGATATTCTCCGAAGCCCAGTTCCCGTCCAAGCTCCGTTGTCTACGTTACTACCAACCCAGTGCATGCCCGTCCAGCAGCCAACGCAATACATTCCTGTACAGCAGCCAACGGGGTACGTGCGGCCACCGCGATCAAACACTCGACGAACGGACGTCTGGCAGGCACCTCGGAGCCGCCGCCTTTGCTACCACTGTGGGGAACCTGGTCACATTTTCCGGTGGTGCCCTTACCGGGAACTCGGACCGGAGGGTTTTTACACCAACGCACCTAGACGCACGTTCGGACAACCCAGTCGGAAAAAACTACAGAAAATTTTCTGATGTTACGACAGAATTTCTGTGCGGTTTTTGACGGGAAACCTGTTGTGACAACAGAATATTCTGTAGTAACATCAGAAATTTCTGTAGTTACAACAGAAAAGTACTACAGAACTACAGACAACAGAACTTTACCACAGAAAAACTACAGAACTACAGAAAAGTACTACAGAACTACAGAAAAATCTGATGGTTACGACAGAACTACAGGATGTTTTGTCGTATTTTTGACAAGGTTCTGTAGTTTTTTTCGACTGGGAACTACCTCGTGACATTGGAGACAACCTCGCACAAGAGAGCCTCTGGATGGCGCGCCGACAATCCAGGTCTCCATCCCCACGTCGGCAAACCGCTTCAACAACTGGTAACTTACCGCGAGCACCGCCTGGTCGCTCGCCAAGCCCCCACCGGGAAAACTGAGTAGAGCGATCTCCGGGGGCGGGGCCGCTAAATGTCAGCACAAAGAAGTTCCCCAAATGAGAACAGATATGGATTTTGGAGCAGAAACGACAGCATTTGGTTCACGAGACCGGTTATCGCTGGACATCCCTGTGTGCATCGATGGTCATAATGTCAGCGCTTTAGTGGATACCGGAGCAGACTTTTCGATTTTGAGTGGGAAACTGGCAGCGACCCTTAGGAAGTTTATGACACCATGGTGTAGCACGCAAATACGCACGGCAGGGGGGCATGTAATTACTCCTATTGGACAGTGCACGGCTAGAATCCAGATTCGTACGTGAACGTTCGTTGTCAGCTGCGTCGTTCTCCGGGAATGTTCTCGTGATTTGATTCTCGGTGTGGATTTCCTGCGGGAATATGGCGCCATCATCGATCTCCGACAGCGAACGGTCTGGTTCTCAACGGAGAAAGCGGCTGCCAACCCCACCGATGGCCAACGTACGTGCGCCCTACGGGTTTCAGCCGAGTGTGTTTCAGTGCCTCCCCGCTCCAGCGTGTTTGTGAGTATTGTGTGCGACGGGCTTCGTGACGGGCCGACAATAGCTGAAAGCAACCGTTCGCTTTTATTTTCTCATGGTATCTGTGCAGCTGGAAGCTTAATTATTCTCAGCAATGGTCACTCTGAGCTTCTCGTCACGAACTTGACGAATGAATCTCGCCACCTCTATCGCTCTACTGCCATCGCTTTCGGCGAACTGTTAAAGGCAGTTTCTGAATGTTTTGCGTCTGACATTATTGATACTCCCAGTGTTCTAGACCACATCGATGTTAGCAGTGACCTTTCTTTCTGTCAACAACGCGCCCTGTGCGCCTTACTGCTGGAGTACGCCCCGTGCTTTGCCTCATCATCGAAAGTCCGGCAAACTTCTATCGCCAAGCATCGCATCCTGACACCACTTGTGCTGGAAGTGGTAAAGAGAGGCCAATAAATGACGCAGGTAATACTGGATGCAGTGGCTTACAAATGAGTTCACCTGCTATACAAAAGTATGCAAGAAACTTATAAAGCGTTCAAGAAGGACACTCTCACTAAAGACACATTTCAAGCCCTATAGCGGTCCCATTGATGCTCTCTTCGGGAAAGTAAGGCTAATGTGCTGAAGGGAATGACATGCTAAATGCTATGACTGCAACCGCTAGCGGCACTTGAGTACATTGTCAAAACGGACGTTTTATCTGAGAGCAAAATCAAGGAACCTTGTGCCGATGCCAAAAAAAAACAACAACAATTTTCTCCTGTGCTGCGAATTAGTAGCCGAGGAACTGAAGAAAGTTACATCTCCTGCCATCCCATTACCCACTGTCACATATTTCAGTTTACTTTACGTCACTCGATCTATCGTTAAGGTAATGAACTTCGGGTGTGGCGCTAGCGGCATTCTTCTTGAAACTAGCGAGAGAAACAGCCTCATGTACACTCTTTTACGAGGACAATATTCTAGTGGACTACAAGATCCGAAACCAGAGCTTGTTGCCCTATTGGAAAAGTTTAAAAAAAAAAAGCTGCCGTGAACCTACTACATACAAATGTTCTCGAAGAACTTAAGGTCCTGATTGAATCAGCACTTAAGAATTCACAACTAAGTTGCCCGGAAGGAATTGACAACAGCCATTTTATAAGGTCCGCTTCTTTGATATTTGAAAAATTTCTCAAAGTCCTTTTTCTAAAATAATTATGCCGAGAAAGTGACAGATAGGAACGAGAGGCCAGCTCCTTATGTGCACAAGCCATGCAGGAAGGTTTTCAGACTGAATTTTCTCGCTGCAGGTCGCATTTTGATGACTTATTCAGTACAATGTATGACTTTGAAGGACCATTTTTTTAGTGCTTGCCGCTCTTTTAAATTATGCATAACTGTTTACGCCCATTTTCTTGAATAAAAGCTGTTTATGTATTAAAAGACTATCGCCTGTCATACATGTGTGTCAGTCGCGAGAATACATATAGTTAGTACTTATAAGCCATCTGTCACGGCAGAGGTAAGTGGATGCCTGAAAACTTGATTCAATTAATGGGGTTTATTATCCTAGAATATTCAGTCTATGAGCAACGCCATAACTACAGGCTCCGGTTGTGTTTTCTTCCCGGGCTTTGACAGCAGTATCTACTGATAACATCATCCAAGGTGATTTATGTGCGCAAAACCAGGACTGCTCATGCATCAGGTAAATCTGCGACTAAACACAGTTGTGCCACAAAGGCCATTGCTGCGTCTGGATTTCGTACCCGCGCTAGAACAAACAGGCTAGCCTTCCTGGCCCTAACACGAAAGCACTATGCTATCGCCGCAGGCGATCTCACCTCTTTTTCAAACAACACAAACAACATACAAACTGAAAACGAAATACGATACATATATTGCTCATTTCACGTTTCTATGGATGAGCATTTATTTGAACTTGTGAACAATCCGGAAGTGTGGCCTGATGGTTGTGCATTTCGCCCTTTTTGTGGAAAGCTGTGGTCCTCACGGCGCTTCGATAATCCCTAACGGTGCTCTAGCTACATCCGAAAATGGCACAGGAAATAAAGCTGTATTACCAAAACACGAGAGGGCTGCGAACTAAAACGGAAGCTCTCTTCGCGAATGCATACGAATGTCAGTATGAGCATGACAGAAACTTGGCTAAAGTCATCATGTTCAAGTGCTTCTTATTTCTCAGATGAGTATGCTGTCTTCAGGGCCGACAGAGTCTATTCTGACAAGATTAAATACGGGGACGGAGTTGTGATAGCCTGCCGTTCTGTGCTAAACGCAGTTAGGAGGCCAGACCTGGAAACATACGAAGAATGTGTGTGGTTGGAAATTCCAACATTTGACAAATCGACTATTTAGTTGGCTGTTACTACTTTCCACCATATTCTGCTCCTAACGTTTTTACCGATCATTTCTTAGATATTGGGGAAAAATCGATTTTTCGAAATGCAAGGTTCTCATATAGGGGGACTTTAATATTCCTAAGGTCGATTGGTCCACTGGTTCGGTCACTAGCGACTGCACAGAAACTCGAGAAAAAGCCAAATGTTTAACTGAGTTTAGTAATTTTCATGGTTTACATCAATGTAATGCAATGAAGAACTGTATTGGAAACATTTTAGACCTAATTCTATCTAATGTGCCTCTTTTTGGCGTGCAAGCGGTGCGCGATCCTATTGTTCTGATAGACAAATATCATTTCCTGTTTACCTTGTCGTTCTTTTTGTCTTTTCGTCCAGTGCGTGAGATAGCGCCAGAGAGAGAGAGAGAAAACTTTTAATTAATAATCAGTAAGAATTCGCAGGAGCTGGGTGGTCGGTGCCCCTAGTCCAGGGCTCCGCTGGCAGCAGCTGACTTGCGGACTAGCTGGATAATCCAGGCTTGCTGGTCCAGGTTGTCGCTGGTCAGGGCCGCCTCCCACTGCTCGTGTGTCGGGCATGGCACTATTAACGTTGGGTCAGGTTTGTCCTGGCATTCCCAAGAGATGTGATAGAGTGTGGGGCTTGCACCGCACCAAGGACAGTAAATCGTGTATTTTGTTGGGCTTATCTTATTTAAAATGTGAAGATTGAGGAATGTGTTTGTTTGTATTTTTCTCCAGTCTATAGCGTCCTAGGAAGGAAGTTGATAGTGTGGTGGTGAGAAAATTCTTCTTTCTAACCGTAGGTGTTCCAGCCTGTCGCCGTAGGGTCCTAGGAGAGGGGTGGGGTAAGGATGGGGATCCGCCCAGTTTGTGAGAGCACGGGCTAGTTCATTCGCTACCTCATTTCCTTCTAGGCCTTCGTGCCCAGATGTCCATGTAATTGTGTGCGTCTGGGAGATGGAACGTAATATTGCACACGCTCTTCTGTGAGGTTTTCCGGCAAGGTAGTCCCTGCAGGCTGGTTGGGAGTCCGTCACTACGTGTGATGACTTCTTTTGGCGGTCTTGTGTTTTTATGGTGACGGCTATTGCCAGTGATTCCGCTTCCGCAGGATCCTTGGCATAGATCGAAGCCTGAATAATTGGCCTCTTCTGGTGGTCAACTGCAGCTATTGTGAACTTGCCAGGCTCGCCGTAAGCCCCTATGTCCACGTAGACAACTTCCGCGTCTTTAGACAATTGTTTTTCCAATGATTTGACTCTGGCTTTCCTTCGACCCTTCTGTAACTCACGGTGCATGTGCTTGAGTATCGGGTTCACATAGATGTTGTTTCTTGTGGATGTCGGAATTTGTGATTTGATCTCGGAAGTTCTTAGTGCCTGCCATAGCCCTAGTTTTGACAGGATTTCCCTACCCGCCTGCGTTGTTGTTAGGCGTTGTTTCTGACTCTAGAACCGCCCCCTTAAGCTCCTCGAAGTTGTTGTGCACTCCGAGTGCCCAAAGACGTTCCGTTGATGTTGTTGGCGGGAGGTTTAGGGCCGTTTTATAGGCTCCTCTTATGATAGTGTCAATGGCCCTTTTATCAGTGATTCTAATTTCGTGATATGGGAGCCCGTAGGTAATCCTGCTAACGACTAGGGCTTGTACAAGGCGGAGGGTGTCCTCCTCCCTCATCCCTTTCCGGTGCCAGGTCACCCTTCTGATCATGCTGGAAATTTGGTTGACTGTGGTTTTGAGTGTTTTGATTGTATAATCCACTCTCAAATTGCTTTGCAACCACAGCCCCAAAACTCTGATCTTGTCCTTCTCTTGAATTGTCTGGTCTCCTAGAGAGAGCTGAATTTCTCCTGGGGACTTGTAATTTCTTCTGTGTAGCCTGATAAGTTCGGATTTTTCTGGGGAGCATTGAAGACCGCTCTCCCCGGGAAATTCCACGACTAGGTCTATAGCGGCTTGCAGAGCTTCTTTTTGCGCCAAGGATCCCTGAGCAGCCCAGATGGTGATGTCGTCCGCGTATAAAGTGAAGCCAATATCATTGCGGGTCAACAGTTTTTTTGCTAACTTTATCATTGCTATGTTAAATAGCATTGGAGAGATTATAGAACCCTGCGGTGTACCTTTGTTCAGCATGGGTACTTTTGGTGATCGGATCTCTCCAATTGCTATGGTGGCTGTGCGATCTGAGAGGAAAGCCTTCACGTATTTGAAGATTTTCTCCCCGCAGTTGATATTGTTTAATTCGTGCAATATGGTTTGGTGGCCAATGTTGTCGAATGCTCCTTTGAGATCTAGTGCCAGAATTAAATTTTCGCCTTTTCGGGGTATAGTGTTGATGACTTCTTCCCTAATCCGGAGGAAAGCATCTTGCATGCAGAGTCCCTTGCGGAAGCCCAGCATGCAGGAAGGAAAGATGTTGTTTTCGTCTATGTAATTTTGGAGCATGAGGTGGACTACTTTTTCACAGAGTTATCCCAGGCAAAAAGTGAGGGAGATAGGACGAAGACTCTCCACAGCCGGTGGCTTTCCAGCCTTTGTTATGGTGATGATATCCGCATGTCTCCAAGCTGATGGGACCTGTCCCTTCTCCCACAGTTCTTCGTTGATGTTCTTCGTTAGGTCTTGCAAATGTTCGGGGCTTAAGTTCCTAATCATTGCGTAGGTGACTTTGTCTCCTCCAGGGGCAGTGTTTCTTGTAATTGTACGGGCGGCTGAGTAGACCTGCGCCAGTGTTATGGGGGAGTCAAGGGAGGGGTTTGGTTGACCCGCATATGAAGTTTGGCAAGCCGGAGTAGGGTCTCTTATGTATTTCTTGTGCACTGCGGTGATCAACTCTGCATCGGTGCCCGGGTATTTATGGGCTATGGTGTGGAGTGTTCTTCTTGTGGCCGTATTGATTTTTGAGGGGTCCATCATGCTTCTTAATATTGACCATGCTTTAGCCGTGCTTAGGGTACCTTTCAGCGAATTGCAGAAATCTGCCCAGTTTTGCTTGGCGAGCTTTATAGCATACTCTTGTGCTTCAGCCAGAAAAATTTAGATACGCTTATGGCAATTACCTGAAGCTGTACAATGATCTTCAGGCCGACGACTGGTCAGAATTGCTTGAGATTGACGATGTAAACCCAGGCGTCAAGCTACTTACATCATTTGTACAGGGTATAATGAAAAAATGTATACCACGCCGTAAATCGAAGAAGTGCAGATTTCCTTGCTGGTTCTCGCGCGATTTCAGACATTACTTGAAGGAAAAACAGAAGTACCATAAACTCTACGTGAAATCAGAAAATGAATATTGGTACCAAAGATATTCATTATGCAGAACAATTGTAAAAAAACTGATTGCACGTGATGAAGCCGAGTACCGCAAACTTCTTGAACAGATCTGTTCAAGAAGTTTGTGGTACTCGGCTTCACTGTTTAGTTCCTTTTTAAACATCGAACTTTAAAAAGGAACCGAAGAGTTTTTGAGATTTTGTGCGCAAGCAACGATATGATTAGGTTAGTGCTGCTGTGATAAAGATGCGCGATGGTATCTGTTTTAAATCTCAAGATGTGTGCCAAGCTTTTGCTGATCACTTCAGCTCTTGTTTTGTGCGCCATGATAACGCAACTGCTATTATCACTTCTGAATACAGCGCTGACTCTTTGGCTTATGATAATGTTACCGAGCATGAGGTTCTTTCGGCGATTCAGAAACTTAAGCCATAACTTTCGACAGGAGTTGATGAAATTCCCAGCTTCGTAATAAAAGGAAGCGCTGACATTTTTGGCCCTGTCTTAGCGCATTTGTTCAACTTATCGTTGCGAACTGGTGTTTTTTCTTGTCATTGGAAATTGTCAATAGTTGTTCCTGTATTCAAGTCTGGCGATGCTTGCGATGTGAACAACTTTCGACCTGTGTCACTGATTTGTTCTTTTACGAAAGTTTTTGAAATTGTTATGTACAACGCTTGGGCTCATACTTCAAGCAGAAGATCTCAATTCTGCAGCACGGTTTTTTAAAAGGTCAATCTGTGGAAAGGAATTTATGCAACTTTCTTGATTATACTGGCCCACATGTATTGAATGGCGGTCAGCTAGACGCAGTCTACTTTGACATGACTAAAGCTTTCGATACGGTTTCTCATGGGGTACTTCTGATGAAGATTGGAAAATACGGACTTTTCCCCATGTACTGTAGGTGGCTCAAAAGCTACCTTGGCAGCAGCCGTAACATGGTCCGATTTCCCGGCTGTGTGTCCGACGAATTTCTATCATCTTCGGGAGTGTCTCAGGGCTCCAACTTAGGACCGTTGTTGTTTTTATTGTTTGTTAATGATTTGCTGTTACATGTCAAGAACTCCAGAATTTTGCTCTTCGCAGATGATTTCAAATTATTCCGTAATATTGGAGATATTTAGGACTGCCGCCAGTTGCAAGCTAACATTAACAACGTCGAGAAATGGTGTTTGTTGAATCGCTTAAAGTTTAATATTAAGAAGACTTCCGTCTTGTGTCTAACTAGGAAATGCGACGCAGTTGTGTTTGATTATACACTTTTGGCGGATCATATTTCTCGTGTGGTCCATGCACGAGACCTTGATGTTGTTGCTGATTCAAGGCTTGGTTTTGGATCGCATGTAAATTTAATTGTGTTATGCGCATTCAGACATATTGGTCTTATCTCCAGACTAACAAAAAAATTCCAACGGCACGAATGTCTACTCACTCTGTACTGTGCCCTTGTGAGACGGCTTCTTGAGTTCACCTCAGTAGGCTGGAATACTGTATCTGCCACCTATTGCGCAAAAATTGAAAATGTCCAGCGTAAGTTCATACGCATCTTTTATGATAGATATATCGGACGCCGTCGTTTCTACGACTGCGATTCTCTCTTGCCAGACAATATGTGTGTACTCAATATGTGTACTCCTAGTGACAGGCGACTCATACGTGCCATGCAGTTTCTGAAAAAAATTATGCGCAGTTTCATTAACTGTAGGACCTTACTGATGTCACTGAATTTTTGTGTGGCGCATGCAAAGACCACGAAATGTTTTGACACATTTTATGCAGATTTGCACGCCAACTGTCCAATGACTTGTATACAAATCTTGTATAACAAAACGTTTATCGACACGGACAGTCCAGTTCAGTTCAGGCGTTCACTCGTGTCCGACTCTTCGTGACCCTATGGACCATGTCACGCCACGCTTTCCGGTCTCTCACTATCTTCTTAACATCACATAGCTTCATCTGCAATGCCTCGAGAATGCCATCTAACCATCGCGTTCGCTGCCTACCCCTTCTCCGGCGACCCTCAACCTTTCCCAACATCAAATCTTTCTCCAGCGGCTCCTCTCTTCTCATCAGATGACCAAAGTAGCTGAGCTTTAACTTTAGAATTTGACCCTCCAATGAGCAGTCAGGGTTTATGGTCGAGAATATCGACTGATTTGATCTTCTGGCAGTCCAAGGAACTCTTAAGAGTCTTCGCCAGCACCACAATTCAAACGCGTCAATTCTTCGGCGGTCACCCTTTTTCACAGTCCAACTCTCGCATCCATACATGACAACTGGAAAGACCATTGCACGAGTTATACGGATCTTGGTTGGCAGACTAATGTCTCTGCTCTTTACAAGGCGGTCATTTGCCTAATTGTTGTTTTGCCTGGTTTTAAATGTTATTAAGTGTTCTGATCTATCTATCTATCTATCTATCTATCTATCTATCTATCTATCTATCTATCTATCTATCTATCTATCTATCTATCTATCTATCTATCTATCTATCTATCTATCTATCTATCTATCTATCTATCTATCTATCTATCCATCTATCCATCTATCCATCTATCTATCTATCTATCTATCTATCTATCTATCTATCTATCTATCTATCTATCTATCTATCTATCTATCTATCTATCTATCTATCTATCTATCTGTCTGTCTGTCTGTCTGTCTGTCTGTCTGTCTGTCTGTCTGTCTGTCTGTCTGTCTGTCTGTCTGTCTGTCTGTCTGTCTGTCTGTCTGTCTGTCTGTCTGTCTGTCTGTCTGTCTGTCTGTCTGTCTGTCTGTCTGTCTGTCTGTCTGTCTGTCTGTCTGTCTGTCTGTCTGTCTGTCTGTCTGTCTGTCTGTCTGTCTGTCTGTCTGTCTGTCTGTCTGTCTGTCTGTCTGTCTGTCTGTCTGTCTGTCTGTCTGTCTGTCTGTCTGTCTGTCTGTCTGTCTGTCTGTCTGTCTGTCTGTCTGTCTGTCTGTCTGTCTGTCTGTCTGTCTGTCTGTCTGTCTGTCTGTCTGTCTGTCTGTCTGTCTATCTATCTATCTATCTATCTATCTATCTATCTATCTATCTATCTATCTATCTATCTATCTATCTATCTATCTATCTATCTATCTATCTATCTATCTATCTATCCATCCATCTATCCGTCTGTCTGTCTGTCTGTCTGTCTGTCTGTCTGTCTGTGCTGTGCTGTGCTGTGCTGTGCAGCAAACATTGTCGTTTTCTCCCCTTGTGCAGTGAACATCATTGACTGCATAAAGTTTTATCAGTGCCGCTCCTTCAATTTGCACTGCTCTTTCAAAATACATGGCGTATATACACATACGCTATCTTAGCGAGCGAAGGCGTGTGTCTGGCGATTCCACCAGGCGGCGAGAAAAAAGGCTGTGTCGCGTAGAATAAGGTACACCCGCTAAAGACCGAAAACGTCGCGTGCCAGACAGGCCGACGATTTCCGCGAGCAACCAGAAGCTCGACCATTTGGTTGTCTAGAAGCTTACCCAGCATGGAGTCTTGGCATGATAGGCAGCAGCAGCGATCACAGTTGCAGCTGGTGGCCTACGCTCGTAAAACTCGATTCAGGCTTAGTTCAACCTCGACAAGTTTTTAATGCTTATAGTGCGCCACCTAATCTTCTTGACCTAAATGCCAATTAAGCTCTTCTCAGTGTACCTGGAGACGTACGACTGTAGCTGAAACAAGTAAAAAATCGCAATTTTGTTCGCAGCATGCCAGGATAACTGGTCATCTGAGTAGAACTCCGATTCATGGGCATCATGCATTGTCAGTAAGCATGTAAAATTACACAAGGGTGTTGACCTGGCAGAAACAAAAAACGGCTATTGCTCAAAAATGTCTAAGCTACTTCGCCATATACGAAAATGAATTCGTTCAATGCCCTCAAGCTTTAAAAAAACAGCAACAATTTTTTTTTTGAAAATTCACTTCAGTCCTTCCGAAAGAAGTACTGAGTACAATGAAAACAAGAATACGCCCACTCTCATAATAGATTGTTGTTACTGGGAAACACTTTCAGAGGCCATTCTTGCAGACGCAGGGGAAATTAGTTATGATGAGATTTATACCAAGCATAGAGGGCAAACTGACGCCGAAACTAGACGCCGTCTTTTAATGGCTTAGCTCCTACCAGTTAAGTATGTACACCGGTGCGCAAAAGTGAAGAGACCACGCATTTTGAAAATACTGCGAGCCAGCTTTTTCTGGCAATGAAGCGTTGTTTCTAAGTTATGCATAGAGTAGCCTCACTAATATGCTTTTCATCTTGCCCGAGCAAATTTCTCAGGTGCATATTTTTGTACGGAAAACTAATAATTGCAGCGGTTCATGTGGTCTCTCCATTTCTGCGCAGGGGTGTACATTTCGTGTCCATCCTAGATGCAATCCGCTCCCCTAACCCCCAATTTACCCCAATATTGTTTACCATTAATCAGTTACCACCCACATCAGTACAGAACAAGTAAAAAGGAAAACAAGACACATTTTCGTTTTATAATTTCACAGATACACTGGTAATAAATGATGAAAGCAATGTTCGCGAAAAATAAAGTATTATAAATAAAATTGTATGAAGAAAGCCAGTTCGCAAAATATTGGTGACAAGTCAGGGGGCACACGTAGGGATTTAAACGAATCACGAACGTACACAATACTGTCACGTAGTGGTGACAATGCCGCTGGCTACAATGAGGAGGCTTGAGATTTAATGGAACCAATTATTTGGGCTGACTTGTACCAGCAAAAGAGCGAGGCAATCGGCGGCGGTGATAGCAATAATTGCGCTCAGCGGTCGTCGATCAACGAATGCCGGTTTCACGCATTAGTGCTCGATTTAAAGGCTACGAACAATACAAAGAATACGTGATCGATTCGTGCGTTGGAATCGCAGTGATATGACCGCATGCTGGCTGATGTGGGAAAAGGAAGAAATAAAGTTTTCATTGGTTCACGGCAATGTGCTCAGTGAATATTGGCTAGTAGGTCTGACATTCACGTCCTCATTACGAACCGCAACCAGTGATAAATACAGTTATAATTGTCCTTCTTAAGCGTTACTTCGCTCTTTTGCACTTCTTATATTTTCCCCAGGTGCAGTAATCCTTTGCCGATTGTCCTCTAAACAAGCTGACCGTTTTTTTTTTTGCTATCACCAGATAAAGGCAATGTCGCCCATCAGTCTAAGGTATCGGTGCTTTGCACATACATCTCAGAATATGCCATCTGCTGGTTGATTTTGAGCGATTGTTTTCTTTCTTCTTCAGATATATCTCTAGCAGTGCTGCCTGTCATGGTGCATCTATTGGCTTCACATGCTGCCAGCAGAGAAACGGGGGCGGTAATTCACTTCCAGCTACGCCTTTTGCATATGCCCACCTTCAGATAAGCATCGCTGTTGATATGCAGCTATCGATGAACAGTTAGGCGGACGGCGACTTGTTTCAATTTGCTCGAGCACACTTGCTATGTTCTTGCATAAATGCTAATATATTCCGTGCATTTCAACGTGGCAGGCTCCACGTAAGTTGCAGATATAAACGTGCAACATAACGTCGGACGAGTTAGGCGACTGTGGTTTTTGTAACTGAATGCCACACTTGCGGATGTGCAGATATCAATATTGAAAAATATGATTTATATATTCGTTGCTTCATTGAAATTTGAAAAGCACTTTGTTGTTTAAAAAAGAGCCACTTTATCTGAGCCACAGGACGCGTTTATTAAAGTTTGCATTTGTAATCTTGCATGAACAAATTTTGAATGTATAGGAGCACATCAAGTAGGTTAGTACAGGACCTATTCACAGCTCCCATATCTCCTAAACTACATCCCCCATGTCATATACATCGGAGTTACAGAAGCCTGTTAAACAGAACGCAGGACCTACATGCATATTCTGTGCCTCTTCTAACTAATAACAATAACAATAAAAATTGGTTCACAGCAAGGTAAAGGCGCTATATCTGCCGCACTCTTTTCTGTGGACACCTGGCCTGCGCCCACCTCCGACTATCCCTCCACGCTTTTTATGGGTCCTTTTTTCGCCACATCGGCTTCTGCATACTCCCGTATTGTCACATGGTGGTGACCAGAGTCGATGACACAAATGAAGAGTCGGTGATTGCACTGAAGAAACTCTTTATTGGGCTGACTTGTGCCCGCAAAAGAACTAAGCAACTCGGCGGCGGCGAAAGCAACAAACGCGCTCATCGATCGTCGAAAAAAGAATGCTGGGCACACTCGTCCACACTCAATTTAAAGGTTGCTCAGAGCAATCTAGATAACGTCGCAAACTGCGCTACTAGCATAACCTGGAACATTGTAGAAACGTACGCAAGCGATCGGAATCTTCAAGACAGATCTCGGCGCATCGTTCGCAACAAACAAAGTGAGAACACATCGTATCCCGACAACGAGCATCAACAAACACAGGACACAGAATTGATACGCGTGCCAGGATCACAGTGATAAGCCCGCATGCCGGCGGCTTTTAAAAAACAACAAATACAGTTTTGAAGGTTTCGCGGCATTACTCCCCCTTTAAAAGAACATCGCCTCGATGTTCTAAAATAAACAAATTAACTTAAAAAGAAACAATACAAAGTTTAAACACAACGGATTCTTTAACGCGTGTAATTAGGCTTCAGGCGAACAACATGTACGATTTCTGGGCGCGAGCGTCGCCATGGTGATGCTGTCTTTCTTCTTCACCAAAATGACTGGTGCGACCCAGGGGCTGTTCGATGGCTGGACTACGTCCTCACGCAGCATTTCCTCAGCTTGATCGCGTATGGCCTGGCGTTCTTGCGGCGATACACGATAGGGGCTTGGGCGCAAAGGTCAGGCGTGTCGTCCGTTATAATGCGGAGCTTGGCCAGTGGTGTTGGTCGTACCTTCGATGATGACGAGAAGCACTCCCTGTAGCTTCAAAGAAGACTGCGAATCTGCTCTTTCCAGCTTTGGGTCAATGCCTGGTCGATGTCAAACGTGGGCTGACGGAATTGGTCCGGTGCGTCTTCCAGTGTTTGGTCGTGGAGGGCGATTACGTCTCTGAGGTTCGCTAATTCGTTGAGAAAAGCGATCGTCGTGCCCTTGTTGAGATGCCGGTATTCTTCAGTGAAGTTTGTTACCAGCACCTGAGCTTATCCTATCTGGAATTTTGGACACCTCGTTCCACGAGCAATTGGATATTTCCGTCGACGATGTCTTCAGTGGTTTCGAAGTCTGCGCTACCTACGCTTACAGCGACGCGTGATCGGCGCGGCACGGTTAATTCTCTGTCGAGGACGTTTAGAGCGACGTGTTGCGTCGAAGTCGTCGTAGCAGGTGTGGCTTTGTCTGTAGAGAGCTTGATGAGCTTGGATCGGAGGTCGATGATATTCCTATGTTCATTTAGGAAGTCCATTCCTACAATCACGTCTCGGGAATACTGCTGCAAGACCACAAAGCTGGCGGGGTAAGTACACCCGTTTCTGGTTAATCTTGCAGTGCATCGTCGCGTTAGAGTAATCAGGTTGCCACCTGCGGTGCGAATCAGCGGGCCATCCTAGGCGGTGGTAACTTTCCTGAGCTGAGAGGCTAACGGTCCACGGATGACTGAATAGCCAGCTCCGGTGTCTAATAGGGCAGTGACTCTGCGACCGTCGACATCAACTTAAAGGTCGCTTACTTGCGTCCTCGCATTGCGCGTGGGCATTGGTGTCCGATCTCGGCTCCGTCGTTTCTTCAGGTCACGGCCGGGACATACCGTTGTTATTTCGCTGGGTGGCTGTGTCGGCTTGCACTCTGGTCGTGTGGAGCGGCAATGAAATGGCTGTGTCGTCGTTAGTGGTCGTCGGCGGCGAAGGATCTTCGTCGTTTCGCCGTTGAGCAACCTCACCTCCAAAGGTTGCTGCTTTTAGTTTCGCCTACGGAGGCTAGGAGACCGTCCGTGCAGGTAACCGCGGCCTGACGACACAAATCTGGCATTGTACGGCGATGGTGAGTTACAGACGCCTTGGCGACGAGTGCTCTCCGCTGCGCAGGAAGTCGTTGATTTCTTTTGGTCGCTCGCCAGGACGGGGTCGTGGGGCGTCGACAGCGAAACCACGGAGGCCGATCCGCCTGTACGGGCAGTGACGGAGGATATGTCCTGCCTCACCCCAATAGAAGCAGAGCGGTCGGTTGTTAGATGTCCTCCAGCGTCGCATTTCCTGGTGTTTGGAGATCGTTGGTAGACTTGGGGGGCGAGGGCCAAGGGGCGGCGTTCGGGGGCAGGATGGTAGCGACGAGGGCTTGGTAGATCGCGTAGGCTTAGGGAGGTCACGTCGGGGTTCAGAACGACGTAATAGAGCAGATTTGCTGATGACATTGCCTTGCTAAGCAATTCGGGGGATGAACTGCAAATAATGATTGATGACCTAGACAGGAAAAGTAGAAAGGTAGGCTTGAAAAACAATATGCAGAAGACTAAAGTAATGTTCAACAGCCTCGGGAAAGAACAGCAGTTTACATTAGGTAGCGAAATACTGGAAGTAGTAGGCGAATATGTCTACTTAGGACAGGTAGTAACCGCAGATCCGGACCATGAAAAGGAAATAACACGAAGAATAAGATTGGGATGGAGCGCATTTGGCAAGCTCTCGCAGATTATGACTAGCAGCTTACCGGTATCGCTCAAGAGGAAAGTGTACAACAGTTGCATCTTGCCTGTACTCACCTATGGGGCTGAAACGTGGAGACTAACCAATAAAGTTCTACTTAAGTTGAGGACAACCCAGGGGGCTATAGAACTAAAAATGGTAGGGGTAACATCAAGAGATAGAAAGCGTGCAGAGTGGGTCAGAGAAATAACTCAAGTTACCGACATTCTAGTATAAATTAAGAAGAAATGGACATGGGCAGGACATGTAGTGTGAAGAGAGGATAACCGATGGTCGCTGAGGGTAACAAACTGGATTCCAAGGGATGGAAAGAGTAGCAGGGGGCGGCAGAAAGTTAGATGGCCGGATGAGATTAAGAAGTTCGCAGGGGCCAAGTGGATGCAGCTAGCACAGAACCGGGTTAAGTGGAGAAATATGGCAGAGGCCTTCGCCCTGCACTGGGTATAATCAGGCTGATGATGATGATGAATAAAGCAGAATGGTTCATCGCTGCTGATTCATGCACTGGAGCCGTCGGAGTCGTCGCTTGAGGAACGCTCAGTGCCTGCTGGACTTCTTGACGTACGACGTCCGCGAACGTCGCCACCTGGAGTAGTGATCATGGCAGCAATCGGCGGAGCTCCTCTCGTACGATCTCCCGGAGGAGGTCCCGAATATTCTCTCCGCTTGCAGATGCACTGGGGTAGTGGCTTGAGTAGTCTGGTTGAAGTGGTCGCTCGTTGTCGCGCATCCGGGTGTGCAACGCCTTCTCGATGGTAGACGCTTCCGTTTCAAATTCCGCCACGGCTTTTGGTGGATTTCGGACAAGACCTGCAAAAAGCGATTCTTTAACGCCTCGAATTTTGGCTCTCGCCTTCGGTCATGTTTAGGTTCGGCGCGGCGAAAGAGGCGCTTCATCTCCTCATTCACTGTTTACATATTTTTTTTTGTTCCTGTTCGACAGCCGCTGGCATGCGGCCTTATCATTATTATTGCGACGGTATCTTTTCGACGTTTGCGACGTTACCTAGATTATTCTGAGCAGCCTTTAAATTGAGCGTTGACGAGTGTGTTGGTTCGACGATCGAAGAGCACGTTTGTTACTATCGCCGCCGCCAAGTTGCTTATTTCTTCTGCGGACGCAAGTCAGCGCAATAAATAGTTTCTTCATTGCAATCACCGACTCTTCATTTGTTTCATCGAAATTGCCCCCCCCCCCCCTGACAATCTGGCACCCTGCCGGGGCTTATGGTAGAAACAAATAAAGAGTACATTATCTGCGGCAAAATTATACTATGTAATCCAACACATGAATTTTCGTATTTGCTAAGTATATTAAATGGTCGTAAAGCATTATGTCGCAGTAACTGTTTTTTCACCTTTGAAATAGGAGTTGTGAGTAGGAGCCAAGCAGCGAGTAAATAAAAATATAAGCGCAGTTGAATGGTGTACAGTTTTATAAGGAGCATAATAAAACATAATCATTTATCGAATTTTGAATACTAACAGTGAGGTTGGTGGTGTGAGTATAAGCCTTCAAAAATTACTTTTGTATCGCCTCACATGCCTTGAGAGGTGATGCGTTGCACTACACCAAGACGTAGTAAGGCATTTCAGGCTTTTATTTTTTACGCAGGCACATTAATGGCATTAGGAAAGTGCTATGAAGGACTGCCGTGATCTCCAACGCTTCTTCAATTGACGGGCTGTTGCATTCCATTGATGTCTTGCGCACACACCACGTCTACATGGCTGCAGGGGAGAGATGTAGTGAGCTGCCCGAAGTTTGGTACAGGAACAATGAAAGTTGTTTTTCACAGGAAATACAAAATGCAAAGCATTGCACAATCTCCACTAAATGGTTTTGATATGTTCGGGGTGTTTTGCTTCCACATGTGACTCAGGCTGCGAGAGACGCCCTAGTGGTAGGGCTTCGGATATTTCGACCACCGGGGACTTTAACTGGCACTGACTTCTCACAGCACGGGGTGTCAGCTTTTCGCCTCAGTTTAAAAGTGGCCGCCACGGCCGGAATTTGATCCCGCATTTTTGAGCACAGTAGGCAAACGTCCAAACCATTAAAGACTTCCCTAAATTAGATGTGAAATGTTTCATACGTAACTATATAGTCCCATGTGGAACTAAATAATTTTTAAGCATAGGAGAATATGTTCAGGTAGAGACTCAGTATTCTTGCTTACAAGAATGTCAATGAGGACAAATAAACAAGGCTTCTATCTTTTGTCGTTTTGGAAAAACAAGAATCGCTACAAATGCCTCACCTAAGTATTGACGTCCTTTATTTGTTGATCCAGCCTGTGAATTGGCCTATGCAACACGATTTGAAATGACGATTGCATATGATATTTCCAGATGAATCAAATATTTTAAACAAAAGCACACGCAGCATATCTCTCGACGTTTAAGTTTTCTTGTATATCTATGTCGATTACGTCATCAGGTGGTATTCAAAACATAATATTTCTTCTTACAGCGCCGTAGTAATACCACGCGCCACATTTCTGAAAATATTGGTCAAGATACAAAATCTATAGCTGAACAAATAAAATAATTTTTTTCGAATCTCATTATACATGGTGGTCAGAAACATTTGAACATATTCTAGACTTAGAAGTTTGGCTGTTGTGCAGAGCTGGTAATCATTCGTGACTGGTAAAAGCAAATCGTAACTTTGAGGCAAGGAAGAATTTAAGACTGGGACCCACAGCATTACCATGACTGCCCTTGATTTCTATACGTCTTCAAGCTTGGATACTTATCATTGTAATATTATAAAATAATCTCTTCTGCGCAAACCTGCAGAATGCGTTCACCCTGTCCGGAAAGAACTTGTTGGTCATTACTCTTTTCAGTGGAGCCCAGAGTTAGAAGGTGAGCTGCCGCCAGCAGCCGAGAACACTATAAAAAGTATCAGAAAGTGACGCATTTCAGCTACTTTCAGCTAGCTGAAACTTCAAAGAAGGAGAAGGGTTTTACAGGAGCGAAAGGCTGTTAAGCAAGATTCTTCGAACTTCCACCCTGTAATCTATGTCGACTGAATGATCAGACTTGGCATGGAGGGTGTATGGAATAATTAACGGGCTCGGTAAGTCTTTTATAGCGAGACAAAGTGAAGTTACTCACTTCGATGTTTCAGTATGGCCGAAAAAGGGAGGGGGGGGGGTTGAAGTCAGTGGCGCCACGTCGGCGACACCACGCAGGAGGGAAACCCTGACATCAACTCGCTTACAGTAACACCAGATGTAGTGCTACACTTCGGCCGCTGCTTCAGGCGTGCATACGCAGAATGCAGTGAAGGATGACTAGGGAGTCCTTGCGTGTGAAAGACCCCGATCGTTTTTGTAAGTTACGGTTTTTCAGTTTGTGCACTTAGGATAATTGTCAGGAGCATAATCACCACCAAGGCTACACCAGGGCTACACCAGCAGGGCCAAGGTCTCTCCAATACTTTCCCAGTTAACCAGGCCTTGTGTTGGCTGCACCGCCATCACCCTGCAAACTTCTTAAAATCATCCGCCCATCTAACATTCCGCCGCCTCTTGCTACACTTACCTAACTTTGGAACTCAATTTCTACCCGACCGTTCAATGGCTACCTTACCTTCGCATAACTGGCCCTGCCCATGTATATTTCAATATATAAGCTAAAATATAAGTTTACCTAATTTTGTTACCAACAGTATACGCTTCCTGTCGCGTAGAAAACTTTTTTTAGCTGCACTCTTTTGTGGCATATATGTCAGTATAGATAAGGTAACTTTGAATTGTAAGTTGCTCATTTAGGAAGTGTTTATGCTGTAGAGTACACGGCAGCATACTAAGTCGAGTTCTCTTCAGACGATATTCACATATCGACCGACACCTCAGTTTCTACCAATGTCGATACTTTTTTAGTTCACAAGATGTAGGCGTAATACACCCTTCAACTGAGTTAAACTTCTCTGAGTCCTAGTGCTAAAGCATGGCAAGACAACCGCAAAACTGTTTGCATCTAGTGAGTGACTTGGTGGTGCTGGTGTCGGTAAAAACCTTTAATAAAAGAAAATGACAGTACAGGACCAGAAGCACAATTTATATGAGTGGAGCTTCTACTGTATGTTAGGACCCCACTGGACACAGGCGCTTGCCTTGTCTATTAGGCCAAAATTAGTTCGAAGTTTAGAGATGAGCAGCTGAGCAGGGTGTTGTGTAATCGCGGCTATAACGATAGCGCGATAGCGGTGGCGTGATTATCGCGAGAGTTGGCTATACGATAAGCCACGTCGTTCGGGCACTGGGCCGCATTCCACTACAAGCTGTGATGGAATAAACTACGTTCGGTTACCAACCCAACGGGCCTTCGTCTGCTGTTCCCTGACGAAACACGACATTGGCAACGAGGATGGGATCCTGACCAGCCGACATGGCAACGGATGATCCGGCAGCGGCGGGTTCAGTGACGCAAGTCTTCGGTCGACTGGGACATATCGAGCCTTTCGACGAGTCTACGAGCGACTGGCCGTCGTAGGGGGAACAATTGACGTCGTTTCTTCTGGTGAACCGTATCCCCGAGGGTGACAAAGTACATGCTTTTTTTGAGTCTCGTAGGCCCAAAGACATACAGTCTCCTCAAGTCGTTGACCGCACCTGATTTGCCGTCAGCTAAAAGTTTCGACGTGTTAAAGAAGCTTCTAGGTGACCACTTGTCACCAAAGCCGTCGGTAATTAGCGAACAAGCAAAGTTTCACAGAAGAGCGCAACTTGAGACTGAGTTCATTTCAGAATTTGTAGCTCAGTTGCGCAAGTTGGCGTGGACATGCGAATTAGAGGCGGCCCTAGATCACCCTCTGCGGGACCGTTTCGTCTGCGGTTTGCGCAGAGAAGACATAGAGCATGTGTTATTCACGGAGCATAACAAGCTAACTTTCCAGAAAGCTGTGGAACGAGCGCTTGCCATGGAAGCGGCTAAAAAGAGCGTGGCAGAAGCGCACGCCTATGAAATGAGCTTACCGGACGTTCACAAGGTCAAAACGGTTGGGGAAAGGGGTTTGACGCAGCGGAATTGCTATCGCTGCGGGTCTGCGAAGCATGCAAGCCGTTCATGCCCGCATATCGCAGATACCTGTTTCAAATGTGATAAGAAAGGACACATTCGAAGAGTGTGCCAAGCTAGTAAGCAGCGAAAGCCAAAGGGAGAGCGGCGAAGCTTGGTGAAGGTGTTAATTCCCGGTCAAGCGTCTGTTAACATGAGGGAAATTGTTTCGCCTGGCCTGGAACCGATAAAAGTTTTGATTAACGTGCAAGGTGTACAGGGTGGTCCACTCTAAGTGCGAACACGGCTCCGCGTGGCCGCACTCCGCGGAGCGCCAGCGGATCCGGCGCGTTGGCGCATCGAAGCAAAGCCGCGCAGGCGCACAGGGGCCCGAGGGAGGGCCTTCGTGTCGTCTGCTACAGCGCTGGCGCGCACCTCGCTTGCATTGCTGGCATTGCTTGCATTGGTCCTCTTGCATTGCATTGTATCGCTTGCGCCAGCGCGGTAGCAGACGACACGAAGCTCCTCCCCCGGGCCCCTGTGCGCCTGCGCGGCTTTGCTTCGATGCGCGAACGCGCCGGATCCGCTGGCGCTCCGCGGAGCGCGGCCACGCGGAGCCGTGTTCGCACTTAGAGTGGACCACCCTGCACCTTTGGAAATGGAGCTGGATACTGGGGCTACTGTGTCCGTCTTGTCTTTGCATCAGTTTCGTCAGATGTTTCCCTCGATTAAGGTCATGGCAACGCCTCTCAAGCTAAAGACGTTCCAGGGAGCAATCGTTGAGCCTGTCGGAGTTGCTCACGTTGCCGTGCAGTATGGAGAACAGAGGGCCCAGCTGCCTCTTTAGATCACGAGAGAAAAGGGACTCCCTCTGCTTGGTCGACAATGGTTGCAAGCCATCCGACTCGACTGGAGCCGTATTTTTGAGCTCAACGCCATTTCAAGGTCAGATTTTTCTGCATGTTCAAGTCAAAGCGGCAGATTGCGCACGCTTTTAGACAGGTACGAGAATTTGTTTAAGGACGAACTGGGGACGATTGCAGGAGAAGGAGCGGAATTGGCACTAAAGAAAGATAGTGTGCCGAAATTTCTAAAGGCAAGAAGTGTGCCCTTTGCATTGCAACCTGCAGTCAAGGCAGAGCTTAAGAAGTTGGAAGGCATGGGAGTAATTTCCCCAGTCGCGATGAGTGACTATGTCACACCGGTGGTACCAGTAGTAAAGAAAGACAGTAGCATAAGGCTATGCGGAGATTACAAGTCTACCCTAAATCCTTGTCTTGAAACTGACCGGTACCACTCCCGAGAGTCGACGAGCTGTTTGCAGCGCTCGCAGGGGGCCAAGAGTTTTCTATACCTCAACCGATCGTATCAGCAGGTAGTAATGTCGGAGAGTTCAAGGAAATACTTGTCTCTTAATACCC
Source organism: Amblyomma maculatum (assembly GCF_055883805.1). Classification (NCBI taxonomy): domain Eukaryota; kingdom Metazoa; phylum Arthropoda; class Arachnida; order Ixodida; family Ixodidae; genus Amblyomma; species Amblyomma maculatum. Next base: position 134,736,108 of record NC_139354.1, read on the forward strand.
ATAAAGGGCTTTTTGTCGTTAACAGGCTGCCGTTCGGAGTTTCATCGGCACCTTCCATTTTTCAAAGAAATATGGACACAATGTTGAAAGACTTGAAAGGTGTCAGCTGCTATCTGGATGATGTTCTCATCAAAGGCAGGACGCCGGATGAGCATTTTGCCAATCTCGAAGCGGTCCTAAAGCGGTTGATGGAGCGCGGGGTTCGAGTAAAAAAAGGAAAGTGTTCGTTCTTTCAAAAAGAACTGCGGTATCTGGGGCATGTTATCAGCGCAGCAGGAGTCTGCACAACGCCAGAGAAGATAGAAGCGCTAGTAAAAGCTTCTGCGCCCACTCGCAAGCAGCCGCTGCAGTCGTTTCTGGGCATCGTGAATTACTACGGCAAGTTTGTTCCTCGATTGTCCACTCTTGCTAGCCCTCTTTACAAACTGCAGCGCTGCGGCGAGCCATGCCGTTGGGATGAATCGTGTCAAGTGGCTTTCGAGGAAATCAAGAACGCGTTGACGTCATCCTCTGTACTGGCGCATTACGACCCAGATAAACCTTTACAAGTGGCATGTGACGCTTCGCAGTACGGCGTGGGGGCAGTATTTTCTCACGTTGCAGAAAATGGAAGCTCCTGCCCGGTCGCTTATGCGTCGCGCACATTAACTGACGCCGAGAAAAAGTACAGTCAGCTAGAAAAGGAAGCGCTTGCCATTATTTTTTCCATCAAAAATGTCATTTCTACATCTATGGAAGATGTTTCACGTTGATTACGGACCACAAGCCGTTACAAACGATACTGGGGCAAAAGGCAGGCATTCCACCGATTGCGGCAGCACGTTTACAGCGATGGGCTGTCACTTTGTCTGCTTACAAATACTCGCTTGTGTACAAAAAGTCCAGTGACAACGCAGAAGCAGATTTTTTTTCAAGGTTCCCGTTTAACAGCCAGGAGAACGGCACGTCCGAAGGCGAGGAATCGTTCTATGCGTTGCGCCTGGAGTAGATGCCTGTATCTGCCAAAGAGATCTCGCGAGCTACATGACGTGATCCGTTGCTTTGCAAAGTGCTCCAGTATACAAGTATAGGCTGGCCACTGCACTTACGAGATGCGAGCCTAAAGCAATTTTTTGACAGACAGTTGCAGCTCTGTGTGCATCAAGGGTGCCTCATGTATGGAATGAGGGTTGTGCTCCCGTTTTCCCTACGAGAGTCAGTGCTCGAAGAACTGCACCAAGGTCATCCCGGCATCGTGCGGAGCAAGGAATTGGCTCGCAGTTACGTATGGTGGCCGTCAATTGATGAAGACTTGGAAACAACGGTACGAAGTTGTCAAGCGTGCCAGGAACAACGGAATGATCCATGTAAGGCACCTCTACATCCTTGGGCATGGCCGACCGCGCCGTGGAGGCGTATTCATCTGGACTTCGCGGGGCCTTTCAGAAGAACAATGTTTCTAGTGGTAGTAGATGCCCACTCAAAGTGGCCAGAAGTGTTTGTCATGCGGAGCACAACGTCCGAACGTACTGTTACTTGCTTACATGAACTTTTCTGCAGATTCGGAATACCGGAGACGGTAGTGTCTGACAATGGACCACAACTGGTTTCCGATGAGTTCAAGGCATTCATGCGGGACATCGGAGCCAGACATGTCGTGAGCGCCCCGTACCACCCAAGCACAAATGGTCTGGCAGAACGTTTCGTGCAAACGTTGAAGTCTGCACTACGAAAGGCATCTCCTGGTGAGTCTGTCGAAAAAACACTACACAACGTTTTGCTGGCGTACCCAAATACACCCCATCCTACGACGGGAGAGGCTCCAGCTAACCTATTGAAAGGTAGAAGATTGCGTACTAGGCTGGACGCAATCAAGCCTACAGTGGAGGGAAAGGTGATGCACAAGCAGTTCACCCAGATGCAGCAGCGTAAAAGCAAGAGGGACTGTTTTGGCAGTAATGAAAGTGTTTTATTCGAAATTGCAGAGGCTCGCCGAAGTGGGTTCGTGGGACTATATTAGAGAAGACTGGACCAATCTCCTACAAAGTCATGGTGGCCACACCCCGAGGCAAGTTCATCTGGCGTCGGCACCTCGACCAGTTGCTGGATAATTCAAGCCCTACGGTGACAAGGTCTACCGACGCAAACTGCATGGAGGGGTTCCTGGTCTTCCCTTCAAGCACGACGGGTGATCAGCCAGCTTCGGATGTGCCGGGGCCCGAACAAACTCCCGAGGACCTTCCGGGTCCCGCTCATACATCTGAGACGTAAGCTCCCGGGAGGCGCTACCCATTACGACAACGATGTCCACCCCAGCGATACGAAGCTCGCTTTTAACTATTGTATAAGAATATATTGCACCATTTAAATAAAAGGGGAGGAGTGTTGTGTAATCGCGGTTATAGCGATAGCGCGATAGCGGTGGCGCGATTATCGCGAAAGTTGGCTATAAGATAAGCCACGTCGTTCGGGCACCGGGCCGCATTCCACTACAAGCTGTGATGGAATAAACTACGTTTGGTTACCAACCCACCGGGCCTTCGTCTGCCGTTCCCTGACGAAACACGACACAGGGTCGCCCCCATGTCTCGGGTGGATGAAGAGATCGATGAAAGGATGGGATTTTTTTTACATCCCGCACCATGCTTGAAAAAATCTGACAGGAGCTACAGGAGGCTGACCTCATGAACCAATTCGCGCGGCTATCGCTGTCTGCAGCCGGGCTCCAACATATAGGCCGCTTATATATAAAATGCAAATGGACCACAGAGCAGACACTTTAGCATCATAAACTGTGGCTTCCCAAGCTCTGGATCCAAATACTATATTGATATACCGACAAGCAAACGCATAAAGGCGGGCGAGCAACAACTGCTCGTGCACTCGAAAATTAACACGAGTAATGCACAGAAGTTTACTAGGTCGACGCGACATGGTCTTCCGCCTCGTGATTCTATACGGCAGCTATAGTTCGCAAGGACCACAAGGCGAACGGGCATTCCTACAGAGGTCGAAATTCTGCGCAGGCCGAGGAGGCCACCATTGTGTTGGCGGTATCGGACGCGAATTCGAGAGCAATTATAGGACTCACGACAAGCATGTGAGCATTATGGGGCCGGCAAGGTCCCACCCTTAGCCTACCACCTCCTAAAACAGGCTCTGAAGGATTGAGATTCTTCTCCAAATGCATCGTTTGGATGTCCGATAATCATGTTCTCGTTGGAAACGTAAAGGCTGACGCGGCTGCTCTACCACATACTTACCGGACTGCTCACACAGATTCCTCCTGCTCAGAGCCTATAAAACAGTGGTTTGGCGAAATTCTGAATAATTATGAACAACATTCAGCATTCCACAGCTCTGACAAAAGAGCTGAATAGGGCTGGCGAACGAACCACATGGAGCCTGAATAACGACATCTTTTTGCGCACTTCAAAAGCAAGGTAGTTCGACAATAAGATGGATGGGCGGTGCTCACACTCCAGGGAGACTTGCGATGTCTACCCAATACATGAGCGAACGAATTTAGCCAGAACAACCGGCGAACACAAAAATCCGGAACCGATGGCCACGATGAGGGTGTTGCGGGATGCAGACGTGTGTCGTCCAAAAGCTTCTAGTATTTAGGCTCTATAACCAAGGACACAAAGCGGCTATTTATATACCAAGGTCAGAAGATTCAATAATGGTCCTTCTCATTCCGCTCTATGGTGATGCCGAGTTTCGGAGATATAAATTATCCGCAGTGTGGCCAGGTAACGTTTGAATAATACTACAGGCACTCGAATTGCCACCAAGGATGTATGCACTCTTTGGTACTTCAGAATGAGCTTGGGAGATATACCAAGCGAGGTGTAAAGAACACTGAACAAGGGTAAACGGGGTATGCCTCCGTTCGCCGGTCGAGCCAGCGTTTCGACAAGTGGACTTGTCTTCGCCTAGGCAATGCGATCAGCACTGGCAGGGGTTTAAATACGCTTTTGCTTTCGAGAAAGAAAAGCTGAGGAGGGGAACGTGGCTGCGGAGAGCATAACTAAACGAGAAAGGTTCCCATTGCTCCCGCAGCGATTGAGAAGGCCGTAAGAAAGAGCGCGCGCACTCTGGCCGTGGCTGTGCGAACGTCGGTGTTATAAGGAGGTCGATCACAATAAACTGCGCGAACGTCGCCCGCAGTGGGCGGGCTGATTGCAGCAACGGATTTGAGGCCCAAAGTAGCGGGATCTTTGGGGACAACAGCCTGACTTCGGGGAACGTCCGGGTGGTGGATGTCGGCACACTGTAGCGGCAAGGTAGCGGAAAAGCTGGCCTCGAGTTCGCGGCGGACGGTACGGGTCACATTTTCGGTCGGTGACGGCTGGTTTTGGGGCGGCAAATCTGGACACAAAGATGTCGGAGCAGTATTAAAAAGGCGGTAATATGCCATCAAAGGGGCGTGGCCTGAATATGAGGAAGAAAACGTCATCAACATTTTGGTGCCACATAACCTGTCAGCAACTGGGGAGCCTTGCTGTGAAACATGCAGTCTGTAAAGAAACATTGCCTCGGTAGAACTGACATGTTGCCTTTGTTGTGCATTCATATATTGCTGCTTTTTTCTGCATGATTGCGTGCCATATGACTTTTTCTGGCTTTTTAGCTCAAGACTTACGTGTTCGGCAGGTTTGCCCACAGTATGCAAAAAATAATATCCCTGATGCCCTTGGCAGTGCTTTACATGCTGGTGCTATATTTCGCTACTTTATTTCAAGTTAAGCCAATATTGAGCTTGACAATATTGAGACATAGCTTACTGAATTGACGAAGTAGTTGTCATTTCAGTAACACTCGATTTGGGAGGTTCAGGTGCTTTGAGCGATGGAATATTTAGCGTATTTGAATATGTTTGCTTTACAAGAATTCCAAGGAAGATTGTATTGAGGTTGCAGAGCAGAAAGCCATTCAGAAGAAAGCCAATGCCTCCTGAAGAAAATGCCCGCAGCGTCAGGGTATTTTCTGTCCGCCGGAGAGCGTGCGTCTGCCGTGTGGCGGTGCTGTCAGATGACCATCTAGTGAAATAAAGTAGTCCACCGATTGCTGAATGGCTGACATACACGACGCCTATAGAGGCGGAGCAAGAAAATTCTGGAACCATATAAGCTGGCTATATTAAAAAGAATCAAAGAAATCAGGACCGTATTCAAGATAACGAGGGAAATTGTTTAAAAGGAGGCAACGCACTGAACTACATTACATCAGTTATAGCCGAGTCATTTAAGAGCGACGATAGGGTAATCTCCGCAAATCAGGAAGCAACACAAGGTAGCAGAATACAAAGCAGCTTAGAACAGACCAATCTAAACTGGAAAAAGGCAGAAAAAGATATTCCTTAAAACACATCTACAGGAATAGATGGAATTCCGATCAAGCGGATTAATCTACTTGGTCCAAAAAGTAAGGAAACGTTGTTAAAAGCTTTGTAAACAGTCATAACGAATAAAAAAATTCCAGACAGCTGGCGGCAGTGTAAAATGAATTTGATTTTTAAAGAGAAAAGAGAAAGGATGCACATAAAATCCTACAGGTCGATTACCATAACATCCGTTATGTACAGGCTGGCCATGCAGGCGGCGAAATTAAAGGTGCAAGCATGGGGAAAGTAACAAGACACTCGGAGAACTTCAAAACGGCTTTAGAAATGGTAGGCGCTTAGATGATAGCCTGTTCGTGCTTACCCAATGCATCGAAATATCAAGAGCGGAAAATAGACCTTTGTATTTGGCGTTCCTGGACATAAACGGGGCGCACGACAACGTAAGCAGGGAACTCCTGTGGAACATATTAAAAGAAGAAGGTATCGGTTATGAGATAATAGAGTTCCTACAGGAAATATACCGGGATAACATAGTAGAAATTACGTGGGAAGGGATAAGAAGTACGGAGGATGTCAAAGTATGCAAAGGATTAAGACAAGGCTGTCCTCTATCACCGGTGCTGTTCATGCTTTATATGATAAATCTGGAACGGAGGATACAAGAAAGTAACATAGGTTTTAATCTGTCATATACATTAGGTGAAAAGGCGGTAGAGCAGCGCCTCCTCGGTTTGATGTATACAGACGACATTGTGCTGATAGCTGAGAGTTGGAAGAATTGCAAACTCTGGTTAAGTATTGCGGAGATAAAGGGGACGCTCTGGACTTCGGTTTTAGCGCAGTTAAGTCTGGTCTGACGATTTCCAACGGCTCAACTGATCAGGGTCTTAAAATACAAGGCCATGAAATACCCAGAGTTGTAGAATATAAATATCTCGGGGTTTAGGTAAACGAAGGATTGGCATACATTGGAAGCATGAGCAATCACTTAAGGCCACAGGGCGAAGAAATTTCGTGATAATGAAGCAAATATATTGCTGGGATGCAACAGGTATGAGGTTTTGAGGGGTACTTGAAAGGAATTATCGTGCCCGGAATTACTTTCGGAAATGCGGTTTTGTGCCTAAAGTCAGAGGTACAGTCGACATTAGAAATAAATAAAGGGGCCGTCGATGATTAGCACTAAGTTCCCATTGCAAAAATACAAATTAGGCGGTACAAAGAGATATGCGCTGGGCATCTTTAGAAGTACTGGAAGCTCACAGTAAAATATTATATGAGGAATGCCTGAGGAAATAGGGCAGTAACAGATGGGCAGCTAAAATATTTAAATACTTACAGCTAAAGTGTTGACACACAATGGATGAAAAGAACTAGGAAACTAACCAGTAAGAAATAAAGAGCGTTAAGCAACAGTTGAAAAACACAGAAAGTAAAAATTGGATAAATTCAATGGAAAAGAAACAGAGTGAGTAATTATACAAAAAGTGGAAAATGAAGATCACGAAGGAAGCTTTCTTTGATAACTCAAGAGGCAGTGCCCTACTTTTTGAAGCTAGATCAGGATGCCTTAGAGCACGCAGCTACAAAACGAAATTTAACAACGAAGATGACGCATGTGCTGTGTGGGGTCACTCCAGGGAGACAATTGACCATATTATATTGGAATGTATTGCTTTCCATCCTGAAGTCGAAGCAGACGCAGTCACTGTTCCTGAAGCACTGGGGTTTAGAGATGCCAGTGGCCGGGCGAATAAACCGGCGGTGGAAGCTAGCAAAAAACGACTGGAAGATTGGTGGCTTAAAAGCAGAGAAGTGAGATAATGTTAGGAATGTAGGAACAAAAATTTAAATAATAGCACGATGGTATAGTTAACAATAAACGATATAGGGAGAAAAACGAGCATGATAGCTACCGCTACACCCCCCCCCCCCCCCCCCCCCCGTTTCAAAGGGGACGCTCCTATATTCATCTTTCCATCCATCCATCCTTGCAGACGACACGTTGGTTGCGCAAACTGCTCTTGTGACTGTCGTAGCAGCGCAAAGTAAGCCTTTCGGTGCGCTGTTTTTGGCATTTTTTTGTGTTATGTTTAGTGTAATCATTTAACTATTGGCGGACTGATGAGTTTACCTGTTGGAACGAATACCGTGCGAAGTAAGATTTTGGCTGTTCCGTTCCGTTTCGGATGTTTGGTAAGCGAAGAAGCCCGCGGCGCTTCATTGCATAATGTTTCTGTCAGCTTAGACTTCCGCAAAAGATGGCTGAAAATAATCCGAAGAAGAAACTGGCGGTAAAACACTACATCAAGTTTATTCTGTGGTTTCCCGATTGCATTTCTAGTGAAATGACTTTCGTAAGGCCAATGTGTAAAAGGGTCTCCTGCCAATCATTTTTAATCAGTGCCCGTCATACCGAAGACCGGCACCACCAGAATCTGTCTACGACCGCAGCATAAAGAAGAGAAAACATGAAGACAATTCACCGGCGGGCCCCGTCTATATATACTCCTCAACCTGGGCCATCAGGCGCGAGCGAGAGGGTGGTTTGCATCAAGAACACGCGACAGGCGAGCATGTGAATCATGTTCCCGCCCATCAAATCACCTCTGTCTTGCTCTGGTGCGGCACACAAAATTAAGATCGTTAGCAGCTTTCCATGGCCAAAATGGTGTATTGAGGAATTATGCGCTTTGAATTCATGAATATGATCGAGTTAAGGCTTAAGCGCACCTACGCGTGTAATAGAAAAGTATATATAGATAGGGCTGCAACCTACACCTCAAATTTTGGCCCACTCCGGGCACAATTAGGTCAGGAACATCTTCAAAGTTGCTCGTCCTGTTTGTTACTTATCAAAGCGCAAGCTTCTTTAATTGTTAGGCAGAGAAACTAGAGTAATACATATGTGTCCTAACGTCGTTTTATGAGTGTGCGTATCGCAGAGACCACGTGAGCTGTATTTGTCACGAAAATAATAAACAGCAGGCAAATGATTCTGTTTTATAAATTGTCAGGCATGCGCACAGAAGAAGACAAGGAAGTGAAAATCAGGCTTTTCAGAGTAGAAGTTGAGGTAGAGGAAGCTCACCATTTGTTGGTTAGCGCACCAGGCTAAGCTGCAGAGGTGCTCTGTCAATAAACCTTAACAGTGTGGGAGGTGCTGCAACGATAACCACAGGTTTTTCTCTACCTCGTTCGAGCCGACGACTCGCTGGACGCCCCCTTTGACCGTTACAATAATCCAAGACGGCGACACACGGCAGCCAGGCCCAGCGGCACCCACTTGGCAGCATGAACTCTCTCGCCATCGAGATGTTGTGAGCCGCAACGCAGTCTTCTCTGACAGCTGTCCCCTGCAGGAAGTATCCAGTCCAGCGCTCCACTCCTTCGGATGCTACCGCGTACACTCATGTCCATGCAACCCCGAACGACTCATACAGCCTTGCTCTATGCTCTCGTTAAAAACCACAACGCGTTACTGTTTTCGCAACAACACCAGCGGCCGGACTTTTCTGATCGCTTCGATCCTGCCTCCAAGGACTATATTTGGACCGTGCTCGCGAACCACTAGTATGTTATCGCTGTGGTATGCTTGGCCACGTAACTAGTTTCTGCCGCCTACGGAACCAGGTTCCACGTTACCAGCGCCAATGGTCGAACCGTCAGTATAATGTAAGTCTCGAAATCCATGCCTCTTCGGGCTCCTATCGCTATGCACCACCACGAACGTTCTCTCCAGCTTCTGACCGCAGCCTGACTCCCCCTGCTCGCCGCTTCCGATGTTCACGATCTCCCTGCCGCCTCTCGCCGCCACCGGAAAACTAACGTGTGCGGCCCACGGAGGTGCGATCGCCAGGTCATCGATGCTGCCAATTTCTCTAACTGTCCTTGTGCTGAAGAGCCACCTGGAACTGTTAATGGATTGTGTTCGTGTTATGGTCTTAGTGGACACGGGTACGACTGTTTTAGTGATGAGCTTATGTTTGGTTGGAACAGAACGGTCATATTTCGTGGCGTAGGTGGAGAATCGATGGTTCCACTTGGTATTTGCTATGTAAATGTTGCGACTGCTGACTGCATGTTTAGAACTGAATTTACGGTGCTTCCCCCCTCTACGCATGAAGTTATTTTAGGTGTTGCCTTTTGGCAACAGTGTGGTGCAACTCTCGACTTTAACAGTGGCGGGAGATCAATAAGCCTTAGCGTTTGATCGGCCCTCATAGAAGGATCTCCGCCGACTCCCCAAGCATTTTCGGTCTTGGAAGATACCGTTCTTCCATCGATGTCCGCCATCTTCGTCCCAGTTGTATCCACGGGAGTGGCTTCCAATGCCTTCGACGCTCTGGTGGAACCTGCTCCTCTTGCTGGTGCGAAAAAGAATGTATTGGTGCCCCGCAGCGTTGTACGAGTCAACGCGGGCCGTGACACGGTTTAGACTGTCAACTATTCCAACGAACCTGCCGTATTGCCACGTGGTTTGAAGCTCGCAATTTCGAAGAAGAACGCCTTTCTATGCATATCGCCGCGTTCTGTGACGGCGCTGCTCGTTCAACTAGATAGCCTGATCTTACCGATTCCCAGTTCCAGTGCAAGATAAATGATTCGCTACCCACAAGCGACCGCCAGATATTGATGGAAGTTCTTATGCAGCTTTTGGACGTATTCGACTTTGCTACTACCTTCCCGCACCCATCACAGGATCGACACTGGGTCTGCACACCCGATTAGACATAAACCATATCGTGTCTCACCTACAGAATGCAAGATAATTGACGAACTGGTCCGCGATATTATGCAACGGGAAATTATTCAGCAATTATCTACCCGTGGACCACCTCTGTAATTCTCTTGAAAAGGAAAGATGGCACATGGCGATTTTGTGTCGACTATCGCCGTCTCAACACTGTATCAAAAAGGATGTTTATCCGCTCCCGCGCAATGATGATGCCATTGCCTGCCTCCATTCAGCTTCCTTCTTTTCTTCTGTTGAGCTATGGTCCGGATACTTGCAGATCCAGATGCACCCGAAAGACAAAGAGAAGACTGCGTTCGTAAATCCAGATGGGTCTTGTGAATTTAATGTGATGCCTTTCGGACTATACAATGCTCCGGCTACCTATGAGAGATTTCTGAACACCCTCCTGCGTGGGCTGAAGTGGAAAATTTGCATGTGTTATTTGGATGACGTGGTGACTTTCAGGAGGACATTCGCCGAGCAAAACAGCCGTTTAGCTGCTGTCCGTAACTGCATGAAAAAAGCCGGTCTCGTGCTGAACTCTAAGAAGTGCCGCTTTGGTGAACGCCAGATCGTTGTGCTTGGCCCCCTGGTTGACAAAGACAGTGTTAAATCCGACCCACGAAAGAGTGAAGCTGTCAGCTGCGTCAAAGAGCCGAAGTCTGTGAAAGAACTCAGGAGCTTCTTGGGACGTTGCTCTTACGTTTGGCACTTAATCCCGAAGTTTGGTGAAGTAGCCTACCCGCTCACATGCCTCTTGCAGAAAGATATTCCACTCAAACGGATTCCTGAATGTGACTATGCGTTTCACCAGGTGAAGTTTCTTTTTACGCATTTTAGGAAACGTAGCGCAAAGAAGACAAGGACTAAAAAGAAGAAAACACACACGAGCGCTTAAGCGCTCGTGTGTGTTTCCTTTTGTCCTTGCCTTCTTTGCGCTACGTTTCCTAAAATGCGAATGCACCAACACGCCCAATTCAGCATTCTTGTGCAGTTCCTTTCTTGTACAGCGGGCTCTTTTCCATGTTCTAATCCACAAATAAGCGCTCGTGTGTGTTTCCTTCTTTTCTGTACTTGTCCTCTTTGCGCTACGTTTCCTAAAATGCGAATGCACCAAATCGCCCAATTCAGCATTCTTGTGCAGTTCGTTTCTTTTCATCTCGCGGCCCATACTACGTAATTTCAGCCAGACCGCTCCCACTGAACTTCACACTGATGCCAGTGGTATCGGCGTAGGTGCTGTGCTCATCCAACGGCATGGAGGAAATCAATACGTTGTCGCTTAAGCACGTCGCACCCTCAGCAAGTCTGAACGCAATTATACCGTGACGAAGCAAGAGTGCCTTGCCGTCGTTTTCGGTGTACAGAGGTTTTGCTCGTACCTTTATGGACGTGCTTTTACGGTCATCACTGATCATCATTCGCTTTGCTGGCTGGTGAATCTGCGCGACCCCTGTTATCGGTTGGGCAGTTGGGCATTACGCCTTCAGGAGTTCAACTTTACAGTGTTGTACATAAGTGGTCGCCAACTCGCCGACGCTGACTGCCCTCGCGGCTACCACTCGCCACTACCCTTTCCGATTACGACTTTGACGACTATCGTGTCGCCGTTTCCGCCCAGTTTCCATATCTTGTCACATTCCAACGAGAACCACAAAATGATCAAGATTTGGTACCACTTTTTGAAAATACCCGTGATCCGGCATCTGAAAACCCTTTCTGCATTCGCGATTGTTTGCTCTACCAGAAACATTACTCATCCGGTGGGCGCGCTTTCTGCTAGTCGTTCCGGCTAGCCTCTGCTCCTCTCTTCTACACACTAAGCACGATGACGTTACAGCTGGGCACTTGGGGTTTGCCAGGACGCTAACTCGCCTTAAGAAACATTTCTACTAGCCAAATATATGTCAGACAACTCAGCGTTAAGTTAATTCCTGTGTGCAGTGCCAGCAGTTCAAGCTCCCCACGACTTCTCCGCCGGGCCGCTTACATCAGGTGACACCACCGACGACACAATATGAACAAGTGGGTGTTGACCTCACAGGCCCATTTCCCCGCTCATCCAAAGGCAATCGTTCGGTCATCGTGTGCGTTGATCATCAAACGCGTTACTGTGAAACTGCCGCCAGCCCTTCCGCCGCCGCCATTGACGTCTTTCCCTATTGCAAAAACCAGCGTCTACCATCGTCTTCCAGCGAAACCAGTAAGATTTTCGCGCTGGGTTTGCACAGGATTTGCTGGGAAGGCTGTAGGTCTGCGATATTCACAGGAGCAGTAACGGGAAGATACTGGTTGCACGGGTACGATGGGGGAAAAACGCTGGGATTAGCTTTTTGAGGCTGGGTTTGTCGCTGGCAACCGCGATGCGCTGGGAGAAGCGCTGTATGTGCGCTGGGGCCGCACTGGTCACAGTGCCCCAGTATAGCCAGTGCGGCCTACGGCGTCGACCGGTATAGCATCCCTCAATGGCCAACATGGTAACAGCGTACTCTCAATCGGCCATCGGAGCGCATATGAAAAATATGGTTCAAGCAAGCGCTTTTTGCTGCGAAGTCGTTGCGCACCTGTAAGAAAACAAAGGCAGTATCTTTTTTCTAGTTTCCATGTTTCGGTAGGTCGTTTCGAGAGAGACCACGACCGCCGCGCCTCTGATATGTCATCGTGAACTGACGATTAACATACAACTAAAACTGGAATTGAATAATGTGGGCTACCTTGCATAACAAACTTAATTCACAGCTGATCTTAAAGGCTCTCTAACACAATGATTACTGCCAAAATGTTCAATGCGGTTTCAATCGCAGGCGAGCGTAGCCTGCACCACGGCCCAGTATAAACAGCAGAAAGAAAAAATAAAACGAGGAAGGTAGTTAACCGAGCAATTGGCCCATGAGAGAAACAAAAAACCTCATACAGCGCTTGTAATGCATAAGATTTTTAATATTTCTTAAGCTTTTGCGCTCCTTCTTAATCTGCGTAAAAAGCAAGCGAGTCCTCGGTCATCGCAATGCTTCCCGAAATGTTTGCGTAGCAGTAAGGTTTAATTACACACAAAAGAGTGTCGCTGCTGCGTTTGCCGGCATTGAAGCTCGGTCGCACTTTTTTCCTTGAAGGTTTGTACTAAAGCTCCGTGTTCAACAAACATTACTCCGACGGTAGCAGAGTACCACTGAAGTGGCGGCGTTGGTAAATTTGCCAGCGATGTCAAACTCTACATGTTAAAATGATTCCAGTGCACAAAATAGCATGCATAGGCACCCAGAACAATAGTTGCAAGTCGTGAGAACAGGCAGCAAGCTCCAATGATCAAGAAGTTGTAATTATTAGAGCGGCAGCAATGGCCTGTAGTCTGGTAAACATGAAGTCCCCATATAAATGCGGTTATGACATAAAATGCACAAATGTTTCAAGATTTCCCGGTTTTCGGCGTGGCCGAGTGGTTAGCGTGGAGAGCTAATGATTGAATAGGTGCCAAGGTACCAAAATCGAAGTGCGCTAGGTGCCACTCTTTTTTGTTTGTTGTTTTACTTTTTAGGATGTATTTAACGTACCTAGCTTGCTTCGTTACTTTTTACCTTTGAATTTTTATCCCAGGCCTTCTTTGCTCCGGGCGAACAGTGCTGCCAGTGGGAAGCGTGCCAGTATGCTGCGTTCTAGTGCGTCGGGTTTCCAGCTTCATACTGGGACCAAAATCAGGTATGGCGCTGGGGCGCTGGGACCCAGTGGCACTGGTTTTGCAATGGGGCTTTCTGTCTTCTTCACACTGTCGTTCTCCGTCATGGGCCTCCTCGTGTCATTATTAATGACCGGGGCCGCCAGTTTACGGCAGATGTTGTGGAACAGCTTCTGCGCTATTGTGCTTGCCAGTAGCATCACTCTACACGCACCACCCCCAGACAAATGGCCTCATTGAACGTACAAATCGGACACTGATGAACATGTTTGCGCGGTATGTTGACTAGCAGCACTCGCAGCGCATGAACTGGGATGACGTACTTCCATTCATTACACATGCATATAACACCTCGAAGCATGAGTCCATTTTTCCTCCTATACGCCCGTCCGCCTCGACGTTATCTTTACACCAATTTGCCGTTTTCTCCCGAAACTGAGCCTTCTATTTTGAGCACCCTCTGCCGCGCTAAAAATGCACCATATATTGCGAATTAGTGTTCTCTGGAATAATTCAGCGTGGCGAATAATCTGCCGGATCGAGTAATTATAGTACAACCGGAATATCTATTAATTAGGTTTAGTGTAACACTGCTACAAGTGTGTAGCCTTAAACATGTGCAGGTATATATGCTACATATCGTGAAAACAATTAGGCAGACTACAGAGATTTATCGAGCCGTCAAATTCACATCCAAGCGTTCATTATTCGTGAATACGAAGTTTTGACAATAGGGCCTTTCTTCAGTGAGCCACCATGGCCTAGTATTAATCTCACGCAAGCTGTACAAGGCACCGGCCAAATATTGGGAGCCTCTTGGCAACAGGACCTGCATCTCCACGGTTTCCCCAGTATTGACGACGTCTTTACTTAAGTAGGCCAAGGATGGCCCTGCCATTCATAGAGGCTACCAATGTAGGCAGTGCCTGTTCATTACCGTTCCAGCGATGGCCTTAGGTACCCGCGCTTTTCCCCATATTGGCAGAGCCGCCCAATTACACTTTCTACGAAGGCCCTATTTCTACAATTTCCTCCATATTGCCATTGCCACTCCGGTATACTTCCAACAAAGGGCCTGGCTGTGCACTGTGTCCCCCATATTTGCAACGCCACGCCATGACAGAGCCCTTGATGGCCGCAGCTGAGGAACGTGTTCCCACTATCGGCTACGCCATTTCCACTAGGTGGCAGTATTCTACCATGACTTGTCGGTGACCCTTCAACACTCTCTTCAGTTTCCATGAGTGCATAATCATGATAATTTCAGATATGAATACCTAGGTCGAAGCGTATGCAGCTGATGAGCCATTAAATGTTTTTGACTTCTGTGATGCAGCATAATATACATAAAACCAACGCAGCAAGACATTCAAAATAATCACCAAATAGCTCTTGATTATCAACCACGAAATTGGAGGCAATAGTATATCGAATGCGCAACCCGTGGGAATTACGTAAAGTATGGCTTAACCAAGCGGCTATTTAAGGCAATCACTTTCCAAACGGTGCCAGGCACCGCATGCAGTTCTCCTTTGCCTGATTTTTTACCACAAACACGGGAATATTTCTAAGAGCACGTCACGTTTTTCAGGGAAATTAGTGTGTTTTGTTGTGCAAGTATATCGAAAACACCACAAAATTTCTTTAATATAAACAACTGCTTTGTCGCCGGTGAAGCGGCGTCTATGCTATTGGCTGAAACGTGCGAAACTTAATATTTTTATGCAAGACGATAGGCTTAACGGCATTGCGCGCAGTTTAATTAGGTGCAAGAAGCGAAACAATGACATCTTTCGATCTTTTGTCGATTTCACTGAACCCACGTAATGCTGCCTACCTTCTCTTTCGACAATAAGCGCTCTCGTTGTCCCCTCGCGACTTGTCATACCGGGGCGGGGTCGATGTCCCCAAGACAAACAACCACATCGAAGGGAAATGTTGCCCCCTGCACATGGACCAGTTCGCAATCTGCGGAAGTTAAATGCACATCATATACGCGATAACAACTTCCGTCTGGCATGCAAGAAATGCTTTTTGTGACCACCACCTGATTTTAACATGCGGTACCTTTGATGTGAGTTTGAACACATGTCGCCTAATTGTTTTCACAGGTAAAGAGACCAGGGAAGCACTCTTCTCTTTAAGAATTCTTGTGGAATGTCCTGCCTGACGCTGTGAGTAGAGCAATGCCAGCCGAAAGACAAGAATCTTACTATATTGTCCTTCGTTCCCAAAAGATATTTGG
Source organism: Amblyomma maculatum (assembly GCF_055883805.1). Classification (NCBI taxonomy): domain Eukaryota; kingdom Metazoa; phylum Arthropoda; class Arachnida; order Ixodida; family Ixodidae; genus Amblyomma; species Amblyomma maculatum. The sequence goes on from NC_139354.1 coordinate 134,752,093, forward strand.
AGCGCTTGGTTTTTAGACCTTCATTGTTCTAAGCTAGTTTGAACGCAAACGACTTAGCGAAGTCTCTGGCAGGAAGCGCAATGCGAAGGAAATTTTGTGTTTTTCTGGAACATCGTCACTCAATAGAGCCTGATCCACCGCATTTGATTGAAAGAGTATTTTTCTTGCGAAGCGGCGGATAATCGCAAGAATTCTTGTTTGTGTTTGGAATATTTTAAAGGTTTTCGCACCCTTAAATTAGAGTATTTCGGCACAAGGCAACAGCATATTTGTTCTTGTATAGTCGATGTAGCTTTCAATTCCAATAATATCAAGATGTACTGATTTAAATTTAGAGTGGCTAGAATTTTTCTGAGATTATTTTTAGTTGGTTTTCGTTTCTCACTGTCCTTTGCCATCGCTTTCTATAAGAGATGATGAATTTACGGCTGTTTCAATATTTGATTCTTATTTATTTGAAGCTTTACGGTTGAATACATTTAAGTAACAAAACAGAAGCTGCCGTGAATCAGAGCAGAGGATTTTTCCATGTGTTTTCAAGCCATTACAGTCACTTGTCTTGAATCTGCCAGTCGTTAGTCGTTTCACAGCAATGTCGTTATTATAGCTCAACGCAGCGGAAAATGGCTTCTCTGTTTTCAAATAAATACGTTAATAATCTATTGTGGGTAATGAAGCATGCTTTTACTACAAGACGCATTTGCTGTATTTATATGTGTGCTGTCATGAGTGTGCTTCTTCTGCTAGTCTGAATAATAAACATGGTTGCAGTGTCCAGCAGTAAGGCCTCTGCTTAATGCTGTTCTTTTTACAGATGTCAAAGTGAAAAGTAGGGTATACTTCTTGAATCATAAATTTCATCCAGAAATTATTGCCGTGTTTGTTAGAGGAAGATGGAGGCAGGATTAACATGGATTCCGGTGCCGCGCTGCACAAAAACCTATTGGATAAATAAAACTTTCACCAAAAATACTTTGCTTCTTCCTACAATATATGTCTGCCGACAGGCGGAGAACAAGTACAGCTCTAATATGCCTTGCAGCTGGCAGATGAAAACACATTGCCTTAAAATACCGCAGGGGCGGGGCGGAAAGTGGGGGGGAGTGTCTCTTCGCGGAATCTAGCAGCAGTGCTAGACGGGCCGGTAGCAGCGCCATCAGAAAGTAGCGGTTGTAAGTGCAAAGCAAATACATAAAGCGTCGAAGAGAGCAACGCATGAGACGGGCGCGACAACGACTAGATAGGAGATGCGGCTTTCCAAGAAGCATTCAGGCGGAGCTGGAAAGGCGCTGTAATTGTATAGAAAAATGTTTACCTCGTGAGAAGAAAGACTCTGTTTTGTTAAAAAATAGAAGAATGTTCGCTGCCGCGCACGGTTGTCAAGCACCAGCCTTATAGATAGAGGCACGTAGTTGTGTCGTCCGTCCCAGTTGTACACGGATCCTCGTTGAATGCTACTGCGGCGCGTACGAATGCGCATGAGAAAGGCAACCGGCCTTTAGGTATGAAACGTTCGTTACCATGAAAAAGGAGCCTGATCTATAGCGCGGTGGCTTTGTGGTAGCGGGGATCAGTCCAGTTACGCGGATGACCGGAATTAATGCGGAAGTTTAAACTGTGGCCCATCTCGCTTTAAGAACGTAAGGGCCGCATAGATGCACGCAAGCATGCAAAAGCAACATGCGCAAGTGTAAATTTCATCACTTCGCGAGGGGATGTTAAGAAACTTAAAAAAGCAAAATACCGAGACAAAAGGTTATTTTGCCCAACACGGATTTTAAACATTGCATTTATTAACGCGGTAGCGTTAAGGGCCCCGTGTCGCAGAAACGTCGGTGTTGTCGTCGGCGGCCGCCGTCCCGCGTCGTCCGGCGTTGGCCGTGAGCGAAAACTCCCAGAAGCATTAATAAATAAAAACGAGGAGAGGGCCAACGCCGCTTGCCCCGGCGTTGGCCCCTCTCCCATAGCATCCCGCAGAGGGTGGCCCGGGGAGGATCTGTCGCCGGCCATAAATTACTGGAAGGCGCCTGCTTAATGTCACACGAAAACTTTTACACAAAGGGAGAGTACACATGTCGAGGGTGCAAGAAAAGAAGAAAAACGCGTTTCAACAACATATTTAGAAAGAAAGACAGACAACGAAAAAGGAATCACTCAACGCATGAATGAAATATGAAAGCGTAGAAAGGCTAAATAAAAATTTTAACTGTTTACAATATCACTCTTTCTTCATCGCGCACTTTCGCACATTTCTTGAGCTCTGGTTAATTGACAACGCCGGCGATGCACTGCGCACTGCTGTTCATCGGAGTCGCGTGATCGCACTTACTTGTACGAATCATTGCCCCTCTATTCGCTGCTTCCTAGGTCCACTCAAAACGAAAACATCATAAACAAAGGGGTAACCCGGCGCCGACAAACTCGTGAGCAGCCTCATTCCCTGCGATGAATTCATGTGCTGGTATCCATATAATTTCCACGTTGCGCTCAAGCGGCCTCAATTCGAGGAGCTCTCTATTACCGGGCGGCTGCCGAGCAGCCCTCTTGCATGGATATAAAAGATAGCCTAATCTCGTATAAAGAGGTTACAGAGCACTATAATCTAAGCAGAAGGGTCTATCCGCCGCCAGACCATACCTCGGAAACGGGGAGGCAATTGAATGGAGGAGACTACAAGGAGGCAATCGTATTTGTCCCTTTCGGGTATATGCAACAATTTCAAAAGATGAAAAGGATCTACATTGCATAACATGTGGGAGATGGGGCACTCTAGATCATATTATTTGGGAATGTAACAACAGCCCAGGAGCTAAAGAAAATATAGATAGAGACGCCTGGGAGACCCTGCTGCGATGCGAGGACCCCGCTCAGCGGCAGCAAGCCATCCGCCTGGCGGCTGAGGCCGTGAAGCAACAATGCATATCAGACCTTAGTTCGCGAGGCTCCTGAGTAAGGCTCCATCAGGCCTGCGTGCCGGGGAGTCCAAAACGGAGCTTCTTCTCGGTGGAAATAAAGGTTTTCAACAACAATAACAACCCGGCGCCGATTCGCCGGTGGTGGATGCGCGCTGCAGCTGGGGTTATCGGGTTACATGCTGCGTGATGTGTTACGTTTCGAACTTCCCGAGTAACGAGACGGTGCACGTGTCGAAATGGGCGTCCGTTTTTCTAAGAAGACTGCACGCGACCACCTCGGAGTTCGTGGACCAGAACCACCCAGGACGCAGCAACGCGGTGTCGCATATCGGCAGCGACGGCAGCAGTTGCCCCAGTTTGTGTCCGGAGGACTGTGCACAGAGGCGCTAACGAATTCCCCGAAGAGCGGGCGCGCCTGTGTTTGGAAACAGAGAGCCGCGGCGCCTGCGTGTTAGCACCAAGGAGAAAGAGCGGGTCATCTCCCCCCCTCCCCCCCCCCATCCCATGGAGAAGAGCGGTCACCGCATTCCTTTCCCGCGGAGTGCTCCCGCGCGAGGGGCCCGCGTGGATGGCGCGCGGTTCCGACCTTGGACAGCCGGCAAGCCTCCTTGGGACCCCCATGCCTGACTTCCCCCGGCGGAGTCGCCATCGTGCCGCTAAAGTGGAAAGAGTGCGCTGGGAGGACGTTTCTAGTGGGCGGTTCCCGAATGTTAGCATATCAGGAACTTAAATGTGATTGGACTTTGACCAAATAGAAAATTCCCCAACTAGGTACTTGGGGACAAAAAAAGTTGTTAAAAACGAGAGCACGAGTGCTCTCTGGTGTGTACCTTCTCAGATTCACCATGTAAATAAATCTTCGTTAAGTTCTCTCTAACTCTCGGCCAGTCTCCGCTTGGGTGATGCCCGCCCAATGTTCAAGTGCCTGCAGCCCGACGTCTGACTCGGCTTTTCGCTACCCGTTGGTCCGCTACTGGAGCAGACTCAACCAACAGCTGGTTGGCAGCGTCGTGATGTGGGATGGACCCCGCTGGAATCATGGTTGCACGGTTCGGTGAGTGCTTGACTTTTCTTCTCTGAGGTTTTACCAGGCTTTGTAGTAAGTAAGTTTACAAAGGTGGTGGAAATTGTTTATCGTTAGCACGGGACTTGAAAGTACGTGACGATAAGAGATTTCTAAAAGGAAGAAATTGCAGCACTCGGGGTAACCATGAATTTGAAAGTGTTGAAAAAGACACCTTTACTGGAGTTGGCCAAAAGTCTGCGTTTGGATCTTCAGGGCCAAACGAGAAAGCCAGATATCATTGAGGCTATTGAGGCACTTGAGGCAGACGACGATGAGCTCTCGGAGTGCCTGGAGCTGATTGCTGAGAGAGAGAAATCAAAGAGGGAAGCAGAAGAAAAAAATGAGAAACGCATGGCTGAAGAGAGTAAGTGCTTAGAGCAGGAACTTGAGCTGAAGCGTCTCGAACTGCAGGTGCTAAAAGCTCGAAATGAAAGTGATGAGAGCGTAGCATCGGGCACAGTAGAACGCAAGTCGTTCCGTATGAAACACCTTATGCAACCTTATAGGAAAGGAGAGGACATAGGTCTGTTCATGGTAAACTTTGAGCGCACGTGCGAGGAGGCAGGGTTTAGCAAAGCAACTTGGCCACAGTACTTGCTGACACTGTTGCCTTGTGAGGCGGCAGATGTGATAGCCCGCTTGACTAAAGAAGATGCAGACGATTACGATAAGGTTAAATCTAGTCTGCTCAAAAAGTATAGAATGTCAGCGGAAGCTTTCCGGCAAAAATTTCGCAAAGCTAAAAAAGAGAATGATGAGTCGTACCCGGAGTTCGCGTATAAGCTCATGGCTAACATGGGGGAATGCTTCAAAGAAGCAAAAGCTTATGACGAAAGCCAAAGAATGTTGCAGCGCTTCGGACTCGAGCAGTTCTACTCTTGCTTGCCTGATGATGTAAGGCACTGGGTGCAAGACAGGCCGGAAGTTGCGACTGTTTCAAAGGCAGGAGAACTGGCAGAAGAGTTCGTCTCGCGCCGTGCGCTGGACAGGACGGAAAGCCCTAAATACCAGAATAGGAAAGCAGCTGAATGGAGAGGGCAGCCTGTAGACGAGAGACAGCAAGCACGAGGCGTAGACGTCTCAGAAAGAAGTGTGATCGTAATAGAGGAAGCACTTGAAGCAGAAAACTGTTAGAAGAAAGCTTTTGAAATCAGACGGCCATTGGTTTGTTACAACTGCCAAAAGCCGGGACATTTAGCTGCGGCTTGCAAAAGCCCAAAGATTGTTTGCTTGTCAGTGGACAGCCAAAATGAAAGTATGCGGCTTCTAGAGCCATACTTACGAGATCTCGTCGTGAACGGAAAACCGTGTCGCGTGCTTCGAGATTCGGCGGCTACAATGGATGTAGTTCATCCCTCGTATGTAGAACCAGAAAGTTTCACTTGAGAGTGCACATGGATTAAAAAAGCGGTGGAAGTAAATAGCGTGTGCCTTCCAATCGCTAAAGTCAGCATTGAAGGCCCATTTGCGTACTTCGCACAGAGGCTGCCGTGTCAGCCAGTCTGTCGAAGCAGTATCCCTATCTTTTCTCGAGCAGATCTTATCAACTGTTGCAGCAGAGGGGACTAGTGTTTGGGGGGGTGGGGGGGAGAGGGGCTGTTCGCGCGTTGACTGGCTCGAAAGCACGAAAGCTGGCTGCTAAATCCATCACACTGGAAGCGTCAGGTGACGTTGACGCGACAGAGAGTGAGCCGTTAGAGACGAAAGAGGCAGTCCACGCGCCGATTAGCGAGGAAGTGAACATCCGAGACAAGCGAGAAAGTAGCGAGGGTTGCATTTAGCTTAAAGAGGCCTGCGGCGAGCTTCTCATAACGCCGCCATCTGACAGCTTGGAAAGGCTGCTGGGGGTGGACCGATCGTCCCTGATAGCCGAGCAAAGAGCCGATTCCACATTGAATAATCTTAAGCATATGAAGAGCGAAGGTATCGCGAAGAAAAACGTGATATTCTTAGAAAGGTCAGAGATACTTTATCGAAAGTATCTTGATCGCAGAGGAGTGCAGGTCGACCAATTGGTCGTACCAAAACGCTACCGCGGTGATCTTTTGCGCTTGGTTCACAAGAGCTCGCAGTCAGGTCATTTTGGGCTCAAGAAAACAAAGAATTGGCTGTTGCAGGAATATTACTGGCCGGGATGTTTTCGGGAGGTGGAAAATTTTGTAAAGACCTGCGACACATGTCAACGGGTGGGCAAGCCGGGAGATAAGGCGAGGGCCCCAATGAAACTAATGCCTGTGATCCCGGAGCCATTTCGACGACTCGTGATCGACACTGTTGGTCCCCTTCCAAAGACTAAGACTGGTTACAGCCACATATTGACAGTAATCTGTCCTGCCACGAAGTTTGCTGAGGCAGTCGCCCTGAAAGAGTTAAGCTCAGTGGAAATTGTGAAAGCGCTTATGTCTATTTTCGCACGGGCTGGGTTTCCCGCTGAAATACAGCCAGATCAGGGGACTGTTTTTACCAGCGCACTGATTACAACTTTCCTGGAGAAATGTGGGATTAAATTAATCCATAGTTCAATGTGCCACCAGCAGTCCAACCCGGTAGAAAAGATGCACTTGGTAATGAAACACATACTTAGAGCCCTGTGTTTTGATCGAAAAACTGACTGGGATGTCTGTTTGCATGCAACAATGTTTGCACTGAGAACCGTGCCTCATGACGGCACGGGGTTCTTGCCAGCCGAAACGGTCAACGGTCGCTCCCAGCGATCGCTACTCCGCTTTCTTCGGGAATCGTGTGAGGGCAGGGAAGAGAACCCTACTGTGGTCGAATACGTGCTCGCGCTGTTTGAAAGGTTGCACAGGGGAAGGAGCTCGCGGGATGCGAAATGAGTAGAGCGCAAGTGAGAGCCAAACAGTGCAATGACCGAACAGCGAGATCACGCTGTCTTGAAGCTAGAGACGCGGTAATGGTGCTACGACCTTCCCAGGAAAATAAATTGGAAGTTCAATGGGAGAGCCCAGCGGAAGTCATTCAGAGACTGTCCGACACGCGCTGTCTAACTAGCCTGCCCGGAAAGCGAAAGATAGAGCCACGTTAAATCTAACGGCAATGCCGATGACTTAAGTCGATGCTTTTGGTGTTATTGATAGCATCAGTCAGTCTGGCTTGGGTATGTTTTTTTTTTCCTGGCATACGTTTGCATTATTACCATTTTTATTTTAATATTGACCATTGTGTTTGTGTGAAGGAATAATGTTCTGATTGTTTCAAGTGATGAAGTAATAGTAAAATGATTAAAGTAATATTGGTGTGAAAGCCTGGTGGATCTCGTCGAGAGAGTCCTGGCGCTTGCCGTCTTTGCGGCTGTGATTTTCGTGTTATTCAAACTGATGCTGTCTTTCCTGTGAATGAGCTGGTCTGCAGAGAGCAAGAAGCCCTCCATAGTCTTGACAAGAAGCAACGAGGAGCTGCAGAGTCCGTTGGAGGCAGCAGAGCATCAGCAACAGTGAACCCAACCAGAGCGACATCGTGTATCCCTCTGGACAATGGTTGCTGACCTTTGTGCATCGGGATCTTCAACCGCCGCCAGAGAAGCTGTTACGTTTCGAACTTCCCGAGTAACGAGACGGTGCACGTGTCGAAATGGGCGTCCGTTTTTCTAAGAAGACTGCACGCGACCACCTCGGAGTTCGTGGACCAGAACCACCCAGGACGCAGCAACGCGGTGTCGCATATCGGCAGCGACGGCAGCAGTTGCCCCAGTTTGTGTCCGGAGGACTGTGCACAGAGGCGCTAACGAATTCGCCGAAGAGCGGGCGCGCCTGTGTTTGGAAACAGACAGCCGCGGCGCCTGCGTGTTAGCACCAAGGAGAGAGAGCGGGTCATCTCCCCCCCCCCCCCATCCCATGGAGAAGAGCGGTCACCGCATTCCTTTCCCGCGGAGTGCTCCCGCGTGGGTGTCGCGCGGTTCTGACCTTGGACAGCCAGCAAGCCTCCTTGGGACCCCCATGCCTGACTTCCCTCGGCGGAGTCGCCATCGTGCCGCTAAAGTGGAAAGAGTGCGCTGGGAGGACGTTTCTAGTGGGCGGTTCCCGAATGTTAGCATATCAGGAACTTAAATGTGATTGGACTTTGACCAAATAGAAAATTCCCGAACTGGGTACTTGGGGACAAAAAAAGTTGTTAAAAACGAGAGCACGAGTGCTCTCTGGTGTGTACCTTCTCAGATTCACCATGTAAATAAACCTTCGTTAAGTTCTCTCTAACTCTCGGCCAGTCTCCGCTTGGGTGATCACCGCCCAATGTTCAAGCGCCTGGAGCCCGACGTCTGACTCGGCTTTTCGCTACCCGTTGGTCCGCTACTGGAGCAGACTCGACGCAACAGATGCAATTCCCCTGGACGCTCCACGTGTGGTTCAAGGAGCGCACCGCCGCCGGCCAGGCGGGAAATTCGGACGCAATGAGTGTTACGTTCCGAGTAGCTGGTGCCTGTGAACACTTGAATACTTGAACATTGTGCGGCGAGCGCGCCAGCAGACCCTCCGCGCCACGGGGTGCCAGCGAGGGCGCGGAGCTCTCATTAGGAAGGAGAGCGTCCTGCTCGGACTTGACATGATTATCAGGGTCGCTAAGAGCGACAGTCACCTTCTCCTCTCCCCACATTGGAACTCTGGGGTGGCCCCGGCTCGGCCACCCACGGACCAGGGGCAACCATGGCCACCTTAAAGTACCCGGAATCAGCACCGTTATTTAAAAACATTTCTGTCACATTGGCACAATAACAGAAAACACACTCACACGTTAAACTAGCACAAACTATTGCTTCCTCAAAATATCAGCTATCAAGCTTCCTCGCGGGGCCCTTCTTGTAACCTTAGATGTAGTCTCTCTTTATCATCGTACACTTCAATCATGTTTGAAATCCTCAATGCAAGACGAATTAAGATCAAACTAGAGTGCCAGTGGGACGGGGATATTAGCGTTTCCTTAATGTGTGATGCACCCTATGCATGCATTAAAGCGACAGCGTTAAGGGCCCCGTGTCGCAGAAAAGGCGGTGTCGTCGGCGGTGGCCGTGAGCGAAAAATCCCAGAAGCATTATTAATTGAAAACGAGAAGGAAAAATCGCCGACATGATGAATCGAACGTGGACCTCAGGGGAGTGAGACGAGCACGCTAACCACTCCACCACGCCAGCTTTTTTTTTCTTTATTACCAATTTTTTTTAAACACACAGCATACAAGCAACGCCAATTGCTGCGGGCGCAACTACTGAGGGAGAGGCGAAGGGAGACAAACCTACTGCCCCAAACACGCCATTAAGTCTGCAGGAAGCTTCCACGAGCGAACCTCGAGACGTGGACAAGGCGTCGGCTTCCAGCATGCCTGCAAAGCGGGCACATGAGGACGTCAATGGGTGTGAAGCTGGCAGGAATGCGAACGGCAACGGGGAGCCACCGACGAAGGCCAACCTGGTCCGTCGTCAGAGCTTCAAACCGAGGCCGAACATCCCCCCAGACCGTAAGACTCCGTCATCAACGCCTCCGCCTTAGCGGGGGCGAGTTTTGCAAACCAGATGTGATGTCCCGGTCGGTGATCGAGAATAAAGACCGTGTGAGACCTGTGCTGTACAGTGCAACTGGCATCGCTTCACGACACGAAACTTCTGGTATATCACTATGTCGCTCTGCCTTATAAGTGTGAGTAGAATGATCGGCGTCTTCTTTCTTTAAAATGGCTCGTCCTTTTCAAACTTGCCTACGCGTCGCAACGCTTAATGTGAGGGGCCTCTCAGCGCGCAGACGGCAACAACAGTTAAATAGGCTGCTGCTAGATAATGATATCGACTTACTTGTAGTACAAGAAACAAAAATTGAAAGTGAAGAGCAAACTCCACCACGCCAGCCAGATGGTTTGGATTGGACAAGGGCGCGTCTATTGATTGAGGTGTTGTCTCAGAAATATCCCTTAGAGAAGTGTATTGCGGCGTATAATAATAGTTATGAGCATGTAAATTACAGAATTACAGAACACGCAGTTAAGCGAGTGGCAAATTACTTTTCCGCTGTACTTCCTGTTCGCTTGGCGTGCACGTAGCGCCATCATGAGTGTGGGACGGAATAAGATAGACAGGGCATGGCCTCCGAGATCTTCATGGCGCCGGCTCGGATCGGCAACGCTGTTGCCGACGAACTGCGACTGCAGCTTGAGGCCCGCGCGTTCTGGCAAGGTGGCTGGCAGCGCTTCTACGTCCTGGAAGGATTAATAAATAAAAATGAGTATAGCAAGTTGCTCGATAACGCAATCGCGTTCCATTTTTAAAGGCGAAGCATAAGCGTTCTTCAAAATTTTCTTTTTTTTTTTTCAGTAGTGTGGGCAAAAATGCATCGCCGTCGCCAAGGCATTACCGCCATGAGAAAAACGAAATACATGCTGTTTTTGTTTTAGTTTCAGGCTCCTTATTGTAGTATCGAGGCCGCCACGGATACCACGCCGCAAGCATTGCTCGCTGTACCCCACTGCCGAGTGTAACCCCATAGGGGGATACCAAAATACTGCTGTAGCGAAGACGGCGCGTTCGAAGTGAAGCCACACGGCCGGTATCTCGCGGTGGGCAAAAAAAAAAAGTAGCTTATAAAGTTCGTTCGGTCATACCATCGGCTTATTAGTAGCAGTTTTAGTGGCAGTAGCCGGCACCGCATGCAGAAAATAATCGCATTCTGCATAGTAGAATCATGTCATATTAATTTGCGGTTCTAATGATTGATTTATAGGTGTCTAATAGCGATAAAGAGTTAACAAACCCAGTTTTAATTTATTATTTTATGAAATTAACAAATGTAAACAAAATAAGAAAATGGGGTTCAGAAGTTTCAAAATGCTCAGATTGAAAAAGCAATGCTTGATAATGCCAATTAAGAAAATTTAGGGGGCCTATTTGATCCATTATAATTAAACAACTGAAAAATTAAAAATTTGAAAAGGCGGTTAAAGTGTGTCAAAAAGTTAATATTAAAAACGAGTGCTTGATGATGCTCACTTGAAAAATATAAAGGTTTAACTGATCATGTAACTACCTGAAATAATTGCAAAAAAAGCGAAATTGAAGAAATGACTGGTTATTATAAAAAAAAAAGTAAAATAGCTAGCGATAGCAAGTACTGCGAGACATGAACGGCGAAAATGACCATTATCAAACATGCCATTTTACTCGAGAACTTCACGCAAATGTTGAAAATTGCTGGGTGCTTCAGCTTTGCCGTAAATGTTATGACGCGGAAACGTGTGATGCACATGAACGGTGGTTCTCACATGTGAAACTTTATATGTTTGTATTTTATTTTATAACATTCAAAAATGGTATACAAAATACTTCGGATAAGGCAACATCGGCTTTCCATTGTTAGCAGTTTGACATCTTTGAACACCTTTCTTAATATTTTTTTTTTAATTTTCACATTATTTCAATTAAATGATCAAATACACACTGAAAGTTTTATTGAGCATCGTCAAGCATTGGCTTTTCACTCTCAGCATTTTGAGTCTTTGTATACCATCTCCTTAAAATTTTCCTTTTCAATTATGTCAGTTGATTAGTTACACACCAGCCCCACTGCAGTTCAGTAATTAGAGCACCGGACCTCTGCGCGCAAAAATGTAGGACTGAATTTCGGCCATGGTGGCCACTTTTTAACGTAGTCAAAAAGCAAGGTGCCCGTGTTCTATGCGGAGTCAGTGCACGTTGAAAAACGCCAGGGGTCGAAATTTCCGGAGCTCCACTACAGCGTCTCTCATAGCCTTAGTCGATTTGGGGCCTTAAGCCCCATAAACCAACAAAATACAAACTGTAAACTTTCTTCTCATCATAAAGCATTAGCTTTTCATTGTCAGCATTTGATACCTTCGAATCACCATTTTATTTTAAAATTTTCCTAATTAGCACCAGCATGCATTGGCTTTTCATTCCGAGCAATTTAACACTATGAGGCCCCGTTTTTCTATTTTTCACTTGTTTGAAATATTTATCAGTTACACGCTATAAATATTAATTGGCGTCATCAGAAATTGTCTTTTTACTCCGAGCATTTTGAAACCTTTGAACCCCTTTTTTCATTTGTTTCATTGTTTAAATCAACAAGTAATTAATCACAATAATTTCATTAACTGTTTGTGGCCCATAACACATCAGTCAATCATCAATCACTATCACCAGAAATTATCATGATAGCTTTTGTTACGCAGACCCTGATAATTTCAGATACGCGATGCCGACTTCTACTACTACGAGCTGTGTAAGCTACCGTATATGTTTTCTTTGCTGTTTTATGTAACACGAACTAAAATTACTCGAAAAATTGGCAGTGGCTTAGCTCTGCAATGCCTGAATATACGTAGCCTAAAGCGTAAACTATAGTCTGAGCCGCTGTGGGACGTTAAACCCCACAAACCAAACCAAACCTAAAGAGTAAAGTGCCCGTGGCAGAGCGTTCGGGGAAGATTCAGTCTTCCGGGCCTCTCTCGCGGCAGCTCTGGGAAAGCGCCTTGTCGTGACGGTACATCGAGCGGCCCTTGTCGAACACAACCAGCATTTCATTGAACGCATTAAAGTTCACCGGCGTTCTATAATTTGTCTACAGTAAAGGAAAGGCGCAGTATCTGTCACTGGCGGAATCCCGCTATCATTCTCACTGGATACAATGAGAACCATGAACAGGGTTTCGCGATCTGGGGTGTAGCACAAATACTGCACAATATCGCCATAGTAGGCCTCACTTGGATTCTCAGATCTCATCAGTTAAGCGACAAATCCAGGCATGGATGGGTAGGGAGCTTTGTCTATTTGCACGAGCACAAGTTTGCAATGCCTTCCAGATGCCGCAGTCGCGTTCACGCCGCGATAACTACCGCGACTCAGGCGCAAAGGTCGGTAGCAGCGCCATCTCACTGCCTAAGAACAAACTGTGCAAGGCTCCGCGGCGCAGTGTGGAAGCTAACTATATTTGGAAACGTTGCTTTCCAGCGTCATGCTGGTGACTTTATGCTGCACGCCGACGCCGACAGCAAAGTTGGTGTCAACGCCTACGCCGGATGTTTTGCTTAGCATGTCCTTTAACGAAATAGTGTTAAAACGACAACAATGAGCACACGTGAATGGTGATCGGGGGTTTCGGGAGTAGGGAGACGTTTTGTATAGATGGGGCAGAGAGCGCAAATGCGAGACTTTTTACCGACGAAACTGGCGAATGATTGAGAATTCTAAACAAGAGGCAACTGCCTAAACAACTTTATCAAGAGCTGAAGCCAGAGGAGCCGGTGTGGCTTGGGCGCCTATTCCGGAAGTCTAGCGGCAGCCCCTGCTAACCGCGGGCGTGTGTCGAGGGCCCTTTAGGCCCTCAGTTCAGAGCTGGACAGGATAGCCTGCCACCTCCCTATAGCTGGCACTGCATTTGAGTCGTCAGGGGGACAAGTTGTGCAGGTACTGCTATGCGTTACGGGCCTACCTTCTGTCCACAAAGTTCGCATTTCCAGTCTCAAGGCCCGAGTTGTACTATTTTTAATCGTGCTGAAGAGTTCTATGCACCTGTACACAGGTATAGCTATCTAGCTTTTTCCACTTTGAAGAGCACCAAGGCTGGCGGCAGATATTTTCTGCGAGAAAATTTGCAGGGCTGTAGCCTTTCCGTGTACGTCGCCAGGATGTCGGGGTAAGGTCAGATAGGGGATGGAGTGGTCGGGATCCAGGCAAGAAAAACAGGCACCCCACGAAAGAAAATGGACCGCAATGCATGATCAAGGGACCGCCGGGCAAACCAGAACTTTAAAGCAATGGCGACTCGAGCTAGAGATCATGCGATGCCACCACAAGGCAGACACAATTGTGTTGCCGCTACATAACGTGCGCGGCAATGTTTCCTCCTGGGAGCGAAGGGGAAAAGAATGATGACAGTCTATAGGGTTCCCTCGTGACCCAATTAGGTTCCTTCCGATGCCTCACCGCGAGATGGCGCAGAGAGAAACGGTCACAATTCAGCACGCCGAAAGAGGGAGAACGCATTCTCAGCAGTGTAAATGCATGCACATTGTCTCTTCATATCACTCAGGCGACTCACAAGCGGGTCTAACTGACATGCAAATGAATGCCGAGATATTAAAAATTGGCCAAAGAGGAAGGAAAAGCGGAGAACCTAACATTTAATTGTTACCTGTACTTGGTGGCTCACCTAGGGTAAGGGGTGTGCGCCATCGCGCCTGAGGCAGGGTGACAACGACAGTACCACATGATGTGAAGCGAAGATGGGAGGCCTGGCGCTATTTCTGCATAA